>NC_060142.1:697766137-699016137 GCF_021461385.2 Schistocerca piceifrons
TGAGTGCCTTCTATTCAGACTGCTGTCTAAGATTTTATTACTCATTGAGCCTTGTGCATCCCCTGCTGAATTTTTCTGGGGTGAGCAGTGACAACTCCCTGTAGCACTCAGAACTGTCACATATGAGACAAAATAAATAAAGAAAATACTTTTTTATTTCTATTTTTTGACACTTAAGTTTCCGATTATGAAAATACTCTGGAAACTGAAGTAATTTATGGACAAATACATAAAGTAAAATTGCTTTCATGGCTAACAATTACATGTGTCTGTAAGTCTAACATGATGTTGTAGCCTGTGAGGAAATTAATGTCCTACATCTAATCTACATCATTAATTCACTGTTTCTTCTTAGGTATCCAAGCAGACTACATATATAGGTAAAAACACATACTCATCATCTTTGATACCCATTTAATATATCAGCATTCACTGCAAACATCAGTTACAATTACTTTGGTCCAATTCTATTGAATCTGTACCATGATACCTCTTCTGTAGGTTCATGTATCATTTAATCATTAGACAATAGCAAACTAACTGCTATGTTATAGGAAGAAAATGGGCTGCCAGTCGGTAATATGTACAGAATGTAAACAGTGTGATCAGCTCAAATCTGACTTGTCTTGTTTAGTTACTTATTGATGTTCTCTTATGTTTTGAATAACATTTTGTTCTTGGATGTAGGCTGCTATCTGAAACTTTTTTTGAAGCCATAGTGGTAAGTCTTAATTTTTTCTGTGTAAATAATAATGCTATAGTATTCAAAATGTCAAACTCTGTCTACATCTACACTCTACAAATAATTATGAAGTGCATGGCAAAGGGTATGCCACTCTGCAGCAGTTATTAGGGTTCCTTCCTGTTCCATTCATGTATGAATTGTGGGAAGAATGATTGTTTAAATGCCTCTGTGTATGCTGTAATTAATCTAATCTTATTCTCATGATCCCCATGTGAATGATTCATAGGGGGTTGTAGCATATTCCTAGATTCATCATTTAAATCCAGGTCTTGAAACGTTACAAACAGGCTTTCTTAGGATAGTTTACATCTCTCTTCAAGAGTCTGCCAGTTCAATTTCCTCAGAACATCTGTGACACTTTCCCCCAGATGAAACAAAACTGTGACTGTTCATGCTGCCCTTCTCTGTATACATTCAATATCCCCTGCAAATCCTGTTTGGTATGTCTCCCACACACTTGAGCAGTATTCTAGAATGGTTCACTTGGGTACGAGGTGCATTCAAGTTCTAAGGCCTCCGATTTTTTTTTTTCCGGACTGGAAAGAGGTAGAAACATGCGCATTGTTTTAAAATGAGCCCGCATTCATTGTCAATATGTCCCAGAGATGACAGCACCGTACGGCAGATGGAATTTTACCGCCAGCGGGGAGAATGAGAACTGTTTTCAATACTTAAAATGGCGACGTTTTCCTTACTTGAACAGCGTGCAATCATTCGTTTTCTGAATTTGCGTGGTGTGAAACCAATTGAAATTCATCGACAGTTGAAGGAGACATGTGGTGATGGAGTTATGGATGTGTCGAAAGTGCGTTCGTGGGTGTGACAGCTTAATGAAGGCAGAACATCGTGTGACATCAAACCGAAACAACCTCGGGCTCGCACAAGCTGGTCTGACGACATGATCGAGAAAGTGGAGAGAATTGTTTTGGGGGATCGGCGAATGACTGTTGAACAGATCGCCTCCAGAGTTGGCATTTCTGTGGGTTCTGTGTGCGCAATCCTGGATGCCGACCTGAAAATGCGAAAAGTGTCATCCAGGTAGGTGCCACGAATGCTGACGGATGACCACATGGCTGCCTGTGTGGCATGTTGCCATGCAATGTTGACGCGCAATGACAGCACGAATGGGACTTTCTTTTCGTCGGTTGTGACAATGGATGAGACATGGATGCTGTTTTTCAATCCAGAAACAAAGCACCAGTCAGCTCAATGGAAGCACACAGATTCACCGCCACCAAAAAAATTTCGGGTAACCGCCAGTGCTGAAAAACTGATGGTGTCCATGTTCTGGGACAGCGAGGGTGTAATCCTTACCCATTGCATTCCAAAGGGCACTACGGTAACAGGTGCATCCTACGAAAATGTTTTGAAGAACAAATTCCTTCCTGCACTGCAACAAAAACGTCCGAGAAGAGCTGCGCGTGAGCTGTTTCACCAAGACAACGCACCCGCACATCGAGCTAACGTTACGCAACAGTTTCTTCGTGATAACAACTTTGAAGTGATTCCTCATGCTCCCTACTCACCTGACCTGGCTCCTAGTGACTTTTGGCTTTTTCCAACAATGAAAGACACTCTCCATGGCCGCACATTCACCAGCCGTGCTACTGTTGCCTCAGCGATTTTCCAGTGGTCAAAACAGACTCCTAAAGAAGCCTTCGCCGCTGCCATGGAATCATGACATCAGCGCTGTGAAAAATGTGTACGTCTACAGGGCGATTACGTCGAGAAGTAACGCCAGTTTCATCGATTTCGGGTGAGTAGTTAATTAGAAAAAAAATCGGAGGCCTTAGAACTTGAATGCACCTCATAATTCCAGCTGTGACCCATTGATGTCATAGTCATAGGATACTATGTTTTTAATTTTGCGAGCAGCCTAATTTTACATTTATGAATATGTAAAACAAGTTGCCAGTCTTTGCACTACTTTCATATCTTATGAAGAACTGACTGAATATTTATGCAGCTGTTTTTAGACAGTATTTCATTATAGATAACTTCATGAAGCAGTACTTAATTACAGATAACTTCATCATCTGTAAAAAGTCTGAGGTCACTATTAATATTGTCCACAAGGTCATTAATATACAACATGAACAGCAAGGGTCCCAACACACACTCCTGAGGCACACCTGAAGTTACTTCTACATCTGATAATGACTCTCCCTCTGATGTAATATACTGCATGAAAAAATCCTCGATCAGTGACAAGTTTTGCTTAATATACCATATGATCATACTTTAGACAATAAGCCTAGATGGGGTACTCAGTCGAATGGTTTCCAGAAATCAAGAAATACTGTGTCTACCTGCCCTCCTTGAGAATCCATGCTGGTTGGCATGGAGGTCATTCTGTTTGAGGTACCTCATTATGTTTGAGCTCAAAACATGTTCTAAGATTCTACAAGAAATTGATATCAAGGACATTGGGTGGTGGTTTTGTAACTGGGTCTGACCCATGCTTTCTTCCAACTGCTGAACATAATTGTTTTTCAAGGGATCTGCAATAGATTATAGTTAGGAGATGGTATAATTCAACCTCAAATTCCTTATAGAATCTGATAGGGCTTCCATTAGGCTCTAGAGGTTTGTTCAATTTTAACAATTTCAGCTGTTTCTCAACACCACTGACACTTATTTCACTTGTCTTTTAAGTGGTACAATGATTAAATTGAGGTAGTTTTCGTGGGGTTTCCTTTGTAAATGAACAGTTGAAAACAGAATTAAGCATTTTAGCATTTGCTTTGTTACGCTCAGTTCAAATCCTGTCTCATCTGGATGCTGACTTTGGTGCTACTAATAGACTTTACATATGACCAGAATTTCTGTGGGTTTTGTGAAAGATCATTGGACAGTATTCAGCTATGGTAGTCGTAGAAGACCTCACACATTGCTCTCTCAACAGCTAAATGCATTTCATTCAGTATCCCTCTGTCTGTAGTACTATGCTTTGTTTTACATCTGTTATGCAATAGCCTGTATACACGTAGGATCCTCCAATTATGAACAGTTCTGCTGGGTACATATTTATCCAGTGCATGGTCAATTATTCTTTAAAACTGGAGCCATAGTTTCTCTACATGTTGCTGCCCTGTGCTGAAAGTTTCAGGTTTCTCAATCAGATATGACACTACTGCTTTTTACTGAACATATATCTTTTTCTACTTTTTTTAGTTGTCTTTTGTGCTTTGGTAATCATTGTTGCTACAAATGCACCATGGTCACTGATATCAGTTTTGACATGAACATCCTCAAAGATGGCAGGTGTAGTTCTTCATAGTTTTCAGAGAAGGCATTTAGCAATGTTTCACAGGATGCCTCATTATGCCCACTACTAACAAAACTGTAATTTTCCCAATTGATAGTTGGATGATTAAAGTTTCCGCCGATGAATACAGTATGCCTGGGGAACATATGTACAAGTAAACTGAAGTTTTCTTTAAAGTTTCCTGTTACATCAAGAGATGAGTCTGGCAGATGATAGAAGGATCCAGTTACCATTTCATGCCCACCCCTGATACTGAGTCTTGTCCAAGCAGTGTCACATGCAGCATCAAGTTTCTATCTCAGTGGATTTGAGTTTCTTGTCTTCAGCAACAAATACATCACTTCCTGTTTCCATTAGACTATTCTTTCAATACACACTTAAATTCTCCCTAAAAATTTCATTGCTATCAATTTCAGTTTCAACCAGCTTTCTGTACCTAGTATTATGTGTGCTTCACTGTTTTCAAGAGTGCTTCAAACTCTGGCACTTTGGGCAGCTAACTACAGTGTAGACTCAATTATCCAGATTAATTTTTGTTGAACTCATTTGAATAATCAAAAATCTGGATAACTGAACATATGAAGTAAACTGATTTTTGTATTACTAACTCTAGAAAAATAACCTATGTTGCTGGTTGTCCTTTAGGTACATTCTCATATGCTTAACTGTCTGTGGTTAATACATAATGTCAGGTGATTGTTTTTGTAAAAACCAACAGTACAAGGCTTCTTTCAAAAGTTCATTTTTCGGTTTCTTCATAACTTTTCATATTTACTCCCATCGTCACTATCAAGTTTGAAAGTGCACTTCAAAACTGAATCAGTATTCTTCTTAATATCGCTTACGCAGCTGAACTAACTCAAGTGCTGGGCAGAGATTGCATGTGGCACAGGTGGGTAGTGCCAGCACTACATATATGTGCAAATGTGGGCTAGACTACAAAGATCTTTGCTTGCAGCTGAAGATCCAGATAATTGTGAATCTGTATAACAGAAGTCTGGATAATGAGTTTCCGCAGTATTGAGCTTTTAATTCTCTCACGTGAGGGGCACTCTTTTGGATCTTACAGTTATAGTTCTAGGTCTCCTACAGCTGTCATTATCTGGATTGGACGGAGAGTCACTTAATCTAAAAAAACTCTTGTGTGCACCCCACACACAGTCAGTTACCCGAGTAGCAGCCTCTAATGGGTAGTGCACATCTGACCCATTAGAGGGACCCAACAGCTCTCAACCTTACAGCCCAAGTCCAGGAAGTAGCTCTTTAACTTGTCACAGAATCTATGAAGCCAGAACCAGGGGACCATGGTCAGTTCTTGGCCCACTGCTAAAAATTGTGAGCTTTGTTGAAAGTCCATGTGCAAGGCTGGTCTTCTCAACCCTCTCTGCCAGTCACTGGAATGAGCGAAGTATGACCTCAGAGCCCGGACGATAGGAACTGTTTGTCCTAACATGCATCACAATCTGCAGTTTGTTGCACTGTTGTTTTATGAAATAGTTATTTTATACTTTACTTGCTTATATCCTCTTGTTTTCATGTTCATAAAATATCGTTCCATGATATGACATGGTATAACATGCATTTGAGCTAAAATGTATTTTGGAAAAGTTCAGTTACATTTCATGCATAAGTCTAATAAATAGTCCAAACCTGCCTTACAAGTTAAAATATCTGCAATTTTATTTTATTAGTTCATTGCGTGCCACGATGTAATTTTTATAACATTATGAAATAGATAAATATTACACTCTTTTCAATACACAAAGAAATCTGTGTTTGGAGAAGAGTGATTGATGCATAACTTACTTTGACACAATTGTGTCTACAATAAAAAGAAGTAAAGGAAGATAGTATTTTAAAATGTCTGGTCTGTTTGTTTGTCAGATTAGTTATTCATCTGGAGAATGACTTCAGAGTTGTTAACTGTTACCTGTCTGAATACTCTTACTATCACAGTAATCATCTCAGTTTTGGACTAGAAATGGTAATGCTAAAAATATGCTTTTAGTTTGTTTTTATTTTACCTATCTTATCTGTTACTTCTTTTTAATAAGTTAACAGATTTTTGTTGTTAACCTGTTGGGGTCACTGTTTTCATCTGATGGAGACATTTTAATCATGTTGAAACCATGGTCAAGGGGTTTAAATAAACCTTCCATTTTGCAACTGATTGGCTGTTTATTATTTCTTCAGAGACTGTAAATTAAATTGACAATCACAATAAAATAAAATTAATGCAAGAGTACAATATCAAAGAAAGAGGTGTTACATATAGAAGGGGATGAACAAACTGAGTGAAAGATAGAACCGTCACTTATAACAGGAAATGCATAAACTAAGTTATATATCAGTGGTATGAAGAATTTCTTTTACCAAAGGGAGTATGTACATATAAAATATAACAGAATATATTGAGAACAGAGACAATCCAATAAATACACTGACTGACCAATCATGGGCAGAAGTACTGTTACAAACTAGCACAAACACTGCATATAATGTTTTTTCTTCCCTGTTTATGCTGAATTTTGAAATGTGTTTTCCTAAGAAACTTGTCAAAACAAACACATATGGGCATACACATGCTAACTCCTGGATCACAACAGGTATTAGAAATTCCTCCAGGACCATGAAAATGCTTAACTATAGACTGAAAAGTTGGACTGACCCCAAGTTTAAAGAATATGTAACAAATTACAAAAAAAAATATATGAAAAGTAATTACAAAAGCAAAATTACTAAGTAATGATAAATTAATAAGAAAATCAGGCAATAAATCAAAAACTATTTGGAAAATTGTGAAAAGGGAAACAGGTAAGGGCTTCAAGGATCAGGAAATAGTACTCAAAAATAGTGAAAATATTGAATTAAAAGATGAAACTCTGGCAAATTACATTAATAAATACTTTTTAGTGTACCAGTGTCATTAAGTAAAAACTTTACTAAACATGAGAAATTAACAGCCCCAAAAGTAGACAGTAGTATGTTCTTAATTCCCACAAATGATAATGAAATATGAAAGGTGATAAAGAGTCTAAAATCAAAAATGTCTGCAGGTGTGGATGAAGTGCCTGTGTCAACAATAAAAAAAGTTGCCCAACAAATTATAAAGCCCCTGGTACATATTGCCAATTTGTCTTTCAGCGGAGGTGTGTTTCCTGAGAGGTTGAAAATCTCTAAGGTTTGACCTCTGTTTAAAAAAGGAGATCTATACGAGGTAGAAAATTATAGACCAATATCCCTTCTCCAATCATTTTCAAAAATTCTAGAGAAATTAATGAAAACCAGACTCATAAATTACTTAGATGCTCACAAACTTCTAAACTGCAATCAACATGGCTTTCGCTCAGGCCACAGCAGATAATCAGCTATCCATGCCTATACCAAAGAGATTGTCAGGAGTCTCGACACTAAAAAATGTGTAGTGGGAATTAACTTAGATTTATCTAAAGCTTTTGATACAGTAAATCACAAAATTCTGTTAAACAAGATGGAGGCAATAGGTGTAAGGGGAGTTGTGAAGCAGTGGTTTGAATCTTAGCTTCCAGATAGAACTCAGGTGGTAGAAATCATCGCAGAGCATAAAAATCAGAAAATCAAGTGGGGTCTCAGATGCAAAGAAATTGGAAATAGGTGTCCCACAGGGCAGTGTTCTCGGTCCTTTATTATTCTTGCTTTATATAAATGACATAAAAAAATCCTAATATTTCTACCAAAATAATGTTGTTCGCAGATGACACTAGCATAATTATAAGTGATGATAAAAAATCATTAACCGCCACAACTGATATAGTCCTGAAATATATTCAACATTGGTTTAATGCTAATGAGTTAACACTTAATCTAAGTAAAACAAATTATATACAGTATGGCAAAGCAACTCAAGATATGGACCTCCAGTTAAAACTAATGGATAAGAAGATAGAGAGTGTACAATCCGCAAAGTTTTTGGGCATGCACATTGATCAGAACTTAAGCTGGAAAGACCATCTCAAGTACTTATCCCACAGGCTCAATTTGGCATGTTTTGCATTGAGGATATTATCTAGAGTATGTAGCACAGACTGTACTAGACTAGTGTATTTTGCTTACTTTCAGTCCATCGTGTCTTATGGCATAGTGTTCTGGGGTAAAACTAAATCAAGCTTAACAGATATCTTCAAATTTCAGAAAAGAGCTGTACGAATCATAACACATAACTCTCCAAGAACTCATTGTAGGCCCCTTTTCAAAGAACTGCAAATATTCACAATACCATCACTGTATATTTTTAAAAGCATTCTGTGTACAAGAGCACATATGAAAAATCTACGTACAAATGAGGACTGCCATAATTATAATACTAGAACTCGTAAGAATTTGTATGTAGAAAGGGTAAGGACAACACAAACCCAAAAGCATGTAAGTTATTTTGGAATAAAACTCTACAATGCTCTGCCAGTGTACATGAAGGCAATAATAGATGAAGTAAAATTTAAGACTGAACTTAAAAATTACCTTTTAAGCAAAACTTTCTATGATGTAGATGAGTACTTTGATTGTGTGTAAATTTATTGCCAAAAATTTTAATTTGTATGTCTAAACTTGTACTTTTAAAAAATGTCTTGAAAGTGATATTCCATTATTATGTCTGTAGTACTTGTACTAGTATGATAACTTTGTTGTGACAATTCCTACATCATGTAAATGATATACAGGAAGATAATAAAATGAAAAATGAATGAAAAAAATGAATGAAATGAAATGAATGAAAATAAATACAGGAAATAGTGGGGAATGAAATGGAAAAGATACTGTAGGAAGAACTGAAGAAATATGGAGCTTAAGAGAAGTAAATGTGGGGCTTAAGAGAAGATTAGGAGAAGGGAAGTACCGAGATGAGTTCGTTGATTTAATTGTAAAACAGGATTTTGAGCCAGATGTTTATTGATTTGTTTCTCCTCCAAAAGATTAAGTTTTTGGCCTACATTTGCGAAGTGGAAGACATGGTACTGTGGGTGGTAGCTGGTAGCACTATATGTACAGTAGATGTGGACTCAGAATTCTGCCTGACTGGCCCATGTAAATCTTATCACAGTTAGCACAAGTAATTTTATACACCCCACTGTTGGATAGTTGTTTTTTCCTATTGAAAATATGCTTGGATGTGGCATTCCCCACACTGTATTTAAATATAAAGGAAACAAACCAGGAAAAAGACATTATGGAGTTAAAGTAATTTAGGAGTGAAGGTAACAACTCACAAAACAGTAGGAGTGTCGAGTCATGATAGGACCGCAGAAAAGCATGAAAATTTCACTAGTTTTTGGATGCACCCCAATTTGAGCTAAAGCATATGCACACACCCCTCTCCCCACCCCCCTCACACACACACACACACACACACACACACACACACACACACACACACACACACGCCTAAACACACAAACACACACACACATACATACAAACACACACACCTGTATAGCAACACTGTGAGGACTGAATGCACAGTCCCAAAGGCAAGCAGACCAGGGTGAGGGGCTGTGTTGAGTGTTGGACATGAGGGATGAAAAGAAGCATGGAATGAATGGGGGTTTTGGGAAAGGATGGCTAATGGTTTGGAGAGAGGCAGCAATAATACAAGGTAGGAATATGGGAGGGAGAGTTAGCTGATGCATAGAATTGGAATGCGACACTTGGACACCAGAACTGTTGAGTTTGTGCAGCTTGCGAGACTGAATTGGGAAGGCGTGAAAGAATAGATGAAGGGCAGACTGTGGTAAGAGGGTGTGGGTGCAGAAGATTAGTTGAGATTGAAATTAGGAAGATTACAGAAAATAAGAATGTTGCAAGGATAACTCCCATCTATGTAGTTCATAACAGCTGGTGTTGGATGGAGCAGGAGTATAAGCTCCACATGGCACAAGTTGTAAAGCAACCATTAAAACTAATCAAGTTGTGCTCCAGCAGAGTGTTCTGCCATGTAGTTGTCAACTCTGGCTCCTGGCCACAGTATGACTGTGGCCAGCGATTGTAGCACAGGATAAGCCTGTGATGGAATAAAGTAGGTATGCTAGGTGGGTTAATCGGGCAGGTACACAAGGATATGACCCTTTGGAGAAGGATTATGGGTAGAATGTCTGTCATTTACAGGCATGGTGATAGGTAGCAAAGCTCTGAGAAAGAACTTGTTCAGTTCCTCCAGTTGGGGATGATATTTGGCCAGGAGGGGGTGCTCCTACGCAGGTGGTTCTTGGTGGTGTTAGAAGGGTTAGGGCAAGAGTAGTCTCATAATTGCAGATATGCTGTCCACATAAGGCCAGGATGTGGAAGGGATGACAGCCATCAGAAGGCAGGTACTGTTGATGATTAGTAGGTTAGATATGGGGGGAGCCATCAGGGGGGCAGAAGTCAATGTCCCAAAAAGTGGAATGTTGGGCCGAGGAAGAGGAGGTGAAGCAAATGGAAGAGGAGAAGTTGAGGCTATGGAGGAATGAGGATAATATGTCATGACCCTTGGTCTAGATCATGAAGATATTGTCAATGAACCTGAACCAGACAAGGGATTTGGGGTTTTTGAGGGACCAGGAAGGTTTCATCTAGATGACATATGAACAGATTGTCATAGGAAGGTGTCTTTGAGGCGTATATAGTTGTGCCACATATTTGTTTCCGCCAAAGAAATAGTAGTTATGTGTGGGGATATAATTAGTTAGATGTTTAAGGAGGTAGTGAGTTTTAGTGGAAAGCATGTTGGGAGAGGTAGTACTTAACAGCAGCAAGGCCAGGGGCATGAGGGATGTTGACATACAGGGAGATGGCATCAGCAGTGCCGGGTAGGTATCCAGGTGGTAAACGGGTCAGAGAAGGAAATGGTTCCTATCTTTATTACGAGAGGCTAGGCTATGGGTAATTGGTTGGAGGTATTGGCCGACACGAGGGGAGCACAGTAACCAGCTACAATGAGTCATCCAGGATTGTTGAGATGTGTGTGGAAGGCAGGTGTGCAGGGGTTTTGGATTGAGGAAGGACATAGATTAAGGAAAAGATTCTGGGAGAGGGCTAAGGATTTCAGTGGGGATTAGGTGACTTCTGCTATGGGATCACTATAGCACAGCTTTTAGGCAGAGGAGTCAGATAATTAACTGCAGTTTTAAGAGTTGAAAGACATGAAAAGGAGGTTGTACTTGTGAAGAAAGTGAGACAGAGTTCTAGAGTAATCCCCCCACCCCCCACTTGGTATTAAATCTATCTTTGAGCAAGCAGTGAAGGGAACCAAGGAGAAATTTGAGCAGTGTATTAAAATTCAGGGGGAAGAAATGAAAATGTGAAGGTTTGCCGATAACGTAATTTTGCTGGAGATGACAAAATACTTGGAAGATCAGCTGAGTGGAATGGAGTCTTGAATCACATCAGGAAAACAGAAATTTAAGGCAGAGCTTGAATTGAAAATGTGATCAGTTGATATGATGCATGCTGAAACATCAAGAAATAGTGTGCTTGGAAAGAGAGAGAAGTGTGTGGGTTAAAATCATAGAGGGAGGCCAAGGCTTGACTGCAGTAAACTGGCTCAAGTAGGTGTATGCTGCAGTAGTTTTGGAGATATGTGTACAATATAGACTACTGTGATGAGCTGAATCTAGTGTTGAACTGAAGACCAGAAAAATGTTTTCTCTACTTCCTAGGAGATGTAGTTCTTCAAATAAGACAAGTTGGAAATGTAAATACTATTCAGGCACAACCACACAAAAATAAATTACTGGGTGTTAAGTCATGCTATCAGGGAAGCCAGAGCAACATTGACAAATTAACATTTTAAGAGTGACCAATCCAGTGTCATGGAAGCCTGGCATTGAGATGTTCATGAAAGTTCTGATACAAATTTGGAGGACAATGTCATGTTGAAAGACAAAATAAGGGACATTCTAGTTGATGTTGTAAATACTCCATTAATATGTCCAGTTTTTTGGGAACAGAGAAAAAGAAAAGGAAAAAGACGCTCTGTGGGAGGGAAGAGGAGAGCATACACTTCAATTCTTCCCAACATGCAAAATGTTTTTTTTGTTTTTTTGTTTTTTTTTCCATAAGAGTCTGTCATACTCTATAATGCCAAGTGGGTTTTCTGCACCCCAGGTTCTAAAGCTACAACAGTTAACCTTTCATCTGTGTGAATGTCAATTCCAGTTGGAATTGAAAAACTCTTATATGTTAATTGTACTGTGCTTTGTTCCAGATGAGTTTTTGTTATAGAAATTCACATTAGAAGTTACTTTACAGTATCAGAAAAAAGTCTTTATAACACATTGTGACTGCTGCAGTTGTCCTTTCTGTTGCAGAAGATCATACTGTGTTATGTTTCTGCTGCATCTTTCTCTGAAATTTCAGTAATAGTACTGTATCAATTGCCAAACAAGTTATTAATTTTTTTGCAGTGTAAAATGTAATCATATTCATTTATATTTAAAAAAGTTAGTATTTCCAAGTCTTCAGAAAAAGTTTATGACAAAAATAACACTGTATACATTTAACTGATTTTGCTGTTACTCCAATAGTTATCCTTATAGTTGTAGCAACTAAATGACTACTAAGTTAGATGCATGTGCTAATATCATAATTTCAGATGCTATTGAAATGATTTATTTGCTTCTAAGTCACTTGAGTTAACTTACTTGTTGTCTGTTTTCAAGGCTAGAGTCACAAAGGAATACCTGGAACTAGAACCAATTGGTCTCGTTTTTGCACTTTTCTTTGGAGTTGTGCTAATAATTCAGTTCTTTGCAATGATGTTTCATCGACTTGGAACTCTGTCTCATATTTTGGCATCAACAAATGTAAATTTATTTTCCTGTGGAAAGGTATGTATACTACATTTAAATAACTCCGTTGGATTATAGAACAGTTGTAAGAAATTGTTTTTATTCTTCAGTCACCAGTAGTAATTTCCAATAAAATAGGCTTTTTCAGTGCTACATATAGAAATTATAACAGTAAATTCAATAAAAATCTTTTTTCACCTTGCTCCAAAGAGCATAAATTATACTAGTAACATGTGTTGCTTCAATTCCCACTAACTGTGGTCACGTACATGTGTGTGTGTGTGTGTGTGTGTGTGTGTGTGTGTGTGTGTGTGTGTGTGTGTGTGTGTGGTCTATTTTTGACAAAGGGCTTGTTGGCCGAAAGCTTATTTTGTGACAGTCTTTTTGTTGTGCCTATCTATGACTCAGAATTCCACTATATGGTGAGTAGAAACTATCCTTTTCATAATATTTTTACAGTCCATCCTGTATTTTCCATTGTTTAATACCAATAACATATATGGACAGATCCAAGATAGTAGTTTTTATTTACAGAATCTAATAGCTTTTAAAAAGACCCACTTCGGCTTGATTATTAACTCCATATTATAGCATAATGTTTGAAAATATGATATTCTGTGACTAGCCTAATGTTGTTTGGTAATTGTGCCACTGTTTTACTACTATCATAAGATTTATTTAATTACAGACACTGAAATTCAATGCTTTGGTGATGTCAATTTTAAAACTCTGTCACTGTACACAACTGCACTTGTGTGGGAATTTAAAACTAGGTTCTTTTCATCGTGAGGTGTCATTCACCTGACATTTTAAACCTTAATCAACCCATCCCCTTTTCTTCCCCAAAGAAGAAAAGTAGTTCCAAAAGCTAGGACAGTTTCTTATCTATATCTTCTATAACAACAATAAATCTGTAAAACTGTTATGTCTGTTCAGTTAATCTCCAAAACTACTACGCAAATTTCAAGGTGTTTTCATTGGTAACTTGAGGATAGTTTGGGAGACTGTGTAAGCTGTAGTTTAACAAAATTGGATCATGACAAGAAAAGATATTATGATTTAGTTTTACTAAAACTTTATTGTTTGTCTGCCTGAACACTCTGATCTTCAAAATTACTAGATGGATTTTTGTGGGGTTTTCACTGGTAACTTCAGCGTAGTTAGGAGTCCTATATAGGCTATATTGCATCAAAATTGGATCACAGAAGAAAAGATATGTATATATATTATAAAAATATATGTACTGATATGTGTTCCATATCTCCAGAACCACTGGATCGGTTTTGACAGAACTTGGTAGACATATCACTTACTGTATTTGGGACTTCATACAGTATTTGGGAACAAAAGTGCTTAGTGATTTGCAGCAAACTTCATACATAATTTCAAACCTTTACAAAACTTTTTCTCACTGAGCCTCCACCCCGCAGGAAGGAAAAAAAATTTATCGCTTACTACATTTTCGTGGATTATTTTTATATCAGGCACGCTATTTTAATTTATCACTGCTTTTCTGCTAACTGCATTCATGACACATTTTTCAGACTGTGTTCATGCATGCTACTGAATGTATTTGCAAAATTATATCATTGCGTGACACAGAGATAAGGATGTATGCCATCATAAACCTAAGATGCATGAAAAACTGTCACATCACACATGACATGTAAATTTGTTATTACTAACCAGCTGAACCGATATCGATGAAATTAGGTAAGGAGACAGCTTAACCCTTGGGAAGAATATAGGCTACTTTAGAAAGTGTATAGTACAAGGTACCTACTGGTCTGAAGAATATTATGCAAATTAGGGAAAATATTTACTCTTTGGAATAGCTATTTACCCTCTGAGTTTTGAACTTTACCATATTTGTGAAAATTATTTTCTTGGTTAATATGTGCTAACTGATATGATTCAAAGTAATAAATACGATGCATTTACAATCTTAAATGTGTTTAATCCGTACTTTTACATTATTTGTTGCATAATGTATACATTATGTAATGTAGAGCCACGATGTGCTCTATCCAGCATTTGAGAATGAAAGCACTTAGTGACTTGCAACAAACTTTACACATTATTTCAGACCTTTAGAGAGATTTTTCTCATTTATAATCCCCAGAAAATGATGAAAGGAGAGAAGATAGTTTATCACTGACTACATCTTCGCTATTCATGTGGTAAAAATGCCTAATGTTTTAATTTGTTACTTCTTTACTACTAACTGTATTCATGACATATATTTCAGACAGTGTTGATATACACTGCTGTATGTACGTGCAAAATTATATCAGTTGTTGTGCATTGGGACAGCTCAGGAGGGGGGAGAGCAGTAAGCACATCACGATCTATGCTGATCCAAAGGGGCAGACACATGAGGGCAGCTGATATGATTGTGCATACAGTAGCTTACTTAATCACCATCATTCTTCATAACAGCACAATAGATAAGTGTGATCATAGGTAACAGCTTATACTTGAATATATCTACTGGTACCAAGAATTGCACCAACTGATGATCAGTACTTACCAACAATTTTTTCCCATAATTTTAAAATGAAAAATTTCAGTTAGTAGGGATAAGTATATACTTCTGCTGAAGTGATTTAGCTCTTGTACTGTTTAAAACACAATCACTAATTTGTGCTCGTCTTACTGTCAGTGTATTTCAGTACATAATCACAAATCCATACAAGCAGCTTTTCTCAGTTTTGAGCTACATTTCAGTTTACCAAATATCTCCAAATCTGAGGCAACTCTGAATGCAAGATGACCCCCCATTATGACACATGGGATTACAGAAAATCATGTATACACATACTAAGTTAATTTTGAAAATTTAAAAATTGGTGCCTTATTACAGGTAAGTGAAGGAGGCAATAAATGTACTGGGAAACAGAAAATAAAATTAGAAAAGACCTCCCTTAGTCAGATACAGATGCCAATATTCCTGTTGGCTGAATATACTTCCCATTTGTGATATCCAGGAAAATTTCTTTTGTATCACACAACATAGCCTTCTTTAGCAGGCAATGATAAGCATTCAACATTACAGAAAAAAATCCCTGGAATTGACTATCCCTGGACAGGTTGGTTGGTAATGATTTCCTGACATTTTAGAAATTGTTTTGTGGAAAATTTTCATCTGCACTACCCTCACCTCATAGATAGTTGCCATGCTTAGTTTTCCAGAATTTGGTGGCAAGGCAATCACTGATCCCTCTTTACTGCTGCAATGGGAATGACCAAGGTACAGTGATGGGCTTGGTCCCAGAGGTCAATTATAATCATCTGCTGTTGACTGGCATGATAGAACCGTCATGACGCTTGGCTTGTGGAGGCACAGTAGTAATTGAAAACTTGCCCTCTCTCTCTGCAGCAGTGTACAATGTGCCCAAAGTGCCAACAAGCCAACTGAAAAATTAAATTTAGACAGATCAGCAAGTGCTGATCAAACATAACTTTATGAACCCAATCTTCTGCCCTTCCAACCAAACTACTGAGATTCCATTGTACTGTGCTTGTGATGTCATGATTAATGATGTTACAATTAATATTATTAATTTATACTTATGCAGTGGTAGTTAATAAGTGAGATTACAAGTTCAACTCTATTACTGTAAAAGATATATTGGACAGTATTTGGTAAATTAGATTCACTTAATATGATGCTCCAAAAATTTGGAAACAGAGTGAAGTAGAGGTCAAGTAAGCCATTTCAAGTTCATTATGAATATATGTGATGTCATTAGGCTAGGCATACTAAGCAGAATCCACATAGCTGTATAATATAGATCCAGTAAGATATACCTTTCTTCACTTTCTACATTCACGTGTAAGGTAAACTTCCATCTAGTTTCATGTGAGTGAATGTCATAGTTGTGTTTGAAGAACTTTCTTCTAAGGATGCTTCCTTTTGTAAAGACTACTAAATCATATGCACATAAACAAGACAGAGGAAGCATTTTTAGATTTTTAAATAATGGTTTATAGGATTCTTTGTATTATCACTCTGATAATCTTTTTTGACATTCTAAATGTTTTGTGCAAAATGTGGAATCCCAGTGCTCCCCCCCCTCCCCCCCCCTCCCCCCCCCCCGCCCCTCCTTTTCCTCCCAAAATAATCCTGTGCGTCATTAGTGACTGTATATTGCCATGGTCATTTACATGGAGCAGAAGTGGAAAATGTCCCACAACTCATACTTGAGAGACTCCATGCTTGCATTTTTGCACTTTAATGTAAAAATTGTTTATTGATTGTTGCCTCAGAATGTGTCCTACCAACCATGGCTGAAGACCACAACAACAACAATGTAAAAATTAGCAATCAAGATTGTCGACTATTATGTTCACATTTTACAGCTGTCAAAGAGTTAGCGCAGCAGTGTCAGAGTGGCACTTGTTTGGCATCGGCAGTTGATTTGTGGTCTTTGTCCTTGCGACTTTCCATGAAAGTTGAGTGTGAGAACTTCCTTGTGCAAAGAGACCAATCTTGATCAGCAATATTCTAGTGCTTAACTAGTCTCAAGTTCTTATGGTATATCTCCTTCTGTGTTCAGTATTTGTTAATAAATGTTTAATGCTCGTGGTACATGAGTATTTATATTTTGTATACTCTTGTGCAACACAGCTAGCTCTTTATTCCCATGAAGTAATGAGTGCTGTTGACAAGGGGTCTCAGATCGATTCCACATTCTCAGATTTCCAGAAGGCTTTTGATACCGTTCCTCACAAGTGACTATTAATCAAATTGTATATAAAAAAACAAAGATGAGGTGACTTACCGAACAAAAGCGCTGGCAGGTCGATAGACACACAAACAAACACAAACATACACACAAAATTCAAGCTTTCGCAACAAACTGTTGCCTCATCAGGAAAGAGGCAAGGAGAGGGGAAGACGAAAGGAAGTGGGTTTTAAGGGAGAGGGTAAGGAGTCATTCCATTCCCGGGAGCGGAAAGACTTACCTTAGGGGGAAAAAAGGACAGGTATACACTCGCACACACGCACATATCCATCCACACATACAGACACAAGCAGACATATTTAAAGATAAAGAGTTTGGGCAGAGATGTCAGTCGAGGCAGAAGTGTAGAGGCAAAGAAGTTGTTGAAAGACAGGTGAGGTATGAGTGGCGGCAACTTGAAATTAGCGGAGATTGAGGCCTGGCGGATGACGAGAAGAGAGGATATACTGAAGGGCAAGTTCCCATCTCCGGAGTTCGGATAGGTTGGTGTTGGTGGGAAGTATCCAGATAACCCGGACGGTGTAACACTGTGCCAAGATGTGCTGGCTGTGCACCAAGGCATGTTTAGCCACAGGGTGATCCTCATTACCAACAAACACTGTCTGCCTGTGTCCATTCATGCGAATGGACAGTTTGTTGCTGGTCATTCCCACATAGAATGCATCACAGTGTAGGCAGGTCAGTTGGTAAATCACGTGGGTGCTTTCACACGTGGCTTCCCTACCCTCTGGCTCCTATCCTTGTAACCGCCCCCGATGCAAAACCTGTCCCATGCACCCTCCCACCACCACCTACTCCAGTCCTGTAACCCGGAAGGTGTACACGATCAGAGGCAGAGCCACGTGTGAAAGCACCCACGTGATTTACCAACTGACCTGCCTACACTGTGATGCATTCTATGTGGGAATGACCAGCAACAAACTGTCCATTCGCATGAATGGACACAGGCAGACAGTGTTTGTTGGTAATGAGGATCACCCTGTGGCTAAACATGCCTTGGTGCACAGCCAGCACATCTTGGCACAGTGTTACACCGTCCGGGTTATCTGGATACTTCCCACCAACACCAACCTATCCGAACTCCGGAGATGGGAACTTGCCCTTCAGTATATCCTCTCTTCTCATCATCCGCCAGGCCTCAATCTCCGCTAATTTCAAGTTGCCGCCACTCATACCTCACCTGTCTTTCAACAACTTCTTTGCCTCTACACTTCTGCCTCGACTGACATCTCTGCCCAAACTCTTTGTCTTTAAATATGTCTGCTTGTGTCTGTATGTGTGGATGGATATGTGCGTGTGTGCGAGTGTATACCTGTCCTTTTTTCCCCCTAAGGTAAGTCTTTCCGCTCCCGGGAATGGAATGACTCCTTACCCTCTCCCTTAAAACCCACTTCCTTTCGTCTTCCCCTCTCCTTGCCTCTTTCCTGATGAGGCAACAGTTTGTTGCGAAAGCTTGAATTTTGTGTGTATGTTTGTGTTTGTTTGTGTGTCTATCGACCTGCCAGCGCTTTTGTTCGGTAAGTCACCTCATCTTTGTTTTTTTATATATAATTTTTCCCACGTGGAATGTTTCCTTCCATTATATTGATATTATTAATCAAATTGCTTGCATATGGAGTATCGTCTCAGTTGTGTGACTGCATTTGTGATTTCCTCTCAGAGAGGTGACAATTCATAGTGATAGATGGTAAATCATCAAGTAGAACAGAAGTGATATCTGGCATTCCGCATAGTGTCATAGGCCCTCTGCTGTTCCTGATTTACATAAATGATCTAGGTGATAATCTGAGCAACCCCCTTAGATTGTTTGCAGATGACACTGTAATTTACCATCTAGTAAAATCATCAGACAATCAGTTCCAATTAAAAAATGATGTAGAGAGTATTTCTGTATGGTGCAAAAAGTGGCAACTGGCACGAAACAAAGAAAAGTGTGAGGTCATCCACATGGGTACTAAAAGAAATTCAATAAATTTTGGGTATACAATAAATCGCAGAAATCTAACGGCTGTCAATTTGACTAAATACCTAGGAATTACAATTATGAGCAACTTAAATTGGAAAAACCACATAGATAATATTGTGGGGAAGGCGAAATAAAGACAGCGCTTTGTTGGCAGAACACTTAGAAGATGCGACAAACCCACTAAAGAGGCAGCCTACATTACACCTGTCCATCCTCTGATGGAACATTGCTGTGCAGTGTGGGATCCTTACCAGGTAGGATTGATAGAGGACATCGAAAATGTGCAAAGAAGGGCAGCTCATTTCGTGTTATCACGCAATAGGGGTGAGAGTGTCACTGATATGATATGCGAGTTGGGGTGGCAGTCACTGAAAAAAGGTGGTTTTCTTTGTGACGAGATCTATTTATGAAATATCAATCACCACCTTTCTCTTCCGAATGCGAAAATATTTTGTTGACACCCACCTACGTAGGGAGAAATGATCATCATAATAAAATAAGACAAATCAGCGCCCATACAAAAAGATTTAGGTGTTCCTTTTTCCCATGCACCATGCGAGAGGGAGTGGTAGAGAAGTAGTATGAATGGTTTGATGAACCCTCTGCCAGGCACTTCAGTGAGAATTGCAGAGTAACCATGTAGATGTAGATGTACTGTATGTCTGATTTACTCAAACATGCAAACATAATTTATTCAAATGGTTATTGGCTTTGCTGTGTGACATTGATGACCCTGATGTAATCAGCTTGCAGAGACCAGAAGAATGAGTAAAAACTCTCAGGAGTGACAAAAGAATTTTCCTCAGGCTATGAACATTCACACCTCAGTGGGCGCAGAAGGTCTGTCAGTATGACGACTTGCCGTAAGGTTGCCATCATTCTTGCCTCACAATCCAGCAGCCTAGTTTGCACAGCTAGAAGCAAGTTTCCATTATGCAGGAATAACTACTGATAAAACCAAATTTGCTCTAGTGTTCAGCCAGCTTGACCACCATTACATGGCTGTAGACATAATTACAGCTCCTCCTGCACTAGAGTCTTATGACACCCTCGAGACAGAGTCAGTTCATCACAAGAAGGCATGTGCATCAAGTTCTAACACAGGGAAGCAGAGGAGACACAAAATTCATAATACCTGAGACACCTATGCAGTTAAGTTGATGCAGGAACTGTAAATGACATCTCGTTATGTACGCTTCGTAGTAGCTGTTTTCTGGCCCAGTTTTAAACTATAGTTGCATCTCAGGAAGAAATTTCATTAGATACTGTTGCAGATCTGGCTGGCAGAATTCAATATGCAATAATGTTGCCATCAATCAATGTTGTAGTGGTGCCATGCAACAGTGCTTCGTCATCAGTAGAGATGGCTGCAAGTTATGACTGCCTGTCAGGCAGGGTCAGTGCTCTGGCTAGACAGACAAGTGAACTACTGTCTCATCGTAACTCTGAGAATGACAGATGACGTTATCTTAGAAGTCTGTGTAATTATCTCATGACAAACTCATCTGTGCTCAGTGGTGCAGAGCAACCTCCTGTGGTATGCTGGTATCATTGAAAGTTTGGAGATCAGGCACACAAGTGCATCTCACCATGTGCTTACCCAATTAGCAGTGGCAGTCAGATGTAGCCCCCATCTTATTACTAAACAGTATCTCAGTATCTTTACGTTAGTGATCAGAAAAATGGAGAAAAACTTCTTTTAGACACTAATTTGGATTTGCACATTTACCCTCATACTCACCTGAATAATTGCCTTTATTGAATAATAACCTTATTTGGAATTTTATGTTTACTGACTGTAGTGGAACTGGTCCTTCGGGAGCAGTGGTGCTGGGTTGAGAGATGTGCACACATTTTCAAAAACATCTCTTTATTTTCCAAAAGCCCACTGAAAGAAAAAAAAATCCCCTCCCAGAGGTGAGGTCCAGTCCCACTCACAAATACGCACAATATGAGGTGTGGTTGGAAAGTTTTAAGAATGGATCTGCTACTGCTTACTGATTTGGCAGGCAGGCACATGGAGGGTGGAGAGTGAGTTATTGCCTTGTCCTTGAATGCCCTCTGACAGGAAACTGCATTTCCTTTATTCAGTTCGTTGTGGCAGCTGGTTAAGTGTGGGTCTGTTAGGGCTTGTTGCTGGATTCTGTCTGCGTGAAAATGAATGTAAAAATGGAGAACGAGTTTGTGTGAAATTTTGTTTTAAAACCAGGAAATGAGATTCTGAGACTTACAAACTATTAAAAACAGCTTTTGGAGATAATTGTACGAGCCAGTCAAATGTTTTTGTCTGGTTCAACAGATTTAAAAATGGCGGTGAATCATTTGAAGATGGACCACAGTCCAGCTGTCCTTCTACTTCAAAAATAAATGAAAATGTTGTGAAAGTTTGTGACTTAAAGCGCTCTGATCGTAGACTTACAATTAGGGAGATGGCTGATGAACATAATTTAAGTTTCTATGTAGTTCACTCAATTTTAACTGAAGAACTGAACATGTGTTGAGTGTCCACAAAATTCATTTGAAATGTGTTGTCAAGTGACCAGAGACAATACCGACTTGAAGTGTGCCAAGAACTGATTATGCTAAAATGACCCAGATTTGTTAAATAGGGTAATTACAGGTGACAAATTGTGGGTATATGGATAAGATCCTGAAACCAAGTTGCAGTTCACCATGACCGAAAAAAGCACTGCAAAGTTGGTCGAAGGTGAAGACAATGTTGGTGACTTTTTCGATTCTACTAGTATTGTGCATCATGAATTTACCCCTGGAGGATAGACAATTAACCAGGAATACTGCAAATGTACCTTGAGCATTTGCGCGGAAAGGTGTGGAGCAGAACGCCTGCATTGTGGAAAGACAGGAGTTGGGTGCTACACCATGACAATGCTCCAGCTCATCGTGTCTTCTCCAGCATTGAATTTTTGACCAAATTCAAAATTCCTGTGCTTCCACAACAGCCATATTCCCCTGATTTGGCCCCTGCAGACTTCTACCTGTTTCCTAAACTGAAATTTTCACTGAAAGGGAAGCAATTTGACTTGACTGAAGACATCCAGGCAAATCTGGAGAGCGTCCTTAACACCCTTTAGGAAAAAAAATTCCAGGAATGTTTCCAAAAGTGGAAACACCATTGGAGTTGGTGTGTCCAGTCAGAAGGGGATACTATTTTGAAGGGGATGCATCACAGTAGCATGTAAGTACCGCTGCTGTACAATTACAAGCCCATTGTTAAAACATTCCAATCACACCTCGTATATCCACCATTTTTTCTCAAGCAGCAGCAACACTATTAATAAGAACATTTCAAGGCACAAATACAAGTCAGCCTAAAACAGTTATTGGTCAAGCTCCTGCCTCACTTAACATGAAATGTCGCTGAAGGTGTCCACCCAAAATTCTTACAAAGAGCTCAGTCATTTAACAACAAGAACGTTAGCAGATATAATTCAAGCACAATGCTGGTCAAGCTCCAGCTTCAGTTAACACCAGACGACTACTGAAGGTGCCCACCTGAATTTCTTATGAAAATTTTTGATTATTTAGTATTAGCATATTTAATTCAAAACACAATGCTGGTCAAGCTCCTACTTAACTTCAAACCGGCAATGGAGCTGCCCACCCAAAACTTCTTACACAAAATTTAATTTACTTAAAAAGCAGGAACATTAGAAGGTTAAATTCAGAACAATGCTTGGAAAGCTTCTGCTTCAATTAACATCAAACTGGTATTGAAGGTGCCTCCCCAAATTTATGACGCAAAATGTCAGTTATTTGAAAACTGAACATTAGCAGATTTAATTCAAAGCACAATGCTGGTCAACCCCCAGCTTCAATCAACCTCAAACTGGCACTAAAGGTCCTGCCAAAAATTGTTGACATAAAAATTAAGTTACCAAGGCAAGTACCAACTTTTTGAAACACAACTACTGATCAAACTCTGGCTTCAGTCACAACCAATTAATTCAAGGCACCAGTTGCATCCGGTATTGGTAGCATAACTTGAGTGAGAATGAAACGGATCAAATTTTTAATCCCATTACAAATATTATTCCAGGTTCAGATCCAATTACTGTAACTGTCAAGGAATGAGGTGATGGCAATGGCTGCCATACATAAACAAAACGTAGATAATCTTGAGATACAACTACTCGCAGCTCACACTGGCCCACTTGCTCAAGTGACCACCACACATCGGTTTTAATTTGACAGTCACAGCCCGTCTCCCAGCAGGCCACAAGTCTTCATCAGCCAGTCATAGCCAAACTCACAGGCACTCTTAGTGCTTCTTCTTAAAATGGTGCTGACACTTGAGACAAATTCAGGCAGCTCTCAGCACCACTGAAGACATGAACATCATTGCTGCTCTGACAGGCTGTCTCTGTTTGGCCCACATCTCTGAAACGATGTTTTCAAGTCACTGGCCACTCACTAAGAAGGCTGCTCCAATTGATGCTGCTCCAGGTCGCACCATCAGCAGTTATGGCTGTCCAGGCCTTAGTTACAGTTGCGCACTCTTCAGATGCAGTGAGTAGTTGCAGGAATTTCAGCTTGTCGCACACTTGGTGATGGGTTGTACTGTCGTGTTGATATCGTGGGGCTGATTATTGGAGCCAACTTCCTGGTATATTACCGCCTTCTGCCTATTGTGGTAGATATGAGGTTTGTCAGTAGCATTGCTGGACTTTAACTGTTGAATTCTCAGGTGGAGCAGCAATACACAGCATCAAGCTCATGCAGGCAGCAGGAAGAAAATATGCTGGGTCACTTGACCAGTTTACAGCCATAATATGATCACCAGGCACCCTGAGGTGGGTATGTCACAGTACTATGCATTACTTATGCCATCCCAAGCTCCTAATCATCTCACTATTGCAAGGGCAAAATTTGACTTGATGCTCAGGGAATGGATTATTCACACTTCTAGCAGACCATAGTCATTACTTCTCCATCTGGTACTCAAGAAGAGTGGTGCATGGTGCCTGTGTGGTGATTATCGTATGCTTGATCTAAGGACAATTCAGGACAGATAGCCAGTACACTTCTTAAGAGACTACAATTATGTTCTCCATCATGCCTCTGTCTTTAGTAAGACATATGGACTATCAGACCAATTGTGTGTTTGGATTGAAGAGTTCCTAGATAACAGGACGCAGCATGTCATTCTCAATGGAGAGAAGTCTTCCGAAGTAAGAGTGATTTCAGATGTGCCGCAGGGGAATGTCATAGGACCGTTGCTATTCACAATATACATAAATGACCTTGTGGATGACATCGGAAGTTCACTGAGGCTTTTTGCGGATGATGCTGTGGTGTATCGAGAGGTTGTAACAATGGAAAACTGTACTGAAATGCAGGAGGATCTGCAGCGAATTGACGCATGGTGCAGGGAATGGCAATTGAATCTCAATGTAGACAAGTGTAATGTGCTGCGAATACACAGAAAGATAGATCCTTTATCATTTAGCTACAAAATAGCAGGTCAGCAACTGGAAGCAGTTAATACCATAAATTATCTGGGAGTACGCATTAGGAGTGATTTAAAATGGAATGATCATATAATGTTGATTGTTGGTAAAGCAGATGCCAGACTGAGATTCATTGGAAGAATCCTAAGGAAATGCAATCCGAAAACAAAGGAAGTAGGTTACAGTACGCTTGTTCGCCCACTGCTTGAATACTGCTCAGCAGTGTGGGATCCGTACCAGATAGGGTTGATAGAAGATATAGAGAAGATCCAATGGAGAGCAGCGCGCTTCGTTACAGGATCATTTAGTAATCGCGAAAGCGTTACGGAGATGATAGATAAACTCCAGTGGAAGACTCTGCAGGAGAGACGCTCAGTAGCTCGGTACGGGCTTTTGTCAAAGTTTCGAGAACATACCTTCACCGAAGAGTCAAGCAGCATATTGCTCCCTCCTACGTATATCTTGCGAAGAGACCATGAGGATAAAATCAGAGAGATTAGAGCCCACACAGAGGCATACCGACAATCCTTCTTTCCACGAACAATACGAGAATGGAATAGAAGGGAGAACCGATAGAGGTACTCAAGGTACCCTCCGCCACACACCATCAGGTGGCTTGCAGAGTATGGACGTAGATGTAGATGTAGATGCTAAACTGCACAAAGGCCTTTACATGAAGTTCCATGGTGGATGAAGACATTCCAAAAATAGTGACAATCACTCCATTTGGCTTGTCTGAGAGTCTCTATATGATACTGGTTTGCACAACACTGCTCAGTCTTGGCAAAGGTTCATTGACTACATGCTGCAAGAATTGTCATTCTGTTTTGCTTACCTACAAGACCTTATCTTTTCAGTCACTGCAGAACAGCACCAGCAAAACTTGGCGGAAGTTTTCAAGTGCTTAGAACATCATAGTGTAATATTAAACACTACAAAGTGTGTCTTGAGTAAACCAGAGGTTATCTTCGTAGGTTGTCTAGTTTACCAGCAGGGTCATAGTTGCAGCATGGGGAAATAGAAGCCATCTCATGAAGGTCTCACAGCCAGAAACCATCAAAGAACCATGCTGTTGCTTGAGAATGCTGAGTTTTTACTGGCATCAACTGCCCTGCACAGCCAAATTGCGAGAACTGCTGCTGCAGCCCTCACTGGCCCCAAGACAAAGGGAAATGCACCAATCCACTGGACCAATGTGATGAGCTCTGCTTTTGTGGCCTTGAACTGAAGCACAGCAAATGCTAGACTCCTAACACATCCTGCATTGGATGCACAACTGGTGTTGGTTGTTGATGCTAGCCAGACATCTGTGCAGTGTTGCAGCAGCAAGTCAATTGTGCAAGACAAAAACAAGTGTTCACCACGAGAGTACAAACTTCTGGAATTCGTTGTCCAATTTAGCACTGACATTCTCCACATTTCAAATATTAACAAAGTTGGTGTCAACAAATGTTACTGATTTAATCCAACTTGCAAAAACACAAGAATGTGATCAGGAACTCCAAACTACTGAATGATGCATCATTCACCCATCAGTTACAACTTGTTGATTTTTATGATTGAGATCTGAAGTTTTATTGTGACATTTCCAGTGGAGGATCTCATCCTCTGCTGCCAGCTGAGTTCTGCTTATGAGGTTTTGATAGCCTCCTTAACCTATGCCACCCTGGCATTAGACCAACAACTTGCCTGGCTCCAAGAGGTTTTGTCTGGCCTGATATGATGATTGTCACAAGTGGGCTTGTGTTTGCCTTGAGTATCAGTGCAGTAAGATATCCCATCATATGCGTGCACCAGTTGGAGATTTTCCATCCAGACATGACAACATGCTTCATACATGTGCACATAGATATAGAAGGTCCACTCTCACTGTCCAGTGGTCAATGATATCTGTTGACTGCAACTGATTCATTTCATCCATTGTATAGAAGCTATACTGATCAATAATATGTTGGCAGCAATGCTAGCTTTTGCCTTTGTGTCAAATAGGGTTTCACGCTGCATGCCATTATGAACTGTGGCCGACAGTTTGAGTCAGAGCTATTTAGTCAACCCAGTAAGTTATGTGGCACTCTCCATTGCAGGACAATCAGTTACCATCCTGCAAGAAATGGCATGATTGATCATTGGCATTGATGTGTCACAACACAAGTTGGACCACTGACTTATCTGTGATCTTACTTCATCTTTGAATCACTTAAAACATGACTTGAATTCATCATCAGTGAAACTACATACCACGAAGCTCATCAACTGCGTGGCGAATTCATTGATGCTAGTTCTACACAGCTACCTGATCATGACCAGTCAGACTTCATTTGTCACCTGCGGGAACATGGCACATGCTTTCAACCTTCTCAATTGTCTACACATTAACAACATCTAGCTATGTGCACCTACTGCTCACACATCATGTTACATATGGACAGTGTCAGACCTTCACTAAAACTTACATACACAGGTCACCAAAAAAGAATTGCTATCTTAATGAAGAACACACCCTTGATGTTGGGTACTCTTTCCTGCAAGATTTTTAGATGATGCTCTGCTACTCCCTAGGGGGCTGATGTAACAGTCAAGATCATCTACTAATGTGTTCACATTTCACAGCTGTCAAAGAGTTTGCACACCAGCTGCCAAAGGTGCCCTTGTTCACCATCAGCTCTTGTTCTGTTCTCTTTGTTTTTAGCAACTTTTTATGAAAGTGCCAGTATGAGAACTTCCATGCAAATAGAGACAGATATCAACCAGCACTACTCTAGAGCTTAACTTGTCTCAGGTTCTTGCGGAATATCTTCTGTGTTCTGCATTCATTAGTAAATGTTTAATGTACATGGTACACAAGTGTTTATATTTTGTGCACTGTTTTGGCTACTTGCTCAAACAAACAAACATAATTGATTCGGATGGTTACTGCTTTGCCTTCACCAAACAGCATCATCAGTAATATCAAGTTTTTACTGATATATTACATATGTGATATACTAGATATACTACACTGATATACTAGATATGTGTTTGCTTTAACCATCCACTTGATTTAAAAAGTTAAAAATTTCTGACTAGATTGACTTTCCAGCTCTGATTCCTTGCTGTGGATCTGCAGACAATAAATCATTTGTTATATTTTATGTGTTGCATAGAGCGTTTGATTATTGGTATTCTTTCTGGACTTTAAACAAATGACTGATATATAGATGTTCTTGACAGTTTAATGGATATACAATTTAATTAGCCATTGTGTGTTGTATTAAGTAAATAGTGTATTCACACAACATTTGGTCATTGCGAGTTCCCGAATCTTGCATCAGAATGCAAATGCAAATGTTTTATTCCACTGTTGAGCATGTTTACATGCAATTGGTGTGATCAGTGTTAACATAATAACAATAGCAATAATAATAATGTGAACTTCAACATGACAAATGTTATTAACTACAATATAATAATCCAAGATGGATACAACACATATTTGTGCAAATGTCAATAACAACAAGAAGTTTCCTAATAAATCAATTACAAGATAAATGAACTACATAGTTCAGTGAATGACAAATAAATAATCAAACAGATAATCAACAATAAATACATGAAACAAAAATAAAATAGTTGCACAGTGTGGCATATGTGTAGTTTGCAGTTACTTTATAGTTCATTCTCATAAGGAAAGTGGGTCATTTGTCACATATTCAAGGAACTATTGAGCAGAGTAAATTGCTTTACTTTTGATCCATCTCAAAAGCCTAGTTTTAAATTTATTCACTGGCACTGTGTAGGCATTTTCACATAATTTGTTGAAGTAGACAGAACCAAGATATTTGTAGCTGTTATGTGTCTTTGCAAGCCTACCATATGGCATATTAATTGCATGTCCACTTCTTACATTATGGTCATGCACTGTTCTCCTTAAGTCAAATTTACTCAGATTCTCTTTAACGAAGACTAGGCAATTGTAAATATACAGGCCAGGAACTGTCATTATATTTAGTTTCTTAAAATAATCTCAACATGATTCATATGGGCTAAGTTCTGCTGTGCACCTTATGGCTTTCTTTTGCCATTTAAACACTAATTTTGAGCCTACGGAATTTCCCCATAATAGTATTCCATAACTCAGGTGCAAATGGAAGAAGCAAAATATGCATATAACAGAAGCTCTTTACTGACACTGCTCCTCAGCTTGTACAGCAGATATATGGCTCGTGCCAATTTGCCACATATCTTCCCTGTGTGGGTATCCCAGCTGAGCTGTTGATCTATATGAAATCCTAATAATTTTACTGTTTTGTTATCATGACTGGGAGCATTCAGATTGAATACAGTAGCTTCAGTTTTACTATCATTCTTCTGCAGTACATTTGCCTCAAACCAAGTAGTGCACCTCTCCAGTGCCACTGCCGCATGGCAGTGTTGCACACTTTCAATTTTGGTATCACATGTGATGAGTGTTGTGTCATCAGCATATAGCACTCCATTACATGATACAACTGCAGGTAAATCATTTATATAAATAATGAAAAGGAAAGGTCCAAGCACAGATCCATGGAGACATTTTGACATTTGATTATTTACCTTAAATAACTGTTTTCTGTTGTCCATGTATGACTGCATTAGGCATAGAACATTCTCTCTCACTCCGTAGTGGTAGTTTCTTTATCAGAATATTGTGGGAGACCATATCAAAAGCTTTCCTGAGGTCCAACAGTGTTGTTCAGATAATATCTTTATTTTCAAAACAATTGTATATTTTTGCTACCATACTCTCAACTGCTTTGACTGTAGAAAGGCTGGATCTGAAACCATCCTGTGAGGAGGTGAGAATATCATTATGTTCAAAACATTGACTCATCTGTTTATGCATGCAGGATTCTATTATTTTTAATATTATGGGATAAGTGATATTGGTCAATAGTTATCTGGTGTTGCTATATCTCCTTTCTTATGTACTGGTCTAACTGCAGATATTTTTAAACATTCTGGACAATTACCTTCATTTAAAATTTTGTTGAATAATTTAGTCAGTGGTGTTACAATTTGATTTCTGATATATTTAATAACATAATTTGAGAGACCATAGTAATCCTCTGCTCTAGAATTACTGAGCTTAGCTACTGATTCATTGAGCATTTTCTCAGTTACACAAGTCCAATGAAAGCTGTCTGTCTGTTTACTGTTCATTTCTGGCAGCAGTGCATCTGCCTTACTCACATTCTCCATTATGTTGTTATCTGATTGAGGACTGACGAAATGTGCATTTAGAATATCAGGTGGAATTGGTGTCTGGTATACTTTATCATCACAGTTAGTTTGTTTTAACAATTTCCTATGCAGCTTTGCATTTATTTACTGAGTTCAGTATATATGTATCATTTGCATTGCACTTAGCTGCCTTGATTTCACCTGAAATCTTTTTCACTTTCATGTACATTTATTTGTCAGCTTTATTGTGCTTGGACCTATCATTATAGAGTAGCATTATGATTCTTCTTCTACTTAGATGTGTACCAGCTTTTTAGATTTTGTGGTTTGTTGTAGCGATTTTGCTTTTATATTTTCTTGCTGTGTTTAGGACAACATGCTTCAAAATTTTCAGTTAACAGTTCTAGAAATTTGTTGGTAGATTCACTTGGACCTGCAGTGGGTATTATTTTATCCTATTTTATTAAAGTCAATTTACTTATCAACTTGTTTAGCTTTGATTCATTAATTGGTCTTATAATTTTTCTACTGTCTGTGGAAGTTTCAGTTGATTTACTGTTAAGAATTTGTCTGGCCATAGTCCCTCATAATCTGAAATGCCTAGCTTGATTGTGTTGAATTCTGTTTTTTTTAGATGAAAATTACAAATTATGTTATCTATACATACTTCCTGTCTTGTGGGTTTGTCATTCATGCAACTGAAGTTAAGGGATCTTAATGTATTTAGCAAGTGATCAACCTTTCTATTCTTAAATCTAATGTCTGTATTGATATCACCAAATATTAGTATTCTGTAATTTTTGTATTTGAGTAGCAAGAGAATCAGTTTCTTCAGAAGCTCCACAAACAGGTCTTCATTGTTTTTTGGGGGGTGGTATACTGAAGTTATTATAATTTCCTGGTTTGGCAACATTATGGCTGCAGCTTCAAACTTTGATTTTATGCACAGTCCACTTACATCTATAACTTCATAGATTAGGGTCACACTATTTTTAACATTACAGATACACTACCACATTTAATACTTGTTTTACAATAGCTGGTTGCCAATTCATACCTATTTGGTACACTTAATTTTAGTTCATCATTGCTAAGCCAGTGTTCATTTATTGAAATCACAGTGCAGTTGAAGTTTTCCAGCCAGTACTGAAGTTCATTAAGTTTGTTCTTAAGAAACTGCACATTAATATGTAAGAATGTTACACTTGTACTTATCTTACTGTGGTTTTCCTGTAGCCCTGCAGCAAAAAATCATTGAGATGGGATGGAACTGCTGCTTTCCTCTTACTCAGTGTACAACGGTTTGATGGAGGAACAACTGAATCTCACACTGGAATGATGAAACAGTTTTTATTTAAGTTTTTATGTGAACTGCAGAACTACTCATGACACTCATATTGCTTAATCAATGCCTCCCAAGGCAAACAAACAGAATTCTGCAAGTGCTGACTTATCAATGGTAAACGTTATCCTTAGTTCAGTTGCAGTTGCAGTTATGGTTGGAAAATCCAGTACAGTGGTTTGCCCAGCTTGGGTGACAATTTGTCTTGGCCCATATTATTGCACATGAAACTAAATGAAATTATGTGGTGGTGGAAGCAAATGGCTATGGAAATACAAAACATTCTTGTTTACCACCCCCCCCCCCCTTTCTGCTCCTCACAAGTATTGATAAATACACCTCTATCAAAGAAATGATTGCAACATGTTTGTAACAGTCATAAGCAGAGTGACACAAATATTTTTCTGTGCTGAAGAACTTGATGACTGCACACCATACCAAATAATTTGATGTCTTCGCACACTGACAGGCAATGCAGTGAATGATAATGTACTATGGAATATATGGATGTCATGCTTGGCTGTGCATGTACAGAAAATATTCACAGTTTGCACTAGTGATTGATGCTTTTGCTCAAATTGATGGTCAAATGATCACATCTTTCTCATCTTTGAAGCCACTGTAGAACAGCACTAGCAACACTTAGTGGAAATTTTCTCACGCTTAGAACAGCATGGTGTGGTGTTAAATACTGCCAAGTGTATTTTGGTATATCACAGATTACCCTCTTCTATCATCAAATTTTGTCATATGGGTCATTGCCACTACCTGAGAAAGGCGTTACAGTTATCTCTGCCAGGTCAGTGACCCCTCTGTAGGTGCCGCAAATCCAAACTGCTTAGTTATCTCATAAATTCGCAGCCCTACAAATCCAGTGCTCCATCTGTGTGTCACAACTGCAATACTCTTCCAACAGAAATAAGATTTCAACACAGAAACAGCTTAGTATATAGACAAACTCTGCAACCGCCTGGCAAATTCTTCATTCACACAACGAAAAATAGCACTGAAGCATCAGATTTAGCACAACATCTGTACTTGCAGATTCATAATCTCTGCCCTGCTATTCTAAAGGATGACCATTCTTTTTCTACAATTTGCATTCCTGCAAACAGGCTGTCGTCTGACAAAATTCCATTCAGAACTCTCTCCAACTACTATACAGTGGACCATACACAGTAGCTGCCCACCATGATTGAAAATTTGTTGTTGAGATCAATGGCTCTTCTGTCATGATATCCATAAACAGATTTAAGCCAGACGTCATCTGTGCTGAGATTTTAGCTGGTTCAGAGACAGCAGCTAAGGCTGCAATACTACCTACGTGCAATTCCATGCACTAAGTCATTACAGACTGAGCCTCTGGTTAAATCTTCAGGCACCACTTGTTCTAGGCTATTGCATACGCTTCAGTGTCAAATAATGTTCAGACTTGGGGGGTGGGAGGGGGGGTAAAGTGATTTGGGCAATAAATATGTCTGCTACATTTTATGTGCCTTGTAGATTTGTTGATTATTGATTTTGTCTCTGGCCTTCAAACTAATGATGTTTTTGGCAGTTTGACAGTTACATGCTGTAATTTGCCATTATATGTTCTGCTGAATAAATAGTAGTTTCACATAACAAATTATTTACTAGCATCTCTTTATTTAAGTACACAGAAGCACACACTTGGTGCTAAGAGGATAGAGACAGCTTATCTTCCAACATGTTCCACTACTAGAATTGCTTAATTAAACATAACCTCTGGTAGCATAAGCAAATTCCTCAATTTCTGAATGCTGATTGAAGTCTACCATCCGTAGGCTAATTCCTTATTTTAAGAGGCCACCATAGTTGTAGTGAAGACAGTTAATTCTGCTGTTTATGGAGGGTGGCCTTCCCCATGAACCATGGACCTTGTCGTTGGTAGGGAGGCCTGCATGCCTCAGCGATACAGATGGCCGTACCATAGGTGCAACCACAACGGAGGGGTATCTGTTGAGAGGCCAGACAAATGTGTGGTTCCTGAAGAGGGGCAGCAGCCTTTTCAGTAGTTGCAGGGGCAACAGTCTGGATGATTCACTGACCTGGCCTTGCAACATTAACCAAAACAGCCTTGCTGTGCTGGTACTGAGAACGGCTGAAAGCAAGGGGAAACAACAGCCGTAATTTTTCCCGAGGGCATGCAGCTTTACTGTATGGATAAATGATGATGGCGTCCTCTTGGGTAAAATATTCCCGAGGTAAAATAGTCCCCCATTTGGATCTCCGGGCGGGGACTACTCAGGAGGACGTCGTTATCAGTAGAAAGAAAACGCATTCTACGGATCGGAGCGTGAAGTGTCAGATCCCTTAATCAGACAGGTAGATTAGAAAATTTAAAAAGGGAAATGGATAGGTTAAAGTTAGATATAGTAGGAATTAGTGAAGTTCGGTGGCAGGAGGAACAAGACTTTGGGTCAGGTGAATACAGGGTTATAAACACAAAATCAAATAGGGGTAATGCAGGAATAGGTTTAATAATGAATAAAAAAAATAGGAGTGCGGGTAAGCTACTACAAACAGCATAGTGAACGCAGTATTGTGGCCAAGATAGATGATGATGATGATGATGTTCGGTTTGTAGGGCGCTCAACGGCGCGGTTATCAGCGCCCGTACAATTTCCCAACCTTTGCTCAGCCCGATTTCGCCACTTTCCTGGATGATGATGGAATGATGAGGACAACACAAACACACAGTCATCTCGAGGCAGGTGAAAATTCCTGACCCCGCCGGGAATCGAACCCGGGACCCCGTGCTCGGGAAGCGAGAAGCCAAGATAGACACGAAGCCCACGCCTACTACAGTAGTACAAGTTTATATGCCAACTAGCTCTGCAGATGATGAAGAAATTGAAGAAATGTATGATGAGGTAAAAGAAATTATTCAGGTAGTGAAGGGAGACGAGAATTTAATAGTCATGGGTGACTGGAATTCGAGAGTAGGAAAAGGGAGAAAAGGAAACATAGTAGGTGAATATGGATTGGGGCTAAGAAATGAAAGAGGAAGCCACCTGGTAGAGTTTTGCACAGAGCATAACTTAATCATAGCTAACACTTGGTTCAAGAATCATGAAAGAAGGTTGTATACATTGAAGAATCCTGGAGATACTAGAAGGTATCAGATAGATTATATAATGGTAAGACATAGATTTAGGAACCAGATTTTAAATTGTAAGACGTTTCCAGGGGCAGATGTGGACTCTGACCACAATCTATTGGTTATGAACTGTAGATTAAAACTGAAGAAACTGCAAAAAGGTGGGAATTTAAGGAGATGGGACCTGCATAAACTGAAAGAACCAGAGGTTGTAGAGAGTTTCAGGGAGAGCATAAGGGAACAATTGACAGGAATGGGGGAAAGAAGTATAGTAGAAGAGGAATGGGTAGCACTGAGGGATGAAATAGTGAAGGCAGCAGAGGATCAAGTAGGTAAAAAGACGAGGGCTAGTAGAACTCCTTGGGTAACAGAAGAAATATTGAACTTAATTGACGAAAGGAGAAAATATCAAAATGGAGTAAATGAAGCAGGTAAAAAGGAATATAGACGTCTCAAAATGAGATTGACAGGAAGTGCAAAATGGCTAAGCAGGGAGGGCTAATGTAAGGATGTAGAGGCTTATCTCAAAAGGGGTATGATAGATACTGCTTACAGGAAAATTAAAGAGACCTTTGGAGATAAGAGAACCACTTGTATGAATATCAAGAGCTCAGATGGAAACCCAGTTCTAAGCAAAGAAGGGAAAGCAGAAAGGTGGAAGGAGTATATAGAGGGTCTATACAAGGGCGATGTACTTGACGACAATATTATGGAAATGGAAGAGGATGTAGATGAAGATGAAATGGGAGATATGATACTGCGTGAAGAGTTTGACAGAGCACTGAAAGACCTGAGTCGAAACAAGGCCCCGGGAGTAGACAACATTCCATTAGAACTACTGATGGCCTTGGGAGAGCCAGTCCTGTCAAAACTCTACCATCTGGAGAGCAAGATGTATGAGACAGGCAAAATACCCTCAGACTTCAAGAAGAATATAATAATTCCAGTCCCAAAGAAAGCAGGTGTTGACAAATGTGAAAATTACCAAACTATCAGTTTAATAAGTCACAGCTGCAAAATACTAATGCGAATTCTTTACAGACGAATGGAAAAACTGGTAGAAGCCGACCTCGGGGAAGATCAGTTTGGATTCCGTACAAATTTTGGAACACGTGAGGCAATACTGACCTTACGACTTATCTTAGAAGAAAGATTAAGGAAAGGCAAACCTACGTTTTTAGCATTTGTAGACTTAGAGAAAGCTTTTGACAATGTTTACTGGAATACTCTCTTTCAAATTCTAAAGGTGGCAGGGGTAAAATACAGGGAGGGAAAGGCTATTTACAAATTTGTACAGAAACCAGATGGCAGTTATAAGAGTCGAGGGACATGAAAGGGAAGCCGTGGTTGGGAAAGGAGTGAGACAGGGTTGTAGCCTCTCCCTGATGTTATTCAATCTGTATATTGAGCAAGCAGTAAAGGAAACAAAAGAAAAATTTGGAGTAGGTATTAAAATCCATGGAGAAGAAATAAAATCTTTGAGGTTCACCGATGACATTGTAATTCTATCAGAGACAGCAAAGGACTTGGAAGAGCAGTTGAATGGAATGGAGAGTGTCTTGAAAGGAGGATATAAGATGAACATCAACAAAAGCAAAACCAGGATAATGGAATGTAGTTGAATTAAGTCGGGTGATGCTCAGGTAATTAGATTAGGAAATGAGACACTTAAAGTAGTAAAGGAGTTTTGCTATTTGGGGAGCAAAATAACTGATGATGGTCGATGTAGAGAAGATATAAAATGCAGACTGGCAATGGCAAGGAAAGCATTTCTGAAGACAAGAAATTTGTTAACATCTAGTATAGATTTAAGTGTCAGGAAGTCTTTTCTGAAAGTATTTGTATGGAGTGTACCATGTACGGACAAGAAGAGAATACGAGGGTTGTTTTTTAAGTAAGGGCCGTTCGTGCGTATAGTCCCGTAGTTCGCGCGGACGCCACAACAAGCCACCGCGCCACTTGCCGGCAGCCTTCCCGTTCACACTGATGCAAGTTGCAGCTCTGTAGCTGACGTGTATGCATCGCTGTGCTACTTTATAATGTTTACGATTATTGAATCGCCCGCTGCATGTGAGATATGGTCAGTGATAAGTTTTTTGACCGCGAGAGGCCTATCAGCTGCAGAAATTCATCGTCAGTTAACAGAAGTTTATGGCTTGAATGCAATGAGTGAAGGTAAAGTGCGTCAATGGGTTAGAGAGTTTAAAAATGGCCGTCAAAACCTCCATGACGAAGAACGCTCAGGCCGGCCCTCTGTGATCACTGATGATTTGGTGGCTGCAGTCGAAACAAAGATTCGTGAGGACAGAAGATTCACAATTTCCACTCTTTCTTTGGGATTTCCACAAGTTTCAAGATTGGTTTTGTACAAAATTGTGTCTGAAAACCCAAACTTTAAGAAACTGTGTTCTCGGTGGGTACCCAGACTCCTCACAGAGGATCACAAAGGGAAGAGATTTGCCACTTCATTGGACTTTTTGATTCGTTACGAGGAAGAAGGGGATGACATGTTGAGTCAAATTGTCACTGGAGATGAAACATGGGTATCCCATATCACTCCCGAAAGCAAGCAACAATCGATGGAATGGCGACACACAACCTCACCCATCAAGGTCAAAGCCAAACAGACACTGTCAAAGCGCAATATTATGGCAACTGTGTTCTGGGACCAGCACGGTGTTTTGCCAGTGGACTTTATGCCACGAGGAACAACAATCAATTCAGATGCCTAGTGTGCAACTCTAAAGAAGCTCCGCAGAGCAATTCAAAACAAAAGGCGCGGCATGCTGACAAAAGGAGTTTTGCTCCTGCACGATAACGCTAGGCCTCACACCTCTCAAAAGACTTGGGATTTGATTGATTCTTTTGGCTGGGAAGTTTTCGACCATGCACCATACAGACCCGACCTTGCTCCTAGCGATTTTCACCTTTTCCGGTACCTGAAACACCATCTTGGCGGGCAGTGCTTCAATGACGACGATGAAGTGAAAGCGGCCGTGAACTCTTGGCTGTTGGAGCAAGCGGCCGAATTCTTTGAAGCGGGAATTAAAAACTTAGTTGTACGGTATGACAAGTACTTAAATAAACAAGGCAACTATGTAGAAAAATAGGTAAAAGTGTGTAGAATCAGAAAATGAAAGTTTTTTTACAAAAGTATTTGTATCTTTTAAAAAAAATAAAAACGGCCCTTACTTAAAAAACAACCCTCGTAGAAGCTTACGAAATGTGGTGCTACAGAAGAATGCTGAAGATTAGATGGGTAGATCACATAACTAATGATGAAGTATTGAATGGAATTGGGGAGAAGAGGAGTTTGTGGCACAACTTGACAAAACAAAGGGACCAGTTAGTAGGACATGTTCTGAGGCATCAAGGGATCGCAAATTTAGCAGTGGAGGATAGCGTGGAGGGTAAAAATCATAGAGGGAGACCAAGAGATGAATACACTAAGCAGATTCAGAAGGATGTGGGTTGCAGTAAGTACTGGGAGATGAAGAAGGTTGCGCAGGATAGGGTAGCATGGAGAGCTGCATCAAACCAGTCTCAGGACTGAAGACCACAACAACAACAACATGGTGCAGAATGTTTTGAGAGTGATAGGAGTTGTGTAGAGTCCATCTTGAAGAAAGCATATGTTATTTAATTAACCCTCAAAAGGGCGTACCTATGTATAAAGTGCACCGATCACAAAAAAAACATTGTCTTGTATCATTCCGTTGTAGTTTTTCAGAGCCCATACCTACTCCATCATTACTGTTTCAGCTTATTATAAGTTGTGTTGTCATACCTCCAAGTGAGCAGCAGAACTATACAATAAACAGTGAGCTAGGTGAGAAAAAATTTATGACCAGTGCACGAAAGTGACCCAGATTCTGAACTACAGCACAATTCCAGATGAAGCACCTATCTACGAGTTAAGTAGTCACCAAATAAGTACTTGGAAGGGATCTGATGCAACTGTGCTGTTTGATGCTTTGGGTGGATCATTAGTGTGGAGTAACACTTGTACATGACAACTGAGTGATCTGATGAAAGTTTATTTTATTATTGATTAATGAAACAGTGATCTATCTCATATAACATAAGTTTATTTTATCACTGTTCAATTAAACTAAGATTAAACTGTGATTTTGCTCCTACATGTTTATCTTGGTAAGATATAGATGACTATTGTTTACATCTGTACAGAGTCCACCAAGCACCCACTCATGTTACGAAAAATGGTGCACCCACTCGAGGGTTAGTGTAGAGATACAAGGGGAAACAAATATCTTTTCAAACTCGGCTACAAAATAAATGTGTTACTTCCTTCTCAAAGTGTAGAATCACCAGATAAAACAAACTAAAATTAGGAACAGAGAATCAGAACAGAGTACTTGTACCATGATCCTGTGAAATTTTAAAAAACATCTTGAAGGTCAAAGAATAAAAAATATGAAATGAGTGATCACAGTCTTTAGAGGACAGTAAGTAATTTTACAAGAGTGAGAACCAGAACTAATAATACAAAAAGGGGTATTTGGGGAAAATAATTCTGGCAATGATGCCCTTGGATAAAATATTTTTTATTTTCTTTCACCACTAGATTTAAATAACATATTAAACATATGATTTTCCACCCTCCATGTTGTTGTGGTCTTCAGTCCTGAGACTGGTTCGATGCAGCTCTCCATGCTACCCTATCCTGTGCAAGCCTCTTCATCTCCCAGCACTTACTGCAACCCACATCCTTCTGAATCTGCTTAGTGTATTCATCTCTTGGTCTCCCTCTACGATTTTTACCCTCCACGCTGCCCTCCAATACTAAACTAGTGATTCCTTGATGCCTCAGAACATGTCCTACCAACCGATCCCTTCTTTTTGTCAAGTTGTGCCGCATACTCCTCTTCTCCCCAATTCTATTCAATACTTCATCATTAGTTATGTGATCTACCCATCTAATCTTCAGCATTCTTCTGTAGCACCACATTTCGAAAGTTTCTATTCTCTTCTTGTCCAAACTATTTATCGTCCATGTTTCACTTCCATACTCCATACAAATACTTTCAGAAAAGACTTCCTGACACTTAAATCTATACTAGATGTTAACAAATTTCTTGTCTTCAGAAACACTTTCCTTGCCATTGCCAGTCTACATTTTATATCTTCTCTACTTCGACCATCATCAGTTATTTTGCTCCCCAAATAGCAAAATTCTTTTACTACTTTAAGTGTCTCATTTCCTAATCTACATCAGTCAACACCTGCTTTCTTTGGGATTCGAATTATTATATTCTTCTTGAAGTCTGAGGGTATTTTGCCTGTCTCATACATCTTGCTCTCCAGATGGTAGAGTTTTATCAGGACTGGCTCTCCCAAGGCCGTCAGTAGTTCTAATGGAATGTTGTCTACTCCCGGGGCCTTGTTTCGACTCAAGTCTTTCAGTGCTCTGTCAAACTCTTCACGCAGTATCGTATTTCCCATTTCATCTTCATCTACATCCTCTTCCATTTCCATAATATTGTCGTCAAGGACATCACCCTTGTATAGACCCTCTATACACTCCTTCCATCTTTCTGCAGCCGGCCGGTGTGGCCGTGCGGTTCTCGGCGCGTCAGTCTGGAACCGCATGACTGCTACAGTCGCAGGTTCGAATCCTGCCTCGGGCATGGATGTGTGTGATGTCCTTTGGTTAGTTAGGTTTAAGTAGTTCTAAGTTCTAGGGGACTGATGACCACTGATGTTGAGTCCCATAGTGCTCAGAGCCATTTGACCCATTTTTTGACCTTTCTGCTTTCCTTTCTTTGCTTAGTTCTGGGTTTCCATCTGCACCATGGTTTAAATTATTTCATTCATGTGTCATCCAAGCTATATTAGCTACTACTGTTTCAGTTAGTTGGTGTTATTTCTTATATCATTTTTCCTACCTCAATGTACCTGTTCTTCTCTATAATTGCTCTATGCAATTTGGCAGAGACTTCTGTACCAAACCAGCTTGACTTATACTTGTTACTGTCTAGCACACAACAGAAGCCATGCCAAAATTAAGTCATAATTACTTCTCATCATAGATTTTGCTGTAATAAGAACATGTTTGTGAATTTGTTTACAGGATAATGATCAAGAAGATGAAGAAGCCCTTAGGAAAGAGATCATAGCTGTAGTTTCACATATGCAACAGATGCCACCGGAAGCTGATGAAGAACAAGATAAAAGGAAACCATCACAGAGAAAATTGACGTGTTTGATGCCTTCTCCACAAGCACCTAAGAGTGTAAATTTAGCTGATAATTTCAAAGTCAGCATACAACAATTTATGAATGATGGAGAGCGTGGTAAATAACTTACTGTCACACTTTGCAAATTTACACTGCAATGAGCTTACACAGTTAAATATTTTTAGCTAATTGATCATTACAGTTGAATTAAATTTGTATTATTTCTGTTCCTTTGACAGGTATTGACCATTTCAGTCACCGTTATAGTCTCAGGAAGAGAACAGCATCACACTTAATGAACATGCACAGAAGGACAACTATAGAAAGGCGAAATTCTAAGGCACTGGCTGGAAATAACAAGATGTCGACAACCTATCCTCATTTGACATCACCAGCACACACAGAAATTGCTAATGAAGGTCATGTGAATGCAGGATTTGATGGTTTTTCAGAGGATGTAGGAATAAATAGAAGACCTTCTCAGAAGAGAAAGAGTATAGTTACTTTTGCAGATACCGATGTTAAATACAGTTGACAGATCTGAGAATTATTTATTCATTAAAAGCCATTGCTTTAATCATTAATTATTTGTAAAGAACAGTGTAAAAAGCTATAACAACATTGAATACTACTCTGTAAATAAAATTTCATTGCTGGTCCTAGGTAGTAACACCAGTACATTTCAGGTATCATAACAACACTACAACAAATGTACCAAACCTAACTGCCTTCCAGATGATATTTCTGTGATTTAGAATTAAAAAGTATGCATTATTTTTTTACTGTAAAATCTTTGTTCATTATTTATGTGAACAGGGTTAAAATAAGAAAAACTTATGCTTCTACAAAAAAATGGATTGGAGTAAAATAAGAAATTATTATTCACTTATATGTGGGTTGATGCTGAATTTCACACTTCCACAATCATGAAAGGCTGCTTGGATTTTCTTACACTTTCTTGGATGGAGAGATATTTGAAGTCCGTGACTAAAATTGTCTTTAGTTTTGGTCAGTAATTTATTGATCACTTTGGCTACTTTAAGTATATTTGTTCAATTTTTGAAACACCAATCTTAATTTGAAACAACATATCCAAATATAACTATCTTGTATCATGTGAAATGTCAAATTTCAAAGGAAGAGTCCTGTATTTATAACAACAGTTCACTGTCATCATCATCATCATCATTTTCCTTTCAAGGATTAGTCCATTACCTGTTCCAGACCCAGAAACAAATAAAACCATTCCCATCTTCTTTGAGGTCTTCCAATGTCTCTTTTCCCAATTTTCTTGGCATTTTCTTGAGGTGTTGCTTCCAAACTTCACAATATTTTTGAATTTTTTCATTCGTGTTGAAAATATTTAATTGTGTTCTAAAAATCATTGTTTCTAATCATGTCTCTTCTTGTGCAGCCCTTTGTTTTCCTTAGGAACCTCATCTCTGTTGTTTCTTTGACCCAGCTTTTGTTTCTGTAGGATAACACAGGAACTGCCATCACTTTACAGATTTTCATGATGATCTCTTTTTGCTCTTTATGGTCCAATGTTCTCCTGTGGTACCACAGACAGGCACTCATAACAAGAGTTATGACAGTAAACTGATGTGAAAGGTAGTTCTTTCCATTATTCTGAAAATAGATGTTGTGGCTAGTCTCTTACTGCTATCTTTTCTCAGTTATCAAGAAGTAGAGAAAATAGAAATCATTCTACATTTTGTGACGATGTTCAATTTCTGATATGTGCATTGCAACTGTATGCCATTTACAATAACATCTGTAGCAAGGATTTAAAACATCCCTGCTGCAGATAATGCAATTTGGAAGAGAGCCTCTTAATTATGATTTTGTGTACTACAAAGACAAAAATAAAATCTGGAGACAGATGTGGATATTAATCCAGAAATCTATTTACTGTTCAGAAACACTAGTTGATGAGGCTTATTTTAAGTCTTATTTACAAAATAAGTGATGTTAAATCTATCTCTCTGCCTCATATTATATTTCAATTGTGTGATTTATGATTAAGTGGTTCTCATGACTGATATCAAAAATGATTTCACAAACAAATAAACACTGGAACTTTCCAAGCTGAAATAACAGTTACAAAAATGGTAAAGGAAAGTTCTTGAAGGAATACAAATAAGGAAAGGAGTAGAGGTAACAATTTACCTTACATTTGAGTGGTCAATAAACACATAAACAAAACTGTAAGTGTTGCTAAGTTTTCAGACAGGTAATGGGGGGAGGGGGGCGGGGGGGGGGGGGGGGGGGGAGGGAAACGTGTGTGTGTGTGTGTGTGTGTGTGTGTGTGTGTGTGTGTGTCTATTCATTGTTAGCTCTGGTGTATGACATTCAGTGGCAAAGGCTGATGAGGCTATTTGTAATGACTGCTACAAAAGCACTCAAACATCTTTCAGTATGTTTCATTAATACCTTGCCTGGATGTACTTATTACTGATATAAATCCAAAGAAATCTCTTAAAAAGCTCTTAATATTGAACCACCACACTTTGGAATAATGAAATGGCAATATGGCCTGCATTCAGAGGTAAGCAAATCCTCAAACAGATGACAACTGAGGACATAAAATTGCAAAACTGCACACAAATATTTTTATTCGATTTTTGGTTCTTGCTGCCTTTTTCTTGTCATATGATGCAAGGTACCGATATGCCAACTCTACGCACAAACCATCCAGTAAGGCTTTTCATAAAATTGATCAGGACACTCTTCTTGTTTGTGTAGTTGGTGGACCATATGCTTCTAGGCAAAAATAATTATTAATACTAGTATTGTAAATAGCACTGTTTCCGATCTACCCCAAGACTTAGCAGTTGTTTTCAGTTTCCTTTTCCTGGGAAAAAGCAACATATCAGATTCATAATATTCTGTGTTTGGTGAAAATAAGGCATATTTCATGCACAAATGTTGCACATAACATTGTAGATTGATTATTTTGACATCTGTCTCATTAACCTCACCTGTATCTTGAATGTTACACTTTTTATTTTAGACACGCCGAGAGACTTGCTTAGCTAAACAGTTTCATTTTTTTGTTTTATCATATTTAAGATAAACATTTGATGTGCAACCAGTCAAAACTACGAAATGTGCACATTGCCAATGGATGTGGAATACATGAATGTATTAAATGAATGGATGTAGTAGGGACAGAGTACAATTGCTAGGTGCAAGTGGGGATGTTAGACTGCACAGGACAGGGGGAGGGGTGAGTGGGGCAGGGGCTGCTAAAAGGAGAGAAGTAGAGGAGTAGAGAGAATGACTGGGGCTGCATTCGTGGAATAGAAGGCTGTGTAGTGCTGGAGTGGTAGCAGGAAAGGGGATAAGTGAGTGAAGGACAGGAACTGACAAAAGTTCTCGTAACCCCCCTGGCCTCCATTTTCGTTAATCCTTGCCCTCCCCTGCTCTCACTCCAGCACTGCACAGCCTTCTATTCCACAAATGCACCCACAGTCTTTTCCTCTACTTATCCCATTTTCTGCCCCCCCCCCCTCCCCCACCCTGCCCCCTCCCCATCTAACATCCTGACTGCACCTAGCTCCTTTACCCTGTCCCCACCATGTTCCTTCATGCTCCTGAAAACAACACCTTACTGACTCCCAATCCTACCCTATTTCCCTCCCCCTCCCTCCCGCCCCCAGCCAAGTCCTCACCCTCCACCACTCAGACTGCTTCTCCTATCATGTTCAGTTGCTTGCAGTCGGGCCTCAACAGCCAGAGATAATGGTCATGTGTGTGTGTGTGAATTGTGCTTGCATGAATGTGTATGTGTTGTCTACTTCAGAATGTGTATGTGTTGCCTACTTTAGAAGACTTTTTGATCAAAAGCTCTCGTGTTTAGTTGTCTTTTCACTGTCCCTGTCTGTGACTCATGACCTCCTCTATACGATGAATAGCAGTCTATCCTTTTTAAAAATGCAGAAACATAATAGATGAAATGATTCCATCTTGCTATGTCACAACATGCCCCACTATCATAGATCGTTCTTCATATAATCTCATAGGTAGTAGTTGGAGCAGGCCTAGTCCATGACTGGAGTTTGTGTTTGTGTTTAGTGACAAAAGGAGCTGTGATGCACTATTGAAATTCAGTTACACATATTTTCAAAAGTAATGTTCATTCAACTGCCACTAGAGGACAAAAGACCATGTTCTACACATACAACAGTAACCCAAATGAGTCAGCTGATTTAATATTATTAAAATATTAATCATAATATTAAATTATTTACAACTTCAAAAATATTACAGACTTGCAAAATCTAACACCAGTTTTGGAATCACCACAAAATTTCTTTAAGATGAGACATTTTACACATCAGTTTGCAGTCATTTTAAATTTTGTAAAAATTGCATTTATTTTATTTTGTTAAAATGGCACAATGAGTTGAAGAAAGAATAAAGGAATGAAATATGATTGCTTCAGCATGTAATTTATTATACAATGCAAAAACTCATTTGACTTAAAACTATTATAAATTAAGTTAATGTAAACCATCAAGCAGCTTAATTCTACTATACTTCATGTGAATGGCTTCCAGAAGTATGTTGGCAACAATGGAAAAACATGGCTGTTAGCTGTTGTTATTGTGTAGTTGTATTGTGAACTGCATTTAGGAAATAAATATTGAGGTATGAATACATGGTTCTGACTTACTAACTACACAGCACATGCATGCTGTCTAAGCAAGAAGAGATGGCAACTCTCTGACTGTAAAAATGGCACAGTGGTATTTTATATTATAGTAGCAGGTGTAGTAATAGTAGTGGCAGTAATGTTGCTAATCTTAGTCATGATATTCACAAAGGAATACCGACATTCAATAGGTAGAAATGATAAACTAAAGATAAGGTTGAGATGGGACTACAGGTTATATGTGCGCCTCGCGGGCCCTGAGGAATTGCTTCATGATGTCATCAAAAAGGACGAAAGCATGACACCGTTGCCTGGTGACTAGAACTTTAAGCAGCTCTATTGACATAAGTGATGTCATTCACTTGCTGACCAAAGCCTTTATACAGACCCATCCACAGCTGTCATTTTGGAACGTTAAGTCAATATAGATTGCTTGAATCAAGCTTCTGTTATGAGAATTAAATGTTCAAATGCAAATAATCTCAATTATGGTGACGTACTAATCCATAGTGTAGTCAGAGTTACAGATTAAAGTGTATGTGATCAATTGGAACCAATTGATTGCGAATTATTAGTTGGATGACAGTCATTTATAGCATAACACATAATATTGCACCTTCAGCACAATATCTTTAAATGTTTTTCAATATATTAAGTGCATTTTATTAATGTAATTACCACTCAGACACTTGCAATACTTAACTACAAATTTGTCTTTGCATCCATACCAGTAGTATCAAATGCAGAAAACCACATCGAATATGAGTAAAAGTTACATAATGGAATGTCCCTGATATTTTTGCAGTTTGTCTATGATATATGTATGTAATATGCATAAAAACACACGTCGGATGCTTGTTCATTGTCTATTATATGTTTTTGTGTATGACCCAGTTGTTCTCGTTTTTATTATGAAAAATGCATTAAATATGGGAAAGAGCACTTAAATATGGTGCAAACAAAATATTAGGCAATGCCAGAGGTCTGTCTGTTACCACAACCTTTATTTCACATTCTCTGAGTTCCACAAGCTATCAGTTATACACAATAATTTTATTCACATGAATAAAAAGGTCTGCTAACTTGCCATGTCAAATCTGTATAAAATCCCAAACTTTTCATAACAGCCTCCATCACCATCAGCAGGGACTAAGTCTGACCGTCATAAAACTGGTGCGGCTCATGCATGTAAGCCCAGTGGACACCATCTGATTGGCTAAATTACATCTTGATGACGTCATGGAGATGGTGTATGCTAAGGTGATGTTCTCTGTATCCATAGTCTACAGTTGTATTGCTGTCCAGCACAGCTAGCAGCACCATCACTCATATTGGATGGTGAAATCCATACAGAATAGGTATGCAGATATGTGAGTGGTTTGAAGACTTCTTAAGTAATAGAACCCAGTAAATTGTCCATGATGGCAAGTATTCATCAGAGACAGGGGTATCATCAGGAGTGCCTCAGGGAAGTGTGATAGAACTCGTATTATTCTCTGTATATATAAATAATCTGGCAGACATGGTGAGCAGGAATCGGCAGCTGTTTGTTGATGATGCTGTGGTGTACAGGAAGATGTCTTCGTTGAGTGACCTCAGGAGGATACAGGATGACTTAGACAAAGTTTCTAGTTGGTGTAATGAATGGCAGCTAGATCTAAAGTGAAAAAAAATGTAATGCAGATGAATAAGAAAAACAGTTGTATAATGTTCTAAATACAGAGCTACAGTTATATTGTTTAAATATCTAGACATAATGTAGCAAAGCAATATAAAATGCAACAGGCATGTAAGAGTTGTAGTACATAAGGCATTAATGGTCACCTTTGGTTCTTTGGGAGAGTTTAGGAAAAGTATGGTTATCTGTAAAGGACTCTGTGCATAGAGCTTAAGTACTGCTAGAGTACATGGGATTCTGGATACGGATCATAATATATGTAGTAAACAGTTCCCAAGTTTTCTATATACACATAGGTTTTACCATAAAGACTGATACACTTGAACACTGCATGAAGTACAAAGGCAGACTGAATTAAACATGGCAGCTCATCAGTGTAATTAATGTTCCAAAGATTGTAATTTGTGTGGTCGATGTGACCTATCAACGCCACACTGCCCCCCCCCCCCCCCCTACCCCACCACCACAGTACGGCCTAAGAGCCCTGAAGGGGTTGTTGTGTGAGTGTTAGCGTTGGCGTGAGTGGTGCGAGATGGCAGGTGCACGACCGGAAGCTCCATCTCCGTCGGCTCGGTGTGCGAAGGTGCAATGGGTGGCTGCCGGTCCAACTCGTAATCCGAAAATCAGCGGGTAGAATGATGTGTTGGCCAACTCAGGAGTAGCGGTATGGAAGAGGAGGCGGTGTGTGAGTGTGCCTTCCCCGAATGCTTACTGAGCCGCCCGAAGAAATGATAGCTCAAATACATGACGGGTCATACTCTTGTGGGAGGGACAAGCTGTGCCCTATCTTGACAATGAGTTCCTTGGTGGGGGTCGGGTCTGTGCTGTCGGTGAGCAGTACAAGCACACAATTATCTAAAACCATAATCGACACGTCGTCGACGCAGTCGGGTGTTATGTTGCAGTGCAAAATGAAGGACGGTGTGTCAAGGTGTCTAGTACCAGAAACGTCTTCAAAACCTGTGAATAGGGATGATGATGACATTTCTGAGGAACCCACGAACTGCGGTGGTGAACGGTTGGATCGAGAAAACCCAACCGTAGGTTGAACAGACTTGTTAGCGGGTTCGTCAAGAGAACATGTGCTCAGGCAGTCCGACTGGAATGGCAGAGAGGTGTGAGAGTCTACGAAGGCAGGCTTGAGCCTATGTAGAGAAACGGTTTGCGGACAATCTTTTATCATCATGTCGAACATCATCTCGCCCCTCCAGAGTACTTCGAAGGGGCTGAGATAAGGAGGTTGTAAGGGTTGTCTGACAGAATCATGCCTGAGCGTGACGTGTGAGAAAGAGCTGAGTGCGGTCGGCACATAAGTGTCAGGTGGGGAATGGCTGACAGGTGTTTCTAAAGTGTGCAAGCACCCTTCCAATCAAGTCTGGGAAGGAGGGGGAATCTCCGGGATCTTGGGGGAGAATTAGTTCCCTAGATAAAACCGGGTTTTTGCCGAAATGAATTTGGAAATCGTCCCATGTAAATCTGGTTTAAATATAGAATGTAGTGGAACAGGAGGGGAAAATTGCTGCCCTTCAGGCTGAGCTAGATCAGGCTAGGGAAGATCTGGACAGCTTAAGGAGGGAGAAGGGCCAAGAGAGGTGGGAAGTGGCAACCGGTAGCAGAAGGAACAGGCCTAGAACTAAGTCTGACAGTTTTGTGGTGAATGTCAAAAATAAGTTTGACCTGTTGCTTCAGTTAGAAACTGATGAGCCTCAAGCAGAGGTAGGTGTAGACAGGGCACGACAAACTTTCAATAGGAAATTGAAAAAGAATATAGGAAAGTCATTGAAAAGGAAGAAAGTTTTGTTGTTAGGCAGTTCTCATGCCAGAGGTGTAGGCCAACTTCTGCAGGAGGAATTAGGACCAGAATACCAGGTCACAAATTTTTTCAAACCAAGTGCTAGTCTGGATCAGGTGACAGAGGATTTAGGTTCACTCTGTAAAGGATTTACCAGGGAAGACACCGTGGTTATTGTGGGAGGGCCAGGGAACAGCATCGACAGAGATCCTGGGTACAGTATAGAGTGTGACCTGGTAAAGATTGCGTCGGCATCGAGACACACCAATGTTGAATTTGTATCTGTCCTGAGACGCCATGACCGGCTTCATTTGAACTCTTCTGTTGGGAGAGTTAATTTTGAGTTGGAACAGCTGCTTGGGTCGGGTGCGGGGGCTCATATTGGTGTGGTTCCTGTTGATTATCTCAGTAGGTGGGACTATACCAGGCACGGCCTACATCTCAACAGGAAAGGGAAGGGGAAACTGGCTGGGGTAATAGCAGGAAATTTAAGGGGGGGAGGCACTGCCATGAATGGTAAAATACCAGTGGTTACAGGTGTTGGAGCAGCACCTTTTTTAGGATAGGTAAGACAGAAAGATGTCAAGATCTACGAGAGGTCAGGATTGAAACAAATCTTCAGTTTAGGAAAGAAATTAAACAGCACAATTCTAGCACATTTGATCACCAATCACAGCTATCAATTATAAATTTTCAACAATCACCAGAAATTTTATCTCCACCAAGTTGTATCTCAGTCCTAGGTAATTGCATTGATGAATTAAAGTCACCCAACCCAGTTGACATAATCTGCCTCTCTGAACACCATGTGACCACTGGTATAGGAACTAGGCCTAAGCACAATGAGAAACTCAGACAGGAGAGTACTGCAAATGTTAGAATAAGGAAAGGTTCTCATAAAAGTATAATTAAAAATAATGTAAGTATATTTCATCAAAATATTGGGAGTTTAAAGAATAAAGTAGATGAGCTTCTGGTTTGTTTAGAAGATTTAGAAGCTGAGAATGAAATAGATATACTATGCCTGTCTGAGCATCACATTGTTACTGATATGGATAAGGTAAATGTAAGTGGATATAAGCTCTCTGCACATGTAATGAGAGAAAATATGGAGAAAGGAGGAGTTGCCATATATGTCAAAAGTTATCATTGTGCAAAAAGTATAGAAACAAAAAAGTTTTGTGTAGAGAAACATATAGAAGCATGTGCCTGTGAGCTTAAATTAAATAAAGGCACATTTATAATTGTAACTGTATATAGGTCCCCATCAGGAAATTTTCATCTATTTCTGAAAAAATTGGACTCCTTGTTGTGCTATCTGTCAGACAGGGGGAAGCAAATTATTATTTGTGGGGACTTCAATGTAGATTCTCTGAAAGAGGGTAATAGGAAAAATGACCTTGAACTATTACTCGGTTCTTTCAATTTGACACCCGTTATTGATTTTCCTACTCGGGTGGTAAAGGATAGCAGCTCACTGATAGATAACTTCTTTATAGACCAAGATAAGTTTAACCAGATAAATGCTCAGCCTGTTGAGAATGGTCTTTCTGATCATGGTGCACAGCTAGTTATAATACATGACATAGCTCCATTCAGCAATACTAAACAGTCCTCCAAAGTAGTACGTTCAGTCAACGATTTAACAATTGCAAATTTCAGGGAAAGCCTACAGCAGTTAGACTGGGATGAGGTGTACCGTGAACCTGATGCCAATTTAAAATATAATTTATTTCATGACATTTTTGTAAATGCATTTGAAAACTGCTTCCCCAAGAAAATAGTTAAATATACTCGTAAGAAACCTTGTAACAAACCATGGCTTACTAAGGGTATAAAAATATCTTGTAACCGGAAAAGGGAAATGTATCTGACAGCAAGAAAGAGTAGTGACCCAGAAACTATCAAAAATTATAAAAACTACTGTGTTACATTAAGAAAAGTTATTAAAACATCCAGGAGTATGTGTATCATGTCTGAAATCAGCAACTCTGATAATAAAATTAAAACAATTTGGAATATTATTAAAAGAGAAACAGGTCAACCAAGAGCACAGGAAGACAGTATTACTATCAAATTGAATGAAAACTTTACGAACAAAAAGTCAGAAGTTGAAAATATTTTGAATAATCATTTTCTAAATGTTGTGGATATAGTAGGATCCAGGTGTTCATTAGAAGATGCTAGGCTGTTAATGGAAGAGGCCATACCTATGCAATTTGATACAATTGAAATCTCACCCACTTCTCCCTCTGAAATTAGGAAAATAATAAACTTGCTTAAAAGCAAAAACTCACATGGAATTGATGGCATTTCCAGCAAAATACTAAAAGCTTGTTCTCAACAGATAAGTAAGATTCTCAGCCACCTGTGTAATAGCTCTCTGAAACAGGGCATTTTCCCTGATAGACTGAAATATGCTATTGTTATACCTTTGCATAAAAAGGGGGATAGATCTGATGTCAACAATTACCGTCCAATCTCCCTTTTAACAGCTTTATCCAAAATTTTTGAGAAAGTAATGTATTCAAGAGTAGCTTCACCTATCTGTAAAAATGAAGTACTAACAAAAGTCAGTTTGGTTTCCAGAAAGGTTTTTCAACAGAAAATGCCATATATGCTTTCACCAGTCAAATTTTGAATGATCTGAATAACCGAACACTACCCATTGGGATTTTTTGTGATCTCTCAAAGGCTTTTGATTGTGTAAATCATGAAATTCTGCTAGACAAGCTCAAGTATTGTGGCATGAGTGGGACAGTGCACAAATGGTTTAATTCGTACGTAACTGGAAGAGTGCAGAAAGTTGAAATAAGTAGTTCTCCTAACATGCAAAGATCAGCACATTCCTCAAACTGGGGAACTATCAAGAATGGGGTTCCACAAGGGTCAGTCTTGGGTCCTTTGTTGTTCTTAATATATATTAAAGACTTGCCATTCTATATTCATGAAGAGGTAAAGTTAGTTCTCTTTGCTGATGATACAAGTATAGTAATCACACCTGAGAAACAAGAATTAACTGATGAAATTGTCAATACTGTCTTTCAGAAAATTACTAAGTGGTTCCTTGTAAACGGACTCTCACTGAATTTTGATAAGGCACAGTACATACAGTTCCGTACAGTGAATGGTATGACGCCATTAATAAATATAGACCTTAATCAGAAGCATATAGCTAAGGTAGAATATTCCAAATTTTTAGGTGTGTCCATTGATGAGAGATTAAATTGGAAGAAACACATTGATGATCTGCTGAAACGTTTGAGTTCAGCTACTTATGCAATAAGGGTCATTGCAAATTTTGGTGATTAACACCTTAGTAAATTAGCTTACTACGCCTATTTTCACTCATTACTTTCATATGACATCATATTTTGGGGTAATTCATCACTAAGGAATAAAGTATTTATTGCACAAAAGCGTGTAATCAGAATAATAGCTGGAGTCCACCCAAGATCATCCTGCAGACATTTATTTAAGGATCTAGGGATATTCACAGTAGCTTCTCAGTATATATACACTCTTGTGAAATTTGTTATTAACAACCAAACCCAATTCAAAAGTAATAGCAGTGTGCATAACTACAATACTAGGAGAAAGGATGATCTTCACTATTCAAGATTAAATCTAACTTTGGCACGGAAAGGGGTGAATTATACTGGCACTAAAGTCTTTGGTCACTTACCAAATAGTATCAAAAGTCTGACAGATAACCAACAAGTACTTAAGAAGAAATTAAAAGAATTTCTGAATGACAACTCCTTCTACTCCATAGAGGAATTTTTAGATATAAATTAAGAAAAAAAAAATATATATTAAAAAAATAAAAAAATAAAATAAAAAAATAAAAATAAAAAATAAAGAAAAACAAAAAAACACAAAAAAATAAAGTTGTTATATTAACTTAAGTATGTTGTTAAATTAACCTAATTATGTCATGCATTGGAAAATTCGACTCTTTCCACATCATTACGAAATATCGTATTCATGATCCATGGAACTAGTATTAATCTAATCTAATCTAATCTAGGCCCAGCAACACCCAAGGAAGTGTCTCGGACCAGAGACAGGAATGGCACCTGAGTGCAGTTTTAAGCGTGCAGTGCCATCGTTCCACCAACCCTTTGCTTTGCGGGTGGTAGGCTGTCGTATGGATCTTTTTAATACTGCAAAGATTACAGGGAATCGTAAAAAGCACAGATCTGAACTGTCGAGCATGGTCGGTTGTGACGGTGGACGGACAGCCGAACCTAGTGGTCCAAGAAGAAATGAATCCCTTGGCCACAGTTTTCGCTGTGATGTTGGGTAAGTGGACAGCTTCCACCCAACAAGGCAATCGGTCTATTGTGGACAGGATATACGTGTGGCCCTCTGACGGAGGCCGGGGACCGATAAGGTTGATACGTACATGACGGAAATGTCCCTTAGGGATGTCAAACTTGCCGAGTGGTGAAGAGGTGTGACATCCTATTTTGTTTCGCTGACAGGAAATGCAGCTGTGTGCCCATGTTTGACAGTGCCATTTCACATCTTTCCACACAAAACACTCTGTGATGAGGCGAGTGGTGGCTTGGACGCTGGGGTGGGCGAGACTATGCAAGGCGTCAAAAACCTGTCGGCGCAGCGTGGGTGTGAGCAAAGGCCGCAGTCTGCCCATAAAAGAGTCGCACCTCACTTCGTCCAAAATGCCAGGGAACTTAGCCTTGGTAAACACGAGCGAAGACAGGGGTCTGTGAGCAGACCCTAAGTGTCCTTGTTTGAAGCTTGTAGAGCAGTGAGGTTGGACAAATCGACAATACTTGAAACAGCATTGATCCGCGAGAGGAAATCAGCAGGGATGTTCTCTGTGCCTTTGATGTAGCGTATGTCTGTAGTAAACTGAGAGACCAGGTTGAAGTGGCGGAAATGTCGGGGACGGGTGGATCCTCCGGCAGGTTGCAGAAGTCGTCTGCCAGTGGTTTGTGATCAGTAAGAATGATTAGATTAGATTAGATTAATACTAGTTCCATGGATCATGAATACGATATTTCGTAATGATGTGGAAAGAGTAGAATTTTCCAATGCATGACATAATTAGGTTAATTTAACAACATACTTAAGTTAATATAACAACTTTATTTTTTTGTGTTTTTTTGTTTTTCTTTATTTTTTATTTTTATTTTTTTATTTTATTTTTTTATTTTTTTAATATATTTTTTTTTTCTTAATTTATATCTAAAAATCCCTCTATGGAGTAGAAGGAGTTGTCATTCAGAAATTCTTTTAATTTCTTCTTAAATACTTGTTGGTTATCTGTCAGACTTTTGATATTATTTGGTAAGTGACCAAAGACTTTAGTGCCAGTATAATTCACCCCTTTCTGTGCCAAAGTTAGATTTAATCTTGAATAGTGAAGATCGTCCTTTCTCCTAGTATTGTAGTTATGCACACTGCTATTACTTTTGAATTGGGTTTGGTTGTTAATAACAAATTTCATAAGAGAGTATATATACTGAGAAGCTACTGTGAATATCCCTAGATCCTTAAATAAATGTCTGCAGGAAGATCTTGGGTGGACTCCAGCTATTATTCTGATTACACGCTTTTGTGCAATAAATACTTTATTCCTCAGTGATGAATTACCCCAAAATATGATGCCATATGAAAGCAATGAGTGAAAATAGGCGTAGTAAGCTAATTTACTAAGATGTTTATCACCAAAATTTGCAATGACCCTTATTGCATAAGTAGCTGAACTCAAACGTTTCAGCAGATCATCAATGTGTTTCTTCCAATTTAATCTCTCATCAATGGACATACCTAAAAATTTGGAATATTCTACCTTAGCTATATGCTTCTGATTAAGGTCTATATTTATTAATGGCGTCATACCATTCACTGTACGGAACTGTATGTACTGTGTCTTATCAAAATTCAGAGAGAGTCCGTTTACAAGGAACCAGTTAGTAATTTTCTGAAAGACAGTATTGGCAATTTCATCAGTTAATTCTTGTTTCTCAGGTGTGATTACTATACTTGTATCATCAGCGAAGAGAACTAACTTTGCCTCTTCATGAATATAGAATGGCAAGTCATTAATATATAATAAGAACAACAAAGGACCCAAGACTGACCCTTGTGGAACCCCATTCTTGATAGTCCCCCAGTTTGAGGAATGTGCTGATCTTTGCATGTTACGAGAACTTCTTATTTCAACTTTCTGCACTCTTCCAATTAGGTACGAATTAAACCATTTGTGCACTGTCCCACTCATGCCACAATACTTGAGCTTGTCTAGCAGAATGAAGAAAGGATGGACCTCGATGACAATGTGGAAATGTTTGACAGCCTCGTACACTGCCAGAAGCTCTCTATCAAAACCAGAATATTTCTTCTGTGCTATAGACAGTTTTGTGGAGATGAAATGAAGTGGTGAAACTGTGTCACCTTTGCTCTGTTGTAATACTGCCCCGACCGCAACATCGCTGGTGTCCGTAGTGATGAACAAATCAGCAGACGAATCAGGATGGGCGAGTACAAGTGTGTTAGATAAAGCTGTTTTAAGAGCCCTGAAAGCCTCTAGCATGGGTTCAGTCCAACGGACTAGTTTAACGCCTGAAGTTTGTTTGTCAGAGAGCGAGTCCATCAGCGGGGCCTGCACAGTGGCGGCAGAAGGTAGATGACAGCAGTAGTGATTTATAGTACCTAGGAAACGTCTGAGTTCTTTGTACGTAGCTAGGGGTGGCAATGACGTTATAGCCTGAACACAGGATTTGGGAGGCAGTATTCTGTCTGCAGAGATGGTGAAACCCAGAAATGTCACAGAAGACTGACGAAATTGGAATTTTTCTTTGTTGACCTCAACACCGTTGGATGCCGAAGTCTGGAGGACCTCGGATGTATGATCTTCGTGGTCTTCAGTTAATTTGCCGAAAATGAATATGTCATCCAGGTATGCGAAGCAGAACTCGGATCATCATAAGCTTGAGTCAATCAAACGTTGCACACGTTTGTGTCATGTTCTTGAAACCGAATGGCATGAAGTTGTACTGGAACAAACTGAGTGACATGATGATCATAGTCTTTGGAATGTCTTCTGGCACTATGGGAATCTGGTGATAAGCACGTTTGCAGTCAATCACACTGAAGATTTTGGCGCCCAATAACATATGAGTAAAATCATTTATGTTTGGCACGGGGTGATTGTCCATGACAGTGCGAGCATTTAAACGTCTGTAATCACCACACATTCGAAAAGAACAGTTGTGTTTGGTGATGAGGTGAATTGGTGAATGGCTGTAGGACGCCTGCCTCCAGAAGTTTATTAATTTGCTGGCAGGACTTGCACAACTTAATGGGGTTGAGGTGTCTAACTTTGTGTCTAATAGGAGGGCCAGCAGTGGTAATTATCTTGTGTGTCATTCCATCAGTGACAGAAGAGTGAGAACTGCACACGAGGCTGAGTAATGTTCTGCCATGGAGTTTTGGGACGAGTGGGGTTTGAAGGGGCACAGCCGTTAGCGCGAGTGGGAAAAGGCAGCACGAAAGTCAAATGCCTATACGTGAGTGCTTGTTTGTAGAGGTCGGCTGCACGCGCAGCACGGAGCGGAGTGGGGTGTGCAGCGACTGTGTGTTGTTAACTTTTCCTTGGGCAACCGGTGCGGGTGAGAGAGGTGCTGGCATTTTGCGAGGGACAGTGATGGCCGCCGAGTTGCTTGGCTGGCACGTGGGAGAGGGGGAATGTTTATCAATAAGCGAGCCGGCTGCCTGCATAATGGGCGTGGTCGTGCTGTGCGAGTGACTGTTATTAGAGACAGTGTTTGAAACACGAGGCACTGTGCGTAGTGGGTGCTTGGACAGTGTGGAGGTCACTGAACGCGAATTTTCACATACAATGAATGTTTTTGAACTAACCTGATGAGTGTTCAAACTGATGCTTGGTGATAAAGTTCGATCTGGTGAAGGAACTGCAGATTGCAGTTTCAACAGCAAGGTGCAGGCCTCAGCAAGCTCATTGTAAGTGTGAGCAATGCATTGTTTCAGCTCGTCATTCTCCCGGTGGAGCTGCATTGCTGAGTCATATTCTGAAAGTAGGTTAGTGACGCAGGTCACAATCTTGCCTGTGAGGGCGGAACACTCTCGAACTAAATCCCATGTTGCGGCGGAAACGGAATGAGGAGTATGGGTGCTGGAGCATGGTATCTGAGTGTTAGGCGGGTGATGTAACACTGAACACTTGACTATATTTGGGGAGAGCTTGTAATGGGACAAAAAATCCATACCTGGAGCTTAAAGTGGCAACAACGAGAGTTTTCTGCACACACTGGCCATGACCCTTTGTGGTAGGACCATAAAACACTGGTGAAACCTGTTGGCAGTCGCACTGTCCTAGCACAATGTTGCTGGGTGAAGAAGATATGTTGGGTGCACTTGTACCCATGTGGTCACGAAACTGGGCTGCTGATCCGGTGGTTTGTTGTGGCAAACTGGATGCATAAAAATGCTCCACTCGAGGAGCAGTCTCAGGTCGCACCTGATGAAGGTTACGAGCTACGTGACCGAAATATCGTGCAAGTACGACGCTGATATCCGGCAGAACACCTGACAACCCAAGATGTCAATCTTGTGGTTATTCATTGGGCTGTTCTCAGAAACTGCTATTTTTAATGTTTCTCTTGAAAACTGCTGTTTTTAATGTTTCTGCACTTAATATGGCAATGTTCGACACAGCAAGTAGCATCAGTCTGTATAGACTGCCCTACATAACTCATGCCCCACTTGCAAGGAATATTATACATCCCTGGTAATCTGACGCTGGAGTATCTTTGACAGATTGTCTTCCTTTAATTTTCCTGGGTGGCCAGAAGACCAGTCTGTTTCCTTGGCCAGTGCAGACTCTACTTATCTTACTCATTGTTGCACCACAGAATGGAACTTGTTCTCCGTGTTAGACCACATGGCTCAGTTGAATGGTATCATGTCTGTTTCCTTGACAGATTTGACTTAATTACACAGGCAGAGTGTGCATTTGGGTGAGGAGTGGGGGTGGATTAGATTTTGCATGAGTAATGGAAAGGTGAGCAGGCATGGGCAAGGGAAGAATTAATAAGAAATAAAGGGGTGAGGATGGGGGCTTGGGGAGATGAAATGTACAGAACCATAAATTATACCATAACATTAAGATAAGACTGTGGACCACATGTCCTAATGCACAGCTGCAATTTTTATAGCAGTGTATTATACGAATTAACAGCAACCCCACTTTCATCTGGTAATTTGTATAGGTAGCCAATGCATATGTTACATAATACTGCAAAGAATGCAAACACTAAACAATCTCATGCTTGGCTGAATATGTAAACACATGCAACATTTTAGTAATATTCTATGAAAACAAGTCATTAATTATGCAATAAAGTAAACAATATACAAACATGGGGAGAAGAAAGAAAGCCTTCGCCTGATTGCAAAGCCACATGCCAGACCAGTTTCACAAAGACCATATTACTGCATCCAACACCTAATGACTGTCAATACTAGTCATTATAAAGTGACATATAAATTTACCCATTAGTATTGGTATTCACAATCACCAATACTAGGAACAGTAAAATGGTGTCTGTTTGCTCTGTGGTTCCACAATCGACTGAAGGCACCATTTCCTATTCCCTTCTGCCCTTGTTTCATATGACTCCCTGATCCCCCCCCCCCCTCCCTTCCTCGCACAGCTTAAGTCTATTTTCTGTTTACATTTTCCTTTGACCATGCATGGTCACATGGTCACTTTCTATTTAATCATGCACAATCAACTCCACCTTTTTCTCATGCTCCTCTCCCCTCACTTGTGCATCCCACAACTAATCATTATAAAATAAACTGACGTGGTTCTTTTAACCAGGTTGAGTGATTTTTATTTAACTGATAGATGATTTCTTATTAGATTTGGGATACAGTACTGCAATTTTAACGTTATTCATGGTGTATTCAAATGCATGTCATTTTCCTATGTTTAATGTTGGAGTACATGATCTCTTCTAAGGCCTGGAGAACACTGTTGCTGTTCTTCATTGCTTTTTTGTAAATTTTAAGGTATTTTATTGTATTGTGGCTTTGTTAGTGCAGTGGCATTAGAAGTCAAAAAGACAAATTTTTCCGAGTGCTCTATACTCCTCCGCAATCCTCCTACCCATTCCGGTGCATATTCACCCATGCTTCTCCCTATCCTGACTTACTCGTCAATTGTAAATAACATTATATGGAATGTCTGCTTGTGTCTGTGTATGTGCGGATAGATATGTGTGTGTGTGCGTGAGTGTATACCTGTCCTTTTTTCCCCCTAGGGTAAGTCTTTCCGCTCCCGGGATTGGAATGACTCCTTACCCTTTCCCTTAAAACCCACATCCTTTCGTCTTTCCCTCTCCTTCCCTCTTTCCTGATGAAGCAACCGTTTGTTGTGAAAGCTTGAATTTTGTGTGTGTGTTTGTGTGTCTATCGACCTGCCAGCACTTTTGTTTGGTAAGTCTCATCATCTTTGTTTTTAGATATATTTTTCCCACGTGGTATGGTTCCCTCTATTATATACATTATATGGAATACATTACATGTTCATGCATATGCAGCTGTGATAATTTAATAACATGTTTATGCACTTAGAAGAAATTTGTCTTTCACCTTATTGTGTCTTTTTGCAACACCTAATAGACTTACAGCAGGTCTCTCTTCCATATTTTAAGTTTGCCAATGCTAGAGATTGCTGGCTGTCAAGCTGAGATTATTTTGTGTTCCTTGCAATGTGTCCCTCTTGTCCTCCTTTCCTTCCCTTCCCATTGCATCATCCCTTCTTCGTACCACATACATTAATGGTGAATTTTTGTTTGAAAGTGATCTTTTGCACTTTTATGATTCGTAGTTTTCATAAAGGAAAAAACCCTTTACCATGGTTTATGGTTATTCTATGGTTTTATAGCTGATTTTGTTAACAACTGTCCATCGAAATTTGACACAAGATCCCAGCACCCCAACATTCATGCTACCTAGTGGTACGTTATGATAGCTAATTTTGTAATGGCATAGCACTGTCAGGTGAGTACTTGTGTTACAATAGATAACAGTGGACATGATATTCTGAAGTAAGGTTTTTCTGTGGTATGTAAACTTGTTTGTTGTTGAATCCATATACTTGCTCTTAATGTCATACATAGTTTGGGCTTGCATGGCAGCTGTGATGTTTTTTGACAGATATTCTGAAGACGGGCATTGCCTGAAACACAATAATAAGAAAGTTTCAGTAACAATTGATCTCTTGTTATTAGCGACTTAAAGTAGTAATAGGAAAATGCAACATGCTCAGTTTCTCATATAATTGTTGCAGGCCTCTTGTGTGACTTCAGCTTGAAAATTTAACCAAACAGGGCCTAGAAACTGCAATAACTTATTAGTATAATTAAATATCTTGCATCTCAAAAGAGCTGCTGTGTTCCAGGTACAATATTTAGCTGTCATTTATCTATTATTGCTTGATTAACATTTAGTCAAGTATCTACACCCGTGCTGGTGATTCATCCATTAAAATTTTACATTCCATCCTATTTCCTTGTGCATTTATTTAAAAAAGAAATAATTAAAATACTCCCAACTCAGAACTAACAGTATCACACTGCTGGAAAGCCTGTCTTTATTTGTTCTATTTCATGGCCCTGCCATTGTTTCAGTTTTTACCTTTTTTTAAATGAATCAGTTTACAATTTTTTTGCTACCTTCCATGAATTTAAAAGCAAGTAGCAGATTATTCATACAAGCCACTGAAATACTAAGAAGAGTTTAGTCAAGCACTCCCAGAAATTCTATTGAATGAGTTTGTGGGGACATAGAACCACTGGGTCTACCCCCCAATAATATCACTGCCGTACCGCAGCAAGAACAACTGTATCTATCAGATCAGTTTTCTGCAGTATGCACTCTGTGCTAAATGCATTGTGTATATGCTGCAAGAATAAAAGTGTGAATGATTATTTATTGTTGTAATTACCATGCCCACTCCTCACCTCCGACAGTGGTGACCCTGTTATTTTCTTTTCAACTGCATCACGAAATATTGAGTTATACTTGTGCCAGCACACTGCCAATCACACGCATACAAACTTCACGCCATGAAGAATACGCCCCATGGTGGTGCTTCATCGCCTGGCATCACTACAGATGATTTATTTGTGCATCTATTTGGTGTTCTTGCTGATTCACAGACGATATAACCAGTGCAACTGTGGTTCTTGAATGGTCAACAATGCTCCCATTGTTTCAACAACCGCTGAACCAGGGCATTGTTACCTCCTGGCAAATAGACAAACCACACTAAATTGCAATTCAAGTATGATGTTGTCAGTGAAGCTGGTGAGACAAAGTCTGCCACTCCCTTAATTAAAGGTGCTACTGCGACAGTGACCATATACGGTGAACAATGGCTGCCTGCCATTGTCTCCACCTCCAACCTAACTAGTGCTACTAATATATTGATCAGTGCCAGTGTTAATGAACTACACTGCAGTTATTTTCATTCTAATGACTCAAAGCATATCGACATTTCATGTGCAACTTATCAAATTACAGACATCCTCCAGAGTAACGCAATTGTTGACAGACAACCGCCACCATATATGACTGCCTTCCACTGCAGACAACCAATGTTTATGGGTTATTGTGGACAAATCTGCTCTACAAGTGACTTCCCTGTGCCAGACCATGTTTTCCCATGGACTACGCCTGAACTTTACATTCTGCGAGATACTGTATGTCACCTGGGTGACATTACACTTGTTACGGCCGCGGAGCAACCTGCGTAATGCCATCACGACAACATCACACTGACAACAGCTGCTCTGGGCCATGACTGCCGTGTGATGTCACTCAACAAGCAGGTACACCATGTCTACCTGCAACCGCACAGGGTTTTCACACCTCATGACCACATCATATCAATAAAGCGAGCCTGATCGCAACTATGACGCACACACCATGAGAACACACCATGAGAACGCACACACCATGAGTGACGTACACTGATGCATCATCTGCCATGATTGCCACCAAACACGACCTGTCCACTGTGCCGCATTCCTCGGGTCCCCACTACAACGCAGTCCTCCACAGCGCTGATGCATCAACTGTGACTCCCGCACCACGTCCCGTGATAATCGGTCACGACACCCACATTACTGATACACCTACTGCAACTACCATGTCACAATGCCAGCTGCTGCCTCTACCAACGCCACCAGACAGTGTTTATGTACCCACACCATGTACTTCAGATGATTTAATACAGGTCCTGGCCCCTCGCCACCAGGCAGATTACAGCCAGCCACACATCGAGTTACATCTGCCACTGCTACGAGTTGATTTTCCACAAGCTTGGCTTGCACTCTGTGAGTGCATGATGCAGTCAGCTGAGAGCACAGATGACCACAACAAGTTTTTGGTGCTTTTTAACCACCTCCACACCAACATGGATCTTATCATTGACCTCCTACTGCATGCACCATCCAGTGACAGATATGAGACAGTGAAGATGCTCATACTATAGCACCTGTCATATTCACCTGAACAGTAACTCCACCTAGCCATTCCTGAAACACTGCAGGGCCATGATATTCCATCAGCATTCTGACACAGGTTACGCCTCTGAATCAACACAAACCTCTTACCAGATCATGCTCTCTGGTCACTATGATTCTCACGCTGCCCGAAAACCTACAGATGGCCATCCTAATGGATGAGAACAAACTGCTAGAAACGTGGTTACACCTCGCTGACCGGATGCTTGCCCTCACACACTACGCCTTGACAAACACTCACATTGGCTCCGGCACTGACGTCAACACCTGTTACATCCACAGTCAGCAAGGGCCAGCCTGCACAGTGGCCGCACCCATGGAGACCACCACAAAGTGTTCAATGCGGCCAACTGACAGTTGCCGAGCTGCTCTGACCTCAGCTGAGCCCTTCCACACCGCGCCAACAGCAGCCTCGCAAGACTCCACTGTGGCGAGGCATCAAAAATGAAATACCATGACTAACCTTAGTACCACATTTGTTGCGGAATGTAAACAACCTCCCACCGCATTCACACCTGGCCGTCGACCCATGCCTAACCATCACAACAACTAATCCAGCCAGGATGCTGCACCTACTCGTCCACACTGCCCCTGCCGGTTCTATGCCCGCTTTGGTGCCAACACTGTCTCTGTCGTCCACCCTGCAGTTACCCGAACTAGTACAGCAGCCTGACACAGGCACCTCAGGTCGCTCCCCTTCTTGAAGCCACCTCGCTATGAAACATGACAACACTCATCATATCCTGTGTCTACATTCCAATGGCGCACAGCTCTTTCTCTGTGACAACCATCTTAGAGCATATTTCCTAGTCAACAGGAGCGCCGACATTAGCATGCTGCCACCTCAGCTGGCACCTGGAAAATGTACACCATCCAGTATACAACTACATGCCACAAATGATTCAGTGGTTCCTGTGATAGGCATGGGTTCCATCACAGTTCAACTGGACAACCACACCCCTCACCCATAGACATTTAAACAGCAATATTCCTGTCATGAGCGGATCAAGTGTAAACAGTGATATCACCTCCATGAGCGGATCATGTGCCTCATGTGTTACTCCACATCAGCCCCATAGAAAGATTAACATCATACGTGATGGTATTGCACACAGAATTAATACTATCATGCTGCCTTGCCTCTCACAAACTAAAACCAGCCAAGGCTGCGATTGAGGAACTGTTACGTGAGGGCACCAGTGCGTGGGCCTCACCAATTACTACGAGAATGAAAAATGTGGTGCCTATGCGGGGACTACAGTCATTTGCACAGGGACACCATCGTTGACAGTTACCCCATGCCCAATTTTCAGGACTTCTCCCACGAACTGGCTGGTGCAACCATCTTTAGCATGATCGATGTCAAAAGAGCTTATCCACAGATCCCATTGGCAATGGAGGGCATCCCAAAGATGGCAATAATTACACTGTTTGGCCTATTTGAATTCTTCTTTATGCCCTTTGGACTAAAGAATGCAGCCCAGACTTGGCAATGATGGCTTGTTTTTACCATGCTGTTGTTACTTGGATGATGTAATCATCTCCTCACAAACAGCTCAGGGTCATTAGAACACCTCCAAGCAGAATTCAACAAACAAGCAGAGCATAGTGTTGTGGTCAATGAGGACAAATGCCAACTCTGGGAAAAATATATTACATTTGTAAGCCACCTCACAGACACTTTGGGCATCCACCCCACCCTAGAAAAGATAGACCAAACCCGTAACCTACTACCCCCAATGGATTATCAAGAGTTGTGCCGTTTTTTAGGGGTAATTAATGTTTACTGATAACACCTCCCCCTTGCCACAGGAACACTTCTGCCGCTCGGAGAGTCACTCCGCGGCAAGATCACGTCAGGCAAATGTAAGCTCAGTTGGACTCCCGATATGCAAGCAGCTTGTGAGATCATCAAAACCGAGCTCGCTCAGATCACCAACCTAGCACTCTCATCACCGGTCGCCCATATGGTTTTAATGGCCAATGCCAACGACCAGGCGATAGGGGCAGTGCTACAACAGGAAGTCCCCAGAGCAACTGAGCCCCTATAGTTTTTCTTGTGGAAACTTGCCGACTCCCAGAAAATGTGGTGAACCTTCGACCATGAGCTTTTGGTGATATACAAAGCACTTTGGTACTACCAAGATGACATCGAGGGCTGGCCACTTACTGTCTACACAAATCACTGCCCTCTGGCTGCTGCTATGAAAAACCCACCAGCCAATACCTCCTCTCAATGATTCCACCATGTGGACTTGATTTTACAATATGTTATGGACGTCTGCTATGTATGGGGAGCAGAAAACATGGTGGTTGACTATCTCTCATGACTTGCCAGCACATCTTGGCTTCGACCACTTAGCAGAGCCACAAGCAACTGACACCGACCTTCAAAACCTGGTGTCTGGACACACAATGGGCCTCCAGGTCAAGCAGTGCACCACTGCAAGCACAATAAAACTAGCTCGGTGGGATGTATCCCATGGCAGGCTACAACCAGTCATCCCACAGAACTTCAGGAAGGCAGTTTTCGACCTCCTCCACAACTTGTCTCAGCCTGGAGTACACCCGACACTGAAACTCATAACCAAACATTTCGTTTGGACTAACATTAAACAGGACTGTGCTGTGTGGATGAGAGCCTGCATCCAATTCGAAGACAGGACATCACACCCAACCACCTTTTAGGAAATTCCCCATCCTGAAGGGCCGTTTCCAGCATGTCCACATAGACCTGGTGGTGCCACTCCCAGATTCAAATGGATACATGTTGTCAGCCATAGATAGGACAACTCAGTGGGTGGAGGCCACATGTCTGACTGATATCTTGGCCGACATCATTGCCCGGGCTTTCATCATACTATGGATTGCATGCTTTGGCTGCCCAGAGTCCCTAACAACTGACCAGGTCCAGCAGTTCAAGTCGGCCCTGTTCGCCAAGCTCTGCCGCCTCTGTGGGTGACACCAGTTCTACATGATGGCCTACCATCACCAATCCAACAGACTTATGGAATAGTGGCACTGCACCCTCAAGATGACACTCATATGCCACGACCAGGAGTGGACAGAGGCCCTCACCTGAGTGCTGCTGGGCATATGAGCTGCCTACAACAAAGATCTGGTTGCCTTGCTGGCAGAGATCCCACCATGCCAAATCGACTATCTTCGTGCAGCAGGACCTCCAATTGTGTACATATGTCATCATGCTCAGGAATGACACTGTGAAATCTGTCCTCCACTATGTGTACACTCGCCTGTACAAGGTGTTGAAACAAGGGCCAAACACTTTCGATACCTTGTAAGCTGGAGAAACGACAACACTGTCACGGAACTGCCTAAAACCAGTGTGGACTTTAGCGGACCCACACAGTGTTTACCTCCACTGTCTCCAGCTCCAGGCGCCTCAAGCCAATTTACAGTCAGCCTAGACCTGGAAGACTACCTCCCAGAAGACATTTTTGTAACACTGGAGGGCTCACTACTCGTTGTTATGGCCAAATTCAATAATAGATAGTTGGGCTACAACACCATCTGGAGGTCATTAGAGCACTTCACGCCTCTTCCACCTACAATTGACACAGCAGATCTAAAATCCACTCTTTCTTTGAATGGCTACCTGCACTTCGTAACGATGACTGACACCCCAGACACTGCTGCCGGCAGACCGATAGTCTTACCGGATGATGCATCACCAGCCACCAACACCTCATTGGACTCCGACACTGCCCCATTGGCACCACTGCTGATGTCACATGCCGGCCACCCTTTACATCCATCCATGTACCTGGTGGACTATGACATGTCAGCCCTCACCATCTCCAGCAGACAATGCACCATGACGTACACCAGTCATCGTGCTCCACACTTGTGGGGAGGGGGGGGGGGGGGGGGGGCTCTGTGGGGACGTAGAACCACTGGCTCCACCCCCGTACCCCCGACCCCGATAATATCGCTGCCCTACCACAGCAAGAACAACTATATCTTTGCCAGGTCAGTTCTCAGTAATATGTGCTCTATGCTAAACATATTGTGTATACACTGCGAGAACGGACGTATTCATAGTAAGTGAAGGGAGTGATTATTATTGTTGTAATTACCATGCCCACTCCCCACTACCTACAAGTTAATACTGTAGTTAAGATCATTTCACAGAGAACTCTCAAAACAGTCCTTTAAACTCTAACTTTGAAATTTATCACCGTATTTGGTGAGATGCAAGAACTTTTATAAGATTCTGGCATCCACAACATTTTAATTGAAAATATATGTACAATATTATGCCAGTATTTATTTAGGCAAATATTTTATTGACTTAACCTGAAAGTTCAGTGGTTTCTAGAATACATGTGATTTGGAAATATATTCCAATTATTAGACAAAATTTATTTCCTGTATTTGATTTTCAAGAGCATCCATATTTCAGTTATACTTTCTCTTTACCTTCACTTGATTCTTTTATTTCACTGCCCCAATTAACTTCCTTGTATTTTATTGTTTTTACAAATGCCTGCCAAGTCATCAGACCTAACCTATTTAACCTGTAATGGTTGGTTGGTTGGTTTGGGGAAGGAGACCAGACAGCGTGGTCATCGGTCTCATCGGATTAGGGAAGGATGGGGAAGGACGTCGGCCGTGCCCTTTCAGAGGAACCATCCCGGCATTTGCCTGGAGTGATTTAGGGAAATCACGGAAAACCTAAATCAGGATGGCCGGACGCGGGATTGAACCGTCGTCCTCCAGAATGCGAGTCCAGTGTCTAACCACTGCGCCACCTCGCTCGGCACCTGTAATGGCTAGGTCATGTGGACTGCAGGGAATTTTGTTTTCTGTTTAGTTTGAATGTTTGTAATACCACGGCACTGCTATATCAGTACCTTTCAGTCCATCTGCTCTGAATTGTCAAACAGACTGGTCATGTTTACAGCATGGAAGTTTGTTACTACATCAATTTTTGTTTTAGTTAGGATGAGACTGACACCATCCTACTACTTAGATTTCTCTCCTAGACTGAAGTGGTGTTACATTCTCATAAAAAAGTGGTGTTACATTCTCATAAAAAAAATGAAAGTAAGTGAAAACATATGCTATTATATGAGGATACAAAAGTACTCACTGAACTGTTACATGAATTTATGAGGACCAGGAAGTTTGCTGTTGGTAATATTTTTACATACATGAGCTGTTGTATGTGTGTGTGTGTCCACATAGCATGAAACTGGTTACAGACTGTGACATACACATCACCAATATTACACATTTGAAACTGGCAAAGGACGAGAACTGGCCAGTAATGCAATAAAAGCAACTTGCATAGTAAAACAGACAACTTACAGTGGTTTTTCAAAATGGTTTCTTCATTTAGGAATGTGGCAGTGGATAACTGGTTCTCTTCAATAATAACAACTATTATAGTCAATAAATTTTTCTGGGTTTGTGATCACATTGTCAACTGTACAATTCTGATGTTTCGGCAGATATTGCAAGACGCCTTCCTCAGGGTGTATTGGTAACTGCTAAATGGGCACTAGTTTGATTACTTACATAGGAAATATGGAAGCGTCAGATCCTGCCCATCTGCTTTGACCCATGACGTCACAAATATGGCTGAAACGACCATAAAAGGTACGTACACATTATGAGGACGAAAATACATCGAGAAACAAACACACACACTTTCCACAAAAAGCCTAATGACATTAATGGGACAAGCGCGGGAAATGGGGTGTTTTTGGGTGGGGGCAAACTAAATAAAAACAAATTTAGACACCCACCCCCATACAAAACCACACAAAATGATGAAAAAAACCGACATCACAAAGCTCCCCAAATACCACTAAACACAATATCATCTGGAATTGGACACTTCCCTTGACCTATATAGCTCAACAGCAGCTCTCGATCCCATAAATTAGGGTCAAACACTTCCCTTGGTTTATATAGCTCAAAAACATCTCCCGATACCAATATCAACATACAGAGCCACACATTGGGATTGAACACTTCCCTTGACCTGCTCACTGTTAATTTTATCCGTCATATTCATTCCTGAACAAAAACAACAACGGATTAATTTTACTTAAATTACCACATGATGTACAACAAACAACACTAAATTAACCTTCACACAAAATTGTTAACTCACTGAAACGAATTCCACTACAAAACACAGCCGACACTCTAACAATTCTGGATAATGAGCAAAAGCAAACTGAGCCCATTACACCACACAAACGAAAACCCTGAACATACCACCAGAGAGCACAACAAACCACCACACGATGACATCTACAAACACGCCACACTCACAAACCAAACTCCGCACCTTCATGACGTCACACACGACAACAGCCTTACGTCACGGGTCAAAGCCGACGCGTGGGACAGGACGCTTCTGTCGACCCCTTATATACTATAGAGCAGTGCTGTCATTGGATATGAGGCTGAGGAAGAAAGGCATTAGGTGTTCTTTTTTGGTCTTTGCATTGTATGTTGTCATTGGTGGAAATAGGTGTTTTCCATTGGAGTTTTTTTTGTTGCTTGCCATTGGTGGAAATCAGCAAAAAGGAAATGGCGACTGAAGGCTTAGCACTGTTTACTAACTGCCTAGTACTGACTAGGGCACATCAGCACTCTGTGAACCCTCCGCTGCTGTGGCCTACCGCACACCAGTTGCTTTGCGACCGCTGTCCTGCCAGAAAGCTGTCACTACTGGCAGCCAAGATGCTGGGAGTTGATACCCATCTTCTCTATTCATGTTGCCGGGACACTTGGCTATATCTATAGCCTCTCTGACCTTCCTCCTCAGGCTAAATGGCCATTTTCCTGGTACGTGGGCCTCTCAGAAATCAATCTTTATCCTGCGTCATTCCTGGTGTTCTGCCACCACTGATTACAATTATAATAATGACAAGAATTTTATTCAACATCATACAAAACAAGAATCATTTAACTGAATTCATCAGTTCATAACAGATGGCTACACATATGTATATTTTTTACAACAAACTGTGATACAATAACGCACAGGTCAACAAACAATTTACTTATAAATGAGGCTTGAATTGGAGGAAGAGAGCACTTCACCTTAGCAGCTAAGATCTGTATCAACAATATAAGGAAAATGTAGATTACTAGTCACTGTAAATATGACACATTGGGTTAAAGACAGGTCAGGCATAACAAAAAGACACTTTAAACCAAAGCCTTCTTTTCTTTTAATTTTTTTTAAAGAAGAAAACACCACATGCACACTGTGAATGAGCGAAATGTGTGTGTGTGTGTGTGAAATTTTCTAAAGAAGGCTTTGGTGTGTGTGTGTGTGTGTGTGTGTGTGTGTGTGTGTGTGTGTGTGTGTGTGTGTGCGTGTGTGAAATTTTCTAAAGAAGGCTTTGGGGTAATGTTTAGTGTCTTTTTGTTGTGCCTGTCTGCAACCCATCTTGTCATCTTTGTGGTGAGCAGCAGTCTCTCTTTTCCTTATATTGTTCATATTCCAACCTGGAGTTCCCATTGTTTGAGTTCAACTAAGATCTATTTCAGATTAGTTATTTAAGAAAAAACTTAAGACTAAAACTGGATGATAAAGCATTTATATTAAATGATTCTAAATGATACGCCCGCTAACTAAACCCGCAGGGCAGAACAGGTGACTAGGATTGTGGAAAGGGCCAAATAAGGTGTTGGTCAGGTTCACTCAAAATTGTAATTTATTATAATTTAATAACACCTTTAAACCAAAATGGCACATAGCCGAACCTTTAGAACTACGAGTTCCAAAAAGCCAATTATTTCAGGCTGATGGCCTACAATCAAGAAATCTTAAAAGTCAACAAAAATAAAACGCATTTAAAATAGCAAATCAAATAATTAAAATATATATTGTATCACAGACAGGCTGGAAAGCCTCAAGGCAAAAGTAGATAGAAGAAACATATGAAAGGTGCAATACAAGCAGCTGAGGGCCACAATTAAATTTGAAAATTTTAAAATATATTACCATAATCTTTTAAGGCAGAAGGCCGCAATGTTTTTGCATAAAGGGTAATTTAAAGAATAAGGTTTCAGGTGGCTTAAGGCCCTCAATTGATTTTTTTTCAAAATTCAAAAATACATAAAAGTCCAGTAAAAACAAGATTTTTAAATCATTGGCTATGGTAGATTATAAACAGACAATTAAACACCTATGAGAAGGACAATAAAGAAAATGGCACTCAGAAGCCTCCAGGGAGGTCGGTCTGCTCTCGTTCACTTAGGTGAGACAGGTGGTGAGCCCAACTACACTTGATCCGTCAGAATCCAACCAGGGGACAGCCACAGACCAATTGACGCAACGACTTGCTTGCCACCAATCAGTACATGAGAACTCAAACACAGAAGGTTACGAACATGGTTATCCACAATGAAATATGTATTAGCTGTCAAAACTACACACCATGTTGGACAGCAACAACAGGTGAGGAAAGGATGCTGCCTGAATTTATGTTAATGGCCAGGGCAGGTAACCGGAACACTAACTACCACAAGGCAGAAAATTCTGCTGGTGCACTTGAGTTGTAGTCAACCAATATAGTTGGCGGCTAAATTTCAGCAATAGAAACACTCAGTGTTGCTCACAGGAAAACCTCCCCAACAGCGAACCACCGAGATGAACCGCACAACATGAATGGACTTGGCTTGGGTAGTTGAAACCACTACTCAAATTTGACGCCCTGGGTTGGTGAACCACGAAGCTAGTAGCGATTGGACAGCTCCACACACTCTCTGACACTGTGCAGGGACTGCCAGCAGACCAAGTTGACTGCGCTGCTTGGAGATAACTTCCCTGGTCCGCAACAACCGACCAACACCTGCAAACTCCCAGCTGGAAACAATATGCCCAAAACCAAAGATGGTACGTGGTGCAAATATTGATACACATCACTGCTGCCACACGTAGAAGGAAGAAGAACCATCATGTAACCACAACAAGGGCGGGAAACCAAACACAGATAGGTTTTCCGTGATTTCCCTAAATCAATCCAGGCAAATGCTGGGATGGTTCCTTCGAAAGGGCATGACCGACTTCCTTCCCCATCCTTCCCTAATCCAATGAGACTGATGAGCTCGCTGTTTGATGTCCTCCCCCAAACAATCCAATCCAATCCAAACACAGATAGACAGCGAAGTTCACGAAAACGTATAGTTGGGAGAGAGCACGGCTCAACCTCCCCCCCTTCAAACTTATCCCAGGAAGGGGTTAATCCAAAGCCAGAGCTACTTGAACTTAACTTGACTAAGGTGAACCCGATATTGCTTGCCCGAGCTGTTCTCCTGGACCAAGAGATTTATTGGTCCTAATATACGCATAATAGCGCAAGGCCCCTGAAAACGTGGAGTAAATTTACTAAGGTCACCACCAGGCACTAGCCTCCCATGGAAATTGCAGATGTAAACTTGGTCCTCCAGCCTACCCTTAAAGGTTTCCCAATTATGATTCTAATGCTCGGCTTGCTTATTATGAGCTCTGAGTATATTACGCCTGGCTTGATTCCAATTTTCCTTGATGACCCGCAGATTAACGACAGGTGGAATAAGATTCTGAATCCCCCACAAGGTGGAAAGAGGGGAGTTAACTGGGCAGGAAAATATCATGGAGGCAGGTGTAACTCACAAGGCTTCATGAATGGTGGTATTATAGGCAAAACTGAGCCAGGGAAGATTGGAGCCCCATTTGCTGGGTGTTTTCTGATGATAAATAATCAAAGTGGACTTAAGATTCCAATTAACCCTTTCTACAAAGGACCTCTGGGGATAATATGGGGCATGCTTCACTCCATTCTGAAAGCAGAAAGCCTTAAAGGGGGGAGCGTTATCATTAAACAGCTGCTTAGGTGGCCCGAAAACATTAAAGACATTAGTCAAGTGATTAATTGTGGTGGTAGCGGAAAAGTTACAGCTCAGAAGGAGTCAAGTAAACCTAAAATATGCATCAATCATAATGAGTACATATTGATAGCCCCTTTTAGTCCGAGGCAAAGGCCCCAAATAATCAATATAGAGCTTGTGCATGGAAGAGGACTCTTGTTCAGAAATCAACCAGCCTTGTTGAAGGGTATTGTTGGGTTTGGCTACGTTACACAAGCGACATTGAGCTACCATTTGTCTAACCTCCTGGTCCATAGAGGGCCAAGTTAAATGCTTCTTGATCTTTTGGAGTGTCTTATAAGTCCCTAAATGGCTGCCCACCAATGTATCATGAAAATAATGAAAGACCAGAAGCAACAAGGTAGCAGGCAAACAGATCTTAGACTGCTTAGCATTGCCCACCTTTCTGCAAAGAATCCCCCTCTTAATCTCATATTCTTCCGAGAGAGCTCCGGCCAACACACGTTGCTTGATACCAGCTCACACAGGGTCCTGCTCCTGATAGTGTGCAATGTCTTGAAACAAAAGGGGAGTTTCACCTAACACCATACAATTAGGATTGTTGCCGTCTACCTGCTTGTTTCCCTGACTAGACATGTCTTTGGCAAACATCCGGCTGAGAACATCCACCAAGACATTTTCAGAACCTGTAACATGTTTAACTTTGAACCGAAATGCTGAAAAGCATGCTGACCACCTGGCAATACAGCCAGTCTTATGCAGCCTTGCCAGTACCCAGCTCAACGCTTCATTATCAGTTTCCAATTGGAAAATCTGATGCTCAAGGTTTACTTCTCTAATGCAAACAAAACGGCCAAGGCCTCGCACTCATAGACAGAGTACTTAAGGTCGACATCTGTTAATCACCGAGATGTGTAAGCTAATGGTTGTCTCTGCCCCTCAAATTCATGGAGGAGAAAAGCTGAAATACCAGCATTAGAAGCATCAGTCTGTATGATAAACCTCTTTCTAAAATCGGGTACCCCAAGGACCCGTGGGTTGGCTGATCGCAGTCTTAATATGCTCAAAGGCAACCTCCTGGGCAGGTCCCCATTCGAAATGCATGCCTTTATGGCGTAACTGATTTAAGGGTGCCACCAACTGAGCAAAATTGGGCACAAAACATCTAAAGTAATTTGCCATGCCTATAAACTTAGCGATTCCCCACTTATCAACAGGAGGAGGCAATGCTCACAGGGCTTTTGTCCAATCTTGGTCAATGTGAATACTCTGAATCGAGACAATATGGCCTAAGAAAGATACCTCCCGCGTAGCTAAAGTAATTTTACTAGGTTTAACAGTTAGACCAGCTCGCTGTAACCTCAAAAGAACCTGCCAGATATGCTCCAAATGATCCTCAAACTAACGACTATAGATAACCAAGTTGTCCATATAATTATAGACACAAACTAACTTCAAATCCCCAAGAATATTATCCAATAAACGAGTAAGCACCACCACTCTGGTAGCTAACCCAAAGTGGACTCTGTTAAACTTGAACAAGTTCCAATCAGTACAAAAGACAGCAACATGTTTACATTCCTCAGCCAACGGAATCTGATAATAGGCCTGATTCAAATCAAGAACAGTAAACCAATTAGCGCCAGCAAACCAAGTAAAAGAATTATGCAAATCCAGCAAGGGTACTGATTTGAGTACAGCCTTGGCGTTCAAACGCCGGTTGTCAAAGACAGGTCTAAAATCCTGCCCCTGATTCTTAGGTACAAGAAAAATTGGAGAAGGTCTGATGACTCTTTGTTCCAGCATTTGAGATATCTTAGTCTTGAGTATCTTAAGCTTTGGGGGATCAGAAAAATGGATATGATATTCAAGAACACTGGTGACACCCAGGTTATCGCTAAGCAGTTGAGAAAAACTGTGCAACAAATTGCGTAGCTGAGATGCCTGATTAGGCAAGAGATCGGCTAGATCAAATTCATTAGATGCCACCTCTACACTGAAGGTCCTGGCAGTTCACCATGCACCAGGTTTAGCGCACTTGCAAAGGCCAAACTTGTCGCCAGGAGAGAACCTAAAGGAAAAGGTGCATCTGGAATAATCCAAAATGAGCCCTGTTTTATAAATGAAATCGTACCCCAATATTAGATTAACAGGCAGTTCCTTAGCCAAAGCTAAAGTTACAGACCAGTAAAAATGGGCAACCGATATACTCCCCTGGACTCAACCCTGCAAAGGTAACACCTGGCCATTGGCCACCTGACATCTCTGCACTGACTGGGGATGGGACCGAACAAAGTCTAGTAAGATGCCCAAATTTCAAAAACCAATCAAAACTCATTAATGACGCGGAACTACCGGAATGCAAGAGAGCGCAGACAGTCTTGCCACCTACCCAAGAACAAACATAAGGCAAAGGGGATGCTGCGGGGGTGACCACGCAAATACACCAAGGCCTAAAGGTTCGAACCCGGGTTCATGTACCAACCCGGCGTCATCTACTAGCTCTAAGAGCATGAGGCTGATCACAAGAGCGTACCAAATGAGCTGTACTGCTGCATCTGAAACAACACCTGGGTTCCCTTCTGCTAACTTCCACAGATGTGGTAATCCAGAATCGGCCCAAATGTCATGCCTTACAACCTCCCTATGCCTGTGGCTCTCAAGGAGTAAGGCAGATGCTGCTACAACCACATCACAGAGTTCTCCCCAGGTCTCAGGCTGCTTACGAAAACAAAATGCAACTTATCCACCGCACACATTCCCTTGAGAATGATAGAAACTAGTTCACATTCAGGTAATCCAACCAGCAAGGCCTAGGAGGCTGTGTGGACTCTATCGACATACTGATGAAACTGCTCATCACCTCGATGCATTTCCCAAATGTGGCGGCACTCAAGTAGTTTCTGAACCCCGGTGGTTAATCTAAAGTAAACTCTTTGGCCACGGCCCATTAGAAGATGTTCTACGACTCGCCTCTAGCTAGCACATACACCAACGCCAAGATCACGTGGTGCGGAACGCGAAAGGCGGCTGCGTGCTGTTTGAGATGAACCAACAACCACAATAGATTTTCTACTTCATCAATCCACTCTACAATAAATTCAGTTAGACCTTGAAAGAAATAAGCCAGAGGGTTAGGCAACTTAGCAAACATGGTATCTAACTTAACAGCCGCTGTAACAATGCCACCCCCGGCCTGGCCCCCATGTTCCCCCTGTCAGCGCAAGTCACTATCTTCGATCTTCCTCCCATCCAACTCCAAGCATGTAAGGTTAAACTGCAACACATTCACAAGAGTTCCCAACTCAGTGGCCGATTTTTTGTGATGCTCTCCCAAATCTAACGTACTCAAATCAGCCACCCGATTAGTTAAATGCACCAACTGTGCCTGCACCCGACCCAACTGACTGTCATTAGGTCGGGTTCCTTCTAGATGACCAATAGTATCCTCAAGACCCTTTGGGGGCCTCAACAAGAAATCAGATGGCCACATCGGTCTCACCGATCACTGCCGAGGTGATGTCAACCAGCTGCAGCAATGCAGAGCACAAACGGGCTACCGATTCTGCAATACTGCCCTCTGTCGGTTGACGCCTTACTGCCAACTCGTAAATGAGATGGTCTCTTCTCAGCAGGCCAGTCCCCAGACACTGTCTGACTCTCATTATCTTAACATCTGAAATAATACAAGCCAAACAATATTATGCCACAGACACAACTGAAACAAGAGTGAAACTGACCGCAACTAAGTTGGTAAGCACAAGCGTAACCACACTCTGCTACCAGTGATACGCCTGCTAAACCTGCTGGGCAGAACAGGTGATTAGGATTGTGGAAAGGGCCAAATGAGGTGTTGGTCAGGTTCACTCAAAATTGTAATTTATTATAATTTAATAACACCTTTAAACCAAAATGGCACATAGTCGAACCTCTAGAACTACGAGTTTCAAAAAGGCAATTATTTCACGGCTGAGGGCCTCCAAACAAGAAATCTTAAAAGTCAACAAAAATAAAAATGCAGTTCAAATAGCAAATAAAATAATTAAAATATATATGGTATCACAGCTAGGCTGGAAAGCTTCAAGGTAAAAGTAGATAGAACAAACACATGCAAGGGGAAATACAAGCAGCTGAGAGCCACAATTAAATTTGAAAATTTTAAAATATATTATCAAATCTTTTAAGGCAGAAGGCTGCAATGTTTCTGCTTAAAGGGTAATTTAAAGAATAAGGTTTCAGGTGGCTTAAGGCCCACAACTGATTTTTTCAAAATTCAAAAATACATAAAGTCCAGTAAAAACAAGATTTTTAAATCACTGGCTATGATAGATTATAAACAGACAATTAAACACCTGTGCAAAGGACAATAAAGAAAATGGCACTCAGAAGCCTCCAGAGAGGTCAGTCTGCCCTCGTTCACTTAGGTGAGACAGGTGGTGAGCCCAACTACACTTGATCCGTCAGAACCCAAGCAGGGGACAGCCATGGACTGACCAACGCAATGACTCACTTGCCACCAATCAGTACATGAGAACTCAAACACAAAAGGTTACGAACGTGGTTATCCACAATGAAATATGTATTAGCTGTCAAAACTAGACACCATGTTGGACAGCAACAACAGGTGAGGAAAGGATGCTGCCTGAAATTATGTTAATGGCCAGGGCAGGTAACCGGAACACTAACTACCACAAGGCAGAAAATTCTGCTGGTGCATTTGAGTTGCAGTCAACCAATAAAGTTAATTGCACCACATGGCGGCTAAATTTCAGCAATAGAAACACTCGGTGTTGGTCACAGGAAAACCTCCCCAACAGCAAACCACCTAAATGAACCACACAACATGAATGGACTTGGCTTGGGTAGTTGAAACGACTACTCAACTTTGGCGTCCTGGGTCGGTGAACCACAAAGCTCGTAGCAGTCAGACAGCTCCACACATGCTCTGACACTGCACAGGGACTGCCAGCGGACCCAGTTGACTGCACCGTGCGGAGATAAATTCCCTGGTCTGCAGCAACTGACTGACTCACTGCAGATCCCCTAGCTGGAAACTATATGCTCAAAACCAAAAATGGTACATGGTGCAAATATTGATACACATCACTGCTGCCACACGTAGAAGGAAGAAGAACCATGAAGTAACTGCAACAAGGGCGGAAAACCAAACACGGATAGACAGCAAAGTTCACGAAAATGCATAGTTGGGAGTGAGCAAAGCTCACTAAACATACATCATGAACCCTATATGAAACTGCCTTTTTACTGTGCAAAACAGAGATACTTTCCAAGTGATTAATGTGGGTAGGAAATCAATATTCTTTTTAGTTTGGCTTTAAATTTTGCAGTGGAGAGTGATGTGACTGAGCTCTGTAGCAAACTGACAAGCCTCAATCCTTCATGATAAAGTGCAGTTTGGTGGCTTATAAAGTGAAACTGATCTATGTTTCTGATATTGTGTTTGTTCAAGTCAGATTTTACATTTAGGTTAAGCACTTGGGGCAACATAATAGGTTTAAAAATATACATTGGTCAGTCAGAACATTGTAATCCGTGGTCTACTACTGGTATAAACCCATCCAGGCAATAGCAGTGTCACCTGGTGAAGAATGACTGCTAGTCATTGGTGAGTGTGCTGTCCACGTGTAGAATGGAGATGTGTGACCAGTCTGAGTTTGACTAAGGGAAGATTGTAAGGCACTGGAGGTTCAACAAGAGCATTTCGAAAACTGCACGTCCTGTTGGGTGTTTGAGTAGTGCCATGCTGAGTGTCTTCACGACGTGGTGAAACCAAGTCCAGACATCATGGGGTTGGGCAGCCACCACTTAGTACAGATGTTGGACATCATAGGCTGGGCAGACTGGTAAAACAGGACAAGTGGAAACTGTGGCAGAGTGAACATCAGACTCTAATGCTGGGCAATATGAGAGTGTGTCTGAACACAAAGTGCACCGAACACTCCTAATGATGGACCTCCGCAGCTGACGACCATTATATGCCAATGTTGACACCACAACATTGGCAAGTGCAACTGAATGGGCATGTGACCATAGGTACTGGCCACTGGCACACTGGCAGAGTGTTGCATGGTCTGATGAATCCCAACACCTTCTCCATCATGCCGATGGGAGGGTGTAAATCCATTGTCCTCCAGGGGAACTGCTCCTTGATACCTATACAGCAGGATGCAGACAAGCTGGTGGCAGCTCCATTATGCTCTGGAGAACATCCACTTGGACATTCATGGATCCAGTGTAGCCCGTGCAAAGCAACCTGACAGCCAAAGAGTATCGTACATTGGTTGCACATATTCACCCCGTCATGATGTTTTACAATGACAGAGACATTTTTCAACAAGATAATGTGCCTTGTTACAACTCCAGGAGTGTAATGGAGTGGTTCAAGGAAAACTGTGGCATGTTCCAATTGATGCGCTGGCCCCCTAACTAGCCAGTTCTGAACTCATTCAAACACATCTGGGATGTGATTGAACATGGTGTCAGAGCTCATCATCCATCTGCCCAGAATTTGAGGAAATTAGGTGTCTTGAGTGTGCATAAGTGATGCTGACTCTCTCCAGTGACCTACGAGTGCCTCATTGCTTCCTTGCCATGATGCATTGCCACTGTTATCCATGCTAAAGGTGAACGTACCGGGTATGAGGCAGGTGGTCATAATGTTCTGGCTGATCATTGTACCTATTTGTAACACTTAATATCCTAACTTTAGGGAATAGAACACAGCATGAGTCTCTTGGTTTTGCACCACAAATTATTCTTACAGCCTTCTTTTGTAACACTAGAAGCTTATGACAATTTGCTTGTGTTGTAGCATTCTGTACTTCAATTCCATACTTCATACTAGAATACACTGACATATGATAAGCAGACCGCAGTACATGGGTATTGTTTCAGTATTTGCTCTGTATATTTATCACAAATATATTTTAAGCCAGTTTGTTTGCCAGAGACTGGTTTTCTTTGATGGCAATATCAGTTCCAATGCAAAACTGAATTTCAAAATCTGTCTTGTGGGGTTAAAATCCATTACTGCTGTTATCTCAGTGCTGGCAATGAGATGACTTTCATTGAAATACTGAATTATTTAATAAAAACTAATATAATCTAAACTAAAACTTAACTCCTCCCAAACAGGCCATGAAGGCCCAACGGTACCGACCGGCCGCCGTGTCATCATCAGCCCATAGGAGTCACTGGATGTGGATATGGAGGGGCATGTGGCCAGCTTGAAACACCACCATAAGGCTTGGTATCCTGACTGAACAATGAGCAGAGATTCTTTGTTAATTGGTACATAATAAGATTCTTCTTTGGTATACCAGTGCTCAGTACTAACTGAAACATCTGTTTTATAAACACATGCTATGGTGTCCAAATCATTGTGCTTATTTCTTAGGTTTGTAAAGTTTTGGTGGATAATCTTGAAACTGTATTTGGATTGGTGGATCATACCTGCAGATTTAACTCCAATCTGTGTACTAACTAAGTTTGCGGACTGAATTTGTCACCACGTTTTCTTTTTTCTTTTTCTTTTCTTTGTTTGAAGCTATAAATATCCTCATTAAGCAAAGCAAATGTACTTGTCGAACTGGTAAGAGGACACAAGAAAGCCACACATGTAAAAAACAATAACAAAAAGAGAGATTCTCAAGGAGTTCCTCACAGCTAAATGTAAAACTTATTTGTTTTTGGAGATATTACTTACCCATATCCTTTCATCCAAAAACTTAAGAAGGCTGTTAGTTTAGTGTCTTTAAGGCATAATACTGCTTCATTGAGTATGGCAACAAACAATTCTGAGATAATAAGGGTACTGTGATACTGCCTAACAAGAAATTGATGCACTGGATGTGAAATGCACTATTTACTCTACCAGCAGGTGTTCCAGAAGATGGCCTTGCACTGCTCTATACCATCATGAATACTTCTGTGGTAAATACATTAGTGATATACTCATCACTGACAGAAAATTGAAGTGTGACATTTTTGCTTCACGTCCCTGCAATGGCAGTTGATCAGGCCATATCTGAAGAGACAGCTATCAACCCAAACTTTCCACAAGGAGGTAGGACTGCAAATTGCCAGAATTCTGAAATGAGGGTCTTGTAAACCTAGAGTTGATCTGGCAAAATGAGTGAGCTGTGACTTGTGTCTCAGATCAAAAATGGGGAAACAAAAGGTTGCTGTATTAGTTATAGCACACAAATGTGCAGTGACTAAGAAGTGTGTGTAATGACTGTGTTGAAAGCTATGTAGATTTGTTTAATCCCTGGTGTATTTCATTGCTATGGTTCCTACTGTCATCCATTAACATCAGAATGTCAACAACTACTTTGTCACTTTAAAATCTTCAACATGTTCGCTGTAGCCAATGCTTGTAAGTGTCAATACAAGCCACTAACCCTGTGTTTTTAAGGGTCAGCCACAGTGAATGAAAGAAACAAGAAAATTTTTGCAAAGTCCTATTTCAGTTTTCTTTTTGAGACATGTTCATTTTGAAATATTAAACCTGATATAGAGTTTAATTTCTAGGCCCCTGATTTTGAAATCCAGATGACCTCACCATCCCAGCAGTACAACAAAAAGTGTGCCATACACATGACAGGTTCACTGTAATCTCTTCTCTCCCAGAAAGTTGTGCCTCACACATATTTCAATCACAGGAAACTGCACCAAACATGTCAATATAATACTGCAGTTCATTTTCTATATAACGGGACGAAACCACTTCTTGCCTGCCTGAGTTTCTCTCACCTATGCACTGCATCCTTCCTTTAAGTGTAGTATGCTATACAATAAAATTTGTATGAAAGGTTTTCTGAGTAAATTACCTATTCTATTCCTACAGTTAATGCTTGTGTAACCTAGTGTGCCATTCAGATGGTTGTACTTGTGTGTCAATACAATTGTCAGGTTTTATTCTGGAGGGTTTCATGAAATATATTCCAGCATCAGTTTTTAAGTATCTGTCCTATTTGCAAAATATATTACACACTGTCAGTACCATTTCAATGTAAACATTTTAAATAATGCCGGGGAACATACCGATAACATGGTTCCACAATACCTCAGAAAATTAATTTTAGTTGCTTCAACCAAAGAGAACTAGGGACCAAGTCTTGTTCTGCCCACTTTTTTGTATTAACTCGTTGGCTGGCACAGAGATGCAGGTGGCCACAGCAGATAGCTCTGCTGTGGTTGTCAGTGATCTTGTGGTAATCAGTGTGGTAAAAACAAAATATCAGCATTTTTACACTTTAATCTTACTGAGCAAAAGTATTTGTTTATATCTGATATTCCTCACTATTTTCTGAAGATTATGGGTCTGCAGTATTTTTATTTCAATGTCTTACAAGACCAAATGATTAAATGACTAGAAAGTTGTTCATGAATTCAGTTTTAGATACATATTTTATTACTTTATTACTATATCTTCGTCGTTTACCAGCCATGGCTGGACAGACTGCGTCACAAATACAATGTTTATCAACTAACATTTATACAACACCATATACAAAATTTATATTACAAATAAAAGAAAATATTTACGCAGTGCACAAAAACACATAGAACATAGAGAAAATGAAATATAACTAAACAGGAAAGTAAAACTTCATAGCAGCAAATGAAAATACCATAAACCAAAATGTTTACAAAACCATGTAGATCACACACATAAAGTTTCGTTTTGGCAAAATATGTACTTTAAGTAAAACACAAAATTCAATGCGCAGTTAACTAAGAACATAAAAAGAAGATTAAATTTAGGCAAATTTATATATAAAACATAACAATATTTATTATTTTGTCAATTCACTAGAACCACTGTTGAAAAACTGTTCCAAGGAATATAGTGGATGTTGTTTCAAGTCCTGAGCAATTTTTTTCCGAAATAATTCAGGTGGCAGGGATTTCACTTCTGGAGGCAGTTGATTGCACATTTTTATGGCAACTGTTGGAAAGCTGTCTTGTGTGCTTGATAGGCAACACCTTGGCACTTCAATGTTCCTCTTACAGCGAGTGTCATGATTAAGTATTTCTTGTCTTATGCTAAAATTCCTTAGATTTTCTTTTATATAAATGAGGCAGAAAAACACAAACTGGCTAAAAACAGTCATTATGCCTAGCCTGGTGAAAATAGGATTACAGTGGTCCAGTCTTTTGTTAGAGGATATGATCCTGATGGTTTTTTTTTGTAATAGCAACACATCTTTGCAGCCTGAGGAGTGTCCCCACAACAACAGTCCATAGCTAATGTGGCTGTGGAAGAGTGCATGGTAGACTATTGTGAGAAACTGGTCAGTTATTACTCTCTTCAGCTTCCTCAGGAAGTATATCACATGAGAAAGTTTGGTGCATACATATGCAGTGTGATCATTCATGGAGAGTTTGCTGTCAATCTTGAAGCCCAGTAGTCTGACAGTCTCCATGTTTTCTTGGTCTTCAATGTTTGTTAGACTGCATATCAAATGTTGGGTTTTTTCATCATTGATCTTCGTTTTGTTTATGATGAACCATTCTTTTATTTCTTCAAACATCAAATTTGATGCACCAAGAGCTTCTGCGGCTGTATGTCCTTTGGCAACAAGGGTAGTGTCATCTGCAAACTGCAACATGTGACTATTACAGCTCATATCATTGACATGTATGAGGAATAGGAGAGGTCGTAAGACTGATCCTTGGGGTGCTCCATGTTCCAGTTTTTGTTCAAGAGAAGTTGCTCCGTGCACTGATACTACCTGCTTTCGGTTATCCAAATAAGATTGGAGTGTTGATAGAACAACACCTCCAACACCATAGCATCTTAACTTTGCTATTAGTGTTGTGTGTGAGATGCAGTCAAAGGCTTTGCTGTGGTCACAGAGTGTCGGTGCCAGACTCTCTATCTCTTCAAAACTCTGTCGAATCATTTTTAATAAGTCCAGTGTGGCTGTCACTGTTGATCCCTGTTTGCGGAATCTATGCTGTGTGTTTTGGAATAAGTTGTTTTCCTCAAAGTAATTCAGAACCTGGCACTGCATCACAGACCCAGTAACTTTGGCTAGTACAGGTACCACTGAGATTGGTCTGAAGCTGGACACCTCGCATGGATCCCCCCTTCTTATATATTGATACTGTGCATGGCAGTTTAAGGAAGTCTGGATGCTGAACTACGTAAAGGGTAACCCTCAAACAGTAATTAGCATTCTAGCTGTATCTTTTTGGCCAACACTATTACAGATGCACACGTTTCATGCTTCCGGTTCCTAAGAGCCTGCTTTACACATTGACTGCCATGCTGCTGCCACCAACAACAACAGAACCACACACCTGACTTTTTGTGGCCTCTGGCAGCCACAGCAGAGCAGCACACTTAAAGCTGTATGCTTGAATTGGTGGTGAAACATCCATCACTAACCATATCAATAAACTTGTTAAATGGGATATTCCATTTAAAGTAGGACTAACTTACAATATTTAAAAGTTTAAAATTTGGTACTTTTTATATATTTTTGTAAAGACTGGACTTTTTACTGTGTGGCAACAGTTTGTGTCCCATTATTGCTTTTCCTCCATAATTTGACGCCATTTTTGTAATGCCATATGTTTTTCATGTGATGAGAGTGTAAATTATTGGAGATTTTGGACCTTCATTTCAATTAATTGCAAGGTAAGAATTAGCATATCATTATTTGTATTACTGTTACATACCCTAATTTATTGCATAAAGAGTATAAAAGTGAAGTAAGTAAATCATAAGTTGGGGTAAATAATATAATACAACAGCATGAACTTTCATGTAACAGGAGTCACTTTCATGTAATTAAATTTTTATACCAATATAATGGAAGGAAACATTCCATGTGGGAAAAATTATATATAAAAACAAAGATGAGGTGACTTACCGAACAAAAGCGCTGGCAGGTCGATAGACACACAAACAAACACAAACATGCACACAAAATTCAAGCTTTCGCAACAAACTGTTGCCTCATCAGGAAAGAGGGAAGGAGAGGGGAAGACGAAAGGAAGTGGGTTTTAAGGGAGAGGGTAAGGACTTGTGTCTGTATGTGTGGATGGATATGTGCGTGTGTGCAAGTGTATACCTGTCCTTTTTTCCCCCTAAGGTAAGTCTTTCCGCTCCCGGGATTGGAATGACTCCTTACCCTCTCCCTTAAAACCCACTTCCTTTCGTCTTCCCCTCTCCTTCCCTCTTTCCTGATGAGGCAACAGTTTGTTGCGAAAGCTTGAATTTTGTGTGTATGTTTGTGTTTGTTTGTGTGTCTATCGACCTGCCAGCGCTTTTGTTCGGTAAGTCACCTCATCTTTGTTTTTATATATAAATTTTTATACCAAGAGAGATAGTAGTGATAACTTTATCTTGTTCAGTAATTTACTTCTGAGTGGGAATGTGTAACTAATATTACTACTAAAAATTTCCCAATTTCAACCAATACTGTAAAAACAGAAAATTAAATGTGTAATGTGAGTCACGTAATCTGAGTCATAGTTGTATTATTTTAAAGCTAGATGAAGAGGATGCCCTTAACAGCAACAGAAAGACAGAGGAGGAGGAGGGAAAAGTTAAAAAGTGAAGGAAAATATGAAGAATTTGAGAAGAAGCATCTGGAAGAAGTTCGAAAAAGCCAGCAGAAGCAGAAACAAAAGTTTCTTCAGTTGAGTCAACATAAGCAAAGAAGAAAGAAGAGCTAAAAATAGGGTGAGAGTTACAAAACATGGTCAACATAAGATGCAAGATCAGCAATCTAGTAAAGCAATTTTGTTACCGCATGTCATATAGTGCTCTGGATAAAGTAATGGCTCAAGTACTGCAACTGCTTACATTAACAAGGTACAGTCAACTATACCTGAAAATGTGAAGCTAGTTTCAATCTGGTCAAATGGACCTGCCTCACAATTTAAAAATAAATATATCACTGCTGCTGTACCGTAATTTCAGTCATTTGATAATGTGGAAATCTACTGGAACTAATTTGTTACACCCCATGGTAAAGCAGCCGTAGATGGAATTGGTGCAGTTGCAGAATGGCTAACAACTTTCGCTCAGGTAGCTGCAAGTACCACAACTACGCAAGTTTTTCATGTGTCTGTTGATGAAATTGAAGGAATCAATGTGAAACTTAATCTGGGTCATATTTTCTTCAGCACCATCAGTACCAAACATAAAAAGTATTCACTGCTTTCACTACAAGAAAGAAGTACTACAAACATGTCTGCTGTCTCCAAATCATACTGAAGAAATTATAGAAAGTGTGAAAATTGGAGACTACTACAAAGTGGAATATGACAAATTCAATGCTGGAGAATTATGTGCAGTTTTTGGAAATTCTCACTTAATCAGAGCAATGGAGAGTGCTGGTCACTATTGGAAATGGCCTGTAAAATGTGATGAAATTATAAAGAAAATTAATCCACTTGATGCTGTCAATGCAAGAGGATATTCAAGAATCAAGAATTTTATTCACCATAGATCATTTTATAATGATATTGGCCTCGTCATACAGGATGTACTAGTACATACAGAATAATAAAATAAACAAGTGTCAGTACATCATAGAATACATTTCAAGCATGGCAGTGTACCAAATTATACCAGGATAGCTTCTAAAATTTAATGCAATAAGCTACACTATAATCTAATATACTATTGTATTGTTTATCGTATATACTATGTAATTACATATGATTAACCACAGAAACAGTAATATGTTAACTACAGACAACTTTTAAATGCTAACATCCTCCTCAGGCATCTCAAAGAATTCTTTACTGTCATAGAATGGATGATCTGACAGCCAGCTGTAACACTTAATTTTAAAAAAAATTATATACATAGACTAAACATGAATTGACAAATTATTGAACATTTTGAGTGGGTTAACTTTGTGGGAATTTCCTGTTCTTGCTAATCTGTGACGCATTATGTCTATTTTCAGTTCTACAACTTTTAGTTGTATTTATAGTTCATTTTCCCAGGTGTCATGCTCTTGTAATTTTTCACAGTGTTTGAAAATGAAATGTTAAGTTTATCTTATTTGGTATATAATGTCATATTTTCATTTCTCTGCTTGCAGGAAAAAAGTTTTCCCAACAAGAAGTTGCAAGTAACATTGAGTCACACACCTTTTTCAATATATTACAATATTTCGCATGGTAGGCCCATGTTGCCAACTGCATTTATCTATGGTTGCTGCAAAAACAGGTCACTCTTCCTGTTTTGTTACTTTTAGATGGACATAAGTCTCATTTAAACTTAGAACTAAGTAAGTTCTGTTCAGAGAAAGAATACTTACTTTTAGTCTGCCACCAAATGCAACAAATGTCCTTCAGCCTTGTGATGTTGGTGTTTTCCAGCCACTAAAAGCATCATGGAAGACTACTGTTGGATGCTGGAAACAAAAGCATGGTGGATAAAAGTCAATTACAAAAGCAAATTTTGCTTCTCTCTTCAAAGAATCTGTTGTGGATGAAGAGAAACTACAGAAAGCTTTTAAAAAATGTGGAATCTTTCCTTTCAATGTTGAAAACTTAGATTTCAACAAATGCATGCAGACTCGCCATCAAGAGCTAATGAAAAATACATTGAATGAAGGAAATCTATGTTTACAGAAGGAAACACTTACATTTCTACAAAGTATGGAGTCAGAATTACCTTCAAATTCACTTGAAACCAGGCCCCGGGAGTAGACAACATTCCATTAGAATTACTGACAGCCTTGGGAGAGCCAGTCCTGACAAAACTCTACCATCTGGTGAGCAAGATGTATGAGACAGGTGAAATACCCTCAGACTTCAAGAAGAATATAATAATTCCAATCCCAAAGAAAGCAGGTGTTGACAGATGCGAAAATTACCGAACTAACAGTTTAATAAGTCACGGCTGCAAAATACTAACATAAATTCTTTACAGACGAATGGAAAAACTAGTAGAACCTGACCTCAGGGAAGATAAGTTTGGATTCCGTAGAAATATCGGAACATGTGAGGCAATACTGACCCTACAACTTATCTTAGAAGCTAGATTAAGGAAAGGCAAACCTACGTTTCTAGCATTTGTAGACTTAGGGAAAGCTTTTGACAATGTTGACTGGAACAATCTCTTCCAAATTCTGAAGGTGGCAGTGGTAAAATACAGGGAGCAAAAGGCTATTTACAATTTGTACAGAAACCAGATGGCAGTTATAAGAGTCGAGGGACATGAAAGGGAAGCAGTGGTTGGGAAGGGAGTGAGACAGGGTTGTAATCTCTCCCTGATGTTATTCAATCTGTATATTGAGCAAGCAGTGAAGGAAACAAAAGAAAAATTCAGAGTAGATATTGAAATCCATGGAGAAGAAATAAAAACGTTGAGGTTCGCCGATGACATTGTAATTCTGTCAGAGACAGCAAAGGACTTGGAAGAGCAGTTGAACGGAATGGACAGTGTCTTGAAAGGAGGATATAAGATGAACATCAACAAAAGCAAAACGAGGATAATGGAATGTAGTCGAATTAAGTTGGGTGATGCTGAGGGAATTACACTCCTGGAAATGGAAAAAAGAACACATTGACACCGGTGTGTCAGACCCACCATACTTGCTCCGGACACTGCGAGAGGGCTGTACAAGCAATGATCACACGCACGGCACAGCGGACACACCAGGAACCGCGGTGATGGCCGTCGAATGGCGCTAGCTGCGCAGCATTTGTGCACCGCCGCCGTCAGTGTCAGCCAGTTTGCCGTGGCATACGGAGCTCCATCGCAGTCGTTAACACTGGTAGCATGCCGCGACAGCGTGGACGTGAACCGTATGTGCAGTTGACGGACTTTGAGCGAGGGCGTATAGTGGGCATGCGGGAGGCCGGGTGGACGTACCGCCGAAATTCTCAACACGTGGGGCGTGAGGTCTCCACAGTACATCGATGTTGTCGCCAGTGGTCGGCGGAAGGTTCACGTGCCCGTCGACCTGGGACTGCATACGACCGAGGCACACAGGGCCAACACCCGGCATCATGGTGTGGGGAGCGATCTCCTACACTGGCCGTACACCACTGGTGATCGTCGAGGGGACACTGAATAGTGCACGGTACATCCAAACCATCATCGAACCCATCGTTCTACCATTCCTAGACCGGCAAGGGAACTTGCTGTTCCAACAGGACAATGCACGTCCGCATGTATCCCGTGCCACCCAACGTGCTCTAGAAGGTGTAAGTCAACTACCCTGGCCAGCAAGATCTCCGGATCTGTCCCCCATTGAGCATGTTTGGGACTGGATGAAGCGTCGTCTCACGCGGTCTGCACGTCCAGCACGAACGCTGGTCCAACTGAGGCGCCAGGTGGAAATGGCATGGCAAGCTGTTCCACAGGACTACATCCAGCATCTCTACGATCGTCTCCATGGGAGAATAGCAGCCTGCATTGCTGCGAAAGGTGGATATACACTGTACTAGGGCCGACATTGTGCATGCTCTGTTGCCTGTGTCTATGTGCCTGTGGTTCTGTCAGTGTGATCATGTGATGTATCTGACCCCAGGAATGTGTCAATAAAGTTTCCCCTTCCTGGGACAATGAATTCACGGTGTTCTTATTTCAATTTCCAGGAGTGTAGATTATATAATGGTCGAAATAGAGAGGATATAAAATGTAGACTGGCAATGGCAAGGAAAGTGTTTCTGAAGAAAAGAAATTTGTTAACATCGAGTATAGATTTAAGTGTCAGGAAGTCATTTCTGAAAGTATTTGCATGGAGTGTAGCCATGTATGGAAGTGAAACATGGACGATAAATAGTTTGGGCAAGAAGAGAATAGAAGCTTTCGAAATGTGGTGCTACAGAAGAATGCTGAAGATTAAATGGGTAGATCACATAACTAATGAGGAAGTATTGAATAGGATTGGGGAGAAGTGGAGTTTGTTGCACAACTTGACTAGAAGAAGGGATCGGTTGGTAGGACATGACTTGAGGCACCAAGGGATCACCTATTTAGTATTGGAGGGCAGCGTGGAGGGTAAAAATCGTAGAGGGAGACCAAGAGATGAATACACTAAGCAAATTCAGAAGGATGTAGGTTGCGGTAGGTACTGGGAGATGAAGAAGGTTGCACAGGATAGAGTAGCATGAAGAGCTGCATCGAACCAGTCTCAGGACTGAAGACCACAACACCAACAACACTTGAACTTTTCAAAACAGCTTTAATTGATGAATCAAGAACCACTGAGATGAAAGAGCCAGTTTTGTTTTCCATAGGAAGAAGTATTCAATCAGAGTAGGCCTAAGGCAAAATAGACAAAACAATACTTTAGATGAACTATTAATTCACTCAATAGCCCAACTGGAAACTAAATTTTAAAACTCTGCGGAAGCCAGAGCATTGAAAGCAACTACTTCTGTAACACCCGAAAGAAGATACTCATCGGAGAGTCAAACACAAGAGATGGTTTCAGAAGAATGCACCTCAGCCACATCTCTTCAGTCTGAAACACTCATTTTGGATGCACAAGAAGGCATTCATGGTTCTCAGGATCAGAACTCCCAATCCCCAACAGCAAGCTCTTCTCAGGAAAGTCATCGAACCCCTGAGGATATCTGGAAGGGCCACCTTCATTGGCCAGTAATTGAAAATAAGAAAGGGAAAAAGAAAAGAAATGCAAATAAACTTCCTTATGCAGTTACTTCAGAAAAATGGATAGAATATCATGAAGCATTAAGAAAAACCAAAGAAGATAAGGAAGAAAAATTAAAAAGGAAGAGGGGGAAAAGGCCCTGAAACAGACGCAAAAACTGAGTGCATTCCAGAAGAAACAAATTGTCAGGAAAGTGAGGAAAAGTGAAGAAGACACTTTAACTGATGAAGGTGCAATCTCTCTACATGGTTCAGATGAGAGTTTAGGAGATCTGCTTTGGGACTCTGATGATTCAGCTTCTGACTGCAATCTTGAAGAAATACAAGTAAATAAAACCTATGTAATTGTAGTTTATGAAGGCCAATATTTTCCAGACATTATTACTAACAGAAAAAAATACGAAATTGAAGTAAGTACCATGACAATGTGTGGACCAACACGTTGGAAATGGCCCAAGAAAGAATACAAGATATCGTATCAAAAAGAGGAGATAAAAGAGATTATTTCACATCCTGAGGCAATCTGTGAAATATATTCACGTATATCTCAGGCTTACATTGTCGAAGAAATGAAGAAGTATAAAAAGTGTAATAATTTTCTTTTGTTGTGAACATTGCAGTTTCTAGTTTGATAAGTGTGATAAGGAAGTAACTAATAGGCCTATTCACTCATGTTTGTGTTGTCATCAGAAAACAGGAATAACCATTGGTTGACTAATGCTGTGAAAGGTTTCTCAGTTTTTATAAAGGTAATCTACCCTAGCTTTTCATTTTTATATTTAAATTATCTGTATTACAGTTTGTATGTACTGTAGTTACTTTATATTTCTTTTCATATTAATTGTAAAAGACAGTGTTTGCACTTACTCTGTTTTTCCTATGAGTATTTTGATTTGTGACATTCCCAGCATGATTCTACTAAATAAAATATAAAACTGATGATATATTTGTGTGTTTTATTTATTATTATTGTATAACTGGCCTTGAAATTATACTTATAAAATTATGTTCATTTACTGGAGGGAAGCTGTTCATTCACTGGACAATGCTGTTCATTCACTTGGTTTTCTGTATTATTTATTTATATGCATTGTAAAGATGAGAAAATTGTTTCTTTTCTCTGGTTCCAATATTTGTGCCTATCGGAGGGAGCCTGTTGTACATGTTTTCAGCTAAAAAATTCCCCAGTAATTACTGTAGTGGCAGATATGAATTTTCCAGTGTAAATTTGCCCTTAACTCGTCATTCACTGGTTATCTTACTAGTCCAGTGAGTGAACAGGCACCAGTTAATGAACAGCAGAGATATAAATTTAAAAAATAGGGTTTAAAAAGCCCTCCACTTTGTCTGTTGAAGTCAGTTGTCTTCTACTGACCAATGGGGAGCTAGCTAAAAGCTGATTGGACCTCCACATCAAGCAACGTCAGCAGTAGAAAATGGTGCATTGTTTGATGCATCTGTAGCTGTTGTTTACTGCCGTCTGGTACTAAGGTAAGAGCTATGTCACAAGTCATTTTATTGGTGAATATTCGTATTTTGGTAAACTTTGTTGCTTGTTTTGTACATACTGTAACAAATAAATAACATTTGTAACGTGTATAAATAATGAAGAAATGTTATATTTTGAGGTTAGGGGGGTGTACAGTAACTGGACACTTAAAATCAAGATTTTCCAATAAATGAACATCTGTTCATTCACTGGGATTTTTAACACTGCCTTCAAATCAGATGTAAATGGACCTAAATGAACTGCTTAATGGAAAAAATACATGCTAGGTTAAGTTTAAAATATCCTGTACACCTCTGACCAGTTACGGAACATCCTGTGTTCATTCAGTGGAGGGGCTGGTACAAGTTCCCAGCGAATAAACATGGCTTGTGAGATTTTTCCAGAAATGATTCCATTCAGCTCAATACAAAATAGTTATGCAAAATAGTTACATACCAACAGTTTCTGTTCTTAAAATTAAGCCCCAGTAACAGTTAAGAAAGCATCTGTAAGAACTTTGAAGCTGTATTTGCGTATGGTTTCCTATAAATTGGATCTCTTCCCTCAAGTCAGTCTGATAGTCTATTTTCTTTTTTACAGATGTCTGATAAAGAAATGACCTTGCAGAGAAAGCGAAGAGAATATGATCGCTTTAAATACTCAGAAAAACAATTAGATGATGCATTAGAGGCAGTAAGAACTGGAATATTGAGTTTAAATGAAGCATCAGGACAGTATAATGTACCAAAAGCAACATTATCCACAAAGCTTAGTGGAAATACTATTGAAGAAAGGCGCATGGGACCAGCCCCCATCTTAACACCAAATGAAGAACAGCTGTTGGAAGATTAGATATTAGGGAAAGCAAAAATTGGTTTTCCAATGCAAGGAAAAATCCCTTTACAAATTGTAGGCTAGGAGAGAAATGGATGAAACTATTTCTTAAAAGACAACCAGTAATTTCACATTGTAATGCAGAAATCATATCAAAATGGAAAGTGAGTTTGACTGAAGGCGTTATACGAAACTGGTTTGACGAACTTGAGAAATATCTTCAGGAAGAAAACTGCCAGGACATACTTCTTGACAGTAACCGAGTATTCAATGCTGATGAGACAGGAGTTTAATGTTGCCCAAAAACTGGAAGAGTCTTAGGCCCAAAAAATTATTAAAAAAATTTTTACCATTGCTCCTGGCAAAGAGAAAGAATGCGTCACTGTTTTGGCTAATTTTTCTGCTAGTGGAAAAGTTGTAAAGCCAATGATAGTATTTCCTTATGAAAGGATTCCAAAACACATATCTGAATTCATTCCTTTGTTGGAAAGAGTGAGTCAGGATGGATGGTTGCACCAACGCTTTATGAGTAGCCTATAAATATTTTTAGAAATCTGTAACTCCTTCATTTGAATGACAACCTAACATGCATTTTCTGTGATAAAAACCAGATCCATACTCCTTATAGTTTGCAGACACTTTTGTCCTAAAATCCACATTAGGAATAGGATGTCTCAAATTTGCAACATGAGTCACTACATAAATTACATTCTTGTTTTTTTAATTTTAATGCTCTTCCTTGCTTAAATAATGCTTCATGATCTTTGCCTGAATAACACGATTTGTAATGATGATTTACAAAAAAATATGGGTTTATAGGTTGATAAGTCCGCCTCGACAGCTTAGTGGTCAGCGCGATCAAATGCTGTGCAAAGGGCCCTAACAGGTCAACATAATAAAAACACTGATTTCAAGATGTAACTTGAGTCGCCATGAAATCTTCCAGATATAGATAACTAAGGCCAAGAATGCCAGCAAGATAAACTCTCAGGGAGTACTATAATAACAACGTAAAATTACAACTCAAAAAGGCTATTGGGACTACTGAAGAACGGGATACAATCCGTCGGCTTTGACCAATGACGTCAGAACTTGCCAAGGATGATTTATTAGACAGATTTAAACAGCAAAGAGGAGTGTTCATAAACGAAGGAATGCAGGAGAGAAAACAGATGGTAGACATATATCACATCCAGCGTTATTTCGAATATAATGTTCAGGATATCGCTTGTTTGAGTTCTGGTACTTCTGTAAAAAGCGAAGAAAAAAAGGAATAGAAGTAACGGTGGCATGGAGTACTTCAGTTGACGTATAATATATGAGTTGTATCTCGAACTTCTGTCGCTATGTACACTAATTGCCATTAAAATTGCTACACCACGAAGATGACGTGCTAGAGACCCGAAATTTAACGACAGGAAGAAGATGCTGTGATATGCAAATGATTAGCTTCTCAGAGCATTCACACAAGGTTGGCGCCGGTGGCGACACCTACAATGTGCTGACATGAGGAAAGTTTCCAACCGATTTCTCATACACAAACAGCAGTTGACCGGCGTTGCCTGGAGAAACGTTGTTGTGATGCCTCATGTAAAGAGGAGATATATGTACCATCACGTTCCCGACTTTGATAAAGGTCGGATTGTAGCCTATCGCGATTGTGGTTTATCGTATCGCGACATTGCTGTTCGCGTTGGTCGAGATCCAATGACTGTTAGCAGAATATGGAATCGGTGGGTTCACGAGGGTAATACAGAACGCCGTGCTGGATCCCAACGGCCTCGTATCATTAGCAGTCAAGATCACAGGTATCTTATCCGCATGGCTGTAACGCATTGTGCAGCAATGTCTCGATCCATGAGTCAACAGATGGGGAAGTTTCCAAGACAACAACCATGTGCACAAACAGTTCGACGACGTTTGCAGCAGCATGGACTATCAGCTCGGAGACTGTGGCTGCGGTTACCCTTGAGGCAGCATCACAGACAGGAGTGCCTGCGATGGTGTACTCAACGACGATTCTGGGTGCACGAATGGCAAAACGTCATTTTATAGGATGATCCAGGTTCTGTTTACAGCATCCTGATGGTCGCATCCATGTTTGGCGACATCGCGGTGAATGCACGTTGCAAGCGTGTATTCGTAATCGCCATACTGGCGTATCACCCAGCGCGATGGTATGGGGTGCCATTGGTTACATGTCTCGGTCACTTCTTGTTCGCATTGACTGCACTTTGAACAGTGGACGTTACATTTCAGATGTGTTACGACCCGTGGCTCTACCCTTCATTCTGTCCCTGCGAAACCCTACATTTCAGCAGGATAATGCACGACCGCATGTTGCAGGTCCTGTACGAGCCTTTCTGGATACAGAAAATGTTCGACTGCTGCCCTGGCCAGCACATGCTCCAGATCTCTCACCAATTGAAAACGTCTGGTCAATGGTGGCCGAGCATCTGGTTCGTCACAATAAGCCAGTCACTACTCTTCATGAACTGTGGTATCGTGTTGGGCTGCATGGGCAGCTGTACCTGTACACGCCATCCAAGCTCTGTTTGACTCAATGCCCAGGCGTATCAAGGCCGTTATTACGGCCAGAGGTGGTTGTTCTGGGTACTGATTTCTCAGGCTCTCTGCACCCAAACTGCATTAGATTAGATTAGATTAGTACTAGTTCCATGGATCATGAATACGATATTTCGTAATGATGTGGAACGAGTCAGATTTTCCAATACATGACATAATTAAGTTAATTTAACAACATACTTAAGTTAATATAACAACTTTTTTATTTTTTTTGTTTTTTTATTTTTTATAATTTTTTTTCTTAATTTATATCTAAAAATTCCTCTATGGAGTAGAAGGAGTTGTCATTCAGAAATTCTTTCAATTTCTTCTTAAATACTTGTTGGTTATCTGCCAAACTTTTGATACTATTTGGTAAGTGACCAAAGACTTTAGTGGCAGTATAATTCACCCCTTTCTGTGCCAAAGTTAGATTTAATCTAGAATAGTGAAGATCATCCTTTCTCCTAGTATTGTAGTTATGCACACTGCTACTACTTTTGAATTGGGTTTGGTTGTTAATAACAAATTTCATAAGAGAGTATATATACTGAGAAGCTACTGTGAATATCCCTAGATCCTTAAACAAATGTCTGTAGGATGATCTTGGGTGGACTCCCGCTATTATTCTGATTACACGCTTTTGTGCAATAAATACTTTATTCCTCAGTGATGAATTACCCCAAAATATGATACCATATGAAACCAATGAGTGAAAATAGGCGTAGTAAGCTAATTTACAAAGATGTTTATCACCAAAATTTGCAATGACCCTTATTGCATAAGTAGCTGAACTCAAACGTTTCAGCAGATCATCAATGTGTTTCTTCCAATTTAATCTCTCATCAATGGACACACCTAAAAATTTGGATTATTCAACCTTAGCTATATGCTTCTGATTAAGGTCTATATTTATTAATGGCGTCATACCATTCACTGTACGGAACTGTATGTACTGTGTCTTATCAACATTCAGTGAGAGTCCGTTTACAAGGAACCACTTAGTAATTTTCTGAAAGACAGTATTGACAATTTCATCAGCTAACTCTTGTCTGTCAAGTGTGATTACTATTCTTGTATCATCAGCAAAGAGAACTAACTTTGCCTCTTCATGAATATAGAATGGTAAGTCATTAATATATATTAAAAACAACAAAGGACCCAAGACTGACCCTTGTGGAACCCCATTCTTGATAGTTCCCCAGTTTGAGGAATGTGCTGATCTTTGCATATTATGAGAACTGCTTTCTGCACTCGTCCAGTTAGGTACAAATTGAACCATTTGTGCACTGTCCCACTCATGCCACAATATTTGAGCTTGTCTAGCAGAATTTCATGATTTACACAATCAAAAGCCTTTGAGAGATCACAAAAAATCCCAATGGATGGTGTTCGGCTATTCAGATCATTAAAAATTTGATTGGTGAAGGCATATATGGCATTTTCTGTTGAAAAACCTTTCTGGAAACCAAAGTGACAATTTGTTAGTACTTCATTTTTACAGATATGTGAAGCTACTCTTGTATACATTACTTTCTCAAAAATTTTGGGTAAAGCTGTTAGAAGGGAGATTGGACGGTAATTGTTGACATCGGATCTATCCCCCTTTTTATGCAAAGGTATAACAATAGCATATTTCAGTCTATCAGGGAAAATGCCCTGTTCCAGAGAGCTATAACACAGGTTGCTGAGAATCTTACTTATCTGTTGATAACTAGCTTTTAGTATTTGTTGGAAATGCCTTCAATTCCATGTGAGTTTTTGCTTTTAAGCAAGTTTATTATTTTCCTAATTTCAGAGGGAGAAGTGGGTGAGATTTCAATTGTATCAAATTTCATAGGTATGGCCTCTTCCATTAACAGCCTAGCATCTTCTAATGAACACCTGAATCCTACTATATCCACAACATTTAGAAAATGATTATTCAAAATATTTTCAACTTCTGACTTTTTGCTCGTAAAGTTTTCATTCAATTTAATGGTAATACTGTCTTCCTGTGCTCTTGGTTGACCTGTTTCTCTTTTAATAATATTTCAAATTGTTTTAATTTTATTATGAGAGTTGCTGATTTCAGACATGATACACATACTTCTGGATTTTTAATAACTTTTCTTAATATAACACAGTAGTTTTTAATAATGTTTGATAGTTTCTGGGTCACTACTCTTTCTTGTTGTCAGATACATTTCCCTTTTCCAGTTACAAGATATTTTTATACCCTTAGTAAGCCATGGTTTGTTACAAGGTTTCTTACGAGTAAATGTGAAAATGTAATCACATATCAGTTCCAGTATAATATATTTGTCCAATGAATACCTGTTTATCATCTGCATTTCTTCTTGGTGTAGCAATTTTAATGGACAGTAGTGTATTATGCATATCATACAAAAAAATCAACGGAAATTCCTAATATTGACTAATACAAGAAAAATGCCCGAAATTGGTTTTACAAGGAGTGCTTTCTTAATTATCTAAAAAAAAAGAAATCTTATATTACGAATTATTAAGGGTTAGGATTGGTTTTAACGATTAAGTGAAATGAGTTTAACTCTTAGGAAATCATCTGAGCTCCCTTCACAAGAGCTACATGATACTCGAAATTTAAAGATACTTGTTATATTACATAGATACAGCATTACATAAACTGAGACAATGGTTCAGACAATGGTTCAGGACAGGGTTTGTACAACGTTTGGTAACGAATTGGAGTAGATTTGGTGACGCTACTAACTACAAACATAAAACTTTATCTACTACTAACTACATTCTCACACACTATCTAAATAATTTGTAGCAGTCACCACAAACATAGGACGAGTACGATCCCCACATATAAAATTTATTTTGTCGATACTCATATTGCTATTTTTTGATTGCTGCTCCACGATTTGCAGTACACGTTTGCTGATCTGTGGAAAATTTCTGTGACATCTTTCCTACGAACATTTCACGATAGAAGTTATGGTTAATGAGACACAGAAGCTAAATCTAGAATTATAACGTGTTAATATTTAGGCGTCACATTGATCTAAACGGAATTAGTAGGCATAAAACAGAAGGCAGAATCACTTTATCCTGTACGCAAACACATAAAAGATTGTAAAAAAAAGAAAAAAAATTAAATCATTTGCCCATGGCCATAATTTCTAGTCTTACTAATTGTCATATGATACTCACAACCATTGCACCATTACTCACTACGTGTCGCCAGGGATCCTCACATACCTTCACGTTATTTCACACTTATAGGTTGTTACCTTGATTATTTACCAAATATAAAATTGCATGCTTTTAAAACGTGTTTCGATATTCATCTTCCAGGGCTTCCATATTCTGATATCCTTAAACGTACCTAGTAGTAGGTGGTGGCAAATTACAACTTCCAATCATCTTATAATGCGACATCACTGAAAATCAAGCACCATTAGTCTCGCTTCATACCACAAATCCATCAACATACAAGTCGCCAAATCGTCTCATAAACATCGCAGTACAGTTGCAAATCTCACAAAATCATCCTCACCAGGAGGGAATAAATACACTACAATTGGAATTAATCATAAACAGCCATTTAACGACCATTTACTCGCCACGCCACCGTACTCTGTACCTTTTTGATCATGAGAAAGAAAAAAATTGTCTTACTGTGAGAGAAAGTGCATCTGATCCTCATAACCATTCATACTTTGATGTTATCAAATTACATAACACTACGCTTTTCGGCTGAAAAGAAAATACAACATTAAACATACTGAGGAACCCTTCACAATTCATAGGAAATAATACACTTTAATTTTACCCACATAAGAAATGAATCAAAAACATAGGGGAAACACGTCGTTCCGATCTCAGAGATGCATGAGTATCTACTTCTTACTCAATATACGGTTTTATATTGGAGATGTGGTGCGGCGCTTCGACTCACGAAAGCGGAGGGTTTCTGCTTCAAGTGCGTTCGGATGTGGAATCCACTTGATTCTGTATGGCCCATTGCATAAGAAAAATAACTTCTTTGATAACCCAGCACGTTTACTTGAGAGCTTGTACGAGCATACAAGTACTTCCTGGCCTACGTGAAAAGCTATGTTCCGCACTTTCTTTTTTTACGCTCTTACCCGAGCCGCTGCAGCACTCCCTATACTTTTCAGGTCGAGATCCACAGTTGCAGATCGCCGTAACCTGGGTTCCACTGGCCAGGGAACCACCTCTCTTATCTCACTCGGAGGCTCCTTGTTTTTCAGGACTAAAATCGGTGGAAGCATCGTCGACGCATTTGGTAATTCATTCAATATATTCTGGAAACCAGATAGTTTCGTGTCCCACGTCCGGTGGTCACGGTGGCAGTATAACGGACATAATTTCCCAACTTCCTTCATCCAAGTTTCACAGGGATTTGCTGAAGGGCAGAAAAGGGATATAAAGATCGGCTTAACCCGCTTCCTCCGAAGCATATACTTCCAGTGACGTGACCTAAATTGTGAGCCGTTGTCGGAGATCACACGCTTCACAGTGCCAACATCCCGTAAGAAATGGTTAGCGAACGCGGCGGCTACGGCCTTCTCGGTGGCCCTACGCAGCTGGGTGAGGCAGACGAATTTTGACGTCAGCTTTATCGCCACGAATATGTGCGCAAACCCGCTCCTGGAGTGCACCAGTGGACCGAATAGGTCTGCTGCCGCGATATCCCATAGTTTACTGGGAATGATCGGGTGCATTGGTGCGGCAAATGACACAGTGTGTGGCTTGGCTTGCTGACAGGGCCTGCATACCCTAATTACTTTACGGATACGCCGAATCATATTATTAAAATAGCAGGTTTCCCTCAGCTTCTCCAAGCATTTCTGTCCACTAGAGTGACTGTAGCTCAGATGCATGTACCACAGAAGCTTATTCACCAGTTTCTCGGGAACTGTTAACAGCCACCTGGAGTCATCCAGGGCTCGCCTCTTAAATAGAATGCCGTTCCGTACAATATAATACTGCCTCATGGCTGCGAGAAGTTTATAGTTCCATTTCTCCTTGACGTCACGTAAAACTTCAAAATGGTTCAAATGGCTCTGAGGTCATCAGTCCTCTAGAACTTAGAACTACTTAAACCTAACTAACCTAAGGACATCACACACATCCATGCCCGAGGCACGGTTCCTGACTGTAGCGCCTAGAACCGCTCGGCTACAACGGCCCGTAAAACTTCGTCCTTATCTTGCTCTGCCCCGATATTACCTAGTGTGGCAGTGACATAATTTTCAAATGCCACGTTTTGTAGTTATAAAACACTACAATTGTTTTCGTGTATTCCACCATCGTCAGCATGGGTGAGCCCGACAGGCATACGAGACAGAGCATCAGCGATGATGTTCTTGTGCCCCGGAATATATTCCATCGTGAAATGGTATTCCTGGAGAAATACCGTCCACAGCCCCAGCCTGCCATGATTAATCTTGGGGCTCATTAAGAACTGTAACGCTCTATGGTCGCTGTACACCCTAGTCTTGCGCCCAAACAAATAGTAGCGGAACTTCTTGAACGCCCAGACAATAGCCAGGGCTTCAAGCTCTGTGACAGAGTAGTTCCGTTCACTCCATGAGAGCACACGACTGGCAAACGAAATAGTTTTCCACGTAGACGGGATGCTTTCCACCACCCTTCTGGAACAACACCGCTCCCAGCCCAGTCAGTGATCTATGTGTCATCAGGAAAAACTCCTGATTCACATCCAGGTGTGCAAGCAATAGAGCGTTAACCAGTGCATTTTCTAGCCCATCAAATTCGCTCTGTGCTTGTTCGTCCCACATCCAAACCGTGCACCGGTCAGTGCATGCAAACGAGGGGTTGACAAAACAGTGAAATTTACAAATCTTTTGTAGAAGTTGCAGAGTCTCAAAAAACCCATGAGCTGATGCTTTGAAGTAAGCGTCACACACTCCGCAATCGCTACAATTTTGTCAGGGTCTGGATGAATCCCATCCGCAGACACAATGTGACCCAGAAACTTTATACTTTCACGCCCGAACTGTGATTTGTCCAGATTCACCGTCACCCCCGCTTTCCTGAATACCTCGAACAACCGATTTAGAACCCAGTTGTGTTCCTCCCATGACTTCTCTGGAATGCGAATGTCCTCCAAGTACACAGTTACGCGTGCCTTCAAGTCGTCAGGTAGCATGCTATTCATGCCTGTTATGAAAGTGGCTGAAGAAACATTCAACCCAAAAGGGAGGCATTTAAACTGGTAGCAACTGTCATAGCAGAGGAATGCGGTGTATTTCCTACATGGCAAACCGAGCATTATTTGCCAGTAGCTGGACCGGAGGTCAACCGATGGTAAAATTTTCACACTGTGAAAGCGCTGCAAAAGTTTCTCCAGTCCTTCTGGCCTATCTGTCTTGGACATAATGATCGTATTTATTTGCCGCAAGTCCAACACGAAACGCACGGACTTGTCCCGCTTTGGTACAACGAGTAACAGCGAGTTATAGGAGCTCCTTGCTCGCTCTACTACACCCTGTTCCAGCATCCTACTTATTTCGGCTTCCTCTCTACTCTTGTACACCAGTGGAATAGGGCTGGGTTTAACAGAAAACGGTAGATGCTCATGCACCATAAAGCGGTACAGAAATCGACTGATTGCCACCGGTGAGGCCGAAAATACTCGGGCGTGGCTTCTCAGAACGTGACACCGTTCGGCCGTGCAGAGTAGCTGTGCAGTTTGAGGCGTAATGTCATGGACTGCGTGGCCACCCCCGCTGGAGGTTAGAGTCCTCCCTCGGGCATGGATGTGTGTGCGTTTTTCTTAGCATAAGTTAGTTTAAGTAGTGTGTAAGTCTAGGGATCGATGACCTAAGCAGTTTGGTCCATTAGGAAGTCACACACATTCATACATTTTTGAGACACAGTTCCACTCGATTAGCTTCCGTGGCTCCCGCACCAGCAATACATCTGTTCAAAATGCTCGTGAAAACAGCGTTTCTTTCATGCTCACCAGACTGTGAGTCCAGGTCACTAATCGTATTGAGAAAAAACTCCTGCCCAGGTCGCGACTCAGTTCTAACGTGAAATTTCAGACAGCTCACCACAGACTCACTGCACAAAACACGTTCCTCAAAAATTAGACTGACAGTTTGGCTCCCGGCAACAACAGTCATAACACCTCCAGCCACGTCAATTATGGCAAGGTGTGCATTCATAAAGTCAGTCCCCAATATCATGGCCACGTTCATTAGCGGCATCACAGAAAAATTGAACTCAAACTCAAGACCTTGACAAATGAAGTTTATTCGAGCCTGTATTTTAATTTTGACACTTTTTCCGTATATTGCGCCCCTGACCGTAGTTCCTCTCACCTGGAAAGTCGGCCAACTCTCCATCTCTTCACACCTTCGAAACTCTGCCCCACTAATAAGTGAAAAGGGGCTGCCCGTACCGAGGACGCACCTAAGGCTGGCTCCTCAAATGGAAACAGACACGACTGGGCTTACCACTGGCACACAAATACTGTGGCCCTCCCTCAACAAATCTTCCCTAATGTCGTCTTCCTCTATCAAATGTACTCCAATATCGACAATAGCACTGGTCCTCCATAGGTTGACGCCTTCTGCATCAGTCAACTGTCATTGTCCCATTTGATTAGGGGCATTAGGCGGATTGTGTCGGGAGTTGGCCAGACGAATTTCTATACCCGCTGGCGGACCACCCGCACTATTTATAGCACCTCTGCCATTGCTTGGTCGATAATCATTCCCGGGGCCTGTCACGACTACTGTTCCCTAGTCTGCCCTAGTTACGCCTAAATCGCTCCCCCATTCCATATCTCTCTACCCCTCTACATCTACATTTATACTCCGCAAGCCAGCCAACGGTGTGTGGCGGAGGGCACTTAACGCGCCACTGTCATTACCTCCCTTTTCTGTTCCAATCCCGTATGGTTCGCGGGAAGAACGACTGCCGGAAAGACTCCGCGCGCGCTCAAATCTCTCTAATTTTACATTCGTGATCTCCTCGGGAGGTATAAGTAGCTGGAAGCAACATATTCGATACCCCATCCAGAAACGCACCCTCTCGAAACTTGGACAGTAAGCTACACCGCGATGCAGAGCACCTGTCTTGCAGAGTCTGCCACTTGAGATTGCTAAACATCTCCGTAAGGCTATCACGCTTACCAAATAACCCTGTGACGAAACTCGCCGCTCTTCTTTGGATCTTCTCTACCTCCTCCGTCAACCCGATCTGGTACGGATCCCACACTGCTGAGCAATACTCAAGTATAGGTCGAACGAGTGTTTTGTAAGCCACCTCCTTTGTTGATGGACTACATTTTCTAAGGACTCTCCCAATGAATCTCAACCTGGTACCCGCCTTACCAACAATTAATATTATATGATCATTCCACTTCATATCGTTCCAGACGCATATTCTCAGATATCTTACAAAAGTAACTGCTACCAGTGTTTGTTCCGCTACCATATAATCCTACAATAAAGGATCCTTCTTTCTACGTATTCGCAATACATTACATTTGTCTATGTTAAGGGTCAGTTGCCACTCCCTGCACCAAGTGCCTATCCGCTGCAGATCTTCCTGCATTTCGCTACAATTTTCTAATCTTGCAACTTCTCTGTATACTACAGCATCATCGGCGAAAAGCCGCATGGAACTTCCGACATTTACTACTAGGTCATTTATATGTATTGTGAAAAGCAATGGTCCCATAACACTCCCCTGTGGCACGCCAGAGGTTACTTTGACGTCTGTAGACGTCTCTCCACGAGAACAACATGCTGTGTTTTGTTTGCTAAAAACTCTTCAATCCAGCAAGACAGCTGGTCTGATATTCCGTAGGCTCTTACTTTGTTTATCAGGCGCCAGTGCGGACCTGTATCGAACGCCTTCCGGAAGTCAAGGAAAATGGCAACTACCTGGGAGCCTGTATCTAAATTTTTCTGGGTCTCATGAACAAATAAAGCGAGTTGGGTCTCACACGATCGCTGTTTCCGGAATCCATGTTGATTGCTACAGAGTAGATTCTGGGTTTCCAGAAACGTCATGATACGCGAGCAAAAAACATGTTCTAAAATTCTACAACAAATCGACGTAAGAGATATAGGTCTATAGTTTTGCGCATCTGCTCGACGACTCTTCTTGAAGACTGGGACTACCTGTGCTCTTCTCCAATCATTTGGAACCTTCCGTTCCTCTAGAGACTTGCGGTACACGGCTGTTAGATGTGGGGCAAGTTCTTTCGCGTACTCTGTGTAGAATCGAATTTGTATCCCGTCAGGTCCAGTGGACTTTCCTCTGTTGAATGATTTCAGTTGCTTTTCTATTCCTTGGACACTTATTTCGATGTCAGCCATTTTTTCGTTTGTGCTAGGATTTAGAGACGGAACTGCAGTGCGGTCTTCCTCTGTGAAACAGCTTTGGAAAAAGGTGTTTAGTATTTCAGCTTTACGCGTGTCATCCTCTGTTTCAATGCCATCATCATCCCGGAGTGTCTGGATATGCTGTTTCGAGCCACTTACTGATTTAACGTAAGACCAGAACTTCCTAGGATTTTCTGTCAATTCGTACAGAGAATTGTACTTTCGAATTCAGGGATGCTGCAATGGCCTTACGATCACGCATAGCCCTCCTTACGCTAACTTTGACATCGTTCAGCTTCTGTTTGTCTGAGAGGTTTTGGCTGCGTTTAAACTTGCAATGAAGCTCTCTTTGCTTTCGCAGTAGTTTCCTAACTTTGTTATTGAACCACGGTGGGTTTTTCCCGTCCCTCACAGTTTTACTCGGCACGTACCTGTCTAAAACGCATTTTACGATTGCCTTGAACTTTTTCCATAAACACTCAACATTGTCAGTGTCGGAACAGAAATTTTCGTTTTGATCTGTTATGTAGTCTGAAGTCTGCCTTCTATTACTCTTGCTAAACAGATGAACCTTCCTCCCTTTTTTATATTCCTTTTTACTTCCATATTCAGGGATGCTGCAATGGCCTTACGATCACTGATTCCCTGTTCTGCGCTTACAGAGTCGAAAAGTTCGGGTCTGTTTGTTATCAGTAGGTCCAAGATGTTATCTCCACGAGTCGGTTCTCTGTTTAATTGCTCGAGGTAATTTTCGGATAGTGCACTCAGTATAATGTCACTCGATGCTCTTTCCCTACCACCCGTCCTAAACATCTGAGTGTCCCAGTCTATATCTGGTAAATTGAAATCTCCACTTAAGACTATAACATGCTGAGAAAATTTATGTGAAATGTATTCCAGATTTTCTCTCAGTTGTTCTGCCACTAATGCTGCGGGGTCGGGAGGTCGGTAAAAGGAGCCAATTATTAACCTAGCTCGGTTGTTGAGTGTAACCTCCACCCATAATAATTCACAGGAACTATCCACTTCTACTTCACTACAGGATAAACTACTACTAACAGCGACAAACACGCCACCACCGGTTGCATGCAATCTATCCTTTCTAAACCCCGTCTGTGCCTTTGTAAAAACTTCGGCTGAATTTATCTCTGGCTTCAGCCAGCTTTCTGTACCTATAACGATTTCAGCTTCGGTGCTTTCTACCAGCGCTTGAGGTTCAGGTACTTTACCAATGCAGCTTCGACAGTTTACAATTACAATACCAATTGCTGCTTGGTCCCCGCATGTCCTGACTTTGCCCCACACCCTTTGAGGCTGTTGCCCTTTCTGTACTTGCCCGAGGCCATCTAATCTAAAAAACCGCCCAGTCCACGCCACACAACCCCTGCTACCCGTGTAGCCATCTGTTGCATGTAGTGGACTCCTATCCAGCGGAACGCGAAACCCCACTACCTTATGGCGAAAGTCGAGTAATCTGCAGCCCACACGGTCGCAGAACCGTCTCAGCCTCTGATTCAGACCCTTCACTCGGCTCTGTACCAAAGGTCCGCAGTCAGTCCTGTCGACGATGCTGCAGATGGTGAGCTCTGCTTTCATCCCGCTAGCGAGACTGGCAGTCTTCACCAAATCAGATAGCCACCGGAAGCCAGAGAGGATTTCCTCCGATCCATAGCGACACACATCATTGGTGCCGACATGAGCGACCACCTGCAGATGGGTGCACCCTGTACCCTTCATGGCATCCGGAAGGACCCTTTCCAACTCTGGAATGACTCCCCCCGGTATGCACACGGAGTGCACATTGGTTTTCTTCCCCTCCCTTGCTGCCATATCCCTAGCGTGCCTCATTACGCGCCTGACGTTGGAGCTCCCAACTACCAGTAAGCCCACCCTCTGCTACCGCCCGGATCTTGCAGACTGAGGGGCAACCTCTGGAACAGGACAAGTAGCCATGTCGGGCCGAAGATCAGTATCAGGGGTGTCGCCGACTCCCTCTTAGCGATCGGTGACCATTGGCATCATTCGCTCTACCCGAGTTCCGCGAAGAGTTGCGACGCTGCCAAAGATCGCTCTCCGTGTGACGCCCGGGTGACCCGTTGCGTCTTGAGTGCCACCTGCCCTGACAGCTGCGGCTTCGCTCGCACGGCCGCTGCTCGTAGACGCTCCGGCCGTATTTATGCGCGGCCGTTCGCATCGCACACAAGTTCTGGTAGCAGATCACGGAAATCCTCTATGTTGTCCTTACACTGTCCTGCAAGGATAACATGCCGCAACTGCATGGTAAATTTTCCCAGACAAATGCGAATAATTTCCGCAGGCCCATAGGGATCGTCTAAATATTAATTCGCCTGCAGCATGTGTCCGAACATCTGCACAGGGCTGGAGAATTTCGACCGGTTGAGTTCTGGTAGCATGATAAGTCCGTGTTTTACTCCACTTTGGGCTGCTACTGACCAATAAATCGAAAGAAAGTGCTGTCGAAATTCCCTGACTGAGTAGCAATTGCGTGCAATTGACCTCATAAGCACCGCTGGGTCACCTTCGAGATAACCGCACATGTATTCAATTTTGCGTACACTTGGCCACGTCAAAGAAACGGAGAAAAAAATGGTTCAAATGGCTCTGAGCACTGTGGGACTTAACTTCTGAGGTCATCAGTCTCCTAGAACTTAGAACTACTTAAACCTAACTAACCTAAGGACATCACATACATCCAAGCCCGAGGCAGGATTCGAACCTGCGACCGTAGCAGTCGCGCGGTTCCAGACTGTAGCGCCTAGAACCGCTCGGCCACTCCGGCTGGCGAGGAAGGGAGAATTCGAATTGTTGCAACCACGCCTGCGGGTGAATTCCCGCGGCCGAATTACGGAAAACATCAAACTTCCTGACCGTCAAGAAGTGTTTGAAATCAAATTTATGATTTCCATGCTTTGGCAACGTTCCTGAGGGGATCCACGCCATTCGCACGTGGTACGTGAACCGTAATCGTAACGATAATCAGACTCACGGTCGTTCCCGGAATCACTGTAATTGCCCTTGCGCCCATTTATTGTAACTTCGTGGCCCGTTACACTTTTCATGTGTAATTCTAAATGGGCCATGTGCTCATATAGCCCTTCGGTTACCCCTTCTTGTTGCCTATTTATCTCACACTGTTCTTGTTGAAATTTCATTAGCGACCGTATTTCGTCTGTGTCAGCTAATGACGATGTACTCGTCTCCCTATTATCATCAGATTTGCCTGCTATTGTGTCCGAGATTTTGGCTATCTCTTCCCGCATCTTTCGGGGTGCCGTCTCCTGCTGCAATTGCATTCGCCCTAGATCTCGCTCGAGGACCTTTAGCGCCTGGCCATGGGCTTCTACCTGGGCTCTCAAGTTGACGGGGCACTTAGCGTCTTCTACTCGGGACACAAGAGCCGCGTGGTCACTCTGGTATTGTTTCTCTAACGCGCGGAAATTCTCAGCGAACCTTTCTTCCTGTGGACAACATGCTTGCTAATGACCGGCTGCCCCTCCTCTAAAGCACAAATGCGTTGGTCGATGATTTCCAGTTTATCTTCGATACCCTGTACTATTTCGTTACTTAATTTTGTACTAACTTCCTCGAAATGCCTCTTATTCTCTTCTGCTCGCCTCTTAGGTTCTTCGCCGGCCGCGGTGGTCTCGCGGTTCTAGGCGCGCAGTCCGGAACCGCGCGACTGCTACGGTCGCAGGTTCGAATCCTGCCTCGGGCATGGATGTGTGTGATGTCCTTAGGTTAGTTAGGTTTAAGTAGTTCTAAGTTCTAGGGGACTGATGACCTCAGAAGTTAAGTCCCATAGTGCTCAGAGCCATTTGAACCATTTTTTCTTAGGTTCTTCTGCTTGCTTTTTATTACCCTCTACTAACTGTTGTAGGTTGTAGGATAGCCTGTAACGAATTTACATTTACCGACTGGTTCGAATCTAGTACAACAGCTTCAGGACGGACAACGCTTGGACGTTTTCCATGTTTTCCTCCTGGGCGGGCTCTACGTTTTGAATTTGTCCTTGTTCAGCATTATTGTGTGACCGGTTCTCCTGACTGCGACTCCCTGAACGGCTACGCATCTTCATCGTATAGTTAGTTACTCCGCGTTAAAAAAAAAAAAAAGAAAAAAAAGAAATAAAAGATCCTAATCGACTCACATTCCCCACAAAGCACTCAAAAAATTTACTACAGTATACCAACACATGCCACTGATCAAGACTCACTAATTACCACACTTGGAATGCAATGAAATAATACATTACAGTGCCTCTAAAGCAATACATAAAAAGATGAAACACGAAAACAATGCCATCTACACCTACAGTTCAAATCAACCCAAAAGTTGTTCTGCGTTGTGGAAAGGCAAGGTACAAGTTAGCACATCCAAAAGAAATTAAACTAAACCTAACTGCGTGTAAGAAGTTCTACACTTCACCGCAATCCTAGAGCAGGGTAAGCCATGTGTAAGTAGCGTGAGTAAAGGGTCGCTATGTGTAACGTGCGTGAAGCGCACTTTCAATAAGAAAACGCTATCTGACATTGAAGTCAATGTAAGAGTTCAAATGGTTCAAATGACTCTGCGCACTATGGGACTTAACATCTGTGGTCATCAGTCCCCTAGAACTTAGAACTACTTAAACCTAACTAACCTAAGGACATGACACACATCCATGCCCGAGGCAGGATTCGAACCTGCGACCGTAGCAGTCGCTCGGTTCCCGACTGAGCGCCTACAACCGCTCGGCCACCGCGGCCGGCCAGCGTAAGAGACTGGGTTGCCACCAACTCTAGCCACACGACAAATAAGAGGTTGGGCTGAGTCGGAAAATTACTTAATTTACTCATAAGAAAACTCATAAAAGAACATTCATTATAAAGTCACTCATAAAGAATGGGATGTAATTATTAATATGATCTCGGCATTGTTCACATAAATCAAATATTAAAATAAAGCAAAGAGTGTGTGGACACTTTGCATAAGAACAGCTTGCAGCAACATTCCTGAGAACAAAATCTATTCTAAAGCATTTGTTTAAAATAAAAAGGGAACACTAATTATTGGATCTGTGCACATGGAAGCGCCTTGGATGGGCTAACAAGGAAAACTAAAAGGTACACGTCGTAGGTAAAGGAGACGTAACATCGGTAAACTGCATAAGATTGAAGGTAAAATTACTTATTCCTTCAAACATTGGTGTAAGGCATCTACATAACTGCTGTTGCCGGGTAACTAAGTACAGTTGCTTGTGAAACGCCAGGCTCGTGTGTCCATATGGCTCGCGGAGACACAATTTCTACGTACCGTGGCCAAATTTTAGTAACATTAAACTACGCAGCCGCGAACAACTAATATTTTACAGAGGACGCGTTTGAATATACAACAGGTAATGGCAGAGGGCCAACAAACCCTAATATTAACCCATGTGGATGGTTTCCAACAGACACCTACTGATGAAACGAAGAAGATTCTCGAAGAGGCAAAAGTTACCAAGGTTCCGAAAATAGTAGAATGTACACACACGCAGTCGCAGGCACACAAACCTTCACACTGAACCGAGGGCGCACTTCCTACGTGAGATCGCTTCAACATATGCAATTCCTTTGTGCTATGTTCTTCTTACGGACCAAAGTCTGAACTAGAAATCAAAATGAAAGTCTGCAAAAGCGTTGCATTCCTTGCTGCGACCCAGTAAAACTCTCTTTATAAGACGAGACGCAAGACCAAAAGCTAAAAGCTCCCCTCTTGCTATGAGACAACACGCCACGCGGTTGAATCAACACACCCTTCTTCGAAGAGACCTCGGTTGCAGACCTTTCGGCAAGCTGGAACCAGACTGACCGTCTCACACACTCCAACGTCTCCCACGTGACCCCGTGGCCGGGAAAACCCAGAGATGAGGCTTCCGTCACCAACCTAACGCCGGTAACTTTCACACAAAGAGAGCAAACCTCTTTGCTTACTTGAAAACTGCAAGGGTTGGCCATTCTGTACGACTACCGCTGATTCTCTGCTGCAGACTAAACCACCGTATAGCAAAATGAAACACACCCACATTCATTCACTCACGCGTGCCAGAGAGTCCTGTTTCACTGGAAAGCAAATAAAATGATAATGAAAGGGGACTACAGGACCCTTTCACACACATGCCTTACAGGACATGGACTGAACAAGCTGAGACCTGGGGTATCATGGCACAGCTAACATATAAACAAGCAGCACCATAATTCTGTTAATGATCTATGGAGTGCCCAGCATTCGGCGGTTTATGGTTGCTGTGTTGTTAGCTGTAACAAGATTACCAGTAGTACAGGTATATAGCAGATGTTGTTGGTCCTATAGGTCACCACACTGGCAAATTTCATCACGACTACTTGAAGCTTCCACGTAAGCCAACCTCAGGAAATTGAGTCTCAGCAGTCGTGATGAAATCTGATAGTTTAGTGTGAAACGTCCCCTTAGAAAATTTATGCATGACTGTGGTTAAACTGACACACTATATTTTTAGCGCAACGCAATCTGACTTTCAAAAATCCCTACAAAAGAATGGCCCTGACTAACATTAACCTATACCTTGCACAAATCACTTACCTCACCAAAAATCTTCGTTACTCGAACTACTGCAATGCAACGAGCGCCACTACTGCCAGCTAAATAAAAGATTCAACAATGCAACAATGCAAACCAGCCACAGTCTGCACACAGCACAGCCAGTGATTTTCATACAGAGCGCTACGTGGCGTTACCAATAAAAAAGCCTAAACAGCCTACTTACAAGTGACCTCAGCAAGTAGGACTTCAGCAGTCTTGATGTAATTTGGTAGTGTGGTGGCCTCAGGAAATGGAGCTTCAGCAGTCGTGATGTAAGTTGCAATTGTGGTGCCATCAGGAAGTGGAACTTCAGCACTCGTGATGAAATTTGCCAGTGTGGTGACCAACAACATCTGCCAGTCTGCAGGAAACTGCCAGATAACTATACTACTAGCGATCTTGCTACAGCTAACAAAACATCAGTCAAAACCGCCGAATAGTGGGCACCCCAAAGAATATTAAGAGAATTGTCTAACTGTTTGTTTGTTTTTCTTTATCTTCCTGTCTGTATTTCATAAATTCTTGTTGTACTTATAAAGCCATGTATTTTTATCGTTATTACTGTCTTTACTTCACTGAATTATCTCTGAAAATGGTACTTTCTGTGTAACTGATTTCTGTATGTTATTAATTCTCTACCAGTGTTGTAGCAATTCCATGTCTTGGACACGTAAAATAAATAAATAAACATGCAGCATACAAAAATCGAAATGAAATGGAAAGTAAAAATCATCTGCCTACAATGAACTTCCGTAGAATCACCGATAAAAATGAAAAGTTTCGATGTGTTGTGCTTTCTTTTCTCAAATATTGATACGTTCCCATTAATTGAGCAAAGAAGAAATTAGAATTGAATTCTGAATATATAAATGCGAACAGTAGTTTCAAGCTTACAGGCTCCAACCTCCTTTAGAAGATGTCTTAAGTAAAAGACTGTGTCAACAACAAACTTTAACGGCGATGACTACTGTTTTACATTTTCATTGGCAATTGTCGTTGATGCGATTTTTCTGTTGGAGCTGAAGTAGTGGAGGTACGAGACGCCACAGAGCAAGGACGTATTCTTCACAAATGCTATTAAACGCTATTAAATATTTATTTATTGTTCAGCTAATTCAATCTGTACAAGATGTAGCCCCTTTAAGTTATTAAATACACTTTTAAGAGTTTTTTCCATGCATCTTTGTCCGCTACTGTCTTCTGCCAGTTGAAGCCCGCAACTTTCCTGAGTTCCTTATCCCAGCGATTAGGTGGTCTCTCTGGTGGTCTTCGTTTTTCTCTGGGACTTCACTCTAAAACTGATTTTGTCCATCTTCCATCCTTCGTGCAATATGTCCTGCCCACTGCTATTTTGGAGTCTTAACCCGTTCTATAATATCTTTTACTTCTGTTATTGCTCGAATGTCTTCACTTTTCTGTCGATCTTTCTTAGTGAGACCTAACATTGACCTTTCCATAGCTCTCTGACCAATTCTAAGTTTCCTTTTGAAAAAGTCATTTAAAGTCCAAGTTTCACACCCGCACCTTAAAACCGGGAGGTGACACTTATCAAAAACTGTCTTATTTATGTAGAGTGGCATGTTATATTTTAAAACTGTTGCATTCCTTCCGTAAGCCCTCCAACCCAGTTTAGTTCGACGAAAAATTTCAGGTTTCAAATCCCCTTTTGTGTCAATTAATTGTCCCAGATAAACGTATTGTGTTACATTGTTTAGGATGTTGCCGTTCAGTGTTACTTGTTCTGCAGCTACCCACTTATTATGCATAACCTTAGTTTTAGAGTGATTTATTTTAAGTCCAACTTCCTGACAACGATCTGTTAAATCTTTTATAGAGGACTGCATTTCCATCTTACTGTTAGCTAGGACCACTATATCGTCAGCAAATCTCAGGTTGGTGAGCCTTTTACCATTTATCCTTATTCCTCTGTTGTTCCAAATCATTGTGGACATAGCAATCTGGAGAACTGCTACAAATAACTTCGGGTATATAGGATCGCCCTGCTTTGCTCCTTTTCCAATGGGAAATTCGCCCTTGTTTTTTCCTATGTTGATAGATGCTACAGACGTGTCATAAATGTTCCACAATATGTTTATACACTCCTGGAAATTGAAATAAGAACACCGTGAATTCATTGTCCCAGGAAGGGGAAACTTTATTGACACATTCCTGGGGTCAGATACATCACATGATCACACTGACAGAACCACAGGCACATAGACACAGGCAACAGAGCATTCACAATGTCGGCACTAGTACAGTGTATATCCACCTTTCGCAGCAATGCAGGCTGCTATTCTCCCATGGAGACGATCGTAGAGATGCTGGATGTAGTCCCGTGGAACGGCTTGCCATGCCATTTCCACCTGGCGCCTCAGTTGGACCAGCGTTCGTGCTGGACGTGCAGACAGCGTGAGACGACGCTTCATCCAGTCCCAAACATGCTCAATGGGGGACAGATCCGGAGATTTTGCTGGCCAGGGTAGTTGACTTACACCTTCTAGAGCACGTTGGGTGGCACAGGATACATGCGGACGTGCATTGTCCTGTTGGAACAGCAAGTTCCCTTGCCGGTCTAGGAATGGTAGAACGATGGGTTCGATGACGGTTTGGATGTACCGTGCACTATTCAGTGTCCCCTCGACGATCACCAGTGGTGTACGGCCAGTGTAGGAGATCGCTCCCCACACCATGATGCCGGGTGTTGGCCCTGTGTGCCTCGGTCGTATGCAGTCCTGATTGTGGCGCTCACCTGCACGGCGCCAAACACGCATACGACCATCAATGGCACCAAGGCAGAAGCGAGTCTCATCGCTGAAGACGACACATCTCCATTCGTCCCTCCATTCACGCCTGTCGCGACACCACTGGAGGCGGGCTGCACGATGTTGGGGCGTGAGCGGAAGACGGCCTAACGGTGTGCGGGACCGTAGCCCAGCTTCATGGAGACGGTTGCGAATGGTCCTCGCCGATACCCCAGGAGCAACAGTGTCCCTAATTTGCTGGGAAGTGGCGGTGCGGTCCCCTACGGCACTGCGTAGGATCCTACGGTCTTGGCGTGCATCCGTGCGTCGCTGCGGTCCGGTCCCAGGTCGACGGGCACGTGCACCTTCCGCCGACCACTGGCGACAACATCGATGTACTGTGGAGACCTCACGCCCCACGTGTTGAGCAATTCGGCGGTACGTCCACCCGGCCTCCCGCATGCCCACTATACGCCCTCGCTCAAAGTCCGTCAACTGCACATACGGTTCACGTCCACGCTGTCGTGGCATGCTACCAGTGTTAAAGACTGCGATGGAGCTCCGTATGCCACGGCAAACTGGCTGACACTGACGGCGGCGGTGCACAAATGCTGCGCAGCTAGCGCCATTCGACGGCCAACACCGCGGTTCCTGGTGTGTCCGCTGTGCCGTGCGTGTGATCATTGCTTGTACAGCCCTCTCGCAGTGTCCGGAGCAAGTATGGTGGGTCTGACACACCGGTGTCAATGTGTTCTTTTTTCCATTTCCAGGAGTGTATATTTTATTTCCACTCCTTGCCCGGTCAGTGCTTGTATGACTGCGGTGTGGCTGATAGAATCAAAGGTTTTTTCGAAGTCAGTGAAGGCTATACTCATTGGCTCGACGCATTGCCTCACGCAGTGTGTTTATATGGTCAATTGTACTGAAACCACTGTGGAATCCGGCTTGTTCTATGGGCTGTGCAGTCTCCACTACCATTTTAATGCGATATATCAGGACTTTAGTGAACACTTGATATATAACAGAAAGTAAGCTAATTGGGTGGTAGTTCTTCAGATCGTGAATATCAAATATATGAGTCGTTAAGTCACAAATATTCGTCGAAAGTCTGTTCGTAATAATAAATTATAATATCTATTTCATAGTCCGTATTTTCTTTCTTTTCGCCTGATAACTAGTTTCTGTCCTCCACAAGATCGGGTGCGCCTGCATGGGCGATTTCTTGTAAAAGTTGTTGAAATATATTATCAAAGCGCTGTGGTGGTCTCGATTCCCATTTGGCTACTTATGTCGCCACATCAGACTCATGTGAAACATGGGTAGATGCATGCATTGCATTCAAAACATTTTATCTTCTGTTACCCTGAATTCAGCGATCGTTGGTGAGTTTAGTGACGGATGAAGGCATCATGTTCAATGTGTCGAAGTAATATTTTAGCCAGCAGTTCGCTAAATGAGTGATTGTAATAGTTAGGTCATAGTAAGTGTTTTTATAAATCTTTGCACTCACTAACTAAGAGATACAATGGCTTTGAGAAAATATTTTGCAAGGCTGAAAGCATACTCCACGTAAGATGGGAAAGGAAAACTGTGGAGAAACATCTTTGAAGGATGATTACAGGACGATGTAAGTTGAGATATTAGGTACTATAACCATGCAGCTAAACGACAGATTTAATTCGCGGTCTGACTTAAAGTGTATTGAAATGTTGGACTCAAAAGAATTCTCAAGCTCTGCGGACGCGTTTACCGAGAAGGCGTTTGAAAATATAAGGGTAATATAGGGGAAGTCTTTTTGATATTGTTAGTTTAAAGTGTGAGTGCTGTTTTTAGGTCACATCATACTGAAGGCAAGTCCATGGCAGAAATATTAAGTTTCCTGTATCAAACTGAACTTCACACTGCACTTGCATAACTCAATAAAATCTGTGACCATACCGGTGACATCGTCATCAGTAGAACTATGATTTTGTGCAATGAAAAGAACAAAGACTGATTAGGAATGTGCAAGACAAAGTCGTCTGTCAGCACTCTCTATTATGTCCATAGAAAAGCATCTGTTAATGCAGATGTAAATTCGAAACTCATTTTTCGACGACGTTACTGAGGAGTTTTGCAAGGAGAACCACAGTGAGAAATTCAACAACAGATAAATGGTGGTGAGTGAGCAATGTCATATATACACTGGAGGTACAAAATTCATTGTGTACCTGCTAATATCCTGTCTTACCTTCTTTTCCCCAGTGTAGTCCAACAGCTCGATGCGCCTGTAGCACTCCATAATTGAGGAAATGTTTCCGGTGCAGTGTTTTGTGTGCAAACTCTCGATTTTGTCCCAAAAATGTTCGATGGGACTTATGTCGGGCGATCTGGGTGGACAAATAATTCGCTCGAATTATCCAAAACGTTTTTCCAACCAATCGCAAACAACTGTGGCCCGGTGACATAATATCGTTGTCTGGTGGGAATGTGAAGGCCATGAGTGGCTTCAAACCATTTAAGCAAGTATTTCGTCTCTGTTACTGATAGTATGGGGCTGTCAGGCTCAGTAAATAATGCAATGGAATATCTGAGACCAGTGCACACAAGCAATCTCAGTAAAATGGAATTGACACTTACTACACCCAAAGAAATAGAATCCATCATAAATTCCTTGAAATCAAAGAATTCTAGTGGTTATGAATAGTCCCCCATTCGGATCTCCGGGCGGGGACTACTCAAGAGGATGTCGTTATCAGGAGAAAGAAAACTGGCGTTCTACGGATCGGAGCGTGGAATGTCAAATCCCTTAATCGGGCAGGTAGGTTAGAAAATTTAAAAAGGGAAATGGAGAGGTTAGGGTAAAAATCGTAGAGGGAGACCAAGAGATGAATACACTAAGCAGATTCAGAAGGATGTAGGTTGCAGTAGGTACTGGGAGATGAAGAGGCTTGCACAGGATAGAGTAGCATGGAGAGCTGCATCAAACCAGTCTCAGGACTGAAGACCACAACAACAACATGATAACATATCAACAAAGTTAATAAAAGAGTGATCATGTGAGCTTAGTCATATCTTAAGTTATTTGTGTAATCAATCACTTATCACAGGAACATTCCCAGATTGGCTTAAATATGCTGAAGTTATACCACTCCACAAGAAAGGGGACAAAGAAATGCCATCAAATTACTGACCGATCTCAGTTTTGCCAGCTTTTTCAAAAATCTTTGAAAAGGTTATGTTCAAGTGTCTACTTAAGCACCTTAGTGAAAATACTGCCAAAGTCACAGTTCGGGTTTCTTAAGGTTTCTGATATTGAGAAGACTATTTACACTTACAGTGAAAATGTCCTTAATTCATTAGACAACAAATTAGAGGCGACTGGCATATTCTGTGACCTGTTAAAGGCTTTCGACTGTGTGAATCACAGCATTCTTTTAAGTAAATTAAAATACTGTGTCATCACTGATAGTGTTGCAAAGTGGTTTCAGTCATATCTTACTAATAGAAAACAAAGGGTGTCATTATGTAACACTTCAGTAGTAGGCAATCAGACATCATCTGACTGGGAAGAAATTACATGTGGTGTTCCACAAGGTTCCATACTAGGTCCACTACTTTTTCTTGTGTATATTAATGACCTGTCATTTGTTATTTTACCAGATGCCAAGTTTGTCTTATTTGCAGAGGATACAAACATTGCAGTAAATAGTAAATCTAATATAAATTTAGAAAGGGCAGCTAATCAAATTTTTACTGACATTAATAAGTGGTTCATAGCCAATTCACTGTCATTAAACTTTGAAAAGACCCACTGTATGCAGTTCAGAACTTCCAAGAGATATCCTTCTAGTGCATGTATAAAATATTATGACATTGAAGTAGGAGACGTTGAGAGTGTAAAATTCTTGGGATTACAACTTGATAATAAATTCAGTTGGGGGCAACATACCAACGAATTGCTAAAGTGCCTAACAAGTCTGTGTTTGCAAAGCAAATGATGTCAGACATAGGAGATATAAATATAAAAAAACTGGCATGTTTGGCTTATGTCATATGGTATCATATTTTGGGGTAACTCCACAAACTGAGAAAAATTTTTAGATTACAGAAGCGTATAATAAGAGTAATGTGTAGTGTAAATCCAAGAACATCATGTCGAAACATATTCAAAGAATTGGGCATACTAACCACAGATTCTCAGTATATTTATTCCTTAATGAAGTTTGTTGTAAATAATACATCTCTTTTTCCAACTAACTGCTTAGTACACAGAATCAATAACAGGAATAAGAACAATATACAGAAAGATTTAAAATCACTTACTCTTGCTCAGAAAGGAGTCCAGTTTTCAGCAACACATATTTTCAGTAAGTCAGCAGCAACCATTAAGAGTTTAGTTTGAGACAAGGCACAATTTAAACATAATTTAAAAGAATGTTTGGTTGCCAACTCCTTCTATTCCATCCATGAATTTCTCAACAAGTGCAGTAGACCATTTTAATGAAAATTTATTATACTTTAACTTCTTACAATACTTGGTTGCAACAGCCAAGTAACTACCTACTGTGTGAATGATGGATGTATGGAAAGCAGATGTAAGTCTTAAGTGTGTAAATAGTAAAAGTTTAATTTTAAACCTTGTACATAATTTGACTGTTCTTAACTGAGGAACATTGAAATGAATAATTTACCTTAATTTTTGACAATACCTGGTTGTAATAGCCAAATAAGTAGCTACTGTGTGAATGATGGATTTAATTAGAGCAGATGTAATTATTAAACCTGTAAATGTTAGAAGTTTTAATTTTAATTCACGTACATAATTTTACTGTTTATTGACTGAGGATCATTAAAATTAATGAAACTCAAGTTTTTCTAATTTAATTTTTGTACTGTGTTTATCTGACTTGTTACACACCCAGGAGGATCCCCTCTTTTATGGGTCTATGGAATGAATAATTTGTGTTATCTAATCCAATCAAATCTAGTGGTCTCCAAGCAACCAAACATAACCATTTCCAGTCAGTGATTGGTTCAGGTGGATCAGAGGACCCAGTCGATTTCATGTAAACATAGCTCCCCCTCCCCTCCCGCAGAAAAATGGCGAGAAGTTCAAATTCCAAAAAGATAATGTGTCACACCACAGTTACTTCTACTAACCTAAGAAAATCGAGGGGAGACGGGTCACTTTGGCTACCCCCACTAACCTAAGTCACCCAACCACCACCTCTTCCTGGGAACTGGTGACAAGTTTGAATTTTGGCGGTAAAGATAGGTCAATTGGGTTATCTCTACCAACCTAAGATAATCGCTGGAAGACAGGTCACTTGGGCTAACCCCACTAACCTAAGTCACCCGACCGCCACCTTCTCCTAGGGATTTGTAGGAAAAGGACTCGACCAGTGCTGGACATAAGTCTTTATTATTTTGCGTGCACCAGTCTTTATTTAAACAATTGCATGCAGTACAGCCATCCAGTGTGTTCACCACGAGGTCTGGACTCCAACTGACCTAGTACACACAACAACCAGCAGAGGGCGCTGTCGTCCAAGATGACGAACATGACGTCAGCTGATGACGTGAGTACCATCATCCAAGATGGTGGGAGACAGTGTGTTCACCACGAGGTCCGGACTCAAACTGACCTAGTACACAGTACTGCCATTAGAACGTTCTCCCATTATGTAATCCAAGATTGTCATTCGCAGTATGTGAAAGTCCCATCACCCCCTCCCTACCTGCAATCAAGCGCTGAGAGAGAGATGCACCAATGCTTTCTCTCTCATGTAATTCTAACGAGGTATGCACCACGTGTATACCCCGCAAGCGCACGAATGCCGACGTCATGGCCTCCAGCCCGCTCGCACATACTGATGTCACAGATCGCCTTCTAGAAGTACGCCTCGTGATTCTAATGGAATACATGTGACATATCGCACATCTAACGTATGAATTACCTAAGTGCTTAATTCCAAACCAATTTTAATGATATTTGATAACTGGATTATCACTTGGAGATTCAATGATCAAATACGAAGTTCAAGGTTTTCCCACTAGGAGAACAGTCATCATTCATTCATGACGTAGCGCCCACCCACCCCTATAATGCTGCACTACTATTGGCTACTGCATCACTGACGTGATTCGATGTCACAGAAGCTATATAAGCCAAGCAACAACCGAACTCGCCATCATATTGCTTCTGTACTTCTACGAGTTTCTCAGAGGTCAATAATTTGTACTTTCATCATCATCATGAAGTGTACTAACAGCAGCACCAGCGACAGCAGCAGCAGCGGCAAGCGTCGCCGAGGAGGTGAAGATCAGTTACCTGGTAAGTACTTTCTCGGTGTTCAAATATTCGTTTGAGTCACAGTCCACAGACTGTTATGTTCTTCAACGGATTCTTTCTGTGTTATGTGTTTTCTGTGTTCGAATATCTGTTCGGGCCACAGTCCACAGACTGCTGCGCCCTTTAGCAGATTCTGTGTTTGTGTTCAATGTTTGTTTGTGTTATATCTGTTTTGGACCATGGTCTACAGAGAGTCTTTAACGGATTGTGTCTGTGTTCAGTGTCTCTGTGTTGTATCTGTTTTGGACTGCAGTCTACACAGACTGCTGCGTCCTTTTACAAATTGTCTCTGTGTTCTATGTTCTGTGTTATATCTGTTTTTGACCGCAGTCAATACAGACTGCTGCATCCTTTGACGGATTGTCTCTGTGCTCTATGTTGTTCTGTGTTATATCTGGTTTGGACTGCATCAACACAGACTGCTGCATCCTTTAACGGATTGTCTCTGTGTTCAATGTTTTGTGTTATATCTGTCTTGGGCCACAGTCCACAGACTGTTGCATCCTTTAACGGATCATGTGTGTGTTCAATGTCTCTGTGTCATACTTGTTTTGGACCGCAGTCCACAGACTGCTGTGTCCTTTAGTGGATTGTCTCTGGTTCTATGTTCTGTGTTATATCAGTTTTGGACTGCAGTCCACAGACTGCTACATCCTCTAACGGATTATGTCTGTGTTCAATGTCTTTGTGTTCTATGTTCTGTCTTATATCAGTTTTGGACTGCAGTCCACAGACTGCTACATCCTTTAACGGATTATGTCTGTGTTCAATGTCTTTGTGTTCTATGTTCTGTGTTATATCTGTTTTGGACCATGGTCTACACAGACTGCTGCGGCCGGCCGGTGTGGCCGTGCGGTTAAAGGCGCTTCAGTCTGGAACCGCGTGACCGCTACGGTCGCAGGTTCGAATCCTGCCTCGGGCATGGATGTGTGTGATGTCCTTAGGTTAGTTAGGTTTAATTAGTTCTAAGTTCTAGGCGACTGATGACCTCAGAAGTTAAGTCGCATAGTGCTCAGAGCCATTTGAACCATTTTGAACAGACTGCTGCGTCCTTTAACGGATTGTGTCTGTGTTCAATGTCTTTGTGTTCTATGTTCTGTGTTATATCTATTTTGGACCACGGCCTACACAGACTGCTGTGTTCTTTGACAGATTGTGTCTGTGATCAATATCTCTGTGTTATATCTGTTTTGGACCGCAATTCACAGACTCCTGCATCCTTTAACGGATTGTCTCTGTGTTCTATGTTCTGTGTTACGTCTGTTTTGGACCGCAGTCCACAGACTGCTGTGTCCTTTAACGGACTGTCGGACTGTGTGTGTGTATTATATCTGTTTTGGACTGCAGTCCACAGACTGATGTATCCTTTAATGGATTGTGTGTCTGTGTTATGTGTTTCCTGTGTTTGCCAAATATCCATCTGAGGCACAGTCCACAGACTGCTGCACCCTTTAACGGATTCTATGTGTGTGTTATGTGTTTTCTGTGTTTGTCAGATATCTGTTTCGGCCACAGTTCACAAACTGCTGCCCCATTTAATGGATTATGTGTCTGTGTTATGTGTTTGTCTAATATCTGTTTGGGCCACAGTCCACAGACTGTGCGCGATTTTACAATGTGTGCGTGTGTGTGTGTGTGTGTGTGTGTGTGTGTGTGTGTGTGTGTGTATGTGTGTATGACACGTTCCTCATCATTACGAAGTGTAGTATTCATGATCTATGGAACAAGTATTAATCTAATCTAATCTAACCTACAGAGATGTTTTTCCATACTCCATATTATACTCAGTCTTTTCTGTCATCCCTCACATGTTGGCAGAGCTAGCCCATCAGCTAGAGGTCGAGAGAGCTGGAGCACAGCGCGAATGTAAGTACATTTGTAAAACGCAGTTCTTAGATAAAATAATTTCGTGTAATGTAAATTGGTTTTCTAAGTTCCTAGATTGAGCTGTCTGAGACATATTCTTCTCTTTTCTTTCTAGATGATTCTATGGATAGGGAGGGAGTCGCTGAGGGTGTCATGCAAACAGAGCAAGGCGACGGTGAAATCGCTGACTGGGTTCATGAGACGGCGGCCGCTGTGGATGAAGAAGAATCCGATAGGCGCAAGCATATGACCATTTTAGATGAGGCAGAGCAGATACCGGAGTGGGTGGGAGAACCCAGTGAATGTGTTGAAGCCATGGAGCCAGAGTGAAGATGCTAGTTTGAACTTTATCATTTCAGCAAATAATTACCATTGTTTATTCTTATTATTATTTTTTTTTAAATCTGGAGCATTAAAATTATTTTTTATTTATGTTACAGGCGTATCACACAAAGTACATTGTGTATCTAGAGCGGTGGTTGCGGGGGCGGGAATTGCAGGATGGTTCATCTGTAAAGGAGACCGCTTATAAAACACTAATACGACCTATTCTTGAGTACTGCTCGAGCGTTTGGGATCCCTATCAGGTCGGATTGAGGGAGGACGTAGAAGCTATTCAGAGGCGGGTTGCTAGATTTGTTACTGGTAGGTTTGATCATCACGCGAGTGATATAGAAATGCTTCAGAAACTCGGGTGGGAGTCTATGGAGGAAAGGAGGCGTTCTTTTCGTGAATCGCTACTGAGGAAATTTAGAGAAGCAGCATTTGAGGCTGACTGCAGTACAATTTTACTGCCGCCAACTTACATTTCGCGGAAAGACCACAAAGATAAGATAAGAGAGATTAGGGCTCGTACAGAGGCATATAGGCAGTCATTTTCCATCATTCTCATTGGAACAGGGAGAGAAGATGCTAGTTGTGGTACGAGGTACCCTTCACCACGCACCGTATGGTGGATTGCGGAGTATGTATGTAGATGTAGATGTAGTCTATGAACCATCCCGCATTTTCTAAACTATACAAATTTGCGGGTGATGCCGAGACGTATGTTTTAAGGGTTGATGTTATGCCAACATTGCGTGCACTCTCTATTTCAGACCCACTGAGTTCATAGCGGATCTCTTGGAACAGGAATGCTAAATTGTTATGTTTTAGCTTGGATCCCAATGTATCGCTGCCATCGGTTTTCTTGAATGACCTCTCTAGGTATATGAAACTCTTGCATGGAACTGTGTGTGCATCTTAGTGCTGGATGACAATCCTTATTTCATCGTTCTTGTTGAACGTGGTTGAAGCGTAATGTTTATGAGAGAAGTATTCCTGACGTATAATTCTCTCACCATACTCTACTGGTTTGGTTATAATGAGTGAGGACGTCATTGCGCGGTTTCAGGCCAACTGATTTAAGAAACTCGTATTTCGCGCTTGTTATCACTTTGCTGTTCGGTAGCGAAGTGGCGTGCTGTGGATTGCGTGCACTTGTTTTTTACACGTACTATACGCCCATCCTGCTTTAGATGTACTAATACAATGATTTCCTCTCCACGAAAGTCAACAAGTTTATTACTCTGGTCCACAACACACAGCTCCAAATAGTCCAACGTCTAAGCTCTCACTGGAAAGTATATTGCATTGGCAGGGGTGTCAACAATCTTATACCCTGTTGCAACTGAGGGGAAGAATCCGTAAATAGTATGAATCAGACTATCGTTGAGATAGGAGTTCGTTGCAATGTTACACTCAACACGAATTGTGATGATGGGGAGTATGTCCACAGTCTGATCTGACTTGTAAAATTTACTTGGATCCTTCAAAACTAGCCCTTTTGTGAAACCCAGCAGGCGCCCTATTGAACCTTTCTGATTAAAGTGAATCGTTGCATTTACAGTCCTTATTTCAGGTTTAAGTGTATTGATGTTTGCACGTAGTTCAATATCTTTTCCAGATTGTTTTAAGACTTCGTGTAAACCGTCGATATCGTATGCACCCAGTTCTATTTCCACAATATCTTTTTCACCATTAATATCCAAATGCAGTTTGTTGTTAGTTTCAGCGATATTTGGGATTCTGTTGTACGTCTCCAGTCCAATCAAGGCAACACTCCATTCACCAAAGCTCAAATCAGTTGGCGGGAAATAATTTGCACGAAATATAAATGATCGTTCTTTTAATGTCAAAGCCTACGACATTGCATCTGAACCTCAACTGATGAAGGAATGTTTAAAGCATGCTTCTTCTTCTTCTTCTTCTTCTTCTTTTCTTTGGGAACGTCAAGAGAAATATGATGCATATATGTCCACAGAGCTGTATATTAAAGTCCTGAAGGGTTTATTAGTGATTGGGAGCTCCAACGTTAGGCGGGTGATGGAGCCCCTTAGGGAAATAGCGGAAAGGTCGGGGAAGAAGGCCAGTGTTCACTCTGTCTGCTTGCCGGGGAGTCTCATCCGAGATGTGGAGGAGGTCCTGCCGGCGGCGATAGAGAGCACTGGGTGCACCCGACTGCAAACTGTTGCTCATGTCGGCACCAAGGACTTCTGCCGTCTGGGTTCAGAGGTCATCCTCAGTTCATATAGGCGGTTGGCGGAGTTGGTGAAGGCGGAAAGCCTCGCTCGCGGGGTGGAATCTGAGCTAACTATTTTTTAGTATCGTTCCCAGAACCGATGGCGGTACTCTGGTTTGGAACCGAGTGGAAGGCTTAAACCAGAGGCTCAGACAATTCTGCGGAGATCTGGGGTGCAAATTGCTCGACCTCCGCTATCGGGTGGAGTAATGTAGGGTCCCCCTGAATAGGTCAGGCGTACACTACATGCAGGAAGCGGCTACAAGGGTAGCGGGGTACGTGTGGAGTGCACATGTGGGTTTTTTAGGTTAGAGAATTCCCTCCCTAGGCCCGACAAGACGCCTCCTGAGACGCGACAAGGTAGTAGTAGGCAAAACGCAACAGGGAATAACAATATTAATGTGGTAATAGTAAACTGCAGGAGCGTCTATAGTAAGGTACCAGAACTGCTCTCATTAATAAACGGTCAGAATGCCCACATAGTACCAGGGACAGAAAGTTGGCTAAAACCAGACGTAAACAGTAATGAAATCCTAAACTCAGATTGGAATGTATACCTCAGAAACAGGCTGGACAGTGAAGCAGGAGGCGTGTTTATAGCGATAAAAAGTGCAATAGCATCAAAGGAAATTGACGGAGATCCGAAATGTGAAATAATTTGGGTGAAGGTCACGGTTAAAGCAGGCTCAAACATGGTAATTGGATGTCTCTATAGGCCCCCTGGCTCAGCAGCTGTTGTGGCAGAGCACCAGAAGGAAAATTTGGAAAATATTTCGAGTAGATTTCCCGACCATGTTATAGTTCTGGGTGGAGATTTTAATTTGCCGGATATAGACTGGGAGACTCAAACGCTTATAACGGGTGGCAGGGACAAAGAATCCAGTGAAATTATTTTAAGTGCTTTATCTGAAAACTACCTTGAGCAGTTAAATCGAGAACCGACTCGTGGCGATAACATATCAGACCTTCTGGTGACAAACAGACCCGAACTATTTGAATCAACCCAGAACAGGGAATCAGCGATGATAAAGCGGTTACTGCATCCATGATTTCAGCCGTAAATAGAAATATTAAAAAAGGTAGGAAGATTTTTCTGTTTAGCAAAAGTGACAAAAAGCAGATTTCGGAGTACTTGACGGCTCAACACAAAAGTTTTGTCTCTAGTACAGATAGCGTTGAGGATCAGTGGAATCGGCCGGGGTGGCAGAGCGGTTCTAGGCGCTACAGTCTGGAACCGCGCGACCTCTACGGTCGCAGGTTCGAATCCTGCCTCGGGCATGGATGTGTGTGATGTCCTTAGGTTAGTTAGGTTTAAGTAGTTCTAAGTTCTAGGGGACTGATGACCACAGCAGTTAAGTCCCGTAGTGCTCAGAACCATTTGAACCATTTTTTTTAGAGCCGTTAGAGGTACTCAAAGTACCCTCCGCCACACACCGTCAGGTGGCTTGCGGAGTATGGATGTAGATGTAGATGATAACGTCGATAATTGAAGGGCACACGTCTTCTGTGAGTGAAGTGTCGCTGTAACTCTTCTGGTGGTTGCAGGTCACCAAATGAGTCGAAATAGTTGACGGTAACCGCATTTTTCATAACATATGAAACCCAGTGGGTGCTGGGGCCTCCAGCAACATCTAAATTCACAATAACGCCTTCACCAGTTTTCCACATAGTCTTCGATAATGTATCCCGCGTAAACACACAACGGGGTTCTTGGTATCTTGAATTTCACTCTAACAAACTTAAGAAGATCTGTATTTGTGATTGGTCGATCTGGTTGGACTGCTAATGGGCTTTTTTTTTTTTTTAATTTATGAATAGGCCAAGCCCCTTCCTGTACGGTTTCAAGTATTGTCCTTTTCCGATGGCTGCGGCTTCCATCATGCAGTTATGTCTTCTTGTCTCTTCTAACTGTGTTTGGGAGTTTTGCGGTTCTTGACCGTTCGAGCGATAGCTGCAGCACCATCAACGAGGGAACCTACCGCCGAGAGCCGGGATGAGAAATGGAATAAAACCGCAAGATGTCTTGGGTATTGGCAGAACTCGAAGTGCTTTAACCAATCCTCTTCTTCTTCTCCTTCTTCTCGCATCTTTCTGCTTCAGTGCGTTTTTAGCTGCATACATCGCTATCAGGATACAGTTCTTCAAACAGACCTGCTTCCCGCCCATGTCCTTCTTCTTCTTGTTTGGTGTACAATGTGTAGCATTTATAACTCGCTTGAAATTGATCACTCCTAAACCCAACTTAATTTTTCCTTGCATGGTCTTATCAACTGCAAATGCTGCGATGCATTAACCTATACCAATATCCTTTCTTCTCTGTATCGCCTAGGCCTTATCAGCTAAAATCCTATCTGCAATGTGACGACTTGATAGATCTTTATTTGCAACGTATGCAATGTCATGTTCCATACCCGCTTCGTCGAACAGATTAACCCCTTATCACCACGCGCCAAGCGTTTCTGAAGCTTTGTCCCAGGCCTACCGTTGTTATACCCAGGGATGTGTAATTCCACTGGCAGTCTGTCTAGAATACCACCACCTCCTCTAATGCGTCTCCTAGCACGCATGTTATGCTGCTGCGGTGGTTGTGTACTATGCACTCCCATTATACAGCAAATCGTCGGCATCAACCTGTAACCTCCCCCTCACTTATCGACCTTAATGACAGCGAAAAATTAAACCGCGTGTACCTAATGGAAATTTGGGAAAAGCAATCGTCACTGAAGTTAATCTGTCGGTAAAGAGGGAGGAAAGGGTTACATCTAAATGAAAGGAAAAATGCAAATGAAACTGGTGGAAATTAATTTTGAAAAGGGGTAAAGTTAATAAAGAAAGTAAATGTGCGGCCGTTACGTTAACAATTAACTAGCGGTAATTTAGATATTTGAGATTTGGGGGAAATCACGGTTGCCAGTCCTAAGGACAATTACTATAGTAACTGAAAAAGAAAGGTTATTACACATATAACTAGCACTAGAAGCGTGGCAACTGAAGGTTGACACGTGTAGTGTGAAAACTGAAAGTTTGTCAGAAGTAATAAATTTCGCTACACTCTGACTTAATTTAGCAAAAGAATTAATAAAACCGGAAAATCGAAAGTTAATTTAGTGACTGAAGTTAATAGTAAGCTTTCTTTCTGAAGCACATCGGAATCCAGTAAAATACAGTTAGTCTTGGACTACCTCAGCAATCATTTCAAAAGCAACTTGATTCTACGCAATTTAGAAACAAGAGATTTAACTTTGAACTTGAATTAAATGACTCTGAACAATTAACAATAGTAAAATTTAGTACATACCAAGCTGAGCTGCAGTCACAGGTAAGCTAAAATATGCTAACAAAACTCGCACTCTTAATTTGTGCTCGTGTAACCTAAATATTGTAGTCAGCTATGAATACTTTAACTGAACTTTGAAATTAAAGCAGTGAAATCTAATTATATTATTTTAATGCTGGCGTTTGAATTTCAACGACACTCGGGTTCATTTCGGAAAAGGAAGGGACCCTGCTTGGCAATGCAATTGGGACAATGAGCAACAAAGGTTCATGCTAAGTTGCTGTAATTTTGCGAGGCAAATGGAACAATTTGAAAAGCTGAGGTCTGCCATACAGTTCTGAAACTTTACGTGCTTTTAGTCTTCCTTGTTGGTTGATTGAAGGTTTGAAGCCGTCGATCGAGGAGGTGGCGACAGTCACACATTGTCGGCCGTCGCTGTTGCAGAAGCTGGATGTTGGCGCGCCTTCTTCTCGACACGGTCACCAGACGAAACGGGCTCTTGATGTGCGCCAGCTAATGCTTCCCGTCCGCGACACCATGTCAGAAACTATCATCGCAAGTCGAGCGCAATTACATGCTGCCAAACTCCGAAAGCGCGGCAACTCGCGGGAGCTTCATACAACACACCTGCTCCACTGCACCACCCCAGCCAGACTCTCCTCTCTGCCCGCGCTCCACGCAACAGAGTTAACACTACCAAAGATCCTACACACTTTGATTCTTCACACGACCTATCGATGTAATCGTTCGATAGCAGTTTTCCCTAGGCAAGACCCAGCGTAAAAATACAAATAATATTTACGAAACAAACCAATTATACATCGACATAAGTGCATATATATATATATATATATATATATATATATATATATATATATATATACAAACAGTAAAACAATTACAATATATAAAGAGACAGAAATGTCATATCTTGAGGTAACAAAACAAGGAAAAAAATAATAGTACAATAGATGGAAATAGGACGATATGCATTTCCGGCGTTACACGTGCCCCACATTGTCTGAGGATGTTCGTGTAACGTAAACAGACTCAGAAAATGTCCCAAAAAAGAAACAGCGGAAATGCATATGCTCAAAACATCAACAAAATTTAGCATTCGTCTAATTAACCATAAATCAATTTTTAGACCTAATAATTGAGTGGAGACACTCCTAATCTTATTCCACTCTGTCATCTTGCACAAAATAATACAGGTTGACAACATATTAAAATTCATAGAAAACATAGAAAATGGTTTAGCTATTCTAAAATTGTCAAAATTCCTAACAGTATCAAGAAATGGAATACTATTTACAAAATTAATCAGAGTACATGGTCATAAAAACAGGTAGATCAAAATACGCAAATTAATTATTAATTACATAGAATACACATTTTATATAACGTTTTCATAATTAATACTCTCGCCATGAGAGTCCACTTAACGCTAAACAAGAAAATAATATTCAGCAGATCGAAAAAACCATAAATATTGACAGTAGAATTCTTTCAGCTGTCCAGGAAGAAAAACAATTCCGCCTTCCGTACTCGCAAGTACAAAGAATGCCGACAGCGGCACAAGAGCCGACAGCGGCAAAAGAGCCGACAGCGGCTCCGCCTCGCCAGTATTGTTGCGCCCGCCTGTGCGGCACGCTTGATCTCACTCGCCTGCGTAACGGCATTTCCAGAACGTCCGTTTCACTGAATTCTTTAGGAAAAACTCACTCCCGAGTAATCTCAAGGAGTCCCTTAATACTATCACAGTGGATAACTCAACACTGTCCATCATCACACGCATGTACTAGCCTGAAACTTAAAACAGCGTCTAAGTACATCGGCAATGACTAATAAAACACACATTCATGAAATCTGATAGCTAGTTACAAAAGCATTTTTACATCCCTTAATCTACTGTGACTCAGCTGAAAACTTAAACTAGCAGCTTGGATTTTTCAGTTGGTTAAAACGTCTAATCAAAAATTAATTACTAGTTAATTACAAGTTCTTTAATGACCTCTAGGTCAGGCAAAAGCATCGCAACATGGCACATCCTTAAATCTTACACTCTATATTACATACTGTACAAATTACCCATTGTGTGGTATTAATCGATCCTAGGTTGGTACAATTTCAAGTCTACAATGTTCCGTATACCTATTAGTTTCCCAGAGCTTGGATACTCTAAGCAATAAGCATTTGTGTGAGGTATACCAATGACTTTATATGGTCCATTATAAACAAACTTAAATTTAGAGATTTCATGGTCTATCTCGCTCGATTTCTCATGAGCTTTTACAAGTACTACGTCTCCGATTGCAAACTTAGCAAAACGCGTATAACACTCCTGTCTGCTACTGTTATGCCATAACCACAAAACCAAAGGCAATTTGTAAAACAGATTTATTTTATTGGATTAATAATGGTATAAAGCAACAGAGCAGTGTTACCCTCTGAGAGGAATTTTGTTAAGTTGACCGTGTTGTTCCTAACGGAGGTGGCTTATCGGAAATGAAAGTCAAAATTACGTAAATATAGGAATAGTAACAAACAAAATTTTGCCTAGCTATATTGTTTACAGAATAAGGGAAACGGTCGCCAGCCTAATTAGGCAAGAGAAAGATTAACGTTCTCGTTTATGAAAGTATGTATAAGTAACTATAGTGGACAAACACAACCTAGACTTAGCCACACGCGAGTGCAATGAACTCTGACACACATATGCTTTAAGATTGAAGATAACAACTGGAGCAGCACAAACTATTTGCTAATTATAACATATACCGTAACGCACTATTACTTTCAGGGCTTACACAAAGTGAATGGTCTTTATAACATTACTCTTAATATGCACTTCTAATACACAAGAGAGACAAACACTTAGCAATCATGAACATATAGTTTTCTATTATTGCAGTTTCCCACATTTTACTACAGCGAAACACAATGTTGACAAAATTGCAAGAAACTGACTCACCTTTTAGAATTTACTACTGGCAACAATGTGATCATTTACTTTATAAGCCTCGTTCTTAAGAACTTTTAATTTTTGAATTTGGCAACAGCACTTTAGTAAGCAGTTTTAATAGGAATATTTTCAACAAACAACATTTACTTTAACTCACTCTATTGCCACAGTAACTTTAACTTTCTTTTTACTAAGTTCAAGAGGCATTAATTAGCAAAACTCTAGGCTTTAATTTCTTTTAGTAAGGACACTCGGATATCACTTTAGCTTAAACGGAGAGGAACCTGAGAGGTGTTATGATGAGGAGAAAAGTCGAGGTTGGTACATAAATTCAGATATAAATTACCTTATATTTCTGCACAATAACACATCCGTTAAGCTGATCCTTCACTGTACATCTTTGTAGTATTCCGATGTAATGATTGCACAATGTGGTGGCAACTGCCTGTTGGTAGGTGGAATTGTAGGCAGAATTGCTGGACTCTGTCATTTCTTGGTGGCGATGATAGATACAAACTCCAGAATAGTTCCAGCTATTTATCCATCCATCCGAGGCTTTGGAAAGAAGCAGGAAAAACCTCTCTCTGAATCAGCACAATATGCACCTTTATAATGGCAGTGCACGGATTCGTAGCTCATCTCCGACTGACTGCTCGTCCCCGACTGACTATCAGTTCCACCTTTTCCACCTAGGCCAACCACAATTTGCGCGCGCTACACAGTTCCGTTCCCGAGGGGAACCACACTACCTCTTACATACAGAATAACTAAGAGCCCTAAGTGAGGATCAGCAGTTTACATAATAGCAACCAAATGTATTAAATAAAACAGAACATTTTCACATATTGACACTTCTACAAAAATTATTCACACAAAATTACAATCATATACAGTAAGTTTTGTTCCCACCAAATGGGTCAAAGCATTTAAACGAGAGATATGCTACACAGCACAGAATCAAATCACGACATCAAAGGTTTGACAAAAAAAAAGAGTATACAGTTTTGTGTTATCTGTTCAAACACATTTACAAATGATCAACAATGTAACATTAAATAAAGCAAAAAAAAAATATATAAATAAATCCATATAGCATAAGAGCTGTGGTGTTACACGCGCTTTAGCGTCATGACGACGTATGCGAGCATCGGCTTTTAGCTTCATTACTTCTCGCAAACGATCTTTTTTCACACCAATACTAATGTTAATCCGTGGAGGGAATTTGATTATCTCTTCCAATTCACTTTCTACACTTTTGTCAATGCCGAAATTCCTCATGTTACGGCAGTTCAAACTCATTCCTACGTCGATGTCATCCGGCCAGTTAACAATGTGTATAGGCTGGTATTGCCTATGCACACCGTCTCCTGCCTCGTCAAAACCAACTACCATTGTTTTATCTAGTGACATACATGTCAAAGTTTTGCTTTCGCAGTTAATCACTGCACGGTACTTTAATAGCCAATCTAACCCGATAATTACTTCCGTAGTTAAGTCTGGCACGACGACAAACTCTTGTTCAAATCGTGCCCCACATATCTCGAAGTTGACAAAAATCTGTTTTGTGACCGGTTTACTGGCCTTCCCAGTAGCACCGATAATTTTCACTCCTGTTACTGGCATAACTACGATGCCAGGTCTGTCTTTCAGTAACTCAAATATTTTCCCAGATACAGCACTCAATTCTGCACCGGTGTCAATCAACACGTTTAGTTGTAGGTCGTGCGTATGAACAGACACTACTATCTGTCTACACTTGTCCTCGACTGTTTCTTTATTTTCCCACAGTAAATCCTCGTCTATATCCATGTCATTCCAGAAACAACCATCCGGCTTTGATCCTAAATTCGGCTTATCTGGCGGCTTTTTCGGCCTCTGTTCACATACAGTTTTAATTTCAACACGTTTGTCCTGAGGCTTGGTCTGTAGCTTCGCCTCCAATACCGAAACCTTTTCCTGTAACTCGTCAACTAGTGAGTGTTGCTTTGCTATCGATTCACTAATTGTCACCTTCGTTGATTCCACTTTGGTCAGATTGATCTCATCTGCCAATCTACCTGGAAGAATGTGCCCAGTAGCATCTGAAATTACTTCCTCTGGATCTGCGCAACCCACACTGCCATCGTCTGACCGTATAATGTCAGCTCTAACCTCATACACGCTGTAATCCATATGCTTTTCTACCAATCGTGTCCGGCTATCACTAAAATTCTCGTAATCTTTCTCCTCAATACTTTCGCAATGTTTAAACTGGAGTTTTGCGTCGGATGGGTCGGCCACTTCTAACACTATAACTTTCGGCAAAGTCTGCCGGTCAGGGCCAGAACTTTCCGTGACTACTTCAACATCTAACTCTTGCGGGACGAAACACGACCAATCTTGCTCGTGCTCCCCATTAACATCAACTGTTTCCGGTAAAGTCTGCCGGTTAGGGCCAGAACTTTCTATCATTTCACAAACACTATCTTCCTGCGGGACGAGACGCGGCAAATCCTGCACGCGCTCCCCATAAACACTTCTCCCATACAGACCCCTATAATCTCTTAGTTCGTCGTATAAGCGACCGAACTGCCTTAACCAGACCTCATCCCTCTCTGCATCCCCTCGCCCGACACCTGATCTTCTCTCAACACTTGCGAATCATTCTTAAACTCAATCTCCAGTTCCGCTGTGGGTATTACAGCTGCCACTTTATAACCGATTTCCGGAACACTACTTAAATTGTTCTCACTGACAGTGAATGTAAACTCCTGGAAATGGAAAGAAGAACACATTGACACCGGTGTGTCAGACCCACCATACTTGCTCCGGACACTGCGAGAGGGCTGTACAAGCAATGATCACACGCACGGCACAGCGGACACACCAGGAACCGCGGTGTTGGCCGTCGAATGGCGCTAGCTGCGCAGCATTTGTGCACCGCCGCCGTCAGTGTCAACCAGTTTGCCGTGGCATACGGAGCTCCATCGCAGTCTCTTACACTGGTAGCATGCCGTGACAGCGTTGACGTGAACCGTATGTGCAGTTGACGGACTTTGAGCGAGGGCGTATAGTGGGCATGCGGGAGGCCGGGTGGACGTACCACCGAATTGCTCAACACGTGGGGCGTGAGGTCTCCACAGTACATCGATGTTGTCGCCAGTGGTCGGCGGAAGGTGCACGTGCCCGTCGACCTGGGACCGGACCGCAGCGGCGCACGGATGCACGCCAAGACCGTAGGATCCTACGCAGTGCCGTAGGGGACCGCACCGCCACTTCCCAGCAAATTAGGGACACTGTTGCTCCTGGGGTATCGGCGAGGACCATTCGCAACCGTCTCCATGAAGCTGGGCTACGGTCCCGCACACCGTTAGGCCGTCTTCCGCTCACGCCCCAACATCGTGCAGCCCGCCTCCAGTGGTGTCGCGACAGGCGTGAATGGAGGGACGAATGGAGACGTGTCGTCTTCAGCGATGAGAGTCGCTTCTGCCTTGGTGCCAATGATGGTCGTATGCGTGTTTGGCGCCGTGCAGGTGAGCGCCACAATCAGGACTGCATACGACCGAGGCACACAGGGCCAACACCCGGCATCATGGTGTGGGGAGCGATCTCCTACACTGGCCGTACACCACCGGTGATCGTCGAGGGGACACTGAATAGTGGACGGTACATCCAAACCGTCATCGAACCCATCGTTCTACCATTCCTAGACCGGCAAGGGAACTTGCTGTTCCAACAGGACAATGCACGTCCGCATGTATCCCGTGCCACCCAACGTGCTCTAGAAGGTGTAAGTCAACTACCCTGGCAAGCAAGATCTCCGGATCTGTCCCCCATTGAGCATGTTTGGGACTGGATGAAGCGTCGTCTCACGCGGTCTGCACGTCCAGCACGAACGCTGGTCCAACTGAGGCGCCAAGTGGAAATGGCATGGCAAGCCGTTCCACAGAACTACATCCAGCATCTCTACGATCGTCTCCATGGGAGAATAGCAGCCTGCATTGCTGCGAAAGGTGGATATACACTGTACTAGTGCCGTCATTGTGCATGCTCTGTTGCCTGTGTCTATGTGCCTGTGGTTCTGTCAGTGTGATCATGTGATGTATCTGACCCCAGGAATGTGTCAATAAAGTTTCCCCTTCCTGGGACAATGAATTCACGGTATTCTTATTTCAATTTCCAGGAGTGTATTTTCTACTGCCGTGTCTACAGCTGATCTACTACTTGTGGGCGCACTCCTTTCTCCTAACACTGGCACACTCTCCTGCCGTTGATTAGTCCATACGGAATTTTCATAACGACGACACCTCGGTTTCCTACTGTTATTGGACCGCCAAAATTTCTCCACGGCCGGTCGGCCCCTCACCGGCGCGGCTAATGGTTTCCCTGTCTCGTCCCAGCAGATACGCTCCCCGGATGCTGCTGAGGCGGCTGATCACACCCTCTGGCGTTATTACTATTCTGCGCAGCCCGTATCACGCTAGTATGATACTGGTTTCCGTCATTCCGGTTATTATTTGCATTGTACCGATTGTCATTACGGCCCGAACCATTATTGTTATTGCTGCCAAGATTGCGGTGTGCATTATTCCCATAGTTATCGTTGTTGTGGTTCCCGTTGTTGTTACCACGGCCTCTACCACTGTCGCGATTATTGCGCCAATTGGCCTCGTCCTCAACTCTTTCTAGGAAATCATTGATTGTCTTGTAACTGCTTCCTATGTAGCGTTTTGTATCATCTGGAAGCTTCTTGAAGAGTTCCCAGACTATTTCGGATTCCGTGCGGCGATCACGCAAATATTCCAACTTGCGGATCCAGCCCTCACAAAACTCCTTCATTGAAACGCGCGAATTCGCATCGAAAGGCCTCGATACGACAAATTCGCGCCAGACACCTTGCTGTTTCTGCTATGACCAGTATTCAGCCAGAAACAAATTTTTAAACTCGTCAAAAGTCAGGTTCGTAATGTTGAGGTTTAAGCCCCAACGCTTGGCATCACCAGCCAACACATCAATAACCGCATTAATTTTTCTCTCATTAGCCCATGATCTGGGTAAAACTCTTTCACAATTTTTAATGAAATCCGTCGTGTGTATACCGCCTTTTTTCAAGGGGTCGAACCGCTCCTCTTTCGTCAACAATTCCGAACTATGTGCACAGATTGGCACATAGCTCTGTTTTTCTTCAAGTTTCTTTTCTAATTCCGACACTCTCGTAATCACTTGGCAAGTGGTTGTCGCAAGCGTTTCCACTTCCCTCTTTTTCTCTTCGCAGGTATTAGCCTGCTTCCTCACTTTGGTATCTACTTCGGATACTAAAGCCTTTAAAGTTTCCACCTTCTGTTGATCCTCTTTTCTCACTAATTGAATTTGTTCCGTCACCTTATTCTCGATGATCGGAGCAACTGCGTCTCCTACACTTTTCTCGATTCTGCTAACTTCGGAACCAAAACGAGTATTTATGCTCGCAATTTCCGCCTGAACGCCTATCATTTCCTGTTTAAGATTACCGATTTCGGTATTAATCACGACAATATCGTCTTTGATTTTATCAACTTTTGTGTTAACAACTTCAACATTGTTGTTAACAACATTAATAACTTTGTTCTGATTGACTAGCATTCGTTCAATTTTTTCAGACTGAGCTACTTGCTTGGCAGCCTGAGCTTCTTGCTTGGCAGTCTTAGCTTCTTGCTTGGCAGCCTGAGCTTCTTGCTTGGCAGCCTGAGCTTCTTGCTTGGCAGCCTGATCTTCTTGCTTGGCAGACAGAGCTTTAATTTCTGCCGATTGACTCTTGATTTCGTTAATCAAAACATTCAATAAATCAGTTAAATTCCCGGAAACTACCGGTTTTACTTCCACAGCGGCTTCCTCTTTAATTGTCCCCCCGTATTCGTCATCAAGGGATTCAGATTTGATTTTCGCTTCCGATTCCGAAACAATTTCTAAAGTTTGGAATTCCATTTCTGCTCTTTGTTGCGTTTCGGCGGTCGCGTCTTTCATGCTAGCCGCCTGCCCCTGAACAATGGGTACCGCGGTGCGCGTTTCCCACTGTTCGACCGATTGTTCCGTATCCAAGTCTACCAAATTTTGGCAATTGTTGCCTTCACTCATTTTAATATTTTTCAATATAAATGCCAAATCTCAAATCTAATTAGGATTCCTCACACTAATATTCTCGCTGACGTATCGACCATTTCGTAACCAGTACTTTGTTACGAGATTTGCACAATGCAAAATTCGTGTCCAGAACAACCTCAAATCTGAAGATTGTCCTGTCACCAGGTCGCCACGTGTAACCTCCCCCTCATTTATCGACCTTAATGACAGCGAAAAATTAAACCGCGTGTACCTAATGGAAATTTGGGAAAAGCAATCGTCACCGAAGTTAATCTGTCGGTAAAGAGGGAGGAAAGGGTTTCATCTAAATGAAAGGAAAAATGCAAATGAAACTGGTGGAAATTAATTTTGAAAAGGGGTAAAGTTAATAAAGAAAGTAAATGTGCGGCCGTTACGTTAACAATTAACTAGCGGTAATTTAGATATTTGAGATTTGGGGGAAATCACGGTTGCCAGTCCTAAGGACAATTACTATAGTAACTGAAAAAGAAAGGTTATTACACATATAACTAGCACTAGAAGCGTGGCAACTGAAGGTTGACACGTGTAGTGTGAAAACTGAAAGTTTGTCAGAAGTAATAAATTTCGCTACACTCTGACTTAATTTAGCAAAAGAATTAATAAAACCGGAAAATCGAAAGTTAATTTAGTGACTGAAGTTAATAGTAAGCTTTCTTTCTGAAGCACATCGAAATCCAGTAAAATACAGTTAGTCTTGGACTACCTCAACAATCATTTCAAAAGCAACTTGATTCTACGCAATTTAGAAACAAGAGATTTAACTTTGAACTTGAATTAAATGACTCTGAACAATTAACAATAGTAAAATTTAGTACATACCAAGCTGAGCTGCAGTCACAGGTAAGCTAAAATATGCTAACAAAACTCGCACTCTTAATTTGTGCTCGTGTAACCTAAATATTGTAGTCAGCTATGAATACTTTAACTGAACTTTGAAATTAAAGCAGTGAAATCTTATTATATTATTTTAATGCTGGCGCTTGAATTTCAACGACACTCGGGTTCATTTCGGAAAAGGAAGGGACCCTGCTTGGCAATGCAATTGGGACAATGAGCAACAAAGGTTCATGCTAAGTTGCTGTAATTTTGCGAGGCAAATGGAACAATTTGAAAAGCTGAGGTCTGCCATACAGTTCTGAAACTTTACGTGCTTTTAGTCTTCCTTGTTGGTTGATTGAAGGTTTGAAGCCGTCGATCGAGGAGGTGGCGACAGTCACTCATTGTCGGCCGTCGCTGTTGCAGAAGCTGGATGTTGGCGCGCCTTCTTCTCGACACGGTCACCAGACGAAACGGGCTCTTGATGTGCGCCAGCTAATGCTTCCCGTCCGCGACACCATGTCAGAAACTATCATCGCAAGTCGAGCGCAATTACATGCTGCCAAACTCCGAAAGCGCGGCAACTCGCGGGAGCGTCACACAACACGCCTGCTCCACTGCACTACCCCAGCCAGACTCTCCTCTCTGCCCGCGCTCCACGCAACAGAGTTGACACTACCAAAGATCCTACACACTTTGATTCTTCACACGACCTATCGATGTAATCGTTCGATAGCAGTTTTCCCTAGGCAAGACCCAGCGTAAAAATACAAATAATATTTACGAAACAAACCAATTATACATCGACATAAGTGCATAAATATATATATATATATATATATATATATATATATATATATATATATATATATATCTTAATGGGAGATTTCAATGCACAAATTGGCAGAGAGAAAGAACACCAAAAAACTGTAGGAAAATATCCAGCACACAGATTCACCAACAGAAACGGACTGAGATTTATTGAACTATGCCAACAAAATAATCTAAAAATAATGTCTACATCTCTGAGGAAAAAACCTAGAAAACAAAAGACTTGGAGGTCCCCCATACAAGAGATCGGCGAATATCAGATTGACCACATTGCCATCTCCTATTTCGTACAGAAAGAGATCCATGATGTCCAAGTCCGCAGAGGGGCGAACATTGACTCAGACCACTACTTAACACGCATTAAAGTGAAATTCACCCCAAAAAAATTCTATCCGAAGAAAACACACATGATGAAATTTGACACTCGAACAATCAAAGAAACCAATCTGAAGGAGGGGTGGGAAAAGGAACCAGCTGACTCTTGGGAAAAATTTCGAACAAAAATTACAAAGAAGGCAAAAGAACTGATCCCATTGAAAAAGAACACAAAACACCCCTGGTGGGACTCTGGATGTGAAAAAGCGCTGGAAGAAAGAAAGAAAGCCTTTCTGAAGTATAACAGTAAAAAATCCCCAGAAAATCTAGATCACTTCCACAACACCAGAAGACAAGTGGCAAAAACAATCAGACAAGTCAAGAGGAAGTACCTCAAGGAACAGTGTGAGTCTATTGAAGAAAATTTCCGTAACTATAATGTACGAGACTTCTATAAGACCTTTGCTGGGAGAATCAATGTATACGGCTCACGAAATCTATGTTTCAGAAAACCAGATGGAAAACTAGCGCTCACAAATCGGGAAAATTGTGAGGAGCTGGCAACATACTTTTCCGGACTCCTCAATTGCCCTGAACCTTCTTCAAGATTCCCTCAAGAAACTGCTATCTACACAAATCCAGAATCCCCACCACCTACACTAGAGGAGATCCAAAGACATATTCATAGACTGAAAAACAACAAGGCATCCGGAGAAGATAATATCACTGCAGAACTACTTAAAAATCTTGGACCAAATTCCCTCAAAGAACTCACTCAAATCATCACAGACATTTGGCAGACAGAAAAACTACCAGAAGATTGGAAATGCGCCCTAATTCATCCACTGCATAAAAAGGGAGACATGGCAGATATAAACAACTATCGAGGAATCTCCCTTCTCCAAGTCACTTATAAAATCCTCTCAGCTTGTCTTCTTCAACGAACACAAGAACAACTCGAACACAGTATTGGTGAGTACCAAGCTGGCTTTCGCCCTCACCGATCCTGTGCAGAACAAATTTTCAATTTGAAGACAACACTAAAATGCAAAGCAGTCAGAAACAGTCCGATCATTTGTTCCTTTGTTGATTTCGCAAAGGCTTATGATTCAATCGATAGGCAATCCCTCTTTATTATCCTTGAGGAGCTAGGACTCGATCCGAAAACCCTAAACCTTATCAAAGAAACTCTCACAAACACAACTTCTAAGATAAAATTCCTAGGTGAAATATCAGAGCCCTTCCTGATCAAAACCGGCGTCAGACAAGATGACGGCTTGTCTCCACTCCTCTTCAACCTTGTCTTAGACAAAGTCATCCGAGAATGGGAAAAAGAACTGAAGAATCAAAATTACTGGAAGCCTATACAACTAGGAAGATCTAAAGATGGTATTAAAATTTCATGCTTGGCATTTGTAGATGACGTGGCCATTCTAGCAGAAAACGAGACCACAGCAATTAAACAGATAGACATTCTCAAAGAATGCGCCGAAAAAGTTGGGCTACAAATTTCCTTCCAAAAAACCAAATTCATCTGCTCAAAATTTGAAACTCAAAAACTGACTACAAAATATGGACAAATTGAGAGAGTTCCATTCTTTAAATACTTAGGCGAGGTCCTAGAACCCACAAGGGGGAGAGAAAACTGCACAAAAAGTTCGACTGCAAAAACTGAAAAGAGCATACTGGAAAACCCACAACATCTACAATAAAAAGTGTCTCTCCATTCACTCAAAAATACGACACTACAATACAGTAATCAAGCCCGAAGCACTATATGCCAGCGAAACACTCACACTCCATAGAAAAGGCGACCTGGAAGGCATCCTGAAAGAGGAAAGCAAAATTATCAGAAAGATTCTTGGCCCAAAAAGAACGGAAGATGGATACAGGTTACAGTCTCGGAAAACTACAGAAAAATTATCTAACCTCGCCCCAGACATCCGGAAAAGAAGACTAAAATTTTACGGTCATATCCACAGACTCCCAACACCCAGACTCTCCCACAAAATTTTAATATACATTGAAAAATTGAAAACCATACCCTGGATACAAGAAACCAAAACAGATCTAGCAAATGCACAAATAAATTCTTCAGAAGTTATAAACAGAAATGTATACAGGCAAAAAATCAATAGTTGGAAAGTACAACCCCAGAATGAAGTTTGCAAGAGACAGGGGACAAAATGGACAGAGGAAAGAAAGAGAATTCATGGGGAAAGAATGAGAGAAGTTTGGAGAATTAAAAAATTGAATCGGAAAAGCTTTGCGTGATCCGTATGGGTCCAATCGCACATAATAATTATATATATATATATATATATATATATATATATATATATATATATATACAAACAGTAAAACAATTACAATATATAAAGAGACAGAAATGTCATATCTTGAGGTAACAAAACAAGGAAAAAAATAATAGCACAATAGATGGAAATAGGAGGATATGCATTTCCGGCGTTACAGACCTAACTGTTTTGTGTTGCAGGAATACCAAGCTATTTGACTAGTGCTTTATTTCCACGACGTCTTATGACTCTCTCCACGAGAAAAACATCCGGTTCTGAACTTTTCTGCAACTCCTCGGTGTAGAAGCAGCTTGCAATTTCTTCACCTTTACTACCCTTCAATATATAAGTTCTAGGATTCGCTCTTTGCACCTTTGAAACTGTAAATATCTCAGTTGACCACTTCGGTAGGTATGATTTCTCAAATGCCGTCTTGTGTTTTGAGATACGCACCAAATCACCTACATTAAATTTCTGTCTATGTGGATCCAGCATTTTAATGCCATAGTACACCGTATCCATGAGTTCCATTATCACGAACACCGATTGGTCACATTTTTATTGTGCTATGTTTGGTTCGATTATACTGGGCAATTATTTCTGGGAGGATATCTGTCCATTTGTATGAGCCGCAAAGATTAAAACGCATCCACATTTGACCTTTTATTGTTCTGTTCAGACACTCCGCAATACTTGCCTTCAGGTGAGTGAATGTTGAGCAGTGATGTATTCCGTACCGCTGCAGCACAGTCTTGAAATACCTATTGTAGAACCCTCCACTGTGTCGATTTGGAGGTTGTCTGGGCATCGATTCGTCCCTGTCTGTAGCAAACACTCAAAAACATCCGCAACATTTCTGCCTGTTTACGTTTTGACAGGTAATGCCTGGGCAAATTTGTAGTATGTATCAATAACCATTAAAATATATTTGAATCCATTATTCTCATGTGAATATTCTCTCATATCTACAAGATCAGCTTGCCATAAGTGATCCAAACCTTTGATCATAGCAGGCCGGAGTGGCCGAGCGGTTCTAGGCGCTACAGCCTGGAACCGCGCGACCGTTACGGTCACAGGTTCGAATCCTGCCTCGGGCATGGATGTGTGTGATGTCCTTAGGTTAGTTCGGTTTAAGCAGTTCTAAGTTCTAGGGGACTGATGACGTCAGAAGTTAAGTCCCATAGTGCTCAGAGCCATTTGAACCTTTGATCATAACATGCCTACGAGGGTATGTTTTGCGTGCTGGTTTGTGCAGTTCTCGAACTACTGTCAGCATACTTATTCGATGATACCTCTCTCTCTAAGCTCGGACATTATTGAAACAACCTCATTCGAATGAACTTTGTTACCTGCAGCAGCTGATGCCATGAGCAGCCGTAGTCGATTTATTAGCTCGTTGGGGTCGTCATAATATATATACTGGGGTATTCGATTGTTCACTGCTTTATGCTCAATGTCAATACCATCACCGCTGCTGCTGCTGCAGTTGTTGTTGTTTTTGCTATCAAGTATTGGATTATAATGGTTTTATGTTTCTTGTTGCTCAGGTTTTTCGTGATATCATGTACACCAGTCATGTGTAGTATTTCATGGTATGTTTCCCTATCACTAACTGAATAATGTACAGGTTTTTTGGTAGGTCTTAGGAAAATAAGATTCTTTAAGCCGGGTGTTCTCTCAAACCGCCTATCACCAATCTGTATTTTGTCATCAGTTACAGTTATAGGATGCGTACCCAACATGTACAGTCTTCCCTTGCTAACGCCAAATGGTCTATCTATCTGACTGGGGGTGCGACGGTAATGAATTCGTCAATGGCAACACCCTCGTTATCGCGTGTTTTTGTTTTTGCTGAGAGCTGTCGGAGAGATTCAGTAACCGGCTTAAAGGTCTCTCTTAGTGCTTGCTGTTGATCCATATGCCCTAACATCAGCAACCGTAATTTCTCACGAACTGCTTTCCGCTCGTGAATCACTTTCTGCTTCGTCGACATCTCGGTGTAAACTAATCAGACATCTCCGTAGAACGAGGCTTTGTATAAACGGTCATTTTCTTCTTCCTATTACTATGTACCTGTTGCCTCTTCTCAACAGCAAGGAACTCTACCTCTATTTTCCCCTCAATAGCCTCAATCTTTTCAGTTAAGTTGGTTACTTTCTTACTGATTTCATTAACTAAATCATTTAACGCATGCACCAATCTCAAAATAGTCTGGTAATATGTCTCTAGTTCCCGGTGCATACCTCCAATTTAATGCACAATAGCTTGAATTTTCGCATCCATGTACAGGCGAATGTTCTGTCTGTGTACACCCATTCTCTCGGGTTGAGAGCTAGACGTACGCGCGGATTTGTCCACGGTGCAGCGTATACTGATGTACTAACTCTCATACCGTGCTATACGTGCAAAAACTCTTGAAAGTTCCGCGTGTATCTACCATTACTCAGTTTTCTTGTTTTATCAATAACAAGAAACCCCTACTATGAATGATTCCAGCAGTCAGCACGTATCTTTACAAAATCACTTAACGACATGTCAGTTCCGACATGTGCCTTGTAAATGTATTTTAAATTCAGATTGTCTTGTTTGAAGGCTATAAAGAGGTTTGTGTTATCCCTAAGCAACTGTTTGGGGATTCTTGAATATGTTTGACTTAGATAAAATACATCAGCAACCATATGACGAACGAAACAGAAATATTTTCGAATTTGGTCTTGGTTTTCCACAGCAACATCCTCAAACATGAAGACAGTGTTTGGTTTTCCTTTTTCAGGTCGAGAGATATCACTGCTTTCACTTAATGTCGTGTATGTAACACCATTTACACCATGAAATAACTTCTGCAATAGCTGATACTTGGGTTGAAACAGTGTTTTTGAGAATACACAAAGACGTTCAAATCGGACTCCATCTACATGTGTTAGCAGAGTCATGATGACATTAGTCTTCCCACAATTGGATGGACCTCAATAATTGCTCGTATATTATCGGGAAGGAGAATTCCGTTCGTCTTGTTCTTCTTCAGGTGTTCTTTTGCATCTTCACAGGACCAGTCACTGGCAACAAAGTCCTTGTGATGAGGATGTTTCACCCACCCTGCCATGATACTGACTACACCAGGGACAGACAAGTAGTTGACGTATATAGAATGATACACTGGAAAGGATAATAATAGTATGTGTAGCCACTATAGTTCCATCACTTAACCAACTGAACTGTATTGACTACACAGAGAAAACATCTATATATTTTACCCAGGAAGAGTAGCTTGATCAATCATCATCTCAATAACTCGTATAGCAATGAAAACAGACAATAATTGTAATACTATGACTATAATGAAAGAGGTATGAAATAAAACACAAACACAGTTTGAGATTATATATATATATATATATATATATATATATATATATATATATATATATATATAATTTATTTAACTATCAGTAGTACTTCACGAATATCATTACAATCTTTATGTATCTTCTTCGCACCTGTACAGTATTTACCAAATAACGCTTTTTGACATGCAATAAATTCAGCACGTATCTCACTCAAGCAGATAGATGCCTCACAGTACCCAGGTTTTTCACACACACATTTAAGCTGTTTCTCTTTAGGTTCAGCGTTCATGTGAAAAAAAAGGGTGCTGCTTCAGCTCATCAACATATACACTATGCTCACGTAGGGAGTTTACGACATCATTGTATGTAGAGTTTATGCTGGGCAACCAATGGTTCAGTCCCTACAGTGTAAGACATATGGCAGCATCCAGATCGTATAACTTCATAACTGAGGTATTTCTTAGATAAACACAGTTGTCACCTGATTTCGCACATAATGCACAGTCATCATACTCAGATGTAATAGAAGTGTCACACCAGTAAGGCGAATGTCTGGTGGAAAACGAGTTGGATAATATTTTGTGGTCATTTGCTGATTGATTTTGCGCTCTGCACGACATATTTCATCCCAGTCGAAGTCGGGAATTGGCAGTTCAACACACTTGGATATATTTTCAAGCTCCATTCTCGCATGCAAGTCCCAGACATGATGCGCTCCTATAGCAATGTTGACATGTTTCAATCCACTGGTAGTTAAATTGTATGTGGAGGTGAAAAGCATAGGTGCATTCGACACCTTCCTATCCATAGTATCTGCACTCTGGTTGTACTATCACAGGGATGTTCTGCTGGGATGGGTCATATTTTGGTGACCAGTACTGGCCTCCACCTTGTTGTTTAACACTACCAGCTACAGCATTCGATGTGTCGAGTGCGGATCGTGTTTCCTCATCACACAAATCAATGAGTGGGATGGACAACAGCAACTCCTTGTCCTGCTCCAGCAAGTGGGCAGTGTGCGCTACCAGATCCCACGTGGCTGCTACCAGTTCAGACGCACTGGAGGCTGTTGCTGCAGGTCTCGACAAGATGGTAGCTGAACTTGCTACAGGTCTGCACGTGGCAGCAGAGCTTGGTATGTTGGTGTTCAACCCTGCTGAACGAAGACGAGGAAGCATTAGACATGGACCAAGACATGAAAGCATTGAATAATGATAATAATAACACTAACGCTTACCAGACAGAAAAAAGTGATATGGGATGCTTAATTTTCCATCTAATTCTGTTCTGCATGGCTGTGCTGGAGTGCGACTGCTGTTGACACTCCATTGTTCTTCCTCTTCTTCTTCTGCTGCTGCTGACTGACTGGACAAGACGGAGGTCCCAGAGCTGCTGAGCCTCGCCTATATCTCCTACAGTGACATCACCAGATGCCACCATCTTACTGGCTGAAGTCGATCATGTGACTGGATTAAGGGTTCCTATTGGGTCCCACCATTTTCCCCCTCCCTAGACTGATATCTTGGACTACATTACAGAATGGACAATAGTGCACTCTGGTGGAAGTACTGTGTACTAGACCACTTGGGCCTCGTGGTGAACACACTGTTTCCCACCATCGTGGGTAATGGTACTTGCGTCATCACCTGACGTCATGTCTGTGATCTTTGACGAGTGTCCTCTGCTGATAGTAGTGTGTACTAGGTCAGTTGGAGTCCGGACGTCGTGGTGAACACACCGGATAGCTGTACTGCATCAAATTGTTTAAATAAAGACTTGTGTCCAGCACTGGCCGAGTCCTTTTCCAACGAATCACTAGGAGGAGGTCGTGGTCAAGTGACTGAGGTTAGTGGGGGTAGCCCAAGTGACCTACCTTCCAGCCATTTTCTTAGGTTAGTAGAGGTATCCCGAATGACCTATCTTTACTAGCAAAATTCAAACTTGGTGCCAGTTCCTAGGAAGAGGTGGCAGTCGGTTGACTTAGGTTAGTGGGGGTAATCCACGTGACCTATGTTCCCGCAATTTTCTTAGGTTAGTAGTAACTGTGGTGTGATGCATTAACCTGTTGGAGTTCGAACCTCCTGTCATTTTTTGGGGGGAAGGGAGGGGAGGGGTGGTTAGGTTAGTGCAGGTAGCCCAATTTACCTAACTTCCCACCAAAATTCAAACTTTCCACCAAAAGCCGCCATATTGGATGACGTCACGGCCGCCATCTTGGATAACTTCATCCCGTCATCTTGGATAATGGTACTTTGGGGCCGTACAGCTACTGCACAAATACTACCGATAAGGTCACGAGCCTGCGAGAGGCGCTGCAGGCGCTATCGTGCTGTTAGAAAGGGCACTCGCATCGGTTGTCTGCTGCCGTAGCCCATTAACGCCACATTTCGACACACTGTTCCAACGGATACATTCGTTGTACGTCCCACATTTATTTCTGAGGTTATTTCACGCAATGCTGCATGTCTATTAGCACTGACAACTCTACACAAGCACCGCTGCTCTAAGTCGTTAAGGGAAGGCCGCTGGCTACTGCGTTGCCCCTGGTGCGAGGTTGTGGCTGAAAGATGGCAGTGACGTCGCGCTCTTGACGCTGTGGTTCTCGGAATATTGAATTCCCTCGTCATTTCCGAAGTGGAATGCCCCATGTAAAGTAATATTCTATGTACCGACTTGACAGAAAATCCTAGGAAGTTCTGGTCTTAAGTTAAATCAGTAAGTGGATCGAAACAGCACATCCAGACACTCTGGGATGATGATGGCATTGAAACAGAGGATGACAAGTGTAAAGCTGAAATACTAAACAGCTTTTTCCAAAGCTGTTTCACAGAGGAAGACCGCAGTGCAGTTCTTTCTCTAAATCACCGCACGAACGAAAAAATGGCTGACATCGAAATAAGTGTCCAAGGAATAGAAAAGCAACTGGAATCATTCAACAGAGGAAAGGCCACTGGACCTGACGGGATACAAATTCGATTCTACACAGAGTATGCGAAAGGACTTGCCCCCCTTCCAACAGCCGTGTACCGCAAGTCTTTAGAGGAGCGGAAGGTTCCAAATGATTGGAAAAGAGCACAGGTAGTCCCAATTTTCAAGAAGGGTCGTCGAGCAGATGCGCAAAACTATAGACCTATATCTCTGACGTCGATCTGTTGTAGAATTTTTTTTTCTCGCATATCATGTCACTTCTCGAAACCGAGAATCTACTCTGTAGGAATCAACATGGATTCCGGAAACAGCGATCGTGTGAGACCCAACTCGCTTTATTTGTTCATGAGACCCAGAAAAATTTAGATACCGGCTCCCAGGTAGATGCTATTTTCCTTGACTTCGATACAGTTCTGCACTGTCGCCTGATAAACAAAGTAAGAGCCTACAGAATATCAGACCAGCTGTGTGGTTGCATTGAAGAGTTTTTAGCAAACAGAACACAGCATGTTGTCCTCAATGGAGAGACGTCTACAGACGTTAAAGTAACCTCTGGCGTGCCAAAGGGGAGTGTTATGGGACCATTGATTTTTACAATACATGTAAATGACCTAGTAGATAGTGTTGGAAGTTCCATGCGGCTTTTCGCCGATGATGCTGTAGTATACAGAGAAGTTGCAGCATTAGAAAATTGCAGCGAAATGCAGGAAGATCTGCAGCGGATAGGCGCTTGGTGCAGGGAGTGGCAACTGACCCTTAACATAGACAAATGTAATGTATTGCGAATATATAGAAAGAAGGATCCTTTATTGTATGATTATATGATAGTGGAACGAGCACTGGTAGCAGTTACTTCTGTAAAATATCAGGGACTATGCGTACGGAACGATTTGAAGTGGAATGATCATATAAAATTAGTTGTTGGTAAGGCGGGTGCCAGGTTGAGATTCATTAGGGGAGTCCTTAGAAAATGTAGTCCATCAACAAACGAGGTGGCTTACAAAACACTCGTTCGACCTATACTTGAGTATTGCTCATCAGTGTGGGATCTGTACCAGGTCGGAGGAGATAGAGAAGGTCCAAAGAAGAGCGACGCGTTTCGTTACAGGGTTATTTAGTAAGCGTGATAGCGTTACGGAGATATTTAGCAAATTCATGTGGCAGATTCTGCAAGAGAGGCGCTCTGCATCGCAGTGTAGCTTGCTACCCAGGTTTCGAGAGGGTGCGTTTCTGGACGAGGAATCGAATATATTGCTTCCCCCTACTTATATCTCCCGAGGAGATCACGAATGTAAAATTAGAGAGATTCGAGCGCGCACGGAGGCTTTCCGGCAGTCGTTCTTCCCGCGAACCATACGCGACTGGAACAGGAAAGGGAGGTAATGACTGGCACGTAAAGTGCCCTCCGCCACACACCATTGGGTGGCTTGCGGAGTATAAATGTAGATGTAGATGTCTCTGGTTCGAAGTACCATTCCGCGTGAAAAGTGAGTTACTTCCCGACATGCGGACCCTAATGACGTCAGAAAGCTTTTCACATGAATGACCTGAGTACAAATGGCATCTTAGACTATGTACTGCCCTTTGTAAGTTGTGTACGCTATACTACCGCCATCTGTGTAATTACGTGCATACCGCCATCCCATGAGTTCCGGCACATCTTACAATTGATAAATTGCGTGTTGCATGCCTCCAGGATACGGGACTTTCACAGTGTCTGTGGTGGCCGCCAGAAGCCTCGCCTCACGTGAACTGTGGTGTCGCCGCCACTGCCCGTCCAGCGGCGCTGCCTCCTCGGTCTGCGGGCGGCAGGTGGAGCCGTCCTCACGAACAAAGGAGTCGTCCTTGAGCACCAGCTGCGGCTGGCCGGCGCAGCCTCGTTAGAATACGTAATTGATGGGCCGCCGGCGCTCGCTCCGTGGGCCATTAGTGGCCGAGCTCCTACCTCGGCGTCTGTATCCCCCCAGCGGCCTTGCCGCTAAACAGTACCTCGCCTGCGTGTCGAGCGCGACACCTCACACAGTTTCGCGCGTCACCAATGTCTCGCACTCATTAAAGCCACAGTCTAATATACATGGTCGCGTCACTAACTACTGTGAAAATTGTTACCCTCCAACACCCTACCACGCCATAGCGGAGAAGCGTTGCAACCGTCCCCCAATTGAAGCAGCTGATCGCCGTCATTTGCAGGGATGAATCCTAGTACTGGGGTTGTGATTTGATGTGTATGAGACGCAACAAGAGCAAACTGAAGCACAAATTGAACACATGTTTGTTTCAAAAAAATACTGAGTATTCGAGTCTATTTTAAAAGTATACTTAAATGAATGAGGTTTCCTAATTTCCGAAGTACGTCTGCATAGAGACGCGAAATTTAAGAATCTAAGGCTCTTTCCTGACAAGGTGGAGCGAGTTTACATCGAGTTATTTGCTTTAGATAATTACATGAAACTTTTAAAGAAGCAGACAGTACGATTATTATTTAATTCACGTAATTTTCCTCTCAGGTCCTGTTTGCTTTTTGCCGACTACTGTGTACATTTTGCACGCTTACTTTTGTTTAGCACACTATTGTCTACACTCGAATTTTGGTATGATTAATTGTAATAACCCATATCACTTTAAATACCGTACGAATTTCATTCGCACATTAGTTTTTAACACTGATAGCACCTCTGAAAGTGGTTGAGTTTGCAACATTTGATCAAATATTTGACCATCTACGAAGTATAATCACCACCTGACAACACATGTTAAGTATCTAAACGCAATTATTCGACCTATCTCTGATTCATACTTAATATATATTTGATTAAAAACCTAAATACCTATCATGTTCTTGGCTTTGGCTTCGGAGGTTTCCTTGCATTGGTAACCTGGAAAAGGAACGTTCAAAATTATACACACTGACAGTATTTCCACACTATTTAACCTAGGCCTATATTGCATGATTTCCAGGACACTATACCTTTTTCAAATGAGTTGGAAATCCAAATACTGTCGGTATAGCATCGTCCTTCAATTGACGTCAGTTTACATAATTTTCCATGTAACAATTCTCTTCAAAATGAAGAGAGCACAGCAAATGATTTGCTGTCGGTTGGAAGTTCTCTCACGGAGTAGCAGCTATCCATTTCCGATTTAGAAAATCATTTTTAAGGGGAAACCTAAACAAAAACAAACGCTCATGATGTATTATTTCTCCACGAAAATACTATATACGAGTAACAGAAAATAAGAAACAACCAGAAATGACTGCATTGTGAAATGTAACATTGTTCCCGTCTTCGTCTTTGCTTCCATTCTTACTGTTACAATTAAAAGCAGCACACGAACGAACCCTGTTTACGCACTGTTTCCCTGCAAATGGCGGCTTCTATCACGTTCAATGTGGGGATGCGAACTAGCGCCAATGCGCGGTCTAGTTTTTATTTAGTAAGTCTATGTTACCCTCTGATAGTTGGTGCGACACTAGCGCCCCAAGCGGTGAGAAAGAAGCCGTAAAATTAACGTTCCTTTTTAGTTATTTTTCTAGTTAATTAGGAAATAGTTGTTACATTTTTGGGTTCGAAGCATTAGTAAGTCATCAAGAGACATGAATGACCATGGAACGCATGTAAAAGCAGCCGAATTTTCCTGATTCAGTGACATAAGCTACAATTTAATGAAGAAGAAGTACTTTCGAGTATGTGTACAACTGAGCTTACCTTGCTGAAAACAAGAGAATACAAATACATATTTCATACATGAGAAGGATACGTAACAACTTTGTAGGGAGCCTAATGTTTCGCATAGCCTAACACTTCAATCGACTTTCTAATACCTAAATATCTTTGTAAATGTAATTATTTTTCTGCAAAAGTGAATGTGTTGAAGATTCTTGACGTTCGTGGCTTGGATGCACCAACAATAATGGAATTGGTTTCTTCTGTGTCGGGAAACAGTTTTATTGCTTTTATTCTTTCATTATCACGCCAGTCTGGTGTTTACTTCAGGTACAGTTGTGGTAGTTTATTTGCTACTTCAGATAATGTAGGTACTGCATTCCATACACGTTCCCTATCTTCCATTTTCACTGATTTGACTGGAAGTGTAGTAAAGAAAACTTTGCGTTTTTGAGTAAATACACGACGCCTTTCTGCAAAAGTTGAGGTCTTTCGCTGTATACTAGCAATTTTTTTGTTCGCCAGTAAAACGACATTCTCCAGTAAATATCTGTAAGATACAAGAAAATCGTATGCAAACTGTTTATAATGTAGCGGTTCACGCCTCTAAAGGTCGTTAGGAAACCTAAAAAATGACAAATGTGGTGTCTCCTTCTTGTTGTTGCTCCAGTTTATTGCGTTACAGACGCTCCCATATGTAAAAACCATTCTCCAGACCAATATTAACGACAACGATTCGCTTTCGCATTCAAGAGATATCGCTGAACTTAACAGTGCAGCTTCCTAGCCGCTTGGTGCGCTGCAATCGCAGTGAGCAACAGAAAAAAAAGGGGGACGGAGTGTCGCGACTGTAACATCAGACTGTAGTAGAGCTGCGGCACTCTTGCTATTTTTTGTTATACCACAATCTGAAACAGACAGTTGCGAAACTCGATAGTGCAAAGTAAACACATCCTTTTGACAGCTACAGAGGTGATAGCGCTCCAGGGGGCTAGCCTGTAGTAACAGCAGTAAAAATGGTTCAAATGGCTCTGAGCACTATGGGACTTAACATCTGTGGTCATCAGTCCCCTAGAACTTAGAACTACTTAAACCTAACTAACCTAAGGACATCACACACATCCATGCCCGAGGCAGGATTCGAATCTGCGACCGTAGCAGTCGCGCGGTGCCGGACTGAGCGCCTAGAACCGCTAGACCACCGCGGCCGGCCGTAACAGCAGTGTTACTGTTTCTAATTCTGATGATCAACTCTCCCTTCTATCCCGGCATCTCTCGTTTAGAGCAGTATTTTTTTTGAAATCTTCCCAGCTTTCTTTCTAGCCGCCTGCTTCTCCCGTACATTTCGTCAGTGGTCACACCAGTAAATATTAATCCCGCGAAGTACTATCGATAGTTCTAGATTCACGAGTGAAAGATCTTGTTCATGCTTCTGCGGAAAGAAGACGGTTTTGCTTAAGGGAAAGTGAGGGGCATGGAAAAGAATGACGCAACCTATACGTCTAGCGGAGTTGTGAAAGGGTAAATGTCTGCTTGTTTCTCGGTCGGTACTGGCAACCCACAGATGCGCTCTACTCGCACCAATCAGCAACTGCTGTACATACAAAACACATAAGTAACAAAGACCACAGAAAGAGGATAACAGAGACGGTCGTGTTTAAACACGCTCATTAGATTATTTATTTCTTAGTTGACTCACACAACACAACGATGTTTTGCAACGCATCGAAAGAATTTCTTTCTCTTGTGAATAATGACTGGATTGATAAGAGGAACAGAAGAAGCATAGAAATGATGTAGTCGCAGCTTGTGGTTGAAACCAATTCTGTTTCTATCTGCAAAGAGTTTTTTAAAAATTTGCGTAGGAAGATAAAAGATTGCGGTGTTCTGCAGCTTCTACAAATAAATACTTGTAACTTACACAAAACATTTATGTGAAAATTTGTTAAACTTTATTGTGAATGCACTTATGTATTATGTACAATGGAACAAATAAACTGCCTTGCTTAGATTTGATCAGTTTTATTTTTCATTCCACGGACTCAAAAATGAGGAGATTCTCGTACATCTGGAACATGTCAGAAAACATAACAAACATATTTAGAACTCATTTCCGGATTTCCACCAAAAAGAGTCTTAATACACACTTTTTCGCTCAGAAAACTTTTTCTCGGTTTGTGGAGTTACCCAAAAATGTGACACCGTGTGACAAAGCAGAGTAAAAGTAAACAAAATACGCCAGTTATTTATTTTTAAGCCTCTATTGTCAGACTTTCTAAGAATATGTGACATAGTAGTGCAGTTGAAACTTGTTGCGATCAAATTTCCCTTAAACCTCCATTAAAACCATGGCCAGATGTTGGTCATCTCCATTGCAACCATGATCAAGCATTGGTCTCTCTTTTTGTAACGGTGCAATTTTCAAATCTCTTGAAAGTTGCCTCTGGAATTGAAGATACAAGTCCCCATTATCTTTGGTGGGGGGGAGGAGGATAATGGGATGATAACGTGGAGCAATCAATTGCCAAGTGTCTTTGTGACTCCACCTTAAGAGCTATACTGGTCGGTTTTCTGAGATGTAAGTGAGAGGGTCAGCTAAAGCACTCAGCTCAATAGTGCCCTGGACATCCACGCAAATGTCTTTAATCTGGTTATCTCAAGTAAAGATTGGGTTGAGAATCAGTGGACAAAGTTCAAAACCATCGTACGATATGCATTAGACGAGTATGTGTCAAGCAAGATCGTAAGAGATGGAAAAGAGCCACCGTGGTACAACAACCGAGTTAGGAAACTGCTGCGGAAGCAAAGGGAACTTCACAGCAAACATAAACATAGCCAAAGCCTTGCACACAAACAAAAATTACACGAAGCGAAATGTAGTGTGAGGAGGGCTATGTGAGAGGAATTCAACGAATTCGAAAGTAAAGTTCTATCTACTGACTTGGCAGAAAATCCTAAGAAATTTTGGTCTTATGTCAAAGCGGTAGTTGGATCAAAACAAAATGTCCAGACACTCTGTGACCAAAATGGTACTGAAACAGAGGATGACAAACTAAAGGGCGAAATACTAAATGTCTTTTTCCAAAGCTGTTTCACAGACGAAGACTGCACTGTAGTTCCTTCTCTAGATTGTCGCACGTCGCGCAGATGACAAAATGGTAGATATAAAGATAGATGACAGAGGGATAGAAAAACAATTAAAATCGCTCAAAAGAGGAAAGGCCGCTGGACCTGATGGAATACCAGTTCGATTTTACACAGAGTACGCGAAGGAACTTGCCCCCCTTTCTTGCAGCGGCGTGCCGTAGGTCTCTAGAAGAGCGTAGTGTTCCAAAGGACTGGAAAAAGGCACAGGTCGTCCCCGTTTTCAAGAAGGGACGTCGAACAGATGTGCAGAAATATAGACCTATATCTCTAACGTCGATCAGTTGTAGAATTTTGGAACACGTATTATGTTCGAGTATAATGACTTTCCTGGAGACTAGAAATCTACTCTGTAGGAATCAGCATGGATTTCGGAAAAGACGATCGTGTGAAACCCAGCTCGCGCTATTCGTCCACGAGACTCAGGGGGCCATAGACACGGGTTCCCAGGTAGATGCCGTGTTTCTTGACTTCCGCAAGGCGTTCGAAACAGTTCCCCACAGTCGTTTAATGAACAAAGTAAGAGCATATGGACTATCAGGCCAATTGTGTGATTGGATTGAAGAGTTCCTAGATAACAGAACGCGGTATGTCATTCTCAATGGAAAAAAGTCTTCCGAAGTAAGAGTGATTTCAGGGGCGCCGCAGGGGAGTGTTGTTGGACCGTTGCTATTCACAATACATATAATTGACCTTGTGGATAACACCGGAAGTTCACTGAGGCTTTTTGCAGATGATGCTGTAGTATATCTAGAGGTTGTAACAATGGAAAATTATACTGAAATGTAGGAGGATCTGCAACGAATTGAAGCATGGTGCAGGGAATGGCAACTGAATCTTAATGTAGACAAGTGTAATGTGCTGCGAATACATAGAAAGAGAGATCCTTTATCATTTAGCTACAATATAGCAGGTCAGCAACTGGAAGCAGTTAAATCCATAAATTATCTGGGAGTAAGTATTAGGAGTGTTTTAAAATGGAATGATCATATAAAGTTGATCGTTGGTAAAGCAGATGCCAGACTGAGATTCATTGGAAGAATCCTAAGGAAATATAATCCGAAAACAAAGGAAGTAGGTTAAAGTACGCTTGTTCGCCCACTACTTGAATACTTCTCAGCAGTGTGGGATCCGTACCAGATGGGGTGATAGAAGAGATAGAGAAAATCCAACGGAGAGCAGCGCGCTTCGTTACAGGATCATTTAGCAATCGCGAAAGCGTTACGGAGATGATAGATAAACTCCAGTGGAAGACTCTGCAGGAGAGACGCTCAGTAGCTCGGTACGGGCTTTTGTTAAAGTTTCGAGAACATACCTTCACCGAAGAGTCAAGCAGTATATTGCTCCCTCCTACGTATATCTCGCGAAGAGACCATGAGGATAAAATCAGAGAGATTAGAGCCCACACAGAGGCATACCGACAATATTTCTTTCCACGAACAATACGAGACTGGAATAGAAGGGAGAACCGATAGAGATACTCAAGGTACCCTCCACCACACACCGTCAGGTGGCTTGCGGAGTATGGATGTAGATGTAGATGTAAATAGAGGGTCCAGCTACATCAAGCTTCCTAAGGATATAGCTAATAAGACGGCATCTATTAATGTCTAAAATAAAACCAATCAGGCTTGCTTTGCATGGTCAATCCTGGCTTGCGAAAGAAATTACACAAAACATCCACAATGCACATCTCGGTATGGTAGGCACCCTGACATTCATAAGTGTTATAACTTCGATGGTATCGAGCTCCCTGTTAAACTGCAGCAGAAACCTAAATTTGTGGCACAGGATACCGGGATATTGGTTTATGTTTATAGCCTGGAGAAGAAAAGTAAGCTAGATGATCAGGACAAGCATATAGTCGTCAGCGCCCTCATTTCTCAAAATTTGCCGGTGAGCGTAAAAAGCATGTAACATGCTCTTATTTTCCAAGGAGAAAAATACGGAGAAAGGCAATTATCGCCTTCTCACCTCCCAGATGAGTAAACATGAACATAAACAGCATATTTGCTTAAGGTCCCTCAATGCTTTTTCCTCAAACAAATTATTAGCAAAGCAAATAGTAGATTGCACTTCCGAGGACCCAGTATGTGTTATTATGCCTACTCAGGAAGAGAAATGCATAGAGTTTAAAAATGCTCACTATCAGGAGCGAAGCCCGTTTGTAGTGTACACCTACTTTGAATGCCTCATCGCTCCTGTGACCTGCTGTGAAGGTGGACCTACAGCGTTACATACAAGCCTTACAGATACTGATATGCTTCTTATCTTCAAGCGAGGGATCCGTGGGGGACTTTGCCGATGTGTCCATAGGTACACAAAGGCAATTAACTCACGACTGGGTGACAGGTTCAACGCATCCGTTGATTTGAGTTACATCACGTGCCTGGATGTAAATAACTTGTACGGGCACGACATGCAACAATCAATGCCGATTGGGGCGTTTTGATGGGTGCCTGAAGACAAATGCAAGGGATTAGGTGAAAAAATCAAGGGGTACGGTGGCTGATTCTGATGTGCGGTATATGCTGGAGGCAGAACTCACTTACCCTATTAGTTTGATGATGCACACGCCGATTTGCCGCTATGTTCAGAGCAACTACTTCTGCAAGGAGACTCCACACAAAAACTGATAACAATGGTGGGGAATAGGCGGAGGTACATTACTCATTTTCGTAATCTTCAGTAGTGTCTCAGCTTGGGAATGGAGTTGATTAGAATCTCCATCAAGCAGTCCCCCTGGTTGAACGAGTATATTGATCTGAATAGGAGACAGACAGCTGCCGCGATATGAGACGTTGAGAAAGATTTTTATAAATTAATGAACAGTTTCCTGCAAAACAATTGAGAATTTAAAGGAACGACGGGAAATTTTGGTTATAACGGAATAGGATGGGCGTTGGAGGATAATAAAATGTGTCGTCAAACCATATTTTAAGTGAGTCACCATATTCAATAAAAACTTTATTGATGTGGCGGTCGCAAAGACTGCAGTAGAGTTAATGAAACCTATTTATATGGACTGTGCATACTACACCAATCCAAACTCCACATGTACTGTTTTCATTACATGTTTGCGAAAACTCATTTCACAGATCCTGCATTACTTTACATGGATACAGAAACTTCATATATTGGGTGAAGAACTGCGATCCATATTAAGTAATGAGGTACCACAGCAATGAATTCGATACATCCTCATACACGGCCGATAATCCTTATGGTATTGATCTATAGAACAAGAAGGTTATCGGCCTTATGAAAAACGAGGCAAATGGATTTCTGATTGCGGAATCTGTAGGTCTGCGATCGAAAACGGATGCGTATTGCACATTGGAAGGTTCCACACAGAGGTGCACTAAGAATGTGCCTCGTATGGCTGGGATAGCCCTCTCTATTGAAGACTGTTTGCATTGGCTGTACATCTGTGTTCGCAGTACTGCACCACAGCCACTGCATGTGCTATGGCAAACTAGCATTTGATCGAGAGGACATGAGATGTACACTGTGTTTCAGTTTAAAATCGGCCAGTCGCCTCATGACAATAACGAGGTCAGTTGTTATGACAGGTGTGAAACTCTCCCATACTCACACTACTCACTTGTAAGGGGAGGGGGGGGGGGACTTTGATTGAGAGGGAGAGAATGAGCGGGAGGGAGAGAATGTGTATGTGTATTTGCAGAATAGTAGTATGACCCTTATATCGTAGTGTAAGGCATTGTGTGCGCGTGTGAGTGTATGTCTGTTGTGCAAATATTTATTTATTTATGTGTTCTACGTACACGTGTATATACACACAATGTGTGGAAAAATATGTATGCATATAGTGTATGAAAATTATATTTCAAGAATTGAACTGTACCTCAAAACAAAGTCCTAATGTATTGCAGCCATAGTGGCACTGTCAAATGTTAAACACAAAATCAACACCAACATCGTCAAATATGTATAAATAACATCGTATGCACGTATTATGTCGTCAGTAGCACTGCTGTCCAAACCAAGCTGCCGTACAGAAGCCACAAGTTGTTTGTGTTGCAAGTTCACCCGATGTCGCTAATGTAGGCATACACTAGTTGTCAATGATTAATTGAAGAGCGTAAAATAAAGGGGGATACAATAATTGAAGTATGTAATGAGCTTATAACGTATAAAAGACATTACAGTAATAAAAATCGATGAAATGGAACACGACAAACGCCATATTGTTAAAAAAGAGGAAGAATTAAGAGAAAGTAGGTAAAAAGACGAGGGCTAGTAGAAATCCTTGGGTAACAGAAGAAATATTGAATTTAATTGATGAAAGGAGAAAATATAAGAATGCAGTAAATGAAGCAGGCAAAGAGGAATACGAACGTCTCAAAAATGAGATTGACAGGAAGTGCAAAACGGCTAAGCAGGGATGGCTAGAGGACAAATGTAAGGATGTAGAGGCTTATCTCACTAGGGGTAAGATAGATACTGCCTACAGGAAAATTAAAGAGACCTTTGGAGAAAAGAGATCCACTTGTATGAATATCAAGAGCTCAGATGGAAACCAAGTTCTAAGCAAAGAAGGGAAAGTAGAAAGGTGGAAGGAGTATATAGAGGGTCTACAGAAGGGCGAAGTACTTGAGGACAATATTATGGAAATGGAAGAGGATGTAGATGAAGATGAAATGGGAGATATGATACTGCGTGAAGAGTTTGACAGAGCACTGAAAGACCTGAGTCGAAACAAGGCCCCAGGAGTAGACAACATTCCATTGGAATTACTGACGGCCTTGGGAGAGCCAGTCCTGACAAAACCCTACCATCTGGTGAGCTACATGTGAGACAGGCAAAATACCCTCAGACTTCAAGAACAATATAATAATTCCAATCCCAAAGAAAGAAGGTGTTGACCGATGTGAAAATCACCGAACTATCAGTTTAATAAGTCACAGCTGCATAATACCAACGCGAATTCTCTACAGACGAATGGAAAAACTGGTAGAAGCCGACCTCGGCGAGGATCAGTTTGGATTCCGCAGAAATGTTGGAACACGTGAGGCAATACTGACCCTACGACTTATCTTAGAAAATAGATTAAGGAAAGGCAAACCTACATTTCTAGCATTTGTAGACTTAGAGAAAGCTTTTGACAATGTTGACTGGAATACTCTCTTTCAAATTTTAAAGATGGCAGGGGTCAAATACAGGGAGCGAAAGGCTATTTACAATTTGAACAGAAACCAGATGACAGTTATAAGAGTCGAGGGACATGAAAGGGAAGCAGTGGTTGGGAAGGGAGTGAGACAGGGTTGTAGCCTGTCCCCGATGTTATTCAATCTGTGAGCAAGCAGTAAAGAAAACAAAAGAAAATTTCGCAGTAGGTATTAAAGTCCATGGAGAAATAAAAACGTTGAGGTTCGCCGATGACATTGTAATTCTGTCAGAGACAGCAAAGGACTTGGAAGAGCAGTTGACCGGAATGGACAGTGTCTTGAAAGGAGGATATAAGATGAACATCAACAAAAGCAAAACGAGGATAATGGAATGTAGTCGAATTAAGTCGGGTGATGCTGAGGGAATTAGATTAGGAAATGAGACCCTTAAAGTAGTAAAGGAGTTTTGGTATGTGGGGAGCAAAATAACTGATGATGGTCGAAGTAGAGAGGATATAAAATGTAGAACGGCAATGGCAAGGAAAGCGTTTCTGAAGAAGAGAAATTTGTTAACATCGTATATAGATTTAAGTGTCAGGAAGTCGTTTCTGTAAGTATTTATATGGAGTGTAGCCATGTATGGTAGTGAAACATGGACGATAAATAGTTTGGACAAGAAAAGAATAGAAGCTTTCGAAATGTGGTGCTACAGAAGAATGCTGAAGATTAGATGGGTAGATCACATAACTAATGAGGAGGTGTTGAATAGAATTGGGGAGAAGAGGAGTTTGTGGCACAACTTGACTAGAAGAAGGGATCGGTTGGTAGGACATGTTCTGAGGCATCAATGGATCACCAAATTGCTATTGGAGGACAACGTGGAGGGTAAAAATCGCAGAGGGAGACCAAGAGACGAATACACTAAGCAGATTCAGAAGGATGTAGGTTGCAGTAAGTACTGGGAGAAGAAGAAGCTTGCACAGGATAGAGTAGCATGGAGAGCTGCATCAAACCAGTCTCAGGACTGAAGACCACAACAACAACAACAACAGTTGACATATGCTCAAGTGCCAATATTCTAGATAATGACATAAGTAATAAACACCTTTGATAGTGCACAGAATATTATTAAAAAACTATAAAACAAATCGCTAAGGAAGCCACAACGAAAGAAAACATAGTGCTGCACATAATCAGCGCCCTCCTTTAGCGGTAACACCAGAAATACGCACAGGCAAAAAGTGGTTGGAGGATGTGACTGCAAGAGGGCCCCTCGTACCCTCCGGCACTCCATTGCAAGAAAAGAATAACAAAATTCTGTAACAGTGCATTACCAACATTATTTAGTTAATGCAGTACATGAAATGAACAGAGAAGGAACAAGAAAATACCAGAGTAATCCGTAAAACGAACATTAGGACTTTGTTTTTATAGAACAGGTATACCTCTTCCTACTTAAAGCGCACAAATGCATGTATATGTCAGTAGTAGTTTTCATTATGGTCTATTTATTGTTTTTAAGCTGTAGACAATCTGCAACTGTATTTATTTTTTCTCCCATTTTTTGCTGCACATCTGACGATGGTCATTATAGACCGAAACCGGTAATCTGTTAGCAAAATACTTGTGAACATAGACATAAATTAAAGGAAACTTATAATTATTATACATCTTTGTTGTTGTTATTTACAAGAAAAGCTATCCCCTATTCATTGTGTGTATAAGGGATGTGCATGACACAATTGACATTAGTTTTTTTTGAAGATGCATGCTATTCAGAAGGTGAATTTTGTAGGCGCCCCGGTGGTCCCGGTCGCCTACGGTGGACTGGATGGCCGAGCGGTGACCTCTCCAGTTGTCAGGATGCTAGGAAATGACTGTGGACGCGTCAGAAATGCCAAAGAAACATTATTAATTCAGGACACCTTTGTTCCTGACAAGTACAATGTGGCCTACTTCGGCCGCGTGTGGCTGGCAGCGTCCGGCTGGCCGGCCGGGTCGGTGGCGGACAGCAGGCCGCTGCGCGTAGGAGGCTCCGGGTTGGAGTCCCGGCGCTGTCGGCACGAGAAGCAACCTCGTAGTGCGGAGTGTACTCTATCCCACCCTGTCTTCTTCCCTGTACCTACTGGTGGCTCGTCTGCGGTGGACGGGCGGAACGGGCTGCAGTCCCCCAGCGTCGTCGGTTCACCCGGTTGTGACGGCGGATGCACAGGGCCTAGGCCCCCACGATCTCGACGACGGCTCACACATGTGGTCAGCATTGGCGGCGAGCGAGTCTGCCGCGATGTCTGCTAATCCTGGGCTGACGATTGACAGCGGCAGCAGAGAGCACCAGAGCTGATACTGTTCCCTCACGTCCTCTGCTGGATGGGCCGCCCTTACTGCAACACCTCCTTAATATAGATTAACATGTCGATCACCGAGCTGAGCGCTACGCAGCGACCCAGTACACATCTAACTGCAAGTGCCTTGTTGCTATCAAAGCTGGCGTATTTAAAGGAAGCACGAGCGACGTCCTGACGTCATGCTCGTTTGTAATGAACGCATTCGTTCCACTTATACTGCTGATTTATCTATCGTACTCGCCCCTTAGGTGTTCTAGTGACAGAGTTACATGTTGTTATGGCAGACTTACGTGAAGTTATGAAATGCAGCACAGCTGACGCTATACCTCTGTCTTACACCGTACGAAAGTCTCCGTCTAACTCAAACCTGTATGCTAAGCAATTCTCTCTCGCATGTTGTGTGTAAGCAGGCCACTGCCCCTGCGTGATGACACATTCCGATACATGTGCAATCCTCTTACCTCTTGGCTAACCTACTGCCTCTGGCTCTTGGCATAGGCAACGAAACTTTGACAATATTCCACGTTTCCAACTCTTTACTATTCCTCAACACTACAATTTTAAGATGGAAGATAACAAAATATACTGAATGGTTGCATGGGATTACACCTTCCATGCAGCACGAATTGGCTTGTGGAAGCAGGAGGCTTCCAAAGACATATAACAGACACATCTAAAATTATATCTCTTGGCAAAACTGTATACTGTGAAAAAGGGGGGAGGGGGGACAGGGTGAACAGAAATCATACACAGGTTGTGAGGTAAAAATTCATTTATTCCTCATCGAACTTAAAAGTAATTTTACATTTACATGAGCAGACACGGCAACACTGTTTTCACACCTCTTCTTTTTCTTAAGCCGATGAAGAGGAGGCCACCCATAGAATTCTGAGTCTTGAATAGAAACAAACTTGAAGATTTGGTGCATCCATGAGATCTTCTCCTTCCCCTTCATGTACATGATGGTATCCATCTGGCTGAACAGTCGAAGCGATGTCACCACATCTTTACAGAACATGCCAGGATCATCCCAGTGAATTTCATTTTAGAAATGTGTCAACCAGTTTTCACTCTTCTGTGTTTCAGCGCACTTCACATCTTTGAAAGACCTTAATGACACAATGTTTGCTGAGAATGTTACGAACTGTCTACACTCATCATCATAGAAACCGTGAATATCTGCAATGATTTTCACACCTTGAGATACCATCGCAGAATGCTCCTGGTATGGTGCATCATTTGGTCTTCATACAGATCGTTGCATAACACCGATGAGCAGGTAACAGTTAATCACACGGTTATGTAGAACTGAAGTATAGGCTACAGTGTGTTCTGGAAAATTTGCCAAAGATTCACATTCAATTCGTACATCTATTTAATTATATCGTTCCATTTCGTGTAGTCTATTACGACGATTGGCGCCAGCTTCTTGAATTTCTATGAACTGAATAGACATCAATCCTCTTCATAGTATGGAGCACAGAACCTTGCATACATTACATATGCTAGACCATATACATTTTCATCCCACTGCAGGTGTAAATTATCATACAGGTAGAATTCAGAGTTTAGGTAGACTCTGGCATTAGTTAACTTGCAGTTATCAAAGTTGGTGGAATCAATTTATATATTCCCTCTTCTCTTTGTCTGAAATGCAAGTATGGTTAAACTGGGCGTCTAAGGTTGAGAGGATGGTTTAGCAGAGCACAGTTGTCTGATTGCATTTGGTAGCACAGAGTACCCGAAAACCTCCCATGAACGGTTTTGTGGAGTGACAAGACAGCCAATCCACAATGACGGGAAGCTGAAAGGCACACGTTAAGCTCACGCAGGCTGGCGTAAGGTCTGGAACAGGACACGGAATTGAGACTAGTAAAAAAGGTACCTAGCTTCTGGAATACTTAACTTTAATCCATAATTGGTGAACATCGCTCTTGACGGTACATGCATCACAAGATAAATAGCAAATGATAATGGCGCCTTGCTAGGTCGTAGCTGAAGGCTATGCTAACTATCGTCTTGGCAATTGAGAGCGTAATTTGTCAGTGAACCATCGCTAGCAAAGTCGGCTGTACAACTGGGGCGAGTGCTAGGAAGTCTCTCTAGACCTGCCGTGTGGCAGCGCTCGGTCTGCAATCACTGATAGTGGCGACACGCAGGTCCGACGTATACTAACGGACCGCGGCCGATTTAAAGGCTACCACCTAGCAAGTGTGGTGTCTGGCGGTGACACCACAAACAGAAAGACAGCGGTAGAAATACATTAACATTCAGAACTTTTAAAAACTTCAAACGCTGCTCATCCAATGTTGCGATGTGTGACATATTCCATATTATTTTTTTGATGGTGATCTCGTTCTCCTCTTGAGCTTTGAATGTGTGCATTGTTACCTGTTGCACTCCGTAAAAGAATAAGCTCCTGTTTAGTATTCAGAACAATTCACCACATGTCCAGAAAGTGTTCCACAAGCAGTTTTAAATGTATAAACGCAGAAAATCCCTTGTACTCTTCCACAGTTCTATGCGCTGGCTCGTCAATGAACGATCCAACATTTTCTAAATCATTCAGATCCTAGGGAGAAGCAAAGACATACGCTTTACGATCTGATGCTATGCCCATATTGTATATATGGTCAATCTCTGGTAAATGTGTTTTGGATTCACATTGTCTTGTTTGAAAGCTATAGTGAGATTTGTATTATCCATCACCAACTGTTTTAGGATTCTGGAATATGTCTGTCTCAAATAAAATACATCAATGCCCATATGACGACCAAAACAGAAATATTGTAGAATTTGATCTTGGTTTTCCACAGTAACATCATGAAATACGGACATTGTGTTTAGCTTTACTTTTTCTAATGGGGAAATTTGACTGCTTTGACTAAATGTCGTGTATGTTACACCATCAACACCCTATAGTATCTTTTGCAGCAGCTGATAGTTGGGTTGGAACAGCGTTTTTGAAAATGCACATACATGTTCAAAGTGAACTCCATCTGGGTGTGTTAGTAGTGACATGGCACAGTTGGATGGACCTATAGCTCTTACGTTATTGGGTAGGTGTACCCCATTCTCCTTCTTCAGGCTTTCTTCTGCTCCATCACAGGCCCAGTCACTTACAACAACGTCCTGATGTTTCACCCACTCAGCAATGTTACTGGCTACGTCAAGTTTTGGTGTACAATGGGCTTTTATAGGAAAATGAACACTTCTAATAATAATAATAATATATGTAGCCACTATAGCGCAATCATCTTACTGGCTGAACTACACTGGCCACACGCTACATTATATAATGACAGGGTGGTTAAATAAGGAAAGCAATAAACATTTGTGATTGTATATATTTTATTTACATTTCAGCAGTGATACATAGGCTGTATTACATCAACAACAAAAAACAACTGATTCCATTTTAAAAGTATTTCCCAAATAATTGTTTCTTGTATGCAGTAAATTCAGGAAGTGTTTCTCTTAAACTGATGGCTGTTCCTTTAGCTTCTTCTTTTAACACCATATCGATGCACTGTTCCGAACCAACTGCATGCACACTATACATACGGAGATAGTTCACAATGCTTTTATACGCAATTTGACCATACAGCAGCCCATGGTTCAATCTTTCCAACACAACGGATAACACTGTCCGTAGGCTGAGCAAGTTTGTAATAGTGGAGTGTTGCAGATAAATGGCTCGACCTCCAGATCTCACCATGAGTGTCATGCCATCGTACAGTGACGTTACAGATAGCATCAGACCAGCAGAGTAAATGTCCAGAGATGCAGAATACTCGGATGTCATCTGCTGATTGATGTAGTGTTCTGTACGACACAGTTCAACCAATTTCAACTCTGTAAACCGCACTTTAACACTTCTTGATGCATTTGGAATCTTTAACACAACATAGCAGTCACTGTCTGCCGATGCTTCTACACTACACTACTGGCCATTAAAATTGCTACATCAAGAAGAAATGCAGATGATAAACCGGTATTCATTGGACAAATATATTGTACTAGAACTGACATGTGATTACATTTTCACGCAATTTGGATGCACAGATCCTGAGAAATCAGTATCCAGAACAACCACCTCTGGCCGTAATAACGGCCTTGATACGCCTGGATATTGAGTCAAACAGAGCTTGGATGGCACGTACAGGTACAGCTAGCTGCCCATGCAGCTTCAACACGATACCACAGTTCATCAAGAGTAGTGACTGCCGTATTGTGACGAGCCAGTTGCTCGGCCACCATTGACCAGACGTTTTCAATTGGTGAGAGATCTGGATAATGTGCTGGCTAGGAGAGCAGTCGAACATTTTCTGTATCCAGAAAGGCCCGTACAAGACCTGCAACATTCGGTCATACATTATCCTGCTGAAATGTGGGGTTTCGCAGGGACCGAATGAAGGATAGAGCCACGGGTCGTAACACGTCTGAAATGTAACGTCCAGTGTTCAGAGTGCCGTAAATGCGAACAAGAGGTGACCGAGACGTATAACCAATGGCACCCCATACCATCACGCTGGGTGATACGCCAGTATGGCAATGACGAATACACGCTTGCAATGTGCGTTCACCGCGATGTCGCCAAACACGGATGAGACCATCATGATGTTGTAAACAGAACCTGGATTCATCCGAATAAATGACGTTTTGCCATTCTTGTACCCAGGTTCGTCGTTGAGTACACTATCTCAGGCGCTCCTGTCTGTGATGTAGTGTCAAGGGTAACCGCAACTATGGTCTCCGAGCTGATAGTCCATGCTGCTGCAAACGTCGTCGAACTGTTCGTGCTGATGGTTGTTGTCTTGCAAACGTCCCCATCTGTTGACTCGGGGATCGAGAAGTGGCTGCACGATCCGTTACAGCCATGTGGATAAGATGCCTGTCATCTCGACTGCTAGTGATACGAGGCTGTTGGGATCCAGCACGGCGTTCCGTATTGCCCTCCTGAACCCACCGATTCCATATTCTGCTAACAGTCATTGGACCTTTATCAAAGTCGGAAACGTGATGGTACACATTTCTCCTCCTTACACGATGCATCACAACAACGTTTCACCAGGCAACGCCGGTCAACTACTGTTTGTGTATGAGAAATCGGTTGTAAACTTTCCTCATGTCAGCACGTTGCAGGTGCCGCCACCGGCGCCAACCTTGTGTGAATGCTGTGAAAGGCTAATCATTTGCATATCAGAGCATCTTCTTCCTGTCGGTTAAATTTCGCGTCTGTAGCACGTCATCTTCGTGGTGTAGCAATTTTAATGGCCAGTAGTGTATATTTAAGCGCTTTGAAACTTCAGTGTTAAATTATGAGTTGACGTGGAAAGCAGTAGAGCACTGAGAGCAACTGGCAGCCTTTCATCCACCACATCAACGCTCTGTCCTCGCAGTAACACCTGAATGTACTCCGATGGTGCATATGTTAGAGACCAGTCCTTAATCTCACCATGTGATATAGAGTCCCCAGCACAGTTTTTCTGAGAGTCAGGGACTTGCTGGATGTCTATATCAATGTAGGGAATGGATAATAGCAGCTCACTGTCCTGCTCCAACATGCTGGTCAGGTGGACTACAGGGTCCCTCAGTGCTGCTACCATTGCTGCATCTGACAGGCCATAGTCTGCTGTGATTCGTAACAAGCCAGTGATAGCTGCTGCTAGTCAAATGGTTCAAATGGCTCTGAGCACTATGGGACTTAACTTCTGAGGTCATCAATCCCCTAGAACTTAGAACTACTTAAACCTAACTAACCTAAGGACATCACACACATCCATGCCCGAGGCAGGATTCGAACCTGCGGCCGTAGCGGTCGCGTGGTTCCAGACTGTAGCGCCTAGAACCGCTCGGCTACTCCGGCCGGCTGCTGCTGGTCCAGACTTGCTGCTGGATGTAAGAAGAAGAAACAATAAGAATCCACAGACAATGACACAGAACGGAACAAAGAAAGGGAACTTGAAAAAGAAGAGGAGGTGGTGGAACCGCTTCATGCGGTAGTGCTAGCAACCACATGTAATGAGTACTTACTTTTACACTTCTTCTGAGATAGAGAGGCAGATGAAGATCTCGACTGCTGCTGGAGACGCTTCATGGTTCTTCTTCTTCGAGAGACTGGCTGCAGCTGAGACTTACGACCTACTGCGCACGCCTTATATCCTAACCCTCACGATGATGTGACCGGAAATCAATTGCTCAGTTTATTGACTTCAGCAATATATCGGAATCGATTCCCAGTCAGACATTTGCCTTGGAAGGAGTTCCCAGGTGCGCCGGTATCCTGCAGGTGTAGGCTTGGATGTTTCCCAGGTATCAAATATCAAAGGGTTGCCGCCACCTGACGCTTTTGTTTCGGGATTAGCGCTACTTCCACGCTGTGTGGCGCTCAAAGCGGCTGGCTGTGCGGCAGTGGGTAGCGGGAGCAGGAATATATCTTATTTATTTATTTAACCTGATCAGATTAGGGCCATCAGGCCCTCTCTTACCTTCGACCAGTGTTCCACACATGCAGCATTTTTCACATCATAGTTACATCATGATAGTAGTTTGAATAAGAAAAATAGATTAATCTAGTGACAATATGAATAAAGAGTAATGACTAAGACCTAATAGAGTAAATACTGGCAGTATTTTTACAACAGCTGCTATACATAAAAAATGATAAAAGGAATAATAATAACAGTAAAAGAAAAAAATGAAATAGTAATGGTAAACATGAGAAAAATTGGCAATAGTAATAAAGATTTGTGCAGATGTGCATTAATATATTGGTATATAAAGTAGATGTTTACTGGTATAGCGAGTTTTGGGGAAGGTGGATTTAAGGAGGCCGCACCAGTTAAGAAAAAAACTGGGAACTGAGGAAGATCTAGTAGGAGAGAAGGAAGCAATGGGGTGAAGTGCATTCATGTACAGAGGAAGGCATTACTGTTGCTTAAGTAGATACATCATCAACTGTTTTTGAAGCCGGACATGCTTTTAAGTTCTCTAATATAGTGAGGGAGGTTATTCCAGAGTCGGGTTCCTGCTACTGTAAAGGACTTCGAGAAGGTGACTGAGCGATGCAGTGGAATAGAGAGGATTTTATTGTGATGCAAACGTTTCTGTCATGTTGTTCAGACATGAGCGTTAAGGACGAGGAGAGGTGTGAGGGACAGTGTACATTTATAAGGCACTAGATAAAACAGAGTGTATGGAAATCTCAGCATTTCTCTGCAAGCAGCCAGGACAGTTGTGCATCTGCTGGTGAAATGTGATCAAAAGTCGAACATCACAGATATATCGGAGGCAGGCATTCATGACCAGTTCAAGACGTCGCTAATTTTCCTGAGAGAGACCTTGTAGGATAATATCGCTGTAGTCAATGATTGGGAGTATAAGTGTTTGTACTAATTTCTTTTTCAGATCGCAAGGGAAGAATTTTTTACATTTTTGTAGGGCATGAAGGGAGGCTGACACTTTTTCGCACACTGCAGTTACGTGCTCTACCCAATTTAGATTTTCATCTATTATTACTCCCAAGCTGTTTGCTGAGGGAGAGGAGTTGATATTTGTTCCATTTAGGATTAGATATGGTACGGATTCCCGATGTTTTGGGCTAATGAGCTTAAAGTGACCAACAAGAACCGCTTGGGTTTTAGATGGGTTGAGCTTTAGTCATATGTTCTGTGTCCATTTTGGTAGTGCATCGATGTCAGAATTGAAATTTTCAATAGCTTTCTTAAGATTGATTGGTTTTGCAATTAGATACAACTGAAGGTCATCAGCATACATGTGATATTTGCAATAGGTCAGAATCGATGACACATCATTGACATACAGCGAGAAGAGTATAGGACCTAATACTGAGCATTGCGGAACGCCTGACACTACCTGCCGCCATTCTGATTTTATATTCCCAGACAGGACGCGTTGCTGACTAGACGTAATGTATGAGTGAAACCATTGCACTGCACTTGGTGAGAAATTTAGACCGCTAAGTTTGGCTAGTAAGATATCGAAGTCGACAGTATCAAATGCTTTGCTGAAATCTAAGAAGCCAATGATAGCCGCTTCTCGCTACTCGTAGCAAGTTTCAGGTCATTTGTCACCTTTATCAATGCGGATGTTGTGCTTCGGTGTTTACGGAAACCTGAATGGTATTCGTCTAGTAGGTTGTTAGCAGTTAGGTAGTTGGTGAGCTGGTCGTTGACTATATATTCTAAGGCCTTTGATAGTGCAGGAAGAATGCAGATGGGGCGGTAGTCAGAGGGTGCTGTGGCAATGTCCTTTTTTAGGCAGTGGCTTAATCTGTCCCAGTTTCCAGGCCTCAGGGAAAACATTTGTGATTAAGGAATCGTTCAAATGTCTGTTATAGAGGGCAGTAGTGGATCAGTAATAAGTTTTACCATCTGGATAGTGATGCCATCATGTCCAGTAGGTGCTCATCTAATCTGCATGATTGATTTCTTGACAGTATTGCTAGTGACTTGCTGCAGATAGAATTTTTCTTTGCTTCAATCGTTCATAGCCATGAAGCAATCAATGATTCTCTGTTTTTTTTCTGTTCAATTGTGGTTGTAGGTAATGTGAAGAATCGGTTTAGTTCTTCAGCTGGGACCACGGGATTTTCTGCAAATTTTATTTTGCCTAAACCGAGACTACGGAGATTTTTCCACAGGATAGCTGGTCTACATCTATTGTCAGTTAACGCACGTGCACGCCCGAGCTTACCGTTTCTCAACGCTTGACAGACTTTGTTTCATTTCTGCTTGTATACAGCGTGATTTTCAGGTGGAGGGTGTATCTTGTATGCTCGATGTGCAGCATCTCTGAGACTCATGAGCTGTTTTAGTTCATCAGTCAGCCGAGGTGCAGGTTTCCTTTTTTACTTTTCTGGTCTTTATTGGAGCATATTTGTGATATAGTTGAGTAATTTTGTTAGTGAAATCCTGAAGTTTTTCGTTTATGTCCATGAGGGGAGCAGAGGTCATCCATCAAACTATTTCTTGTGCCTCAGTTTCGAGTTCAGGCAATTTTATACGTTTGAAGTAGGTAGATAGTTTTTGTTTCTTTCTAGGACATTCTAGTGAATACGTCATGAAAATAATGTCATAGGCAGACATGCCAGGCGAAGATATTTGAGAGGGGTGGATTATTCTGTTTGGAGATTTCGTTGCGAATATATCTATGAAAGTGTGACTGGTAGTCATGTGATGAGTAGGTGCCAGCTGAAGTAGCGTCAGATTTGAGGAAGGAAGCGTCCTCTTAAATTTCCCACTGGAAGGACTATTTCGCAGAAAATTAATGTTAGTGTCACCTGCTATAATTACATATTCATATGACGCTTGGAGACATGAAAGGGCAGTCTTGAGGCAGGCGAATCCACCTGCTTTAGGAGGTTTGTAAAGGACACATATTAAGCACTTTCTGTTAAGGGATTTGATCTCTATGAACATCTATTGCTCTTGTTTATCTAGATTATTGTCGGATGTACGTAGCACAGCAGGTGATAAGGGTATATGTATGCCCCTACTCCATCCCTCGACTGTTGCATCTGTCGTGCCTGAGAAAGGTGTAGCCATCTAGGTTTATGGAAGTTGTGGGAATACTTGGTTTGAGCGAAGTCTCTGACAGAAGTATTAAGTGTATATCAATAGTTTGAAATATATATTTGAACTCATCAAAGTGAGCTGGCAGAGATTGGACATTTGCATGTGCAATATGCAGCTTGGTGCGTTCGGGTGTTAATTGCCCGAGGAGGCTGCCGATGGGTGGTTGCAGGTCATGGTTAATGATAGCAAAGGGGGTCTGGCATGAGGAATTCGAAAGGGGCGAGGAAGAGGGGAGAGGGCAATGTTTTCCCGGTTCTCTACAGGGAAAGCGGCCAGGAAGGGGGGGGGGGGGGGGTAGGTCCCCGGGGAGGCGACAGGACCTGTAGCCAACGTCAGTGAGGTTTACAACGGTCCTGCCAGCCGTATGCTGGCAAGGGAAAGTATCTCGATAAACACAACGAGAGTAATCTTCACGTAACGGTTTTCAAGACAAGGACAGAGTGTGATATTAATGGCACTTACGAGGACAACAACTAAAATATGATAGTGGGTTGCTAATTAAAAATGGAAGTAAGACTAACTTATGTAATAATTAACAAAATTACATGAGAAAACAACTAGAGATAAAAATAGTTAGTTGACAATACATTAGTTAAGTTATGGTTGACAATGTAAACAACATAAACATACAGATTAGTGGCAGCAAGACTTCACGTGATTTAGCTTCTAAAGCACAGGCCTTCAAGTTCATTACGACTGCAAATTGTTCTTTTTCCGTTTTCGGTCTTAACCATTATCCTGCCGTCATTTGTCCATTCGTTCTGTAGCCCAAATTTCGAAAACGAGCTCTTCAAAATGTTTAGTCTTTCAGAGGTCAGATCCTCGAGTAGTGTCAGACCCGACTTCGCGAGATTCTTCTTTGCTCTGAAGATTTCAGATCTTTTCCTATAGGACAAAAAAATTTCACTATTATCGGTCTTGGTTTTGTAGAATCTGGCGACCTACGACCCACTCTATGGATTCCGTCAATGTCACTCAGAGTCACCTGCACGCCTAGCTTTTCTCGGACAAGGTTCATCACAAGTTCATCTGTGTTCTCTCTGCTGCTCTCTGGAATGCCGAACAGTCTGAGATTATGGCGTCTCTGATGTTGTTCGAGCTCGTCCGACTTCTCGATCAGTTTTTGTTCGAGCAGTCGTGTTTTCTCCTCACTTGCTTTTAACGTGTCCAGTGCACGGATCTCGCTCGCATTCGCCTCCAGAGTTTTCTGTATTTTGTCCATCACTGCTGCAGTGACAGCATCAGTGATTGGACAAAGAGCCCGAGTGTCTCCTTAGCCTGCAGCGCGGCACTCACGTCAGCCTTCACGAGTGCGGCGATGTCTGCGATGCCAGGCGGAGTGGCCGAAACTTCCGGTGTAGACTCCCCCCCACCCTGCACTTCGAGTTGTTCGGCGGTTTTCCATTTTAAGTGCGTTCCCGTGTAATCGGTACTCAGTATGAGATGCAAAAAACGACACTTGGCACTAGATATACGACTTTAGTTTATGTAGACTAGCCTAACTGCTTAAAGAAACCTCCAGATTTCACCTAATCGTGCGACCCAAGCTAATGCACTTCACTCACTCGCCCAGCGGACGGTGGAAGCTTCACAAACGACAGTGCAATTATGGGTGATGAGTTATGTCAATTGTATTCCTTGCATGATCGGAACAAAAAGAAAGCCATCGATTTAATTAATTCTTTTCGATGTATATTACGAGATCTGTACCTTCGCAACCAGCGGAGAATGATGAGCAAGAGAGATTCAACACCTGCAAATTGAATTTTATAAATAAACAACATACCCTTTGCTGTGTAACTAAATTTTATGTCGTGAGATGCCTCCTTTCCAGTACAGACCCGCCAATTTCCTGGTGAGGTGGTGGGAGGGAAGGGCTGAGAAATCTACCAGCTGGGAAGCTGTTAATTAATTGATCAATTTAATTAGCCAATCAAATTTATAGAGTTGGAGGGGGCCATTCGAGTAACTCAGACCTGAAAGTGTACTTGTATCGATGAGGTGGAGGGGAGAGGATTGGAGGTTTCCCAAGGGGAGTAGGGGGAGGAGGCGGGGTGAGGATGATTAATAAATTAATCTCATATCAATTTGGTATCAAAAGTGGTGTAGAGCAATAGGTTAAGGATCTGTCAATCAAAAGAAAACAATATGTTTGCTCCTGAATGTATGCTTGCCCCTGATTTAGGTAACCTGCACTAACAAAATGCGCTGGTGCCAGCCTTACTCTACTACTTGTGTTCTGCTCATTAGATAGGACAGCCGTGTGTTCCCATATGTTTTGAGACTTAATTAATAATGGCCAGAAATAAACTTAATTTCCAGATGAAATTTTGTGACAACTATTATGTCATGTGATCAGCGATATTCTATGGTTACATCTGCTTCTTGACAAATCTATTAGCCATGTCATTGGGTTATATTGAATGGATATCTGTGGTATTATGTTACTTAACTTTTGTCTCTGGTTGTATTATGATTTATCCAGGATCTCAGTGGATGTTGTCAATAAAGGTTTGAATGAAATGTTTATATTTTAGGTCAACTTGTTCGTTGTGGAGTAAATGTGGATAGTTTCTTTTGTGTAAATAAGTCTCAATTTCCTCCAGGATATTCATCATTAGTACTTCTGATGTTACGTGTAAAATATTGACAGCATTTTACAATCTGTCTGCTGCACATTGTTCATTTTTAATGTGGAGGAAAAGGTGGATGGGTTGTTGTCACTTAGTCTAAGATGCTCTCGATGCCTAGTGGCGAAGTTTCTACCTGTCTGTCCTCTGTAGAATTTTTCAGTCTTTTCAGTGAATTTTATGTATACCTGAGTTTGAGTATATTTGCGGTTTCTATTGCATGAATCATTTTTTTTTTTGTTTTCATATTATGTCGTGTTTGGTAAGTGAAATGTACGTTGCCATTTTTCAGTAGTGCAGTAGTAGTATACCTGTGCGATGCATTTAATTTGATGTTTCATTTTGAGCTTGAAGCGCACTTCGTGCCTGCATTTGCTTTCAAATAAATTTGTTTTTGAATAATTTCTGTCTTGAGCAAACACGACTGTTCCTTCTTTTTACCACAGACACGTTTCGCTGAAGTTACAGCACCATCAGTGTGGTTTTCTTCTAATTTTCGTTCTCTTAAATAAGAGAATAATTGCTATTTACTTTCTATGAACATAGAAATTTCAGTTTTTGAGAAACGAGTTACCAAAAGCTGTAGTTTTGTGATTTTCTGAACTTTGTGTTACATCTCTTTCCCTTTCACGTTTTTTCATCTGCAACCATAGAGAACATAATATAGAAAACTATTTATGTCAAAAATTTACTTCTGCTTGCCAGTGATATACTGCAGTCCATCTTTTGTGTACACAAAGTCACGAGGTGAGCAACCCACTAATGTGTTAGCTGATGCTATTGGCTCTTCAGTTAAGCATTTTTCGGTATATGACGTAAAATTTCAACTGTTTAATACATAAATTGTTATTTAGATATAACTTATGATAATACACAGAATATTATCAAGGTTCATATTAATGCTGACTGACACATGTTGCATACATTGCATCATACTGGCTAAAGTGACATAGAATTACAGGCAAGACCGGAGCATCTCCTATTTAACTCCACGACACTGCTACATAGTCAGTATTCAACATCAGTGGGTGGTATTGACAGTTCCTGCGCTGTGCCATCATCTCCACACATCATCACTGGGTATAACATTGTATAATACAATTTAGTGTTTGCTATATTACATGTTTCCTTCTATTCTGCTGTACTCTGAATTGCAGACTATGATCCCAAGATGATCCACATCAGTTCAAAACTGTTCACCACTTATGAAGAAAAGTGTTTCTATGCAATCAAGGCTGTTCTATATAACATTTTATTACTGTTTGTTGTTATCACTGCCACGCTCAATACGATTATGAAATTTGTTTTGTATATTCTCTATTTGTCTATACTGTGAGCTGTATTGCTGTCAGTGAAAGTGTAACAATTGCTAGAGATTGTGGTTGCTTCTTGTTCATGTGTGTTTTGTGTGTTTGTGTTCTGCGTGTTTACACGGAGTTGACAAGTCATGTAATAGCGATATACAGATGGCAACAGTATCATGTACACAATGTATGAAAGGGCAGTGCATTGCTGAGCTGACTTTTGTACTCAGGTGGTTAATGCGAAAACGTTTAAATGTGATTATGGTCACACAATGCCAATTAACAGACTTTGAACGTAAGCATAGCTGGAGTTAGGCACAAGGTACATCACGTTTCGAAATGCCTAGAATTCAATATTCTGAGGTCCACAGTGTCAAAAACGTTCTGAGAATATCAAACTTCAGGCATTACCTCTCACCACTGACAATGCTGTGGCCAACAGCCTTCACTTAATGATCGGGAGCAGTGGTGTTAGCACAGTGCTGTCAGTGATGACAGACAAACAAAACTGAGTGAAATACCCACAGAAATAAATGTGGAACGTACGATGAACGTATCCATTAGGACAGTGTGGTGAAGTTTGGCTTTAATGGGCTATGGCAGCAGACTACCGATGCAGGTGCATTTGCTGTTAGCATGACATTGCCTACAGCGCCTGTCTAGGGCAATTGGCCATATCGGTTGGACCATAGACGACTGGGAAACCGTGGCTTGGTCGGATGAGGACCCATTTCATTTGGTAAGAGCTGATGTTAGAGTTCGAGTGTGGCCCCGACCCCATGAAGCCATAGACCCAAATGGTCAAAGAGACACTGTGCAAGCTGGCGGTGGCGCCATAATGGTGTGGGCTGCGTTTACACGGAATAGAATGTCGCTGGGCCACAATTGTTAGCAACTGGTTTGAAGAACATGCTGGACAGTTCGAGGGAATCATTTGGCCTCCCATATCGTCCAACATGAATCCCATCAAACATTTATGAGACATAATCGAGAGGACAGTTTGTGAACAAAATCCTGCACTGTCAACACCTTCGAGTTATGGGTGGCTGGAGAGGCAGAGTTCTTCCACAGACGTGTTGAGTTCATACCACGTCCAGTTGTTGCACTATGCTGGGCAAAAGGAGATCCGACACGATGTTAGGAGGTATTCCATGACTTCAGTCACCTCAGTGTGTGTTCTGTGTGTTTCTGTTTTTATGTTGGTGATGCTCCGTTTGTCTGTGTGTGCTATGTGTCACTATCATTTGTTTTAATTTTGTGATTCAGTTTGTCTACAATATTTTGGTCATATCCCTTATCCAAACCTATTTATCTGACTATCTGCAGTTGATTTCAGTAGTTGTCTCCAATGAGTGAAGTTTTATTCAGTCTGAATAGCACATATTGTAATCTGGTTTCTTTATGTATAATCATGTGGTTTGAGTTTTTGTGTATGATTGTGCTGCTGGTGGCGACTTTCCTGAAGATGGTTACATGTTCCCTACATCATTTGAATGATTCTTTTACCGAAATGTTGTGGAACGAGACACTTTACAGGTTTTGATTACTGTTAATGTTAATGACCACAGATTATTATTTTTAGTCCTACTAATGCAACTGCATTTCTCTACTGGCTACCAGTTTTTATGTGGAAACGTATCAATAGAATAGAAGGAGTTGGTCAGGAAAAATGATTTTAAATTAAATTTAAAACTTACTTCAGTTCCTGACAGATATTCCATGTTATCATTCAAATAATCAATAATATCTATTGCTGCATAATGAACTCCTTTCTGTGTCACTGACACTTAAAACAACAGGTACTAAAAGTCATTTCTCCCCCTGGTGTTGTAACTATGGACATCACTGTTCTTCTCAAATTGTAGTGGATTATTTATGACTAATTCCATTAGTGAATATATCTGATTATCTATTGTGAAAGTGTGGTTAAAAGACCTAGCTCCTTGAACAGGTACTTACATGATATCTGTGGGTGGGCATCACATATTACTCTTACTGCTCCCTTTTGTGCGATCAATACTTTCTTTCTAAGAGATGAGTACCCCCAAAAATTATTCTGTAAGAAATATGCACAATACATCAGGAGATCGATACATTTGTTTGCAAGAATATCAATTATATGAAGACCAAAAGTAGCTCATCTAAATGCTTTGAGAAGCTCAGTAATGTGCTTCTCGACATTCAAGTCTTCATCAATATGTACACTGAGAAATTTGGAGCATTCTATCCTATTTACTGACACCTGCTCATGTGCTACATCAGTTGTTGGCATGCATCTCTTTGTTGTACTCAACTGGATGTATTGCGTTTTTTCACAACCTTGGGAGAATCAATTATGAGAGAAACAATTAATAATTCTTTGTAAACCATCATTAACAATCACTCTAATGAGATTTCTTGTATCAGTAGTATCATTTGCAGAAAGTATCAATTCTGTCACTTCAGTGTTAAATGAAAGTTAATTTGATTATATAAGGAACAGGACTAGACCCAAAATTGAACCCTATGGACCTCACTTTGTAATTTCTCCACAATCACTAAAATTTTCTACCTTCCCAACATTGTCTGAATTATCCAGCACAATTTTTTGAATTCTGTTTGTTAAGTATGATTCAAACCAGTTGTGTATAAAGCCATAAATTCTGTAAACTTAAGTGTTTCTAGAAGTGTAACGTGATCTGTACATACAAACATCTTAGAAAGATAACAAACACACCAACTGGCAAAATCTTGTTGTCTAAGGCTTGTAATATTTTGTGGGTTGATATATAAACAGAATTCTCAGTTGAGTAACTTTTCTGGAATCCAAACTGTGATATGCTAAGTAAATTTTTTCTACTTAAACACCAGACTACTCTTGAGTACATGATCTTTTCAAATGCTTTGGAAAAATATGGCAGTAATGAAACTGGACCACAAGTATTTAAGCTTTTCTTGTCACCTTTCTTATAAATCATCTTAACAATTGTATTTTAACCCATCTGGAAAAATTCTCTGTGCCAGTGTTTCACTGCATATATATTACTAAGGACATTGCTTAATAAAGAACAAAATTTTAGAATTCTGTTCGAAATTTCACCATTCCCATACAAGTTTTTGTTTTTTTTATAATTGTACTAATTTCAGTGAAGGATGTTGGTGCTTAAAGTTGTGTAGAATGACATTTTAATATATTCTCTTGCTTCTTCAACTGGACCATTTAATCCTGTATTTGCTGCTACATTTATAAAGTGACTGTTAAAAGCACTTGCAACCTATGAATTATCAATCACAACATTGTCATTTAGTTTATTTGTTATGGAACTTATATACTGACTGGCTGTCCTATCTCCTGTTTGACAGATTTTGACGTAGTTTTAGTTATATTATGTGAATTATTTATTTCTGCCAAGACATGTGTACTTCTGGATGTTTTAATGATTTTCCTTAAAGTATTATAATATTTTTTGTGGTATTTGAGTGATGTCAGAGCTTGACTTGTTCTGGCCTTTATATAAATTTTTGCTCTTTCCTCTTAAATGAGAGATTAATTTCCTTAGTTATCAATGTCTAATTTTTTTTCTAATTTATTTTCTGGATAACTTTTTAGGAAAACTTCTTCAATATTGACTCATATTTACTATGGAATAAACCTAATTTGTCATTAGTATCTCTTTCTATACGTGATTAATCCCATACAAACTCTTTTAACTTGTTCTGAAAACACTGTATCCAGTTCGCCTTAATAAGTGTCGCTGCTTTTTGTGTATCTGGCTCAGGGCTTTAAGGTGTACTATTTATTCCCATTAATTGTGCATCCTGATCAGATAGGCCACTAACAGTTGGGTACACATTCATTGTTTCAGCCTGAACACTGCCAATAAAAATGTTGTCATTCAGAGTCCTACTATCTCGCTGAGTACAAGTTGCAAAATCAACCACCGAAATTAAATTGAAACACCCAAATAATGATTCTAGTTCAAATTTCCTACTTGTATCTTTTAAATAATCTCTGCAACTTACTAATTCCTTTTTTCTTGTCTGTCAGCTTAGTCAATAAAGAAACTTGATTTCTCATAAACAGGTGACAGCTTGTAGACTGCTACAATTACAAGAGAAGTATTCTGTAGTAGCAGCTCACAAGCACATGCTTCTGGATTCTGATCTTCATAACAAAAGACTGTATCAATATTTCTGAATTTGTGTCCAACTTTAAGATACGTTGCAACTACTTCTTTTTCCATGTTCACTCAACTCCATGTTCACTTATATAGTTTATAATGCGTTATCTCCAGCTTTCCTATACCTATGGTTATACGGTGTTCAGAGAGCTAAAGAACATCTATCACTATAGAATTTTTTACGTATTGTAGACAAACAAGAAGCTCATCAACCCTGTTTTTCAGCTTTCTGTGTACTTGGCTGACAGCTGTGTTAACCCATCACTGGTCATGGTGCTGGAAAACTTTCACAAACCCCACACTAGTGTGTGCAATTGCTGTATTTCTCCAGGTCCCCTTTAATATTATACTTCAAGTCGTTAGTTAGGCTGTTCCTTGCTACTTCTACTATAGGTACCTGAAGATCTTAGAAAAACGCTTCTCAAAGCCCCTACGTTTTTTGTCACCTGGCTAAGCTTGGCACTTTGTTTCATGGAGCATATGACATGATACTCTGCACCAAATTTTTCCTGTAGCTTTTGGTCTACACCCCTCCTGTGACTGCTACCTTGCAGCGAAACTCTTTCCTTTTTACTTGACCTTTCTACAAATCTAGCCTTAAAGTTGTTCCTTCAAGTCTAATGCACTCTGCTTTGTTGGAAAACTGGTTGGGACTCTTCTCTTGTTTCACGTAACAAATCAAACTGATTGCTAAGCGGTACCTGTAATGTGATTTCTGAGTTGTTGCTCTTTTGCATATTACTTGTAACTACTTCCCAGCTGCTATTTTCTCTTCCTCCCTTCAACCTATCTAATTGATGTTATGCCGTTTCTGATTCTCCAAGAAAGGTACAAATCTTTTCCCCCTCTTCCACACTTCTCTTGCGTCGCGCTGCATAATCTACAACGCCACAGGAGAGCCTCATCTGAACCTTTACTGACTTCCCCAGTACAGTCATCCAATGAAACATTAACCCACAGTAAAGACAAGTTTGTCCCATACTAATTAACCTACGGCAACAGCCACTTTCTTCGTCTGTGACACTACTTTTATCATAAACTAAGAAGCAATAATACACACTTAAACTTTAACAACTTAGGACTTAGTGAAAACCTATTTTCGATGCTTTGCACAGGTAATTGCTAGATGGCAGGTACACGTTAAACATGAAAATCTAAGCATCACACATATGGTGACTGAAACGAAAGTTTTAGGTAGCAGAAGACGCCAAACGGATGAAAACAAGTAGCACAATTGTTTTAACAATCATCTTAAACAGAAACTGTCAGGAAATTATGAAAAACACTGTAGCGTATCCAGACTAGGCGCTGGGTGGCTGTTAAGACTAGAATGTAAACACACCACAGATATTCACTGAATGTAAGTTCTAACTCACAGAATACAGAAAACGAATGAAAACTAAAAAAATCACAATATACGAGGTGTGGCTATAAAATAACAGGACTGATGCTGTCACAGAGTAAGTATCATGCGCCAAAGATGAATGACCAGTAGCTGTGAAGCATGAATCCTTCAGTCGAATAGGGCATCTCTGGTGCTTGTAGACAAATCAGTGTGGTCTTCATTTATGTAAAAACCGTTAATTTGTTCTGCCAGAAAAGTGATATGTGTAAAAACAGAGTAACGAATTATTGTGCAGTTTCCCATGAAACACGAAAAACTGCTACTGAAACATATCTTTTAATAAAAGAAGTTTGTTGCGAAATAATAACTAAATATGTATGTTTTTGAAATAAAGTGTTTTACCACAATAGACTCGTTACTTTGTAGCCACATGTAATATTTAACAATATCAGAAAGACACAATCCAGAGATCATGTAAAGCTCTACATTGTCTCCAAAACTGAATGCACCATCCCACAAACTGTTGGAGCTGCTGTCAGGGTGCTTGGGGAGTGCAACCATCCACCATGACTGCCTACTACCGGTTTGGTCTGGCATTCAGCTGCCTTTAGACTTCAGATCATGGGAGCTGTTTGAACATCCTCTACTTCGAAGCTCATCCTGACAATCACTAACTATTAAAACAACAGTATTATTAGAAACACTGTGATTTTCAGTTTAAGCCAGTAGCAAAGCGAGCCTGAAACATGATTTGAGTAAACTGGACAACTGAATTTTACCCATATGACAACACACATCAACACTGATGCTCTTCATAGGTATGCAACCAGATTTCATCTTCCTGACGACACGATATTTTGATTGTCCAACTGGCAGCAATCTTCAGGTGACATTGCAGATGTACAGTCACGCCTGAACTGAGATAACATCAGATGTGGTGGCTTCTTTATACTGCAGGGATAGGTTGCTGCGTAGGGCTGCCCGCCGTGAAGCAAAGAATTGCAGTGTCACCAAAATCAACAAAAGTGATGAATCGCAAATTAAGATGTAGCTGTTCGAAAAGCAGACCACTGTTGTTTTATATCTGATAAAATAGAATGCTACAACTTGCTACAAAGAAAACCTTTATCTCTGTTAATATTATTTCGATGGATGTCTGGTCCTATCAAACATTGACCTTAATTTAAGAAAGAAACGTCTGAGAATGTATGTTTCAAACACAGCATTATATGGAAGTCTATCATGTACTGTGGGAATACCAGAAAATAAGAAAATGCAGGTGTTTGAGATGTGATGCTACATAAGGATGTTGAAAATTAGATGTACAGATAATATAAGGAATGAGGAGGAAAATACGGTAAACAGTGACAATAACAAGGGGCTGGATGACAGGACATGTGTTCAGATATCAGGATTAACTTCCATGGTACTAGAGGAAGTTGCAGGGGGCAAAAATTATAGAGAAAGACAGAGACTGGAATACAGCCAAAAAACAATTGAGAATGTGGGATGCAAATACTACTCTGTGTTGAAGAGGATGGCGCAGCATATTAATTCATGGTGGGCTGCTCAAACCAGTCATAAAACTGGCGCTATTGTTTTTTAAAAAAGTGCACCCCTTAAATCACTTACAAACTTCATCATGTTCTGTTCTTATTACAATAAATATGCACAAGAAGTACAATTTCTTTATTTGCTATCCTTCACGGTGTTTCAATTTTAATAGCCAGCTTCTGTATTCTATTAAAGCAACTGCCATAGATAGTTTCTGTAATATACATTCTAATTCTAAGTTCTTCAGTTTTGCCTCCATTAAATTTGTTGATTAAGTTAATTGAATGATTGTTATTAAGTTAATTTGTTTCGCTGGTATTCTACAATGGAGTGTATGTGTTGCACAATAAGTAATTTTTAGACATGTTTCCTTGATATGGCGGGCACTACATGTTTTATATGTGGTGATGCTGTTGAAAATGATGAAGATAAGGGTGTAATACAGGAAAATACACTGAAACCCGCTACTGATGGTAGAAAGAGGAGAAAAGATGGCCATCAAACTTGGTTAGAATGCCAGACGTCTGTTATTTTCCATGAAAAGTGCCTAAAAGGTATCTAAAGAAGGGAGTCACATGCTCTCATGGCTGAAAGAGGAGAAAAACATCCAGAACATGTGAGAAGAGGTAAAGTCAACTCGTTCAACTTCTGAGAAGGATGCTTCTGAATCCATTAAGGTACAACAAAACAAAATATGAAAAGACAAATAGAAAAGCAATGTGCAAAGCCTCTGAAAAGAGAAGTAGATTAGTTTCGCAGCTCCCCTCCTGTAATAAATGCAACAACAACAACAAATTAGCAAATAGAATCGCTGTAATGACAGTTCCCTTGCAGCAACCTGAAGTACATGAAAAGCAAAGAAAACTTGTTGATCAGACTCTGTAACACTTGTTGTGGCGGTGCCCTCCTGTAATGCTTTGTGGTTCTTGGCTGGATGAGGAGAGGGTGATGGGCAGGTGGCCGGTTTCCTCTCACTACAACACCAAATGCACACATGCTTAAATTACAATTTATTACAGGAACTAATTGAGTGCTTCAGTGGTACTAAGTCTTGAATCTTCTCCGTGTCCATATCACAACTATATACAATGACTAACATTCCCCACAGTTAGCTAAGATGTGAGTCCACGACTATCACTGTGGAAGACTAGAGCACATTGTGACATATTGAGGCGCAATGCGACTTGAGGCCCAACGTGACGTACTGAGGTACTGATTTTGAGATTGAGACAGCTCGGTTAGCAGCAGCGGCCTACATACACGCTGACCAGGGGGCGTTAACAACACGTAACGTTAGCGACAGCCACGGACGTTGCACAAGACCCGCCCAATCACCCCCCTCCACACCAATCCATATCCTAAGCTCCGCCCATGGTCTGCCGCATGTTCCAACATCAAAGTTGCTCGTATCACAGATATGCCAGTCATAACAAGGGAGAAAATCAGTAGTTACTACGAAATACAGTTTTTCCGGTATCATTGTGAAAAGAACTAGAAATATGTTCATTAATATGCGGGTTGAAAAATCATCAATAAGAAAGAAAAATAAAAATGGTATCCACACTGTCTTTTTTATTTCATGAGCTTTCATCTGCACTATATCAAAAAATCTGATATTTGTTAACTGCAGTGAGCGCAAATTTCCGTCACCCCGCGTAGTGTAAGAAATTCTGTTGGGAAATATTAATTGGTAGTATCACCAAGGATGCTGTCCATTGTCTCGATTGTCTAAAGTCAATGTTGTGCATAAACAAGGCAAAGTCGATGTCTTGGTTTATTTCTGATTACCTCATTAAGACTAAAGAATATAAGAGTGGGATAATGTAGAAATGCGTAATGCAAGCAGTCAGATATTTATACAGTGACATTCTTCATTAATATTTGCCTGTGTAATGGGTGAATTTTTACTTGTGAACTCTTATGACTGCTTTAGCAGACACGAGATTACTTTGAGTTCTTCTTCAGTGATTGAGAGCATTAGAGCTGCCTATTGTTAAAAATATGTACATAATGTCGTCAGTGTCATTCCAACACATCTTATCGTACTTTAATGTCTGTTAGATATCGGTTTTGACAGCAGTTGGCCACAACAGTCAAGATTAGGTACCTTGTGTATGATAACTTTATTGATAGTGCATACCTATGTTTCATTTTAACGCTATTACACAAACTGCTAAGAAGTACTAACAGCGCAACACTGCTAGTATGAACAGCCGTGGTAAAACAAAAAACGACGAACAAAAACACGACAGTGACGAGGACTACCAAAGATCATATTGATGCGCTCTTGGTTGGTGTGGAGGGGGGTAAATGGGCGGGGCTTGTGCAAAGGTCTGGGGCTGTCGCTAACGTTTCCTTTAACAACACGTAGCCTGGGGGTGCGTCTAGGTCTTCTCTTGTCATAGGCGATCTTAGTTCAGTGCCTGTTATAAATGTTTCCTAGTGCCGACTGGTGTACTGGCGAAAACGTATGTCTGCACATGCACAATTCCTGTAAATCCGTTTACAGCTATTCTATGAAACTTTGAACATCTGGTGTCAGAGGGCCTAAAAGATAATGCAGGTAGGTACCGTCATAATGTAGTCATACCTCTGGAGCACTTATGGGTATTTTAATCAGCTTCATCCATGTATTGCTTCGTATCTGGAAAAACGATCAGTGGAGGTGAGACAATCTTTGGATTCCATTTGTGAAATGAGCTATATGTAAGCACAACTCTGAAACATCCAAAGAAATTTCTAACACGCTATGTACACAAGAAGATACTATTGAGATAAGATGACCACAATTCTGTACAATCTTGTAGAAGAAACTGGATACGCAAGACATTTTTCAATGCTTTATTCTCCTGGAAAAATCATTCCCCATTCTAACTCTCTCTCTCTCTCTCTCTCTCTCTCTCTCTCTCTCTCTGCATGTGTGTTGTATGTGTGTGTGTGTGTGTGTGTGTGTGTGTGTGTGTGTGTGAGAGAGAGAGAGAGAGAGAGAGAGAGAGAAAGAGAGAGAGTAGGGGGGGAGGAGGGGGGCAGAGAGAGACTATTGCATTTCTGTAGCTTCCATATGGCAGGCTTACTCCTGACAACAAAATACTTACTATTTTCATACTTTGAACCTCTGGAGGCACATTTTGCATTATCATGTGAAGGCCTTTTTGTATATGTTTGCATATATTGATCATTGACATGCAGTGAGAATATCTATACATCGTATAGTAATGGGTAGTTCATATATTCTGCGATTGCCAAGCATACAATTTCAGATTTGTTTTATCAGCAGTAGTATATAATGGTCTGTCTTATTGTACAATAGAGTAATAAACATTTTTTATGGTAAGATACTTTTCTGAAATTGGGAATTATTTTGATGCATCCATCCATTGCAACTATTCACTGCTGGCATTTTTCATGTACAGTACCTGCATTGCTCATCAATTTGTTATTTGCGTCAGAAGGGATTTTACAGCATTTGAACAACATGTTTATCTGTAGTTGTTTTCCAGTACAAGTAAAAAACTTTAAAAAGCCTTCTCAGACATTTGTGAGGTGGAGGATACAGTAATTTATCTAGCCAAAAATTCGGAACCTATGTGTTTTTCCTTATGGAAAATAATGTATCAGAACCTCAACATCGAATTCTCTGCCAACGATGTTTAGAGCAAATAACAACGTCAGGTGCAGGTAAGAGAGAATTACAATATTTCTTTTGTAATTAGAGCTATATAATGAGGACTGATTATGTCTGCATAAATTGCCACCAGCTAATGTTCCCATAACACAGACATATTAGAAAACTGTACCCTTCAATCTATAAATACTTCCATTTAAGCAGCATGGTACTTTCAAAAGAATAAAATGACCACACTACATATCAAATATGGTATAACTTCGTTCTTTATGATCTAAAACAACATGCATGAGACTTTTGGCATTTGTAGAGCTTCATTCTTGCTCCTAAAGCTGTGTCTAAATGGCGGACCTTCAACCACTGAAAACCTTTGTGTCGTCAATTTCAGACTTTTGATATAACATGTGATCTGTGATTAGAAAGCTTTCGATTTCAGCTGACAAAAAACTGTACATCACATTACCTTTCCAATGGAGCCACATGGGATCAACCAAATGTAATGGTAAAGGACTGATAGCCTAAAACTGCTGAATCTTGCTGGTGCATAAACCTTCTGACGCATATGAATCTTCATCAGGTTTAATTTCATTGGGATTTTTGTCCCTCATATGAATCTGCTATCAAGTGGTGCCTCACTTTCAACCAAAAGTACTGTGATCTCAAATATCTGAAAGCAGAATCACCCATGTGACTCCTCCACCAGCACTTGCTCAAAATACATCCTTATTCTTCCACTCACATATGACGTTGGTTAATTCTTAGCCTGTTACCTATATGTGCATCCAATTACTAATTACGAGAACCTGACAAGACATAAACAAGACACGCAATTACTCATCTGTGGCTAACTGATTTGTGGTACACAGGTGGCTGCTGTACAAGTATGAAATGCGGATTTTTTTTGGTCTAAAACGTGTTAAATTCAAGGATGGTAAACAGTGCTTCATTCAAAGTATGCCATTTGTTATATATTTTTACCATATTTTGGGCAATTTGTGTATACCACACTAGTAAAGTTTAAACACCTGTTGCTTGATAAAGAAAAACCTACTTAATTACCAGCTACAATTGAGAAATAAGAGCTTTTTCGAAGGTTTTCAACCTCTGCTTCACCGTCCCTGATGTTACGTTGCCTTTGCAGTCACCAATGCCTGATTCCACTCTCTTTAGTAGAAATAGTTGTTGTTGTTGTTGTGGTCTTCAGTCCTGAGACTGGTTTGATGCAGCTCTCCATGCTACTCTATCCTGTTCAAGGTTCTTCATCTCCCAGTACTTACTGCAACCTACATCCTTCTAAATCTGCTTAGTGTATTCATCTCTTGGTCTCCCTCTACGATTTTTACCCTCCACGCTGCCCTCCAATGCTAAATTTGTGATCCCTTGATGCCTCAAAACATGTCCTACCAACCGATCCCTTCTTCTAGTCAAGTTGTGCCACAAACTTCTCTTCTCCCCAATCCTATTCAATACCTCCTCATTAGTTACGTGATCTACCCACCTTATCTTCAGCATTCTTCTGTAGCACCACATTTCGAAAGCTTCTATTCTCTTCTTGTCAAAACTGGTTATCGTCCATGTTTCACATCCATACATGGCTTCACTCCATACAAATACTTTCAGAAACGACTTCCTGACAACAAATTTCTCTTCTTCAGAAACGATTTCCTTGCCATTGCCATTCTACATTTTATATGCTCTCTACTTCGACCATCATCAGTTATTTTGCTCCCTAAATAGCAAAACTCCTTTACTAAAAAAATGGCTCTGAGCACTATGGGACTTAACAGCTATGGTCATCAGTCCCCTAGAACTTAGAACTACTTGAACCTAACTAACCTAAGGACAGCACACAACACCCAGCCATCACGAGGCAGAGAAAATCCCTGACCGCGCCGGGAATCGAACCCGGGAACCCGGGCGTGGGAAGCGAGAACGCTACCGCACGACCACGAGATGCGGGCACTCCTTTACTACTTTAAGTGTCTCATTTCCTAATCTAATCCCCAGAGCATCACCCGATTTAATTTGACTACATTCCATTATCCTCGTTTTGCTTTTGTTGATGTTCATCTTATATCCTCCTTTCAAGACACTGTCCATTCCGTTCAACTGCTCTTCCAAGTCTTTTGCTGTCTCTGACAGAATTACAATGTCATCGGCGAACCTCAAAGTTTTTACTTCTTCTCCACGAATTTTAATACCTACTCCGAATTTTTCTTTTGTTTCCTTTGCTGCTTGCTCAGTATACAGATTGAATAACATCGGGGACAGGCTGCAACCCTGTCTCACTCCTTTCCCAACCACCGCTTCCCTTTCATGCCCCTCGACTCTTATAACTGCCATCTGGTTTCTGTACAAATTGTAAATAGCCTTTCGCTCCCTGTATTTTACCCCTGACACCTTTAGAATTTGAAAGAGAGTATTCCAGTTAACGTTGTCAAAAGCTTTCTCTAAGTCTACAAATGCTAGAAACTTAGGTTTGCCTTTCTTAATCTTTCTTCTAAGATAAGTCGTAAGGTTAGTATTGCCTCACGTGTTCCAACATTTCTACGGAATCCAAACTGATCTTCCCCGAGTTCCGCTTCTACCAGTTTTTCCATTCGTCTGTAAAGAATTCGCGTTAGTATTTTGCAGCTGTGACTTATTAAACTGATAGTTCGGTAATTTTCACATCTGTCAAAACCTGCTTACTTTGGGATTGGAATTATTATATTCTTCTTGAAGTCTGCGGGTAATTCGCCTGTCTCATACATCTTGCTCACTAGATGGTAGAGTTTTGTCATGACTATCTCTCCCAAGGCCATCAGTAGTTCTAATGGAATGTTGTCTGCTCCCGGGGCCTTGTTTCGACTCAGGTCTTTCAGTGCTCTGTCAAACTCTTCACACAGTATCATATCTCCCATTTCATCTTCATCTACATCCTCTTCCATTTCCATAATATTGTCCTCAAGTACATCGCCCTTGTATAAACCCTCTATATACTCCTTCCACCTTTCTGCCTTCCCTTCTTTGCTTAGAACTGGGTTGCCATTTGAGCTCTTGATATTCATACAAGTGGTTCTCTTCTCTCCAAAGGTCTCTTTAATTTTCCTGTAGGCAGTATCTATCTTACCCCTAGTGAGACAAGCCTCTACATCCTTACATTTGTCCTCTAGCCATGCCTGCTTAGCCATTTTGCACTTCCTGTCGATCTCATTTTTGAGACGTTTGTATTCCTTTTTGCCTGTTTCATTTACTGCATTTTTATATTTTCTCCTTTCATCAATTAAATTCAATATATCTTCTGTTACCCAAGGATTTCTATTAGCCCTCGTCTTTTTACCTACTTGATCCTCTGCTGCCATCACTACTTCATCCCTCAGAGCTACCCATTCTTCTTCTACTGTATTTCTTTCCCCCATTCCTGTCAATTGTTCCCTTATGCTCTCCCTGAAACTCTGTACAACCTCTGGTTCTTTCAGTTTATCCAGGTCCCATCTCCTTAAATTCCCACCTTTTTGCAGTTTCTTCAGTTTCAATCTGCAGTTCATAACCAATAGAATGTGGTCAGAATCCACATCTGCCCCTGGAAATGTCTTACAATTTAAAACCTGGTTCCTAAATCTCTGTCTTACCATTATATAATCTATCTGATACCTTTTAGTATCTCCAGGATTCTTCCAGGTATACAACCTTCTTTTATGATTCTTGAACCAAGTGTTAGCTATGATTAAGTTATGCTCTGTGACAAATTCTACAAGACGGCTTCCTCTTTCATTTCTTCCCCTCAATCCATATTCACCTACTATGTTCCCTTCTCTCCCTTTTCCTACTGACGAATTCCAGTCACCCATAACTATTAAATTTTCGTCTCCCTTCACTACCTGAACAATTTCTTTTATCTCGTCATACATTTCATCAATTTCTTCATCATCTGCAGAGCTAGTTGGCATATAAACTTGTACTACTGTAGTAGGCATCGGCTTTGTGTCTATCTTGGCCACAATAATGCGTTCACTATGCTGTTTGTAGTAGCTTACCCGCGTTCCTAATTTCCTATTCATTATTAAACCTACTCCTGCATTACCCCTATTTGATTTTGTATTTATAACCCCGTAATCACCTGACCAAAAGTCTTGTTCCTCCTGCCACCGAACTTCACTAATTCCCACTATATCTAACTTTAACATATCCATTTCCCTTTTTAAATTTTCTAACCTACTTGCCCGATTAAGGGATCTGACATTCCACGCTCCGATCCGTAGAACGCCAGTTTTCTTTCTCCTGATAACGACGTCCTCTTGAGTAGTCCCCGCCCGGAGATCCGAATGGGGGACTATTTTACCTCCAGAATATTTTACCCAAGAGGACGCCACCATCATTTAATCATACAGTAAAGCTGCATGTCCTCGGGAAAAATTACGGCTGTAGTTTCCCCTTGCTTTCAGCCGTTCGCAGTACCAGCACAGCAAGGCCGTTTTGGTTAATGTTACATGGCCAGATCAGTCAATCATCCAGACTGTTGCCCCTGCAACTACTGAAAAGGCTGCTGCCCCTCTTCAGGAACCACATGTTTGTCTGGCCTCTCAACAGATAGCCCTCCGTTGTGGTTGCACCTACGGTACGGCCATCTGTATCGCTGAGGCACGCAAGCCTCCCCACCAACGGCAAGGTCCATGGTTCATGGGGAGGAGTCAAATAGTAATGTATTCAAAATTGAGGAATAATATTGCTGAGTAATAGCTAGTCTTTCTTACGGGCTTTGAATCCGTTTAAAGGGTTCTCGTTCTCCTCAGAAGTAAATTAAATTACATATTATGCCATTAACAGTTTTAACGGTTATATTAAGCCAATTCCTAACGTAAAGGTAGCTACTGTTAAGCATCTGTATTTCCACGCGCGCATGCGCATGACTATCAGAGATACTCGGTACACTGCTGCTCGCTGCGATAAATTCCGGTGCAGTTCTCGCGGCCTACCGACCTCGTCCGTGCAGTGGGGCCTGCAGTTTCTCTTCAGCTAAGTAATGTAGATTATGACTGGGTACTGCGGTGCTATAGTTTTGTACTTGACACGGCCAAACTTTGACATGCAATAGTTTAGTGTCAATAGTTTCTACACTATCAGTTTAATAAGTCACAGCTGCAAAATACTAACACGAATTCTTTACAGACGAATGGAAAAACTGGTAGAAGCCGACCTCGGGGAAGATCAGTTTGGATTCCGTAGAAATGTTGCAACACGTGAAGCAATACTGACCCTACGACTTATCTTAGAAGAAAGATTAAGGAAAGGCAAACCTACGGTTCTAGCATTTGTAGACTTAGAGAAAGCTTTTGACAATGTTGACTGGAATACTCTCTTTCAAATTCTAAAGGTGGCAGGGGTAAAATACAGGGAGCGAAAGGCTATTTACAATTTGTACAGAAACCAGATGGCAGTTATAAGAGTCGAGGGGCATGAAAGGGAAGCAGTGGTTGGGAAGGGAGTAAGACAGGGTTGTAGCCTCTCCCCGATGTTATTCTATCTGTATATTGAGCAAGCAGCAAAGGAAACAAAAGAAAAATTTGGAGTAGGTATTAAAATCCATGGAGAAGAAATAAAACTTTGAGGTTCGCCGATGACATTGTAATTCTGTCAGAGACAGCAAAGGACTTGGAAGAGGAGTTGAATGGAATGGACAGTGTCTTGAAAGGAGGATATAAGGTGAACATCAACAAAAGCAAAACGAGGATAATGGAATGTAGTCGAATTAAGTCGGGTGATGCTGAGGGAATTAGGTTAGGAAATGAGACACTTAAAGTAGTAAAGAAGTTTTGCTATTTGGGGACCAAAATAACTGATGATGGTCGAAGTAGAGAGGATATAAAATGTAGACTGGCAATGGCAAGGAAAGCGTTTCTCAAGAAGAGAAATTTGTTAACATCGAGTATAGATTTAAGTGTCAGGAAGTCGTTTCTGAAAGTATTTGTATGGAGTGTAGCCATGTATGGATGTGAAACATGGACGATAACCAGTTTGGACAAGAAGAGAATAGAAGCTTTCGAAATGTGGTGCTACAGAAGAATGTTGAAGATTAGGTGGGTTGATCACGCAACTAATGAGGAGGTACTGAATAGGATTGGGGAGAAGAGAAGTTTGTGGCACAACTTGACCAGAAGAAGGGATCGGTTGGTAGGACATGTTTTGAGGCATCAAGGGATCACAAATTTATCATTGGAGGGCAGTGTGGAGGGTAAAAATCGTAGAGGGAGACGAAGAGATCAATACACTAAGCAGATTCAGAAGGATGTAGGTTGCAGTAAGTACTTGGAGATGAAGGAGCTTGCACAGGGTAGATTAGCATGGAGAGCTGCATCAAACCAGTCTTAGGACTGAAGACCACAACAACAACAGCTTCTGAAGAAGACCAAATTATTTTGGCTGAAACCTAGGTAAAGACTGGTTTCTATTTGCAGCTGAGGCTGACGTGCTGTATGTTTAAATAGTTATGGGAGGGGGGGGGGACAAGAAACATTTACTAATTATCACCTTGATACTATTCCTCACTCGTGTCCAAGTCAAGATACATTACATGAGTTAACTCCTATTACGCACAGAGCAATAATACGACTGTGAGCTTAAGGCCTATGATGCGTGGCCTGGCCAAGGCACAAACGCAAAGTTCTTACTGAAATTTGACCAAAATTACCAAAATAAACTCCCTTGTGGCTGTTTCGCGGTAATCTCACACCTGATTTCAACATCTGGACTTTAGTAACGAACAAATTTGAAACAAATTTGTTAATATTACCATAAGTCGAGGATTGCGTCCCCCACGTCAGTCCAGCGCCGCTACCCAGGAAACAGTGGACCTGCGGCCACATGGCCTAAGCGTTGCTCGTTCAAAAAGGAGGTGGTTCGCCAACCTGACAGAGCCAATATTCGTGCCTTCGCGACCTCAAATGGCTCTGAGCACTATGCGACTTAACTTCTGAGGTCATCAGTCGCTTAGAACTTAGAACTAATTAAACCTAACTAACCTAAGGACATCACACACATCCATGCCCGAGGCAGGATTCGAACCTGCGACCGTAGCGGTCGCTCGGTTCCAGACTGCAGCGCCCAGAACCGCACGGCCACTTCGGCCGGCTTCGCGACCTCTCTGACCTGCTTGAACATTTTCTTTCCCAAACTTGTTCGCGTCTAGGGGTTCGTACTATCCTACCACAGATTCACTACACTCATGTAATGCTATAACCTCTGACTAAAGCTTTCTGCTACTTCACATAATTTCTCATTCATACAGCCCAGGTTGCACAAGCGAAAGGACGGAGGGAAGCGTGGCACACACGAAACAAAATCAATAAATAAATAAACACCGTTTACTTCTTTCTCCCCTGCTTGTTACAACTGATTTATTTCTGCAGAGTAATAAACACTCTCGCTATAATTCTCCTGAACCGAACTTTATTGACAAAAACATGGAACGGGACAACAAGTTCCGTTGCACAGTCACATCAGTATTGCTGCCAAAGACACACCTTCTTTACACCATCTATCAACTACACTGTACCGAACAAGGTGGTGCAGTGGTTAGCACACTGGACTCGCATTTTGGAGTACAATGGTTCGGTCCCGTGTTTGGTCATCCTGATTTAGGTTTTCCGTGATTTCCCTAAATTGTTTCACGAAAATGGCAGGATGGTTCCTTTGAAAGGGCACGACCGACTTCCTTCTCCAACCTTACCTAATCTGATGGGACCGATGACCTCGCTGTCTGGTCCTCTCCCCCAAATCAACGAACCACCCAACTACGCTACTTGCAAATTATTCTTTACTAATCTTGCGAACTATTTAACGAGCACGCAGTAGAATACACCAAAGCACTTCATATTGGGCTGCTGTTAAAAACAATAATTCTGGATGTGGAAACGAGGATGTAGTTTACTTTCACTTTCCAAAAGTGATACAGCTCCAACATAAAGGGCTAATGGTAAATGAGAAAACACAATTAATGTCAATGACGCAAAGATTTGTTCCAAACGATTCTATCCAATTGTTTCACATGAGACGTAATATACAAATTAAGTTATATGATCAATGTGGTAGTAAGTTTCAAAACCCAGGTGAAGTTTCAGCTCAGAAATTAACTGCAATGGATATATATATGATGCTGTAAGTTGTAGTAACATAGCAGATGATTTTGTAACAGAAAGAGAGCTTCTTTTTTTGTGCCTTTCCCTCGCTTCTACACAGGGTTGGCATGGTTACTGTTGGATTTAGCATGGTTAATTTAAGGCTTTGTTGGTTGTTGACTGTTTATCCATGTGAAAGTGTGCAAACATTTTCTAAATGTATGCAAATCGTGTAACTGAGGGGTGCTAGAACCCTGGAAGCGGAGTGCTAATATACGCGTCTATCCGGACAGGCTTGTGCTACCCTAATTTTAAAAAAGAATAGAAAACTGTGCCCACTACATTGAAAGTTTTGTTTTCAAACAAAACTAAAATGAGGAAAACGCTTAATACAGAATTTCACCCAGACGCGACTGATTTAATCAAAGGTCAAGAAAGAATAGGGTACTTAGAACAAGAAATTATTGCCTCCATGAAAAAATTCAGACGATAAATGTTACCTTTAAAAAAAAATCTATTGCTTGGAATAAAAAGTAAGGATCGAAGACTGCACTGTGTACCGCAAAACATTTTAAGTCAAACTGATGTAGCATATACTCTTACATTAAGCCCTGTCTATCCAAAAGCATACTTTGATATGAAAAGGAAATTCTATCACTTACACGTTGCTTAATGCTTTAGAAATTGACGAAACTTCGAGGTGACAATGTACATTAAACCAAGTATGAAATTTAATTGAAGCCAGGTCAGACGTGTTAACGCAGTTTTGGGTATTGGATGTCCTTAATTTTAATGAAACGAGCATTGTAAGTTACGAGTCAAGCAGTTATGATATACTGTGAACAGATAATCTCCTCTTTATCATTTCGAAGTGATAATGACAAGCGATGTGTTACAGACCAATACAGCAGAAGCCAAAGTAACTGTATTGTAGCTACTATATGCATCACGAGAACTCTAAATTGAGACAGTGGAAACAAGATAGTGTATCCGCTATACAATTTTTCAAACCCTAAGGGCAGCAACAGGACAGGCTGTATTTTCGGATTTGCATGAATTATTACTGAATTATTTTCTTGAGGCCGACATTACGTTGCCTGTTGCACCGTGCTGAATAAGATTACAATGGAAGACCTTCAGCTCAAGCATTTTTTCTTCTTTTATCAGTGTTTACGTTTGTTGTTGTTGTGGTCTTCAGTCCTGAGACTGGGTTAATGCAGCTCTCCATGCTACTCTATCCTGTGCAAGCTTCTTCATCTCCCAGTACTTACTGCAACCTACATCCTTCTGAATCTGCTTAGTGTATTCATCTCTTGGTCTCCCTCTACGATTTTTACCCTCCACACTCCCCTCCAATGCTAAATTTGTGATCCCTTGATGCCTCAGAATATGTCCCACCAACCGGTCCCTTCTTCTTGTCAAGTTGTGCCACAAACTCCTCTTCTCCCCAATTCTGTTCTTAGTATATCCGAATTTGCCTACTAATACTGATTGGCAGTGTGAGGGAACTTCACTCGCTGTTTCGCTTGTAGAGGACGCAAATGATCAATCGACCTACTTAACACTAGCAGAAGATACTACTGACACATCGTCAAAGCGAGTGACAAATCATTCCAGCTGAAGAGTGAGCTATCACTGCTTCGGCGTGCTTCAGTAAGACGTGACACTTGACTCTTGAATTGACTCTTGAAACATCTAGCACGATAAGTTCCAATCACATTCAGTGTCATCGACAGTTATTTGGGAAATATACCAGTGAAACGTTTTTAATGAAGACAATAAATTCCCGAATATGAGTTCGTGATCACTATGAACTTACTAAATTATCGATACGATTCTATTCGCAGAAAGCAGCAGTAAAATGTCACGTTCAACAAATTTCACAGCGAAGCAAGACTGAATCAATGTGATATATCCACAACATGTGTGTTTACCAACAATATCAGAGCTAGAAATTAGTACATATTTTTCTCTGAAGGTAATATTTCCAATATAACGATGTAATGGTAACTTTAAGCAACTTTATACATCTAACATTTTGAGAAATTAGCACCGAAACTTTTATCCGCATTTTGTATTTATGTGTGTAAGTGCTAACTAAAGATGCAATGAAGTGGGAAACTTGCTCTGGACGGTCTCGAATTCCGTAATTTTTAGTGAAACTTTCTGGATGAATATTACACTGAGGTGACAAAAGGCACGAGAGAGCGATATACACATACTGTACATGGGGGCGGTAGGACGTGTACACAAGCGTACAACCACTACCACCGTCATACCTTAGCAAAAGATCTTGCTGAAAACCCAAGGAAATTCTGGTCTTACGTAAAATCGGTAAGCGGGTCGAAGACTTCCATCCAGTCAATCACTGATCAGTCTGGCCTGGGAACGGAAGACAGCAAAACGAAAGCTGAAATTTTAAATTTAGCATTTTAGAAACCTTTCACGCAGGAGGATAGTACAAACATACCGCCATTTGAGTCTCGTACAGATTCCCGTATGGAGGACATAGCGATAGACATCCCTGGGGTTGTGAAGCAGCTGAATGGGTTGAAAATAAATAAATCGACAGGTCCTGATGGGATTCCAATTCGGTTTTACAGAGAGTACTCTACTGCATTGGCTCCTTACTTAGCTTGCATTTATCGCGAATCTCTTGCCCAACGTAAAGTCCAGAGCGACTGGAAAAAAACGCAGGTGACGCCTGTATATAAGAAGGGTAGAAGGACGGATCCTCAAAATTACAGACCAATATCCTAAACATCGGGTTGTTGCGGGATTCTCGAACATATTCTCAGTTCGAATATAATGAATTTCCTTGAGACAGGGAAGTTGCTGTCCATGCATCAGCACGGCTTTAGAAAGCGTCGCTGCTGCGAAACGCTACTCGCCCTTTTTTCACATGATATCTTGCGAACCATGGATGAAGGGTAACAGACGGGTGCCATATTCCTTGACTTCTGGAAAGCGTTTGGCTCGGTGCCCCACTGCAGACTCCTAACTAAGGTACGAGCATATGGGATTGGTTCCCAAATATGTGAGTGGCTCGAAGACTTCTTAAGTAATAGAACCCAGTACGTTGTCCTCGATGGTGAGTGTTCATCGGAAGTGAGGGTATCATCTGGAGTCCCCCAGGGAAGTGTGGTAGGTCCGCTGTTGTTTCCTATCTACATAAATGATATTTTGGATAGGGTGGATAGCAATGTGCGGCTATTTGCTGATGATGCTGTGGTGTACGGGGAGGTGTTGTCGTTGGGTGACTGTAGGAGGATACAAGATGACTTGGACAGGATTTGGGATTGGTGTAAAGAATGGCAGCTAACTATAAATATAGACAAATGTAAATTAATGCAGATGAATAGGAAAAAGAATCCTGTAATGTTTGAATACTCCATTAGTAGTGTAGCGTTTGACACAGTCACGTCGATTAAATATTTGGGCGTAACATTGCAGAGCGATATGAAGTGGGACAAGCATGTAATGGCAGTTGTGGGGAAGGCGGATAGTCGTCTTCGGTTCATTGGTAGAATTTTGGGAAGATGTGGTTCATCTGTAAAGGAGACCGCTTATAAAACACTAATACGACCTATTCTTGAGTACTGCTCGAGCGTTTGGCATCCCTATCAGGTCGGATTGAGGGAGAACATAGAAGCAATTCAGAGGCGGGCTGCTACATTTGTTACTGGTAGGTTTGATCATCACGAGAGTGTTACGGAAATACTTCAGGAACTCGGGTGGGAGTCTATAGAGGAAAGGAGGCGTTCTTTTCGTGAATCGCTACTGAGGAAATTTAGAGAACCAGCATTTGAGGCTGACTGCAGTACAATTTTACTGCCGCCAACTTACATTTCGCGGAAAGACTTCAAAGATAAGATAAGAGAGATTAGGGCTCGTACAGAGGCATATAGGCAGTCATTTTTTCCTCGTTCTGTTTGGGAGTGGAACAGGGAGAGAAAATGGTAGTTGTGGTACGAGGTACCCTCCGCCACGCACCGTATGGTGGGTTGCGGAGTATGTATGTAGATGTAGATATAAAATGGCAGTGCATTGTCGGAGCTGTCATTTGTATTCAGGTGATTCATGTGAGAAGGTTTCCGAGGTGATCATGGGCCTTCACGACGGGAGTTAACGGACTGAACGCGGAATGGTAACTGGAGCTGGACGCATGGGACATTCCATTTCGTAAATCGTTAGGAAATTCGATATTCTGCGATCCACAGCGGCAAGAGTATGCCGAGAGTACCAGACGTCAGGAATTACCTCTCATCACAGACAATGAAGTGGCCGACGATCTCCACTTAGCGACGGAGAGCAGCGGCTTTTGGATAGAGTTATCAGTGGTAACAGAAAAGGAACACTGCATGAAGTAACTGCAGAAATGAATGTGGGACGCACGACGAACGTATCCGCTTAGCCAGTGCGACGAAATATGGCGTTGCGGCGCGGCGCCAGTGTCCAGCAATGCTCATTTGTCTAGCTAAAAGCTGTAGTAGAAAATACTAGACTACTACTGTCTACTGCAGGCCACAACATACATAGAATTGTCCGGTAAATGGGATGTCGCTAGCTACTGAAATAAAAGTTTTAACTTGGCAATGTAAATTTTCAGTTGTATTTTTACGATAAAGATCACAGTTAATACTGCCAAGTCCGTACTAAGTGTCTACACAATGTAAAGTTCCCACGCACACCACAATCACACACGTAGCCAGTTTATGGTATTTACATCGGTTACCGAAGTTAATAGAGGTCACCGGATCGTTTAGTTATGAAAATGCTCGCTCAAATGTTGTGCACTCTGCTCAACACGTAATACCTGTTCCAGTCTCAGATCGCACAACACGCCACGCGGTTTTAACTAACAGTCAAAAGCAATAATTTTGATATCCCGTCCGAAATTCCACACGACTTCCACTATACCGTTCACTTAAATACACTTTGTACTACTTCGCGAACTCGTAAATAGTATTTTTCCGCGATTTTACAGTACTTTCGTCGGAGCTGCTTTCAATGAGATGTTACTAGTTCGAACCCTCTGCCCCGACCCGACTAGATCACACCAAAGGCTTAGTTCCCAGCATAGATTGGCGCGAGCCTGCATTTTTCTGATTGGCTGATATCACAAACAGCAAATCAGGTTGCAGTATTATCCCGCTCTAACCCGCGCTTTGCTTCAATGATCAATCATAGTAAAACATTTCTTTCTATGGCAATTGCTAAATAAATAAATTTAGAAAAGTATCAAATATAAAATTACTCCTTCTCAATTTACCGATTAATTTGTTCTCTACTCACGATTTATTAGTACCATAAACTGACTGCACATTTAATTATAGTAAATCCCCTGTATAGTTTAACTGGTACTTCGTGAATAAACAAAACTATTTTCATTTACTTCTGTTCTTCTTCACTCATACAACACTCACACTGCTAATTACTGCACATATAAAACAATTATAATTATGCAAATACATTAAATATTAGTCAAACATAACTTTACGACATTGTTTTTACTACGACTGTCCGTCAACTGCTGACCTCTGCCGCCTACTAGTACAACTACGTGCAGCTCTGTAACTCACAATTAGGTCCATGTCAGCTGGTGACATCTGTCGATGATTCATGCCTATAACGATATCGTCCTAACAAGTGACAGGAGCTATGCGAAGGCGCTACGCCTCAGCGTTAATGGGCTGTGGCAACAACCCAAGCGAGTTCCTTCGCTAACAGCATGACATCCACTACAGGACGCCTCCTGGCCATATCGGTTGGATCCTAGCCGACTGGCAAACCGTGACCGGGTCATACGAGTCCCGATTTCACTTGGTAATAGCTGACAGTAGGGTTACATTGTGGCGCAGGTCCCAAAAGTCCATGGACCCAGTTTATCATTGAGGCAGTGTGCAAGTTGGTGGCGGCTCCATAACGACGTGGGCTGTGTTTGCGTGGAATGAACGGGGACCACCATTGGTCCAGCTGAACCCATCATTGACTGGAAATAATTATGTTCGCCTACTTGGAGACCATTTGCAATCATTTATGGACTTCATGCTCCCAAACAATGATGGACCTTTTATGGATGACAATGCGCCATGTAACCGGGGCACTACTGTTCGCGATTGGTTTGAAGAACATTCTGGACAAATCGAGCTGATGATCTGGCCACACAGGTCGCCCGATATGAATCCCATCTACATCTATATCTACATCCATACTCCGCAAGCCACCTGACGGTCTGTGGCGGAGGGTACCTTGAGTACCTCTGCCGGTTCTCCCTTCTATTCCAGTCTCGTATTGTTCGTGGAAAGAAGGATTGTCGGTATGCTTCTGTGTGGCCTCTAACCTCTCTGATTTTATCCTCGTGGTCTCTACGCGATATATACGTAGGAGGGAGCAATATACTGCTTGACTCTTCGGGGAAGGTATGTTCTCGAAACTTCAACAAAAGCCCGTACCGAGCTACTGAGCGTCTCTCCTGCAGAGTCTTACACTGGAGTTTATCTATCATCTCCGTAACGCTTTCGCGATTACTAAATGATCCTGTAACGAAGCGCGCTGCTCTCCGTTGGATCTTCTCTATCTCTTCTATCAACCCTATCTGGTACGGATCCCACACCGCTGAGCAGTATTCAAGCAGTGGGCGAACAAGCGTACTGTAACCTACTTCCTTTGTTTTCGGATTGCATTTCCTTAGGATTCTTCCAATGAATCTCAGTCTGGCATCTGCTTTACCGACGATCAACTTTATATGATAATTACATTTTAAATCACTCCTAATGCGTACTCCCAGATAATTTATGAAATTAACTGCTTCCAGTTGCTGACCTGCTATTTTGTAGCTAAACGATAAGGGATCTTTCTTTCTATGCATTCGTAGCACATTACACTTGTCTACATTGAGATTCAATTGCCATTCCCTGCACCATGCGTCAATTCGCTGCAGATCCTCCTGCATTTCAGTACAATTTTCCATTGTTACAACCTCTCGATATACCACAGCATCACCCGCAAAAAGCCTGGTCATTTGTGTATATTGTGAATAGCAACGGTCGTACGACACTCCCCTACGGCACACCTGAAATCACTCTTACTTCGGTGCCCATCGAACATTTACGGGCACTGGCAACACTTCCGCAAGTATGGACGGCTGTAGAGGCAGCATGGTTCAATTTTCCTGCAGGTGACTTCCAACGACTTGTTAAGCATATGTCATGTCGGGTAGCTTTACTACCATTAGGCAGAATCTCGTGACTTTTGCCACCTCCGTATAATGTAAGTTTGAAGATTAATCGCCTTTTATGTGTTGAATATGTCGGGTGTAAGGAAGCACCCAAAACTGGAAAATGCTTGTAGCAGTTACTTGTGTAAAACCATAAAGACGAATGACGGATATTTAAAATAGGTTTGCACTATGTTACTGCTTAACGTTTTTCCTTTAGCTTATACCATGTATTAATTCTTCAACGTAATGTTGGGCCCTGTCAGCGTGATAATCTCAATGTAATAACAGGAAGCGGCTTAAAAAGCCGTAATTACTGTCAGCGCTTGACGCTAGAGGATCTGAAACGGCTGCTGTGTTTGGCTGCCGTCTGACGCGACACGTCGTTGGCCAATGAGAGCCAACCTGCAGAATGACCTACCTTGCCACTCTATGTAGTCTGAATTGCAATAAAATGTGGATTGACAGACTGTTAAATAAGTCATTCGCAGAAGTGCGCTCGTACTTGAAAATAAGCCTACGATAATGTTTGCACACTGTTTAAATTATATGGATACAGCCGATTGTCGTGCCAGAGAGCAATGTTTTCAACAGTACTCGTTTCGATTGCCTTTCTCTTAAAATATATTATCTTCTAACTTGCAGTCCGACAGTCAGTAATTCAAATTTGCAGTGATCAAGGAGATGCTGAAAAACCTGACATGGCAAAGCTTGAAGAATGGACGAGAGCCGTCCCGTGAAAACTTACTAAGTTTCATAAGCCAGCTTTAAGTGAGGAATCTACGAATATAGTAAAATCATCTACATAAAGCTCTGTTGAAGGACGCGAAAACAAGGTTAGACTAATTACAGTGCGCTTCATACGTGGTTGGACTTAAAACAATTTCTAATACACTGCCCATTCAAACGTGGAAAGCCCATGTTCAGGATCTTGTTCAGAAACTAAATGCTGCTTTATTAACCATTAGAACAGTATCTGAAATAAGTGACAGTTCAACACGAAAAGTAGTCTACTTCACATATTTTCATACGCTTATGTCGTATGGTATTATTTTTTGGGGTAATTCTTCTGATTCAAAAAGGTTATTTTTGGCTCTAAAACGGGCTGTTCGAGCTATATGTGGTGTAAGTTCGAGAACCTCTAGTCGACCCCTATTCAATATTCTGGGAATTCTGACATTGCCCTCACAGTATATATTTTCTTTATTGTCGTTTGTTATTAGCAATATTAGCTTATTCCCAAGAGTTAGCAGCTTTCACTCAGTTAATACTAGGCAGAAGTCAAATCTGCATGTGGGATGCACTTCCTTGACTCTTGTGCAGAAAGGAGTGCAGTATTCTGCTGCATCCATTTACAATAAGCTACCACAAGAACTAAAAAATCTTAGCGGTAGCCCAAACACTTTTAAGTCTAAACTGAAGAGTTTCCTCATGGCTCACTCATTCTATTCTGTCGAGGAGCTCCTGGAAGAGCTGAAAAATTAAGCAAATTCCAGTGTTACATTGTTGATTTTCTTTATTTAAACTGACGACTTGTCGCATGAATATGTTTCTTATATTTCATTTTATCTGTTTCTACTCTCGTGTTATAATTTCATGTATTGACTCGTTCCATGACCATGGAGACTTCTCCTTAATTTGGATCCACGGAACAATAAATAAATAAATAAAAAGTATCCACACACCCGTATGTAATGCGGAATTGACCACTAGATGTCATGAGAGGCCTCCAGGGTGATGGGAAGTATTGCATTATCTCTAACGCCTCCAACTTCTATGTGATATCTTGAGTGCCTGGGCCACCAAATGGCGGCTCAAATTCAGTGGTGGGAAGCGTCAGGCGGTCACTTTCACCGAACGGAAGATTCCGCCGGCTCCGCTGCCATTCGTCGTTGCTGGAGGCCCCACCCCGTGGACCAAGACTGCTGCCTACGCCATGGTAAAGTTCGATCAGCTTCTTACCTGGCTACAGTGAAAATGTGTTTAATTCATTAGACAAAAAATTGCAGGCGACTGGTATATTTTGTGATGTGTCAAAGGCATTTGACTGTGTAAATCACAATATCCTTTTAAGTAAATTAGAATATTATAGTGTAACAGGAAATGCTCAAAATGGTTCAAATCTTATATCTCTGGCAGGAAACAAAGGGTGTTATTAGCAAAGAGACATGTATCAAGCTATCAGGCATCATCCAACTGGGAACAAATTACATGTGGGGTCCCACAAGGTTCCATTTTAGGGCCCTTACTTTTTCTTGTGTACATCAATGACCTTTCATCAGTAACATTACCAGAAGCCAAGTTCGTTTTGTTTGCCGATGATACAAACATTGCAATAAATAGTAAATCAAGTGTAGTCTTAGAAGGGTCAGCTAATAAAATATTTTTGGACATTAATTACTGGTTCCTAGCCAATTCCTTGTCACTAAACTTTGAAAAAACACACTACATGCAGTTCAGAACTTGTAAGGGTTGCCCCACGAGTATATGCCTAACATACAATGACAAGCAGATAGAAGAAGTGGACAGTGTTTAAATTCTTGGGATTACAGCTTGGTAATAAATTCAACTGGGAGCAGCACACCACAGAACTGCTGAAGCGTCTTAACAAATCTCTATTTGCAATGCGAATTGTGTCAGACATAGGGGATATAAAAATGAAAAAGTTGGCATACTATGCTTACTTTCATTCCACAATGTCATATGGGATTATTTTTTGGGGCAATTCATCAAGCCAAGCTAAAGTTTTCCAGGCACAAAAACGTGCAGTAAGAGTTTTACGTGGTGTGAACTCAAGAACATCCTGCAGAAGCCTGTTTACGGAACTAGGGATACTAACTACTGCTTCCCAATATATTTATTCCTTAATGAAATTTGTCATTAAAAATATATCACTTTTTCAAACCAACAGCTCAGTTCATGGAAATAAGAATAATCTTCACAAGGATTTAAAGTCACTTAATCTTGTACAAAAAGGTGTGCATTATTCAGGAACACACATTTTCAATAACTTGCCAGCAGCCATAAAAAGCTTAACAACCAATGGAATTCAGTTTAAGAGAAGCCTAAAGGATTTATTGGTGGCCAACACCTTCTACTCCATTGATGAATTTCTCAGTAGAACCAACTGATTTGTATATATATATATATATATATATATATATATATATATATATATATATATATATATATATATATATATAACTTCTACACAATTTCAGTGCAGTAATGTGTTCATTGTAAATAAGTATGTAGTTGTATTACACGTTTATTGCCTTATAAATAAATAAAAAGCTTTTTTTAACTCATTGCATTAGTATTTGTAACATGATTCTTTCATATAGCGCTCATTAAAAAATGACGACCACGCCACTTGGGACCTGTGGAATGGTACATTAGCTTATTTGTTTGAGTTGTAAATATTTGTCATGTTCAAATGGTTCAAATGGCTCTGAGCACTATGGGACTTAACTTCAGAGGTCATCAGTCCCCTAGAACTGAGAACTACTTAAACCTAACTAACCTAAGGACATCACACACATCCACGCCCGAAGCAGGATTCGAACCTGCGACCGTAGCGGTCGCGCGGCTCCAGACTGAAGCGCCTAGAACCGCTCGGCCACTTTGACCGGCCATTTGTCATGTATTGTTGTTTTTCTGCCATGTTCTACATCCTGGAGGACCTCCTCACTACGGATCAATTGGAATGAAAGTAAATCTAATCTATCGCATGTCAGAGAGGGCAGGGACACGGTTGTAGGGCGTTTACGCATGCGCTGACCTCGGCTCAACCCCGAATCGACGCTTCCCCCTCGCCACGTCACCACGCTCCATCTGACACTGGTTCATCCAGTGCTGGAGTCCGCCGCCGTGAGGAGGTGCACACTGCCGACTCCCACATTGCTACCCTACACAGGGTGCAAAATCGGGCGCTCAAACTAGCGCTTTCCTAGTCCCTACCCCCGCGCTACCTCCATGAGGAGGCGGACCTGGCGTTGTTGAGGGATAGATTCCGTCAAACAGCCTCTCCGTTTTATGAAAAGGTGGACCTGTCCTGCAACCTGCTCGCCAGTAGCTTGGGCTATCAACACCACCCCCGGCCGACAACGCGTCGACCGGACCTGTTGCGAGAGTGATACTCCCCGCAACAGAATAAGGACAAACCCCGTGAAATCGCCAGAGGCCGATTCTACACGATAGGTCACGACAGCCAACCATGAATAGAAATGTAGGAACAGCTCCTTCGGTGCGATAGGCCGAGTTCAAGTTTGTTCGCCCATACACTATGTGATCAAAAATATCCGGACACCCCGCTGAAAATGACTTACAAGTTCGTGGTGCCCTCCATCGGTAATGCTGGAATTCAGTATTGTGTTGGCCCTTAGCCTTGATGATAGCTTCCACTCTCGCAGGCACATGTTCAATCAGATGCTGGAAGGTTTCTTGGGCAATGGCAGCCCATTCTTCACGGAGTGCTGCACTGAGGAGAGGTATCGATGGCGGTCGGCGAGGCCTAGCACGAAATCGGCGTCCCAAAACATCCCAAAGGTGTTCTATAGGATTCAGGTCAGGACTGTGTGCAAGCCAGTCCATTACACGGATGTTATTGTCGTGTAACCAATCTGCCATAGACCGTGCATTATGAACAGGTGCTCGATCGTGTTGAAAGATGTAATCGCCATCCCTGAATTGCAGTTCAACAGTGGGAAGCAAGAAGGTGCTTAAAACATCAATGTAGGCCTGTGCTGTGATAGTGCCACGCAAAACAACAAGGGGTGCAAGCCTCCTCTATGACAAACATGACCACACCATAACACCACCGACTCCGAATTTTACTGCCGGCACTACACACACCGACAGATGATGTTCAACGGGCATTAGCCATACCCACTCCCTGCCATCGGATCGCCACGTTGTGTACCGTGATTCGTCACTCCACACAACGTTTTTCTACTGTTCAAACGTCCAATGTTTACTCTCCTTACACCAAGCGAGGCGTCGTTTGGCATTTACCGGCGTGATGTGTGGCTTACGAGCAGCCGCTCGAACTTGAAATCCATGCTTTCTCGCCTCCCACCTAGTTGTCATAGTACTTGCAGTGGATCCTAATGCAGTTTGGAATTACTGTGTGATGGTCTGGTTAGATGTCTGCCTATTACACATTACGACCCTCTGGAAATGTCGGTGGTCTCAGTCAGTCAACAGACGAGGTCGTCTTGTACGCTTTTGTGCTGCATGTGTCCCTTGACGTTTCCATTTCACTATCACATCAGAAACAGTGGACCTAGGGATGTTCAGGAGTGTGGAAATCTCGTGCACAGACGGATGACATAAGTGACACCCAATCACCTGACCACGTTCGAAGTCCGTGAGTCCCACGAAGCGTCCCATTCTGCTCTCTCATGATGTCTAATGAGTACTGAGGCCGCTGAAATGGAGTACCTGGCAGTAGGTGGCAACACAATGCACCTAATATGAAAAACGTATGTTTTTGGGGTGTCTGGATAGTTTTGATCACACAGTGTGGCTCCGGCTGCGACTTTGTTCTCACTAGAGAAGGAATAACAAGAGAATAGGGCGGTCAGGAAAGTTCCTTCAATATGAAGGAACAACCACGAACTGAACGAAGACCAGACAAAACTCGTGTACTGACGGATAGGAACTCTCGAGCATTGCAGGGGGCGGTTGAAAAAATCGCTTGAAAGCGGCGTAGGGTATCAATGCATAGGGAATCAAATCAGTCGTGATTTCCAAAGTGCTAACAATTCTGTTAGCACAATGATGTTGTGTAGGGAGTTAACAATAATAGGTTACAATGGTTGAGGAACTCATAATAAGTCACATATGCCACACATGTCTGCAGTCAGTGCTAAGCGACTCTTGCGGTGATGTCAGGAGCGAAACCAGTGGACAGTGGATGAGTGAAAACGAGTGATTTGCAGCAAGGAATCGCGATATACTATGTGTCAATCTGATGAATGGGTCTGAATTTGACAAACGTCTGGAGAACTTTACCCACCATCATGTGTAGTGCCAGTAGTGAAGCATGGAGGGCGTGGTGTTACGGTACAGGGGTGTTTTCACTGGTTAGGGTGTGGTCCCGTTACTGCACTCAAGAAAACGCCATGTGTGGAAGGATATGTGTACATTTTATAGCATTGTGTACTGAGTACAGTACAGGAACAGTTTGGAGATGACGATAGTTTGTAACAGCATAACAATGCACCCTGTCATTAAGCAGCATCTGGTCTGTGGACAATAATATTCCTGAAATGCAGTGACCTGTCAACATTCCCAACATGAACCGATTGGGACCCCTTTGGGGTGAGTTAGAACGTCAACTTCGCTCCAGACCCCATCAACCGACATCACTGCTTTTAGTTTTGACTCTTGAGGAAGAATGCCGACCATTCCTCTACAGGCATTCAGACACCTCACTGCAAGTGTCCCCTACAATGTTTGAGATCTCACTGAGGTGAAGGATGGATCTAGTTCGTATTGTGTGCACTAACTGGTGTCGGGAAACTTTTTGTCACATAGTTTAAGCGGTACGGTGGGAAGTACGCTCTACCATGCACTTCACAGTGGCCTTCATAATTGACAAAGTACGCAGACCTTGAAAAGAGAGGGTTAAAAACTGATGCGGATTGCTGTGAAGGGTGGCCGAGCGGTTCTAGGCGCTACAGTCGCAGGTTCGAATCCTGCCTCGGGCATGGATGTGTGTGATGTCCTTAGGTTAGTTATGTTTAAGTAGTTCTAAGTTCTAGGGGACTGATGACCTTAGAAGTTAAGTCCCATAGTGCTCAGAGTCATTTTGGTACGAAGGCATCAAGACATTTTCGTACGTGAAATTATTTGTGATCAAGAGGAGGAAGAATTACTGTGAGAAGTGTAGACGGTGGATAGCCTTTTAACTGGAAATAGCTGATCAGTGATCACTGTCGTGGACTAAGTGGTAATGTTCAGACAGTGCTGGAGAAGATCCCCAACGGATGTACAAGGAGCGCTCAGCAAGTAATGCAATACATTTCTCGGACAGTTTCGGTTGAAAAAATGCGGAATTTTTAGTGGGGCACCGTGGAATATTCCTGCATCCGGCCCCTATAGTTTCATGAAGTTCCGATAGGTGGCGGCGCTAGCGTAGCCTTCAGATTGGCGTCTGTAACGGAGGGGTGTTCCAAACAGAGAACTGTCATTGAGTTTCTTTTGCAGGAAAACCAGAGCATCGCAGATATTCATATGGACTTGCAGAACGTCTGCGGAGACTGCGCAGTGAACAGGATCAAGGTGAGTCGTTTAACAAGGTCGCCAAAATTTGTCTTATCTCCCGCGTGCCAGCCCGCCGCACACAGATGTGACTTCGGCAACGGTGGAACGTCTGGACACTCTCACTCAAGGTGATCGACGGATCACAGTCAAACATAGTCCACCAGTTGGGGTACTCAAAACTCTGCGTCCACTGGGTTCCTAGCCTTCTGACTTCCACGTGTCTGGCCGAACGAAGGATGCAATCCACGGGAAGCTGTACAAGGATGATGGGGAGTTTATTGGTGCAGCAAGACGATGGCTGCGACGTCGAATAGTAGAGCGGAACAATGCGGGCATACAGCACCGGCCAGTAACGTGGCATAAGGCCTCGCATTGAATGGAGGTTATATTGAAAATTTAGGTTTTTTAGCCAAAAGAGTGGGGAATAATATGGTGTATTAGAATTCTGAATAAAACACACTTGCGTTCAGAAAATGATTACCCGCAGCTACAGCGCAGATCAGAGTGATTGGTTTTCCGTTCAAAATGGTTCAAATGGCTCTGAGCACTATGGGACTCAACATCTGTGGTCATAAGTCCCCTAGAACTTAGAACTACGTAAACCTAACTAACCTAAGGACAACACACACATCCATGCCCGAGGCAGGATTCGAACCTGCGGCCGTAGCAGTCGCGCGGTTCCTGACTGAGCGCCTAGAACCGCGAGACCACCGCGGCCGGCTTGGTTTTCCGTCACCATCGCGGTTGCATGCGGGTAGTAAATGTTTTCCCAGCCGCGTTAATCATGTGTGTCAACGGGCTATGATCTATTCTGACAATATACGTGAAGACAGGTCCAGACCTGAGACGCCGGCGGTATACAAGAGAAGAACAATGCAGCTTTCACATGTGTCAGCTGTCACGAGCGCTCGGAAGCTGAACTTGGCTGGAGACTCTGGAACCCCCTTCCCCGCCGACCGCACGCGCGCAGCCTGGCTTGGAGCGTAATCTAAGGTGCATAGGCGATATCAATTTCTCCGGTGTTAGGCGCGAATGCGATTGTATTGAGGTCATGTTTAGGGGAGGCCGAGCAGAGACTTTTGGTCGGTTTGGCAGCTGGGGGTGTTTGGGCGCGTCTGTTGCACTATTTTGCGAGCATGTCTGTGCATTGTGCGGTGCTTTATTTGGAGAGTTTAAGAGTACAGAGCTCGTCTGCTGATATTGTGTACTGCATTATTTAAGAGCTGTTTGCTATTGTGTGGTGAAATTAGGAGTTGTCTACGTGATTGTGGCCTGTGCCAGATGACCACAGTCGGATCAGTGCGCGTGTTTTGTGACAAATATACTCCACGACTAAATAAAAGGGCTCCAAATAAATAAAGTGCCGCCCTTCCTTACTTCCCCGAGCAGCGCAGCGCAGTCTGAGCTGTCTTTGCGCAATAACGGCAATCTGGTCAGAATGTGAGTGAGTAGACAAGTAACTGGACAAATTTATCTGTAGAGGAGTTACAGGTCTGGATTGGAATGAATATCTTGATGGGTGTGGTTGTATTGCCACGTGTAGTGCACTATTGGAGTTCAGAACCTGCCTTATGTCAGCCTTACATATCGATACCTATGAGATGCAAAAGTTTCAAAAAGATATGTCCCAAATAAATAAAGTACACTCTTTCCACATTCCATCAGCCTATGGACTGAAATTATTTCCGAAAATTAGGAGTTGTTTGGCTATTTGAATGTAAATGTTTTGCATTATTTACGAGCGGTTCGCATGTCTGTAGGCTGTGCTATGAGGTATTTTTAACTGTTTACAATTAGCAAGCGTGTGTCTAGAGCATTATAAACGAGTTATGTAGGAGTGTTTTGCAGGTCTGTATGGTGTGGAACATGTCAGTGTGATACATATACTCCATTCCTAAATAAAGTAAATTGGTTCCTCGATCCATGGGCCTAGTGTTGGGTGAGTCCTTTTACCTGAAACGTGTAGGAAGAGGTTGAGTGCTGGTGGCTTAGTTTAGTGGTGATGAGCTTCGTTTGCAACAATTTTCTTAGGTTAGTGGCGGAAGCACAAGTGAGCTTTGTTTACTGGCAGATTTCAAACTTGGCGCTGGTTCCTAGGAGGAAGTGGCGGTCGGGTGGCTGAAGTTAGTACAAGTACCTTTCTTTCCAACAATTTTGTTAGGTTGGTAGAGAAAGCAGAAGTGACCTTTCTTTACTGCAAGAATTCAAACTCGGCGCTGGTTCCTAGGAAGAGGTGGCTGTCTGGTCCTCGAAAAGTAGTTGAAATTAGGTAGTTGAACGCCTTTGCATACGTATATGAAATTGTAAATTGAATTATTTAATATGTTTAAAACCGAAATGGAATTAAGTACTTAGGTATTTACAGAAGACTATGTCTGTTGTGTGTATGGTGGGTGTGTGACGTAAGCGGGACGGCGGCGCAGCGATTCTACAATTATAACGCGTGTGCGAGAGAGAGTCAATTAGCGAACATTCTAGTGCCGACCAAACTTGCTGTTATACAGTCATGGCGGATTCCAGTGTCGAGCAAACTTTGCTGCCAAAAGTGTAGCACTGCGTTCTCACTCGCACAAGGACACGTGGTGGACGGTGAGCGGTCGGCATCGACAGGTTTGAACGTGCCCAGGAAAACAACTTTGGCGCCAAAAGTGTGGCAGGGAATGGCCGACCGTTGTGTGATTCAGCTACGAGGCAAACAATTTTGGCGGGAAACGTGCGGAGGCGACGAATACACGTGGTGAGCGGACAAGGGACCACTGTGACGTCAAACTCAGCAAGTGCCAGCCTGCGAGGATTTGAACTAATTCTGTTGGAGCGCGGACGTCATGGCGACTGCACTGCGATATCAAAGATGTGTGCTGACTGTGTTGGAGAACAAGTGATGACCGTACTGCTTGAAATAAAGTCCTCAGTCCCTTCCCCCCTGCAAAATCAAAGGACGTGACTTACGTTACTATAATTGCAGTTTATTATTTGACGCGATTATGATAGGCTACCAGTGAAAAAACATAAGTGACGGAGAACGTTCGTACATGTGGTCCATTATGGTGTTGGGATTTGAACTTGTAACAGATTTTTGTTACGGATTGAAGGAAAATGGCTTTCTCGCCGAGAAAATCGGACATCTTGAATGAATAATAGATGATAATAATAAATAGAAGTACAGTTTTCGAGACATTATCGTGCTGTAATTTGGCCCAATTATCTAGTGGAGGTAGGCCTATAATAATAAATAATAAATGATAATGAATGATAATAAATGATAATGAATGATAATAAATGACAATGAATGATAATGAATGTTAATAAATGATAATGAATAATAAACAAAAGTAAGGTTTTGCAGCCATTATCGTGTTGTAATTTGAATTTGGAGGGAATTTTCTAGTGGAGGCAGGTCAATAACAATAAATAATAATAAATGATAATAAATAATAATAAACGATAATGAATGTTAATAAATGATAATCAATAATAATGAATAATAATAAAGTCAAGCACAGCTTTACATGCATTATCCTGCTGGAATTCAAACTTCCTGCAATTTTTTCTTATGGAGGCTTAGGTTAGTGGACATAGCACCATTGGTCTTTTTTCCCGCCAAAATGCAAACTTCCGGCCTTTTTTCTGGAGATTAGGTTAGTGGATGTAGCACAATTGGCCTATTTTCCCGCCAAAAGCCGCCATCTTGGGTGACGTCATGCGCTGTTGCCAAGTCTACATGCCGCCATCTTGGATGAAGTCATCGCCGCCATCTTGAATAAATTTTTGCAACAATGCAGCGTGTCGTGACATGAACCTTGCCCTACTACTATCTATGGGACATAAAAAGAAACACAGAGAACCCCTTTGCATTTAAACTGTTACTTATTGTATTAAGAAACAGATGTATGTCTCCCCATTTTTTCCATTGAATGAGCAAACTCAATTCAATTATTAAATCTTTTAGACAATGTTACAAACACATTATACGAAAAAAACTGGGTGCCTTCATTCATAAATAGAGAATGACCAAAATTCTTAGGCATCTAGCTCTACTCCAGAGTATATTATTTATAGTTGCTGTAAATGCTGTCCTAGTGAATATTGTAGGGCACAAAAGTAACTGTGTCGAAATTGTCAACAGAGATAACTTTATATTTCAGGTGAAGAAGCGACAGATCAAAAAGATGACCTGTTTATTTTGGCTTAGTTGCCGTCTTTTGAATCACTTGTTTGGTGTAAAATAGGCTGATAATCAGAAACGTATGTCGTACAATAATAGCGAAGTTTTGAAACAAGGCTAAAGACGCTGAACGGCCAAAGAAACTGGCACACCTGTCTAATATCGTCTAGAGTCCCCGCAGAAGACGTTGCATGGACTCGGCTAAAGTCTGAAGTAGTGCTGGAGGGAACTGACACCATGAATATTTCAGCACTGTCCATAAATCCGTAAGAGTACGAGGGGGTGCAGATCTCTTCTGAACAGCACGTTGCAAGGCATCCCAGATATGTTCTATAATGTTCACGTCTGGGGACTTTGGTGGCCAGTGGAAGTGTTTAAACTCAGGAGAGTGTTCCTGGAGCCACTCTGTAGGAATTCTGGACGTGTGGGGTGTCGCATTGCTCAGCTGGTATTGTCCACATTGCACAATGGACATGTATGGAGGTAGGTGATCAGGCAGGATGCTTAAGTACGTGTCACCTGTCACACGTCCATCCTCTCGATACAATTTGGAACGAGATTTGTCCGACCAGGCAACATGTTTCCAGTCACCAACAGTCCAGTGTCGGTGTTGATTGGCCCAGGCGAGGGGTAAAGCATTGTGTCGTGCTGTATTTAAGGGAACACGACTGGGCCTTCGGCTCCGAAAGCCCAGATCGATGATGTTTCGTTGAATGGTTCGCACACAATGGCCCAGCATTGAATTCTGCACCAATTCGCGGAAGTGTTGCACTTCTGTCACGTTGAACGTTCAGATGGTTCAAAAATGGTTCAAATGGCTCGGAGCACTATGGGACTTAACATCTGAGGTCATCAGTCTCCTAGAACTTAGAACTACTTAAACCTATCTAACCTAAGGACATCACACACATCCATGCCCAAGGCAGGATTCGATCCTGCGACTGTAGCGGTCGCGCGGTTCCAGACTGGAGCACCTAGAACCGCTCGGCCACTACGGCCGGCCACGTTGAGCGATTCTCTTCAGACGCCATTGGTCCCGTTCTTGCAGGATCTTTTTTCGGCCGCAGCGGTGTCGGACATTTGGTGTTTTACCGGATTCCTGATATTCACGGTACAGTCGTGAAGTGGTCGTACGGTAAAATCTCCACTTCATCGCTACCTCGGAGATGCTGCGTCCCATCGCTAGTGCGCCGACTATAATACCACGCTCAAATTCACTTAAACCTTGATAACCCGCCATTGTAGCAGCAGTAACGGACCTAATGACTGCGCCAGACGCTTGTCGTCTTATATAGGCGTTGCCGACCGCAGAGCCCTCTTCTGCTTGTGTACATATCTTTGTATGTATTTCAATGCGTATGCCTATGCCGGTTTCTTTGGCACTCCATCGTAATAGTTTCGCATACAATGTTTCAGAAAGGACCCACAGTTAAACCAGTCCAAAAGATTAGGTTGGTATACTAAGGTTGTGGCGGTACATAGCATGGAAATCATATCTAGAGAGGTACCGCAGGATGACACGGAAATGATTAGGTTTTGTGTTAGACGAAGAGCCAAACCGTGTTACGAATGGAGGCCGAAATGCACGCGTTTTAGCTCACGCAGGCTGGCGTGAGGAGGGAAGAACTATACTGATGTGAGGTCTGGAACATGACAAGGAATGAGAATTCAGAAAGCGGACGTAATTAGTTTGATACTTAACTTTAATCCATTAATGATGAACGTCGCTCTTGACGGTACGTGATTCACAATATTATCTGTTCAGAATACATTCTTTAAGATAGTAATTATAGTAACTGAATATGGCGCCTTACTAGGTCGTAGCAAATGACGTAGCTGAAGGCTATGCTAAACTGTCGTTTCTGCAAATGAGAGCGTATGTAGACAGTGAACCATAGCTAGCAAAGCCGGCTGTACAACTGGGGCGAGTGCTAGGGAGTCTCTTTAGACCTGCCGTGTGGCGGCGCTCGGTCTGCAATCACTGATAGTGGCGACACGCGGGTCCGACGTATACTAACGGGCCGCGGACGATTTAAAGGCTACCACCTAGCAAGTGTGGTGTCTGGCGGTGACACCACACTAGGAAGTCACGTTTGTAGTGTCAGAACGAGCAGCGAGCAACAAATGACGTAACTTACGCCACTGCTGCCGAGTCAGAATTGTGGTGTCGGCGGACGGCGCCGTTGCAGCAGTGCGGTGTAAGACTTTGCTCCTGGCGGGTATAGTCTCGGACTGCCGGGGAGGTGGGCGATTGGAAGCGGGCGATACAAAGGAGCGGGCCCGCGGCTCCATCCCGGTCGTCCTTGAGCTGCGCTGAATGCAAAGCAGCGGCTCCGTCCCGCCGGCACCCAGCCGTCGCTGCGAAGTTGCTGGCGGTTCCGCCCTCACCGCCGCCGCTGCTTCAGTCCAAAACGAAGACCGCATCTTCAGGGCTCTTTTACGCTCCCACAACTGCCTTCGCCGCACCAGTTAACAAGCTGTCGCATCTGTCAATTTGTAGTAAACATCTGGTCTGAAATTTGTTTCGGTGAGAGATTCTGCCTTTAGCAAGCACAGTTTTCTTCTTCTTTCTCGTCCAAATACTGTAACCTCCCCACTACATTTCTACCTCTCTGAAATTTAGCCCAAATTTACCTCCCACTCCATAAAACCTACGTATTACCAAAACTATGTACCCACTTATCCAACTCATAGTTGTATGGTAACTTTCGACTAAACAGAATCTAATTTGAACTGAACTATCACAGATCTGAACACAATTTGTCTTGTATTAAATTCGCAACTGAAATAAAACAGTTACCTGTGAAACCTTCCCGTCTCCTCTATACCTCTTTTCTTAATGATAACCTTCCCTTTTACAATAACCTATGTAACCTTCCCTTAGGAGCCGGCCGGAGTGGCCAAGCGGTTCTAGGCGCTACAGTCCGGAACCGCGCGACCGCTACGGTCGCGGGTTCGAATCCTGCCTCGGGCATGGATGTGTGTGATGTCCTTAGGTTAGTTAGGTTTAAGTAGTGCTAAGTTCTAGGGGACTTATGATCTCAGCAGTTGAGTCCCATAGTGCTCAGAGCCTTCCTTAGGATTTCTGTCTCTTGCTTAATAATAACAAATGAAATCTTCCCTTTGAAATTTATTCTCTTTCTCAATCTTCGCAAACAAATTTAATTGCTGCTTATTAAAAGTGATTTTCTGATTATTTCGACGAAACATAGAATGTGTCGTCGTCGTGGCCCTCAGTCGTTATCTGCAATAACCCAAAACTGTTCCTTACCTTTATTTACTGTTACTGGATCGCCATCTGACTGCTACATCGAACTGCGACATGAATATACTTACTCTGGTTTGCTATACTCTGTTAACTGCTGGTGGGCTGTCATAATAAGTAGCTGTATTTATTACCAAAGCTGACGTTATTCTTTATTAGCAAAGCTGACGTTATTCTTTAATTAATTTGACTGAAGTTACGTAATTCATAGTTAAACTTTTTCTTGACAACAATAAAATTTTTGCAAAGTTTTATGTTGATGGTTTTTGGGATGGATTATAATCAGTAATGCAAGATTGCTGGCAAAAATTAATTATATTTTGAAAACGCTTCAAATATTTACTGTTGGTAATGAAATGACTTTACAAACGTTCAAATGGGACTTACTTTTTACAATAATCTTACAACTAGCATTGGGGAAACATACCTTCAGTAGTCTTGAGTTTCGCAAAGAAAATAATTCAATAATATTAGTTCCTCTTATGATAATAGTTCGATGATGTCTCTGTACATCCGTTTATAATCTCTTGTAAATCATAGCTGGTGGCTGGCAGGCACACCGCTCCTCTCAACCTCTCGCTTCAGATCTGCTACCGACTCGCTTCACATCTCGCTTACTACTGACTTCCTACGAACTCTAAAGTGCGGTCTCTCCTGCCAACAATGCTTTCTGGTGCAGACAATCCTTGCTACCATTACAAAATGTATCAATGCACGGTCTTTCCCGCTCTTTTCTTAAGATGTATCCATACGCGGTTTCTCCCGCCCTTTATAAAATTATATCAACAATACTTTGGTGCAGATATTCCCTGCTACCACAATTATTTCCAACATGACAAATATTAATTATTCCTACTTAATCCTATTAATAAAATATAAACATCTTTCACAACTTGTGGTTTGACAACAGACAATAGAAATATACACGTCTTACAAACTGGTCGTAATAAAAATTTTCACCTACCTCACATCTTGACAACATTGTTGCGGATTTCTTTAAAGCACAACAGCAAACAGCAAGCAGGCAGCGGCACTATATTCAAACTGTCGGTCTCGTAAACCGACATACGGCCGGGAGAGCGGTGTGCTGACCACATGCCGCCCCCCCCCCCCCCCCCCCCCCCCACCATATCCGCATACAGTGTCGTCTGTGTGCTGAGGATTACACGGAGGCCGGTTGGTGCCGTTGGGCCTTCATGACCTGTTCGGGAACAGTTTAGATTTTATATTCAAACCGTGATATGTGATAATGCGTAATAATAAACAGTGGGATGGGGAGAGTAACTATTCTTATGACATGATACTCCAAGAAAAAGATTTTAGAATGAAGTACATATTCAAAAAGACAGGGGAAAACATCGCGTGATCTTCACACATAACATACGTTTGAACAAAGTGAACAATGATTTAAAGAGGGTACAATGTTGACAGAAAATTTCTATAAAAATCAAACAGATTAGTCAATTAGTATACTTATGCATGACTCAGGGAAGTGAGGTAGTCTTTCTGTCAGCTCTGAGCAAGTTAACTAGCTGACAATAATTATTGGGACAAACTAGGTGCACACTGCTGCAGTCTACCTCAAACTTCCTCTCTTCAAAACTAATGGTGTATTGAAAATATACAGGGGGGTCCATTGATAGTGACCGGGCCAAATATCTCACGAAATAAGCGTCAAACGAAAAAAACTACAAAGAACGAAACTCGTCTAGCTTGAAGGGGGAAGCCAGATTGCGCTATGGTTGGCACGCTAGATGGCGCTGCCATAGGTCAAACGGATATCAACTGTTTTTTTTAAAAATAGGAACCCCCATTTTTTATTACATATTCGTGTAGTACGTAAAGAAATATGAATGTTTTAGTTGGACCACTTTTTTCGCATTGGGATAGATGGCCCGCACGTTCACCGGATCTGAAGTCCCCGGATTTCTTTCTGCGGGGAAAGTTGAAGGACATTTGCTATCGTGATCCACCGACAACGCCTGACAACATGCGTCAGCGCATTGTCAATGCATGTGCGAACATTAAGGAAGGTGAACTACACGCTGTTGAGAGGAATGTCGTTACACGTATTGCCATGTGCATTGAGGTCGACTGACGTATTTTTGAGCATTTATTGCATTAATGCGGTATTTACAGGTAATCACGCTGTAACAGCATGCGTTCTCAGAATTGATAAGTTCACAAAGGTACATGTATCACATTGGAACAACCGAAATAAAATGTTCATACGTACCTACGTTCTGTATTTTAATTTAAAAAACCTACCTGTTACCAACTGTTCGTCTAAAATTGTGAGCCATATGTTTGTGACTATTATAGCGCCATCTATCACAAAGCGAAAAAAGTGGTCCAAGTAAAACATTCATATTTCTTCACGTACTACACGAGTGTGTAATGTAAAATGGGGGTTCCTATTTTTAAAAAACGCAGTCGATATCCGTATGACCTATGTCAGCGCCATCTAGCGGGCCAACCATAGCGCCATCTAGTTAACCCCTTCAAGCTAGACAAGTTTCGTTCTTTGTAGTTTTTTCGTTTGACGCTTATTTCGTGAGATATTTGGCCCTGTCACGATCAATGGACCGCCCTGTATAGTCTCTTCGCTTGTTAATATATACAACTCATTCACCTTTGCTGTTATTTACAATCAAGCTTACTTCATCTAACAGATACAATCACAAGTCCACACGGCACTATTAAATACGTCCATCACCTACCACACTTCGACTAAGAATGCATCAGATTGCACAGAGGCAAAGACTGTGCCACGACAAGACCAAAGATTATTTAACAGTAACGTAACTTGCTCTCTCTTTCTGACGTGCACATCGATAATATGCAAAAACGAAAATGACGTGACCACCTTACAACATATTTCAGTGTAGTTTCACCGTTCTCAGTGGGTTTCCTTTATTTTCGTAATTGCAGTCACTGTTCTTACAATACAGACTTTAACGGTCGGTATTTGCTTCCTTTACGAATTTTGTTTTATGAGCGTTACGCCCTTGGCATGTTTCTGTGCCTGAAATTTCGTCTTCCAATGCCGGAGACATCATCAGAGACTATAGTAAGTCAGACTGCAGTTTCAAGCTTAAACAAGCGATCAAACAACAATATACAATAGGGACAGCCGAATGAGGCACTGTAGTTGTTAAGATGATACTGACCTCATATTCGGAAGGATCCAGACATCTTCATTTAGGTGTTCTTAAAACATTTAAAGCAAATTTCGGAATGGTTTCTTCATAAATGTCACGGTCGACCAACTGTCCCATAGTCATAAAAACATACATATGCATTCTCCGTGTATATATACATATTAATTTCATTACAGATACTATATCACTTGTAAGTAGGCTGTTTATGTTTTCTTATTGGCAACGTTACGTAGCGCTCTGAATGAAAATCACTGGCTGTGCTGTGTACAGTCTGTGGCTAGTTTGCATTGTTGTCTGCCATTGTAGTGTTGGGCAGCTAAGTGTGAACAGCGCGTAGCGTTGCGCAGTTGGAGGTGAGCCGCCAGCAGTGGTGGATGTGGGGAGAGAAATGGCGGAGTTTTGAAATTTGTAAGACTGGATGTCATGAACTGCTATGTATATTATGATTTTTCAACACTATTAAGGTAAATACATTGTTTATTCTCTATTAAAATCTTTCATTTGCTAACTATGCCTTTGTGTTTGTCTCTGGTGTTGTTCCATTGTGTCTAACTTTTGAAGCTTTTGCTGTGTTTGTCTCTGATTTTGTTCCATTTGTTGCATTAGCTGTAATAACAATGCATTTGTGTCTGGAATCTGTTCCTCTACGCTTTTCGGCAGCGCTTACCGTAATCTCTACCAGGACTACAGTGGGTCTACTCTGTGATGACCTACCTACCAATATTCTTCAAAACTTCGACTGACTCTGCAGTGGGTTTGCTCTGTTGTGGCCCATTACCTGTCTGCATGTCGAGAGTCAGCACTGTCTTTCCGTTGGAAGGACAACACTACTTCTTCAAGACTGCATGGAAACCCACTACTTCCGTGTGCATTTTCTTTTACTGCTCAGACTTTGAGAAAAACACTGCAATTATACTGTGATGAACGATCAGGACTGTCTTTTTGGACTGCGAGAAAATTTTAGCTTTTGACCAACATTGTATCGATAAGTGTGTGCATTTGATTTCTTTGTTATTGTAATTATGAAAAAATTCTTCAAATCTGTATTCGCCACTGCCCAAAACAATTTGTAAAATTTTTTGTGGGGAGCATGGGGGCTATGTAAGTAGGCTGTTTATGTTTTCTTATTGGCAACGTTACGTAGCGCTCTGTATGAAAATCACTGGCTGTGCTGTGTGCAGTTTGTGGCTAGTTTGCATTGTTGTCTGCCATTGTAGTGTTGGGCAGCTAGATGTGAACAGCGCGTAGCGTTGCACAGTTGGAGGTGAGCCGCCAGCAGTGGTGGATGTGGGGAGAGAAATGGCGGAGTTTTGAAATTTGTAAGACTTGATGTCATGAACTGCTATGTATATTATGATTTTTCAACACTATCAAGGTAAATACATTGTTTGTTCTCTATTAAAATCTTTCATTTGCTAACTATGGCTATCAGTAGTTAGTGCCTTCCGTAGTTTGAATCTTTTATTTAGCTGGCAGTAGTGGCGCTCGCTGTATTGCAGTAGTTCGAGTAACGAAGATTTTTGTGAGGTAAGTGATTTGTGAAAGGTATAGGTTAATGTTAGTCAGGGCCATTCTTTTGTAGGGATTATTGAAAGTCAGATTGTGTTGCGCTAAAAATATTGTGTGTCAGTTTAAGCACAGTCATGTATAATTTTTCATAAGGGGACGTTTCATATGTCGACCCTTAGCCGAGGATACCTCACTGGACTCTTCTGATTTTTTTCTTGTAGTTTGTGTAATTAGTGTAGCCTTTGTTTATTGCTAGCGCGTAATCATAGAGAGAATTTCCTTTGTAATTGTAGTTTTTCATTGTTGTACAGTAAAACAGTTATGACATGCATGTAGATTTGTACCAAGTATTTCGCAGCTGCGCTTGCAATTAAGTAGACATTATTTCCATTGCTATGTGATCTTATTTTGCTCTTCAACTTGTGCTTTTCTGTGTTATCGTGCGAAATATTGTGACAATTGTTGTTGTTGTTGTGGTCTTCAGTCCTGAAACTGGTTTGATGCAGCTCTCCATGCTACTCTATCCTGTGCAAGCTTCTTCATCTCCCAGTACCTACTGCAACCTACATCCTTCTGAATCTGCTTAGTGTATTGATCTCTTGGTCTTCCTCTACGATTTTTACCCTCCACGCTGCCCTCCAATGCTAAATTTGTGATCCCTTGATGCCTCAAAACATGTCCTACCAACCGATCCCTTCTTCTAGTCAAGTTGTGCCACAAACTTCTCTTCTCCCCAATCCTATTCAATACCTCCTCATTAGTTACGTGATCTAACCACCTTGTAAGTAGCGTGAATAAAAGGACGCTATGTGCAAGAAGCATGAAGCGCCCTTTGAATGTATCCTGATAGCTAAAAGACCCACGCGCACTTTGAATAAGAAAATGCTATTTGACACTGAAATCAATATAAAAGATAGGGTCGCCACCAACTCTAGCCACACAACAAAGAAGAGGTAGCACTGAGTCGGAAAATTACTTAATTTATTAATAAGAAAAACTCACAAAAGAACATTCATTGTAAAGTCATTGATAAAGAATGGGATGTAGTTATTAATATGATCCAGGCATTCTTCCCGTGAATCAAATATTGAGTAAAGTAAATAGGTCGTGAACACCATGCGTAAGTGCAGCCTGTAGCAAGATTCGTGAAAACACGATCTATTCCAGAGCATTTGTTTCAGATAAAAAAAGGGACACTAATCACTACACCTGTGCACATGGAAACGCTATAGGTGGGCCAACAAGGAAAACTACAAGGTAAATGGCGAAGGTAATGGCGACGTAACATCGGTACACAAGATAAGATTGAAGGCAAAATTATTTATTCCTTAAAACATTGATGTAGTGCATCTATAGACTGCTGTTGCATGCTAACTATGTACAATTGCTTGTGAAATACTATACGTTTCATAACAGACTCGCGTGCCCACTCGGTCCGCGGAGACAACTTCTATGGACCGTGGCCAAATTTTAATCACATGAGACAAAGAAAATCCACAAATACACAAAAATTACCAAGATCCGGAAAAGATTAGAAGCATACACACACAGTTGTAGGCACATAAACATTCACACTGAACCGAGGGCACTTCAACATATGCAACTCCTTTGTGCTGCGTTCCTCTCACGGATCAAAGTCAAGACTGCATTGGGAATCAAACTGAAAGTCTACAAAAGCCTTGCATTCCCTGCTGCAACCCAGCAAGTAAATCTTCATAAGACGAAATTCGAGACCAAAAGCTAAAAGCTCCCCTCTCTATGTGATAACGCGCCACGCGGTCAGTCCAACTCACCCTTCTTCGACTGGAGCACAGCTGTGTACGCTTCCCGTACCGGCGGCAGACTGCCTCCCGCTTCTCCAACCTCTTCCACGCTCCGCGTGGACCGGAAGACCCCAGGATGCCATTTCCGCCACCAACCTAACGCAGGTGGATTTCTCACAAGTAGCGGAAACCTCTTTGCCGACTTGACCACTACGAGAGTTGGCTATGAAAGGTGGCTACAGGACCCTTTCAACTTTATCTTCAGCATTCTTCTGTAGCACCACATTTCGAAAGCTTCTATTCTCTTCTTGTCCAAACTGGTTATCGTCCATGTTTCACTTCCATACATGGCTACACTCCATACAAATACTATGAGAAACGACTTCCTGACACTTAAATCTATACTCGATGTTAACAAATTTCTCTTCTTCAGAAACGATTTCCTTGCCATTGCCAGTCTGCATTTTATATCCTCTCTACTTCGACCATCATCAGTTATTTTACTCCCTAAATAGCAAAACTCCTTTACTACTTTAAGTGTCTCATTTCCTAATCTAATCCCCTCAGCATCACCCGATTTAATTTGACTACATTCCATTATCCTGATTTTGCTTTTGTTGATGTTCATCTTATATCCTCCTTTCAAGACACTATCCATTCCGTTCAACTGCTCTTCCTAGTCCTTTGCTGTCTCTGACAGAATTACAATGTCATCGGCGAACCTCAATGTTTTTATTTCTTCTTCATGAATTTTAATACCTACTCCGAATTTTTCTTTTGTTTCCTTCACTGCTTGCTCAATATACAGATTGAATAACATCGGAGAGAGGCTACAACCCCGTCTCACTCCTTTCCCAACCACTGCTTCCCTTTCATGTCCCTCGACTCCTATAACTGCCATCTGATTTCTGTACAAATTGTAAATAGCCTTTCGCTCCCTGTATTTTACCCCTGCCACCTTCAGAATTTGAAAGAGACTATTCCAGTTAAAGTTGTCAAAAGCTTTCTCTAAGTCTACAAATGCTAGAAACGTAGGTTTGCCTTTTCTTAATCTTTCTTCTAAGATAAGTCGTAAGGTCAGTATTGCCTCACGTGTTCCAACATTTCTACGGAATCCAAACTGATCTTCCCCGAGGTCCGCTTCTACCAGTTTTTCCATTCGTCTGTAAAGAATTCGCGTTAGTATTTTGCAGCTGTGACTTATTAAACTGATACTTCGGTAATTTTCACATCTGTCAACACCTGCTTTCTTTGGGATTGGAATTATTATATTCTTCTTGAAGTCTGAGGGTATTTCGCCTGTTTCATACATCTTGCTCACCAGATGGTAGAGTTTTGTCATGACTGGCTCTCCCAAGGCTATCAGTAGTTCTAATGGAATGTTGTCTACTCCTGGGGCCTTGTTTCGACTCAGGTCTTTCAGTGCTCTGTCAAACTCTTCACGCAGTATCTTATCTCCCATTTCATCTTCATCTACATTCTCTTCCATTTCCATAATATAGTCCTCAAGTACATCGCCCTTGTATAAACCCTCTATATACTCCTTCCACCTTCCTGCCTTCCCTTCTTTGCTTAGAACTGGGTTGCCATCTGACCTCTTGATATTCATACAAGTGGTTCTCTTCTCTCCAAAGGTGTCTTTAATTTTCCTGTAGGCAGTATCTATCTTACCCCTAGTGAGACAAGCCTCTACATCCTTACATTTGTCCTCTAGCCATCCCTGCTTAGCCATTTTGCACTTCCTGTCAATCTCATTTCTGAGACGTTTGTATTCCTTTTTGCCTGCTTCATTTACTGCATTTTTATATTTTCTCCTTTCATCAATTAAATTCAATATTTCTTCTTTTACCCAAGGATTTCTACTAGCCCTCGTCTTTTTACCTACTTGATCCTCTGCTGCCTTCACTACTTCATCCCTCAGAGCTACCCATTCTTCTTCCACTGTATTTCTTTCCCCCATTCCTGTCAATTGTTCCCTTATACTCTCCCTGAAACTCTGTACAACCTCTGGTTCTTTCAGTTTATCCAGGTCCCATCTCCTTAAATTCCCACCTTTTTGCAGTTTCTTCAGTTTCAATCTGCAGTTCATAACCAATAGATTGTGGTCAGAATCCACATCTGCCCCTGGAAATGTCTTACAATTTAAAACCTGGTTCCTAAATCTCTGTCTTTCCATTATATAATCTGTCTGATGCCTTTTAGTATCTCCAGGTTTCTTCCAGGTATACAACCTTCTTTTATGATTCTTGAACCAAATGTTAGCTATGATTAAGTTATGCTCTGTGCAAAATTCTACAAGGCAGCTTCCTCTTTCAATTCTTCCCCCCAGTCCATATTCACCTATGTTTCCTTCTCTCCCTTTTCCTACACTCGAATTCCAGTCACCCATGACTATTAAATTTTCGTCTCCCTTCACTATCTGAGTAATTTCTTTTATCTTGTCATAAATTTCATCACTTTCTTCATTATCTGCAGAGCTAGTTGGCATATAAACTTGTACTACTGTAGTAGGCATGGGCTTTGTGTCTATCTTGGCCACAATAATGCGTTCACTATGCTGTTTGTAGTAGCTAACGTGCACTCCTATTTTCTTATTCATTATTAAACCTACTCCTGCATTACCCCTATTTGATTCTGTATTTATAACCCTGTAATCACCTGACCAAAAGTCTTGTTCCTCCTGCCACCGAACTTCACTAATTCTATGGCGTGTGAAAAACGTAATACTAGGCTCCAAAGTAAACTGAGAAATGACAGTGAAGACGAAAGCAGTGTGTTAGCGCCACCATGTAATGAATTAACTAATGTTCAACATAGTAATTTGGTAATTGTTCATAGGGAAATGGAGCGGGCGGCAAACAATGGCGTAGGCAGTGAAACAATTAGTGAACAGGGAAGCATTATCGATCGATCGCTCGGCAACAGCTCGCCTCAGGAATCCGAAAAGACAGGACACAATTTTGCAAATACTGTTGATTCAGGTTTTGCGTCCTCACCGTTTTCTCAAATAAGTCAAGACACATTTTCTGCTTGTCAAAATGTGAATGTTGCCGGTGCAAATGCACTGCCGAAAAGCGTAGAGGAACAGATTCCAGTCACTAATGCATTGTTATTACGGCTAATGCAACAAATGGAACAAAATCAGAGACAAACACAGCAAAAGCTTCAAAAGTTAGACACAATGGAACAACACCAGAGACAAACACAAAGGCATAGTTAGCAAATGAAAGATTTTAATAGAGAACAAACAATGTATTTACCTTAATAGTGTTGAAAGATTATAATATACATAGCAGTTCATGACATCCAATCTTACAAATTTCAAAACTCCACCATGTCTCTCCCCACATCCACCACTGCTGGCGGCTCACCTCCAACTGCGCAACGCTACACGCTGTTCACATCTAGCTGCCCAACACTACAATGGCAGACAACAATGCAAACTAGCCACAGACTGCACACAGCACAGCCAGTGATTTTCATACAGAGCGCTACGTAACGTCGCCAATAAGAAAACATAAACAGCCTACTTACACACTGAAAGATGCTCCCCCAATCAATAAATAAGTAAGTAAAACTTTACACGGCGTCTGATGATGTTATTTTTGAGCTGCTTAATTTCAGTGTATTACTGTGACAAATCCTTTATCATTGTAAGATTATCCCCGGATGAACAAAAGAAGAAGTAAAATGTTACGCTGTGTCCGACGACGTTACGTCCTGATCGTTGCATAGATACATAAAAACAGCTCGGCTTGCTGAAAAATGGTTCAAATGGCTCCGAGCACTATGGGACTTAACTTCTGAGGTCGTCAGTCCCCTAGAACTTAGAACTACTTAAACCTAACTAACCTAAGGACATCACACACATCCATGCCCGAGGCAGGATTCGAATCTGCGACCGTAGCGGTCGCTCGGTTCCAGACTGTAGCGCCTAGAACCGCTCGGCCACACCGGCCGGCTCGGCTTGCTGAACTTAAATTTGAAACTGCTATTTGTGTTCGTATGGCCTTTGACGATGTCGCCAGTATTTGGAGACGAAACGACAGGCACAGAAATGTCGCTTCAACCACGGACAAACTCCTATAAAACAAAATTCACCAAAGGAACAATTACTATAGTTCAAGTAGCTGTCTGTCGACTGCAGCAAGGCTGATGATTTCGTTTAGTTTACCATCTACAGTTTCTGCAGTTTACACGTTGCGATAACTCTGTCAAACCGTACTCGCAGACAAACACTTTATTATTGTTAACGTCGATATGCAGCAGGATTTTAGAATATGTATTGTGTTCGAACATTATAAATTACCTCGAAGAAAACGGTCTATTGACACACAATCAACACGGATTTAGAAACACAACTAGCTCGTTACTAACACGAAGTTCTGAGTACTATTGATAAGGTATTTCATATGGATTCCATATTTCTGGATTTCCAGAGGGTTTTTGACACTGTACAATACAAGCGACCTGTAGTGAAATTGGGTGCTTATGGAATATCGTCTCAGTTACGTGACTGGATTTGTGATTTCCTGTCACTGAGGTCACAGTTCGTAGTAATTGACGGAAAGACATCGACCAAAACAGAAGTGATTTCTGTCGTTCCCCAAGGTAATGTTATAGGCCCTTTATTGTTCCTTATCTGTATACACGATTTGCTAGACAATCTGAGCAGCCGGCTTAGGTTTGCAGATGACGCTGTCGTTTATCGACTAGTAAAGTCATCAGAAGATCAAAACGAATTACAAAAAGATTTAGAAACGACATCTGTGTGGTGCGACAATTGGCAATTGACGCTAAATAACGGAAAGTGTGAGGTCATCCACATGAGTGTTAAAAGGAATCCGTTAAACTTTGGTTACACGATAAATCAGACATATCTGATGGTCGTAAATTCAACTAAATACCTAGGAATTAACATTACGAACAACTTAAATTGGAAAGAGCACATAGAAAATATTGTGGGGAAGGCTAACAAAAGACTGCGTTTTATTGGGAGGATACTTAGAAAATGTAACAGATCTATTAAAGAGACTTCGTACACTGCACTTATCCGTCTTCTTTTAGAATACTGCTGCGCGGTGTGGGATCCTTAACAGATTAGATTGACGGAGTAAATCGAAAAAGTTCAAAGAAGGGCAGGACGTTTTGTATTATCGCGAAATAGGGGAGAGAGTGTCACTGACATGGTACAGGATTTCGGGTGGACATCATTAAGACAAAGGCGTCTTTGGTTGCGGAGGAATCTTCTCACGAAATTCCAATTACCAACTTTCTTCTCCGACTCCGAAAATATTTTATTGACGCCGATCTACATAGGGAGAAACCATCACCACGATAAAATAAGGGAAATCAGAGCTTGTTCGGAAAGATATAGGTCTTCGTTTTTTTTTTCTCCGCGCTATACAAGATTGGAATAATAAAGAATTGTGAAGGTGGTACGATGAACCCTCTTCCAGGCACTTAAATGTGATTTGCAGAGTATCCATGTAGATGTAGATGTAGATATTGTTAATATCTGATCCGTTTTAAAAAGGATCTAGCTAATATGTATCTGTATTTGTGTGTACATCACGTCGTGTCGGAAACGAGTCCGTAATTAAATTAGTAGACGGAGCTTGTAATCCTTACATCAAAAAAGCCTATTTTATTTGCTGTGTGGATTGTGGTCTATATTTTTTAGGACGCAAAAAAAGGTTCCTGTTATGGATTGCCTCGATATGGGCAAAACGATAGCTGATCGGGACTAGCACTGAATGGAAAAATACGTGTAAAAAGACCTAGTTTAAAAATATTTCTTCAGATCGATGCAAGTGTCTACATGCGATGACATCTTTTCATTTCTTCATTTATTTTTTGACATTTGGTGTATGTATCATGTAACAGTACCGTATAACGTTCGTAATGAATCTGATTATTACAACAAATATAGGTTAGCAAACACAGAGGACACAGATGATGTATATACATTAAGGTCTCTTCAAAGATCAATGATTGTTTTGTTTTGTTGTGCGTTTAGTTGTGCTGTGATAGTTTGATATTACACCAACGAGGCAAAGAAACTGGTGCACCTGCCTAATATCTTGCAGGCCCCCTGCGAGCACACAGAAGTGCCGCAACATGACGCGGCGTGGACTCGACTAATGTCTGAAGTAGTGCTGCAGGGAAATGACACCATGATTCCTGCAGGGCTGTCCATAAATCCATAAGAGTATGAAGAGGTGGAGATCTCTACTGAACAGCACGTTGCAAGGCATCCCAGATATGCTCTATAATGTTCACGTCTGGGGAGTTTAGTGGCCATCGGAAGTATTTAAGCTCAGAAGAGTGTTCCTGGAGCCTCTCTGTAGCAGTATTTGACGTGTAGGGTGCCGCATTGCCCTGCTGGTATTGCCTGGAATGCACAATGGACATGAATGGATGCAGGTGACTAGACAGGATGATTACGTACGTGACACTTGTCAGAGTCATATCTAGACGTATCAGGGGTCCCATATCACTCCAACTGTACATGCACCACACCGTTACATAGCCTCCACCAGCTTGAACAATCCCCTGCTGACATGCAGGGTCCACGGATTCATGAGGCTGTCTCCATATCCGTACACGTCCATCCGCTCGATGCAATTTGAAAAGAGACTCGTCCGACCAGGCAACATGTTTCCAGTCATTAACAGTCCAATGCTGGTGTTTACGGGCCCAGGCGAGGCGTAAAGCTTTGTGTCGTGCAGTCATTAAGGGTACACGAGTGGGCCCTTCGGCTCCGAAAGCCCATACTGATGATGTTTCGTTGAATGGTTCGCACGCTGACACTTGTTGATGGCCCAGCATTGATATCTGTACCAATTCGCGCAAGGGTTGCACTACTGTAACGTTGAACGATGCTCTTCAGTCGTCGTTGGTCCCGTTGTTGCAGAATCTTTTTCCGTCCGTAGCGATGTCGGAGACTTGATGTTTTACAGGATTCCTAATATTGACGGTACACTCTTGAAATGGTCGTACGAGAAAATCCCCACTTCATCGCTACCTCGGAGATGCTGTGCCGCATCACTCATGCGGCGAATTTAACACTACGTTCAAAGTCTCTTAAAACTTGATAGTCTGCCATTGCAGCAGCAGTTACCGATTTAACAACTGCGCCAGACACTTGTTTTCTTATATAGGCGTTGTCGATCGCAGCGCCGCAGTCTACCTGTTTACATATCTCTGTATTTGAATTCCGCATGCCTATATCTGTTTCTTTGGCGCTTCAGTGTTGTAAGAAACCTATTTTAACAATGGCGAAATTGAACAGCGATTTATTAGAACACTCATGACATGAAAGATGACTCCTAATTAGGCGTGTATAAAGACCAACTCAATCGGTAATATCGCCATGCAGTACGTTCTTGCAGCATGTGAACTAGCGCCCTGACAACTCCACTTTACGTTTGGCAGGTCTTGGCGCTTGTAAATATTCGGGTGAAAGTGAGTCCGCGTACCGTGAACTTCATAACAACGGAGGGTGTCCGTTGGCCACTTGTTACCTACGGAAGCAGGAGATCGTGATGTTGGGATGGCGCTGGTTGAGCGGCGAGCCCGGAAGGGCTGACGTGTCTTGCCTCCGCCGCGGTCACCGCAGCCTCCCAAAGGGAAGGTAAACAGCCGCCTGTCCTGGCGGTTTACTCGAGATCAAAGCGCGCGCCGTAACGAGTTGACCCAACGTATAAACTTTCGCGGATGGAGTTTTAAAATGATGCGCATATCTTTAGATCCCGAGCCTGGCGCTCGGTCCTCTCCTCCAAACACCTCGCTCCGGCCTCTTTGGTGCTGTCCGCCGCGTTGGACCCGCCTAAAAGGATACTTGGCTCGTCGGAACTGAGGACTAGCAGGGGAACGCACGTAATGAAGAGAAGCGCCACGGTCTTACTCGAGCACACCGCTAAGTACAAGACTCGCTTTAATTCCATGTAAAATCAAAACTCGGAAAATCATGAACTTGCGTCGTGGATATCCTGTCCGTCATATATCACTGTATTCACGGAAGTTTTTTCTTGTCTTTTCTTTTTTTTTCAAGGGGCCAGGCCTCTTCAGGGAACCGTGGGAAGGGGGCACAAATTGTCTGTCGTGCTACTGAACCCCAGCTTTAGCACAGTGGGAAACACTGTGGTTTTAGCAAACTCTGTACTTTTGGAAAACACTGTGCCGCTTGCGATTGTTTGGTTGTCAGGATGGTTGCAGTAAATAATAGCTCTTTCTTCGCGCGGTGACGGTTTCGGCTCTGTTTTTCAGTCGTGGCAAATGTAGATCGGAACACAACATTGTCGATATAAGAGTCCTCTGTCTTTTCAAGACAGTGCAACTTGGAGGCATCGTGTTACCATTTGTGACGTCCATTTGACATAACTGCTCAACAACGTATTAAAGTGAGCAGGCGAAGACTGCACTGGTTCAGACCTATGTTGTTAAGAGTCGGTTTTATCAGTCAATTTGAGGGTACTTTTATTATTTTTTTTATTTTCTTTTAACATTTCACACATTCATCTTGTTGAATGGTGGCCCACGGTTACATTTTAGCCAAACAGCTCAGGAAAGTTTAGCTTTCAGAACACATTTTGTTGACCTTTTATTATGGCGATCAACATTAGTTAGCTGCATGTTCCACAGACCCTTCGAATGATTCATTTATGGAAATGATGCGGAACACGATTAGTGTTAGCATACATTTTTAAGTCCAACTCATGCCACTTCACTTAAAAACTTTGTTTTACGTCCTACCAATTTTTATATAGAAATTCGTCCTCGGAATAGTTGTAGTTATCCAGGAGAAATGATTCTACGTTAGATTCAAAATTTGCTTTGCTACCTGTCAGACATTTTATGATATTGGGAAAATGATCAAAAATTTTTGTTGCTGCATGTTGAACTCCTTTTGAACCACTGCCAACTTTAATAATGCAGTAGGTGTGGATATCGATATTCTCATAGAGCTATGATGGATTATTTATGACAAATATCATTAGCGAATATGTGTGTTCTGATGGTGCGATAAAAATGCCCGACCCCTCGAAGAGGAATCTAAATGACGACCACATATTATTCTTACTGTTCGCTTTTGTGCAATCAACATTTTCCTTTCTAAGTGATGGGTTACTGCAGAAGATTATTCCATAAGGCATTACTGGGTGAAAATATGCAAACTATGTCAGGAGGTTGATTCATTTGTTTCCAAGATTAGCAGTTACAAGAAAAGCAAAAGTAACCTAACTGAAATAATGAATAGGAAATACAGATAATCAAAATAACAAAATAAATCCATTAGCGCGATCAGATGTGAAGTTAGTAACAAAAAAAAAGAGGGTATCAGAGTTGAATAGTTGAACAAGAGTTTTTCAATAAATGTATTTCCTATTTCTCGACTCAGAGGAGTATTGTTTGCTGATTATTCTTGCTAATGACCGACGGAATTTGTTCACTGGATCTGATTTTCTTTCTACGTCAGATTTTCAGTATCAATCAAACATTATTGACGTATACTTAAACCATATTTTGAAAACATTTTCTAGTCTATTGCATAGCTGGTTGTATTTAATAATATTTTAAAAATGTACTTCGTAGTGCTAATGAAATATGTTTAGCTTTCAGGTACACAAGTAATCTTATCTTCAAAAACATGTTTCATACATAAATGTCAAACGTTTGAGATACTATATGTTTTGTGTAATATCTGTCAAATTAACTTCTGAGGGCACAGAATCTTCTTAAACTTACCAAATTTGTTATAACATAAACGGCAATTTTAGGATCTTGGATACATTTCTCCAGCGCCTAAAACATTGCTTTTATGAAGGGTGTCCAGGGTGGAAAGGTCAGTATTTAGGGATATGACAGAAACGAAGCAAAAAAACTCTGCTAAACACGGGCTCTAAAGTGTTTACCTTATGAGCCACGAGCATTTGTTCAGTAGAAGAGATGTTTTGTACAGTAGCGAAGATGAAAAAGTGCTCATAGCACTTAAGGTATGCAATTTTCGATCCGATGTTTACTGGACGATTTTTCTTTTTGTGGTCCATATTACCACCTCTCAAAATAAGGAAAGGAGTACGTCCCGAGAGAGGGAACAGACAACAACATTGTCAGCTAATAAGGTGTAAACACATTCTGCTCGGCTAGTGCTTGCGTAGTGTAAACAGTGATAATCCCTACCGGTATCTGCTATACAACCATAGCCTTTGTGCACGGAACGCCCGTCTGCCCTGCGACCTGTTGCTATTAAGAGTAATCAGGTGACTGTCCAAAACCGAATTTCATTTGCCGTACTTGCGATGTGCAATGCAAGACGCTATCTTAACCAGTTTCCACAAAATGCTTATCAGTACACAACTCGCGATTTGCAATGCGAGTGTGGAAACACAGTCATGAAGGTAAATAAAAATGGTGAACGACTGATAAATGAAAAAAAAAACTCCAAGTTTAACTATGCCTCATTAAACCATTACTCGGACAAGTTAGCAAAATATTTCTTAATAGTTTTCCTGTGTGCAGTCATTTTCCTTCACACTTGTTTCTACTATAAGAAAAAGCCATTGGTTGCATTATAAGATTTTTACAGCGAACTTCAACTAACTACACAGTTACAAATACACTCCTGGAAATTGAAATAAGAACACCGTGAATTCATTGTCCCAGGAAGGAGAAACTTTATTGACACATTCCTGGGGTCAGATACATCACGTGATCACACTGACAGAACCACAGGCACATAGACACAGGCAACAGAGCATGCACAATGTCGGCACTAGTACAGTGTATATCCACCTTTCGCAGCAATGCAGGCTGCTATTCTCCCATGGAGACGATCGTAGAGATGCTGGATGTAGTCCTGTGGAACGGCTTGCCATGCCATTTCCACCTGGCGCCTCAGTTGGACCAGCGTTCGTGCTGGACGTGCAGACCGCGTGAGACGACGCTTCATCCAGTCCCAAACATGCTCAATGGGGGACAGATCCGGAGATCTTCCTGGCCAGGGTAGTTGACTTACACCTTCTAGAGCACGTTGGGTGGCACGGGATACATGCGGACGTGCATTGTCCTGTTGGAACAGCAAGTTCCCTTGCCGGTCTAGGAATGGTAGAACGATGGGTTCAATGACGGTTTGGATGTACCGTGCACTATTCAGTGTCCCATCGACGATCACCAGTGGTGTACGGCCAGTGTAAGAGATCGCTCCCCACACCATGATGCCGGGTGTTGGCCCTGTGTGCCTCGGTCGTATGCAGTCCTGATTGTGGCGCTCACCTGCACGGCGCCAAACACGCATACGACCATCATTTGCACCAAGGCAGAAGCGACTCTCATCGCTGAAGACGACACGTCTCCATTCGTCCCTCCATTCACGCCTGTCGCGACACCACTGGAGGCTGGCTGCACGATGTTGGGGCGTGAGCGGAAGACGGCCTAACGGTGTGCGGGACCGTAGCCCAGCTTCATGGAGACGGTTGCGAATGGTCCTCGCCGATACCCCAGGAGCAACAGCGTCCCTAATTTGCTGGGAAGTGGCGGTGCGGTCCCCTACGGCACTGCGTAGGATCCTACGGTCTTGGCGTGCATCCGTGCGTCGCTGCGGTCCGGTCCCAGGTCGACGGGCACGTGCACCTTCCGCCGACCACTGGCGACAACATCGATGTACTGTGGAGACCTCACGCCCCACGTGTTGAGCAATTCGGCGGTACGTCCACCCGGCCTCCCGCATGCCCACTATACGCCCTCGCTCTAAGTCCGTCAAATGCACATACGGTTCACGTCCACGCTGTCGCGGCATGCTACCAGTGTTAAAGACTGCGATGGAGCTCCGTATGCCACGGCAAACTGGCTGACACTGACGGCGGCGGTGCACAAATGCTGCGCAGCTAGCGCCATTCGACGGCCAACACCGCGGTTCCTGGTGTGTCCGCTGTGCCGTGCGTGTGATCATTGCTTGTACAGCCCTCTCGCAGTGTCCGGAGCAAGTATGGTGGGTCTGACACACCGGTGTCAATGTGTTCTTTTTTCCATTTCCAGGAGTGTATACAGAGACCGGATTACATTAAGAATTGGCTATTGTCATTCTTCCATTCATAACATTTCATTTCCTCGATATTTTTGCTCAAAACTTGTTATTACAAAGTCCTTTTTAAATAATGCTGCCTCCACTACACTGCAGGCCAGCTTCCATACTTTTCAAACCAGGTACTTGGCCAGACTGTCCAATACACGTTTGCTACTCTTGAAAAGAAGTAACGTCACATGCCAACATCTCTGGTCTCTTACAAAGAACATAATATTACAAAGGTTGAGTACATTTATCAAACTAGCAGACTCACTGCCTCAAACTGGTCATGGCGAATGGGATAGCTCCCTTTTCATATACTATGTGATCAAAAGTATCCGGACACCTGGCTGAAAATGACTTACAAGTTCGTGGCGCCCTCCATCGGTAATACTGGATTTCAGTATGGTGTTGGCCCACCCGTAGCCTTGATAACAGCTTGCATTCTCGCAGGTGCACGTTCAAAAAAATGCTGGAAGGTTTCTTGGGGAATGGCAGCCCGTCCTTCACGGAGTGCTGCACTGAGGAGAGGTACCGATGTCGGTCGGTGAGGCCTGGACTAAGTCGGCGTTCCAAAACATCCCAAAGGTATTCTATAGGATTCAGATCAGGACTCTGTACAGGCCAGTCCATTTACAGAATGTTATTTGCATGTAACCACTCCGTCACATGCCGTGCATTATGAACAGGTGCTGGACCGTGTTGAAAGATGCAATCATCCCCGAATTGCTCTTCAACAGTCGGGAGCAAGAAGGTGCTTAAAACATCATTGTAGGCCTGTGCTGTGATAGTGCCACGCAAAACAGCAAGGGGTGCAAGCCCCATCCATGAGAAACACGACTACCGCTACGGTCGCAGGTTCGAATCCTGCCTCGGGCATGGCTGTGTGTGATATCCTTAGGTTAGTTAGGTTTAAGTAGTTCTAAGTCTAGGGGAGTGATGATCTGAGATGTTAAGTCCCATAGTCCTCAGAGCCAAAAACACGACTACACCATAACACCACTGTTGGCACTAAACACGCTAGCAGATGACGGGCATTCTTCGCCGTACCCAGACCCTGCCATCGGATCGCCACATTGTTTGCCGTGATTCATTCCACACAATGTTTTTCAACTGTTCAGTCGTCCATTATTTACGCTCCTTGCACCAAGCGAGGCGTCGTTTGGCATTTACAGACGTGGTATGTGTCTTATGAGCAGCCGCTCGACCATGAAATCCAAGTTTTCTCACCTCCCGCTTAACTGTCATGATACTTGCAGTGGATCCTGATGCAATTTGGAATTCCTGTGTGATGGGCTGGATACATGTCTGCCTATTACACATTACGACCCTCTTCAACTGTCGGCGGTCTCTGTAAGTCAAGAGATGAGGTTGGCGTGTACGCTTTTGTGCTGTACGTATCCCTTGACGTTTCCACTTCACTATTACATCGGAAACAGTGGACCAAGAGATGTTCATTAGTGTGGAAATCTCGCGTACAGACGTATGAGACAAGTGACACACAATCACCTGACTACGCTGGAAGTCCGTGAGTTCCGCAGAGCGCCCCACTCTGCTCTCTCACGATGTCTAATGACTACTGAGGTCGCTGATTTGGAGTAGCTGGCAGTAGGTGGCAGCACAATGCATCTAATACGAAAAACGTATGTTTTTGGGGTGTCCGGATACCTTTGATCACAGAGAGTGTATGTCGGTTGCTACCCTGTGCTACATGGTGTGTAAATAATATGTCTAATAAGTCTAATAACCTCCCAACAGTAAAAAAATATAAGTATATAATTCACATTCAGCGTAACCTTCCAACAGATACACTGTGCAAGTCTGCCTTTACCTTATACTACAACGCTCAGGCACCGCCATCACCCCCACGACCGGCCCAGACAACTCCACACACACGACTGATAGCTAGCAACTACTACTACTGCTGCTACACTGCTCTTACTGCAGCCAACACTGCTCTTTGGTCTGAGATTCTCTTATACCTTACACATCCCGGGCAGCGCGTGAGCAATCCATCGAAATTACATCTGCTCGAGTGCTCTAGCAACAAATTCCTTAATCATGGACCTCTTACAGATGTCCATGGGCTGTGATAGGATATGCAGCCACAATTGCATTTACCATCTTTTGAATGACTATCAGCTGCAATTTCACTACATCATAGTCGTCAAAAACGGCTAAGGACGGAATTATCCCAATGAGAAAGTAGGTATGCTGCTGTGGCGTTGGCTCCAAGGCACTAATTACTTAATGCTTAACTTAGCCCGGTTTGCTTCCTTTAATTTTAAGTATTGTAGGTTTCTAAACTGTTTCAACGTCCTTCATTTTACTAAAAGGCAACAGTAAGTATGATTTCATACGAAAGAGTGAAAAAGCAACTACAACAAGAAACAGCAAATAAAGCAAGAAGTGAACGCCAGTAATGCCCTGTAGTCCCTGTTCCATTGGTCGCCATGCTTTGCCGTCGCCGGCATGCGTTTGTGAAGGTAGGGGCTGCAGGCTTCTCGCAGTAGCAACACGACAGCCGTTTAACCGGCGCCGGGCAACTATGAAATGTCTCATACAATGTGTCTGCCGACTTACATGTACCGGCGCCGTTTTCTCGAGTGTGAAACGACCCTAACCGTCATTTCTGCTGGGGTGACTAACTTTTACAACGTAGAAAACTGTTAAAAACCGTTCGAAAGCTAAAATCACAAAAAAATTTTTTGTTCAAGGCAACCGATTTCAACAGTCTTAGTTGTCGTCTTCAGGTACTGAACATTTTTTTAGTAAAACATGTTTAGTAAAACGCTTACATGCACAAGAAGTCAGGTGTGTAAAGCTCAGCACGTTATGAAGGTTTGTCGTCTCTGCTGTGCTGAGTTTTACCCACCTGATTTTTTGTGCATGTCAGCGTAAAATCAACATGTTTTTCTACCAAAACAATGTCCAAGACCTGAAGACGACAGCTAAGACTGTTGAAATCTCTTGACTGGAATAAAAAATATTTTGTGCGATCGTAGCATCTCAAATGATTTTCAACAAAACAAATCGAGAAAATTCAACTGTAGAAAATACTGAAACCAGCCTCAAGTTTTTTTTTTTTTGATGATTCTATTGTATCAGACGAGTTTCAGAACTGAGCCGATCGTCAGATGATAGCACTAACTTCTTTGCAAGTCTTACACTTGTATCCTAAAATATAAGGAAGTTTTTGTGATCGCATGGCTTACAAAAGGTTTTCTATTTGCGTCTTAAATAAAGAATAAAATTATATATTACCAGCGCTAGGTGGATTGCACACTTATCTTATTTGGTGGGACAGTAGGAGCAATTGGTTAGTTTGCAAAAGAGATTAGCAAACTCCACCAAAACATAAATTTACAGTTGAGCATGAAACTGACAACGGAATAAATTTCTTGGATCGAAAAATCAGTAATTACAATAGTAAACATAAATTTGAAATATACAGAGAACCAACTATGGCGGATATCACAATCGCAGCTTGTCATATCGACCTGAGCAATACAAAATGACATATTACAGAAGAATGTTCAACAGAATGGCAAAAATCCCTTTAAACATTGAATATAATCTAGAAGAACTAAAAGCAAGCAAACTAATAGTTCACAATAATGGTTACAGCTCTGACACCATCACTAAACTTCATAGCAGAATTAAAAACAAATAAAGTAACAAAGAAATCTCTAAGTCCAAATCAAACAGCACTTCAGCACAAATAGCTTCTCAAAACTCTTGCGAAATGTGTCTGCATATCATTCATTGGTAAAGTATCATGTCAGATTGCAAACTTATTCTGCGCCAAAAATATCAGAATTATTTTTTCCAGAAACATTAAAATGAAATACAAGATCACAACTTAAATTTAAAAACTGAAGTACACCACAGGTGTAGCCTTTATAAACTACATTGTCCTGTATGCCCCAAATTTGAAATTGGCTAAGGTGGTAGGGGTTTAAACGTACAGCACTGTGAACACATGGAAGCTCTCAGGCTCATAAACCTAAATATACTACTGGCCGTTAAAATTGCTACACCAAGAAGAAACGCAGACGATAAACGGGTATTCATTGGACAAATATGTTATACTACAACTGACATGTGATTACATTTTCACGCAATTTGGGTGGATAGATCCTGAGAAATCAGTACCCAGAACAACCACCTCTGACCGTAATAACGGTCTTGATACGTCTGGGCATTGAGTCAAACAGAGCTTGGATGGTGTGTACACGTACAGCTGTCCATGCAGCTTCAACACGATACCAGAGTTCATCAAGAGTAGTGACTGGCGTATTGTGATGAGCCAGTTGCTCGACCACCATTGACCATACGTTTTCAATTGGTGAGAGATCTGGAGAATTTGCTGGCCAGGATAGCAGTCGAACATTTTCTGCATCCAGAAAGGCCCGCACAGGACCTGCAACATGCGGTCGTCCATTATCCTGCTGAAATGTAGGGTTTCGCAGGGATCGAATGAAGGGTAGGGCCACGGGTCGTAACACATCTGAAATGTAACGTCCGCTGTCCAAAGTGCCGTCAATGCGAAGAAGAGGTGACCGAGATGTGTAACCAATGGCACCTCATACCATCACGCCAGGTGATGCGCCAGTATGGCGATGACGAATACACGCTTCAAATGTACGTTCACCGCGATGCCGCCAAACACGGATGCGACCATCATGATGCTGTAAACGGAACCTGGATTCATCCGAAAAAATTACGTTTCGCCATTCGTACACCCAGGTTCGTCGTTGAGTACACTATCGCAGGCGCTCCTGTCTGTGACGCAGCGTCAAGGGTAACCGCAGCCATGGTCTCCGAGCTGATGGTCCATGCTGCTGTAAACGTCGTCGAACTGTTCGTGCAGATGATTGTTGTCTAGCAAACGTCCCCATCTGTTGACTCAGGGATCGAGACGTGGCTGCACGACCCGTTACAGCCATGCGGATAAGATGCCTGCAAACTCTACTGCTAGTGATACGAGGCCGTTGGGATCCAGCACGGCGTTCCGTATTACCCTCCTGAACCCACCGATTCCATATTCTGCTAACAGCCATTGGATCTCGACCAACGCGAGCAGCCACGTCGCGATACGGTAAACCACAATCGCGATAGCCTGCAATCCGACCTTTATCAAAGTCGGAAACGTAATGGTACGCATTTCTCCTCCTTAGACGAGGCACCACAACAACGTTTCACCAGGCAACGCCGGTCAACTGCTGTTTGTGTATGAGAATTCGGTTGGAAACTTTCCTCATCTCAGCAAGTTGTAGGTGTCGCTACCGGCGCCAACCTTGTGTGAATGCTGTGAAAAGCTAATCATTTGCATATCACAGAATCTTCTTCCTGTCGGTTAAATTTCGCGTCTTTAGCACGTCATCTTCGTGGTGCAGCAATTTTAATGGCCAGTAGTGTAAGTCAGCTACTCACTTGGCTAAACACGGAAACACAGCGATAAGCATAGAATAAAACTTTGAGATATTACATTTTGCCGAAAAAGGAATACAGATGATTTTGTTAGAGGAATTAGAAATATACAGCCACATACACAATAAACTTTACTGCGTACTGAATGATCAGCTAGAATTAAAAAATTGAATGCACCTCCAAGATTTCATACAACATCTATAATTTCAAATGGTAGAAATAATAATTAATTGACGGAGAGAAAATTCTTCTTGGCCTTTGACAGTGTCTTTCAAACATAAATTATTGCATGTCTAACTACATAAAATTGTCGGTACTATGAAGAACCATCTTTGGGGTAAATCCAGAAGTGTACTATAACTGCACACAAACAACATTCTTTGGCACATCAAATCAGCAGTGGATGTAAACAAATGTATCCGCCATCTTGTTTTTAGTTCAGTTCATTCATCGGCATGGATTGTGTACTAAGTTAGTTGGAGTCTGGAGCTGTTAGTGAACCCAGTGTTTGCCACCATCTTGGATTACGTCTCAGACGAGAGAGACCTCTGATGGTGGCGATGTGTACTAGGTCAGTTCGAGTTTGGGCCTTGTGGTGAACACACCGGATGGCCGTACTGCATAAAATTGTTTAAATACTTATGTCTAGGTCCTTTTCCCACGAATTCTTACGAGGACGTGGCGGTCGGGCGACCTATCTTCCCGCCATTTTCTTAGGTTAGTAGAGGTTGAATTGTCCTGATGGAATTTGAACTTCCTGCCTGGGCGATGTGGCACTTGCCCACAAGAGAGGTTAATTAATTGATCAATTTAATTAAGAAGACAATGAAGTTGATAAGAGTGAGAGGGCCTCTATTCCAAACACTCAGACCTGATAGTGTACCTGTAGCAGTGACGGGAGGAAGGGGTTGGGGGAGAAGAGAGAGGATGGGGGGACAATAGGTTAAGTGCCTGTCAATCAAAAGGAAATAGGGGTGACACAGAAAAGCACTTGTTGTTGTTGTTGTGGTCTTCAGTCCTGAGACTGGTTTGATGCAGCTGTCCATGCTACTCTATCCTGTGCAAGCTTTTTCATCTCCCAGTACCTACTGCAACCTACATCCTTCTGAATCTGCTTAGTGTATTCATCTCTTGGTCTCCCTCTACGATTTTTACCCTCCACGCTGCCCTCCAATACTAAATTGGTGATCCCTTTATGCCTCAGAACATGTCCTACCAAGCGATCCCTTCTTCTAGTCAAGTTGTGCCACAAACTCCTCTTCTCTCCAATTCTATTCAGTACCTCCTCATTAGTTATGTGATCTACCCATCTAATCTTCAGCATTCTTCTGTAGCACCACATTTCGAAAGCTTCTATTCCCTTCTTGTCCAAACTATTTATCGTCCATGTTTCACTTCCATACATGGCTACACTCCATACAAATACTTTCAGAAATGACTTCCTGACACTTAAATCTATACTCGATGTTAACAAATTTCTCTTCGTCAGAAACGCTTTCCTTGCCATTGCCAGCCTACATTTTATATCCTCTCTACTTTGACCATCATCAGTTATTTTGCTGCCCAAATAGCAAAACTCCTTTACTACTTTAAGTGCCTCATTTCCTAATCTAATTCCCTCAGCATCACCCGACTTAATTAGATTACATTCCATTATCCTTGTTTTGCTTTTGTTGATGTTCATCTTATATCCTCCTTTCAAGACACTGTCCATTCCATTCAACTGCTCTTCTAAGTCCTTTGCTGTCTCTGACAGAATTACAATGTCATCGGCGAACCTCAAAGTTTTTATTTCTTCTCCATGAATTTTAATACCTACTCCGAATTTTTCTTTTGTTTCCTTTACTGCTTGCTCAATATACAGATTGAACAACATCGGGGAGAGGCTACAACCCTGTCTTACTCCCTTCCCAACCACTGCTTCCCTTTCATGTCCCTCGACTCTTATAACTGCCATCTGGTTTCTGTACAAATTGTAAATAGCCTTTCGCTCCCTGTATTTTACTCCTGCCACCTTTAGAATTTGAAAGAGATTATTCCAGTCAACATTGTCAAAAGCTTTCTCTAAGTCTACAAATGCTAGAAACGTAGGTTTGCCTTTCCTTAATCTTTCTTCTAAGATAAGTCGTAAGGTCAGTATTGCCTCACGTGTTCCTGTGTTTCTACGGAATTCAAACTGATCTTCCCCGAGGTTGGCTTCTACTAGTTTTTCCATTCGTCTGTAAAGAATTCGTGTTAGTATTTTGCAGCTGTGACTTATTAAACTGATAGTTCGGTAATTTTCACGTATGTCAACACCTGCTTTCTTTGGGATTGGAATTATTATATTCTTCTTGAAGTCTGAGGGTATATCGCCTGTTTCATACATCTTGCTCACCAGATGGTAGAGTTTTGTCAGGACTGGCTCTCCCAAGCCCGTCAGTAGTTCCAATGGATTGTTGTCTACTCCGGGGGCCTTGTTTCGACTCAGGTCTATCAATGCTCTGTCAGACTCTTCACGCAGTATCATATCTCCCATTTCATCTTCATCTACATCCTGTTCCAGTTCCATAATATTGTCCTCAAGTACATCGCCCTTGTATAAACCCTCTATATACTCCTTCCACCTTCCTGCCGTCCCTTCTTTGCTTAGAACTGGGTTTCCATTTGAGCTCTTGATATTCATACAAGTCGTTCTCTTATCTCCAAAGGTCTCTTTACTTTTCCTGTAGGCAGTATCTATCTTACCCCTAGTGAGATAGGCCTCTACATCCTTACATTTGTCCTCTAGCCATCCCTGCTTAGCCATTTTGCACTTCCTGTCGATCTCATTTTTGAGATGTTTATATTCCTTTTTGTCTGCTTAATTTACTGCATTTTTATATTTTCTCCTTTCATCAATTAAATTCAATATTTCTTCTTTTACCCAAGGATTTCTACTAGCCCTCGTCTTTTTACCTATTTGATCCTCTGCTGCCTTCGCTACTTCATCCCTCAAAGCTACCCATTCTTCTACTGTATTTCTTTTCCCTATTCCTGTCAATTGTTCCCTTATGCTCTCTCTGAAACTCTGTACAACCTCTGTACAACAAAAGCACTTAACAGGACAATAGGTTAACTCAGACCTAAATACGTACCTGTAGCAATGAGGAGGTGAGAGGGTTGGGAGAGTTAGAGAGGGTGGGGGAAAATAGGTTAAATGCAGTGAAATGGAAAACCACTTAATAGAACAATAGGTGAAGGACCTGTCAATCAAATGAGAACAATAGTTGAAGTACCTGTCAATGAAAGGAGAACAATAGGTTTGCCTTTGAGTGCATACCTGCCCCTGATGTAGGCAACCCACACTAACAAAATGTGTCAGCACCCCTGTAGCCCCCCTACTGGCAGGGTTGGGTATGGTGAATGCCCGGTGAACATCATCTGCCAGCGTGTGTAGTGCCAACAGTAAAATTTGGAGGCGGTGGTGCTATGCTGTGGTCGTGTTTTTCATGGCTGGGGGTTACATCCCTTGTTGTTTTGTGTGGCACTGTCACAACACAGGGCTACATTGATGTTTTTAAGCACCTCCTTGCTCCCACTGCTGAAGAACAGTTGTGAGATTATGATTGCGTTTTTCAACACGATCGAGCACCTGTTCATAATGCACTCTCTATGATGAATTGGTTACGTGTCAGTAACATCCGTGTAATGGACTGGCCTGTACAGAGTCCTGAACTGAATCCTATAGAACACCTTTGGGATGTTTTGGAACGCTGACGTCGTGCTACGCCTCACCGACAGACATCGATACCTCTCCTCAGTGCAGCACTCCGTGAAGAATGGGCTGTCATTCTCAAATAAACCTTCCAGCATCTGATTGAATGTGCGCCTGCGAGAGTGGAAGCTATCATCAGTGCTAAGAGTGGGCGAACACCATATTGAAATCCAGCATTACCGATGGAGGGTGCCACGAACTTGTAAGTCATTTTCAGCCAGGTGTCCAGATACTTTTGATCACATATTGTATGTCACCAGTTCTTCTGTGTATGATACAGTTCGAAGTATCACATAAACACAGTTCAAAGTTAAATTGCTCGCAACAATAACGCAGTTTATTTTTCACTGTTTCGCTCTCAGGCTATGCAGAGGCATAACATACAAAAATGCCAACCCAAAATATACTCCCTACACTTTTGTTGCAATGCATCATTCAGCATAATAAAAGAGACTCCATCAAGTGGCCGAAAACAAGAAACAAGTGTCTCTGTACGAGACAAAGATAACTCTGATTGAACTCTTCTTCAGCACAGTCCTTTTGAAATCCTATCATGATTCCCTTCCACACATCACCGTCCCATCCCAGTTCAGTATTCTTTTATCCATTCCCTGTTTCTTCTACTTCTTTTTCTGCTTCCCCTACTTCTTGGCCTTCCTCTTCATCAGTATCCCTGCAACATTTTTCTTCACATGTCACAAAATTTCGTCGCCACAGAAAAAGTGACCGAGATCACACGTCCCCGCCAGCATACCTTGTTTTCGCCACTGTTTGTGATCAGACTTGCCACTAGCTTTCTTTAGTTTAGACGATGGTCAGCTTGCAGCACCCCGAGTGCCGTCCCAAGCTTTGCTGTGTCTCATTGCCATGCAGCAGCGCTACTTATTCGCTATTGGAGTACTGATTATTCCTCTTTATTTTCTTTCCCTGTTCACACATATTGTGCAACAAAATACCACATTAGATTAATTTGGCATCACTATAGCAACTGTGCAAATACATTTCTAATGAGAGATTTTCCTTGGAAGGTGAGCATCGCATGAAATGTGGTGAGCAGTATTTGTTTGGGCTGACGAGGGCCGCTTGGAGAAGATTTTTCTACACAAGCAAGTTATCATTCGGCGCCTACCTTTTCCCCTTTTTACCATGCACACCAATGTCAGTTTTCACCGCTAACTCTGACATGCACTGTACACCAGTCTTGCACTCGGACGTTCCTGGCGCCGACCGTGGTGGTCTAGCGGTTCTAGGCGCTCAGTCCGGAACCGCGCGACTGCTACAGTCGCAGGTTCGAATCCTGCCTCGGGCATGGATGTGTGTGATGTCCTTAGGTTGGTTAGGTTTAAGTAGTTCTAAGTTCTAGGGGACTGATGACCACAGATGTAAAGTCCCATAGTGCTCAGAGCCATTTGAACCATTTTTTTGACGTTCCTGGCGCCCCTGCGAACTTGTAGCCCACTCAACTAAGACCAAAAAATTTCGACTGAGGGGAAAAAATTCAAGCAGCCGCATATTTTTGTCCAGTAGTAAGAGCGAGGGATTGTCATGAATAACATTCTAAAAATCCTGACAGGTGGGGTGTGAGCGTAAGAGTACGGATAGGGGGCCAGGCGGCATGCAAACGTTTCTTTCTTATGTTTTTCTCGAATATCTCGAAAACAGCGGCTTCTAGCGAAAATGTTTTGCTGTACAAAATTAAACTACATTGTATTTCCTACATAAAAAGTCCTATTCATTTTTTCTCTGGGACTAATAGCATGGAAAAATTCCGTCTTAATAAAAACACTGTTTTAATGGTATGAAATTAATCTTTATTGTTAAGTGAGGGTTAAGAACAAATATTAAATTCGTGTATCACATTTAAGTGCAGTAGAACCATATTTAGGGATACAATATGTCCTGTGGGTCTAACAGGGCGGAAAGGCGTGAGTGGACGTTAGAAGCGTATGAAAAGGTAGGATACCAGATAGTGGTTGTTCGCTTCCCTCCTTCATAGGTTTACAAACTGAAGAGCGTGCAGGCAATTCCCCATTCTCTCTATAGTACTACGTCACAAAAGCAACTACTGAGTGTTTCACAGCCGGACGGGGTGGCCGAGCGGTTCTAGGCGCTACAATCTGGAACCGCGTGACCGCTACGGTCGCAGGTTCAAATCCTGCCTCGGGCATGGATGTGTGTGATGTCCTTAGGTTAGTTAGGTTTAAGTAGTTCTCAGTTCTAGGGGACTGATGACCTCAGAAGTTAAATCCCATAGTGCTCAGAGCCATTTGAACCATTTTTTGAGTGTTTCACAAAATTGTACTGACCCTTGTGTAGCTTGTCTTGTGAATCGCAGGCGACACGTCGCGCAGACTCTCCTAGACGGGAGGTGTTTATTTCCCGCAAAGTATGTTAATATCACACTGAGAACAGATACGACTTGCTAATAGTAAAAACACTAGAAGAATATACGGAGACATTCTGCGTAAGTCTCTTCACACTTTTCTACATCTACACTCTCAGAGGGGAAATTGATTCTTAGTCATCCTGTACGAATTTTATAGCGTTCTTCCGGTAAAACCTACTTCCTCCACCACGAGCTCTGCTCGCTTTTCTGCTTACAGACATGTCATATCTCCGCAGCATTTCCTGTTCGGTTCTCTTATGTAAGCGGGCAAAGTAACAATACTGAGCTCATATTTATACAGGGTGGTCAGAAATAGTCCGGAAAGCTTGTGAGGGTGATACAGGGCAGGGTGTTCTGAGAGACAATTGTTAATAAAAAAAAATCGATACGTTGCGCAGTTTCCGAATTAACTGGCATTGAAGTTAGCCGATCAGGACGTTGCTCTCTCAAATTCAATCCGTTCAGCAGGGACTGTGTGGCTAAACGTGTTCTTCGTTTGGTTTACTGAAACTGAAGAACACAGAAGCACAAAAATTGGGTACGGGACAGTGTGGTGAGTGTCTTCAACACGCGGCGAAACCAAAGTGGAACCACGTCCGGACGTCTTAATGTTGGGCGACCATCCCTCATTACAAATGTCGGACGACAAATGTCGGACGTCGTAGGCTGGGCAGGATAGTGAAACAGGACAGGCAGCGAACTGTAGCGGAACGTTAATCCTGGGCATAGCATTAGTGTGTCTGAACAAAGCGAGCACGATGGGGCTCTGCAGCCGACGACCTACGCATGTGCCAATGTTAACACCACCACAGAGGCAACCACGACTGAAAAGAGCACGTGACCATCGACACTGGACGTTGGTGCAGTGGCAGAGCGTTATACGGTCTGATGAACCCCGATACCGTCTTCATCATGCCGATTGGAAGGCCTGTCCTGTTTCACTATCCTGCCCAGCCTACGACGTCCGACATTTGTAATGAGGGATGGTCGCCCAACATTAAGACGTCCGGACGTGGTTCCACTTTGGTTTCGCCGCGTGTTGAAGACACTCACCACAGCACTCCTCAACAAGTCGTACGCAGTTTTCGAAATGCGCGTGCAGAGCCTCCAGGCCATCTCAATTTGCCGTCAGTCAAATTCAGATAGAACAGGTGATTGAGTCCTGTACTGTAGGATGGAGACAAGCTGATGGCAGCTCCACAAAATTATGCTCTGGGGAACTTTCACGTGGGCATTCTTGGGTCCAGTGAAGCTCGTGTAAGGCACCATGACGGCCAACGAGTGTCGCACACTGGTTGCAGACCCGGTACACCCATTCATGACGATCTTATTTCCCGACAGCAGTGGCATATTTCAACAAGAGAATGCGCCATGTCACAAGGCCAGGAGTGCAATGGAGTGCTTTGAGGAACACTGTGAACACAGTGGCGAGTTCCAATTGATTTGCTGGCCCCCCAACTTGCCAGATCTGAATCTGACCGAACACTTCTGGGGTGTTATTGAACGTAGCATCAGGGCTCACCGCCCTCTTACCCAAAATTTATGGGAATTAGGTGACCTGTCTGAGTAGAGATGATGCTAACTGCGTCCAGCGACCTACCAAGATCTCACTGCTTCCATGCCACGGCGCGCCGTCGCTGTTATCCGAGCCAAAGCGGGACATGCCGGCTATTACGTAAGCGGTCATAATGTTTTGGTTGATCAGTGTATTTTGCGTTTGCTTTTTTGTTCGATACACCTAACCATTGATAGACAATGAAACAATAGAAAAGGAATTGCGTTATTGCTGCAAGCAATGCAACCTTGGACTGTGTGTTGTGGCATATTTTGAATTGTATTATACAAAAAATAATTAGTGACATTTGTAATTTTCACTTCATTTTTGGAAAGTCAGGTTGATCTCGAACGAATAAACAGGTTAAGCAGAGAAGAGGATGTAGATGTAGCATACAATAGGGTGATTTCGACAGATTGCTGGGGGGGGGGGGGGGGGGGGCGGGGAGGGGGAGGGGAGAGGGAGGTAAGTCAAAAGACACACATCAAAAAAAAGTTTTGCATCATGCCTGTTCCCAGAACTCCTGAAGACAGACATTGACAGTGGATATTGTATCGCAGACACAGTCCCTTTCGCTGTTCAGAGATGTCACTAAACCCGCCCAAAGATGTAAACAACCATGCATGAGCAGCGCCTATTAGACGGAGGGGGGCTGCCCGGTGTGGTAGAGCAGTTCTAGGTGCTAAGGTCTGGAGCCGCGCGACCGCTACGGTCGCAGGTTCGAATCCTGCCTCGGGCATGGATGTGTGTGATGTCCTTAGGATAGTTAGGTTAAGTAGATCTAAGTTCTAAGGGTCTGATGACCTCATATGTTAAGTCCCATAGTGCCCAGAGCCACTTGAACCGGACGGAGGGGTCCGACAGCCCATCAGTTCCAGTCATTCCGGCAGGAAGGAGGTACACAGCTCGTGTTGTCTGTAGTTCGTCTATGCCTAGACGGTCAGTACTGCGGTTCGATCGCGTCCGCATTGTTACTTTGTGCCAGGAAGGGCTCTCAACAAGGGAAGTGTCCAGGCGTCTCGGAGTGAACCAAAGCGACGTTGTTCGGACATGAAGGGGATACAGAGAGACAGGAACTGTCGATGACATGTCTCGCGTAGACTACTAAGCTGTGGATGACCGCTACCTACGGATTATGGCTCGGAGGATCCCTGACAGCAACGCCACCATGTTGAATAACGCTTTCCGTGCAACCACAGGACGTTGTGTTACGACTCAAACTGCACGCTGTGCAACTTCATTCCCGACGTCCATGGCGAGGTCCATCTTTGCAACCACGACACCATGCAGCGCGGTACAGATGGGCCCAACAACATGCCGAATGGACCGCTCAGGATTGGCATCACGTTCTCTTCACCGATGAGTGTCGCATATGCCTTCAACCAGACAATCGTCGGAGACGTCTTTGGACATAGCCCGGTCAGGCTGAACGCCTTAGACACACTGTCCAGCGAGTGCAGCTAGGTGGAGGTTCCCTGCTGTTTTGGGGTGGCATTATGTGGGGCCGTCGTACGCCGCTGGAGGTCATGGAAGGCGCCGTAACGGCTGTACGATACGTGAATGACATCCTCCGACCGATAGTACAACCTTATTGGCAGCAGATTGGCGAGGCATGGACGGCAATTCGCGCCCCCACGGTGCAAATCTTGTGAATGATTTCCTTCAGGATAACGACATCGATTGACTAGACGGGCCAGCATTTTCTCCAGACATGAATCCCATCGTACATGCTTGGGATGGATTGAAAAGGGCTATTCATGGACGACGTGACCAACCAACCACTCTGAGGGATCTACGCTGAATCGCCGTTGAGGAGTGACACAATCTGGACCAACAGTGCCTTGATGAACTTGAGGATAGTATGTCACAACGAGTACAGACATGCATCAAAGCAAGAGGACGTGCTACTTGGTATTAGAGGTACCGGTATGTACAGCAATCTGGACCACCACCTCTGAATGTCTTGCTGTATGGTGGTACAACATGCAATGTGTGGTTTTCATGAGGAATAAAAAGTGCGAAAATGATGTTTATGTTGACCTATATTCCAATGTTCTGTACAGGTTCCGGAAATCTCGCAACCGAGGTGATGCAAAACTTTTTTTGACGTATGTATTTCATCTACATCTATACTCCGCGAGCCACCTTACGGCGTGTGGCGGAGGGTACTTATTGTACCACTATCTGATCCCCCCCTTCCCTGTTCCATTCACGAATTGTGCGTGGGAAGAACGACTGCTTGTAAGTCTCCGTATTTGCTCTAATTTCTCGGATCTTCTACCGGCCTCCAGCCACCCTAGTGATGCCATTGCACAGAACGACTTAAAAGTGATAACTGTAGAGGGCTGTATTGGTGCTGTGGCCACCTGTCTTGCTCTCGATGAGTCGGTATATTTATCGACACCGAAAGATCGGTAAACACCTGTGTGCCACGTCTTCCTTGCCCGACTTGCTCCTTCTCGTCTCGCGTGACGACCAGCGTGGTGTTTTCTACCTGTTACCGCCATGCAGCAATGGTACTCAGTCGCCTATGGAAGTTCTGGATACTCATTGTGCCTCGTTGTCCGTGTTAATACAAAAAATGGAATGAAATGATCGTATGGTATTGTTGGTCGGGAGGCCCCATGCGGGCAAGTTCGGCCGCCGTATTGCAAGTCCTCTTTAGTTGACGCCACTTGCGAGTCAATGATGATGAAATGATGATGAAGGACACACACAACACCCAGCCATCACGAGGCAAAGAAAATCCCTGACCCCGCCGGGGATCGAACCTTTTTTTTTTTTTTTTTTTTGTAACCATATATATTTATTTAAATATATTAACAACGATACATTAAAAAAAAGACATTTTATTCTATTAATCTATTATATTCCTAGTGATGGTTAATATTACTGTAATTTTCTATGTTTTCGTTTTTATATTTTCCTTTTTCGTTTTTCTCTTATTGTTTGTTCCTTAAACGCTTTTACATGGCCATTTGTCGTCTTTTTTTTTGAGGGGGGTAGACATTGCAGGACAGGCATAACAGTTTATATTTGGCATCGATGCATTGATTTTGAGTTTATGTTTCTGTATGTGATGCACTTGTGATGACACAGGCACATTGTGTATCCTGGTTTGATCTCTTCCTGTAGTTACACTGTTAAGTGGGACAGTATGAGGGAAACGTCACCATGATAGGTGGAGCAGAAGTGGAAGAAACGTTATTTACATATACTACAGAATATACCTAAATTGAAGAAGAGAGAAAATTTTGTCGCATTACGTAAGAGAAGCAGAAAGGATAGTGTGAGTAATCAATAGAATTTTATAGGCACAAAGTAAAGGAAATCATTTAAAAAAATATATCTAATAATAATAATGAGTAGTTGGCACTTTCCACTAAGGAGCACTTTCTGTCACTGATTTCACTAAGAAGAAACACTTTATGCTACTATACTTCACTATTTGATGCGAGAAGAGAAAGCACTTTATCTTTTTTGTTGCACTTGTTCACTATCACGGCACACGTTATTCTTGTGGTGAGTGTGGTGAGGTGGCTGGTGGCGGTGCTGAGGGTCACAGGCTGGGAAGGACTCTGGCGATCGCTGTCTGCAGTGGAATCTGCAGGAAGTTTCTGAAGTTCTCGTGGTATCGCCTGTGCTGCTGGGCCGTCTTGTTCCCCTCCCAGAGGTCCATCAGGAAGGCCGGCTGGTCGGTCTGCCTCCGCGCTACGATGGCGTGTGCCGCCATGGCGAGGATCCAGAGAGTCGCCAGTCGCTCGGGCCGTGGAAATGGGGTGGAGTCTGGGGCGGTGATTGCTTCCACTGTGATGCTTCCCGGCGCCGTTCTGTTGATGTGGGCCACCATCTGCATTCCCGCCCGTGAATCGGTGCTCGAGGGTGTCGGTCATGCCACATGCGTCACACTTGTCACTTGCGACGAGTTTTATCTCCGCCAGTCTTTGATTGCTTGGTACCGTTCTGTTAATTATTTTGTACCATGTCTCCTTCGCATGTTTAGGCAACACGTTTTCCGAGACGTTCCCCCATATTTGTTTCCAATTGTATTGCGGGAGTTTGTGTTCAATTTTGTTTTTTGCCGGCTTCCCCCTGAGGGCCCAGTATATTCTCTCGGCTGTTCTGTGGCTGGGGTTCGCCACGGTGTCCAGAACGTAACTTTTGTTGGCGCAGTGCAGCCTGACGTGTCGCATTCTGAAGGGAATGTGTCTCGTGTCGACCGGCGCTTCTTGTGATGCGGGCTTGTATCTTCCAATTATCTTGGCTGTGACGCTGTCAGGGTTTTTGTCCTGGATGGAACCCGGGACCTCGCGCGCGGGAAGCGAGAACGCTACCGCAAGACCACGAGCTGCGGACCTTGCAAATACACGGTGGTTATAACTGACCTTTTCGTACTTGAGCCAGTGTAGATGGAAGCTATTTACCGTATGGGTACCCAAATTTATAGGAATGGATGTTCTGACTGTGCGGTGCAGAATTTGCGTTGTTAGAAGCGTTTTTGTTATGACTTGCCGTTAGGCGCCGTTACTGGTGCAGCGATGTGTGGTTGAAACACGAACATTAGAGTGCATTATAACTGCAGACGGTCAAAATAGGTGGACCAGGACTTTACTCGTAAAACTGTTTTATCAAAACAACAGCAATGGCACTGCCGTTCTTCGCGAATATCGACGCGTTGAAGGATTACGGAGAGGTCCGCTTTCCACCCTGGGGTTGAAGGACCTCATTCGGAAGTTCAAATTCACTTGTGACTTGGGAATAGCTCGTGGAATCGGCCGACGACCAATTGTACCACAAATTCTTGAAAAAGTTGTTGTTACCTTAACTGAAAATGCAGGACTCAATGCGCGATCATCAAGCAGCGCACGAGCTTTGTCATCACAGGTGACCATTTCATGATGCACGGTTGCTTCGGGCAACAGTGGAGTAATATGTATTGCGGTTTAAGGCTGTTTGGGATGAAGGAAATGTGTGAAATCTTATGGGACTTAACTGCTAAGGTCATCAGTCCGTAAGCTTACACACTATTTAACCTAAATTATCCTAAGGGCAAACACACACACACACATGCCCTAGGGAGGACTCGAACCTCCGCCGGGACCAGCCACACAGTCCATGACTGCAGCGCGTCAGACCGCTCGGCTAATCCCGCGCGGCGTCTGTTTGGGATGAAGATGGTTGGGACATGGAGCAGCTTTTGTAACCTTGAACACAAACATGGCATGAAATTAACAGATGTTATCCTCTCATGTGGATATTAAAAAGTGTTTTTCTGAATCGGTTATTCGTTATTTTCTTGTGCATTTTCTATGTGGTATCGATAGCTACGATGCCACGGCGTAAATACAAGTTCTAAAGTTGACACTACGACAGACACCGACGACAGCGCACTCTAGTCGAAGACTAGCTCCGCTCCAGATTCTTCCGATTGGATCAAGAGCAGACGGCAGGGACACTTCGCACCTCATTGCAAAGTTATGTATTTTTCTTGCTAGAGTAAAGATGATTTAAATTCATACTGCAGCACCGACGTGTTTCACCACACCTGCTCCTACTCACTTCCTTCATTCGGCCATTCTTTCAGTTTACAGGAGCAGACCCACGCGCCGCCTTCCAGGCGGGATACAAAATTCTTAAAAAATGTTTCCTAGATGTTTCATTGTCCTAAAATCTCTCTTTATTCATCAGGGCTGTCTCAAGTAGGGAAAGTTTTCTTAGAACAACTCTCCACGTATCTTTAAAAGTAACATTGTTCTAGACTAATTTGCGGCCGCTCCATAGAATGAGAACATAATATTCCACATTAAAAGATTTTCGTTCGTAAAAAGAAACAAATCGACGTTTTCCGGGTCCACTCTGTACATGGCATAAGACTCGTGGTGAGCAACATTTTCTTGCACTGACTCCGTTTACGCATCAGGATATTGCAGATATTTACCGAATGATCCTGGCACCTCGTACGACAGTTCCGAAAACAGAAGGTAGTCTGTTTTAGTTGGAATGAATGGCCAGCAAGGTAATTCAGCAACATTGCAACTGACTGCTCTTTTTGAAACAGACGATTAAAATTAGGGCAACAGATATCGACAAAACGCGAATATACACGCCGGAGAAAAAGTTAGTCACACAAAGCAGAAATGACGGTTAGGGTCGTTTCGCACTTGTCCGGCTGCAGAATAAACACACACGGTTGTCGGGAGACAGAGGGCAGGATACGGTGGCTGGCGCGCAGTTACCAATATTCGTCCAAACCGTTGGGGGAGTCTATTCGTTTGTGCGGAAAGGGAGGCCGACATTGTTTGCCCACTTTCGGCCGATAGGCGAAGCGCTACGATGACAGAATTGTGCCGCACACCCTGCAATCTTTCTCAAACGATTCTACAGAAACTATAGGGTAAAAAAAAATTCGTTTTTTGTTTACTTGCAGCTTTATACGCCAGGTTCATGATGACATGCCTATCATTTCGTTGAAGGTCAGAGCTATTGTGATTTTTTTCCATTTATGTAAGGCATTGTGCGAAATTCGGAAAAGTTTGGAAAGAAAAATAAGGGTCGCTATGGTTTTACGTTTGGTGCATAGTACATAATATTTTGCTGCATATGGAATTTAGCTAAGATACTGAATAGCATTTTCGGTCAATATTCTCACAAAACATCTGTAATTTTTATGTAATTAATGCTTACAAATCACAAACTTGCAAGATTTGGTTACGTGATCGGAAAAGTCGTGTTATTGGGTGAAGCTCTGTTGCCATCACACGCTAGAAGTAAAACGAACCTATTCGTATGTTACAGGAGTACTTGTTCTTTTTCTGCAGTTTATTTGTTTAGGGACGGAAAACGAATTTACATCTTTTACGTAAGAATGGCAAGGAATTTTTTTCAGGCTGCTGGTGGAAACCTTTCGAAAGTTGAAGCGTATATGGTCTCATTGTTCTTCAAAAACAGCCCAGATTTTACGTTCCGCAAACAAGAAAAGTGAAAATCGCGTTGGATGGCGACTGGAACGTAAGTACTGTGACACAGCAATAAGTCGCAAAATTATCTTAAAACTGAGGTACTCTGGAAATGGATTATTTGCTCAAACCATGACGAAAAGATTTTCCATGGCTACTTGTGAGGCCTGCGCAATAAAACACAGCGGAAGCTTTTTCATTCAGAAGATAATTCTGATTATTAAATGCTGTGGTTGCTGCCAGAACCACTATTGTTTTCCAGGTACTTCTTTTCCCAATTTCAAACTTGCCGACTGCGTAACGGCACTTTAGAGGAACTGGGGAGCATTATGGTATTTACCTTCAACAGCTTTACACTCTGCAGTTTTTCTGTTCCGCCAGGTACATTAATTTAAAGCACTGCAGTTGACGCAGCAGATCTTTGAAGTATCTGTCATTCCATTGCATACTTAACTGTTGCTGAAGCAGTATGATTTGGAAGTGCTGAAGCTGGATCAAGTTTTATTTTATCTTAATGCCCTGGTCTTACTACGTTTCCTCGTAGGTCTCAAGCAGTATTCAGTTTTTCTGTTTGTCAAAATCATACAGCTTTACAACAGGCCCAATGGAGACAGTTGGAGGTGGCAAACTATTGTTCTCAGTGACTTATTCTCGAAGAATAATGTAGTCGGAAATTGTTTACTGGCTTTTTAGATTACTCAGACTAAGAGCTGTATTAGGCGTGAAATGCTGTTTCTTAACACCATCCTTGAGTTTAATCTCAAATTCATTAGCTGTAAAATGAAGTTAATAAATAAAAATAGATATTAACGTGTAATTAGATATAGAATTTAAAGATCTTACACAACTTTATTACGAAACTTAAGGGCCACTATCCCCTTTGGAACTCTATGAGTGAGTTACAACCACATTTTACAAATCTTCTTAGTCTTTGGAACACACGTAAGCAGTTTTTGAGGAGTTTTTATACACTCCTGGAAATTGAAATAAGAACACCGTGAATTCATTGTCCCAGGAAGGGGAAACTTTATTGACACATTCCTGGGGTCAGATACATCACATGATCACACTGACAGAACCACAGGCACATAGACACAGGCAACAGAGCATGCACAATGTCGGCACTAGTACAGTGTATATCCACCTTTCGCAGCAATGCAGGCTGCTATTCTCCCATGGAGACGATCGTAGAGATGCTGGATGTAGTCCTGTGGAACGGCTTGCCATGCCATTTCCACCTGGCGCCTCAGTTGGACCAGCGTTCGTGCTGGACGTGTAGACCGCGTGAGACGACGCTTCATCCAGTCCCAAACATGCTCAATGGGGGACAGATCCGGAGATCTCGCTGGCCAGGGTAGTTGACTTACACCTTCTAGAGCACGTTGGGTGGCACGGGATACATGCGGACGTGCATTGTCCTGTTGGAACAGCAAGTTCCCTTGCCGGTCTAGGAATGGTAGAACGATGGGTTCGATGACGGTTTGGATGTACCGTGCACTATTCAGTGTCCCCTCGACGATCACCAGTGGTGTACGGCCAGTGTAGGAGATCGCTCCCCACACCATGATGCCGGGTGTTGGCCCTGTGTGCCTCGGTCGTATGCAGTCCTGATTGAGGCGCTCACCTGCACGGCGCCAAACACGCATACGACCATCATTGGCACCAAGGCAGAAGCGACTCTCATCGCTGAAGACGACACGTCTCCATTCGTCCCTCCATTCACGCCTGTCGCGACACCACTGGAGGCGGGCTGCACGATGTTGGGGCGTGAGCGGAAGACGGCCTAACGGTGTGCGGGACCGTAGCCCAGCTTCATGGAGACGGTTGCGAATGGTCGTCGCCGATACCCCAGGAGGAACAGTGTCCCTAATTTGCTGGGAAGTGGCGGTGCGGTCCCCTACGACACTGCGTAGGATCCTACGGTCTTGGCGTGCATCCGTGCGTCGCTGCGGTCCGGTCCCAGGTCGACGGGCACGTGCACCTTCCGCCGACCACTGGCGACAACATCGATGTACTGTGGAGACCTCACGCCCCACGTGTTGAGCAATTCGGCGGTACGTCCACCCGGCCTCCCGCATGCCCACTATACGCCCTCGCTCAAAGTCCGTCAACTGCACATACGGTTCACGTCCACGCTGTCGCGGCATGCTACCAGTGTTAAAGACTGCGATGGAGCTCCGTATGCCACGGCAAACTGGCTGACACTGACGGCGGCGGTGCACAAATGCTGCGCAGCTAGCGCCATTCGACGGCCGACACCGCGGTTCCTGGTGTGTCCGCTGTGCCGTGCGTGTGATCATTGCTTGTACAGCCCTCTCGCAGTGTCCGGAGCAAGTATGGTGGGTCTGACACACCGGTGTCAATGTGTTCTTTTTTCCATTTCCAGGAGTGTATATGTACTAACAGAGACACCCGGCATTGCAAAGGCATTTATTTACAGCTGTGCGACCACGCTCGTACCACTCAGTGTCTGATCTTGTGCTTAATGTTTGTGACGTCATACACTATGTGATCAAAAGTATCCGGACGCCTGGCTGAAAATGACTTACAAGTTCGTGGCGCCCTCCATCGGTAATGCTGCAGTTCAATATGGTGTTGGCCCACCCTTAGCCTTGGTGACAGCTTCCACTCTCGCAGGCATATATTCAGTCAGGTGCTGGGAGGTTTCTTGGGGAATGGCACCCCATTCTTCACGGAGTGCTACACTGAGGTGAGGTATCGATGTCAGCCGGTGAGGCCTGGCACTGAGTCGGCGTTCCAAAACATCCCAGATTTATTTATTTCATTAACAGTACAGAGTAACCCACCGCCTTGAAATGTAAGGTGGGTCGGATGCTTCTGAAAGTAATAGCAAAGGCTTCTCATTGTTACAGTCTTATTGGTTTACAGTTGTTAATGCTTTTGTAAATAATATAAATAACATAATATATAAAGATTTCTCTGAAGTTACAGCGAATTGAATGCTTCACAATTATTAAAATGGTTCCATATAATTTGTTACTACCTAGTTGATGAGAATATAGTTTAATTTATACAGTGCAAATGTCAAAGAAAATGTAACACAATGAGCGTGGTTAAGAATAATTTGTAATATATAGAGGGAAGTGATATGCTGTATTTGGATGAGTAATACAGTCTAAGTAGCATGTTGGTTAGTAATGGCCTATTTCTATCTATTTCAGATGAGGAGGTCTCGGAACAACCTCGAGCTATTCTTATCTGAAATGGTTTGCGCTAATGTACGTTTACACAGATTACCCAGATTAAATGCTGATTGAGAACTTCATACATGGAATACATGAATTTTAGCTTCACGTGAGAAATACACTTATGTTTGTAACTTGTTAGTTGAAATACAATAGTTCATTGCTACTTGAATGCATTATTCCTTAAATACTTCTGTCTGCACACAATAAGACGGGCAATACATTACTGCTTTGAACACTATGCAGGATGCCATTTGGGAGGAGGAGTCTCGGAATAAAAGTTCTTCGAGCTTTCTCCTCCCAAGCGACATTACATTATTTCTACAGTCTTAGTATGTGGTACCGGTGTTTATTTGTTTTGTGATTGTTGTGTTGTTTGTGACTGTGTTGTGGCATGCAGTGTCATACATTGTTGGTTTTAGTCCCTTACGTGTTGATCCCTCCTGAGTCATATTCACTTGGTGTTCCTTCCTCAGTTTCGGAATCTACGGTCGTGTTTGTGTCCTCCCATGTGGTTTGTTGTGTTGTTTGTGCTTGTCTACGCCCTCTTCCATTTGGGTTTTGGCGCTTGTATTCTTCATGCAGTGTGTTCGATACAGCATCGGCTACGCTATTTATTGTGTTCCAGTTATCGGGATTACGTATTATTCTGGCGATGTCATTGTCATTCTGTAGAAGCCTCACTTGTGCTAGCGTGTTGCACAGCAGTGTGACATGTTTTGGTTCAAAATGGTTCAAATGGCTCTGAGCACTATGGGACTTAACTTCTGTGGTCATCAGTCCCCTAGAACTTAGAACTACTTAAGCCTACCTTAACCTAAGGACATCAAACACATCCATGCCCTAGGCAGGACTCGAACCTGCGACCGTAGCGGTCGCGCGGTTCCAGACTGTAGCGCCTAGAACCGCTCAGCCACCCAGGCCGTCCATGTTCTGGTGTCCCAGTTTTTCCGCATACGCATACTTCATCGTTAGTTAGTCCCATACGGTTTAAATGTACCGGATACGGCCCGTGACCTGTCTGGAAATGGACCTCCCCCTGGCTTGGGTCGATATGTTTCAGCTGTAGTCTTTCGCGTACATCAGGAAAGAAAGAGTGTACTCGGCGACCCTTATCGGATGCATCCCACTCTCTCTGCCGTGTTTGGATCGGCCATCGTTTCATCTGTGTTTTGTTCATAATGTTGGTTCCCGTAATTTCGGTGACTTTATCGAGTCTGTCCCTCTTAAGCCAGTAAAGTGCAGCTCTGTAACGTATTGTTGTGTCTATAGGGCAGGTCCCCATCACAACGCAAAGTGCCTCTAGTGACGTGGTGTTGAAGGCTCCACCCACTTTCAGGAATATACTAAGTTGATCTCGTCTTGCAATTGTCTTGTTAGTCTGTATGTTCAGTCTATGAGCCCAAGCACTTGCGGCGAAGCATGCGATGGATTCAAATATCGCAATGTGGAAGGTCCTTATCGTCTTAATAGGTAATTTGTACTGTGTTTAGTCTTGCTAGTTTGTGCATAATTTTGGAGGCTTTGTCAATTGTCAGTTTTATATGGTGGTTGAAAGTCTGTTTTTCGTCTAGATGCAGTCCGAGATAACGTGTGGCTTGCTTCCTGTGTATGCATGTATTGTCTAATTTTAGAAATGGATTCCTCTGTAGTGTCCCTGTGAGCAGTAAATATACAGTTTTGTTAGGAGCTATTTTCAATTTATTTTCTTTGCACCAACTGTTAATTTTCTGAAAGAGTTGCGTGCCTTTTGTGTCTAGTGCTGCTCTCAAGTTGGCTGACACCACGCAGGTCATCTGAGTAAGCCACCACACCTCTTACCCTGTCGTCACTGTCCATCAGCAAGGGCTCGATCGCGATATCCCAGAATATCGGTCCACAGATCGAGCCCTGTGGACATCCCTTTGTTATTCTCTTGTCAACCTTCCGTGCAGCAGCACTCCACTCTGCCACTGTGCCTCTGCAGTAATCGAGGAGGCTATTGTAGAGGGAAGCTGACAGCCTCATTTCCCTTAACCTGGCCAAGAGGAACGGCCACCACAAGTTGTCAAAAGCCCCGGCTATGTCGATTAGAATGGCGGCCGCGTATTTGTCGCTGATGCTATTTGTAACTGTCAGCGCTTGGTTGACGGCGTCTTCTATTGATCTACCTTCTCTGAAGCAGAACTGATGGGGCGTTAGGCCGAGGAGACGTCTGTGCGATTGTAAACGGTCACACAGGAGCCTTTCCTGTACCTTGCCGAGAGTGTTTAAGAGACAGATCGGTCGGTACATTTTGGGGTTTGTTGACTCATTGTCTTGTGATTTCCTGATTATTACTACATTAGCAGTTTTCCAGAGGTTTGGAATTCTGCCTGTTAGTAGCTCCTCGTTGAACGTGTTAGTGAGAAAAGATGTGATTTGTGTTACTGTTTGCTTTAATGTTTCTGAAAGTATTTTGTCTGGGCCGGGTGCTTTTCGGTTTTTAAGGCTGCTGATTGCTGTCGCGGCTTCTTCTTGCGCGAACAGCATGGTTACACTGTCACTGATGTATGGTTGCCTCGTGCTCTCTCTTAGATCAGCGTGGTGTCGCTCGTCTTGTGTGGAGTCTTCTTCAGGGAGGAGCCTGTTCAGAGGATATTCTGCTGTGCTTCTCCATCCTTTGGTAATTGTGCCGTCAGCTTGTTTTAGTGTTGACGGAACTGTCGGTGTCTTAACTCCTTCTGTTTCTATCTTGAATGGCTGTCCCCAGATGTCGTTCTGTAGCTGGGTTTTTACAAAATTGGTCCAGAAGTCTTGCCTTGTTGTCTTTAATTGTTTTTGGTATATCTGTTTAGCGTCGCGATACAGATCAAGTCTTATCTGTCTTTCAGGAGCTGTCTTTGCTTGTGGGTAGTACTTTCTTTTGTCCCGTGAATCCTTCCTTTGTCTTGCCAGTTCTATCGAGCACGATTGTTTCTGCCCCACCCAGTTTTTGCGCGTGCTATAGCTGCTTCCTGTGCTATTTGTAGGACCTCTGTCAGTACATGCGTTTTGTAATCTATACTGCCTTGAACAGTGCGTAGCGACGACTCCTCAACAATATCTCGAGCTTTTTGCCAGTCAGCTCTTCCTATGAGTAAATGCTGCTGTTTGTGGTCCATGTTATGTGCATTGATATATCTGTCCGTGGTTAAGACGATTGCGTTGTGGTCGCTGTGTGTGGCTCTATGTAATACCCTCCATGTATTGACTAGTGGAAGAAATTTTGCGTTCCCTAGGGAAAGGTCTATGTTACTTACACCACCGGCGTCTCCGCGGTAGGTAGGTGACTGACCCTCCCTATTCAGTAGGAAGAGGTTGCATTCATTAAACACGTCAGCACTAGTTGCCCCCTGCCGTCAGTTCTATCTGAGTTCCACAAGGGGGATTTTGCGGTGAATAAGCAGCCTTGTTCTTTCTGAGTGTCGTGCACTGTCTTTTGTCTAAGAAAGTTCTATATCATACGAGTACTGAGCGTAAATAGACGACATGAGCCATACATCCTGTGCGTCTGTTATTTCTGCTGTGGCAATGTGTTCAGAGCAAAACTGGGTGATCTGCGTCACTATGAGGTTTTTATTAACTACTATTACCGCGGCTTTCCCGTTTGGTGTTCCAGCTATTGTGATGTAATGTGAGGGGAGAAAAACATCCCAAAGGTGTTCTATAGGATTCCGGTCAGGACTCTGTGTAGGCCAGTCCTTTATAGCGATGTTATAGTCGTGTAACTACTCCGCCACAGGCTGTCCATTATGAACTGGTGCTCGATCGTGTTGAAAGATGCAATCGCCATCCCCGAATTGCTCTTCATCAGTGGGAAGCAAGAAGGTGCTTAAAACATCAATGTAGGCCTGTGCAGTGATAGTACCACGCAAAACAACAAGTGGTGCAAGCCCCCTCCATGAAAAACAACACGACCGCACCATAACACAACCGCCTCCGAAATTTACTGTTGGTCCTGCAAATGGTCCTACGCACGCTGGCAGATGACGTCTACCGGGCATTCGCCATACCCACACCCTGCCATCGGATCGCCACATTGTGTACCGTGATTCGTCACTCCACACAACGCTTTTACACTCTTCATTCGTCCAATGTTTACGCTCCTTACACCAAGCGAGGCGTCGTTTGGCATTTACCGGCGTGATGTGTGGCTTATGAGCAGCCGCTAGACCATGAAATCCAAGTTTTCTCACCTCCCGCCTAACTGTCATAGTACTTGCAGTGGATCTTGATGCAGTTTGGAATTTCTGTGTGATGGTCTGGATAGATGTCTGTCTATAGCACATTACGACCCTCTTCAACTGTCGGCGGTCTGTTTCAGTCAACGGACGACGTCGGCCTGTATGCTTTTGTGCTGCACGTGTCCCTTCACATTTCCACTTCACTATCACATCGGAAACAGTGGACCTAGGGATGTTTAGGAGAGTGGAAATCTCGCGTACAGACGTATGACACAGGTGACACCCAATCACCTGACCACGTTCGAAGTCCGTGAGATCCGCGGAGCGCCCCATTCTGCTCTCTCACGACGTCTAATGACTACTGATGTCGCTGATATGGAGTACCGGGCAGCAGGTGGCGGCACAATGCGCCTAATATGAAAAACGTAAGTTTTTGGGGTGTCTGGATACTTTTTTTAATTAATTTATTTATTTATGAACATAACATCGTTACAACAATACATGAACAGAAAAAAATGTAATTGTGAATAGCTGGTCAATTTTATTATTTAGCGTATGGCTAATACAGACATATCATGAAATTACATATATATATGTACATATTGGCACACAAGAAACTTAAGTTTGTTTTTACAACTGAATATCCAGTCCTTCAATCCAGCGCACTGCATCTGGAGTTGCTAGCAGGAAGTCCTCTTTGGCGCCGTGATAGGCTCGAATCCTGCATTCACTGACGATGTGGTGAACAGTCTGGTATGGAGCCCCGCAGTCACAAGCTGGATCAGGCAGCTTGTTCCACTTAAAGAGAGCATCCCTGCATCGCCCATGGCTGGTACGGATTCTGTTGAGAGTAGACCACGTCTTGCGTGGTAAGTCGAATCCACTTGGAAGTTTAGCACCTGAGAAGATGTTATGCAGGTGCACATCTGTCACTGCTTCCCACCGACCTTTCCATTCTTCAAGAGGTTTGAAATTCTTAGCCACCATGTCAGCAGCATCGCACAAAGTTGGATGACGTGATTTCAGTCTCTTGCGATTTAAAAGTGGCAGGTCGCTATGCACGGGTAGGTTAGAATTCCTGGAGATCTTGTGGAATTCTCTCATAAGGGCAGTACATCTGCGTAGATCAGGAGGCATTATACCAGTTAACAGTGGAAGCCAATAAACTGGAGTAGATCTGATTGTGCCAGATATTATGCGCATTGTCGTATTCAGCTGGGTATCAACAAGCCTTGCTGGTCAATATTTCACATAGTCGAAATCCTTTAAAAACAGAACTAAATAAATACAATTGAATGTGACAAGTTATTCACAGAGAGCTTTTTGGTAACAATTCTAAGAAAAATCACTATGAGTTATGAAATGTAAACAGAAATTTGAAATAAGTGTATCAGGTAAGAAACTAAGAGAAAATGGAAAACTCAAATGAGAAAGGAGAAACAAAATGGGTACTTCTAGCGATAGTATTCACTGTTAAGTGAAGAGACCCCTGATATCCGTACAATAACGCAACCGATAAAGTGTTGGCAAAATGTTTGCGGTACTGCGGTGAACATTGCAATCACTGATGACGTTCGCACACTTAGGCCATATTTTGATCACACAGTGCATCTCCTAAACTACGTTGCATACAATAATATAACTTCGCAGTTACATTTAGTGCTACATCTCCGTACAGTCTGCAAAATGTTTTGCGAATATAGTTAGTAGTAAAGGAGTGATAAATTATAACGCCATGCCTGACGGTCTCCTCCTACTGTATGGACCACGGAAAAGTAGTTAGCGGTAAACTTTTTGCTTTCATCATTATGCAGTGGTTCTCAGCGAGAAAACTTTCCCTAAAGGCTCGAAATTACGTGCGCAATTGGATGGAAGTTGCTAAGTGCTCTCATTCTCAAATACTGAGTGAATAAAGTCTGGGAATTCACCCATCGTAGGCTACGTTTCTTTTCCACCCCGTCCCCCACCCTCTTGATAGGTAGGTGGTTCTTACACCACAGAGGCTGCTGCCCGACAGTAAGGTATATGAGTATCACTTTTGGTTGAAATCGGCCCAGTGGTGTAGGAGGAGATGTGAAACACACGCACACACGCACACACACACACACACACACACGCACACACACACACACACACACACACACACACACACACACAGATACATCCACTTTTATATATGAATGGATTTGTACTGTGTGGTAGTATGCCCCATTTGTAACCAATTTTCCGAAACGTAAATTCGAAAACAAGATAGCACTGTGAATGTGTTTTCCGACAGTAGGAGCAGCACAGTAACCAGTGAAGTCACAGGTATATCATGACTCAAATGGTGCATTTTGTCCGGCTTTGAAATTATTTAAATTTAATTTTCTTTTTAAATACTGAAATTCATGAGGGAAGAAAGCTTGGTATGGACATAAAATGACGTAATTAACCATTTAAGACGATTTGCAGAAAACACTTAAATACCCACTTACCTGCAGTTTCCGCCGTTACAACCCGACAGATTTCAACAAGTGCCCACGGGAGAGTTGACGTCGAGTGTCAAAGTATTCATCACAGATCGACCCAGACATACAAACACTGAACAGCAGTCCAAACTGAACAACTATTAGGATTAGCTAACGTTCACTGAGTTAGGTTAGACCATTGTTCAATACTTTTACTGCAGTTGCACGCCTTATCATCAATCTCAAGGTAAGCTTTTATTGTTTTCCAGAAAGTAGCAGACGTTTTAGTCTATCGGGGTGTTTGGCGTGGCAACAGCCGCCACCTTGACGCCATAACGCCCCTACACTCGGTACGCGTCCAGCAATGGTAGCGTGCGGTCTGCGTCTTTGCTATTTTGCTTTCTGTGAGGTGTTAAAATGAGCGCTACATTAGACAATCCTGTCACTTTTGAGGTGCGTTCTCTGATTAGGTTTGTATTGGCAAAAAACTGTAAACCAACTGAAATTTATCGCTACTTTTGTGATACGTACGCACGATAAATAATGAGTGACAGCCCAATGAGGCAATGGTGCTTCGATTGTCTAAATGGCCGAACCAGTATTCACGATAAGAGATTTCACCAGTTATATGTCCCACAAATCTAATTATATGCACATTTAAACGGACGATAATGTAAAGCGTATCTTGAAAATCATGTGAACAGCCGTCTGATGATGAACTTGCCAGTTCGAAACCGGTAACGGCACTATTTACCTAAATAAATAGCAGTGTTAATAGTGCCTGGTTGCTATTTTCCTCTTTGTAAGAATTAACCTACATTAATTGTACACAGCCACGGTCTCACCATGTCAGTTTTAGACAAAATAGCATTAAATTTATAGTTAAAACTAGGGAGTTCAAACACACACTATATTACATTTTTTCTTACTGAGGTCAATTGCCAACCCCTGCATGGAGCGTCTGTCCTTCGCAGGTCTTCTTGCATTTCGCTACAGTTTTCTACCGTTGAGACTTCTCTATATTCAGTAGTCATTTACATATGTTGTAAAAAATGATTCTCCTGAAACACACTCTTGGGGTACACCCGAAGATACTTTTACTTCAGAACATTCCTCTCCGTTAAGAATGGCATGCTGTGTTTTGTTTGCTAGAAAATCTTCAGTCCAGTCACACGGTTGGTCTGATATTCCGCACGCTCGTATTTTGTTCATTAGGCGGCAATGCGGAGCTGTATCGAATGCCAAGGAGGGCGTCATCTTCTTGGGCGCCTGTATCTGTTGCCCTCTGCGTCTCGTGGACAAACAGAGAGAGCTGCGATTCACACGATCGCTGTTTCTGGAACCCATGTTGACTCCTACAGAGATGATTTCTGTTGTCCAGAAATGATATAATACTCGAGCATAAAAATTCTGCAACAGACGACGTCAGAGTCTATATTTTCCTGCGTCTGTTCTACGACCCTTGAAAACGGGAATGACCTGCGCTTTTTTTTTTTCAATCATTACGAACTCTTTGTTCCTCCAACGACCAATGGCACACTCCTGCTAGAAGAAGACCAATTTATTTTGCATTTTCTATGTAGGATCATGTTTATAAACTGACAGATCAGGAGGTATTACCCGCGTTAAGCGATTTCAGTTTCTTTTCTGTCACACTGTCAGTTGTTTCACTAGCTATTTTGATGTCCGACCGGCGATTTAAAGGAGGAACTAAAGCGCAGTCTTACTTAGTGAAATAGTTTTGGAAGAAGACGTTTAGGATGTCTGCCTTTTCTGTGTCATCCTCCCTTTCGATCCTTAAGTCAGCATAAAACGTGGTTACAAGCTACATGAGGCGATGCATCCCATTTGCAACAGGTGCCGTTGTTGTTGTTGTCATTCGGGTGGTCGTCAGAGATGAAATGAACCACTGACACTTGTGTTCAATCTTTGACCGGCAAGAGGTACAGGAACCTGTGATCCGATTATGTTTGGCTACAACTCATCTTTGGTGGACAGTATATTCAGCAGGATAACGCTCTGCCCCATCAGTCTGACTTACGTTAGAATGGTTTGAGGAACTCCACATACTTGAGGGTGCCTGAGCGCAACCCCCCCCCCTCCTCCCGCCCCCACCAGCACCCTCCTCTCGAACCATTCTTCCCTCCAGTCGCTGGACCCCTATGACGTTAATCACACCTAGAACGCCATCGACTGAAACGTACACGCATTGGATTCAGCTGTGACCTCCTTGAGTTTTGGAAAGCAGAAGAACGGTCTAAGTCAGGATGGCCTCACAAAGTTTTCAGCGTCTCGTGGATTTCGTGCCACGACACGTCGGCACCGTCCTCTGAGAAAACCAGGTTTTGCACGCTGCAAGATGGGTGCGTCTAATTTAATTGCTCAAGAGTGTACATTTTCTATCAGGCACTCCATCAAAGGGTATAGAACTTCAGCGCATTCCTTCCACCTTTCTGTCTTCCCTTGAGTACTTAGCACTGGCTCGCCTTTTGAAGTCTTAATCTTCATACTTCGTATTATCTCTTTAATTTTAGGATAGGAGGCGTCTATTTTTACTAGAGTCATGTAAGCTCCTACAGCTTTGTTTATGGCCTCACCTGTAGCCACTCCAAATAGGAAAGAGGTAATAGATGCCAATGAGATGGCAGGTATTACTTTACGAGAAGATCTAAAACTTGTATGTAGGCCAGATCGGAATCATAATAGTCGAAAGAAGTGAAACTGAAGCAGTAGCTGAGAAAAGATGTTGTTCAATCTGTATACCGTTCAACCTCTAAAGAAAGTCAACGAGAAATATGGGAAGGGATTCAAAGTTCAGGGAAAAAAATAAAAGCTCTGTGGTTTCTCGATGACATTGTAATTTTGTCAGTGGCGGCGTGGAAAAGCAGTTAAACGAAATAGATATTGTGTTGAACAGAATTAAGAGTTGGATACAGACAAAAGTAAAACAAGGGTAATGGCAACATTCCGTCTTCAGGCCACAAGTTGAGGGCGCGGAAAGGAGGGGCGTGTGGTCAGCACTCCGGCCTCTCGCTCGTTATGATGGTTTTATTTGACAAGGGCCGCTACTATTCGGTCAAGTAGCTACTCAGTTGGCATCACGAGGCTGAGTGCACCCAGAAAAATGGCGGCAGCGCAAGGCGGTCCAGATGGTCATCCAGCCAAGTGCCGCCCACGCCCGATAGCGATTAACTGCGATGATCTGATGGGAACCGGCGTATCTACTGCGGCAAGGCCGTTGCCTAAGGGTAATGGAGTGTAGTCGAATTAAATCAGGCGATTAGAAAATGAAATACTGAAAGTAGTGAAACGTCTCTGTCAAGTCGTTTCATAAGACGCTTGTCGAATTCGGTACAACTTATTCACTTTACTACCTGATTTTAGCTCAATTCATGAACTCTTCCAGAAAGACTGAGTACTCAAATAAGGCTATTGAATATTATGTGTGTTTTAATGTGGGGTTTCGGTTTTGTTTTTTGGGAAACGCTGAGTTGGTCATCGTCTTGTGGGAGCAGACGATGTTGCTTCTCGTTCGAAGGAAAGCACAGGATGACCAACTTAGGTTTCCAATACCTGAACAGAGAGGTTTACCCATCTTAGTCGAAGGCTGTTTTTGTGTGTGAGGTTGGTGACGGATGGCTACCCCTCTGCTAGCTTCCGCTGCACGGGGAGCTAGGTAATCTCGAAAGAGAAAGGGGCACTCTTCGGTGAACGCTTGGTGAGTACGGATCGTAGCTCTTAAGGGGGGTTTCAGGTGATAGGAATCAGGTTGAGTTAGGGCTTCGTTATGTTTAACTGGTGAAATACTTAAGAACTTTAGCTTATCTGAAGGGTGTGAAGCGAGTTATTTTTTTAATGATTTTTAATCTTATATTTTGTGGAAATTGCTTTTGTCTTTGTGTGTCGATTTTTTGCCACATGTTTGGTAATCAATGACCCTTCTGGTTCACCACGGCATCGCAATAGGCTTTATTTTAACAGTTTGCTTGTTTAATGAGCTACAATTTCTGCAAGCATATCTGTTCTTTCGTGCGCTTTCTACAAAGCAGCACAACAGTTTGAGTCAGAATGCACCACGTGCTCTAGTTCGGCCGTTTGCAAGCAGCAGATGCAGTTAGTATGTTAAATAATTATCGCACAGCCTTATGTATTGGTTAAACCTCTGTCCAGAATTGAGCATGCATAGAATCGTAATGCAAATCTCACTGAGATATTTTTATGGAGTGAATGCAAAGGAGATGTCTCCCACCCCCGTCTTCTGTGTTTCTTCTTGCTGTAGTTAAATTGTGCTCTGTTTCATTCTCACGTAATTCTTACTTAAATATTTCGAGTCTGGCACCAGTTATGTGTAGTCAGGATGTGCAACCAAATATTTAGTTACAATAAATAATTTACGTGAAAGATAAATTCTTTGGTTTCGATCTTACCCCCTTACTCTGATTTCCATTCCTGAAGTAATCAAGTTGCTTCATGCACGACATAGACTGCTATTTATCTGGCTGCTTAAAGAAATTTGCGTACTTGTAATTAAATTATTAAAACAATTAAACTAATAATTTTCCAGCTCCGTTTTTTCTAAATGGTTAGGAAGGGCTTGGGCTGGTGGCGACCCTGAATTTCTGAATTTTTATCACTATTTGTGTGGGAGAAGCAGCCAGAAATGCGAGATAACGTATATGGCTCGATGAGAAACGTCGTAAACATAGTAATACGTCACAGTAGTAGATGAGTTCTGTTACTTCGGTAGCAGAATAGCCGATGATGGCCGAAGTAGAGAGGATGTGAAATGTAGACTGGCAACAGCAAGAAAAGCATTAAGGAAACAGGGGAATTTGTTAATATCGAATATAAATTTAATTGCTAGGAAGTATTTTATAAAGGCGTTTGTCTGAAGGATTGAAAGGAAGACTCAGATTTAACGTGCCGTCAATATAGGGGTCATTAGAGACACAGGACAAGCTAGGAAACTTTCAGGAAAAGGGAAAAGTAATCGGCCGTGCCCTTCAAAGGAATCATCCTGGCATTCGCATGGTGCGATTGAGCGAAATCGCGGAAAACCTAAATCTATATGACTGAACACGTATTTTAGCAGTCGTTATCCCTAATGCAAGTGCAGTGTGCTGACTACCGCCCCACCTCGCTCGGTAATTGGCTGGAGTGTAGCCTTGCAAGGAAGTGAAACGTGGACAGCAAATATTTCTGTATCTCCAGCGTGCTAGGGATGGAATGGATCCGCAACTTTGTTGTGATTCCAATCACTGCTATAAGAACCGTGAATAAGTTGTATTAATTTTATACTTTTTATGATCTACTATTTGCAAATCCTTTTACACAGTTCATACTGCGTGATGTACTAAACACGCCGTGTGTGACGTCATTGTATCTGATGTTTATATATTCCAACTTAGTATCAAGAATAATGTCTTATTAATTTTAATAGTAGTATTACCTGCTATTTACAAGCCCTGTACCCAGTGCCGCTGCCTGATGTTATAAAATTGGCTGTGACTGGCTATACTGTACCTGATATTTCTATATTCCACTTAGTTTCAAGAACGAATTTTAATAATACTAATAATTTGATCACGTACGATTTGCAATCTCTGCTACGCATTGCTACGGCCTAATGTGCTAAAATAAGCCGTGTGTGGCGTCACTTTATATGATGGTTGTATATTCAGCTTAGTGTTTATATGTTTGTTCAAGTATTCCAGAAAGAACTTGTCAAGAATGCATTTCATGTACGATTTTGTGAACTTTGTTTTGGGTTATAATAAAATGATGACACTAGCGACTTCGTAGGTCACGTGGACGCTATAGTCACGTTTAGAGGCAGTTTTCGCTCTGGAAGTTAGCGATGAGCACGTGTGGAGGCCACGTTATCTCTTATCACAGTTATTGATTTCATGGACAGTGTCCCTCTTTTATGACTGGTGTTACGCAAGACTTAAATTTATGGTATGTCATCTAGTTTCAAACAGTAGTAGTTTTGTAGAGGCTAAGCTGCTATTGCAATGCAGTTTTGTAAACGTTATTGATATGCAGGATTACTGCAACATCTCCTATATTTTGTCCCTCAGGCTAGTCCGAAACCGGTCATCAATAAATGAATGTTCTTCCTGTGCACCGTAACGACGGAATCCATAATAGTTATTGGAAGGAACATTTCAGACAAGAAGAGTATAGAAGCTTTTGAAATATGATACTACAGAAGAATGCTGAAGTCTGGATGGGTTATCGGATAACTAGTGAACAGGTACTGAATCTAAATGGGGGAAAAAAGAAAAATTATGGTACAAGTTACAGTTATTGACCTATGTGAAAAAAAACGTAAATTAGTTACAAACTACGGTGTGCAAGTACTTTATTCTACATGTAAACGTCGCTATTGATATTCAGATTTAGGTTATGACGTGTTCGATATGCCTGCCATCGTTGGCTGCGATGTGGCGCAGAAGAAATGCGAAATTCTGCATGTCCCACTGAAGTGTCGGAACATCGGTGCTGTTGATGACCTGCTGAATTACTATGTTCAGCTCAACAGTGGTTTAGTTATTGCTGTACACTTTGCCTTTAATATAGCCCCACAAAAAGGAGTCGCATGTGTTCAGATCCGGAGAATATGGCGGCCAATCGAGGCCCATGACAGTGTCCTCTGGCTACCCCAGAGCCAGAATGCTGTCCCCAAAGTGCTCCTCCAGGACATCAAACAATCTCCTGTTTCGATGGGGTCGACCTCCGTCTTGCGTGAACCAAGTCTTGTCGAAATCAGGGTCACTTTGGATAATCGGGACGAAATTACATACAGTTCGGTAGTCACCGTGCCACCAAGGAATATCGCACTGATTATTCCGTGACTGGACATCGCACACCACACAGTCACCCGTTGAGGATGAAAAGACTTCTCGATCGCGAGTCCCCCAGATGCACCAATTTTGCTTATTGACGAACTCATACATATGAAAGTGGGCTTCGTCGCTAAACCAAACCCATCATACCCAGCGGTCGGCAGTTTGAACACCCTGATGCAAATGCTCATTCGTGCTCATTTGATTGCTTAGTTCGTAAGTAATTGTTTATATATCGCAGCTCAATCTGGCGCTGGTGATGGAACTGTGCAGTCGCATATTGTCTTTTTATTTGTCGCAACTCTATACGTCCAGATATTAGCAGTAGGATGGATAGGGTGTGTGCGTGCTGTGTGCGGGCGTAGGAGGAACTGGCCGCGGTTCGCGAGCAGCTGAGCGTGCTGTTGGCCACGGTCAGCCGCCTTCAGGCTGCTGCCTCGAGGTGCAGCGACGGCGGAGGGTGTGGCGCGTCGCTTGAGACACCCCAGGTGTCGCTTGCTGCGTCCGCTGACTCAGCAGCCGAGGCACCTTCTAGTGTACCCGGCGCGTTGGGGCCGCCCTCACCTCAGGGTGAGTGGCGGACTGCAACGCGTTCGCGTCGCCCGAGGCGGTGGGTGAATGTGGAGGCTGGCCAGCTGGCCTCGCCCGTTCGTCCTGTCAGTGGGCAGGTGGCCACTCCTTCAGCAGGGCCCGAGCTGGCACACGGGGGCAAAGGCTTGCTGGCTATTGGGAGCTCCAACGTTAGGCGGGTGATGGAGCCCTTAGGGAAATAGCGTGCATGGCTGGAAAGAATTCCTACGTGCACTCAGTTTGTCTGCCGGGGGACCTCATCCAAGATGTGGAGGCGGCCTTGCCTGCGGCTATCGAGCGTACGGAGTGCAGTCGTCTGCAAGTAGTTGCTCACGTCGGCACCAATGATGCCTGTCGCTTGGGTTCTGAGGCGATCCTCAGTTCGTACAGACGGCTGGCGGATTTGGTGAAGACCGCTGGCCTCGCACGCGGAGTGCGAGCAGAGCTCTCTGTCTGCAGCGTCGTTCCCAGAGTGGATCGGGGTCCTTTGGTTTGGAGCCGAGTGGAGGGTCTCAACCAGAGGCTTCGTCGACTCTGTGACGGTGTTGGCTGCAGATTTCTAGACTTGCGCTGTTGGGTGGGGAATTGTAGGACGCCCCTAGCTGGGTCAGGGGTGCACTACACAAAGGAAGCGGCTACTCGGGTAGCAGAGTACTTGTGGGGTGCACATGGTTTTTTTTTTAGGCTAGGCAGTAGTGCGAGGTGTCTTGATGAACACTCACCAGTGGACGTGCAGGCAGGGAAATCAGGACGCTCAGTGTAAAGACACTCCAGCTATCAAGATATTAGCAGTAAATTTTCAGAGTGTTCGGAATACAGTTCCCGAATTTACTGCCCTCCAGGAAGCGTGTGGCGCGCAAATTATTCTCGGGACTGAGACCTGGCTGAACCCTGTGATAGGAAGGTTGGAACGTGTGAAGGATGGAACGTGTATCGGAAAGACAGATTAGACACCGTAGGAGGTGGTGTCTTCATTGCAGTTGACAAAAGTATTGTGTCTACTGAGGTCGAAGTAGAGTGTGATTGTGAAGTCTGGACACGTTTAGCAGGGCTAGGAGAAATAAAGTTAATTGTTGGGTGTTATTACCGGCCACCAGGTCCCACCGTGACAGTTCTAGAAAAAAAAATGGAGGCATCTAGGTAGTTATTTTTCCCTCGTTCTGTTTGGGAGTGGAGCAGGGAGAGAAGATGCTAGTTGTGGTACGAGGTACCCTCCGCCACGCACCGTATGGTGGATTTCGGAGTATGTATGTCGATGTAGAAGTTGTTGTTGTTGTTGTTGTCTTCAGTCCTGAGACTGGTTTGATGCAGCTCTCCGTGCTACTCTATCCTGTGCAAGCTTCTTCATCTCCCAGTACCTACTGCAACCTACATCCTTCTGAATCTGTTTAGTGTATTCATCTCTTGGTCTTCTCTACGATTTTTACCCTCCACGCAGCCCTCCAATACTAAATTGGTGATCCCTTGATGCCTCAGAACATGTCTTACCAACCGATCCCTTCTTCTAGTTAAGTTGTGCCACAAACTTCTCTTCTCCCCAATCCTATTCAGTACCTCCTCATTAGTTATATGATCTACCCATCTAATCTTCAGCATTCTTCTGTAGCACCACATTTCGAAAGCTTCTATTCTCTTCTTGTCCAAACTAGTTATCGTCCACGTTTCACTTCCATACATGGCTACACTCCATACAAATACTTTCAGAAACGACTTCCTGGCACTTACGTCATACTCGATGTTAACAAATTTCTCTTCTTCAGAAACGCTTTGCTTACCATTGCCAGTCTACATTTTATATCCTCTCTACTTCGACAATCATCAGTTATTTTGCTCTCCAAATAGCAAAACTCCTTTACTACTTTAAGTGTCTCATTTCGTAATCTAATTCCCTCAGGATCACCCGACTTGTAGAAGTTATGACGACTTTATTTCATATTGTTCAATAATTGTTACGCTGCAACTAAAACAAGGAATAGATTGACAGGACACATTCTGAGGCATCAAAGGGTCGTAAATTTGGTAATGGAAGGAGGTATGGGAGGCAAATATTCTAGAGAGAGAGACCGGGGTTCAGCAGTAAGCAGGTTTAAATGGGTATACATTGCAGCAGTTATGAAGAGGCTCGCACAGGAAGGACTAGCTTGGATTGTTCTCTCGACACCGACACCGAGGTGGCGCAATGGTTAGCACACTGGACTCGCATTCGGGAGGACGACGGTTCAATCCCGCATCCGGCCATTCTGATCTAGGTTTTCCGTGATTTCCCTAAATCGCTCCAGACAAATGCCGGGATGGTTCCTCTGAAAGAGCACGGCCGTCTTCCTTCCCCGTCCTTCCATAATGCGATGGGACCGATGACCTCGCTGTTTGGTCCCCTCCCCCAAGCAACCCAACCGTGTTCTCTCGTTAGTGCTGACAACAGATCACGGGAAATGTTTTTACCAGACAGTGTTATGTTTTCTTTATAATCGGAGCAGCTCTAAGTTGAGAGCTACGGTATAGCGAGACCGGCTTGTGGAGCGCACTCGTGGACGGTCGAGCGAGGACAGGTGCACGCCGTTGCGCGTCTCGTGAGGCAATGAATGTTCCCGTAGCGACGCTCGCGAGGAACCCAATTACCAGGCTGCTAACGAATTTGCTCGTAACGAGCGGCGGTTACCATGAGAAGCGACCAAGCGACCCGGCCGCTCTCACGAGGCAGCGTCCGAGTGTCCACAGAATGCAATTACAAGCCCGCCCGGAGACGTGAGCGGCCTGTGGACGGCGCCAAAGAGACGAGGTGATAGGGGCTGCCCAGCCTCAGTCGCGTCACTCCAAACAGGTAGCGACTAATTTGCTCGCCCCGAGTGGCCACGGGGAGAACAGTGCGAAACATTCGGAGCGGAGGGTCCGTCCAGGACCCATCTGAGCCTGTCTGAGTATGACACTTCGTAACATACAGGTCAGTTTCGTGGTGAACAGGGGCGTGGCTAGGCTGGGGCACTGCGCCGGGGCCAGTGAGAATCCCTAAAAAATACATGAAATGTGTTCGCATTTGCGATTACAAACAACCATCAGCCGTTTACTTCAAGAAAGACACTGAAGATGTACAGGGTGACCCATTTATCTTCACCACCTTAAATAACTATTTGTCCAGAAGCAAATTACAAAATGTTTCAAGCAAATGTTCTTTAGCCGTCAGGGGAACATCAATCAGCACGACTGCCTTCGTCGTAGCTTTGTTTTTTAAATGGCACCCCGTATTTTTTATTCGGCATTTCATTTCCTCTCCTAAAGACCCATTCAACATTCAAATATGTATCTCAGTGTACCATTGACTGAAACACAACGTTATTAACTACGTTACACAACATAGACTTTGAGCCCGGGATCAAAAACTCGTCCACTTGCTGGAGGTGTCAGAAAACAAATGAAAACCAAGTAAAAACGTAACACAAAATTGACTTTGAATCTCCTGTACCATTGCCCAGGAGTAGAACATTCAAAGGCGGTCAGAGTGGTGACCCTGGACACCGACACACTGGTGCACTCGTTGAATGAATGAATTATTTACTGCTTCTAGTGTTGCCTGCTGAAGAGAATTACAAGCAAACACGATACGTTCCTGCATGTCCTCTGGAGTTGTTGGAATATCGCGATAGGCAAAGTCTTTAATGCATCCCCAAAGAAAAACGTCCAGAGGATTTAAATCAGGACAGCTAGCAGGCCAAGTAACTGTTCCTCCTCGACCAATCCATCTGGCGGGATACCTTCGGTTCAAAACACGACGTGCACGCAAGGTTCAAATGGTTCAAATGGCTCTCAGCACTATGGGACTTAACATCTGTGGTCATCAGTCCCCTAGAACTTAGAACTACTTAAACATAACTAACCTAAGGACATCACACACATGCATGCCCGAGGCAGGATTCGAACCTGCGACCGTAGCGGTCACGCGGTTCCAGACTGAAGCGCCTACAACCGCTCGGCCACACCGGCCGGCCTGCACGCAAGGCGTTATGTGCTGGACATCCATCGTGTTGATACCACATAAGCATTCTGGTTCTTAGCGGCACCTCATCCAGAAGAGGAGGAAGAATTCGTCTGAGGAAGTTGGCATACGCTGTGCCGTTTAGACTGCCATTGACGAAATAAGGGCCAATAATTGTACCAAGCATCCCACAACAGACGTTAACTCTCCATTGACGCTGATGTTCCACCTGTCTAAGCCATCGTGGGTTGTCGCTGGACCAATAATCTATGTTCTTCGTATTTACCTGTCCTTTGTTTGAGAAGGAAAATTCATCGGTAAATAGAACATTGGAAAAGAAATTCGGGTTGGCGAGGATTTGCTGCTGTGCTCACTAACAGAACTGTACACGATTCTGGAAATCATTCCCATGCAATTCTTGATGTAGGTGTACATGGTAAGGATGGAACACGTGCCGTGTAAGACTATCATGTACACTGGTTTCAGGAATGCCAATCTGTTCAAGCTGTCGTGTGCTTATATGTAGACTTATAGCAACGGAAGCGAGAACAGTAACTTCTTCAGCTTCGTCTGTGCGACTGCTACGACGATTGCCTTGTCGTGGGTTGAAACTTCCAGTTTCCTGACACGTCGCAACAAGACGAGAGAACATCCGTCGGGAAGGCAGGTTCTTGTCAGGATATCGCTCTCTGTACAGTTCCGCTGCCTACCTTCAACAACAACAGTAATAAAAAAATGGTTCAAATGGCTCTGAGCACTATGGGACTTAACTTCTGAGGTCATCAGTCCCCTAGAACTTAGAACTACTTAAACATAACTAACCTAAGGACATCACACACATCCATGCCCGAGGCAGGAATTGAACCTGCGACCGTAGCGGTCGCGCGGTCCCAGACTGTAGCGCCTAGAACCGCTCGGTCACACCGGCCGGCCAACAATAAAAGAAACGTTATGTTGATGCATTTTGTAGGAAGGACAGCCTCTACTGTATGCCTACTCTACACAGTCGTATTTAAAAGGACTAAACTATTGTATCAAATGAACCCGTACTTAGGAAAATAGTATTGCAAATACCGTTCTGCTAACTTACATTCCCCATAGATGAGTATCATTTATACCTTCTCTCCGTTGGTGTATATTCTACTCACACAACTCTTCAACTGACGATGGTTGACGGAATGGCGGGTGTGCATTGTACTTATGTTTACGTTTGTCCTCTGTCAAAGTCAGCACGTGGATGTGTTCCATTACCCCGAGTACCAGCACTAAGCGCTGGGAGCGTCAACGTCAGTGTTGTGTTATGTAATTAATAACGTTGTGTTTCAGTGAATGGTACACTGTGATACGTTTTTGAATAGGTCTTTAGGAGAGGAAATGGATTACCCAATAAAAAATACAGGGTGCCATTTAAAAAAGTCATACCGCTGTTCATATCTTTGTAAAAAACAAAGCTACAACGAAGGCAATTATGCTGATTGATGTCCCCCTTACGGCTAAAGAACATTTGCTTGAAACATTATGTAATTTGCATTTTGGCAAACAGTTATTCAGGGTGGTGCTGTGCATTTAAAATGTCCGCCCCTGTGCGGGAATTACGAGTACATAATGTGTGTGCAAGTACAAGCTGTGACGCAGGAACGACAACATTTATGGAAGTTTGGGTCTGGCCGTGAGTGGCGCACGGACAGTCAAAGCGCTTAAAGCGACAGCTCGCTTAAAGCAGGTAGTCGGGGTTCCAGTCCCTTTTCTTTTTTTTTTTTTGTCATCAGTCTAGTGGCTGGTTTGATGCGGCCCGCCACGAATTCCTTTGCTGTGCTAACCTCTTCATCTCAGAGTAGCACTTGCAACCTACGTCCTCAATTATTTGCTTGACGTATTCCAATCTCTGTCTTCCTCTACAGTTTTTGCCCTCTACAGCTCCCAGTACCATGGAAGTCATTCCCTCATGTCTTAGCAGATGTGCTATCATCCTGTCCCTTCTCCTTGTCAGTGTTTTCCCACATATTCCTTTCCTCTCCGATTCTGCGTAGAACCTCCTTATTCCTTACCTTATCAGTCCACCTGATTTTCAACATTCGTCTGTAGCACCACATCTCAAATGCTTCGATTCTCTTCTGTTCCGGTTTTCCCACAGTCCATGTTTCACTACCATACAATGCTGTACTCCAGACGTACATCCTCAGAAATTTCTTCCTCAAATTAAGGCCGGTATTTGATATTAGTAGACTTCTCTTGGCCAGAAATGCCTTTTTTGCCATAGCGAGTCTGCTTTTGATGTCCTCCTTGCTCTGTCCGTCATTGGTTATTTTACTGCCTAGGTAGCAGAATTCCTTAACTTAATTGACTTCGTGACCATCAATCCTGATGTTAAGTTTCTCGCTGTTCTCATTTCTACTACTTCTCATTACCTTCGTCTTTCTCCGATTTGTTCTCAAACCATACTGTGTACTCATTAGACTGTTCATTCCGTTCAGCAGATCATTTAATTCTTCTTCACTTTCACTCAGGATAGCAATGTCATCAGCGAATCGTATCATTGATATCCTTTCACCTTGTATTTTAATTCCACTCCTGAACCTTTCTTTTATTTCCGTCATTGCTTCCTCGATGTACAGATTGAAGAGTAGGGGCGAAAGGCTACAGCCTTGTCTTACACCCTTCTTAATACGAGCACTTCGTTCTTGATCGTCCACTCTTATTATTCCCTCTTGGTTGTTGTACATATTGTATACGACCCGTCTCTCCCTATAGCTTACCCCTACTTTTTTCAGAATCTCGAACAGCTTGCACCATTTTATATTGTCGAACGCTTTTTCCAGGTCGACAAATCCTATGAAAGTGTCTTGATTTTTCTTTAGCCTTGCTTCCATTATTAGCCGTAACGTCAGAATTGCCTCTCTCGTCCCTTTACTTTTCCTAAAGCCAAACTGATCGTCACCTAGCGCATTCTGAATTTTCTTTTCCATTCTTCTGTATATTATTCTTGTAAGCAGCTTCGATGCATGAGCTGTTAAGCTGATTGTGCGATAATTCTCGCACTTGTCAGCTCTTGCCGTCTTCGGACTTGTGTGGATGATGCTTTTCCGAAAGTCAGATGGTATGTCGCCAGACTCATATATTCTACACACCAACGTGAATAGTCGTTTTGTTGCCACTTCCCCCAATGATTTTAGAAATTCTGATGGAATGTTATCTATCCCTTCTGCCTCATTTGACCGTAAGTCCTCCAAAGCTCTTTTAAATTCCGATTCTAATACTGGATCCCCTATCTCTTCTAAATCGACTCCTGTTTCTTCTTCTATCACATCAGACAAATCTTCACCCTCATAGAGGCTTTCAATGTATTCTTTCCACCTATCTGCTCTCTCCTCTGCATTTAACAGTGCCCGCATCTCGTGGTCGTGCGGTAGCGTTCTCGCTTCCCACGCCCGGGTTCCCGGGTTCGATTCCCGGCGGGGTCAGGGATTTTCTCTGCCTCGTGATGGCTGGGTGTTGTGTGATGTCCTTAGGTTAGTTAGGTTTAAGTAGTTCTAAGTTCTAGGGGACTGATGACCATAGATGTTAAGTCCCATAGTGCTCAGAGCCATTTAACAGTGGAATTCCGGTTGCACTCTTAATGTTACCACCGTTGCTTTTAATGTCACCAAAGGTTGTTTTGACTTTCCTGTATGCTGAGTCTGTCCTTCCGACAATCATATCTTTTTCGATGTCTTTACATTTTTCCTCCAGCCATTTCGTCTTAGCTTCCCTGCACTTCCTATTTATTTCATTCCTCAGCGACTTGTATTTCTGTATTCCTGATTTTCCCGGAACATGTTTGTACTTCCTCCTTTCATCAATCAACTGAAGTATTTCTTCTGTTACCCATGGTATCTTCGCAGCTACCTTCTTTGTACCTATTTTTTCCTTCCCAACTTCTGTGATGGCCCTTTTTAGAGATGTCCATTCCTCTTCAACTGTACTGCCTACTGCGCTATTCCTTATTGCTTTACCTATAGCGTCAGAGAACTTCAAACGTATCTCGTCATTCCTTAGTACTTCCGTATCCCACTTCTTTGCGTATTGATTCTTCCTGACTAATGTCTTGAACTTCAGCCTACTCTTTATCGCCCGCATCTCGTGGTCGTGCGGTAGCGTTCTCGCATCCCACGCCCTGGTTCCCGGGTTCAATTCCCGGCGGGGTCAGGGATTTTCTCTGCCTTGTGATGGCTGGGTGTTGTGTGATGTCCTTAGGTTAGTTAGGTATAAGTAGTTCTAAGTTCTAGGGGACTGATGACCATAGATGTTACGCCCCATAGTGCTCAGAGCCATTTGAACCATTTTTACTGTTCATCACTACTATATTGTGATCTGAGTCTATATCTGCTCCTGGGTACGCTTTACAATCCAGTATCTGATTTCGGAATCTATGTCTGACCATGATGTAATCTAATTGAAATCTTCCCGTATCTCCCGGCCTTTTCCAAGTATACCTCCTCCTCTTGTGATTCTTGAACATGGTATTCGCTATTACTATTCGGTACAAATGTGATCCGGTTCAAATATTCATTGTTGTCGTTCTCTTATGCGCTGATGGTTATTCGTATTCGACACTGTGAATACGTTTCACGTATTTCATAACGCCTGTGGTCGCCGCAGTGCCTGATCCTTGGAATATGTAAACATGACCGAAGGAACATTGCAACTTTCTTCTTAACAACACAGGCACTACAAGATCGTACATAAAAGAATGACATTAAAAAATATAAAAAATTAAAGTAATTTTTCTGTCGTATTTTTCGTAGTACCTAAGTCAACTTGTTCACTGCTAATTATTGTACATACTAGGCTGAGTCAAATGAAAACCTTTTTTTTTAAATATTATTTATTTTGCAGAAGTGGTACAAAGCTGTATCACTTTTCAACATAATCTCCCCCACGCTCAATGCAAGTCCTCCAGCGGTTACGAAGTGCATAAATTCCCTTACAAAAAAATTCTTTTGGTAGTCCGCGCAACCACTCATGCACCGCGTGGCGTATCTCTTCATCAGTATGGAACTTCTATCCTCCCATTGCGTCCAAACGTATGGAAATCACTTGGGGCAAGATCTGGTGAGTATGGTGGATGAGGAAGACACTCAAAATGCAGATCTGTGATTGTTGCAACTGTTGTACTGGCAGTGTGGGGCCTTGCATTGTCATGTTGCAAAAGGACACCTGCCGACAGCAATCCACGTCGCTTTGATTTGACTGCAGGCCGCATGTGATTTTTTAGGAGATCTGTGTATGATGCACTGGTGACAGAGGTCCCCCTAGGCATGTAATGCTTCAAAATGACGCCTTTTTCGTCCCAAAAGAGAGTGAGCATAACCTTCCCTGCTGATGGTTCTGCTCGAAACTTCTTTGGTTTTGGTGATGAGGAATGGTGCCATTCTTTGCTCGCTCTCTTCGTTTCCGGTTGGTCGAAGTGAACCCAGGTTTCGTCCCCTGTAACGATTCTGGCAAGGAAGCCATCACCTTCTCGTTCAAAGCGCCGAAGAAGTTCTTCACAAGCATCAACACGTCGTTCTCTCATTTCAGGAGTCAGCTGCCGTGGCATCAATCTTGCAGACACTTTTGGAAACTGGAGCCCATCATGCACTATGTGGTGTGCTGACCCATGACTAATCTGTAAACATTCTCCAGTGTCATTCGGCGGTATTCCTTCACTATGGCTTCAACTGCTGCAGTGTTCTGTGGAGTCACAACTCGTTGTGCCTGACCTGGACGAGAAGCATCTTCCACCGAAGTCACACCACTTGCGAACTTCCTACTCCATTCGTAGACTTGCTGCTGTGACAAACATGCATCACCGTACTGAACCTTCATTCGCCGATGAATTTCAGTAGGTTTCACACCTTCACTACGCAAAAACCGCATAACAGAACCATGTTCTGGTGCAAGTCGCAAGTGGGGCGGGCATCTTTATACTGGTACTGCGACGGTATGTGTGCATCTGCACTATGCTGCCACCTACAGGCCATTCTGCACGCTGTTTGTAGTACGCATACCAACTTACAGCATAACGGCGCGAAATTTCGATTTGTTATTACAAATTTAAGGTTTTCACTTGACTCACTCTCGTACCTACACACCGAGAGAGGTGGTGCAGTGGTTAGCACACTTTCGGGAGGACAACGGTTCAAACCCGCGTCCGGCCATCCTGCCTTAGGTTTTCTGTGATTTCTCTAAATCGTTTCAGGAAAATGCCGGGTTGTTTCCTATGAAAGGGCACGGCTGACTTCCTTCCCCATCCTTCCTTAATCCCCGAGTCTTAAATTTCTCAGGGAAAAACATAATTATAAGATCTTCACTAATCCCATGGGACCGATGATCTCGCTGTTTGGTCCCCTCCCCCAGATCAATCAACCATACCTACACTTCTCCTACCAATTGATACTCACTATCAACTGATCATAGGTATTCCAATGCCTTAATTGAAAAAAAAAAAAAAGAAAAGCCAACACAAACTACAAACAGAATGAGGGAGAAAGGAACAGAGAAGCATAGAGACAACTGCCGGGGGAGGAAATAGATAAATCAGCTGTAAGAGGAATAGCCTTGTAGAGGAAAGTCACACAATTCTGTTTGATAAAACTCAGGCCCCAGTAGGTACAAGCAGATAGCACAGTAGGTTGTTTAGTCTTTGGACAGACGTTACTACACAAGCAAATAATTTTTAATCGGACACAGGGAAGTTTGAAGCTTTGTGATGTCAGGTTTCGGTTTTGAAGAAGTCCTGCACCAGTGTCAAGAATATCTGCAACTTGTTTGGCCACGGCATGCTATGGTGACAGGAGTCTGAACATGTTCTATGATTACTTTCAAGGTAACGCTAAAACTACGAAACGTAATAGGTTTTCCTGCTACTTTGATTTTGTCCATTAAAAATTTTCTTTGGATAGCCTGCGACTATGAAAACACTGGGTTTGGTTGTAAATACTTTTCTGCTACCAGTCACGATTTTCTTTTATTCATATTTTACACGACACTTTTCGGAAAATAATTGCCATATTCAAGTGTGTATTTCTTTGCACTTGGCCATTTTAACATAATGTTTTCGAGTTGTGAGGTCCTGCTTTGTTTTGCTGATTTTAAGTTTCCCTATGGTCCATTTGTACAGGGCCACATGTTAAACATTAGCTATTCTCGATGTGTATTGTGCGCTGAAAGTTTTGAGTGATGTTTAACATGTGTGAGACTCTGCGCAAACGGACCACAAACAAAGCAGAAACTCACACTTTGAAAACATCACACAAGAATGGCATAGTGCAAATAAATAGACAGTTGAAAATGGTAATTATTTCCTTAAATGCGTTTCCCTGACACGTCACAAAGAACAAGTTACATGCGAGCTGCTCAGAGTCCGAAATATAAAACTAGCATCAGATACTATCAACATAGGGTAACTGAAAGCGAATAATAAGAATAGCCAGTTCTCTGTACTCAGCCCAAACTGTCTTTGGAGGACGACAGATAACTTGTAGCCAATGTGGTGAAAGAGAGACCTCCTCAGAGCATGAAAATAGAAGGGGACGCTCCAAAACTTTGAACGGTCATTTACTATTGGGTTGATATAGCAAACACAGTGTCTAGAAAGGGAGGCAATACACAGAATTGGATGAACAAAAATGTTGGTATGGTGCTAAATTTCTCAAGTTTCATGAAAACGAAAATGCGAGGTTTATCTGACATCCATGCTGGGTGGATGCTTGCCACATCTCAAGTAGGTTCAAATGGGTCTGAGCACTATGGGACTTAACTTCTGAGGTCATTAGTCCCCTAGAACTTAGAACTACTTAAACCTAACTGACTTAAGGACATCACACACATCCATGCCCGAGGCAGGATTCGAACCTGCGACCGTAGCGGTCGCACGGTTCCAGACTGTAGGGCCTAGAACCGCTCGGTCACACCGGCAGACCATCTCAAGTAGGTACTTGGAGGCTAAGGCGACCTGTGTGGGGGATTAGCGCTTGGAAACCCCAATTTCAGAATAAACCGATCGGGTCCTGGGAACCACTCCAAAAAGCCATGCAACTTGAAGGAAGATTTTCTGCAGCAGCGCGACTGTAAACACGAGGGACGTTGCTTTCTTCGCGTGTGATCCTTTCAGCCATCACCCAACAGCCCTCAATGCTCGCATTTATACTGAAACAAATGTGACTGGACTGATACAGAATCGTGAAGCGGTCTACAGGCGTTGAAATCAAGCTGTTTTCTTGCGAGAGCCCGATGAAAACATTTCGGACACACCGCAGCTCAGACTCGGCACGAAAAGACCACAGGGAGTGACATAAAAGACGTCAGTGAAACCATCCTTTCCTTGGAACGTTGATTGCCAAACATTTCGCTGTAGAAAACGACAGGGTGTAGAGCGATGAGCAACAAGCAGGCGTTCCTGACCATGTTTGATACTGCTGACACCTCCCTGACGCCTCAACGCTTCTCTAAGGACATCGTGGATTAGTAACACCAATGAATGTGGTGGTCTCACCCCTCTGGAGTGGAGCGCGACCGCAATATTTGCTCAGATGTACAGGGAGGAACCACTAGGGACCTTTAAAAACCATTCGACGAAATCTGAACATTATCCAAAGCAGCACATGATTAAGTTTTTTCAGTACTCCTGTTTTATCCTTTCGCTACGGTGGACTTCTGTAGAAGTCGGGAGCGAATGTGCCGAACAGCCGGTGGACTGCCGTAGCAGCTCCGCCTCGCGTCATATTTCTCCGCTTTACTACGCTCGGCTTGTGTCGTAGTTTTATCTACGCACCATCTAGCTGCTTTGTCCAGCGTGCTCAACTGCACTTTTGCCGCTTTTTCTCTAATCTGAAGTGACGTGTTGTTAACCTCAGTTAGTTTCTACTAGAAATGATGTGGCAGATAAGCGATATACTGTGGACGAAGCTCTTTCTCTCACACTGGGTATATGATGAACTGTGATCATTCCGCCCTCGTGCGACATTTTCGCATGATTTGGAAGGTTCAAAAATCGAGTATATGGGTACCGCATGCTCTAAACCAAAATCACAAAAATCTGCGGGTTGCCACTCAACTTTTCTGCAGCAACGCGACAGTAGTGACTTTGAAGACGAAAGCGGATCATCGTCCGAATCTGACGATGAACATGAAACACCCTTTGTAGCTGCTTCTACATCAGGTACACGTGCTACTCCAGCTGTTTCATTGACGTGCCCAGACTTGGATTTGTGCACAGAAATGACACACCATATCACATGTGTGATTTGTATAAATATTTTCCCAAAGAAATTTATAGTATACAGTTCAATAACAGCGACAACACTACGGGAGTGAAAGCAGGACAGGGTAGCGCCGCGCGAAAAGTGCGCCGTACCGACGGCACGGCCATGGCGGGGCTGGCGCTCGTCCACAGCGCACGACGCAACAATGACGGCGCCGGCGCGAAAGGGTTAACGGACTTCTGTTGCGCGATCACTGAGGTTTGCGGCATTAACACACGCGTAAATAAAACGGAAAAAGATCCCTCTAAGAACCCCCCGCCCCCGCGATATTTGTTGAGAATTTGAAAAATGTGCCTTTGCACAGAAAATTTAGTGCCAGTGGGACAGTATTAATCCGCTTTACACGTTCTAGGCGCCTACAGGTAGGCAACCAATTGATACCCCGTCCTGTACTAAAGTGCGCGTCATTTATGTTGGCGGCCGAGTTCTGGTTCGTTCTGCGCATCTGACGTCACAAAACACAGTCAGCCAATGAACAGAGAACGATGTTGCCAGATCTCAACTGCAGTGCATAGCATGGACGAGTGTCTTCAGTTTTAGAAACGTTTAGTCGTAAATAAAGTAATAGAACAAAAGCAATGTCTTGATAGCAGACTTTCTTTTATAGAAAGATTGGAAAAAGCATTCTTTATACCAATTGCTTCATATTCTATTAATTAGTTAAACCAAACAAGCAATAAGACTCCTAATTCAGGCGATAGCAAGCAAAGGTGTTTGTATCAATCTCACTAACCACTTTTTCGCAATAAAGAACAGCGGTAATTGTTTATTTTCTATTTTACTTCGACGAAGCGTGAGTAATTCATAGTCATACCAACAGTGTTTGTCAGTATTTTGCGTGACGTGTTACACTCCTCATGGCGTTCTGTAGTCTGATGAGCTGCGTTAGCGTAACGGTTAAGGTGTTGGGCTTCTATGCGAAAAGTTATGAATTCGGACCTTGTGTGTTGCTTAATATTTTCATTATTTAAAAACAATTTCGAAGTGCCTTACTTCACGAATTATATTCGTTTGAATGCAATTTTTTTGAAATTTCTAGTGCTTTGTCTCTTCATTAACCCTTTCACTGCTGCAGACACGTGCTCCCCGCAATCGGCACTGTGCGTGATTTTGTCATCATTGCACTGCTCGCCTGTGCAGACACATGGTGTTCCCACTGCTTTGACACACTTATCGTTCGATTTCACAAAAACTATTTGGCCCAAAAATTTGATTTTTACACGTCTTCTTGACTGATGCCTTCCCCCCATAAATGATTAAATTTTGTTTCGATGTTCAACGCAGTTATTATGCAGCATTACATGTAGTAATTTTATATGAAATTTACGTATCTTGTCCACATTTCATTCTCAACATTGTGGCAACTAAAATCGACCATATGGAAAGTATACTCTATGGACTTTTACCTCTGCAAACTCTTCAAAATTTCGTGCAATGGTTTACTATATTTAATGCAGCATAATAAATGCGTTGAACATCGAAACAAAATTAAGTCATTTATGGGCGGAAGGTATCAGTCAAGAACACGTGTAAAAATCTAATTTTTGGGCCAAATAGTTTTTGTGGAATCGAATGACAAGAGTGTCAAAGCAGTCAGAACACGATGTGTCTCCACAGGCGAGCAGTGCAGTGACAAAATCGCGCACAGCGCGGAATGCAAGGAGCACGTCTTTGTAGCAGCGAAAGGGTTAATGCGGCCGTGGTGGCTTTACTTCATGTCATGAACTGCGCGCTCCCCCCTAAACATAAGCTTGCGAACTATGCTATACTATGGCGCTGCTTCTCTTGGCGCATGCGTCTTGTGCAACTGGCAACGCAGCAATCTCCCGCGTCTGGGCGGGCATGCGCGAGCCGCCAAGATAAAAGAATTGAACTAGTTGCCTTCCCGTAGGCGCCTGGCACTACATCCAAGATTTTGCCTCTAAAGGCATGTTTTTCAAGTTCTTAATAAATGTGCGGAGAAGGTGCCGCCGAGTTTATAACTGAACTGGGGCAGTTAGAGGGACCCTTTGCCGTTTTATTCATACATGTGTCAATGTGCACCCGCCTGTGCACAGATGCACTGAAGAAGCTTAAAACTCATGTGCTGATTTGGATCACGTTCAAATTTCGCCGAATGGTTCTGAACGGTCGCTACTGGTTCCACCTTACACACCAGAGCAAAAACTGCCGTTTCATTCCAAAGGGATGAGGTTATAACCTCACCCTCACTTATCGACCTTAATGACAGTGAAAATGAAACCGTGTGCACCTATCGGAAATTTGGCAAAAGCAATCGTCAACGAACTTAATTTCTCGGTAAAGAGGGAGGAAAAGGTTACATCTAAATGAAAGGAAAAATTCAAATGACTTTGGTGGAAATTAAGTTTGAGAAAAGGGTAAAATTAATAAAGAAAGTAAATGTACGGTTGTTATGTTAACAATTAATTGGCGTTAATTAGATATTTGAGATTTGGGGAAAATTACAGTCGCCAGTACTATGGACAACTACTATAATAACTGAAAATGAAAGATTAATGCACATATAATTGGCACTAAAAGCGCGGTAACTGAAGGTTGACACGTGTTGTGTGAAAACTGAATGTTTGTCAGAAGTAATAAATTTCGCTACACTCTGACTTAATTTAGCAAAAGGATTAATAAAACCGGAAAATTGAAAGTTAATTTAGTGACTGAAATTAATAATGAACTTTGTTTCTGAATCACTACAAAATTCAAAAAAATAAGGTTAGTCTTGGGCTACCTCAACAATTATTTCGAAAGCTACTTGAATCTACGATATTTAGAAATAAGAGATTTAACTTTGAACTTGAATTAAATGATTCTGAACAATTAACAATAGTAAAATTTAGTATGTACCAAGCTGAGCTGCAGTCACAGGGAAGCTAATATATGGTAACAAAACTCGCACTCTTAATTTGTGCTTGTATAATGTAAATATTGTAGCCAGCTATGAATACTTTAACTGAACTTTGAAATTAAAGCAGTGAAATGGAATGATATTACTTTAATGCTGGCATTTGAATTTCAACGACACTCGGGTTCATTCCGGAAAAGGAAGGGACCCTGCTTGGTAATGCAATTGGGACAATGAGCAACAAAGATTCATGCTACGTTGCTGTAATTTTGTGAGACAAATTCGACAGTTTCAAAAGCTGAGGTCTGCCATACAGTTCTAAAACTTTACGTGCTTCCAGTCTTCCTTGTTGGTTGATTGAAGGTTTGCAGTCGTCGATCGGGGAGGTGGCGACAGTGACTCTTTGTCGGCCGTCGCTGTTGCAGAAGCTGGATGGTGGCGCACCTTCTTCTGGACAAGGTCAGCAGGCGAAACGGGCTCTTGACGTGCGCCAGCTAGTGCTTCCCGTCCGCGATACCATGTCAGAAACTATCATAGCAAGTCGAGCGCAATTACATGCTGCCAAACACCGAAAGCACGGCAACTCGCAGGAGCGTCACTCAAAACACCTGCTCCACCGCCCTATTCTAGCCAGGCTCTCTCTGCCCGCGCTCCATGCGGCAGAGAACACTACCAAAGATCCTAAACACTTTGGTTCTCCACACGACCTATCGATGTAATCGTTCGATAGCATAGTTTTCCCTAGGCAAGACCCAGCGTAAAAATACAAATAATATGTACAACACAAACGAATTATACATCGACGTAAATGCATATATATATATATATATATATATATATATATATATATATATATATATATATATATATATATACAGGGTGTTTCAAAAATGACCAGTATATTTGAAACGGCAATAAAAACTAAACGAGCAGCGATAGAAATACACCGTTTGTTGCAATATGCTTGGGACAACAGTACATTTTCAGGTGGACAAACTTTCGAAATTACAGTAGTTACAATTTTCAACAACAGATGGCGGTGCACGTGATGTGAAAGATATAGAAGACAACGCAGTCTGTGGGTGCGCCATTCTGTACGTCGTCTTTCTGCTGTAAGCGTGTGCTGTTCACAACGTGCAAGTGTGCTGTAGACAACATGGTTTATTCCTTAGAACAGAGGATTTTTCTGGTGTTGGAATTCCACCGCCTAAAACACAGTGTTGTTGCAACAAGACGAAGTTTTCAACGGAGGTTTAATGTAACCAAAGGACCGAAAAGCGATACAATAAAGGATCTGTTTGAAAAATTTCAACGGACTGGGAACGTGACGGATGAACGTGCTGGAAAGGTAGGGCGACCGCGTACGGCAACCACAGAGGGCAACGCGCAGCTACTGCAGCAGGTGATCCAACAGCGGCCTCGGGTTTCCATTCGCCGTGTTGCACCTGCGGTCCAAATGACGCCAACGTCCACGTATCGTCTCATGCGCCAGAGTTTACACCTCTATCCATACAAAATTCAAATGCGGCAACCCCTCAGCGCCGCTACCATTGCTGCACGAGAGACATTCGCTAACGATATAGTGCACAGGATTGATGACGGCGATATGCATGTGGGCAGCATTTGGTTTACTGACGAAGCTTATTTTTACCTGGATGGCTTCGTCAATAAACAGAACTGGCGCATATGGGGAACCGAAAAGCCCCATGTTGCAGTCCCATCGTCCCTGCATCCTCAAAAAGTACTGGTCTGGGCCGCCATTTCTTCCAAAGGAATCATTGGCCATTTTTCAGATCCGAAACGATTACTGCATCACGCTATCTGGACATTCTTCGTGAATTTGTGGCGGTACAAACTGCCTTAGACGACACTGCGAACACTTCGTGGTTTATGCAAGATGGTGCCCGGCCACATCGCACGGCCGACGTCTTTAATTTCCTGAATGAATATTTCGATGATCGTGTGATTGCTTTGGGCTATCCGCAACATACAGGAGGCGGCGTGGATTGGCCTCCCTATTCGCCAGACATGAACCCCTGTGACTTCTTTCTGTGGCGACACTTGAAAGACCAGGTGTACCGCCAGAATCCAGAAACAATTGAACAGCTGAAGCAGTACATCTCATCTGCATGTGAAGCCATTCCGCCAGACACGTTGTCAAAGGTTTCGGGTAATTTCATTCAGAGACTACGCCATATTATTGCTACGCATGGTGGATATGTGGAAAATATCGTACTATAGAGTTTCCCAGACCGCAGCGCCATCTGTTGTTGAAAATTGTAACTACTGTAATTTCTAAAGTTTGTCTGCCTGAAAATGTACTGTTGTCCCAAGCATATTGCAACAAACAGTGTATTTCTATCGCTGCTCGTTTAGTTTTTATTGCCGTTTCAAATATACCGGTCATTTTTGAAACACCCTGTATATATATATATATATATATATATATATATATATATATATATATATAATTGTAAAACAATTACAATATATAAAGACACCGAAATGTCATATCTTCAGGTAACAAAATATGGAAAAAATTTATAGTACAATAGATGGAAATAGGAGGATACGCATTTTCGGTGTTACAAGGTTACGGTGAGTGGATTTGCTAGCCTTCGAGGTCCTTAGAGAAAGGTTGAAGCGTCAGAGAGACGTCAGCATTTTCACGGATTGTGAAGAACGTCTTCCCGTTGCTAATCTCACTGTAAACTGTCGTTTCCGACGGCGAAGTGTTTGGCAATCAACGTCGCAAGGAAAAGGGTGGTTTCAATGACGCCCTTTGTGCCACCCCCTGGGGTCTTTTTGTGTAAGTTCGAAGAGGCTATGTGTTTGAAATGTTTGGCTTGGCCACTTAAGGGAAAACCGCATGATTTCAACTATGGGTGTAACGGTTCTGACCTCCGTTTCAGAGCTGTCAAACGAAGGGGCGAAATGTGGGTTAGACAGGGTGTGACGCTCTTCCCATTGTGTGACATGTCCAGGGCGGCACTGGGAAGAATTTTGGCGAAATTTAGTGCCAGTGGGACAGCATTAACCCGCTTTACACGTCGCACGAACTTCTGAGCTGTGGCCTTTTTTTTTTTTTATTGAATGTGTCAACACCTCGCTGTTTGAAGCTTCGCGAGTCCGAGGATGACGTCACAGGACGCCACGCTTTTGCAACACTGCAGAGGATGGTTGAAGACAACGTTAAGCTAAATTTCAAATTTATGCGTCGCAATTACAGGGTTTCGAAAAAGTGATCCTTTAATTCTGTTGCGCACGGTAGTAACCTACATCTACATCTACATACATAATCCGGAATCCACCATACGGTGTGTGGCGGAGGGTACCTCGTACCACAACTAGCATCTTCTCTCCCTGTTCCAATGGGAATGAGGGAAAATGACTGCCTATATGCCTCTGTACGAGCCCTAATCTCTCTTATCTTATCTTTGTGGTCTTTCCGCGAAATATAAGTTGGCGGCAGTAAAATTGTACTGCAGTCAGCCTCAAATGCTGGTTCTCTAAAATTCCTCAGTAGCGATTCACGAAAAGAACGCCTCCTTTCCTCCAGAGACTCCCGCCCGAGTTCCTGAAGCATTACCGTAACACTCGCGTGTTGATCAAACCTACCAGTAACAAATCTAGCAGCCCGCCTCTGAATTGCTTCTATGTCCTCCCTCAATCCGACCTGATAGGGATCCCAAACACTCGAGCAGTACTCAAGAATAGGTCGCATTAGTGTTTTATAAGCTCAGACATCTTGCACAACTGCTGTTTGTAAAAGCTGCACGAATTTGTAATCAGATCTTAATAAAATTTCAAAGTGGTCAAAAGACTGGCAATTTGCTTTTAATGTTCATAAATGTGAAACTGTGTGCTGTACAACATTTAAAAAAAAGTATTATCCTATGACTACAACATTAGAGTCGCGGCATTGAGGCAGTCAACTCATATAGATACCAGGGTTCGCAACTTGTATCGATATAAAGCAGGAAGTTTGTCTCAGTCGTAGGTAAAGCAGGCGTCAGACTTCTGTCCATTGGCAGGATATTGGGAAACGCGTTGTAACTGAGAGTCGCGCGGGATTAGCCGTGAGGTCTGAGGCGCTGCAGTCATGGACTGTGCGGCTGGTCCCGGCGGAGGTTCGAGTCCTGCCTCGGGCATGGGTGTGTGTGTGTGTGTGTGTGTGTGTGTGTGTGTGTGTGTGTGTGTGTTTGTCCTCAGGATAATTTAGGTTAAGTAGTGTGTAAGCTTAGGGACTGATGACCTTAGCAGTTAAGTCCCATAAGATTTCACACACATTTGAACATCTCTTTGTAAAGGAGAATGCATGCAAATCAGTTACCGGTACCCTCTTAGAACATAGTTCAAGTGTGTGGGACGTATAGGGCTAACAAGGGATATGAGGCGTACACAAAGAAGTGCAGCAGGAATGGTACAGGCTTGCTTGACACAATAAAGAACGCCACTGAAATCATGAAAAAGCAGAAATGACAGATGTTTTGAAATAAACGCAAACGAAAGTCTGCCTAGTAAGTTTAAGGAACCAGTATTAAGTAGGGCATCTGGGAATATACTACACCATTAATGTATCGCTCCCATGGGGAACCGAATACTAGATTATTATAGCATGCACAGATGCATTTAAGCATTGTTCCCGCGCACCATGGACGTAGAAGAAACCCTAACATGTTGTATGATGCTACGTACCGTCTGCCGTGTAGTATACAGTTGTTTTCAGAGTACGTATGTGGACAGAGTTAGAGAATAACTCGTGGACTTAAAGAACGGAGATGGTATGTACAGAAATAAAACGAGCTTTTGTTTTTTAAGTGACAGGTTTCTTGTTAAAAAAAATATACACTGTCTACTCGGAAGTATCTGGGCATCTGTTAGTGGAAATTAATATGAGATGTGTCCACTCCTCGCTTTTATGACGTCTTGAACTCTCCTTGCGGCACTGTCAATGAGGTGTCGTAACGTCCGTGAAGTAACGACATCCCATTATTCCTCAAGAACCGAGACCGGAGAAGGTTGGACGCTTGAATCTACACCGAAGACGTTGTAAGTCATCCCAAAGGTGTTCTATTGTATTCAGATCAGGACTCTGGGCAGGCAAGTCAATTTCAGGAATGTTATTGTTTACAAACCACTGCCTCACAGATGATGCTTTATGACATGGTGCATTGTCAAGTTGATAAAAACGATCATCGTCTCCCAATTGTTCCTCCACCGTAAGCAGTACACAATTCTGCAAAATGTGTTCGCATCTTTCCACGTTTAACATTTTCTTAATCGCAGTAAGAGAAGGACACCCTCAAAACGAAAATCACATCCACACCATAACGCCACCATCTCCGCACTTTGCTGTTGGCACTATGCGTGACGATAGGTAACATTTTCCAGACATTCATCAATACTAAATCCTTCTGTCGTCTTTCCACCTGGTATAGTGTGGTTCACCGCTCCAAATCACACGTTTCCAGTGATCCACTGCCCAGTAGTGGCGCTCTGCACACCACCACAAGTGTCGCTTACCATTGACTACAGAAATGCGTGGCTTATGAGATACTACACGACCAATGAACCTCAGTCCTAAACTTCCTACGCACAGTCTTTGTGCTAGTTGGCGGACGGCAGCACTCTGGTACTCATGAATGATTCCTTCCGCTGATTTCATGCGATTACTTTCAACTATTCTGCGCAATAATAATCCCCGCTTCCATTTATACGCCTCCTGGCTTCTCGTGACATCTGGCAGAAAATTCCACATAAGAGAGGGGTGTTCAGGTGCTTTCGATCAGCTAGTGTGTTTCTTTAATGCGCAGTTAACTGTTACTAATTCTGTCTCCGCTGATTCGGAATTCGCAGTCATTCGGCCTGGCATTTTTTTTATAGCGAAGTGAAACGCCACCTTACTTTAGAGGGCGTAATTCGCTTCAAGCTAACTGATGGTAAGATGATGACGCATCCCCTTCCTTCCCATTCGCTCCATCCGTGGCCGATAACGAGTAATATAATAATATCACTGTTAGAAGCAACCAAGGAAGCCAGAGGCTGCTCATTGCACTTGACGAGGCCCAAATGACGAGTTATGCTAAAAACCTTAAAACTGAATTAAAATGTCGTACAACACAGTACAGTAACAAAGATGACAATTAGCAGTAAATAAAAGTATCGTTTAAGTTTAGAACATAAAAAGAGAGTGCTGATGAAATCCAAGCCAGTACGTCTGCCCAGAGTGTTACGACAGAATATGGCATTGCTAAGATCACTTCTTACGACATAAAGAAAAATCGCATTAATTCGGAATTTGTGATAAAATACGACGAACTAACGGGAACCGAAAACAGACAACAGGATCAAAACCAACCACCACTTACGGTGATGTTTAAGCCATTATCAACAGATATTGGGGTTGAAATCATTACTATGCACTAACATCAGATAACAGTGCCTATTTAGCTGCTGTGGACCATATTATTGCAACTATGAATGACAATAGCAAATCACTGATCAAGTAAGTACCATTCTACAGTAAATGCAGTATACACACTGAAGAACCAAAGAAACTGGTACACTGGCCTAATATCGTGTAGGGCCCCCGACAACACGCAGAAGTGCTGCAGTACGACGTGACATGGACTCGACTAATGCATGAAGTAGTGCTGGAAGACTGACACCATGAATCCTGCAGGGTTGTCCAGAAATCTGGAAGAGTACAAGGGTGTGCAGATCGCTTCTGAACAGCAAGTTGCAAGGCATCCCAGATATGCTCAATAATGTTCTATCTGAGGAGTTTGGTGGCCAGCGGAAGTGTTTAAACTCAGAAGAGTGTTGCTGGAGCCACTCTGTAGCAATTCTGGACGTGTGGGGTGTCGCATTGTCCTGCTGGAATTGCTCAAGTCCGTCGTAATGCACGATGGACATGAACGGATGCAGGTGATCAGACAGGATGCTTACGTACGTGTCACTTGTTAGAGTTGTATCTACACGTATCACATGTCCCATATCACTCCAACTGCACACGCCCTACTCCGTTACAGACCCTCCACCAGCTTGGACAGTCCTCTGATGACATGCAGGGTCCATGGATTCATGAGGCTGTCTCCATACCCTAGACGTACATCTGCTCGATACAATTTGAAACGAGACTCATCCGAACAGGCAACATGTTTCCAGTCAACAGCAGTCCAATGTCGGGGTTGGCGGTATCAAAAACGGTTCAAATGGCTCTGAGCACTATGGGACATAACATCTGAGGTCTTCAGTCCCCGAGAACTAAGAACTACTTAACCCTAACTAACCTAAGGGCATCACACACATCCATGCGCGAGGCAGGATTCGAACCTGCGACCGTAGCGGTCGCCCGGCTCCAGACTGCAGCCACAACGGCCGGCTTGTTGACTGTCTCAGGCGAGGCGTAAAGCTTTGTGTCGTGCAGTCATCAAGGGTACACGAGCTAGCCTTGACCTTTGAAAGCCCATATCAATGATGTTTCGTTGAATGGGTCGCACGTTGACATTTGTTGATGGCCCAACGCCGAAATCTGCAGCAATTTGCGGAAGGGTTGCACTTCCGTCACGTTGAACGATTCTCTTCAGCCGTCGTTGGTCTCATTCTTGCAGATCTTTTTCCGGCCGCTGCGATGACGGAGACTTACTGTTTTACCGGATTCCTGATACTCACGGTCCACTCGTGAAATGTCCGTACGGGAAAATCGCCACTTTATCGCCACCTCGGAGATGCTATGTCCCATGGCTCGTGCTCCGACTGTAACACCACGTTCAAACTCACTTAAATGTTCATAACCTGTCATTGTAGCAGCAGTAACCGATCTAACAACTGTGACAGACACTTGTCTTGTATAATCATTGTCGACCTCACCTTCGTGTTCTACCTGTTTACGTATCTCTGTATTTGAATACGCTTGCCTATACCAGTTTATTTGGCGCTTCAATGTAAACTTTCAGTACAGTGCAAACTTTAATTTTGAATACATGGAATAATGTACCCACTGCAGTACTGTGGGTACTGATGAAGAGTTGGCTGATATGTACCTCATGTATGGGTTCACTGAATACAGTACAATCGCATGAGTTGTATACAGTCACCTATGAGAAACCACATCCTGTGTTTTGTGTTGTACGTTCTGGCGGTTACATATTACAGGCTTTTTCGCTGTAATTGAGGTATTTCCTCAGAAACAAGTGTACTTTGGGTAACAAACTCAATGAATCATTATTACAGTTTACTTTGTAATGAGCCGCCAACAACCTTGCCGCAAAGGTAACACCGGTTCCCCTTCAGATCCCCCGAGTTACGCTCTGTCGGGCTTGGCTAACATTTGAATGGGTGACCTTACCGGTCTGCCGATCCTTGTTGGCAAGCGAGGTGCACTCAGCCCCTGTGGGGCAAACTGAGGAGATACTTCATTGAGAAGTGGCGGCTCTGGTCCCGGAAACTAACAACGGCCGCGAGAGCGGTGTGCTGACCACATGCCTCTCCATATTTGCAACCAGTGACGCCTATATATTGAGGATGACGCGACGGTCGGTCGGTACCGTTGGGACTTTCTACGCCTTTTCTGGTGGAGTTCTGTAATGAACCACCAGAGCCTTGGGTCGCTTGTACTAAAATACTGAGAAGGTCACCCTGAAAGAGTGTTAGTGGATTCTGGTTCACTCTGTATATGTGCAGTAGCGTACACATCAAACTTTTTTAATGTTACCTTTGAGTACGTGATGTAACATTAATTTGTTTGGTTCTGTTGTTCATTACCGTGATTGTTGTTAGCAGACGAAACTAGTTTCGTCGTACCATAACAGTGGGTTCTTTGACTGCTCCGAGAGAAGGTTCGTCAGACTAGAGTGCGTGAAATATTAGTTCACTTTATTACATTAATGAATAAAAGATTTACTTAACTTCGCCACGCTTTTTTCCAGAAGAGTACTGGATAACTTACAACTGCCATTGACTATGAAAACATCAGTTGATGCAATAAGTAAAAACTGTTCTCTTGAGGTACAACCTTTGACATTTACAACACTACAAGTTCATCTGAAACATTAACACCTCGTTGGGCCTGTACTGTGATGTTGGCTTCTTCAGATGAGCTCTTGGATGTCCGACACTGTATTGACCTCAGCGCGGAGGCCGGCCACTGTGGCCGAGCGGTCACAGGCTCTTCAGCCCGGAACCGCGCTGCTGCTACGGTCGCAGGTTCGAATCCTGCCTCGCGCATGGTTGTGTGTGATGTCCTTAGGTTAGTTAGCTTTACCTAGTTCTAAGCTCTAGGGGACTGATGACCTCAGATGTTATCTCCCATAGTGCTTAGAGCCGTTTGAACCATTTCACCGCAAAAGCGCTGACAAACTGAGAGGGAGGGCGTGTCTTCTGGAGTGTCTCCCATCACTTGTTGTGGATTGTAGCGAACCCTCGCTTATGTGTGCATTATTGATGAGGTTTGCTGACTTTGGCGTGGCACCGCGTTATCTGGATGACAACATATTGATATTATTCAAAAGTTCTTATCAAAGTAACATGGTGTACAGTTGTGGTGTGCGTACTGTAAGAACTTCGGTACACACACCATCAGATTATTTGACTTGTCGCTCTAACGAAGTAGGCGAGTGTCAGCAATATGTCTCGTGGTCTTATCGTGGCGTGTTTATCAATAAATGGTTCAAATGGCTCTGAGCGCTATGGGACTCAATTGCTGAGGTCATTAGTCCCCTAGAACTTAGAACTAGTTAAACCTAACTAACCTAAGGACATCACACACATCCATGCCCGAGGCAGTATTCGAACCTGCGACCGTAGCGGTCTCGCGGTTCCAGACTGCAGCGCCAGAACCGCGCGGCCACTTCGGCCGGCGCGTGTTTATCTTCTGCCGTTAGGTCAGACGATAGAAATGCCACTTGCACGCTTAGAGTAGCAGATTGACGGTGACCAACTTTAAACAGAACTTGATTAATTTTCACACACATTTATTAAAATAATGAGAAGCATAAAAATAACTTAACTTGGTTCTGGATGCTTTTTACAATTGACAATCGGAAGTTCCTTTGGTCTTGGTACGTTAATCTTATTCTCACATATCTCTCATACTTGACAAAAGTGTCTATACATTTATCTTCATGGCTATGTACAGGAATATGATAATCTTATTAGGCGCAGACTGATACTCGACTGTAGACTGGTACAGACTAATGTAGACTGACTAATTGGAGGTCTGTACACTCGTTACAATACCTCGAGCGTTCAGGTATCACTGCGCGAGTGTGATCCGCGAGGAGAAAAGGTTCTACGTTAGGAGCAATCTCATTGGCTGCGTTACGCATTGATACGCGGATCGGCGGAAGCAGAATTTGGTCTGTCTCTAAGGCAGCGTCATCTCGTAGTGCGGAGACGGACGAGAGCTGCGCCTGCGCTGTTGTGCTTAGCGGGGCGCGCTCTAGTGGGAAAGTTGTGCACGCGCTGACTACGCGGAACTATGTACACAACAGTATTTTACATAATAGCAAAATTCATCTAATTTTTACTTAAACCTTACATGCACTGCCCTAATTATGGTTTCGGATAACTATTTAAGAAAATATTTGTATAATTATTACGTGACGCGCCCCAATTAGCACGAATGACCTCTGCTTCTTGGACCACCGTCGTACTAGTGGGTTCGTCTCCGTTTCGTCCAAAATGCGAGTCTTAATTGCTCAGTAGAGTGTCTCCACGTAGTGTTTAAGTATGCACCACTGGATCCGGAAGTCGGGCGGTAACGACGGCCGCCGCGCTTCCGTCCCTAATGACCGGAACGTCGACCAGCCGGCGGCCGCGGCCCCGCCCCCCGCCCCCTGCCCAAATGAGGCCCGGCTGCGCGCACCATTGTTGGGAAGCGCGGGGCCCTTCCCCGCAGGCCCTCTTTTTACGTCTGTGACGTCAGCCCACAATGGCGGCCGCGTTGTGGCGGTTCAATTGAGCCGATAATCATCCGGCGATGACGAACGGCGCGCGGCGGCGCCTTTGAAGTGGCCGGCCCGGGCGCAGCTCGTCGGCATCTCCGATGCAGGAATGTGGCTCCCACCGCGGCCCAGGGCTGTCCACGGCCGCTTCCGCCGCCCAGCCTCGCGTGGCCCGTGCACAACAGGTGCGCGTGCGCACATCTCGGAAGCTCGGAGCGCTCACGGGCCGGGTCCAGTACAGACTTCCCTATGCTTCATTGGCTCTTATGGAACACAGTGGCCACTCCGATTCCCTTCTTATATTTCCTCATTTCTTTGTTCCTTCTATGCTATTCAAGTCTATTTCCCCATCAACAACCACACTACTCGCCATTAAATTTGCTACACCAAGAACAAATGTAGATGATAAACGGGTATTCATTGGGCAAATATATTATACTAGAACTGACATGTCATTACATTTTCACGCAATGTGGGTGCATAGATCCAGAGAAATCAGTACCCAGAACAACCACCTCTGGCGGTAATAATGGCCTTGATACGCCTGGGCATTGAGTCAAACAGAGCTTGAATGGCGTGTACACGTACAGCTGCCCATTCAGCTTCAACAAGAGTAGTGACTAGCGTATTGTGACGAGCCAATTGCTCGGCCACCATTGACCATTCGTTTTCAATAGGTGAGAGATCTGGAGAATGTGCTGGCCAGCGCAGCAGTCGAACATCTTCTGTATCCAGAAAGGCCCGTACAGGACCTGCAACATGCGGTCGTCCATTATCCTGCTGGAATGTAGGGTTTCGCAGCGATCGAATGAAGGGTAGAGCCACGGGTCGCAACGTCCACTGTTCGAAGTGCCATCAATGCGAACAAGAGGTGACCGAGACGTGTAACCAATGGCACCCCATTCCATCACGCCGGGTGATACGCCAGTATGGCGATGACGAATATACGCTTCCAATGTGCGTTCACCGCGATGTCTCCAAACACGGATGCGACCATCATGATGCTGTAAACAGAACCTGGATTCATACGAAAAAATGACGTTTTGCCATTCGTGCACCCAGGTTCGTTGTTGAGTACACCATCGCTGTCGCTCATGTCTGTGATGCAGCGCCAAGGGTAACCGTAGCCATGGTCTCTGAGCTGATAGTCCATGCTGCTGCAAAAGTTGTCGAACTGTTCGTGCAGATGGTTGTTGTCTTGCAAACGTCCCCATCTGTTGACTCAGGGATCGAGACGTGGCTGCACCATCCGTTACAGCCAAGCGGATAATATGCCTGTCATCTCGACTGCTAGTGGTACGAGGCCGTTGGGGTCCAGCACGGCGTTTCGTATTACCCTCCTGAACCCACCGATTCCGTATTCTTCTAACAGTCCTTGGATCTCGACCAACGCGAGCAGCAATGTCGCGATACGATAAACCGCAATGTCGATAGGCTACAATCCGACCTTTATCAAAGTCGGAAATATGATGGTACGCATTTCTCCTCCTTACACGAGGCGTCACAACAACTTTTCACCAGGCAACGCCGGTCAGCTGCTGTTTGTGTATGAGAAATCGGTTGGAAACTTTCCTCATGTCAGCACGTTGTAGGTGTGCCACCGATGGCAACCTTGTGTGAATGCTCTGAAAAGCTAATCATTTGCATATCACAGCATCTTCTTCCTGTCGGTTAATTTTCGCGTCTGTAGGACGTCATCTTCGTGGTGTTGCAGTTTTAATGGTCAGTAGTGTAATAGTAATTTGCAGTGGATATCAACGAAATAGATCGTAACATGTTTGTTAAGTCGACGTGTGTTCACACTAGACGGAACATCAACAAAATGTCACTTCATTTAGCCCAGTACCGAACAGTGAAAGCCGCGCGGGATTTGCCGAGTGGTCTCAGGCGCTGCAGTCTTGGACTGTGCGGCTGGTCCCAGCGGAGGTTCGAGTCCTCCCTCGGGCATGGGTGTGTTGTGTTTGTCCTTAGGACAATTTAGGTTAAGCAGTGTGTAAGCTTATGGCCTGATGGCCTTAGCAGTTGATTCCGATAAGATTTGACAGACATTTGAACATTTTTTTGAACAGTGAAAGTGAGTTTATGAGGTCCATCGGTGGTACAAACAGTCAAAATACAGTATCGCAATGAAGGGACTAGTAGTGGTAAGAGTTTATATTAATGGCGAAAACAAATTTCACAGTGCTTGTTTTTGACAAAGATGGTATGGTAAATTTTCTATCTTAGTGAGAACGGAAAGAACATTTCAAAACATCGACATTTAATTACTCGTGGAAATAAGAGCTCGTAAACACATTAGACAATAGTGACAAGAAAACGCAAAGCCTTCCTGGCTTGTAATTGTATTTTGTTTACGTTATAAGTACTAAGTAACCCCAAAACAGCTGTATATTTCTTCTTCGTAGCTTAACGTTTTCGCTGTTAAAGAAAAACAGGTGTTTGTAGAAAATTCCCACATTTGTTTATGTTCCCATTTATGCACAGTGCAGGTTTTATCTCCACCCAGGCGTTGTAAAACCTAAATCATATTTCACTTGGAATTATTTGGCTTCTTTTGTGCAAGAGTTTTTGTGGGAAAAATACCTAAACCCTCAGAGAGTGTTTGCAGTTTGCCACGGAAACAAAGAAAAGAATAATACAAAGATTAACGAGACACAAAAGCAAATAATACACAACTATAACATCAGTGTGCATGGCTGTACAGGAAAAGTATTCGCTGTTGCGAATATGACACAATTTCGGCTGTATATTGAAGTGAAGGCATTGAAAACTTGTGTCGGAGCGAACTCGAACCCGTATTTGTCGCTGTGCGTGAGCGGTCGTCTTAACCACTTCGGCCTCCGATCATGAATCACGGCCAAACCCAAACTTCCGCATGTCGTCGTCCGTGCATCACAACTTGCACTCGTACGTTACGCAGATTCCTGTCCGAAGAGAACATATTTATTGAGAGAAAATGGAACACGTACAGCCTATCAGTTTCGGCGCTTCAGTGCACATCTACAGGTCTTTATGCAGAAATAGTAATGATAGCATCATCAGCTTATCAACCATGCAGTACAAAGACAGATTAAAAACAGATTGAGAATGAAGGACAAGGCTCTACATGTGGCCATTAAAAATTGTGGAATATTGAATGAATTTGTAGAATGTACGGAATGGAAGTTCGTTATGGTATACTTTAGGTATGTGACAATGTGTAACGTTGTCACTTTAATTTGCTGTGAAAGCGGTACTGATGGACAATAAAAGCGGTTTAAAAGCTGTGAGCTGTCTGGGGAAGTTAACCTTGCATTATTGAGCAACTGTTTCACCAGGTATCCAGTCTAGCTTACCGAATTACCAACCAGACTAACATTGATTATAATCTTTTAATAGTCATACGACAACCGGTGACATATATATATATATAAAAGAATTTACATAAAAAGAAATAAATCAGTTTATATTTGGAAATTTATTTTACCATTGATCATTGAAATTTCAGCATATTAAACGTGAGTCATAACTAAGCTGGTGCCTTATTTAGGACTGTGAAAATGTGAGTTTGTAATCTTACGGTACACGTCAAATAGGGAGCCAAGATTGGGAGACTACATACAACACTGCATTCATAAAATAACACACAAAGAACGTTGAAACATGTGCAAGAGGAAATTAACCACAACCAACCGATACAATTTTCACCCCAAGAAGTTACGTTCGTAGCACAATCCTGTCCGTCATGTAATTACCACACACTGGTATACTACATTCATACTAATTCTGTGTGAAATCTTCCCGAAAAGAATAGCTGAGGGCTACTTTGATGAATACACCACATGCTTCACGTGGTCAACTTGGTTTACACAAAAAGTGTAACTCTACAATAATTTTGATAATTAAAATAAATTAGATCGAAAAGCAATTTACAAAAGAAAAACCTCGAACTGGTTACTATCGTCTTACTATTAACCTGATGGGTCAAACAATTGTATAAGCACGTGGTACTGGTCTCACAAAGTACGCCCCACGTGGGTTGAACATAAAGAAAAGTTGCTATATTGAAAAATATTGTCAAGACGAGACGTTATAATCACACGAGCATTCGCATTTAAGATTGATGATCTTAGTTAGAGTTACTGATCAACACGTGGTTCCACTTTACTCAAAAAGTAGTGACAAAGCAACTACCGGAAGATATTCTGAACTACTTCACACGCGAATTACACTGCGTTGCAATTTAAGATAACATACGATATTTTAGAGCTAAACCTGAAATAAAGGTGATTAAATTTTCAGTTAGGCTGAACTTAAGAAATCCATTGTCCTACGGACTTAGCAGACACGCGCTTAGCCGGAGATCTTACCACTTCAGACGCTCGCCGCGGACAGACTGCCGTGGTTTCTACCTGAGGGGTGGCTCACAAATACAAACGGAAGTGACCAGAGAGGCAGCTTCCAACATGACAAGGGACGGGCAGGACCATACTAAAGATAGAAACCTCTTTGCTTTTAGAAAGCGTAGCTACCTGTTCCGACGTTGGTCCTACTGTTCTCTAGCAGACAGGCTTGTCTGCTACCCTCAAGCATGCAACTAGAAATACATTTGCTCATTCATCCTCTCACACAGAAGGGAAGGGGGCTGACAGTATCTTATCATATACAGTATACAAAAGAAAGCGGATGTAGGTTCCGTATGAGACTGTGTGACATGAATTACATATAAACTGTGTTTTAAAGTGTAGTAGTGTGACAGATCGTTCTTGTTTATGTGTAAAAGTAACATGTTCCACTACTCAGTCTCCTCCCAGATAGTCAGAAACGCCACAGTAAATTTAGAAGAGGAATTTATGCCGTAAATGACAACAGATTTAAGAAATTAACGTGAAAGGAATCCAACAGAGACCTTTCATAACCCCAACGCTCCGGGAAAAGACTGTGCAGGGAATTTTCTGGCCATGCTGGGACATTCCCAAGCAGGCTTCTCACACCCAACTTAAATCAAAAATGTAAAGAAAAGGCAAAAAGTCACCAGCTACTTGCTAAAACACAATAATTTCAACACATCTATAGAATCAACCAATTTCTAAGAGAAAAAAAATCTGTGACACCTATTTAAAAGATAGTGTAGACCTAATTCGGTCAGCAAGTAAAACAATGGTTCCTGTGTCATTAAAATGAAAACAATTTCTGGTTGTTACCCTTATGGGGTTCACCAGTATTTGCTCATTGCAAGAGCCAACTGATCACAGGAAAATTTATGACTGTTTATTAACAAGCAAAATATATGAAAATAGCAAAGGTGCCACAGCAATTAAGAAAGAACATGAAATAACATTAGTATTATAAAGCATAACATTACAATGCACAATCCGCCAAAGGAAAAAAAAAAAAAGAAAAAAATGATAAGAGAAAAAACATGTTTTGCAAAGTGGTTATCGCAAAAAAATTCTATATCTTATAAAACTAATGATTTGTAGAATTAAAATACTATATTTCAGTTAGTTAGCAAACAATGACCACTGTGTCATTATACTGAAACTACAATTAATTATGTGATTATTACCCTTAGGGGGTTCCTCACAATAAATATGCCCCATGCAAGGCTAATCGATCACAGTCCAATGAGAATGAAAAGCTATCTGACTGATAAACGAAGCAATGCCACAGCAATGAATTTACGAAACAAAATATCACAAATCTAATACATCACACAAAAACAAACACTGATAAATAAAACAGCTCTGAAAGTACAATAGTGAACGTCTAAAAAAACACCAATAAATAAAACACCTGCAAAATACAAGAGTCAAAGTCTAAAAAAAAAAACAATAAATAGAACACCTGCAAAATACAAGAGTCAGTCTAATAAACACCAATAAATCGAACTCCTGCAAAACACACGAGTCAAAGTTTCTCTGACAGAAATACACATATATGCATTGAACTAAGAACCGTATCATCACTGTTCACTGACACACTCAGTAGTTCCACTGTTCTGAGGCACAATATAAGGGGCGGGGGTGGGGGGGAGGGGGTTCATCACCGCAGCTGTCAGTAGGGATTTTTGTCCATTTGTTGCGTGCAATCCCGCCGTCTCTGCCCTCCCATGAAGTTTCTCTTGGTGGCCTGTGTCACGTACATCTCGATTTGGTTCCATGTTTGTGTTGTCAAATTCGTGTAGTATCCTCGTTTGACACGCCAGGTTGATATTCCTGGGCAAGGATGACACTTAATGGCTCTTCTTTGTGCCACCCTTAGCGACCAGAGAACATCGAACCATGATTTACTGTCGCTTGACAGTGGGCATCCGTCAGGAAATGTTGAACTCTGCCAGTTTCTCTGGACAGTACCTGTCAAAAGGCTCCACGCCCCTTTATCCCCTGTCTTCTGTCGTTTCACCGCGCCCGTCTCGCCACGGACGCGTGCGTGTGGTGCGTTGCCAGCAGATGGATTTCCGCGCGGTGGACCGCTCGCCCATCTCAGGTCATCGCCTCCAGGAAGGGTCGCACAGGCCGGCCGCCCATTAGCTCCAGGTGCAAGGGAAAGTGTTTGTCGCGTGCCTTTCTTTTGTTGTCGACCGCGCTCCCGAAGTGGCCCGGTTGACAGCGTGTCCTGCTGGGAAACCCGCCAGTTTACAACTAGCCCTCCTCCTCGCTGCTCCCGCTGTCTCGTAAGAGTTTAGCCGGTTCGCTTTCACGTTCTCAACTGCATTCACAGAAATTGTTCATCATACTTATGTGATTACAAATTGTCATACATAATACCACTTCGTATTGTCTTTCACAATTTTTAAGAACGAAAGTGAGACTTTATTTTTTTTTAAATAAAAAAAAATTACATGAATCGACAATATAAAAATAAAAGTTAAATGACTTGACAATATAAAAAATAAAAGTGAAGCGACTTGACAGTACAAAATAAAAATTAAATGAACTGACAATATAATATTTAAATCCACATCACTAATGTGATTCACTTACGTTTTAATAAATCAAATGCTACTTATTAATTCACTAAAATGAATAGGATTATGCCTTCTGGACATATAGGTCAGAACAGCATAGGGTTCAAATGTTATTTAAACATGCACATGCACACCTGTTGTCTATACTACAAACTAACTACCCATAAACATGTATTACTCAAAATTCTACTTCTATCCACTACTAGTTAATCCAACAAGCTACTTCAATGCTACTTCAACAAAGTGTTTACACCGCTACAACATTGTTCCAATTCGTCCTCTTCCTGACGCTCGCCGCATATGTCTTGTCACATAATAAATATGGCGAACTTTCCTTAAACATACACAGTAAAAAGAACAATGGTTATTTACACGCCAAAACATTTATACCAGTTGACGCACCCGATAAGAGACTCGCAATTATACATTTATCATACTTATATATTCACACATAAAACAGTAAGAAAATTTGATCTAAAATTACGTTATCCCAAGAGTTAATCACGCAGATGACTCTGAGAAGGTTAATTTTTTTTTTTTTTTTTACGTTTTCTTACCCATTTTGCTCCAGTTTCGTTCCTTCTTTAAGTTACCTTTCGCTTCCAAATCAGTTATTTCGCCTGTGGTGGTTATTCTGGATTCATTTCTCATGAAAGGCAAAATTGTGGTCTCCTCTATTCTGTAAAACAGTTTCATCTTAACATATTGAACTTACAACAGACACAAAAGATCCGAATCCTCCTGTAGTTTAAATGACTAATGTTTTGCTTCATCCTTATTATATTAAACCAAACTTTCCTTCGGTCGCATAATCAAAATTATTTAATCTTCCTCTACCTTCAAGAGGGAAATTTCCTCAGTACAAATCATATAGGCTGCAGTGCATCCCGCACCAGCGAAAACAGTAAGCTGTAATGCTCACAGCATCAGCAAAACACATAAACATCTCTTTTCTAGGACAAATATTAACGCAGAATAATTTTTCAGGCTCTGGCTCAACATCAATCAAGACTACAGAAAGGATCCATATTTCTGTACCATTCTCCATTTGCTGAAAATCTGCTCGTATTTGACTACCACAGTAATATTTCAGGGCCACATGAATTACGCAAACCACAATTCTTCTTTCACCTTGAAGGGAATCAATATACTTACGAAATCCACAGACAGCACTTTACGTACTCAGCTATAAAGAACAAAAAAGACATATATCATCAATATTAATATATCATCTCATATTGGGAAGCCAATGGTTAAACAATCGTATTATTGCATCCTGTTTTCAAGATTGTAAGCTTACTCATTCCTTTCTCAGAGTTCTCCTATCTTAAAATATTCATACAGCACGCATACTATAGTAAGAGATCCTCATTTATACTGACATATATAGAATAGTAATAGGTAGATAGTAGCACTGAAAGCAGAAATCGGAAACAAGGCTACTAACAGCTGGGGACCTGGGTTTGCCAGACCAATAATACCCACAGATCGGATATTCCCCTGAGTTTTGCATTAATTCAACACAGATCTTGCTTCTCTCCTCAGGAGCGACTCTTTTAAATTGACACAAAAAAAACATAAACAGCATTTCACTCGTTCACAAAGTAACCTTTTATCTTCACGTTTGACTCAAACTAAATCCTAATTGCACAAGGAAAGAAAAAAATTAAAAACATCATTTCAATCAATCACATAGAAACATCTTTATCATTATTTTTACCAACATACACTCCTGGAAATTGAAATAAGAACACCGTGAATTCATTGTCCCAGGAAGGGGAAACTTTATTGACACATTCCTGGGGTCAGATACATCACATGATCACACTGACAGAACCACAGGCACATAGACACAGGCAACAGAGCATGCACAATGTCGGCACTAGTACAGTGTATATCCACCTTTCGCAGCAATGCAGGCTGCTATTCTCCCATGGAGACGATCGTAGAGATGCTGGATGTAGTCCTGTGGAACGGCTTGCCATGCCATTTCCACCTGGCGCCTCAGTTGGACCAGCGTTCGTGCTGGACGTGCAGACCGCGTGAGACGACGCTTCATCCAGTCCCAAACATGCTCAATGGGGGACAGATCCGGAGATCTTGCTGGCCAGGGTAGTTGACTTACACCTTCTAGAGCACGTTGGGTGGCACGGGATGCATGCGGACGTGCATTGTCCTGTTGGAACAGCAAGTTCCCTTGCCGGTCTAGGAATGGTAGAACGATGGGTTCGATGACGGTTTGGATGTACCGTGCACTATTCAGTGTCCCCTCGACGATCACCAGTGGTGTACGGCCAGTGTAGGAGATCGCTCCCCGCACCATGATGCCGGGTGTTGGCCCTGTGTGCCTCGGTCGTATGCAGTCCTGATTGTGACGCTCACCTGCACGGCGCCAAACACGCATACGACCATCATTGGCACCAAGGAAGAAGCGACTCTCATCGCTGAAGACGACACGTCTCCATTCGTCCCTCCATTCACGCCTGTCGCGACACCACTGGAGGCGGGCTGCACGATGTTGGGGCGTGAGCGGAAGACGGCCTAACGGTGTGCGGGACCGTAGCCCAGCTTCATGGAGACGGTTGCGAATGGTCCTCGCCGATACCCCAGGAGCAACAGTGTCCCTAATTTGCTGGGAAGTGGCGGTGCGGTCCCCTACGGCACTGCGTAGGATCCTACGGTCTTGGCGTGCATCCGTGCGTCGCTGCGGTCCGGTCCCAGGTCGACGGGCACGTGCACCTTCCGCCGACCACTGGCGACAACATCGATGTACTGTGGAGACCTCACGCCCCACGTGTTGAGCAATTCGGCGGTACGTCCACCCGGCCTCCCGCATGCCCACTATACGCCCTCGCTCAAAGTCCGTCAACTGCACATACGGTTCACGTCCACGCTGTCGCGGCATTCTACCAGTGTTAAAGACTGCGATGGAGCTCCGTATGCCACGGCAAACTGGCTGACACTGACGGCGGCGGTGCACAAATGCTGCGCAGCTAGCGCCATTCGACGGCCAACACCGCGGTTCCTGGTGTGTCCGCTGTGCCGTGCGTGTGATCATTGCTTGTACAGCCCTCTCGCAGTGTCCGGAGCAAGTATGGTGGGTCTGACACATCGGTGTCAATGTGTCCTTTTTTCCATTTCCAGGAGTGTAGATCCACGGCCGCGAGGTCACAAAGTTTGCTTGGTATTATCGGATGCAATGATGCAGCATAAGTCACTGTGGCCGCCTTTGCTCGCTGACAAGGTCCGCACACTCTAAGTACACCACGAATACGCCGTAGCATGTTATTAAAATAGCATGTCTCTTTCAGTTTTTTACATTTCTGTCCTCCGAAGTGACCATAACTCAAATGTATGTACCATATAATTTTGTTTACGAGTTCCTCCGGAATCACCAACACCCACCTGGAGTCGTCCGGGGCTCGTTTCTTGAATAATATTCTATTGCGCACTAAGTAGTACTGGCGTATTCCTACATTATCCTTGTCGTCACACTTCTTCTTTATATCTTTCAATACTGCGTCCTTATCCTGTCCGTCCGCTATACTCCCTAAAGAGGTGTTAACAAATTTCTCGAACGCTACATTCTGTAAGTATAGGATGCTAAAATTATTTTCACAGAGTTCCCCTTCTTCTGTGTGAACCAAACCTATAGGAATGCGCGATAAAGCGTCAGCAATTACATTTTTCTGTCCAGGAATGTATTCTACAGTGAAGTTATATTCCTGTAGGTATAGTGCCCAGCGTCCTAGTCTCCCACGCGTGATTTTTGTGCTCATAAGAAATTGGAGTGCACGATGGTCAGTGTACACCCTGGTGGTCCTATCAAATAAGAAATACCTAAATTCTGAGGATGCCCAGACTATCGCGAGTGCTTCGAGTTCTCTCACGGAATAATTATTTTCACATCGAGAGAGCACCCTGCTCCCAAACGAGATTGTTTTCCAAGTTGTAATATCATCATTTCCTTCCGTTTGAAACAGTACCGCACCTAATCCTGACAAGGAACTGTCCGTCATTAAACGGAATTCTTGTGTCAGGTCGGGATGCACGAGGATGGGAGCCTCTACCAATGCCTTTTTCAATTTATAAAATTCATCCTGTGCCTCTTGATCCCAGACCCACAAAGCGTTCTTCCCTGTTAGTCCACATAGGCGGGGTGTACCAAGTACACTAAAATTTATAAATCGCTTATAAAAATTACACCGGCCTAAGAATGCTCGCAACTGCTTTTTATTTGTCGGCATTGCACACTCCGCTATCGCCGCAATTTTCTCCGGGTCAGGTTGTATTCCATTTGCTGAGACAATATGGCCTAATAATTTTATGTCCTCTCGTCCGAACTGTGACTTATCTAAGTTGACTGTTACACCTGCCTTCTCAAAAACATCCAGTAGTCTGTTCAGAACGTCATTATGGTCCTCCCATGACTTTTCCGCAATTAATATGTCATCCACGTAAATTGTCACTCGCTGTTTCAAATCATCAGGTAAAATGCTATTTAATCCCCTTATAAAAACAGCTGATGAGACGTTTAGTCCGAACGGGAGACGCCGGAATTGGAAACAATTTCCGTAACACAGAAACGCTGTATATAATCTGCAAGATGGGTGTAGGACGATTTGCCAAAAACTCGAACGGAGGTCGACAGATGATAGTGCCTTTACCCCGTGGAAACGTTGTAAGAGCTCCTCAAGGCTCTCAGGCCTGTCCGTTTCCGACATAATAATTGAGTTTATCTGTCTCGAGTCTAGCACCAAACGAACTAAGTTGTCGTGTTTTGGCACGACAAGCAAGGGTGATTTGTACGAGCTTACTGCCCGCTCAATTATTCCTTGTTCTAACATCTTGTTATTTCCTTCTCCACCTGGGCTTTATACGCCACGGTAATAGGGTATGGTCTAACAGAAAACTTCTGATGTTCACGTACTCTGAATTGGTAAGTAAAACCCTTAATCGCCCCCAGAGTCTCAGAAAATACCCGTTCATTATTCCTAAGTAGGCAATACAATTTCTCCTTTTCCCTGTCCGTGGTTCTGACACCCGCGATGCTCTTTCTCAGTGCATCAGCAAAAGCAACATCTTTCCCCTGCTCACCAGACGTAGAGCACGACTCACTTACATGGTTCACGAGTAGCTCCAGTCTGGGTTGCGACTCGGTTTGAGCTTGAAATTTTAGGCAACTAATTTCTGACTCGGCACGTAATATGCATTCATCAAATACTAAATTAATTGGCTGATCCCCAGCTTGAACTGTCATTACTCCTCCACCCATGTCAATTACTGCATGGTGGGCATTCAGGAAGTCATTTCCTAACATCATTGCCACATTCAGCATTGGGAGCACAAAGAAGTTGTACTCAAACTCTCTTCCCTGGCAGGTAAAATTAAGCCGAGTCTGCCTTCGGATTTCTATGCTCTTACCGTAGATTGCGCCCTTCACCTTTATTCCTCGCACTTGAAAAACGGGCCAAGTCCCAGTCCCTTCGCATTTTTGAAATGCTGCCTCGCTCACTATCGAGAAAGGGCTTCCAGTGTCAATGACACACTTAAAACATATTTCGTTTACTGCAACTGTCACGACTGGATTTATTCCCGAAATTTTAGCACTCGTAGTTTCTTGCAACAAATCCTCTCTAATATCTTCCCTCTCTATATACCGTATGCACTCCTTTGCCATGTCGTTCATTTGTTCCGATTGGGCGCCTTCTGCGCTGATCGTTTGTCATTGCCGGTTTTGTTCATTTCCATTTGCTGGATTATGTCTAGGGTTAGCTGGCCGAATTTCAACATCATGAGGTGCTCCGCCTATAGTCCTATTCCCACCGTGCATCGATTCTGGTTGCCGTAACTGTTGCGTATACGATTCTGTCCACGTCCTCGATCATTTCCGTTGTTCCACCTGTGTTCGCGGCTGTTACCCCAGTTTCTATACGGCCGGTCCCGATTATTGTTCCGTTCGCGTCGCGACGACCAGTCACGCCGTTGATTAGTACTACGGCCACGACTGCGATCGCGCTGCTGTGCCCCGTAATAACTTTGTGCCTGGTTAGGCGGGCATTCTCCTGTATTGTATTCCAACTCTTGGAGAAGTGTTTTAAACGTTTCCACGTCCTCTTTGCATCGTCCCGCAAGAATGATGTGGCGCAAGTGCATCGGCAATTTGGTGATGCATATCCTAATTAGTTCCGCAGGTCCGTATGGATCGTATAGAAATTGATTCGCCTGCAGCATGTGGTCGAATAGGCGTGCTGGGCTGCCGAAACCAGACTGGTTCAAATTTGGCAGCATAATTATGCCATGCTTGACCCTATCTTGTGCCGCTTCCGACCAATAGGCGGAGAGAAAGGCTTGTGAAACTCCCGAGTGGAATTGTAGTGACGCGCTGCCGACCTCATGCGAATCGCCGGTTCGCCTTCCAAATAGCCACACATATATTCTATCTTATGTGAACTTGCCCAGTCGGGGGAAAACAAAACTCAAATTGCTCGAGCCATGCTCGTGGATGTATTCCTTTTTGCGAATTTCGAAATATCTCAAACTTTCTCACCGTAAGGAAATGTTTGAAATCAAATCCCCGCATTTCCTCCTGGCGAGGCCCTTGAATGTTTCTATTTTTCTCATGTCTGCCCCTCAAAATACATTCTTCCCTGTCGTCAAAATCTCCCTCGTGGCTGGAGTCCCTCTCTGCACTGTCCGTATGGCTATTTTTTGTGCTATTGGCGAGTTCGGAATCACATTCCATGCGGTTTTCCAGTTGCGCCACGCGTTCTTGTAATTCGCCTGTTACAGCTTTGTGCCGCCTGTTCACTTCGAACTGTCCCTTCTGAAATTTAAGAAGCGAGCGTACTTCTTCGGTCTCTGCGACCGCTACCGGTGTAGTATTGTTCTCGCTTTCCGTCACCTTCATCATGCCTACGATGTCCGCTAATGCCGCAATCTATCGTGTATTTGTCTGTTGTCCTCCGCCCCAGTCTGCTTCAATTGTTCTACTTGCTGTTCGAGAGCGTGAATCGCTTCACTGTTGTCCGCTACTGTGTTGCTAATGGACGCTGGACAATGCGTTTCCACCTCCTGGACCCTCGAGAGTACCTGCTGGTGTTCTCTTTGGCATTCTTCTCTCAGCGCTTGGAAATTCCTAAGTAGCTGTTCTTCGCTCTCTTTCGATTCCGCATCGCGACTCCGCTTGCCCTGTTCTAAGGCTTGCAGACGATCATCGATTTGTTCAAATGTACGGCCTAATTCTTTCATAATACCACTTTTTATTTCACTTGCCAGATTGTTTATTCTTTGTGATATATCATCGGACACTCTCTGCATCGACTTGTCGACTTTATTTGTCTGCTGGATTAGTTTTTCGTCTATTTGTTCGCCTAGCTCGCGGATCGATTTTTCAGATGATTCTTTTTGTTCTCGGAACGATTTTTCTGATTTCTGCGTCATTTGATCACCTAAATCTCGGATCGATTTTTCAGATTTCTGCATCATTTGTTCGCCTCGCTCTCGGATCGATTTTTCAGATTTCTGCGTCATTTCATCGCCTAGCTCTCGGATCAATTTTTCAGATTTCTGCGTCATTTGTTCGCCTAGCTCTCGGATCGATTTTTCAGATTTCTGCGTCATTTGTTCCCCTAGCTCGCAGATCGATTTTTCAGATTTCTCTGCGTTTTCTTTATTTTGTTGCAATAAGGCTTTCATGAGTTCTGCCAAATCAATTTGGTTAGTTGGAGGCAAATTAATTTCTGGCTCTGCTGTGAGCCCGTTTGTCCTGTTTTGCATTTCGTCTGAAGTATTCCCCATTGCATTTTCGGAACCGCCTGACGCGTTAATATTGGAAATCAAATTATCCCCTTGGTCCATGTTGCATACGTCGTTGGACCGCCTACTTTTAGCTTGGTTACGTGTCTGCATTAGTTCAATTTATACCCGGTATACAACACACTAATCACAATAAATGTATCCCCCAAAAATTTCGACAGTTGCACGAAAGTTACCCAATCTAGTACGCACTTTTTCACAAGCAAAACAAATTTTTATCTTTGATCGAAACAGTGCAATGTATAAGCGAGAAAAAAAAACACACACACACACATATAAAACACACAAATATAGAAAACAAAATAACAAGACAAACAACACAACGCCGCTCAACAACGCAGTGAATCTTTTGAAAGTCCCCACAGAAAAAATGCAGAAGTTGTTTGAGCGCTGTAGGGGAAAAAAATTAAAATTATACAACGCTTGCAATCTAACGTTTCAGAGATTCCAGAGTCTAGCGGGATCACAGAACAGGGTCGCCATGTGTAACGTTGTTGGTTTATTTTGTGTTGTTAGCGGTGCTGATAGCCAATAAAAGCGGGTTAAAAGCTGTGAGCTGTCTGGGGAAGTTAACCTTGCATTATTGAGCAACTGTTTCACCAGGCATCCAGTCTAACTTACCGAATTACCAACCAGACTAACATTGATTATAATCTTTTAATAGTCATACGACAACCGGTGATATATATATATATATATATATAAAAGAGAATTTAAATAAAAAGAAATAAATCAGTTTATATTTGGAAATTTATTTTACCATTGATCATTGAAATATCAGCATATTAAACGTGAGTCATAACTAAGCTGGTGCCTTATTTAGGACTGTGAAAATGTAAGTTTGTAATCTTACGGAACACATCAAATAGGGAGCCAAGATTGGGAGACTACATACAACACTGCATTCATAAAATAACACACAAAGAACGTTGAAACATATGCAAGAGGAAATTAACCACAACCAACCGATACAATTTTCACCCCAAGAAGTTACGTTCGTAGCACAATCCTGTCCGTCATGTAATTACCACACTCTGGTATACTACATTCATACTAACTCTGTGTGAAATCTTCCCGAAAAGAATAGCTGAGGGCTACTTTGATGAATACACCACATGCTTCACGTGGTCAACTTGGTTTACACAAAGAGTGTAACTCTACAATAATTTTGATAATTAAAATAAATTAGATCGAAAAGCAATTTACAAAAGAAAAACCTCGAACTGGTTACTATCGTCTTACTATTAACCTGATGGGTCGAACAATTGTATAAGCACGTGGTACTGGTCTCACAAAGTACGCCCCACGTGGGTTGAACATAAAGAAAAGTTGCTATATTGAAAAATATTGTCAAGACGAGACGTTATAATCACACGAGCATTCGCATTTAAGATTGATGATCTTAGTTAGAGTTACTGATCAACACGTGGTTCCACTTTACTCAAAAAGTAGTGACAAAGCAACTACCGGAAGATATTCTGAACTACTTCACACGCGAATTACACTGCGTTGCAATTTAAGAGAACATACGATATTTTAGAGCTAAACCTGAAATAAAGGTGATTAAATTTTCAGTTAGGCTGAACTTAAGAAATCCATTGTCCTACGGACTTAGCAGACACGCGCTTAGCCGGAGATCTTACCACTTCAGACGCTCGCCGCGGACAGACTGCCGTGGTTTCTACCTGAGGGGTGCCTCACAAATACAAACGGAAATGACCAGAGAGGCAGCTTCCAACATGACAAGGGACGGACAGGACCATACTAAAGATAGAAACCTCTTTGCTTTTAGAAAGCGTAGCTACCTGTTCCGACGTTGGTCCTACTGTTCTCTAGCAGACAGGCTTGGCTGCTACCCTCAAGCATGCAACTAGAAATACATTTGCTCATTCATCCTCTCACACAGAAGGGAAGGGGGATGACAGTATCTTATCATATACAGTATACAAAAGAAAGCGGATGTAGGTTCCGTAAGAGACTGTGTGACATGAATTACATATAAACTGTGTTTTAAAGTGTAGTAGTGTGACAGATCGTTCTTGTTTATGTGTAAAAGTAACACGTCCCACTACTCAGTCTCCTCCCAGATAGTCAGAAACGCCACAGTAAATTTAGACGAGGAATTTATGCCGTAAATGACAACAGATTTAAGAAATTAACATGAAAGGAATCCAGCAGAGACCTTTCAAATGGATGTATCTATTCGTTTTATCAAATGATTACTGTAAATTTACTTGTAGAGTCTTGTCCTTATCCTCGTTCTGTATTTAACCTGTCTTTGTTCTGCATGGTCGATAAGTTGATAATGCTGCCATTACTGTTTATGCGTTCAGACCTAAGGACGGAGCATTGAAGCGCCGAAACTGGTAACCATACAATAAATGACATCGCAAGGACGGCTGTAGGTGTATCATTTTATTATAATAGTGAACTGCAGTAGTCCCCCAGACATCCACTCACAAGGATGGACATACAAAAAAAAAAAAAAAAAAAAAAAAATTGAGAGTCGAGGGCGTGATATTGGTGAATTAATACGAAATAGCAGTGCCTGTGTTATTATGATATACGATGCACAGTTCCTTCGGACATGCATGCACACTGTATTCGTCTGCGTGGCTAGTCTAGGTTAATTTCTGACCTTAGGAGACAACGCCGTTGTCTGACAGCCAACGTCTACGCCAAAACTTCAGAGAATGCATGGCTTTGGCGTTCCGTTCCATTGCACTCTTTTGACGGGCTGCATGAATGCAGCCATTTAAAGTGCACTTTGGAATGCCTTGACGTACCATACCGTGACATACAGAGTAAGTCGACCTTAATGTGACGAAGTATTCACCTTGAGCCAATTTTTTTCAAGGTTAGATCCGCTCCCGTATTTGCTTTAAAGAGTAAATATATTTCGATGATTCCACCATGAGCTAAAGAACATGCAAGTTTCAATGATATTACACCATCAACAATGATTACTATGACATTTCCTGGCAGATTAAAACTGTGTGCCGGACAAAACTCGAACTCGGGACCTTTGCCTTTCGCGGGCAAGTGTTCTACCAACCGAACTACCCAAGCACGACTCACGCCCCGTCCTCACAGCTTTACTTCTGCCAGTACCTCGTCTCCGACCTTCCAAACTTCACAGAAGCTCTCCTGCGAACCTTGCAGAACTAGCACTTCTGGAAGAAAGAATATCGCGGAGACATGGCTTTCCCACAGCGTGGGGGATGCTTCCAGAGTGAGATTTTCACTCTGCAGTAATATGAAACTTCTTGGCAGATCGTGTGCCGTGCTGAGACTCGAACTCGGGACCGTTGCCTTTCGCTGGCGAGTGCTCTGCCAACAGAGCCACCCAAGCATGACAAACGACTCTTCCTCACACCTTTAATTCCACCAGCACCTCGTCTCCTACCTTCCAAGCCATGTCTCCGCAATATCCTTTCTTCCAGGAGTGCTAGTTCTGCAAGGTTCGCAGGAGAGCTTCTGTGAAGTTTGGAGGGTAGGAGACGAAGTACTGTCGGAAGTAAAGCTGTGAGGACGCGGCGTGAGTCGTGCTTGGGTAGCTCAGATGGTAGAGCACTTGCCCGCGAAAGGCAAAGGTCCCGACTTCGAGTCTCGGTTCGATACACAGTTTTAATCTGCCAGGAAGTTTCATATCAGCGCACTCTCCGCTGGACAGTGAAAATTCATTATATAAATGCTGATACTAGCCGAAACTACAAGTTGCGCTGTTGTATCTCACCATTAACGGCACGTGTTTAGTGTCCTCAATATGTTGCAAGCGTCAGTCGTGGTCATAACAGTATTCTGTGTAGTTCTGAGTGCATTGTATTGGAGCTAAGTACATTTGGAATTGGCCAAATTGTTGGTTCTCATATGGTGGGTGCTTCCGTAACCAACGGAGCCGAAGTGTTTGATGTTGTAGGCGGCACCCTATCAAAGACTTATACCGCATGCAGGAGAAGCGGAGAAACATCATCCGCTGAGTGTTTGACGAGGAAAGTGAGTCTTGAGTGATGGTGACGGACGGTCATTGAAGAAGATTGTGACGGAAAATGGGAGGACGACTGCTGCAAAAGTCACTGCAAAACCGAAAGTCGCTCTCGCGCCAAAACAACAAATAAAGCCGCGTGGTTTAAGGCGCCTTGAAACGGTACGAGCGGCAGCCCCCCCCCCCCCACCCGCCCCCCTCCTCGGAGGTTCGAGTCCTCTCTCGGGCACGGGTGTGTTTGTGTTGTACTTAGCGTAAGTTAGTTTAAGTTATATTAAGTAGTGTGTAAGTCTAGGGACCGATGACCTCAGCAGTTTGGTCCCATAGAACTTACCATAAATTCTCAATTCCCAACACGGAAGGGAATTATGGGGCGAGTTGAATTTTTCAAAACACACTCATCAGTGATGCAAATGCCCGTATCGGAAAAACGTGGTGCTGAAGCCCAGGACTGTGGAGGAATGGTAGAAAATCATTTGGTCTGATGAGTCTCGTGCCACAACGTTTGGCAACTTCTGGTCCCAAGAATGAAACATGGCAGGGGTTTGTTGATTATCTGGCAAGCCATATTTTGGTATCCCATGAGCCCTCTGGTCGCTTTGTAAGGTCGCATTACTGTCGAGGATTATGTTCCAAGATGCTACTCCAGGCGGGTGTAAAATGAATGTGCGCAATGGAAAATAATAAACGCTAAAATGATGATTTGGCCCTGTCTGGCTACTCCAGGCAGATCTTAGGATCTCTTCATTCTCTTTTTATATATAAAATACAATCTAAACATAAATATACCATGAAGGCAACTAATGCTTCTAAATGAGTAACATAGTTGTGCAATATGTGTTTATTGTAGGTTAAAATCAACCCTTTAAGTACAATTGTCTGTATTTCCTAACTACACTCCTGGAAATGGAAAAAAGAACATATTAACACCGGTGTGTCAGACCCACCATACTTGCTCCGGACACCGCGAGAGGGCTGTACAAGCAATGATCACACGCACGGCACAGCGGACACACCAGCAACCGCGGTGTTGGCCGTCGAATGGCGCTAGCTGCGCAGCATTCGTGCACCGCCGCCGTCAGTGTCAGCCAGTTTGCCGTGGCATACGGAGCTCCATCGCAGTCTTTAACACTGGTAGCATGCCGCGACAGCGTGGACGTGAACCGTATGTGCAGTTGACGGACTTTGAGCGAGGGCGTATAGTGGGCATGCGGGAGGCCGGGTGGACGTACCGCCGAGTTGCTCAACACGTGGGGCGTGAGGTCTCCACAGTACATCGATGTTGTCGCCAGTGGTCGGCGGAAGGTGCACGTGCCCGTCGACCTGGGACCGGACAGCAGCGACCCACGGATGCACGCCAAGACCGTAGGATCCTACGCAGTGCCGTAGGGGACCGCACCGCCACTTCCCAGCAAATTAGGGACACTGTTGCTCCTGGGGTATCGGCGAGGACCATTCGCAACCGTCTCCATGAAGCTGGGCTACGGTCCCGCACACCGTTAGGCCGTCTTCCGCTCACGCCCCAACATCGTGCAGCCCGCCTCCAGTGGTGTCGCGACAGGCGTGAATGGAGGGACGAATGGAGACGTGTCGTCTTCAGCGATGAGAGTCGCTTCTTCCTTGGTGCCAATGATGGTCGTATGCGTGTTTGGCGCCGTGCAGGTGAGCGCCACAATCAGGACTGCATACGACCGAGGCACACAGGGCCAACACCCGGCATCATGGTGTGGGGAGCGATCTCCTACACTGGCCGTACACCACTGGTGATCGTCGAGGGGACACTGAATAGTGCACGGTACATCCAAACCGTCATCGAACCCATCGTTCTACCATTCCTAGACCGGCAAGGGAACTTGCTGTTCCAACAGGACAACGCACGTCCGCATGTATCCCGTGCCACCCAACGTGCTCTAGAAGGTGTAAGTCAACTACCCTGGCCAGCAAGATCTCCGGATCTGTCCCCCATTGAGCATGTTTGGGACTGGATGAAGCGTCGTCTCACGCGGTCTGCACGTCCAGCACGAACGCTGGTCCAACTGAGGCGCCAGGTGGAAATGGCATGGCAAGCCGTTCCACAGGACTACATCCAGCATCTCTACGATCGTCTCCATGGGAGAATAGCAGCCTGCATTGCTGCGAAAGGTGGATATACACTGTGCTAGTGCCGACATTGTGCATGCTCTGTTGCCTGTGTCTATGTGCCTGTGGTTCTGTCAGTGTGATCATGTGATGTATCTGACCCCAGGAATGTGTCAATAAAGTTTCCCCTTCCTGGGACAATGAATTCACGGTGTTCTTATTTCAATTTCCAGGAGTGTAAAATTATTGATCAGTTGCCCAACTCTGCCCCTTATTATGACTGCATTATCTAATATAAATAACGCGAAATAACTGACATCATCTACGTACCAAACACTAGAAGACACTACTTTCAAAGATGATCTACGGTGGTGTGGAACCTCACTGGAAATAAACTAACGTGATCACAGCTGTTTAGCTTTATAGCCCTAATAAGCCGAAGCAATTTGCGATATCACCATATGTACTGCGTCCGCTGCGTCGAAGTGATGGTTCTCGTACTCGTCTGCAACGATGGAAGAACTCCAGCCACAAATAAACTCTTTCAAACACTAGGACGGCAGAAGGCGGTCCTCTGACTAGTATACTCTAATACTGTCGTCTCCTCCTCGTGTTCTACAGACGAGAAACGCGAACTCCAACCCACAAGGACGGAGTTCAGATAGCGTCTCAACGTAAGTATAGGCAGAGGAAGTGCTCTCAATTACTGAACGCTGCATACTCCACGACGACTTCCAACCTGGAGGTGAAGTCTAGAATAGTATAGGTTCGCAACAGTACAGTGCCTAACTGTTCTAACTATAAACTCTCCTGAGAACAGAGGCAGCAAGTCCGTCTGTACCAACAAAGCTGATACCGAGCGACCGTCAAACCTAGGCGCTCAAAACAAAGACCCCATTCTCTCCACCACTGGCTTCCCAGCAAGGCTCGGCTCCCCACCGTCGTAATTCCGACAACGAATCATATTACCGACACCACGGAATATCCTCCCTCTCTACAGATTCTTCCGAACACCGACCAACCATATTTTTAGTCTTTTTGTCGTCCAGTTTGCAAGGAAAAACCTATACTCGTACAATGGTACGCTTCTGTGTAAACATCCTTAGAAATGACCCAGCCTGCGTGGTTTGCGAGATGCCGCTTCTTCCTTCCTCTCGCCTGCGTCCAAGATTTGCAGAGTCCCCGGTTCTCCTTCCGGTCCTATTACAATAGCGGCCGGCCGTCACCCTATTGTGCTCCAGAGCTCAGGTGCCACGACGTCCGTCTAGCTACTTCCTGTGTTTATGCAGGACCAACACCTGTGCGGGCCTTCCACCCAGAGCTTGAGTTCTGCCTGCCGTTTCACCTCCACTGGCGTTCCAACCTCTACTAGTATAGGCAATCATTCATTACGCCGTTCTGTTAATAAAAACACTCCGTTACCTTTCATGCAATAAGCGTTAACAATTATTTACAACGCGTACGTGACAATGTCAGTCTCCTTTAAATATTCATCCAGGGTGGTCCATTGATAGTGACTGGGCCAAATATCTCACGAAATAAGCATCAAACGAAAAAACTAAAAAGAACGAAACTCGTCTAGCTTGAAGGGGGAAACCAGATGGCGCTATGGTTGGCCGGCTAGATGGGGCTGCCATAGGTAAAACGGATATAAACTGCGTTTTTTTAAAAATAGGAACCCTCATTTTTTATTACATATTCGTGTAGTACGTAAAGAAATATGAATCTTTTAGTTGGATCACTTTTTTCGCTTTGTGATAGTCACAAATGTATAAGTACGTGGTATCACGTAACATTCCGCCAGTGCGGACGGTATTTGCTTCGTGATACATTACCCGTGTTAAAATGGACCGTTTACCAATTGCGGAAAAGGTCGATATCGTGTTGATGTATGGCTATTGTGATCAAAATGTCCAAAGGACGTGTGCTATGTATGCTGTTCGGTATCCTGGACGAATGCTACGACAACATCGACTGCACCCGTACCATATTTCTATGCGCCAGGAATTGCATGGCGACGACTTTGATTGTCGTGTACAGTTCTGTCACTGGGCACAAGAGAAATTACGGGACGATGACAGATTTTTTGCACGCGTTCTATTTAGTGACGAAGGGTCATTCACCAACAGCGGTAACGTAAACCGGCATAATATGCACTATTCGGCAACGGAAAATCCACGATGGCTGCGACAAGTGGAAGATCAGCGACCTTGGCGGGTTAATGTATGGTGCGGCATTATAAGAGGAAGGATAATTGACCCCATTTTTATCGATGGCAACCTAAATGGTGCAATGTATGCTGATTTCCTACGTAATGTTCTACCGATGTTACTACAAGATGTTTCACTGCATGACAGAATGGCGATGTACTTCGAACATGATGGATGTCCGCCATATAGCTCACGTGCGGCTGAAGCGGTATTGAATAGCATTTTTCATGACAGGTGGATTGGTCGTCGAAGCACGCTACCGTGGCCCACACGTTCACTGGATCTGACGTCCCCGGATTTCTTTCTGTCGGGAAAGTTAAAAGATATTTGCTATCGTGGTCCACCGACAACGCCTGACAACATGCGTCAGCCCATTGTCAATGCATGTGCGAACATTACGGAAGGCGAACTACTCGCTGTTGAGAGGAATGTCGTTACACGTGTTGCCAAATGCATGGAGGTTGACGGACATCATGTTGAGCATTTATTGCATTAATTTGGTATTTACAGGTAATCACGCTGTAACAGCATGCTTTCTCAGAAATGATAAGTTCACAAAGGTACATGTATCACATTGGAACAACCGAAATAAAATGTTCTGACGTATCTACGTTTTGTACACTCCTGGAAATTGAAATAAGAACACCGTGAATTCATTGTCCCAGGAAGGGGAAACTTTATTGACACATTCCTGGGGTCAGATACATCACATGATCACACTGACAGAACCACAGGCACATAAACACAGGCAACAGAGCATGCACAATGTCGGCACTAGCACAGTGTATATCCACCTTTCGCAGCAATGCAGGCTGCTATTCTCCCATGGAGACGATCGTAGAGATGCTGGATGTAGTCCTGTGGAACGGCTTGCCATGCCATTTCCACCTGGCGCCTCAGTTGGACCAGCGTTCGTGCTGGACGTGCAGACCGCGTGAGACGACGCTTCATCCAGTCCCAAACATGCTCAATGGGGGACAGATCCGGAGATCTTGCTGGCCACGGTAGTTGACTTACACCTTCTAGAGCACGTTGGGTGGCACGGGATACATGCGGACGTGCATTGTCCTGTTGGAACAGCAAGTTCCCTTGCCGGTCTAGGAATGGTAGAACGATGGGTTCGATGACGGTTTGGATGTACCGTGCACTATTCAGTGTCCCCTCGACGATCACCAGTGGTGTACGGCCAGTGTAGGAGATCGCTCCCCACACCATGATGCCGGGTGTTGGCCCTGTGTGCCTCGGTCGTATGCAGTCCTGATTGTGGCGCTCACCTGCACGGCGCCAAACACGCATACGACCATCATTGGCACCAAGGCAGAAGCGACTCTCATCGCTGAAGACGACACGTCTCCATTCGTCCCTCCATTCACGCCTGTCGCGACACCACTGGAGGCGGGCTGCACGATGTTGGGGCGTGAGCGGAAGACGGCCTAACAGTGTGCGGGACCGTAGCCCAGCTTCATGGAGACGGTTGCGAATGGTCCTCGCCGATACCCCAGGAGCAACAGTGTCCCTAATTTGCTGGGAAGTGGCGGTGCGGTCCCCTACGGCACTGCGTAGGATCCTACGGTCTTGGCGTGCATCCGTGCGTCGCTGCGGTCCGGTCCCAGGTCGACGGGCACGTGCACCTTCCGCCGACCACTGGCGACAACATCGATGTACTGTGGAGACCTCACGCCCCACGTGTTGAGCAATTCGGCGGTACGTCCACCCAGCCTCCCGCATGCCCACTATACGCCCTCGCTCAAAGTCCGTCAACTGCACATACGGTTCACGTCCACGCTGTCGCGGCATGCTACCAGTGTTAAAGACTGCGATGGAGCTCCGTATGCCACGGCAAACTGGCTGACACTGACGGCGGCGGTGCACAAATGCTGCGCAGCTAGCGCCATTCGACGGCCAACACCGCGGTTCCTGGTGTGTCCGCTGTGCCGTGCGTGTGATCATTGCTTGTACAGCCCTCTCGCAGTGCCCGGAGCAAGTATGGTGGGTCTGACACACCGGTGTCAATGTGTTCTTTTTTCCATTTCCAGGAGTGTATTTTAATTTAAAAAACCCACGTGTTACCAACTGTTCGTCTAAAATTGTGAGCCATATGTTTATGACTATTATAGCGCCATCAATCAGAAAGCGAAAAAAGTGATCCATCTAAAACATTCCTATTTCTTTAAGTACTACACGAATGTGTCATAAAAAATGGGGGTTCTTGTTTAAAGAAAAACACAGTTCATACCCGTTTGACGTATGGCAGCGCCATCTAGCGGGCCAACCATAGTGCCATTTGGTTTCCCCCTTCAAGCTAGACAAGTTTCGTTCTTTGTATTTTTTTCGTTTGACGTTTATTTCGTGAGATATTTGTCCCGTTCACGATCAATGAACCACCCTGTATATACGATGTACCCCCTATCAAATGATACGTAATTGTGGTTGTAGTTCACGGCAAAGTATGTGGATGAGTTCTTGTAAGGTGCAAAATTATAGCCACCTTACAATGTGACCATCTTGGATGATCTGATCCATATCATGGTACAATGTTTGTTCCCCAATGTTGATGCTGTTTTCCAATCCCACAAGGCCAGTGTCCGCACTGATAGCATCGTCCTGGACGGGTTTTGTGAGCATGGGGATGAATTTTCGCATTGCCTCTGACACACCGCAGACACCAGATATCTATCTGTTTTACTCAGCCTTTCTGGCCTAAGTTGGAGAGAAAGGCGTGTCATCGCTATCCACCCCCATCATTGTTACCTGCAGTTGTCACTATATAGCAGGAAGAATGGTATAAGATTCCCTTGGAAACCACCCAGGATCTGTATTTATCCATTCTGAGACGGTTGGAAGCTGTTTTGAATGCCAAACATGTTCCTACACAGGATTAGCCATGGTAATGTGTTTTATTCCTGGCGTTTCCATACATTTGTCCGCTCCCTGTACATCAGCGTATACAATACGTACACTTACAATATGTTGCATCGACAGCGGTATTCCAGGGACCTCATATATTGGCGGATCATACTGATGGGAAGAGGACTAAACAAAAAGAAAAATAGAGATGGGCCCCTCCACGCCCGCACCAACGTGGTGACCAAACCAAAAGTTCTACTGTCACCTCCGTCTACATGTTAGTTGGATCACAGGATGCTGGGCTGTGATGTTATCCGCGCGTCTGGGTAAGACTACGCATTAACACGGTCCATCAGGTGATAGATAGTGGACGAAATGCGAGTGAGGGTAGCGATTTGAAGAGCAGAGGGAAAAAGTGCCAAGGCTCGTGCCGTGGGAAAAAAAACCTCTGCGACAGTGGGATGGGTAGTAAGAGCAGTAGTGGCTTACTAGCTGCGATAGTTCATGCAAGGTTGGATTTGTTAGTGTGGGTACCGTGCATCATTACCGTGGCAAGCGATGGCGATGCATCCCAGTTTCTACATTCCTGGAACAATCAAGATCGCTATACAGTAGTGGGAGATCGGCCATAGATCATCTCACTGTGTGGGGGATGTGTGGAGCTCGTCTGCATGCAGTGTACGGTACGGCTTCCCTGCGTGGTGCCAGTTATTCGGCAGTGTATTCCAGCTGGGTATCCAGTAATGGCGTCTGATTAACAGGGGCTCACCTGTGCCGTTGTGTTTGCGTGTGCTTGGCCAAAGATGTTAGGTCCTTACAAGTATGTCTTTTGGTCTTTTATGTTTCCGTACATGGTTGTGGTCGTAGTTCCCCAGATTTAGAATAAACGGGTTCTGCGAATGTCTGGAATTTCTGCACAGTCTTGTGGTGAGTTTGTGAATTACCTCCGTGAGAGTCTCAAGTTGGTATTCCCGGTGAAGGTCCGCGATGCGTGTGTATCGTGGAGCATTGCTTATGATTTTGAGTACTTTGTTTTGTATGAGCTGCAGACGGCGCAGACGCCTGGGTGCAGCGTATCCCCAGACAGGTGCTGCGTACGTCATCAGGGGTCGAATAAGTGTCATGTACATGGACCTCGACGCCCTTCTGTTCAGTGTGCTACGCCTGTTGAGCATAGGGTAGAGCTGTTTGAGCCTCGCGCTAGGTTGACTAATGGACAATGGTTCAAATGGCTCTGAGCACTATGGGACTCAACATCTTAGGTCATAAGGCCCCTAGAACTTAGAACTACTTAAACCGAACTAAGGACATCACACACACCCATGCCCGAGGCAGGATTCGAACCTGCGACCGTAGCAGCCTCGCGGTTCCGGACTGCAGCGCCAGAACCGCACGGCCACCGCGGCCGGCAACTAATGAACAATGTCTTACTCTTAACTGGCAGGTACCACCTCTTTCCGTTGGTGTTCTCTGGCATGAGATTCATCACGCCTGAGTGGTCGATTTATAGATTGCATTTTGTTCTTTCCCAGCTCCAACCAGTTATCTTCCACTGATGCACCAACTCTCTGTCCAACTATGAAATGACAGCGTGGAGGGGGATGGATCACCGAATCACAACCTCCTCTACATGCTTCTTTGGTTTGTTCGTCGGCTGCATTTCCCCATAACCCAACGTGTTATGGTACCCAGCAGAACACCACCACTTCGTCTAATTTTTGGATCTGCTGTAAGACATCTTGGACAGATTGAATCATTTTATCTACTGGAAACAAATTGTTGTACAGACTGCAAAGAAGTGGGACTGTCAGAACAGATAAAAAACTTTCTACTGTGATTGTCTCTCACTTACTCCAGTGCTTTTATGACTCCGTATACAATGAAAACACTATCGTTTTGTTGTTCCGTGGGCAACGGCCTTGCCGCAGTGGATACACCGGTTCCCGTGAGATCACCGAAGTTAAGCGCTGTCGGGCGTGGTCGGCACTTGGATGGGTGACCATCCAGGCCGCCATGCGCTGTTGTGATTTTCCGGGGTGCACCCAGCCTCGTGATGCCAATTGAGGAGCTACTCGACCGAATAGTAGCGGCTCCGGTCAAGAATACCATCATAACGACCGGGAGAGCAATGTGCTGACCACACGCCCCTCCTATCCGCATCCACCACTGAGGATGACACGGCGGTCGGATGGCCCGGTAGGCCACTCGTGGCCTGAAGACGGAGTGCTTTTTTTTTGTTATTGTTCCGCGAGGCGAACCCTGAATTCTCCATCAGGGGTGATAGCTGAACAGGTGGTTGCATTCCCCTGCTTAGACCCATCCGTATACGTGACGATAAAATCTTGATACGTTCTTAGAATTAGAGAGAGCAATTCCAGATTTCGCCGTACAGTGCTGCTTAACACATCCTTCGGACTGCCGCCGTTGACTACGGAATAAAGGTAGTAGGCGAACTCTTTTGACGTTACACACGAAGTCCTCGCTGGCGACGTGAAACTGACAGGACAGTGGCTGCCGCGCTGAAGCCGCTGGAGCCCGGAATAGAAGGTCTTCGCGAGTGACGCCTCAGAAGGGCGGCGGCGGCGCACAAAGGGTACCGGCCGGCGGCCAGCCTTGACAGCCGCTGGGGACGCCAGGTCTGAGCTGAGCCGCCAACAGCCCCGTCTGCTGGAGTCCTGGAGTCCAGGGCTCTCCCCGCTAATCCCCACTGGGACGTTGTAGCTGTTGGTGGAACACATACATAGCAAACCTGTAATTCCAAGATTCACGCTGCAGCGGTGTGCGGACATTTGCCGCGCCGGACATTTGCCACGATTTTACCTGCTCCGAAGGGCTTGGTCCCTTGTCTCCCCCCCCCCCCTCCTCCTCCTCCCCCTCCTCCTCACTTGCCGCCCGACCCGCAGTAAAGGTACTTACTGAGCCTTTCTGCTGGTTTTCTTAACATAGGACCAGAATCTCTATGGATTTTTCGCCACATTTCTAGAGAGAGTTTCGTTGTGGAAACTATTAAATGCATCTCACATTGAAATCTGCACCAAATTTCGAGCCACAGTAAAGCTTCGCCAATCTCGGAGATTTTGCGCTCGTCTAAATTATACGTGCCTTTTTCGGTGCTCCTGCAGCAGCTTTCTGTCGTTTTTTGTGTACCGTGGGGGATCAGTTCCGTCTGATATTAATTTATTTGGTATGAATCTCTCGAGTGCTGTTGATACTATTTCTTTGAACTTAAACCACATATGGTGTTCACTTACATAGTTTGGAAGGATTGGAGACTATCTCTTAGAAAGACGTCAACCGAATTTTTAGTTGCTTTTATAAATATATATATTTCACGTTTAGTTTTGGTGAATTTCTTTGTTACGGAATTGAGCCTCGCTACGGCTGTGTGTTCAGTAATTCCTGTACCCGTCGTGATGCTCAGGATTATTTGTGGCTAAGAAGTGAAGTGTGTCTTCGTAACCATTTACAATTTGAATGGCCTCGTGAACTAATTGTTCAAAATAATTTTAAAAAAAGTATTTAGAACAATTGTGGAAGTTGTTTTCTATCTACAATAGGGCCTGAAAATGTATTTTTGTCAACATACGGAAGGTAGATTGAAGTCACTGCCAACTATAATTGTATGAGTAGGGTACCTATTTGTGATGAGACTCAAGTTTTCTTTGAACTGTTCAGCAACTGTTTCATCTGAGACCGGGGGTCGGTAAAAGGAGCAAGTTATTAATTTATCCCGGTTGTCGAATATAACCTCTGTCCATACTAAGTCACAGGAACTACCTGCTTCAATGTCGCTTGTGAGCTGGAACACACATTACATTATTTTTCCTTAAGTTGTGCTTCTTGTTTCTGTTGTAGTGGAGATCATTACAATTACGCCTTTTCCCTCCAAAACCTAGAACGCTTTCTCTGTGACCCTGTTAATACCAGAGCTAAACAATGTAGAACAACAACGTACGTTACAAGCATAGCATTCTGTATTACTTCATTTCCTTATTTCTAACATTTTAAAATTGTGTGTCGACTTTAGATGACATGTCAGTCATGGATGTTCTTATCTCTGTTTATGAACGTACTTTCAATCATGTTTTGAACATTGTCCCGCTACTCTTTATTAACTAATGTTTCGCCGGAACGGATATCGGATTTTAGAGAGTAAATTAATATGGAGTATGTCGTTCTTCTTTTCAAACATTCTCATACCCATTCCTTCTTTCCTTATTGTCTTTTGGGCATGCAGTTGTAGTAATTAAAGTAGGCACAAATGCAACGATCAAAAACAAATGTTTAGCGTACATTCGCATTCTCTTTACAGCATTCCTTTCTTGTTGCTCCCATGGCGATGGACTGTTTCTATCGCAATTAGTAAGCGTGAAAGGAAGCTACCGTACAGACAGAGGGATCTATATTTATACTTGGCAGAACTAATTACATACTGACATAGTCGTCGGAATTGCTTTCGTTTCCCAGAAAATATAAATATTTCGATTTCGGAAAAGAAGCTCTGTATTTCGCCAAGATGTCGAAGAAGAAAGTCTCTTACGTAGTGGTTGTATCGAGTAAGATGTGGAGACGGCGGTTTGAAAGCGGACAGAGGTAGTACGAGGAAGGGCGTCCCTTACCTGAGGGATCGCTACCTGGCGAAGGGGCAAGTGTGGCAAATGTCCGGCGTGGCAAATGTCCGGCATTCGTTGCTGCACTGCTTAACTGAAATCGTACAATGTGTCCGAGAAGTCACCGCACAGTGTACCCGAGATGTTAACTGATTGAATCCCTCAGCTGCCGCCAGGTGTTGTTGACATACCTTGATGGGGACAGCTGAAAATGTGTGCCCCGACCGGGACACGAACCCGGGATCTCCTGCATACGTGGCAGGCGCTCTATCTATCTGAGCCACCGAGGACACAGATGAATAGCGCGACTGCGGGTACTTATCCCTTGCACGCTCCCCGTGAGACCCACATTCCCAACTGCCCACAATCTACATACTTAATGTAATGGTACAATTGCAGATTCGGCCATTTCGTGTGCTCAGAAGCGTCCCCGGGGTACCTTCGCCGACCTGTGGACTCAACCAAGATGGTAGTGCAGAGAACGTCGGCGAAACGTCGATCCAGAGCTACAGAAGAGGCAATTCACGCTCGGGAAACCGCAGCAGCCACACGAAGCTACCTGGGTTCGAGTCCCGGTCGGGGCACACATTTTCAGCTGTCCCCATCAGGGTATATCAACAACACCTGTCGGCAGCTGAGGGTCATTAATGGTGTCTGTTCTTTCGAGAACAGTTACTAAATTCATATACAGGGTGTTACAAAAAGGTACGGCCAAACTTTCAGGAAACATTCCTCACACACAAATAAAGAAAAGATGCTTTGTGGACATGTGTCCGAAAACGCTTAATTTCCATGTTAGAGCTCATTTTAGTTTCGTCCACCTACGCTCAATGGAGCACGTTATCATGATTTCATACGGGATACTCTACCTGTGCTGCTAGAACATGTGCCTTTACAAGTACGACACAACATGTGGTTCATGCGCGATGGAGCTCCTGCACATTTCAGTCGAAGTGTTCGTACGCTTCTCAAGAACAGATTCGGTGACCGATGGATTGGTAGAGGCGGACCAATTCCATGGCCTCCACGCTCTCCTGACCTCAACCCTCTTGACTTTCATTTATGGGGGCATTTGAAAGCTCTTGTCTACGCAACCCCGGTACCAAATGTAGAGACTCTTCGTGCTCGTATTGTGGACGGCTGCGATACAATACGCCATTCTCCAGGGGTGCATCAGCGCATCAGGGATTCCATGTGACGGAGGGTGGATGCATGTATCCTCGCTAACGGAGGACATTTTGATCATTTCCTGTAACAAAGTGTTTGAAGTCACGCTGGTACGTTCTGTTACTGTGTGTTTCCATTCCATGATTAATGTGATTTGAAGAGAAGTAATAAAATGAGCTCTAACATGGAAAGTAAGCGTTTCCGGACACATGTCCACATAACATATTTTCTTTCTTTGTGTGTGAGATAGATAGAGACCTGGATAAACTGACTAAACCAGAGGATGTACAGAGTTTCAGGGAGAGCATAAGGGAACAATTGACAGGAATGGGGGAAAGAAATACAGTAGAAGAAGAATGGGTAGCTATCAGAGATGAAGTAGTGAAGGCAGCAGACGATCAAGTAGGTAAAAAGGCAAGGGCTAATAGAAATCCTTGGGTAACAGAAGAAATATTGAATTTAATTGATGAAAGGAGAAAATATAAAAACGCAGTAAATGAAGCAGGCAAAAAGGAATACAAACGTCTCAAAAATGAGATCGACAGGAAGTGCAAAATGGCTAAGCAGGGATGGCTAGAGGACAAATGTGAGGATGTAGAGGCTTATCTCTCTAGGGGTAAGATAGATACTGCCTACAGGAAAATTAAAGAGACCTTTGGAGAAAAGAGAACCACTTGTATGCATATCAAGAGCGCAGATGGAAAGCCAGTTCTAAGCAAAGAAGTGAAAGCAGAAGGGTGGAAGGAGTATATAGAGGGTCTATACAAGGGGAGATGTACTTGAGGACAATATTATGGAAATGGAAGAGGATGTAGATGAAGATGAAATGGGAGATACGATACTGCGTGAAGAGTTTGACAGAGCACTGAAAGACCTGAGTCGAAACAAGGCCCCCGGAGATGACAACATTCCATTGGAAGTACTGACGGCCTTGGGAGAGCCAGTCCTGACATGTATGAAACAGGCGAAATACCCTCAGACTTCAAGAAGAATATAATAATTCCAATCCCAAAGAAAGCAGGTGTTGACAGATGTGAAAATTACCGAACAATAAGTTTAATAAGCCACAGCTGCAAAATACAAACAGGAATTCTTTACAGGCGAATGGAAAAACTAGTAGAAGCCGACCTCGGGGAAGATTAGTTCGGATTCCGTAGAAATACTGGAACATGTGAGGCAATACTGACCTTACGACTTATCTTAGAAGAAAGATTAAGGAAAGGCAGACCTACGTTTCTAGCATTTGTAGACTTAGAGAAAGCTTTTGACAATGTTGACTGGAATACTCTCTTTCAAATTCTAAAGGGGGGTAAAATACAGGGAGCGAAAGGCTATTTACAATGTGTACCGAAACCAGATGGCAGTTATAAGAGTCGAGGGGCATGAAAGGGAAGCAGTGGTTGGGAATGGAGTAAGACAGGGTTGTAGCTTCTCCCCGATATTATTCAATCTGTATATTGAGCAAGCAGTAAAGGAAACAAAAGAAAAATTCGGAGTAGGTATTAAAATCCATGGAGAAGAAATAAAAACTTTGAGGTTCGCCGATGACATTGTAATTCTGTCAGAGACAGCAAAGGACTTGGAAGAGCAGTCGAATGGAATGGACAGTGTCTTGAGAGGAGTATATAAGATGAACATCAACAAAAGCAAAACGAGGATAATGGAATGTAGTCGAATTAAGTCGGGTGATGCTGAGGGATTTACATTAGGAAATGAGACACTTAAAGTAGTAAAGGAGTTTTGCTATTTGGGGAGCAAAATAACTGATGATGGTCAAAGTAGAGTGGATATAAAGTGTAGACTGGGAATGGAAAGGAAAGCGTTTCTGAAGAACAGAAATTTGTTAACATCGAGTATAGATTTAAGTGTCAGGAAATCTTTTCTGAAAGTATTTGTATGGAGTGTAGCCATGTATGGAAGTGAAACGTGGACGATAAATAGTTTGGACAAGAAGAGAATAGAAGCTTTCGAAATGTGGTGCTACAGAAGAATGCTGAAGATTAGGTGGGTAGATCACATAACTAATGAGGAAGTATTGAATAGGATTGGGGAGAAGAGAAGTTTGTGGCACAACTTGACTAGAAGAAGGGATCGGTTGGTAGGACATGTTCTGAGGCATCAAGGGATCACCTATTCAGTATTGGAGGGCAGCGTGGAGGGTAAAAAGCGTAGAGGGAGACCAAGAGATGAATACACTAAGCAGATTCAGAAGGATGTAGGTTGCAGTAGGTACTGGGAGATGAAGAAGCTTGCACAGGATAGAGTAGCATGGAGAGCTGCATCAAACCAGTCTCAGGACTGAAGACCACAACAACAACAAGAAGACAGGTATATTCTAGAAGGCACTGACTTCCGGGACCAAAGTACAGGCATGTCTAGAAGGCTATGGTTCGAATGTAAACAAAGATCTGAGACTATATGATTCGGAATTTGATACGCATGTGGTTTTGTGGTTAATGTGTGTTTTTTGTTTCTGTGTGTATCGTCCACCGTTTTCACGTTTATTTCGTCTGACTTGATTAGTTACACGTCGAGGTTCACCTTGAAATCGTGCCTAGTATTCTGAATGTTTGACGTTCCGCCGTGTCTCGTTGCAATGTGTGTGTGCTGTCTTCTGTCCGAGCAACGTTTGGGTCATCTGTGCTGTATATACCTCACAAAATCCAAGCAGGTTTGAGGCGGTGCGCAGAGACAGACCAGCTTCCGATATACTAGTATGTCGAACGTATTGTTTCCCCATTTCAGTCCCGGAATATGGAGGCTGCAATGCAGGTCTGTCTGTATTGTCCCGTAACGTAACGTACTCGCTAGAGTTCTTCATGCGAAAATGTTTGGTGAGCAGTCGGGTTGAGGCGGTGGTTTTCTGATTCGTGAAGTATGTTGTTTAACTCTTCGTACTAGGACTGGTAATTCTAAAGTGGCCATTGGTTATATTAGAGAGATAGAATCTGCCGGTAGGTGGTGTAACCCACCGTATAAAATCTCTGCTAATGAAGCTAGGATGTCTTCTTCGAATGTGGAATGAAATCCCAATATGACCCAGGGCAAGGACTATGTCCCCTGGCCGCCATGGCACATGAATGTTGCCTCAAGTGTTCGATGGCAGCATTCCACGAGTTCTTTGCTCTGCGAATGGTAGGCTTTGGCACGGCAGCGCTGGACACAAGGTTACCCAGGTAGTAGAAAAAAAATGGACTTGACCTCGTGTCCGTGGTCGATAGTGATGGACTCTGGGCAGCCTACACGCCATGCCCACCACTGTATGAACGCACTTGCCTTTGTTTCTGCTGTTAATCCCGTCAGTGGTGTCGCCCTGACCCAGCAAGTGACTCGATCTATTGGAGAAAGAATATACCAGTAACCATCTGACGGGGAGTAGTGGGCCAAACAAATTGAGCCGGAACTCGTGCAGGTCCGCAGATTTGCAAAGCCTTTTGTTGAGCTTTGCGGAGATCGTTGTAGTTAATGTTAACCTACAGACTACTGATTGAAGGTGTTGCCTGCACTCGTGAGTTGCTGACCGTCAGTGGTAAATTGTGCGTCGTAACAAAGGTGGTGGAAGCTAAGTGAAGAACAGTCTCTCGCAGGTTTGCATATGGGATTTGCTAATGGTCGGTAGGCAACGGCCTTGCCGCAGTGGATACACCGGTTCCCGTGAGATCACCGAAGTTAAGCGCTGTCGGGCGTGGCCGGCACTTGGATGGGTGACCATCCAGCCGTCATTCGCTGTTGCCATTTTTCGGGGTGCGCTCAGCCTCGTGATGCCAATTGAGGAGCTACTCGACCGAACAGCAGCGGCTTCGGTCAAAGAAAACCTTCGTTACGACTGGGAGAGCGGTGTGCTGACCCCACGCCCCTCCTATCCGCATCCTCCTTGGAGGATGATACGGCGGTCGGATGGTCCCGGTAGGCCACTCGTGGCCTGAGGACGGAGTGCTTTAATGGTTGATGGTCCGCCTAAATTGTTAGTGTCCTGCACTTGATGGCTTCTTTGAAGTGCTGCTCTGCTACTAGCTCCTGATTATAAACTGACCACTTTCACTGAGGCTAGGTAAGCAACTGTGAAAAGAAATGTAATGGTTGTTGTTCATCCATAGGTGTCTGCTGAAGATCTGCGCCAATTTGTAGTTTCACTTGCAGCATAGGTAATTGACAAGGGATCTGCTGTTGTAAGTTGGCTATAGTTTCGCACCTTACAAGCACTCAACTACTTACTTTGCCGTGATTAACAACCGGAATTAGGTATCATTTGATAGGTTGTACATCGTATATATGAAAATTTAAAGAAGACTGATATTGTCACCTACACCTTGTAAATAGTTGTTAACGCTTATTGCATGAAAGGTGATGGAGTGTCTTTATTACCAAAACGGCGTAACGAATGATTGCCTATACTAGTAGAGGTTGGAACGCCAGTGGAAATGAAACGGCAGGCATAACTCAGGCCTTGGGTGGAAAAGCCCGCACGGGTGTGTTGGTCTTGCTTAACAGAGGAAGTACTCCAAGCCAGACGGTCTGAGTGCTGAAGCATAATATAGTGGTAGCTGGCCGGTTTATAGCTAGGCTGCAAGGATAACATGAAAGTCTGAAAAATTTGGACGCAGAGGAACAAGGAGGCGTTACTTCGGAAATCACGCAGGCTGGGTTATTTCCGAGGGTTTTTACTCTGAGAAGCGTGCCATTGTATGAATTCCTAATTAACGGGGATAGATATTTCCTCGCAAACTTTCCGCGCTGGACGACAAAAGACTAAAATATGGCTGGTCGGCGTTCGGAAGAATTTGAAGAGAGGGAAAATATTCCGTGGTTTCCAGAATATGATTCGCCTTCTGCAGTTACGAGGGAGGGGAGCCGAGCTTTGCTGGGAAGCCAGTGGTGGAGAGAATCAAGTCTTCGTTTTGAGCGCCTGTGTTTGAGGGTCGCTTAGTATCAGCTTTTGTTGGTAGAGACGGACTTGCTGTCTTTGCTCTCAGTAGATTTTATAGTTATAACGGTTAGGCACTGTACTGTTGCGAACTTATACGATTCTGGACTTCGCCTGCGGGTAGGGAGTCGTCGTTGAGTACGCAGCGTTCAGTGATTGAGAGCACGTCTATACTCACGTAGAGACGTAATCTGAATTCCATGCTTGTGGCTGGGAACTCGCGTTTCTTGTCTGTAGAACACAGAGAGGAGAAGACAGTATTAGATTATACTAGTCAGAGTCCTAGTGTTTGAAAGAGTTTTTATTTTGTGGCTCGAGTTCTTCCATCGTCGCAGACGTGTACAAAAACCATCAGACCGACGCACCGGACGCAGTACATACCGTGGTATTACTAATTGCTTCGGCTTATTAGTGCTATAAAGCTAAACAGCTGTGATCACGTAAGTTTTATTTCCGCTGAGGTTGCACATCACTGTATAGATCATCTTTGAAAGTAGTGCCTTCTACTGTTTGGTAGTAGGTGATGTCAGCCATTTCGCGTTATTTATATTAGATCGCGTAGCCATAAAAAGGCGCAGATTTTGGGCAGTTAATCAATCATATTAGTTAGGAAATCCGTTTGTATCTCTTTATGTCCATTGGACACTGATGTATAAACATTTGTAACATATAAAGGGGTTTTAATCCACAACAGACGTATAAGCAGAAACAGCTTTTATCATTTGTGGTTACTAGTTCCCTTAATTATTCATTGATGTATATGTTGTAATGCATATGTTAAAGAGCAAGAAGGAGGAGATAATATCACCATTAAGAGATCCTAAGATATGCTACAGGGGGTAGTCAGAAAGGAGCAAATCTTCATTTTCGCGTTCAGTATTTTCCGTTGTGCACATTCATTGTACACGTGCCTGGAGTAGCATCTTGCACTGTGACATGCTGGTCTAATGTTGTGGCCTGCAGTAAGCTGAGCTTAATTTGGTCGAAGGCCTATTGGATTTTACGACTCCTAGGTAGAGCCTGTTTGCCGCATGTGTTTTTTCCAGCCACCATCTCTGTCAGTAGTGTCTGTATGGTTGCCGCATGTGGCATGTGCCAAATGCATAAGTTTACCGTGTCAAAAAATCATCATAACTCCTGATAGTTCTTTGACTGGGAGAGTTGACGGATAAGCATTCTGCTTCGGGTCATGGGTCGAACCCCAGCTTGACTGACGGAGTGACCTCGAAATACTACTTTCATTTGTCGAAGCTGGCATTTGTCTTCGTCCACAGCTACTCCAAAATCTTAAAGGGACTAAAAAATAAGTTGATTATTCTTCTTGTGCTCTTACACAGACGGCAAACAAACTAAAATGTCGTCCAAGTATGAAAAACAATGGAAATTTGAGTAGAATTTTATTGATGTAGCATTGTTATATCTGGGACGCATTTTTTAAACTTTAGGGCATGAAAAAGAGACGACGGAGCCCAAATGGTGTTGTTATAGCAGTTATTGGTTCGTCCTCGGTAGCCATGGGGATTTGCAGGTGCGATTTTTTACAGTTTAGAATGCTGAACATGGAAGCACGTGCCAAGACGTGGGTAAAGACTTGGATATCTGGTGTGGTGTAATTATCAGGTGCTGTGCAGGCATTTAGGCTTGGTAATTACCACATAGTCTGTATATTTGGTCTTTCTTAGGGACTATATGAATGACTGAAGCACAAGGACCACCCGACGACCTGACCATGCCTGCCTGTAGCAATTTGTTGATAGCAATTTTAACACTTGAGTGGTTTTCCTGGTGCGCGGCAGTATGCCTTGTAGTAGACTGGTGTGTCTGGAGTGATGTTGATTTTGTGCAACTCTCTGTTTACATGTTGCACACACCGTGTAGGGAACACAAGGAGCACGTGTAATGGGTGCATGCACAGTGTTAGTAAAGCTCACCATACTGACCTGTATTTTTGGTGAGTCATGCAGTACAGTATGCAGCGACTGTCCGAGTTTGCACTGTGTCGACGTGTTGGTGGTGATGTTCCTGTTTTAACTGTCATAGATAAGATTGTGTAGCATCCAGTTCTCTACTTAACGAATGTACCTGAGCTTTCAGTTCGGAATTCTCGCTGTGTAGCCTGAGTCTTTTCTGTCTGTCTTGTTCATAACACTTCATCACCGCCTGTAGTTCAGACTCTAAAGCCCAATGGTTGTCAAGTAGTTGTTGGCAGACCACACATATGGCGTATGAAGAGGGTTGTACCGGAATAGCACGCACTAAAGCTGCATGTGAATCACTGCCCGTGATACCAGGTACCTACTCACCACTGCTGTTTTCTCTGAGGATCACTAGTGGTAACTCAGGGGAGAGGTGAAACTGATGGAGAAAATCCTCGCCGAGAATCAATTCGTGCACGCCCGTGACCACAAGTGACATGTAAATTTCTCGTGCAAATCGAGACTCACAGTCAATGTGACGATTCCAAAGAGCTTGATACGAGTGTCGTTCGTCTTGGGCAGTTGGATGACGAACATTGTGTGTTCTGTTTGTGGTGGTTGTCGTATCAACGCTCGATACCACACTTGTTAGGGGTCGCAGCTATCGACCGCGGTCCGTACTAGTATCGCTGGACCCGCGAGTCGAGACTAGCGCCGCTCCGGGCTTGCTCAAGTCTCGAGCATGCACTCGGCCACTGTTGCTCGGGACGTCAAGTAGGAAAGTAGTATAGCCTTCAGCTGAGAGGAAGCAACCTCTAACAAGGCGCTTAGTATCGTATGGCCTAGGTGATGCGTCTGTACCTCTCTGTTTGTAATTATATTCCTCCTGACTGTGAAGAATCCTGTACCACCAGTTAACTACAATATATTATTTTTTAGCAACGACTTCTAATTGTTTCAGTCGTTGCAGACCCAGACCATGCACCCAGCTCCTTATTGACTTCACTGACAAACCTGCTTTATATACTAAGAAGAGCTTTGTATGTTTCTATTTAGCATTGGCCACCAGTCATTCACTTTGGCGACGATTCGTTCGTCGTCATCATAACAGTCGTTTCCCAGGAATGATTCTCAGTTCGGAGCCAGTGTCTACAAGGAAGCATTGATTTGTTGCGTCGTCTAACACATACTGTCTACCACCGTTACTGTTAGATGGGATAAAACTGGTCTGGCACACTAGTTTGAGCTGTTGGTGACTTTGTTGTGCATTGCGATCCGGAATGCCTATTGCGGTCTGGGACTTACGTTTGGCCGGCCGGTGTGGCCGTGCGGTTCTAGGCCCTTCAGTGTGGAACCGCGTGACCGCTACGGTCGCAGGTTCGAATCCTGCCTCGGGAATGGACGTGTGTCATGTCCTTAGGTTAGTTAAGTAATTCTAAGTTCTAGGGGACTGATGACCACAGATGTTAAGTCCCATAGTGCTCAGAGCCATTTGAACCAGCTTACCTTTGGATGGTCGCACGGCGAGGAGCAGTTGCGTGAGTGGTCGCTCAAATGTGAGTGATACCAACACAGCCAAGGTCGTGTCTCCCTCGCTGCTGTGCGGTATGTTATTGCCAGATGGGCAATCCCAGCTGGTCGAAAGTCACTGCACCCGGGATGGTCATGTGCAACGTCAATCTCGTCGAGTGTAAATAATGACGCGGGACTTGGCATCTGCTCATTGCCGCAGCCGGCGTGCTGTGCCAGGAATGTGGTGTGTGTGTGCGTCCGTGTGTGTTTTCGGCATTTTACAATAAGTTGTCATTCTTACACGTCTTTGTACTACAACACCGTAACTGGCTGCCGGCTTCTGTGACCGAGCAGTTCTAGGAGCTTCAGTCTGGAACCGTGCTGCTGCTACGGTCGCAGGTTCGAATCCTGCCTCGGGCATCGATATGTGTGATATCCTTAGGTTAGTTAGGTTTAAGTAGTTCTAAGTTCTAGGGGACTGATGACCTCAGATTTTAAGTCCCATAGTGCTCAGAGCCATTTGAACTACCCTCCTGGAAATTGAAATAAGAACACCGTGAATTCATTGTCCCAGGAAGGGGAAACTTTATTGACACATTCCTGGGGTCAGATACATCACATGATCACACTGACAGAACCACAGGCACATAGACACAGGCAACAGCGCATGCACAATGTCGGCACTAGTACAGTGTATATCCACCTTTCGCAGCAATGCAGGCTGCTATTCTCCCATGGAGACGATCGTAGAGATGCTGGATGTAGTCCTGTGGAACGGCTTGCCATGCCATTTCCACCTGGCGCCTCAGTTGGACCAGCGTTCGTGCTGGACGTGCAGACCGCGTGAGACGACGCTTCATCCAGTCCCAAACATGCTCAATGGGGGACAGACCCGGAGATCTTGCTGGCCAGGGTAGTTGACTTACACCTTCTAGAGCACGTTGGGTGGCACGGGATACATGCGGACGTGCATTGTCCTGTTGGAACAGCAAGTTCCCTTGCCGGTCTAGGAATGGTAGAACGATGGGTTCGATGACGGTTTGGATGTACCGTGCACTATTCAGTGTCCCCTCGACGATCACCAGTGGTGTACGGCCAGTGTAGGAGATCGCTCCCCACACCATGATGCCGGGTGTTGGCCCTGTGTGCCTCGGTCGTATGCAGTCCTGATTGTGGCGCTCACCTGCACGGCGCCAAACACGCATACGACCATCATTGGCACCAAGGCAGAAGCGACTCTCATCGCTGAAGACGACACGTCTCCATTCGTCCCTCCATTCACGCCTGTCGCGACACCACTGGAGGCGGGCTGCACGATGTTGGGGCGTGAGCGGAAGACGGCCTAACGGTGTGCGGGACCGTAGCCCAGCTTCATGGAGACGGTTGCGAATGGTCCTCGCCGATACCCCAGGAGCAACAGTGTCCCTAATTTGCTGGGAAGTGGCGGTGCGGTCCCCTACGGCACTGCGTAGGATCCTACGGTCTTGGCGTGCATCCGTGCGTCGCTGCGGTCCGGTCCCAGGTCGACGGGCACGTGCACCTTCCGCCGACCACTGGCGACAACATCGATGTACTGTGGAGACCTCACGCCCCACGTGTTGAGCAATTCGGCGGTACGTCCACCCGGCCTCCCGCATGCCCACTATACGCCCTCGCTCAAAGTCCGTCAACTGCACATACGGTTCACGTCCACGCTGTCGCGGCATGCTACCAGTGTTAAAGACTGCGATGGAGCTCCGTATGCCACGGCAAACTGGCTGACACTGACGGCGGCGGTGCACAAATGCTGCTCAGCTAGCGCCATTCGACGGCCAACACCGCGGTTCCTGGTGTGTCCGCTGTGCCGTGCGTGTGATCATTGCTTGTACAGCCCTCTCGCAGTGTCCGGAGCAAGTATGGTGGGTCTGACACACCGGTGTCAATGTGTTCTTTTTTCCATTTCCAGGAGTGTATTTAGCATTGGCCACCAGTCATTCACTTTGGCGACGATTCGTTCGTCGTCATCATAACATTCGTTTCCCAGGAATGATTCTCAGTTCAGAGCCAGTGTCTACAAGGAAGCATTGATTTGTTGCGTCGTCTAACACATACTGTCTACCACCGTTACTGTTAGATGGGATAAAACTGGTCTGGCACACTAGTTTGAGCTGTTGGTGACTTTGTTGTGCATTGCGATCCGGAATGCCTATTGCGGTCTGGGACTTACGTTTGGCCGGCCGGTGTGGCCGTGCGGTTCTAGGCCCTTCAGTGTGGAACCGCGTGACCGCTACGGTCGCAGGTTCGAATCCTGCCTCGGGAATGGACGTGTGTCATGTCCTTAGGTTAGTTAAGTAATTCTAAGTTCTAGGGGACTGATGACCACAGATGTTAAGTCCCATAGTGCTCAGAGCCATTTGAACCAGCTTACCTTTGGATGGTCGCACGGCGTGGAGCAGTTGCGTGAGTGGTCGCTCAAATGTGAGTGATACCAACACAGCCAAGGTCGTGTCTCCCTCGCTGCTGTGCGGTACGTTATTGCCAGATGGGCAATCCCAGCTGGTCGAAAGTCACTGCACCCGGGATGGTCATGTGTGACGTCAATCTCGTCGAGTGTAAGTAATGACGCGGGACTTGGCATCTGCGCGTTGCCGCAGCCGGCGTGCTGTGCCAGGAATGTGGTGTGTGTGTGCGTCCGTGTGTGTTTTCGGCATTTTACAATAAGTTGTCATTCTTACACGTCTTTGTACTACAACACCGTAACTGGCTGCCGGCCACTGTGACCGAGCAGTTCTAGGAGCTTCAGTCTGGAACCGTGCTGCTGCTACGGTCGCAGGTTCGAATCCTGCCTCGGTCATGGATGTGTGTGATGTCCTTAGGTTAGTTAGGTTTAAGTAGTTCTAAGTTCTAGGGGACTGATGACCTCAGATATTAAGCCCCATAGTGCTCAGAGCCATTTGAACTATATGAACCTTCTCTGAAAACTACCTAATTCCTTCTCTGAAAGCTGTCTACAGCAGATCGTTGGGAACGCCATTCATGATGAAAATACACTGATGAGCCAAAACATTATGAATACCCGCTTAATAGCTTGTTTGTCCGTCTTTGGAACGAAGTACATCACTGATTCTGCGTATCAGGTATGTGACAGTTTGTTGGTAGGTTTGTGGGGGTACGTGGCATTAGATGTCTATGAATGGGCCAAGTAATTCCCGTAAATAACGAGGCGATGTTTTGCGAAAGCGGTGATGGCACCCGATACAGACCGAGATGTATTCCATAGGATGTACATCAGGCAAATTTGGTCGCCGAGACATCTGCGTGAGTTCGCTATGAATTCTCGTCAAACATCTGTAGCGCAATTGTGGCTCTGAGACACGGACAGTTATACTGATGAATGATGACATCGCCATCTGACTTCACGCATGAAGGGATGCAGGTGGTTCGCAGCTGTAAGTGTTTCTTCGATTACTACAGCAGGTCCCATGAAAAATCGGTGTGCAATGTGGGAAGTCGGTTAAAAACGTTTCTAACAATACCTCATTCGTCCCTATACAAATGGTATGTGTTGAGAAAAAAGGAATGTTGACTTGAGAAATAATATATGTTATGATGATTACCTGATATTGTCAGCTGTATTGGAGGCGATTTCTTTTTCTTACTATAGGATTATTCACCCAGATCGCATAAAAATATAATATGACTACTAGGTCAGCGAAATTAAATAGCTGTCTTGAAATTGCACGTATAAAGGCAATTTTTATTTTTATTTTTTTATTACAGGGCCATTCCACTTCGCTGACTGTTCGCACTTTTTGGACACAACTTATAGAGACGATATACCGTAGTACCCTGAACCATCACGCAATAAGGAGAATAGCTGTGCGAACAGTGCACGATAGTGATAAATAAAATACATAAGGTATGTATGAAATCCCTTCATGTGCCATTGCTGACATCTGATGTACACTGAAGAGGCTGAAGAATCTGGCACACCTGCCTAATATCGTTTAGGGCCCCCACGAGCACACAGAAGTGTCTGAAGTAGTGCTGGAGGGAATTGGCACCATGAATCCTGCAGGGCTCTCCATACATCTGGAAGAGTACGAGGGGGTGGAGATCTCTTCTGAACAGCACGTTGTAAGGCATCCCAGATATGCTCAATAATGTTCTTATCTGGAGAGTTGGTGGCCAACGACAGTGTTTAAACTCAGGACAGTGTTCCTGGACCCACTCTGTAGCAATTCTGGACGTGCGGAGTGTCGCATTGTGCTGCTGGAATTGCTCAAGTCCGTCGGAATGCACGATGGACATGAATGGATGCAGGTGATCAGACAGGATGCTTACGTAAGTTTCACTTGTCAGAGTCGTATCTAGACGTATCAGAGATCCCATATCACTCCAACTGTACACGCCCCACACCATTATAGAGCCTACACCAGCTTGAATAATCCCCTGCTGACATGCAGGGTCCATGGATTCATGAGGTTTTCTCCATATCTGCCGCGCGGGATTAGCCGAGCGGTCAGGGGCGCTGCAGTCATGGACTGTGCGGCTGGTACCGGCGGAGGTTCGAGTCCTCCCTCGGGCATGGGTGTGTGTATTTGTCCTTAGGATAATTTAGGTTAAGTAGTGTGTAAGCTTAAGGATTGATGACCTTAGCAGTTGTCCCATAAGATTTCACACACATCTGAACATCTCCATACCCGTACACGCAGATCCGCTCGATACAATTTGAAATGAGACTCGTCCGTCCAGGCAACATGTGTCCAGTCATCAACAGTCCAATGTCGGTGTTGACGGGCCCAGACGAGGCGTAAAGCATTGTGTCGTGCAGTCATTAAGGGTACACGAGTGGGCCTTCGGCTCTGAAAGCCCAAATCGATGATGTTTCGTTGAATGGTTCGAACGCTAACACTTTTTGATGGCCCAGCATTGAAATCTGCAGTAATTTGCGGAAGGGTTGCACTTGAGGCACGTTGAACGATTCTCTTCAGTCGTCGTTGATCCCATTCTTACAATATCTTTTTGCGGTAGCATCGATGTCGAAGATTTGATGTTTTACCGGATTCCTGATATTCACGGACAATCGAGAAATGGTCGTACGGGAAAAACTCCACTTCACTGCTTCATCAAAGATACTGTGTCCCATCGCTCTGAGGCGTACCGTCGTATAACGATCCTGCCTTGGAGGCAGTTAAGTGGGAGATGTGTCTCAGAGCTGGATAGTGACAGATGGTGACGCGAGACTGGATGCGCACGTAGTTTATGTATCAGCCGATAGAGGACAATATTGGATAGGGGGACTGTGATTTTAGTTTCGGTTGTGCCCACTAGAGTGCACTAAAGTAATAGAATGTTTTTCATAATCTGTGAGAGGTGGCATGAGCCCCCTCTCATATTTCTATCTTACGATTTTCCTCTCTAATTGCATGCAGTGGAAAGTTGCTATTCCTTCACACGCGGACTTCCCACGCAGCGTCTCTCGTCACCCGGGTGGTCTGGTGACAGGCGGGCTCTGCTGATTTTGAAAGGGTGTGAGGGAGTCGAGTGAATGCTTTCCAGATGCCGACATTGTCAAAAGACACGCCCGGAGGGGCCTGAAGTAGCGGCTGGGCCAGAGGTTCCGTTACTTCGTAGAATCTTAGCGAAAACACTTTCTGGCGGGCTACCAGCGAGGCGTGGGAATGACTTGTGTACCCAGGCAGTTGTGGCGGGGAAATTCCCGCGCTTTCTGCAAAATAGTAACTTGATTGGCTTGCTCAGGGCATAGCTCCGTGACGTAGCAAAATCAGCGCAGAAATTGGCGCCAAGAATCTCCATTGGTGGAATGGTAGTGCTCCGGCAATAGAGTGGAATTTTCCGTCGGTTTTCGAGTTGCTGATTGGAACGTTTAACCACGGCCACTGTCGTGGGGGCGGGAATGTTGTGTGTTCGGCCTGTACTGGTGCTCTAGGAGTCGGCTCTCGCTTTTCGGTCGAGGACGTCGTAGCAACCAGCCATCGCCTCCGGTACGCCAGATCGTGTTCTGGCAGTTAAGAAGACAGTTTGGTAATGTATGTCCGCAGCACCGGCAGATAGGGATTTTCTTAGGTGATAATCAGAGCTCAGCAGAGCGCGCCTGTTCGTCTTTTTCTAACTTTGTTCTGTCTTGAGTAGCAGCAATTAATGTTGGGTTAGCTGTGTGTCTCTCTTAAGATTTGAGTGGCAAGGAATTGGCTCCACATACCACTTCGTCATAAACCTCACAATCTAGTTTAGGGACAACTTCATCTTCACAGCGTTTGTTTGAGTATCCAATTTGAGCCAATTTGATGAATTATAAATGTTTCATGTGTTTATGTTTATTATTTTGTGTTTAGTCTTAATAAATCATATTGTTATTTTGGAGAGAACTTTCATTCTGTTAATCGGTAGAGCAACCCATCATTTCTCACTACGTTAATGAAACCTTCCTATATTTAACTTATTTATCAAATTAAATTATTGCAGGTGCCAAACTCTTTTCTACTCCACTTGCAGGGTTGATTACAGTCAGTTCGCGTATATTTTTTAATCCTTGTGCAACAGCAAAAGTCGGAGTTGGAATAGGGGGGGCTTAGAGCATCATTTACATATGTAGATTCTAGAATTTAGTGTTAAATACACTGCTAGCCCCGGCACCTCGCAACTGTTTTAGTATCTTCATAAAGTGTTATTATGTCTTTTTGTGCATGTAAAATGTTATAAATGTGTTTTAGCAGTATGAATGATGTGTGAGTGCAGTTTAAGGTTAATACGAAGATAATTGTTTAGCGAGTTGTTTAGTAGGATTTAATGTGGGAATATTTCGAAGAAGTATGGATATGGACAAGGGGATTTTAGTAGAATGGATTTGTAAAGTAAGTTTATGGTAAAGGGAAAGTTAATTCAGGTATAAATAATAGTAAATAACTTTATGCATAAGCTAAACTTCAGCATATTAGATAAATGTGCAGTCGTTAGGTTTATTATTTTGCAATTGGTTACTGATGAAAAGCGCGGACTGACGCGGTAGAATGTTGTTTTGCTATTGGCTGTTGAGTAAACTGAGCAATGGTAAAGCAATATTCTTCGCGCGCCTTTCTCTGCTGGTAGAGAAGACTTAGAGTATTCTAGAGAAGAGTGGGTGCCTAGCCATGAAACAGTTCGGACGTGTGTAGCAGTAGTTCCGATGGAAATGATAAGTTGCCGGATCTAGCTGTGTTTCATACATCAAAAGTGTGGTAAAGTGACGGCATAATTATTCCGATGGGCGTGTAGAAATTTCGGAAATTTTAAGTGAATTTTGTGACGAAAAAAGACATATATTCCGCGTGACGTATTGAGCAGATCGGTGGCTAAGAACTGTGAGTGCATTGGGTACCGACAGACTTAATATTTGTCGACCATTATCAATCAAAAACAATCAGTATTTTTATAGTTATTACGTTTTTGGGAAATGCAACACCATAAACTTGCTAACATGAGTGAAAGGGATTGTAAGGGACTGTGTTAAGACTAGCATGGCCTTGGCAGTGATACTTGTTCACCTAAGTTTCAGACTATATAAATTGAGGACAAAAGTTCCGACCTTTCATTTGTGTGAAAACTTTCTCCCGAAACGTAGATTAGTGGCTTAAATTGCAGCCTGGTTCACGTCGAAGTACAGTAGGTTTCACTCGGCTTTCCCACTGATGATCTACTGAGACAGTGTTCACAGGTAGGTGCAGGTCCGTCCTAAAAGCAAGGAAAGAACAGCGCCGCCGCACGTTCAGACTGACTTAAATCTTGATAACCTGTCATTGTAACAGCAGTAACGGATCTAACAACTGCGCCAGACGCTTGTCTTGTATACGCATTGCCAGCCGCAGCGCCGTATTCTGCGTGTTTACATGTTTCTGTTTTTGAATATGCATTCCTATAGCAGTTTCTTTGGCGCTTCGGTGTGGATGTAGACACTGCAGCGTCTTCAGCAAACAGTCGCAGTTTTTCGCTCACCCCATCTGTCAGGTCGGCGTTTCAGGAGAGACATACTGGCTGGCCACAGCGCACTGGCCACAAGATGTGAGGTGAGACGCCGGGCCTTGACGGGGCAGCAGGGCGCTGGCCAGCCCTGGGCCATATCTCAGGTGGTTAAAGAGAGGACCCACCCCTACCCCTCCCCACTCCTGATTCATGGGGCGCCTCCCACCCGACCCCCAGGCAGCGACACCTCCGCCTCCGCTGCCGCCGCCCCCATCCTTAGCCGGATAATCGACACCGCCAGCACACGCAGCGCTCTCTCATTACTCAACGGCTCTTTGGCGTTCAGCACACTGCGTGACGTTCTTTTCGTTCCGCTACCACCTGTCCCATTCTCCGAGGACGGTTCGGAAGCTTACCGCTGCCGAAAGGAACCAGTGAATTACGAGCTGCGACCAAATGACAGCTCCTATGGTAGACGCGGGCTATTTAACTGTGAACCGTATCGAACTGGAATGTTTTACACTATGTTGCACATAAGGCACTAGTGGGCAAATTCTTTTGGACATTTGCGGTAAGGACTATGGGACCAAACTATTGAGGTCAGCAGGCCGGGGTGGCCGAGCGGTACTAGGCGCTACAGTCTGGAACCGTGCAACCGCTACGATCGCAGGTTAGAATCCTGCCTCGGGGATGGATGTGTGTGATGTCCTTAGGTTAGTTAGGTTTAAGTAGTTCTAAGTTCTAGGGGACTGATGGACTCAGACGTTAAGTCCCATAATGTTCAGAGCCGTCTGAACCAATTGTTGAGGTCATCTGTCCCTATATCTACAGCATTTATAAACTGGAAATGTGGGACTGCTATTACGAAATGAAAGCAGAAATGTTAAATCAAACAATTTGACGAAGTCAATAATTTGTACAGAAATCTAACATTTTGTGAATAATTCTCACAGTTTTGAACATAACAAAGAATTGCCCCGTATTTCAGAGAAATACTTGGAAATTACAATAATCTTAGCTCAACTCTGGAACGAAAGAATAAAGCATTCATAATAAGGTCATATTAATACTCTCAATTAGCGATATAAATAGAATGATTAAATAAATTTTCAGCATGAATAGAAGTTTAGTTCATTCGAACAAAATGGAAGAAAATAGGAGTCTGATAGCGTAAGATACTGTCGGAAAGACGCGCGATTAAAGAAGAGAAAGAAAAGACGAGCGGGCATTCTTGTATAGAACAAGTTACAGATGATAATGGTACGCCGCTATCATTATTCTGGGCGTACATATCGGCAGACTTGCAGCGCGTTTCACTGACTCAGTGGTTAAATTACATCTCTAAACCTTAATATTCCGATAGAAAAAGAAAATAGTATGTTATTTCGTTACGGGCAGGGCACAATATTATATCTTCAAGTCGACTGTCGTTGATGTGATTGTGGAGTGAAAACGGCAAGGAATAACAACAGCTGAACCAAGACTGGGCAAACAATGTACTGACGAAAGGGATCGTCAGCCATTGTGGAGCATGGCTGTAAAAAACTGCATGAGATTAGCGGAAGCAATCACTTACGACTGGTTGGGTGATTGGGTGATTTGGGGGAGGAGGCCAAAAAGAGAGGTTATCGGTCCCGTGGGATTAGGGAAGTATGGGGAAGGAATTCCGACGTGCCCTGTCATAGGAACCATCCCGGAATTCGCTGAAGCGATTTAGGGAAATCACGGAAAACCTAAATCAGGATGGCCAGACGCGGGTTGGACTGTCGTCCTCCCAAATGCGAGTCCAGTGTGCTAACCACTGCACCACCTCGCTCATGAATCACTCGTGAATTCCAAAGTGCTGCCAGTAGTCCATTTGGTACAATAACTATATGCATGAAGTTAAAAAGGCTTGAGTGCAATGTTCGAGCAGCTCTCTGTAAGCCACACATTTCTGGAGTCATTGCTAGACGATGCTTGAGGTGGTGTAAAGGGCAACACCGCTGGACAGCGGATGACCGGAAACGAGTGAACTGGAATCATCAATCACGCTGTACCATGCGACAATCTGATTTAAGGGGTTTGGGTGTGGCGAATGCCTCGAGAACATTACCCAGCGTCGTGTGTCATGCCAAGTTCCAACAGTGAGGCACACAAGAGGTAGTTTTACAGTATGAGGGTGATTTACATTGTTAGGCTGTGGTTGTCTTATGACGGTTAAGAAAACACTGAATGTGAAAGGGGTATGAACACATTTTACAGCGTTGTGTACTCCGCACAGTAGACGAACAGTTCGGAGATGATGGTTGTTTGTATCAGCATTACAATGGAAATTTGTGTTAAGTGTGTATGGGACCAAACTGCTGAGCCCATCGTTCCCTAGGCTTACACGCTACTTAATCTGACTTAAACTAACTTGCACCAAGGACAACACACACACACCTATGATCAAGGGAGGACTCATACCTCCGACGGGGGCAGCCGCGTGAACCGTGGCAAGGCGCCTGAGACCGCATGGCTACCCCGCGCAGCTAATAGATGAAGGAAATAAAAAGATCTCTTCCACACTGTTGTCATTAGAGGTGGAGCACTGTCAGAGACTGACAAAGATTTTTTTTTTTAAAGAAATCAGCTATGGTCTTATAACATTCAGTTGAACGTGCCATCCGTCAATATTGCTTGCAGTTTTAAAATATACGTAAGCGTATCCAAGCCACAGGCTTCCTTTCTGATATGTTAGGGAGCTTAGATCTCTGAATGGTAAGGTGTTAGGCACACCACATACGAACATTTTACCTCATTATTTTCTCCCAGAGGCATCAAATACGAGTAATATAAACAACCACAAACAATAAAGTTCTCTAAATATACGCAATGTGATGAAAAGTATCTGGACACCCATTGGATGCATTATCCTGCCATCTACTGCCAAGCACTCCATATTAGCGACCTCAGTAGTCATTAGACATCGTGAGAGAGCAGAATGGGGCGGTCCGCGGAACTCACGGACTTCCAACGTGGTCAGGTGGTTGGGTTTTGCGTGGCACTATCACAGCACAGGCCTACATTGATGTTTTAAGCACCTTCTTGCTTCCCAGTGTTGAAGAGCAGTTCGGGGACGACGATTGCAACTTTTACACGATCGAGCAACTCTTCATAATGCACGGCTTGTGGCAGAGTGGTTACACGACAGTAACATTCTGTAAATGGACTGGCCTGTACAGAGTCCTGACCTGAATCCTACAGAACACATTTGGGATGTTTTGGAACGCCAGCTTCGTGCCAGGCCTCACCGACCGACATCGGTACCTCTCGTCACTGCAGCACTCCGTGAGGAATGGGCTGCCATTGCCCAAGAAACATTCCAGCATCTGGTTGAACGTGTGCCTGCGAGAGTGTAAGCTGTCATCAAGGCTAAAGGTGGGCCAGCATTACCGATGGAGGGCGCCACGAACTTGTAAGTCAAAGAAATGGTTCAAATGGCTCTGAGCACTATGTGACTCAACTGCTGAGGTCATTAGTCACCTGTAACTTAGAACTAGTTAAACCTAACTAACCTAAGGACATTACACACATCCATGCCCGAGGCAGGATTCGAACCTGCGACCGTAACGGTCTCGCGGTTCCAGACTGCAGCGCCTAGAACCGCACGGCCTCTTCGGCCGGCCTTGTAAGTCATTTTCAGCCAGGCGTCCGCATACTTTTGATCACATAGTCTATAGTAGTTAATTAGCAGAGAAGAATTTAACCACAAAAATCTTACAGGTGCTGCTTTTAAACACACTCTACGGAGAAATACGCACCATGAAGGAATTAACCGAATGGGACAGAAATCGCTAGATGGGACGCTCATGTACAGGCTTACAAATTATTACAATTTCAGAAAAACTGGATGGTTTATTCAACAGAAAGAGTTTCACAAATCGAGAAAGTCAATTACGTGTTGGTCCACCTGTGATCTATATACGCACAGTTATTCGACTTGGCATTGATTGATGGAACTGCTGGATACAGTCCTAATGCATATCGTTCCAAATTTTGTCGAACTAACGCGTTAGATCCTCGAAATCCCTAGCTGGTTGGACAGCCCTGCTCGTAATGCTCCAAACTTTCTTAGCTGGCGACAGATCCGGCGACCTTGTTGGCCAAAGTAGGGTTTGGCAAGCATGGAGACAAGCGGTAGAAATTCTCACCGTGTTTGGGTGGGCATTATCTTGCCGGAATGTGAGCCCGGGATGGCCTGCCACGAAGGGCAACAAAACGGGGCGTAGAATATCGTTGACGGACCACTGTGCTGCAATGACGCCGCGGAAGACAACCAAAGGAGCCCTGCTATGAAAAAGGTGGCACCTGAGACCATCACTCGTGGCTGTTGGGCTATATGGTGGACGACAGTCAAGTTGGTACGCCACCGCTGCCTAGGGTGAATCCACGCACGGGACCCATCACTGAAGAAAATGCTATTCCAGTGAATGAGGTTCTAGGCCGCAGAGACGTCTGGTGACGTCCTGGACAGCGGTGGAATGCCAGCCACACGCTCCGGCAGCCACTCGTGATGGTCTGTGGTGCCATTTCCTTTCATAGCAGCATCCCTTAGGTTGCCATACGCGGCGGCCTTACAGCACAGCGCTACGTCAACTGTATGCTACGTCGCATTTTGTTGCCCTTCACGGCAAGCCATCGTGCACTTACATTTCAACAAGGTAATGCCCGTCCGCGCACGGCGAGAGTTTCTGCTGATTCTCTTAGCCAATGCCTACCTGCCTTGGCCAGCAAAGTCGCGAGAGCTCTCCCCAACTGAGAACGTTTGGACCATCATGGGCAAGGCGCTCCAACCAGCTCGGGACTTTGACGATCTGACGGGCCCGTTGGACTTACCTGGCGCGATATCTCTCAGGAGGACATCCAACAACTCTACCAACCAGTGCTCAGCCGAATAACTACTTGCATAAATCCCAGAGATGGACGTATGCATTACTGACTTGCTCAGTTTGTGAACTAAACAACGCCTTCGGTCACAACTTTTTCGTGTTTTATAAACTACACGATGTGTTTCGGACCCTGGCGTAATTTGTCTTAAAAGACATCGTGTAGGTAACAAAACACGAAAAAGTTGTGACTGGAGGCGTTGTTTAATTCATGCCTCCTATGTTTTGAATACAGTCACGCTTTAAGCTGCAAAATATGGAAAAAATTAAATTCAGTTTGTGAAGCTTTTCTCTTGAATAAATAATCCAATTTTTCTGAAATTGTAATCATTTGTTTGTCTGTACATCTACCGCTTTCCGTCAGATAAGGATAATTCATCCGTCATGCGTCTTTTTTTTTTTGTCTTAGACTGCAATTGAGGAGCCTAGTATCAAACAAAGCCGTCCACTCTCGATTTGGTTGATAGGAGAGGCAGAAAACTGAAAATCATATTATCAAAACACCAACATATGTGAAATTTGCTGTCTGCTCTTTTTTATATCAAACAAATGACTTTCAGTAACGAAAACGTAGCAAAATATAAATAAATCGTAAAAATTGGTTAAAATCTGGATTTGGCCGCCTTTGTCTACTTCTGACAGTAAAACAAAGTGTATCCACGTACTTCTTAGATTAGTTTTCGCTCTATATTTTTTTACATTGTTTACAATCCTTCCCTTAGACACTTTTGTTTTTAGAACGACCTTACTGACAGTTAACATGAAATAAGTATACGACACAGAACGGGTGGAAGGGTTTAAACAACAAAATTTACTGAACAACCAAATCGAAACGTTTATTAACTGAGTCATCCAAAAAAAAGTTGTGTTAACAAGAGTTTTAGCACTGGTCGTTCTTGAATTAAAAACGAGAAACACTTAATACGTTTCAGACATTTAACAGATAACAATAAAAAACCAAACACATGAACTGAGCACTAAATCTTCATCCTTCTCCATATTCTCACATTCACAGTATTCTTCCTCCTCTTCCGCACCACAAGCATCTTTTTCAGTGATGTTACAATACCATTGCAGTCTCTCTGTTTCATGCCGGGACCTTGTTTGCCTTTGTACCAACGAAAAGCCTGCCAACGTCTCCCCAGCTACCAACACATTTGCACGATTTTTTGTTGACAATGAAGGTTTTCTATTTAGAAAGTCAAAAGTGAATGTGCTTTATTGACTGTAAATGCTGCTTAGCTTGTCTCCATCAAACACTGTCCTGTCTCTTCTCAGTAAATTTATGGTCTCATGTTTTGGAAAAAAAATCATGGTTCTCAGAAACTTCAAAAATCGTTTTCTTTTTATTCTTGAAATATTTTCCAGGCAAACCAAAAACTCTGTTAGATGGGACTTAAGAGTGCCCAATCACGGGATATACTATTTCAAGCAATGGCCAGTACTTTGGGATTTTTATTTTGTTCTGCACAGTCATCTCTACCACACGGATTTTATTTATGTTAGCAAGATCATTTCCACCGTTTTTCTTACACAGCTCATCGGAAACAGCAGATGTGACATGATCCGATGACTTTTGGATCTCGTATTCGCACCATTGGTATATTCAGACCTATTGTGAATTCAACGATGCCCCTGACTTCGTGTAACTACAGCCAGGTTATAGCAATAAAGTTGTCGGCTGTAACAAGCCAACTCGTCCGGTTCCTTAGGAAGATGCATTTTTTTTTTAACGAAAGACATGGTTAGAAGCCCTTCAGTTTCCTGTCTCAGATGACTGAAAAAGGACTCAGCCTGCAGCGAATGAAGCTTCTGTTTTGCCTTTATTGTGATTCACCACAAAATATGCGTATGTCACATCCTTAAGAGATCTTTCAACATGTCTAGCGCATTGTCTTGGAGACTGTTCGTCCTTGCAGTATTTCAAAATAAAGCAATCTTTGGTGACCTTATTGTTTGTACTGTATAAAGCTTCATGAAAACTCTGAGTAGAGTTCATGGTTAGAAGTCGGTACAATTTTGTACTTCCTCTGTGGTCTTGAGTTGGAAAGGTATGCGAAGTAGCTGAATTGAACAGAAACCAAAGTCATTGATATTTATTTACAAATAACACATCACTATAAAAATAACGAAATTATGACTTTTGAAACTAAACAATCAGAAAATTCATACAGACATCACACGAAAAAGTAAATAGGGTTAGGTCGTCTCTCTCCTACTTTGATTACTTCCCTTTGGAGCATTCAGCTTTGTTTTTCTTTTGCATGCTTCGTTTGGAGAATTTCTGACACATTCGTTTCCATTTTCACCATAAAAATCCGATTCGAAACAGAACAAAAACATAGTAACGAAAGTGCTAACACACACACACACACACACACACACACACACACACACACAAACACAAACGCATACACACACACAGCACGCAAATAAACAGGACAAGATGGATGCCGCATACCAAGTCCTGTGTTCCGATTGCCTACCGATGGAGTGAAACAACACCTGTTTCGACTTCACCGTTTTTGAAGCAAAGCCACACTATTAAACCGGTTTTTAAAGCACTTTCATCCATTTTTGACACACATTCAGACTACCATCCGATGCAGCACGGAAAAAAGTAAATGAAAACCGATATCAGAATACTGAAAGAAATGGGCTTGGCTGTTTTTGGTACTAAGATCCTCAGTTAGTGTTAGTGTTTAACAAACATTTCTTGTTAAACTGATAGCTCTGTGACATTCGCGCCTGTCAACTCTTGCTTTCTGTGGAATTGTGGAATTGGAACTAATACATTCTTCTTTAAGTCTGAGGTATTTCGCCTATCACATACATCGTGCACACCAGGCGGAGTAATTTTGTCATGCTTGCTTCACCCAAGGAAATCAGTAGTTCGGGCGGAATGTCGCCTACTCCAGGGGCCTTGTTTCGACTCAGTTTCTTCGCGCTCTGCGAAATTACTCTTACAGTATCTGTCATTACAGAGCAATAAATTGTCTTCAGTGTTTCCTGAGACATTACTCATTGTGCCATCAACCCAAAGCCGTCGAAACACGGACCTTGCATCCGAACGTTGAGCGTTGAGCGTTCCGAGTTTCTGACGTCATACCGTGGAATTGCAAGTTAGGGAGCCTTCCCAATGGTGCAGAGCATGTCAGATATTCTGAGCGTGCGTCTGAGCGTTGACCAATGAGATGGTACAACGCCACCTACGTCAAATGCACTCCGTCCCGGGCCTCGCAGTCCGTCTCCCTTTGCCACAGAGTTGAGAGGCTCTTTATTGGCATTCATTTCAAGCATATACGTATATATGCCGTTTCTGGGCACCAGCAAATTGAGACTCACTCGAAAACCCGTTGTTAACTGTGGGATTCGTTGCAATAAAATAACGAGAAAAATCATATTCGTGGCAAAAGAATTATTGTAACTTGTGTATTATGAGGGTATGCCATTTGAAGGCAACGACTCGCTGAGGATCCACCAAAACCGCATTGAATCTTCGTTGATCCATTATGGATCGTGGGACAACGGCTGGCATGAACTTCTTGATGCAATAATTTACCAACAGCCGTATGTATTGTAGAAATTTATTTTATTTTATGAACTTCTATGTGCTACCAGTTTCGGCATTACAATGACGCCATCTTCAGGCCCCACTCGTCATAGTCGTAAAATCGCATACACCGAAGGAGCCATATAACTAGATCCGTGAATCAAATCGTCCTGCAACAGATCCAGTTATATAGCTCCTTCCGTGTATGCGATTTTACGACTATGACGAGTGGGGCCTGAAGATGGCATCATTGTAATGCCTAAACTGGTAGCACATAGAAGTTCATAAAATAAAATAAATTTCTACAATACATACGGCTGTTGGTAAATTATTGCATCAAGAAAAACGCATTGGTCTTGGTACTATTTGTTATAATTAAATTTTTGTTAAGCTACGATTAAAGCTTTTAGGAAGTGGCAAAATGCTAGGATTGGCCATCAATGGTTCGTCGCCCCTACAGCATGATGAGTGGCGTTAACCAACCACATGCAGGTGTGTGTTATGACGGTGGTTCGCGTCCCGTCACGTTTAACTTTTTTTACCTAACATTCGCGTTTGTAATAGATTCTGATGCTTTATCATTAGTTTAGTAAAAGCATATACTGTAATATTTGATGTCATGCAAATATTCTATTGGCTTAATCTACAGGACAGCTTGCGCTACTTGTACAGAAATGTTTTGCTCATTTTTCTTTTAAATTCCATAATGGAAATGAGCGTTTGGAGTCATTGGCCGGGAGGCCCCTTGCGGGGCAGGTCCGGCCGCCTTGGTGCCGGTCTTATTACAGTCGACGGCACATTGGGCGACCTGCCCGCCGGATGGGGATGAAATGATAACTAGGACAACACAACACCCAGTCCCTGAGCGGAGAAAGTCCCCGACCCAGCCAGGAATCGAACTCGGGCCCGTAGGACGGCAATCCGTCACGCTGACCACTCAGCTATCGGGGCGGACTTTTAAATTCCGTAATTCACATGTTGTAAAAATTCTGCTACTGGGTAGGAACAGTGATCAAGTAAGAATGACGTTGGGGTTTTACTAAAATGATGAAATAAAGTTTATCTTATGTGGAACACGATCGCAAATTTGTATTGCACTGTTTGTAATGGAACTTTTATAAGCCCGCGTCCTTATGACTTTCCTTTCTGTCTTAAAACGTGTACATGTATATTGAAGTTTTTATTCATATATATTACATATAGAACAACGTGACTAGCATATGGACGATGGAGGAAATGTGCCTTTTAATAGAGTTAACGTGGGAGCTTTACGCGCTCCGGTTTAGTAAGGACGGCAGGAGAGAAAGGAGCCGATCAGACGGACGTAGTTAATAGGAAGGGCGAAGGTTTGGAGCTTGAAGAGGAGACCGGAATGCCATACGCGGTCATATGCACGTTCGAGGTCCAGGGAGAGGAAGATTGCGGAGCGACGGGAATTAAGCTGTTCAGAAAGGAGATGAGTGAGGTGAAGGAGAAGGTCGTCGGAAGAGAAGGACGGCCGAAAGCCACACTGGGTAACGGGAAGGAGGCGGTGCTGGCGGAGATGCTGGTGGATGCGTCGGGTGAGGATAGATTCCAGGACCTTGCTGAAGACCGAGGTAAGGCAGATGGGACGGTAGGAGGAGACGGCGGACTGCGGTTTGCCAGGTTTAAGGAACATGAGGATACGGGAGGTTTTCCACAGGTCGGGGTAGTAACCGGTGGACAGGACTACATTGTAGAGCCTGGCCAGGGTGGAGAGGAAAGAGACAGGAGCTTCACGAAGGTGACGGTAGGTGACATGATCGTGACCAGGAGCAGTGTTGCGTTTTGTGCGGAGTGTAGCAATGAGATCCTGTGTAGTGATAGGGGCATTGAGTTCCGTGTGTGCAATGTTGTCCAAGTACTGGAAACCCGGGGCGAGGGGAGGGACGGAGGTGTCAGTTCGATCGCGGACATCCGGGAAGAGGGAGTAATCGAACTGGGGATCATCGGGGATGGAAAAGACGTCGGAGAGGTAGGAGGCAAAGTGATTGGCCTTACTAAGGGTGTCAGGGAAAGGGTGATCATCATGGAGAAGAGGATAATAGGGGGAGGGTTTAGTTCCGGTAAGGCGACGGAAGGCCGACCAGAACTTGGACGAGTTGATTGGCAGGGTAGCATTTAAACGGGTGCATGTCTGTCGCCAGTCCCGGCGTTTCTTAGCCGCGAGCAAATTACGAATGTGTCGCTGGAGTTGCCGGTGGCGTCGTAGTGTGTCCGGGTCACGCGTGCGCAGGAAGGCACGGTAGAGACGACGGGATTCACGGAGGAGGAGGACGGCCTGTGGGGGTAAGGTAGGACGGTGGGGGTGGACGGCGACAGTAGGGACGTGGGCCTCCATGGCCTCAGACAAGGTCTGCTGGAGAAAGGAGGCGGCATGGGTGACATCGTCAGGGTGGTGGTAGGTGAAGGGGTGGCTATCGACCTGGGTGGAAAGGGTAGCCCGGTAGGCATTCCAGTCGGCACGGGAATAGTCGTGGACAAACTTAGGGGGAGGGTCAGTACGAGGGTCAGGGCGAGGGCGACGACCGTCTGAAACAGTGAGGAGGACAGGGAAATGGTCGCTACCAATAGGCTCCAGGACATCCACCGTTATGCGGCCAAGGAGGTTGGGGGAGGAGAGGATAACATCAGGAGTGGAGTTGGATTCGGGACGGGTATGCTGGGGGATGGGGACCAGGTCGCCTTGAAGGGTGGAGAGGAACCGATGCCACCGCCGTAACTGGGCAGCGGAACGACTATGGATGTTGAGGTCGGCGGCGATCACGTAGGAGGAAAAGGTACGATCGACATGGGAGAGGAAGTCGAAGGGAATAGGAGCGTTGGGGCAGACATAGATGGTGGCGCAGGTAACGGTAAGGCCGGGGAAGAAGAGACTAAGGGTCAGGTGTTCAGTGGGGTCGGGAAGGAGAGGTTGGAGCCGAACGGGGATCTGGCAGTGGTGACCAATGGCAACTCCGCCACGCGCAATTGGGAGGGGATTATCGGAGCGGTGGAGGAGGTAGGGCGAAGTGTGAATGGTGTGGTGGGGTTGGAGGAAGGTTTCATTAAGGAGGAAGGCATCCACACGGTGGGTGGCAAGGGTGTGCAGGAAGAGGTTCCTGTTGGCGGATAGGGAGCGGATGTTGTTGAAAAGGATACGTTGCTGTCGCGCCATGATAGGGATTTAGACGAGGGTGTCAAGGCGGGAGAAGGTGAAATGGGCCTGGTTGTTGGAGTAGGTGGCGTACATCTTGAGTTGGAATATGGAACGTGCGGCAAGGGAGATCTGCTGGAGAGTGTGGGGGCGCTGAAAGGGATGAACATTCTGGAGGACGATGGTAAGGAACCTGATGATGTCCTCAGCAGTGGGGGGGGACGAAGGGAATTGCCAGGAGGGGTGGGGGCGTCCAGGGGACGGACAGGGACGGTGAGTTCAGTAGTGGTTGGAGGGGGTCGGGCTTTACACTTTTGGGAGTAGGTGGGATGGGGGAGATGGCAGGTATTGCAGGAAGGAGGGGATTGGAGGTTAGGGCACTGCCGGAGGAAGTGCGCTTGCCGACAATGCGGGCAGGTGGGGGCCTTGCGGCACTCAGCTGTGGGGTGCGCATTATAGCGCAGACACCTCTGGCAGCGCAGGGATTGAGGAGGGGAACGGGAGGGGTCGACCTTGTACCGCTGGTGGAAGAGGAGGGCACCCTCCTTCAGGAGATGGTCAATGGGGGGGGCGTCCTCAGACAAAACCCGCATAAGGCGGGTGGGGCCAGCTGAGTTGAAAATGCGGCGGACCGCCCGCACCTCCAGTGTGGGATGGGCCTTGAGCTCCGCCAACACCTCCTCCTCCGTGATCGACGGACTGAGCCGCGTGATCACGGCGGTGAGGGTCGGCGGGCGATGTGGGGGTTGGGGTTGGCGGGTAGGAGATGGAGAAGGAGCAGGGGTAAGGGAGGCATTGGGACCAAAACGGGTGATGGGGAGACGGGAGAGGATGTCAGTATGGAGGGTTGGGCTGGGGGAGGAGATGAGAACAGAATCCCGTCTGGGGTAAGGAGAGAGATGGGGGCACCAGGGAAATGTTGGCGGAGGAGGAGGGAGAGGTTCCGGGCCTCGAGAAAGGAAGGATCGGGATGGGACAGGAGATATTTGTATAAACTGGGGAGGGAGGAGGAGGAGGAGGTGGGAGCAGGGCCAGGCGGAGACACATCCATGGCACCCTGGGGGGGGGGGATGGAGGTCGGGGCGGGGCCTTTTTGGGAGCGGAGGAGGTGGGGGTACCACTAGGGCGTTTGATGGCGGCAGAAGGGCGGGTGGTGACATGAGGGACGGGAGCGATGGGGAGGTGGTGTGAAGGGACAGGTCCCGGCGTGGACGCAGCAGTCGGCGCCGGAGATGGTGACGGTGAAGGCGATGGTGACGGCGACGATGATGACGGTGGTGGCAGTGATGGCGAAGGCGACAGGGAGAGCTGGGCATGGACAGGGAGAGTGAGGAGAGGTGGGATGGAAGGAGGGGGGTGTGACTGAGCACACCAAGTTATAATAGTGGAGGCGGCGGAAGGTGAGGTATAGACGATGGCGGTGGTGGTAGTGGTGGCGGTGGTGGTGGGGGCGGACATGACGACAGGGAGAAAAAACGCACAGCACGAAAAGGAAAGGACACAAAACGGGGAACAGACGAAGACGAAGACGAAGACGAAGACGAAGACGAAGACGAAGACGAAGACGAAGACGAAGACGAAGACGAAGACCAGGGTCGGACGACCAGGGTCGGACGGCGACGGCGACGGCGACGGCGACGGCGACGGCGACGGCGACGGCGGGCGGCAGGAACGCCGCAGCTGCTGCTGCCGCGGACGGGGCCGGGGCTGCTGCTGCTGCTGCTGCTGCTGCCACAGGAGGAGGGCTGGCTGGCTGGCTGGCTGGCTGGCTGGCTGGCTGGCTGCCGGTGGGGTCGCTGCTGCAGGCCGGGACCGGGAACGGGACGGCTGCTGCTACTGCTGCTGGACCGCGGCGGCTCTGCTGGGCTGGCTGGCTGGCTGGCTGGCTGGCTGGCTGGCTGGCTGCCGGTGGGGTCGCTGCTGCAGGCCGGGACCGGGAACGGGACGGCTGCTGCTACTGCTGCTGGACCGCGGCGGCTCTGCTGGGCTGGCTGGCTGGCTGGCTGGCTGGCTGGCACCTGGAACACCTAGCACTTCGATAAGCGCTGGAATTGCACTATCGAAGGGCGGTAACCTTTCGGGGGACCGCCGGAGATGTATAACATTGTGGGTTCCACCGTTGCCTTATACAACTGGAGTTTAGTCTTAGGGTTGAGATCCTTACTCTTCAGTAACGGAATCAATGACTTGGCCATCTTCTGGGCTGCAGTCTTCTTGTCGTCAATATGCTGCGTAAAGAGTAATTTTTTGTCAAGGTAGACGCCGACGTACTTCACTCCCGGCGACCATGGGATAAATTGATCAGATATTTGGAGTCTGTCGTTCAGAACTGGTTTCCTCCGTGTGAACAGAACGGCTGCCGTCTTCGTCGGTGTTGTGTACATAGTTCCGCGTAGTCAGCGCGTACACAACTTTCCCACTAGAGAGCGCCCCGCTAAGCACAACAGCGCAGGCGCACTACTCGTCCGTCTCCGCTCTACGAGATGGCGCTGCCATAAAGACGGACAAAATTCTGCTTCCGCCGATCCGCGTATTAATATGTAACGCAGCCAATGAGATTGCTGCTAGGGTAGAACCTTTTCTCCTCGCGGATCACACTCGCGCAGTGATACCTGAACGCGCGAGGTATTATAACGAGTGTACAGACCTCCAATTAGTCAGTCTGCATTTGTCTGCACCAGTCCATACCAGTCTGTATTTGTCTGCACCAGTCTGTACCAGTCTGCATTAGTCTGTAGTCAAGTTTCAGTCTGCACCTAATAGGATTATCATATTCCTGTACATAGCCATGACGATAAATGAATAAACACTTGACAAGTATCAGAGATGTGAGAATAAGACTAACGTACCAAGACCAAAGGAACTTCAGATTGTCCATTGTAAACAGCATCCCGAATCAAGTTACGTAATTTCTATGATTTTTATTATTTCAATGAATGTGTGTGAATATTAATCAAGTTCTGTTTAAAGTTCGTCACCGTCAATCTGCTACTCTAAGCGTGCAAGTGGCATTTCTATCGTCTGACCTAACGGCAGAAGATCAACACGCGACGATAAGACCATGAGACATATTGCTGACACTCGCCTATTTCGTTAGAGCGACAAGTCAAATAATCTGATGGTGTGTGTACCGAAGGTCTTACAGTACGCACACCACAGTCGGGTTGATCGTTACCTTATTTTGCAGCGCCCAGCGTTCCATTACAGCAAGTTGCCGTTGCATCCTAGCGATTAGCTGGTCCAAGTGTCGTCCAGTTGTCAGAAAGGCCGTATCGTCCGCATAAAAACTCCCCCGTAACAAGTAAACAGTGTGATTTACGAACTAGAAACATCTCACAACTGCCGCATGAGTGCGTTGCGATCGCTTACACCACGTTGGGGCCTACGTACCGCACGCACAAGTCGCTTAGCTTCTGAGAGTTCAGCAGCACGTTGAACTCAGCACGCAAGACGTTGACGTTCGACAGCACGGTCCGCGTGCCGACTAGAGATGGGTAGTTTGCGAACGAACGGGTGCAAAGGAGCGGTTCACCAAGATGAACGAAAGGACCAAGGAACGAATTCCAAGGAACGATCGGTTCATTGTTCACTTCGGTCGCGGCGGTCTACTTACAGTTCCCGGGAACGAGGAACGATCGGTTCATAGTTCACTAGTTCACTTCGATCGCGGGGGTCACTTCGGCAGTTCTCGTTCCAGCCTCGGTCGCGTGCTCGTCTCAGTCTCGGTCTCCCTCGGCCGCACTCGTCGTTCTTCGCATGACCACCTGTCTCAGTTCCACTGCCGACTGGTCCTTGTTAGTTCAGTATCCAGTTGTTGGCCTATTTTAGATGTGTTCCAAACTGTTCTTGCACTTGGTTCTGGCTATTCAGCGTCCACGAGCGATAATCAAAAAGTATTTTATAGTTACGTAAATTACATAAAAATTACGTTGTATGTAATATGTACGTCTTTTCAGGTAACAAAAGGTCGTATCAGCTCACTTCATTATATCGATGAACAGCAGAAGACATGCTTATAACAAGGCAAGTATTTTTTGTTATTCATATATTTTTTGATTTCATCGACTTGATTTAGCAGGTAACTTTCAATAATTTGCTTAATTTTTAGTGTAAGAAAATTCATATAAAACTATTTTCGTGTATCTTTCATACACAAAACATTACATTTAGGAAGGCTCTAATTATTTTTAAGTTTGGTTGTTTCCAACTTGAATTACCTGCTAGTTTGGTTTCTTTGAAACAAAAAAAAAAGGTGGGTTGTGGATCATTTTGGCTCAGTAGGAAAAGCGGTGCCTCTCCATTTCAAAAGACATAGATTGCCGTAAAATCATATTTACTTTTAATCTCAAAAACATTTGTTCAGAAGGAGATTTCAAACCAAAAACTTTATTACTGCGAACTCAATTATTATTATTATTATTATTATTATTATTATTATTATTATTATTATTATTATTGCTGCATTAACGTTAATAATGCAACATAAAAACCTAACTTTACCAAGTATGAGAAAAGCACACTTTATTTTATGCTTCCATAAAGTTTCTACTTCGCCTACGAACTCAGAGACAACGTGAAGTATATATAGGGTGTAAACGATTATTGTTTACAAAGAAGCATAGCTATGTAGTGGAAGTCGAAACGAAGAATTTTATACAAGGCACTTGTGGTCTATTAAGTTGGGAAACAGCCACCAACAGGTTTACAAGACTACATGAGCTATAGTCCATGCACGTCGCAAGAGATTTTCATGTTCTCTTCTCCAGCTCACTACACATCGTCATCGATTGTTTCGCAATTGTTGCTTGCATTACCTTCTTATTTCTTCACTGTCTAATTATTACATGTTTGTCTGTTTGTTGTATCTGCTCGTAACGGGCAACACATCGTCCGTAATTGGCGAGCAGTCTGTACTTGGGGCTTGTTTTCCGTGCGCCACCCTATATTGCTTCCCTGAGATCACAAGGCTACGGTTGGCTAAACGACAGATTCTAGAGAATCACAGAAATTACTTCTAAAAGTGTGTAAGAATTCTGTAATGAATAAAAACTCTATACTCCAGGGGGGAGGCAAGTGCCCCCTCTTGGTGCCCTCCATCCTTCAGTCACCTGCACCACTAGTTTTCAGCTTTTCATAAGAACCATATACCAATCAAAAGAACGGTGAACGAGTAAAGATGAACGGTTCGCAAAAAAGAACGATCAGCAGTGAACTAGTTCCCAAGGATGAACGAGTTTGCCCATCTCTAGTGCCGACGGATTAATCCCCGGGGGAGGGGGGGTAAAGAGTGTGAGGACGCGAGTGGGCAGGTACTCGTACGTAGCTGGGCGAGGCAGACAGCGAGCGCCGCCACTGCTTCGCAGCCCAGCCGCCTCCGCTGGTTCTCTCGTTTTGGCCGCACGCAGCTGCGGCTGCGTCTGCGCCGCCGCCAGTCCTGATTGAGACAACGGCGGAGCGGCGCTCGGAATGCAGGTTGCCATTCCGGGAAGCCACCCGGCGCCGTTTAATTCGCTTTTTTGTCGCGGCCGGTCGCCGTCCGGCTCGGCCATTAGGCACTCCGGCCCGGCAGTCGCAGACACATTCACCGCGCCGCCAGTGGCGCTCCGGCGCATTTCTTTTGTTCTTCTTCTCACTTCCCGAACCTGACTCTTTTTGCCTCGGAGCATAGTGCAATGCAAACATAAATTAGCCGCTAACTAAATAGTATTTCCGGACGCTGTGCATTCCTGCGGATGGGTGTCCATCGTCAGCTGACTGTTCTTTGCGGTAGACGCAGCTGGTGGAGTAGCAGGTGTTGCGAGACGTCCACAAATACAGGAAACCAACTGTGCAGCAGGCACATTAATGAGACCACCTGTCAGAAGCTCGAATAACCTGCTTTTGCAGCGCGGATCGCTGCGAGCCGTACAGGAAGAGGGTGAATGAGGTTCTGGAAGGTACTTAAACATCGGTAAACTCTCGATTAATCGATAGCAACTGCACTATCGTCACTATCGGTAGTCTGGTTTAACTATCGATAGTCCTATCGTTTATAATGTAATTCTTTTTCAATGGTGCCTGAAAAATTGTCGTTTCCTAATACCTCCATGGCGTTTGGAGGGCAGAGTGAAAGTATATGGTATTGAGGTACTTAACCAACATCAAATGTGGTGGCGCCTTGGCCATTCTACGTTATTTATAAATATGTTGGTAACAGATTGGTCGCTGTGGGCGAGGGGTCGTGAGAGAGGTAATTTTCTTGTTTCTCTTACAGTGATGGAAACTCACGGTCCTGCGTATCTCGTACCGATCAGATCTTTATAGTAACAACTATATACGTAAATAACATGGATTCGTGAATGTGCATTATACTGAAGAGGGGCAGCAGCCCTTTCAGTAGTTGCAGGGGCAACAGTCTGGATGATTAACTGATCTGGCCTTGCAACACTAACCAAAACGGCCTTGCTGTGCTCGTACTGCGAACGGCTAAAAGCAAGGGGTAACTACAGCCGTAACTTTTCCGAGGGCACGCAGCTTTACTGTATGATTAAATGATGATGGCGTCCTCTTCGGTAAAATATTCCGGAAGTAAAATAGTCCCCCATTCGCATCTCCGGGTGGGGACTACTCGAGAGGATGTCGTTATCAGGAGAAAGAAAACTGGCATTCCACGCATCGGAGCCTGGAATGTATGATCCCTTAATGGGGCAGGTAGGTTAGAAAATTTAAAAAGGGAAATGGATAGGTTGAAGTTAGATATAGTGGGAATTGGTGGCAGGAGGAACAAGACTTTTGGTCGGGCGAATACAGGGCTATAAATACAAAGCAAATAGGGGTAATGCAGGAGTCGGTTTAATAATGAATAAAAAATAGGAGTGCGGGTAAGCTACCTCAAACAGCATAGTGAACACATTATTGTGGCCAAGATAGACACGAAGCCCACGCCTACTACAGTAGTACAAGTTTATATGCCAACTAGCTCTGCAAAAGACGAAGAAATTGAATAAATGTATGATGAAATAGGTAGTGAAGGGAGACGAAAATTTAATAGTCATGGGTGACTGGAATTCGGCAGTAGGAAAAGGGAAAGAAGGAAACATAGTGGGTGAATATGGATTGGGGGAGAGAAATGAAAGAGGAAGCCGTCTGGTAGAATTTTGCACAGAGCATAACTTAATCATAGCTAACACTTGGTTCAAGAATCATAAAAGAAGGTTGTATACATGGAAGAATCCTGGAGATACTAGAAGGTATTAGATAGATTATATTATGGTAAGACAGAGATTTAGAAACCAGGTTTTAAATTGTAAGACATTTCCAGGGGCAGATGTGGACTCTGACCACAATCTATTGGTTATGAACTGTAGATTAAAACTGAAGAAACTGCAAAAAGGTGGCAATTTAAGAAGATGGGACCTGGATAAACTGACTAAACCAGAGGTTGTACAGAGTTTCAGGGAGAGCATAAAGGAACAATTGACAATAATGGGGGAAAGAAATATAGTAGAAGAAGAATGGCTAGCTCTGAGGGATGAAGTAGGGAAGGCAGCAGAGGTTCAAGTAGGTAACAAGACGAGGGCTAGTAGAAATCCTTGGGTAACAGAAGAAATATTGAACTTAATTGATGAAAGGAGAAAATATAAAAATGCAGTAAATGAAGTAGTCAAAAAGGAACACGAACGTCTCAAAAATTAGATCGACAGAAAGTGCAAAATGGCTGACCAGGGATGGCTAGAGGACAAATGTGAGGATGTAGAGGCTTATCTCAGTAGGGGTAAGATAGATACTGCCTACAGGAAAATTAAAGAGACCTTTGGAGAAAAGAGAACCACTTGTATGCATATCAAGAGCGCAGATGGAAAGCCAGTTCTAAGCAAAGAAGGGAAAGCTGAAAAGTTGAAGGAGTATATAGACGGTCTATACAAGGGCGATGTACTTGAGGACAATATTATGGAAATGGAACAGGATGTAGATGAAGATGAAATGGGAGCTATGATACTGCGTGACGAGTTTGACAGAGTACTGAAAGATCTGAGTCGAGACAAGGCCCTGGGAGTAGACAACATTCCATTAGAACTTCTGACAGCCTTGGGAGAGCCAGTCCTGACAAAACTCTACCATCTGGTGAGCAAGATGTATGAGACAGGCGAAATACCCTCAGACTTCAAGAAGAATATAATAATTCCAAACCTAAAGAAAGCAGGTGTTGACAGATGTGAAAATTACCGAACTATCAGTTTAATAAGTCACGGTTGCAAAATATTAACGCGAATTCTTTACATACGAATGGAAAAACTAGTAGAAGCCGACCTCGGGGAAGATCAGTTTGGATTCCGTAGAAATATCGGAACACGTGAGGCAATACTGACCCTACGACTTATCTTAGGAGCTAGGTTAAGGAAAGGCAAACCTACGTTTCTAGCATTTGTAGACTTAGAGAAAGCTTTTGAGAATGTTGAATAGAATACTCTCTTTCAAATTCTGAAGGTGGCAGGGGTAACAGACAGGGAGCGAAGGCTATTTGCAATTTGTGCAGAAACCAGATGGCAGTTATAAGAGTTGAGGGGCATGAAAGGGAAGCAGTGGTTGGGAAGGGAGTGAGACAGGGTTGTAGCCTATCCCCGATGTTATTCAATCTGTATACTGAGCAAGCAGTGAATCAAACAAAAGAAAAATTCGGAGTAGGTATTAAAATCCATGGAGAAGAAATAAAAAATTTGAGGTTCGCCGATGACATTGTAATTCTGTCAGAGACAGCAAAGGACTTGGAAGAGCAGTTGAACGGAATGGATAGTGTCTTGAAAGGAGGATATGAGATGAACATCAACAAAAGCAAAACGAGAATAATGGAATGTAGTCGAATTAAGTCGGGTGATGCTGAGGGAATTAGATTAGGAAATGAGACACTTAAAGTAGTAAAGGAGTTTTGCTATTTGGGGAGCAAAATAACTGATGATGGTCGAAGTAGAGAGGATATAAAATGTAGACTAGCAATGGCAAGGAAAGCGTTTCTGAAGAACAGAAATTTGTTAACATCGAGTATAGGTTTAAATGCCAGGAAGTCGTTTCTGAAAGTATTTGTATGGAGTGTAGCCATGTATGGAAGTGGAACATGGACGATAAATGGTTTGGACAAGAAGAGAATAGAAGCTTTCGAAATGTGGTGCTACAGAAAAATTCTGAAGATGGGTAGATCACATAACTAATGAGGATGTATTGAATAGGACTGGGGAGAAGAGGAGTTTGTGGCACGACTTGACAAGGGACCGGTTGGTAGGACATGTTCTGAGGCATCAAAGGATCACCAATTTAGTATTGGAGGGTAAAAATCGTAGAGGGAGACCAAGAGATGAATACACTAAGCAGATTCAGAAGGATGTAGGCTGCAGTAGGTACTGGGAGATGAAGAAGCTTGCACAGGATAGAGTAGCGTGGAGAGATGCTTCAAACCAGTCTCAGGACTGAAGACCACAACAACAACAACAACAACAACAACAACTGATTATCATCTTCAAATATGTGGTCTTACGCACTTTTAGCAAGGAATACAAATGTAAATAAGGCTGTTGTAATACAACACAGTTAGTGGGGGTGAGGGACTGTTAAAGATTTGTTAAGTGTTTGTAATTGTACTGTATAACGCATTTTAAAATAAATACAATTATTGTCAAATGGTTCAAATGGCTCTGAGCGGTATGGGACTTAACACCTGAAGCCATCAGTGCCCTAGAACTTAGAACTACTTACACCTAACTAACCTAAGGACATCACACACATCCGTGCCCGAGGCAGGATTCGAACCTGGTACCGGAGCAGTCGCGCTGTTCCGGACCGAAGAGCCTAGAACCGTTCGGTCAGAGCGGCCGCACAATTATGATCGTTATTAATTAAACGCACCTGTTAGTGCCCTCTTCAAAGCAGAAACGATTTCCAAAATTTTATTGAAAACAAATGCTGTTGTGACTTTCTTTCATAGCTCTACAATAGCTAGTGACAAACCGGACGAGCGGTTCTAGGCGCTTCAGTCTGGAACCGCGCGACCGCTACGGTCGCAGGTTCGAATCCTGCCTCGGGCATGGACGTGTGTGATGTCCTTAGGTTAGTTAGGTTTAAGTAGTTCTACGTTCTAGGAGGCTGATGACGTCAGATGTTAAGTCCCATAGTGCTCAGAGCCATTTGAACCGTTTGAACAAACCGGGCAATGTTCAAAAAAGAGCAAACAAAAAAGAACAGACTGATATAACAGGTTCCGACCCGATGGAATAGTTCATGCCAATTCAATTCAATTCAATTCAATTCACACGCTCAAAAGAATTGTGGAAGTACGAAATGCATTGCCTACCCTCACAGCAGAAAATTACGTAGCTATACAACAAATGATAGTTCTTTTTGATCCTTTTGAAGTAACAACAACAAGTATCTCAGGGGAGTCATACATCACTGCTTCCTTAATTATGCCAGTTTGAGACTTGGAAAGCACCTTAACAGCTGATGAAGGACGAAGTGATTTGGCTTCCTTGATTAAATCAGTTAATACAAGAGTGAAACCATTTAACACATTGACTGTTAATATGCTTGTGACATTATTAGATCATACGTTTAAAAAACGTGTTTCAGGACATTTCAAGAGGCAGAGAATGCTGCAGAAATACTTCAGAAAGAGTATGCTGCTATCATTGCATCAAGTACAGGAATAATACTTAAAACAGAGGCATCCATGAGCAATGATAATACGTCTGCTGATACTTCAGTCTGAAATTGGATGATCTAGTTTTTTTGCCCAATTAGCAGCAGCGTAACGTCGATTCCGTTATACCAGTTAGTGGTTCCATAACTGACCTACATCAATATTCTGAAAAACTTGCAATAGACAAGCATGCCTGTGTGTTAGAATATTGTACAAAACCTAATAGTGTGTTGCGTGTAATGCCCACTAAATTTTTACGGTGTCCAGCGACTCCAATTCTTCTGGAGAAGGTTTTCTCCAAGGCAGTAAAAATAATTACTGAAGAGCGCAACAGAATAAAGGAGGAGACTTTAAACATCTTACTTTCATCTTTTAATGTTGTATTTTAAACAACAGACTGAAGGAGAAAGAATTTAAGCACCTCTTTTATTTTTGTATTTTAAGTAATAGAAAGCTTTTTTTCATTTGAAATACCTGCACAAAACAATCGATAGTTAATCGATACACCGACAGCTATTAAAAACATCATCGGTAGTATTGGAGGTGTCAACTATCGTTGTTTAAGTAACACTAGGTTTCTCAGTTACGGATGGCGCGAATAGCTTGGTCGATGTGGTCCCACAGGTTCTCGATTTGGTTTAGATCCGGGAAGTCTGGCTGCCAGGGGAGTCCGGATAACTCGTCCTGGTGCTCTTTGAACCACCCATGCACACTACGAGCTGGACGACAAATCGCCTGTCCAGCTGGCAGAAGCCATTGCGCTGAGGAGAAACATACTGCATCTATGTGTGAACATGGTCCCCAACGCTAGATGCATACTCGTGTTGAGCCATTGTGCTCTCCAGACGAGACCACACAGGGAATGCCACGAAAACATCCTCGACCATAACACTCCCTCCTCGGTTTTGCTTTCAGACGTTCCACCGGCCATATGTCCAATGGAGCACAAGACGTGATTCGTCTGAAAAAGGCTTTAATCCTTACAGTCAACATTGTTGAAGACACTATTAAGATTTTACACGTTTTGCTGTTTCGAGGAAACGATTTTGTCTGGGTCTGGTACAATATTCCTTGAGATTGTTAACCTCAAAGAATTAGTCAAATTTTTATCGCTAAGTAGTGAACGGTTCTTAGTTTTAGCAAGCTTTAAAAGGGAAAAAAAGCGCTCACAGACATACGTGGAACCAAACAATGAGAGAACTTTGGCGGTGTTCGACTCGACGAGCAACAGTTTGAGGCGAAAGAGCTATTTTTCTCAAATTTTTCCATGAGGTGTGCTGGACAAGTACAAGTTGCCGAGTCGACCATGCAATCCTTTATGAGATTGCTAGCCGGAAAGGGATTCCCTGCTTCCTCAATTCTCAGCGAGCATTTGTAACTTGCGCACAAACTTTATGCACCTGTTCCCTGCCTCTAACACGGCAAAAAAAAGCCTTACAGTTAATTTTGTACAATCCTGTTTTTAAAACACTTTTCTTATTTTAACAATTAATTGTTTCATTTATTGAAACCCAAATAAAAAACTAACAAAAAAAAGATTGGTTTTAGGTGCGTTTTCCCCCAGTTCCTCTGAAAAGCGGTAACACGCGCTAGCAAGGACAGCGAAGTGTGGCCGCAAAATCAATTTTTATCTATTGGAATATTTGCGTTTTAGTTAATTGAAAACATAGATCAAACTACAACATACGTTTTCCCATCCGTCAAAACATAAATACATAAAAACAAAGAATGACTCTTATGAGATTTTTCTGTCAGAGAGGGTGTTTGTGATTGGTTTTCACAAAGTGGCAAAAAATTACGCACCTGAAACTTTTCCTTATGTCTGTGAGACGCGATTTACTACAACCCAAACATAAAAATTAACCGAGAAGAAATGTTCCTTCTTACTGCCAACCTGGTGTTCGATAACTGGCATATCGTTAAGCGACGAATGATGTTATGAAATATAGTTTTATCTGTCATCTTTATAAATGATAAAGAGTCATGCGATGTTGTTGTTGGGGTCTTCAGTCCTGAGACTGGTTTGATGCAGCTCTCCATGCTACTCTACCCTGTGCAAGCTTCTTCATCTCCCAGTACCTACTGCAACCTACATCCTTCTGAATCTGCTTAGTGTATTCATCTCTTGGTCTCCCCCTACGATTTTTACCCTCCACCCTGCCCTCCAATACTAAATTGGTGATCCCTTGATGCCTCAGAACATGTCCTACCAACCGATCCCTTCTTCTGCTCAAGTTGTGCCACAAACTTCTCTTCTCCCCAATCCTATTCAATACTTCCTCGTTAGTTATGTGGTGTACCCATCTAATCTTCAGCATTCTTCTGTAGCACCACATTTCGAAAGCTTCTATTCTCTTCTTGTCCAAACTATTTACCGTCCATGTTTCACTTCCATACATGGCTACACACCATACAAATACTTTCAGAAATGACTTCCTGACACTTAAATCTATACTCGATGTTAACAAATTTCTCTTCTTCAGAAACGCTTTCCTTGCCATTGCCAGTCTACATTTTATATCCTCTCTACTTCGACCATCATCAGTTATTTTGCTCCCCAAATAGCAAAACTCCTTTACTACTTTAAGTGTCTCATTTCCTAATCTAATACCCTCAACATCACCCGACTTAATTCGACTACATTCCATGATCCTCGTTTTGCTTTTGTTGATGTTCATATTATACTTTCCTTTCAAGACACTGTCCATTCCGTTCAACTGCTCTTCCAAGTCCTTTGCTGTCTCTGACAGAATTACAATGTCATCGGCGAACCTCAAAGTTTTTATTTCTTCTCCATGGATTTTAATACCTACTCCGAACTTTTCCTTTGTTTCCTTTATTGCTTGCTCAATATACAGATTGAATAACATCGGGGAGAGGCCTCAACCCTGTTTCACTCCCTTTCCAACCACTGCTTCCCTTTCATGTCCCTCGACTCTTATAACTGCCGTCTGGTTTCTGTACAAATTGCAAATAGCCTTTCGCTCCCTGTATTTTACCCCTGTCACCTTTAGAATTTGAAAGAGAGTATTTCAGTCAACATTCTCAAAAGCTTTCTCTAAGTCTACAAATGCTAGAAACGTAGGTTTGCCTTTCCTTAGTCTTTCTTCTAAGATAAGTCGTAAGGTCAGTATTGCCTCACGTGTTCCAGTATTTCTACGGAATCCAAACTGATCTTCCCCGACGTCGGCTTCTACTAGTTTTTCCATTCGTCTGTAAAGAATTCGTGTTAGTATTTTGCAGCTGTGGCTTATTAAACTGATAGTTCGGTAATTTTCACATCTGTCAACACCTGCTTTCTTTGGGATTGGAATTATTATATTCTTCTTGAAGTCTCAGGGTATTTCGCCTGTTCCATACATCTTGCTCACCAGATCGTAGAGTTTTGTCAGGACTGGCTGTCCCAAGGCCGTCAGTAGTTCCAATGGAATGTTGTCTACTCCGGGGGCCTTGTTTCGACTCAGGTCTTTCAGTGCTCTGTCAAACTCTTCACGCAGTATCGTATCTCCCAATCCATCTTCATCTACATCCTCTTTCATTTCCATAATATTGTCCTCAAGTACATCGCCCTTGTATAGACCCTCTATATACTCCTTCCACCTTTCTGCTTTCCCGTCTTTGCTTAGAACTGGGTTCCATCTGAGCTCTTGATGTTGATACAAGTGGTTCTCTTATCTCCAAAGGTCTCTTTAATTTTCCTGTAGGCAGTATCTATCTTACCCCTAGTGAGATAAGCCTCTACATCCTTACATTTGTCCTCTAGCCATCCCTGGTTAGCCATTTTGGACTTCCTGTCGATCTCATTTTTGAGACGTTTGTATTCCTTTTTGCCTGCTTCATTTACTGCATTTTTATATTTTCTCCTTTCATCAATTAAGTTCAATATTTCTTCTGTTACCCAAGGATTTCTACTAGCCCTCGTCCTTTTACCTACTTGTGCGATAGGAAACGCTTACTTCACTGTAATGCTGCTTGAAATTTTCTTTCAGGTCTTCAAGATTTGACTGGCTTACCTCTTGCGACAAATTTTCGAGCTGATCTTTGTGACAGGTATTAAAGCGCCGTTCAGTCGACTACTTTTATAAATACATGAGATTCCGGTGACATACGAAACATTTAGCATGATTTTCGACAGCAGTACAAAAGAAATTAATTTCCCAGTCGGGTTTAAATAGAGCGGACGCGCCACTCCACCTATTTTTTTCTTTGCTGCTGTTGTTGACCACCATCGCGATCCAACAGCCTTACTTCTGTTGACCAACAGTTTTGTGTCGTATTAATGCTTTTGACCGCTGCTGGTGCGGCGGTTTGTCTTCCGTACGAAGCGCGCGTACAGCGGGATGGTGAGGTGCGATGCGGCGGTCCGCATGATAAGCTAAGCGGCATGGCTCGGCCACTGCGACAACACACGAATTCGCCCGGGGCGCTGGCCTCGGGCGATCGCGGCCGCTAGAGCCCCAGGGGCACAGTTTGGACGAACCTCATCTAGGCGGTCGGCTGCTCAACAGCTGCACGTCTGTTCGCCCTTACAACAACAGCCGCCGTTGACCCCTGCCCTGTCATTTGTGGCCCGTGGTGTACCACAGTTGCCTCGGTGCCAGTTTTGGATAGCGCCGTTTTGCCATGCACGCTATACCATAACCACGATGGCACGCGAACGGTTCACCAACTTAGCCGTTTCGTTACAAGAGTATCTAAAGGGTAAAGTGCGCTCAGTTTGATGCTGTGTACTCTCATCAACAATTTAGGAGGGAAGCAAAGACATTGCATGACTAGAAAAAAAAGTCAGTCGATAGCAAGTATTGCGAAAGATGGAACAAACTGCTGCAATCGGAACTATGGCTCTGTAAGAAACTATACTCAGCTACCACCACACAACACGATTTTAGGAAGGAAATATCTGTTTTATCACTTCGATTTTAAACAGGAAGTAGGTGTTTTTTATGACGTACCATCTAAACGGCAGAACGACATGTTTGTTTATACACACTGTAATGGTACTTGAATTACGTAACCATTACGGAACCTCAACCTCTCGATACCAGCAATATTCTACTGTGTTTCTGTAAAATAGTTGACATATTTCTGTGACAACATTCAGATTTGATTTCATTAATGTCGAGGTACTTCGATACATCGATATGTATATATTGCAATGATATTATTCTTATGTGTATTCTTTCTTTTGTCACTATGATCATTGACGTACTTGTAACTCTGATTTTTGGGCGCGTAAGCGGTTATTAGAGAGCTATGTTAAAAAGACGCAAATTGTAGTCAGTTTATGAAATGTGAACTTTAACAATGAGGAAGATATTTTGAAGTATGTTTTATATTGTGAAGCAATGTTGTGGAACGAGTTACGTGATATTGCAACAAACGTAATAAAAAAAGAAGTGTAACTTAAATTCCGAGTGCCGATTACTTTTTTACATCACCATTGTCCTAACTTGCAAAGGTGTAATCTTCAAGAATGGTTTGTGAAGCGCATGTATAAAACTTTTGAATATCGCAGAATAACACCTAGGCCTCTTTGCAACCGAGCTTGGAATCATCAGTACCTAGATTTTCGACGATTGAGCCATGAGTTCACAACGAGACCAGCGTGGGAAACACTGAAAGATGAGTGCCTAGTTCATCCATTATTTCAAGAAATGACTTTATTAACTGTGCTCTAATGACACCTGCCACATAATGTAACTTTATTGTTGCCCGAAAATGCAATATTTAGCAACGTGAGCAACACTAAAATCATATTTAATTTTTGACCTTTGTTGTGGTAGGGTTGTTAGAACACTCATAAGACTACCAAAGGCAGTTATGGAGATGGGACATCTCTTAGCCGGCCGCTGTGGCTAAGCCGTTCTAAGTGCTTCAGCCCGGAACCACGTGGTTGCTATGGTCGCAGGTTCGAATCCTACCTCGGGCATGGATGTGTGTGATATCCTTAGGTTAGTTAGGTTTAAATAGTTCTAAGTCTAGGGACTGATGATCTCACTTTTTAAGTCCCCTAGTGCTTAGAGCCATTTGAACCATTTTTTTGGACATCTCTAGGATGATAGAGTCGATACCTCGAAAATAAAAATCTTCGATAAAATTGTTTATCGCTTTCTGTTTTATATGTAAGAATTCACAACTTTGCAAAGGCAATGAAGCTTCAAATGAAATATTCCATTATCAAAATTGTTTGTATTACTTTTTAAACTGCAGGTGGCTTGCATATTGGTAAGACTGACAAAAGCTTTTAGGCTAAGCAGCACTCGCTTATGATGAAAGTTTGATAGGCATACCAAACTCGCAAGGTCTAAGGACCTTCAAACTAAATATTTCCACTTATACGTTCTCTGTTTTACTTATTAACATAAACACAGCTCTAATTTGGCACCATGTAATCAAATTATGGGTTAGCAGATGATAGTATTTCGATCTAAGCACCACAAATTAAAATTATCTAAATGAATTGGTCCCATGTGAGCCCTACTGCATATCTAACGTAGCACTTGAAATGCACCGATATTACTCATATGTCTTAAACTAGCAAAAATTTCAACACCTTTGCAAGCAAAATAAATTTTTCTGCACCTAAACTGTCTGAATAACACGTTAAAGTAATACAACATCAAATTCTTCCAAGGTGTATATTTAACTTACAGCTGAGATTTAGCAAAATAAACAATGGCAGCATTGTATAGTATGGGTTACATGTTTCCCACATCGTTTCATCCGGTATAGGTAAGACGTAATTCTCTCATACGCAACTAACCAGACTTTTGCTTTATTTTTCGCACCTTCAGGCGATAATCAGTGATTGGCAAAGTTTCTCTTCAGTGGGTATTACTTTACTCTCATGTGAATTATTGTCCATCATTTTCGAAGCCAACGAGCAAACTAATCACTGTACCAATTTATTTGAGTTGATGTTTGCGTGTGATTCGTTGGAACCGGTCTCCCGATTGTGAACGTCACACTTTTCTTCTTCCTCATCATTTTCCTCATCATAATCGTCATCAGTTTCATCACCATAATCGTCCTCTTCTTCTCCACCTTCTTATTCCATAAACTCGTTCTTTTTAAAGTCTTCATCTGTCTGCTTTAGGAATAGCTGTCCCAAAGTGTGGGAAATGGGCTTGGAGTGGTGAATAGGGAATTGCCTATAATTTCTTATCTTGTGTGAACCAGCAGGATGGCATTCTTCTCTTGAAGTTCTTATTTCCACGAGTTTCCATGGCTGCAGCTTCCTCTTCTTACCCATTGCCATCAAACATCATCTCGAAAGCATGTGTACCCTCACACAATCTCCACCAGATGAGGCTCCTAGAGGAGGCATGCTGCATCAAAAAATAATCGTAGTGAGTCAAATCAAAAGTTCAACATCTGTTTGTATTATCGGACGTAACTATAGAGAAATCCAGAGAGACAATGACTGCGTCCTTGTGATATGGGATCGAGAAAGAAAATTATACTACTACTGTGTTTGGCAAATGATTCTGTCCACACTATCATTTGCAATAGTGAGCGCAGTGGTCTTCTGTGTTTAAGAGAAGCTATTTTATCAATTTTTCTTTACATATCGAGCAATTAAGAGTGTTATAACAGTTCACAATCAACTGCCTCATACTATTGATAACACAGCATCAAGGTACATCCTGCTGTGTATCTCATAGTTGTACATAAGGTAACAGAAGTCACCCTATAAACTAAACATCATTGCCCATTGACCATCGTTGTCCACTGGCCGTTATTGTCCACCTACCATTATGATTAATTGACCATCATTGTCCACTGAGCATCACTGATCACTGACCTTATTCATCCAGTGACTCATCATTTGTCCACTTACAATCATGGATCACTGACAACCATTGATAACTGGCCATCTTTGATGACTGAACATTATTCATTACTTGCCATCAATCATTGTCCACTGGTCATCGTTGCTTTTTATGTTTCAGATGGGAACAAAATGAACTGCAGATCTGCAAATGGAAAACATGCTCTTTTTGAATGTTTATCGATCAGAAAGGCCGCTGAAAATTTTAAAATATCTTTAGCACAGTGCAAATGAGACTAAGAAGTGGAAATGAATCGGACTTGAAGGTAAGCCCTACTTTGTATCTGTAAACAATCTTACGCATCTTTTATATTTCAGAGGAATATAAAATGGACAGAAGATTTAAAATTTGGGAAAACTAGAAAGGTCAATGAAAATTTTAAAATGCCTTTTAGCACACTGCAAATCAGATTAAGCAGTGAAAATATATCAGGCCCAAGCTCAGGAAGAAGATATGAAACCATGTTGAAAAACCAAACGCCATAGCGGGTTTAATGAATCGGAACTTCCCATCAGTGAGTAGAAATGTAATATAACAATATTTATATAGTCTATTACCATCACTTTATAAAAATATTATGAGACATCATTATTAATTTCAAACGGTAATCCAGCTGTGCCTCATATTTAATGCAAAAAATCTCACCAGTTTTTCTCAGGGGAGAAGAAGAAGATGCAATGCCTTCACAAATAGCTTCACGCACATGAATATGTCACTCACTTCACCAAAAGAAATAACATCCATAATAAAAATCTTTAAAAACAAAGCATTCTAGTGGCTACAATGAAATATCAACAAACTTAATTAAGGCATGTTTTTGTGAGTTTAGTACAATCCTAAGTTACTTGTGTAACCAGTCAATTATAACTGGGTCATGTCCTGACTGGCTAAAATATGTAGATGTTAAGCCTCTATTCAAGAAAGGGGATAAAGAGATACCATCAAACTACCGACCGATTTCACTGTTGCCAGCATTCTCAAAAATTTTAGAAAAAGTAATGTACAGGCAGCTTCTCAACCATCTGACCACAAATAAAATATCATCAAGAACACAGTTTGGATTTCTGAAGGGTTCTGATATCGAGAAGGCTATTAACACCTACAGTGAAAATGTACTTAATTCATTAAATAACAAATTACACGCAGCAGGTATTTTCTGTGATTTGTCAAACGCATTTGATTGTGTGAACCACAACATCCTTTTAAATAAATTAGAATTCTATGGTGTCATGGGCAGTGCTGCAAAATGGTTCAAGTCATACCTCGCTAACAGGAAACAAAGGGTGTCAGTGCAAGGGACTAGTGAATTAAGTCATCAGTCATCATCAGAATGGGAAGAAATTACATGTGGTGTCCCACAAGGAACATCTTAGGGCCATTGCTTTTTCTTGTGTACAGTAGTGATCTCTCATCAGTCACACTGCCAGAAGCAGAGTTCGTTTTGTTTGCAGATGACACAAGTATTACAATAAATAGTATGCCGAGTGCAGTTCTAGAAAGATCTGCTAATGATATTTTCATGGATATTAATAAATGGTTTAAAGCCAACTCACTGACATTAAACTTCGAAAAGACTCACTATATGTGATTCAGAACCTGTAAGAGGTTTCCACCCAGCATATGCATAAAGTATGAAGAAGAGCAGATAGAAGAGGCTGACAGTCTCAAATTCCTGCGATTACAACTTGATAATGAACTCAGTTGGGAGGAGCACACCACAGAACTGCAGAAACTCCTTAAGAAATCTGTATTTGCAATTCGAGTGTTAGCAAACATAGGCGACATAAAAATGAAAAAGCTTGCATACTTTGCCTACTTTCATTCCTTAATGTCATATGGTATAATATTTTGGGGTAACTCTTCAAGTCAAACAAAAGTTTCCAGAGTCCAAAATCGTGTAATATGTATTATCAGTGGAGTAAATTCACAGACGTCCTGTAGAAACCTCTTCAAAGAACTGGGTATACTAACTACTGTCTCTCAGTATATTTACTCCTTAATGAAATTTGTCGTAAACAATTATCTCTTTTTCCAACAAACAGCTCAGTTCATACATACAATACCAGAAACAAAAATGATCTGCACAAGGACTTAAAAACACTTACTTTGATTCAAAAAGAGGTCCACTACTCAGGAACACTCATCTTCAATAATTTGCCAGCAAACATAAAAAATTTAGTTGCAAATAAAGATCAGTTTAAAAGGAGCCTGAAAGACTTACTAGTGGCCAGCTCCTTCTACTCCACCGACGTATTTTTTAATAGAAAAAAATGATGTGTTGTATATACTCATACTATTAGTATTGTTATTTCAGCCAAAAAATGATGTATTGTATATACTCATACTGTTAGTATTGTTATTTCGGCTTAAAAAAATAAGAAATTGATATGTTCCACATCCACGAGGATCTCCTCAACTCGGATCTATGGAATGAAAAACTAATCTAATCTAATCTAATCTAAAACAATGCACTTCAACTTCCCATCAGACTCAAGGAGTAAAAATGAGAAATGAGAATATTTATAGAGTCCCTTACCATTAGTTAATAGAGATATTAATGGGATATTATTCTCAGTTTCAGATATGGTTCAAGAAGCATACAATTTAGTTGTCCATCAAAGCTGCTTCTTCGACATTGAGACAACTATTCTGAAAGAAGACAGATGAAGACGTGAAAAACAATGTATTAACAAAGTGAAAAGTGAAGAAGAGGATGATTGTCATGAGGAATATGGTGATGGTGATGATAATAATGAGGAAAAAGAGGACGGCGTTTGCGACTGGAAGGTGGCCTCCAACAAATCACCAGAAAATGTCAAAGTGATTGAATTGGCGAAATGATTAATTTTCTTGCACGCTTCAGAAGCGGTGGACAATAATTCACATTATAACGAAATAATATCTATTGGCAAAAACTTCGGTAGCACTGATTATCGCCTGAAGTTGTGGAAAACGAAGTGAAAAAATGATAACTTGAGTATGAGAACATTAAGTCTTACCTGGAATGGGTTAAATGATGAAATGTGTAATTCTTACCATAAAATGCTGTTATTGTTTTCTTTGCTAAATCTTAGCTGTAAGTTAAATTTGTAGTAGTACCTTAGATGAATTTAATGTTGTATTTATTTTAATGAGTTATGTAGACAGTTTAGTTCCAGAAACATTTGAAGACCTTGTAAGGTGCTGACTGCGATATTACGTTTGTTAGCGTGGAGCGATATGATGGTACACTAGTGATACTAATCTGTATTTTTGGCAAAATTGTGCAGTAATACACTTATCACATATCCCTATTGTCCTTTTAACACATCCACTGGTGATGGTGTCGCACACCATACGTGCAGCAGCCACACTGTGGTTAATTAGAGGAGGAAGAATTTCTGCCCTGAAAACAATTTCATTTAGCGCAATGGACACAGTCAAAGCAGTATGGCCTTAGGGAGAGAAACACAGTGCCGTGCTTCATATATTTCTTAATCTGTTTCCTGATGCATATGATGTGTGAGAATTCCTAAGGGACCAAACTGCTGAGGTCATCGGTCCCTAGACTTACACACTACCTAAACTAACTTACGCTAAGAACAACACACACTCATGCCCGTGGGAGGATTCGAACCTCCGGCGGGAGGGACCGCGTAATCCGTGACATGACGCCTGTAACCGCGCGACCACTCCGCGCGGCGATGCATCTGAAAATGACCTGGACTGGTTGAAGTAAAAGACTGAATTCAAATCTTTGGATTTGTAACAATTAGTTTTACATGAAGAAAATTTGAATTGTGCATCAAACAATGGTTTAAATGCTACTGTCCTTTACGAAATAAAGACTTGGCCATGAATTAGCAGACAAAGTGATTAGTGTAGGAAGTGGTGGGGGGGGGGTGCCTTTACGGTAACTAGGGAAACGATTTTATATGCTCGTGCATGATCCAACACGCTGCATTGGAGATTGGCCTTGCTGAGGACAAAGAATAACAGAGGGAGATAGTATTACTCATTAACAGAGTTTCGCGGTGCTGATAAACTTACAATTTCGTTAATCGATTTGCACGGGACACGAGCAGATTGACGAGAGAGGAACTGATGCTAGAGTTATGGAACCAAGAGAAAAAATAGATTCGCCAACATAAACAGGACAGTGTACGAAGGGATTTAGCTTACGACACACGTTGTCACTGGCCAAATTGCCTATAGAAAATGACCACTGGCACTGGAAATGTTGGATATCGACTCAGGAGTTGTACCGACTTCTGCCTTCGTCCCTAGGGGGACGATGTTGGATAACTGTCGCCTGCATGTCTGACATGTTACAACATGTGTGCAAACAGCGGTCCCCACGAAAACACAAGAAATGGCGTCGTACGTCATCTGACGATTACCTTCTTTGGATGCATGAACAGGACGAGGACCTGCCGTTGGGTGACACAAAAACTCCACCACCCATGCGTCGGGTAGAATTACCCCCTCCCTACCAACGCAACTGTTCCGTCACAGTGTTGCTACAACTACAGTACCTGCTCCTGCCACTGACAGTCCACCTTCTGATTCTAAGCATGCGTGTGAATGTTCCGCTGACAGTATTTGTCAGCAAATACCAGCTGGCACAGCTGAGTCTTGGGCGGGTCAATATCAAGGATGAATCAGAGGACCCCGTGGGTGCCAAGGACAGTGGTGCCCACTCGGCTGTGTCCAGCACCATTCTGTCACAGTGACCGCTACTGTCCTGGCAGCTTTGATGGGCCAACGTTGTACCGAACAGCTTTCTGGAGGGAGCGCACTATCAGACTTATTGCCTAGCAATAATAAATTAATCTCAGCAAGAAGCATCCACGCCATAGACTGGCCGTGCGCTAGAACACACTCGATGCAGCAGACATTGACGTTGCCTTTCTTCGGGAGGTGCATGTCGACGATTTCGCTGGACCATTCGGCTACACGACTTACGTCTCACATATGTCTGCCACTGGCAGTGGAGTAGCAGTCCTCCTCCGACAAGGCGTACTTGCCGAAGAAGTCGAGTATCTCCCTGAAGCCACCATCCTTACTACCCAAGGAATCAGACTCATCAACATCTACGCGTTGTCCGAATCGGGTCGGCACTGCGAACGATCTACCTTCTTCGCGGATATGGTCATGGCCCACTTTATGGGACAGCAGGACACCTTGGCACTGGGAAGGATTTGAACCGCACCCAAGCTCCCGAGGACCAGTTACCGCCACTCACCACGCGTAGAACTTGTCGCAACACCAACATAGAGAGTGGCGTGTCGTGTGGCTGGCTGTGAGCGCCGCCACTCTTGATACGGATGTCCAGTCCGCTTTGTAAGTAATGGTTAACGGAAAGCAGGTGTGCCAGTCTCGTCTACATCAAATTCACATCGGGCATTCTCCACTGTGTGCCACGAGTGGAGTGATGGAAACGGATGACCATGGGAAAGCGGCTGATCCCGGCGGAGGTTGAAGACCTCCCTCGGGCATGGGTGTGTGTATTTGTCCTTAGGATAATTTAGGTTAAGTAGAGTGTAAGCTTAGGGACTGATGACCTTAGCAGTTAAGTTCCATAAGATTTCACACACATTTGAACATTTTTGACCATGGGAAAGCGGCAGGCCTTGATGATATAAGAGTTGAGTAGATAAAGAACTTTCGGCCCATAGCAAAAGCATGGCTGAGAGACCTAATGAACAACTGTGTCCAATCCTGCAAGATTCCCAAATTCTGGAGGAAAGTCAAAGTTATAGTTGTCCGCAAGCCAGGCAACGACCAAAATAATCCTAAAAGCTACCGCCCTATATCTCTCCTATGTCATATGTATAAACCTCTTGAAAGACTCATCCTACACAGACTAACGGATAAGCTAGAGACAATATACATTCCACAGCAGGCTGGATTAAGATAGGGAAAGACCTGCACATCTCAAGTGTTGAAACTAACACAGCACATCGAAGATGGTTTTGAAAGGGAAGAGATCACAGGAGCTGTATTTATAGATCTAACAGCAGCTTATGACACAGTTAATCATAGAAGACTTCTTATGAAGCTGTACAATGCCACTAGAGACTACCAGCTAACCAGTTTCATAAGAAATCTCCTTAAAAATATATGATTTTTTTGTTGAATTCCAGGCCAAGAGAAGCAGATGGAGATCACAGAAAAACGGATTACCCCAGGGAAGTGTGCTTGCTCCAGCTTTGTTTAATATCTACACAAATGATCAACCACTACCTGAAGGAACACAGAGCTTCATCTATGCAGATGATAGTGCTATCACCGCCCAAGCCCGCTGCTTTGAAACTGTTGAAGAGAATCTGTCCAAAGCACTGAAAGAACTGTCAGCCTTACTACAGGGAAAACCGGTTGAGATCAGATCCTGGAAAAACACAGACTTGCGCTTTCCATGTAAAAACCGGCAGGCAGCTAGAGCCCTCAAAATCACCTGGGAAGAAACATCACTAGAACACTGTACGTATCCCAAATACCTAGGAGTCACTCTTGATCTTGGATTAATATATAAGAGGCGCTGCCTAAATACCAAGCAAAAAGTGGCAGCCAGGAACAATATCATCAGAAAGCTAACAGGCACAACGTGGGCAGCACACGCCAACACTGTGAGAACCTCTTCCCTTGAATTGTGTTACTCTGCCGGAGAATACGCAAGCCCAGTGTGGTTCAATTCTTGCCATGCCAAAACAGTAGATGTCGCTCTTAATGATACTTGAACCATCACCGGGTGGCTGAAGCCTACTCCTCTGGATAAACTGTACTGCCCCGCGGGAATTTCACCCCCCGACATCCGCAGAGAGTTAGCAGCAAAAAGTGAGAAGAAAAAATCAGAAACTTCTGAAGCCTATATGACTATCAACCAGCAAACCCTCGACTAAAATCCAGAAAGAGCTTCCTCAGATCTACCGAGGCTAGTTGGGGCACCACAGCAATGCCGACTCGAACTACGGCGAGCAAGGCTTACCAGTACTGTGGGTGGATTACACCAAGCGAGAGACTACCAGCCGGCCACACAGAGAATTGGAGTACAAGGAGATCCCTCAACAGACAACGCTCGGGTTCACGAAATTGCTAGAGCAATTTGACTACATGGTGTTTCCTAGAGGAGACGCCACTCTGCTGCATGCAACGCCAAATGCAATAGAGGCCGCTAACTTCTGGGCGGCAAAAGTGTAAATAATTGTCTTGTAAATATATATACACACGACATGTAAATATTGTACATTATTTTATACATCGTAAATGCCTCTGACAGAAATAAATAAATAAATAAATAACCATCACTTTATCTGCGAATCGGCGAAGGATACTTGGCATTTCGTGCGCTGGATGTTATCATTCCTCACAGGCGTGGTGCCCGACTGGATAACTGCAATATCGCTCCGCTCCCCAGATGAACTGCATTTTTCGAGAGCAAAAACGAATTCTGTGACGCGTATACACAGTCACGCCGTCTACTGTATGTTCGGTGACGGTGATAAGACAGTCCTCTATTATTGGCTCTAGTCAAGGGGAAGACACTGCGCAGTCGCAGAGTACCCCAAGTACCAGCAATATTTCTTAAATTTTCGCTGGAGAGCGTTTCATAATCTAACACACAGCTGGATAACCTATGACAGGAGAAGGTGAACCACGAATCATTTTTTGTTAGCATTGAACTAGTAACTGTATATAGGGTGATTCAAAAAGAATACCACAACTTCAGGAATTTAAAACTCTGCAACGACAAAAGGCAGAGCTAAGCACTATCTGTCGGCGAATTAAGAGAGCTATAAAGTTTCATTTAGTTGTACATTTGTTCGCTTGAGGCGCTGTTGACTAGGCGTCAGCGTCAGTTGATGCTAAGATGGCGACCGCTCAACAGAAAGCTTTTTGTGTTATTGAGTACGGCAGAAGTGAATCGACGACAGTTGTTCAGCGTGCATTTCGAACGAAGTATGGTGTTAAACCTCCTGATAGGTGGTGTATTAAACGTTGTTATAAACAGTTTACAGAGAATGGGTGTTTGTGCAAAGGGAAAAGTTCTGGACGGCCGAGAACGAGTGATGAAAATGTAGCACGCATCCAGCAAGCATTTGTTCGCAGCCCAGGAAAATCGCACTCGCAGAGCTAGCAGAGAGCTGCAAATTCCACAATCAACTGTATGGAGAGTCCTACGAAAAAGGTTAGTTATGAAACCTGATCGTCTGAAATTGGCTCAAGCACTGTCTGCAGCTGATAAGATTAAAAGAATCGATTTCTGTGATTTTATCCTTGCTCAAATGGAAACAGATGAATCTTTCGTTTCAAAGATTGTGTTTAGTGATGAAGCAACTTTCCACACTAACGGGAAAGTCAACCATCACAATGTCTGTATATGGGGCACTGAGAATCCGCGGGAAACAACTCAGTATGAACGTGACTCGCCTAAGGTGAACGTTTTCTGTGCCATTTCAGCCAATAAAGTTTTTGGTCCCTTTTTCTTCGAAGGTGCTACTGTAACTGTACTACAGTATCTGGAGATGTTAGAGAATTTGCTGTTCTCTCACCTCGAACAAGAAGCACAACAATTCATATTTCAGCAGGATGGAGCGCCACCACATTGGCACTTATCTGTCCATAACTACCCGAACGTCAACTACCCGAGGCGATAGATCGGCCGCCAGGCAGCCCGTGACAGAGCACTTCATCACTGGCCTCCAAGAAGCCCTGATCTTACCCCCTGCGATTTTTTCTTATGGGGGTATGTTAAGGATATGGTGTTTCGGCCACCTCTCCCAACCACCATTGATGATTTGAAACGAGAAATAACAGCAGCTATCCAAACTGTTACGCCTGATACGCTACAGAGAGTGTGGAACGAGTTGGAGTATCGGGTTGATATTGCTCGTGTGTCTGGAGGGGACCATATTGAACATCTCTCAACTTGTTTTTGAGTGAAAAAAAACCGTTTTAAATACTCTTTGTAATGATGTATAACAGAAGGTTATATTATGTTTCTTTCATTAAATACACATTTTTAAAGTTGTGGTATTCTTTTTGAATCACCCTGTATATTTCTTCCTGTTTGGTAGCCGACGAGGACTGGCTTTCTCTTACCTTCCCCATGGTATGATGAGGCATGCCATAGCACGCGCGTTTGCAACATTAAGGAAACCGCTAATAAGAAGCAGTAAATCTGGGTTCGAGTCGCAGTTCGGCACAAATTTTAAACTTCCGCCATTGCATTTCCACAATGCCCTGTGCTGCTGGAAATTACCAGTACGACACACACCCTTTCCTTTTCCTTCTCATTCCACTGTTTCATCTCAATGTATAGACCAGTCGCGTCATAACAAGTGTTGTCCGTTTCGAAGTACATGTCCGGCAGAACAGACACTACTCGTATACATATACGTCTCTGCACGGTAGTTGGCTGGAGGCGTGTAGTGTTGCCTGACGAGTTGCCTTTTTGCTTCTTTTCAAATTCTTGAAGGCATCATGTGCACCGACGGCTCACTGAGGCGTTTACCCGTATTGTGCGGAGGTCGTGGTTCAGGCTCTAGGTGGGTCTGTGATGTTTTCGGGGTACTTTTCGAATCACGATTTATGCTCACTAATTCAAGTTACTGTGAACGTGAATCAGGATGTTTATTTCAACGCTCTCGATGAGCAGGAATTGCCCTTTCTTCTACATCTTCATGAAGAGAATATTGGTCTTCTGACTGATTTGATGCGGCCCACCACGAAGCCCTCAGCTGTGCCATCCTGCGTGTACTCCAATCTCTCTCTTCGTCTACGCCGAGCGGTTCTAGGCGCTTCAGTCCGGAACCGCGCTGCTGCTACGGTCGCAGGTTCGAATCCTGCCTCGGGCATGGATGTGTGTGATGTCCTTAGGTTAGTTAGGTTTAAGTAGTTCTAAGTTCTAGGGGACTGATGACCTCAGATGTTAAGTCCAATAGTGCTTAGGACCATTTGAACCATTCTTCCTCTACTTTATTTACCCCCTATAGTTCCCTCTAGTACCATGGAAATTATTCTGTGATTCATTAACTGATGTATCATCCTGTCCCTTCTTCTTGTCAGTGTTTTCCATATAATCTTTTCCTCGACGATTTCGAGGAGAACCTCCTCATTCCTTACGTTATCAGTCAACCTAATTTTCAACATTCTTCTATAGCGCCACATCGCAAATGCTTCGATTGTCTTCTTTTTCGTATTTTCCACAATGGATGTTTCACTACCATAGAATGGTGTGCTCCAAATGTACATTCTCAGAAATTTCTTCCTAAAATAAAATTTATGTTCGATACTAGTAGACACTCTTGGACGGACATGCCCTTTTGCCAGTGCTAGTCTGACTTTCGTGTCCTCCTTTCTCCGTTTGTCGGGTTATTTTGCTGCCTGTTTAGCAGAATTCGTTAACTTAACCTACTTCGTGATTACGAATCGCGTTATTAAGTTTTTCGCTGTTCTCATTTCTGATACTTCTCATTACTTCCCTCTTTCTTCGAATTACTTTCAATTCATATTATGTATTCATTAGACTGTTCATTACATTCGGCAGATCGTGTAATTCTTCTTCGCATTCAAGGAGGATAGCAATGTCACCAGCGAATGTTATCATTGTTATCTTTTCATTGAATTTTAATTCCACTTTTGAATCTTTCTTTAATTTCCATCATTTCTTCTTGGATACATAGATCGAACAGTAGGGGCGAAAGACTGCATACCTGTCTTACACCCCTTTTAATTCGAGACTGCGTTCCTGGCCTTCCACTCATATTGTTCCCTCTTGGCGTTTTACACATTGTATATTACCCGTATTATCTATAACTTACCTCTTTTTTTTCAAAATTTCGCATGTCTTGCGCCATTTTAGATTATCAAACGCTTTTTCCAGGTCGAAAAATTCTAAGAACGTGTCTCGATTTTTCTTGTTTCCCTACCGTAACGTTGTAATTGCTTCTCTGGTGCCTTTATCTTTCCTAAAGCCAAACTGGTCGTCATCTAATACATCCTCAATTTTCTTCTCCTTTCTTGTGTATGTTGCTCTTGGCAGAAACTTGGATTGTTAAACTGATTGTGCAATAATCCCTGGACTTGTCGCCTCTTGATATATTAGAAATTATGCAGATGATGTTTATCCGAAGTAAGATGGTATATCGCTAGACTCATACGATCTACAGACCAATGTGAACAATGTACAATGTGAATAGTCGTTTTGTTGTCACTCTCTCTCTCTTCCTCCCCCCCCCCCATACCTTCACCACAATGATTTTACAAATTTTTGTGGAATGCCTTACTCGTTTCTTTTTTCTTCCAAAGCTCATTTAAGTTCGGATTTTAAAATTCTTGTGTATCGACTGCTGTTTCTTGCTCTATCATGTGAACAGAGAAGCCTTCTCAGTCATAGAGGCCCTCAATGTACTCCTTTCGTGTACCCTCTCTCTCTCTTCTGCATTTAACAGTGCAATTCCCATTCCAGTCCTTGCTTTAAATTTCGCCTGAAGTTGTTTTTTCTTTTCCATATCCTGAGTCAATCATTTCTGTTTCGATTTTTGTACATCTTTATAGCAGCCATTTCGCCTTAGCTTCCATGGGCTTCCTATTTATTTCATTCCTAAGTGGCTTTTGTTTCTGTATTTCTGGATTTCGGTAAACATTTCTGTACTTCCTTCTTACGTTGATCTGCTGAAATATTTCTTCTTTCAACTATGGTTCTTTGCAGTTACCTTCCTTGCACACGCGTTTTTCTCTCCAACTTCTGTGATTGCCCTCTTTAGAGACGTCCATTCCTCTTCAGCTGCACTGCATACTGAGCTATTCCTTATCGCAGTATCTGTAGCCTCAGAGAACTTCAAGCGTACCTCTTCATTTCTTAGTCCTTCCGTATCCCACTTCTTTGCACATTGATTCTTCGTGATTAGTCTCTTAAACTTCAGATTACTCTTCATCTGTACTAAAGTGTGGTCTGAGTCTGTATCTGTTCCTGGGTACGCCTTAGAATCCAGTGTCTTACAAATAACCTAAATTGGAACGATCACATAGATAATATTGTGGGTAGGGCAAACCGAAGACTGCGATTCATTGGCAGAACACGTAGGAGGTGCAACAGGTCTACTAAAGAGAGTGCTTACATCACGCTTGTCCGCCCTATTCTGGAGTATTGCTGTGCGGTGTGGGATCCACATCAGGTGGGACTGACGGATGACATCGAAAAAGTACAACGAAGGGCAGCTCGTTCTGTATTATCGCGAAACAGGGGAGACAGTGCCACAGACATGATACGTGAATTGGAGTAGCAATGATTAAAACAAAGGCCTATTTCGTTGCGACGGGATCTTCTCATGAAATTTCAATCACCAGTTTTCTCCTCCGATTGCGAAAACATTCTCTTGGCACCCACCTACATAGGGAGTAATGATCATCACGATTTAATAAGATAAATCAGGGCTCGCACAGAAAAATTTAAGTGCTCGTTTTTCCCGCGTGTCGTTCGAGAGTGGAACAGTAGAGAGACAGCCTGAAGGTGGTTCATTAAACCCTCTGCCACGCACTTTATTGTGAATAGCAGAGTAATCACGTAGATGTAGATGTAGATCTGATTTCGGAATCTCTGTCTGACCATGATGTAATCCAACTGAACTCACCCTGTATCTCTTGGCCTTTTCCAAGCATACCTCTTCCTCTCGTGATTCTTCAAAAGAGTATTCGCTATTACTGAAATCTTTTGCAAAACCTAAGTAGCCTTTCTTCTCTCTCATTCCTTGTCCCAAGCCCATTTTCTCCTGCAATCTTTTCTTCTACTACTCCTCTTATACCCGCATTCCAGTCCATCATGACTATTAGATTTTCATCTCGTCTTTCGTACTGAATTACCCATTCAGTATCTTCATATGTTTTCCCTATCTCTTCATATTCGGCTTTCAACGTCGGCAAGTATAGGGAACTATCGTTGTCGGTGTTGGTTTGCTGTCGATTCTGATGAGAACAACCCTATCACTGAACTGTTCGCAGTAAACCACTGTCTGTCTTACCTTTCTATTCATAACGAATCCTACTCCCGTTACACCATTTTCTGCTGTATTTGATTTTTATTTATTTACACGTCAAGTTCCGTAGGACCAAATTGAGAAGCAAATATCCATGGTCGTGGAACGTGTCAGTACATGAAATTACAACATAAAAGTAATAGCAGATAAAAATGAAATGTTTATGAACCCGAAAGAAGTCAAACCGTAAGTTTAAGTAAACGCAATCAACAATACAACAAGAATCAGCTTAATTTCTTCAAGGAACTCCCCGACAGAATAGAAGCAGTGACCCACGAGGAAACTCTTCAGTTTCGATTTGAAAGCGCGTGGATTACTGCTACGATTGTTGAACTCGAGTGGTAGCTTACTGAAAATTGATGCAGCAGGGTACTGCATTTATATCTGCACAAGAGTTAAAGAAGTCCGATCCAAATGCAGGTTTGATTGCTCCCGAGTATTAACTGAGTGAAAGCTAGTTATTATTGGTAATAAGCAAATATTGTTAACAAGAAATGACAGTAGGGAATATATGTATTGAGAGGCCAATGTCAGAATACCCAGACTCGTGAACAGGGGTCGACAAGAGGTTCGTGAACTTACACCACCTATTGCCCGAAGCGCCCGTTTCTGAGTCAAAAATATCCTTTTAGAATGGGAAGAGTTACCCCAGAATATAATACCATACTACATAAGCGAATGAAAATAAGCAAAGTAGACTAATTTTTGTGTCGAACGATCATTTACTTCAGATACCGTTCGAATGGTAAAAATGGCAGCATTAAGCCTCTGAACAGGATCCTGAACGTGGGCTTTCCACGACAGTTTACTATCTATATGGACATCTAGAAATTTGAACTGTTTAGTTTCACTATTCATATGCCCATTCTGTGAAATTAAAAAGTCAGTTTTTGTTGAATTGTGTGTTATAAACTGTAAAAACTGAGTCTTACTGCGATTTAGCGTTAGTTTGTTTTCTACAAGCCATGAACGTATATCATGAGCTGCAATATTTTAAAACTGAACTAGTGTTGCACACAACTTCCTTTACTATCAAGCCAGTGTTATCAGCAAACTGCTGTGCTAGTATTAGTCTCAGTCGTAGGAAAGGGGGAATTTTGTTAAAAATTCGGTAAAGGCACAGTTGGGCAATGAAGTCTGGGTATGCTGGCAGGGTGTGGTAATAGTCAGCAGCCAGTAGCCCAGGCAGGGTAAACATGACACATAGCTGCAGTGGCGTATTGCACGTACGATTTGTTTGGTGTGGAGTAACAGCAAAGCAGGAAACTGCAGCGTTGATTTACGTTATTGCAATGTACGAGGCGAGACAGTAGGCTAGAGTCGGGAGTGGCGATGTGTAAGTGGCTGACGTATGGGAATTTACCCCAGCCATAGTTTCTGTCTCTCTCTGACAATACATCAGAAGCGAGGGGAAAAACAAGCACTTTTAGCTTGAGGGATGAGCCAGGTCAGTTGAGAGTAGGGTCGGACCTGTGCTGGTCTACCATTATAGCGACCAGTCTGGCAGCGTCAAAAAATTGTATACACACTTTGAAGCGTCATAGAAAATTAATTTCCCGTTCTACAATGTTAAATTTCTGGAAATGGAAAGCTTAAAGTCCAATTGGAAAAATAAATGTACTTTGAAAATGTGATTAATGTTCAAACTGGTGGTCTTCAGCATCAATACATTTGAGTACGAGTCACCACTGATTCCGTACATCGTACCAAAGTGTCCAATGAGATTTCTGCGCACACTGCCTGAATCTCATTCCAAAGTGTGTCCAGGTTACGTGGTTTACATTTGTACACCTCATCTTTTACTGTGCCCCATGAGAAGAAATCCAGCGGCGTGAGGTCTGGAGAGCGTGCAGGGAACTCGATTGGCCCCCTGCGTCCCATCCACTGGCTTGGCACTTTGTGATCCAGGTATGCTCGTACGTCCCTATGATAGTGCGGCGGGGAGCCATCTTGTTAGAAATAAAAAACTCATCATTACCGTACAATGCACGAATGGCAGGGTATATGGAGTCAGCAAGCATTGTTAGGTATGGATCTCCAGTAACAGTACCTTCAAAGCGGAAACGCCCAATGAGACCCCTTGCAGACAAACCACACCACACATTTACACCAGGCAAATTCACAGCCTTTTCAACTGTAATGTGAGGATTATCTGTAGCCCAGTTGTGCCTATTGACAGTTCCATTGAGTTTGAATTGGGGTTCATCCGACCAAATTATGCTACCCATAAATCCCGTTCACGTCTCACCATCTCCTGAACTCATTCACAAAATTCCAACCTTCGATCTGGATTACATTAATGGATTTCTAGTAGCCCTCGTCTTTTTGCCTACTTGATCCTCTGCTGCCTTCACTACTTCATCCCTCAAAGCTAGCCATTCTTCTTCTACTGTATTTCTTTCCCCCATTCCTGTCAATTGTTCCCTTATGCTCTCCCTGAAACTCTGTACAGCCTCTGGTTGTGACATAAATCGCCGAATCTTTCGACTGGACTGATTGGGAAACATGCGTAGATGTTTTACACAGCCAAGGTATCATAGACTTAGGGTGTGAGATAAATTTGAACGTGATATATCTTCCCGTTCGTGAGAAAAAGGATTGTTAACTGTTGGACAGCCAGACAGATGTTCAACAAAGGGATCGTGTAAAGGTTTCGTTTTTGCAGATTGGTCACAGATGCCTAATGACTTACATATTTTCTTTTATTTGATTTGCGATGATAGAATGAGAAGAGTTTCCTAGTTGACTTTCGGGAATACTCGGATAAGAAAGTAACGGTTTATTAAAAGACTAAAAACCCGCCTCGATTGCGAAAAAAGCACCTAGTGTTACGTGTTGACCCAGGCTACGGCGTAGATAACTACACCTTCTTTGCTCAGAGCCCATAATTTCAAAGTCGCCTATTCTACTAATAATAGTTTACATAGGAATTTAATTCACTCCTTCCGATAAACTTTCCCAATCAGAAGTATGTAAAGTTACATGCGGGGATTGTCCAAAATTTTACATCGGGCAAACGGGACGAGCTCTGGGTCTCAGGTATAAAGAGCATATTCCTACTAGAAGCGGTGTCGGTACTGAGGGCTCTACTTATGCGGAACACCTTGTGCAAGCGGCTCATGCGCCGAGTCCTCCAGTTAATATCGAGTTACTTCATGCCGAGGTTAAGGGCTTAAAACTGGGTGTTTTGGAAGAAATGCAGATCTTTAAGCATCTGCAACATGTTAAAGACAATATCCTCAATGACCAATTCCTACTAAGAAATAGAAATTTTTTTGAAGGTTTCGCGCCTTTACTTTGTTCTTTATACTTGTGAATCTGATGATCTGGGGATTATCACATGCGCGCGCTGATTTTCCTTTTACGATGAAGGTGATTTTAGCCCTTTCAACACCTCACGTTTTATCCCTATATCTTCATTACCGTGACGTCTTTAGATTACGTGCCCTCAGCCCCCCCTCCCCCAGGCTAACTACTGGCTTTAGGTATAGTTTTGAGTTCCTCATCTTGTCATAGGTAGCTTCATATATAAGTTTCTTTACTAGCATAAGCAACCGCGTGCGGTTATTTTTTGGTTTCATTTCCAATTTAGCTCGTCTCTTTTTCTATTCATTTTTTGATATACGTTGGTCCACGGTTGGGAATATATGGGCTATTTATCCCCGACCAATGTATAAACTTTCTCGTATTCGCATGCGCATGCGCATTCAAGTAACTTCCCTTGTCTTGCGCCTGTCCATAGATAGCTGGTCTGGCTTGTAAGTGAGCGACCGTTTGTAGCTGCAGTTTATGGCGGGTCATGGCCCATCGAACATAGGCCGGTGTGAGGTTAAGTTCAAAAAATGGTTCAAATGGCTCTGAGCACTATGGGACTTAACTTTTGAGGTCATCAGTCCTCTAGAACTTAGAACCACTTAAACCTAGCTAACCTAAGGACATCACACACATCCATGCCCGAGACAGGATTCCAACCTGCGACCGTAGCGGTCGTGCGGTTCCAGACTGAAGCGCCTTGAACCGCACGGCCATTCCGGCCGGCCATTAAGTTAAGTAGTGGTTTTGACCATCTACATATGTACTGTTTGTGTTTTCATTTTCTTTTTCGTCTATAAATGTATAGCTATGGTGTTCTTTTTATCATTGACAAAGGTCTTCTTAGGCACTTGTGGGTTTTATTGTTGTTCTGAAGATGGTGTTGTTATCTACGCCGAAACCTGGGTTAACACTTAACATTAGGTGCTTTTTTCGCAATCGAGGCGGGTTCTTAGTTTATTGATATATTAACCAACGAATCCTGACGCGCTGCGACGTTGAAGTTTCTTAAAGTAACGGTTACATGACCTTTTTTTGTTAAGTCGTTAGCGTTTACTGAGATGTGTGGGCAAACTGCAGCTGACACGGTTAGCGTAATAGGCGGCGTGTTTAAGAAGGCGGTGCGTGCAGGGGCGCGGGGCGTGACCCCGGCGGGTCTCGGCCGCGGCCCATCAGATAGCGCCGCGCTCGCTCGCCTTTCATCTTCGCCGCTCCGCCAGACGCCGCGGCCGGCCCCTCATAGGTCCACTCTGCTGCGCAGAGCCGCCGCAGAAAGCGCCCTCTTGAGTCCCAGGCCACACGGCCGCTCTCCTGCGCTCTTTATCGCTCTAGTCCTCGCTAGGTACAAAGACAAAGAGAATTCATCCAGAGTTAAGCTGAACGTGATGACTGGATGTTGTGTGATGTCCTTAGGTTAGTTAGGTTTAAGTAGTTCTAAGTTCTAGGGGACTGATGACCATAGATGTTAAGTCCCATAGTGCTCAGAGCCATTTGAACCATTTTTTTTTTAGTTAAGCTGAAGACGTGGCTGTGATCTACACCTACGTGTACATCTACATTTATAATCTGCAAACCTCTGTCAAGTGCATGGCAGAGGGTACGAACCACTGAACCAATTATTAGAGCTTCTTCCAGTTCCATTTATTTAAGGAGCGCGGAAATAAGCTTTAAACGCCTATACGCGCGCTCTAATTGAATCGGTAGTTGGAAGAAGGTAATAAACACCACAATAACACTACTGACCACTAAAATTGCTACACCAAGAAGCAATGCAGGTGTTAAACGGATATTCATTGGACAAATATATTATACTGGAATTGTTGGTAAGGCGGGTACCAGGTTGAGATTCATTGGGAGAGTGCTTAGAAAATGTAGTCCATCAACAAAGGAGGTGGCTTACAAAACACTCGTTCGACCTATACTTGAGTATTGCTCATCAGTGTGGGATCCGTACCAGGTCGGGTTGACGGAGGAGATAGAGAAGATCCAAAGAAGAGCGGCGCGTTTCGTCACTGGGTTATTTGGTAACCGTGATAGCGTTACGGAGATGTTTAATAAACTCAAGTGGCAGACTCTGCAAGAGAGGCGCTCTGCATCGCGGTGTAGCTTGCTCGCCAGGTTTCGAGAGGGTGCGTTTCTGGATGAGGTATCGAATATATTGCTTCCCCCTACTTATACTTCCCGAGGAGATCACGAATGTAAAATTAGAGAGATTAGAGCGCGCACGGAGGCTTTCAGACAGTCGTTCTTCCCGCGAACCATACGCGACTGGAACAGGAAAGGGAGGTAATGACAGTGGCACGTAAAGTGCCCTCCGCCACACACCGTTGGGTGGCTTGCGGAGTATCAATGTAGATGTAGATGTAGACATGTGATTACATTTTCACGCAATCTGGGTGCATAGATCCTGAGAAATCAGTACCCAGAACAACCACCTCTGGCCGTAATAACGGCCTTGATACGCCTGGGCATTGAGTCAAACAGAGCTCGGATGGCGTGTACAGGTACAGCAGCCCATGCAGCTTCAACACGATACCACAGTCCATCAAGAGTAGTGACTGGGGTATTGTGACGAGCCAGTTGCTCGGCCACCATTGACCAGACGTTTCCAATTGGTCAGAGATCTGGAGAATGTGCTGGCCCGGGCAGCAGTCGAACATTTTCTGCAACATGCGGCCGTGCATTATCCTGCTGAAATGTAGGGTTTCGCAGGGATCGAATGAAGGGTAGAGCCACGGGTCGTAACACATATCAAATGTAACGTCCACTGTTCAAAGTGCCGTCAATGTGAACAAGAGGTGACCGAGACGTGTAACCAATGGCACCCCATACCAACACGCCGGGTGATACGTCAGTATGGCAATGACGAATACACGCTTCCAATGTGCGTTCACCGCGATGTCGCCAAACACGGATACGACCATCATGATGCTGTAAACAGAACCTGGATTTATCCGAAAAAATGACATTTTGCCATTCGTGCACCCAGTCAACGGTAATCGCAGCCATGGTCTCCGAGCTGATAGTCCGTGCTGCTGCAAACGTCGTCGAACTGTTCGTGCAGATGGTTGTTGTCATGCAAACGTCCCCATCTGTTGACTCAGGGAACGAGACGTGGCTGCACGATCCGTTACAGCCATGCGGATAAGATACCTGTCATCTCGACTGCTAGTGATACGAGGCCGTTGGGATCCAGCACGGCGTTCAGTATTACCCTCCTGAACACACAGATTCAGTATTTTGCTAACAGTCATTGGATCTTGACCAACACGAGCAGCAATGTCGCGATACGATATACCGCAATCGCGATAAGCTACAATCCGACCTTTATCAAAGTCGGAAACGTGATCGTACGCATTTCTCCTCCTTACACGAGGCATCACAACAATTCACCAGGCAACGCCGGTCAACTGCTGTTTGTGAATGAAAAATCGCTTGGAAACTGTCCTCATGTCAGCACGTTGTAGGTGTCGCCACCGGCGCCATCTTGTGTGAATGCTCTGAAAAGCTAATCATTTGCATATCACACACAGCATCTTGTTCCTGTCGGTTAAATTCCGCGTCTGTAGGACGTCATCTTCGGCGTGTAGCAAATTTAATGACCAGTAGTTTAATAAATCGAGATTTTGCCGAATTCGAGTCATGAAAGGGTACACGCAACTACAGAATACAAGAAAGGAACGAAAACCATCCCATCAAGCCTTGAGAACCATGTCTGAATATTCCGTAAGTTGGAAGAAGGAAACAAAGATTGGATTTATTTCTGTCTTTCAACTACTGCCACGCATGGCCAAGACATGGCAGCAGGGCACGGAACAAGTTTGTTCTTGCTCCATCTGCTGGATATCTTTTTAACTAGTTAGCTTGCAAACAGTTGGTTAATGTGATTAAGTGTTCGTGCAGAGCTTTTAATAATCACTAATTTCTTCGTACTACAACATACTTATATAATGTCATCGATTTCCGAGAGTGATTCTGAAGTTGCTTCACCGTTCAGAAACAAGCGGGAAAAAGGAGTACGCAATGCTCACTGCTATAAATGTGAAGTACAGAAGAGGCAGCATCTTCTTGGTCAACAATATGTTAGTACCTCCACAAGTAACACTATTCCTGCAAAATCAAACACCAACATTTCGTGTTCTTCCAAGTAGAAATGTACAGACAACTTCCCTCCTGAATAGAAGAAACATTTTCTAGATAATTTATATGATGGACAAAACCAAAATGAACAAGATACATTCTTAATTGGTCTGATAATACGACGTGATCCAAAACGCCGCCGTTCAAAGAACGAGAACCCTAAGAAACGAGACAACGTTTTCGATTTCTGAACAATACCAACAAAAGAATTCAAGTTTGTAGAAGTGCATATTCCGTTTTATATGCCATCAAAAATGAAGCGCTTTTCCGTTTGACTACTTTAATTGCTTCTGAAAAATCTGCAATTGACACGTGCGGTAAACATATGAACAGGGGTTATGTGTTACCTCCACAAATACTAAGTGCTATTAATGATCATATAAATGAGTTCCCAATACACCATTCTCATTACTGCAGTAAGGAAATTATGTATCTAAGTGCTGAGATGGACATAAAAACTTTACACCGCCTGTTTTGCGAGAAATATCCGTATTACGCATTTAGTGTCAAATACGATTTTTATCTGAAATATTATAATGAGAACCATGGATATAGATTTGGGAGGCTCCAAATTGACGTACGTAAGACATGTGAGGAATTGGAAACGAAGATCAAATCACCAGTTCTGAACGACACCGCAAAACGTGTCCCAGTCGCTGAAAAGATGGTCCATTTACGTCAAGCCAAAAAATTTTACTCCAAACAAAAAGAAGTGTTGCAACTGTGCAATGAAAATTAAGTAGGGTGTCTCGTCTCTGACTACATGCAAAATCTTCCACTGCCGAAAATTCCGGTGCAAGAGACGTTCTATCTAAGAAAGCTTCGGTTGTACGTTTTCTGTATCCATGATGTGAAAACAGGCTCAGCAAATTTCTACACATATCCAGAATGTGTGGCTAAAAGAGGTCCTGATGAGATATGTAGCCTACTTTGTTCGAAGATTCAGGACATGAGTCCAACTGTTAAAGAACTTCACATTTTTAATGACCCTTGCGGTGGACAAAACCGAAATAATACTGTCGTCACGTTACTACTTGCCTTGGTATCACTTAACCGTTTTGCTAAAATTCATCAATATTTTCCTATTCGTGGACATTCGTTGCTGCAATGTGATAGGGTCTTTGGTACCGCCAAGTGCAAGATTGGTAAAATGGGAAGAATATACACGCCGGGCGAATACTGTGAGCTGATAGAAACAGCGAGAGAATCTGGATATTCTGTGAAAAAGGTGACTTCAGCACAAATTATGAACTATAAGGATTGGTGGCCAAAGTTCTTCGAAACAGCAACGAAAATTACTGACAAACATTCAAACTTTTGTGTTTCTAAACACCGACAACTTCAATGTTGAACTGATTCGAAGGGTTCTGTGATAGCCTCCGAATTCATTGATGGCATCGTTTAGACAAGATTTGTCCTTCAAAAACCAAAGTTATTGGATGAAATAACGCTTCCTACAGACACTGCAAACACAGGAAAAATGCCCATAAATGAGAAAAAATGCAATACGTAGAGAAGATAATCACCTACATACCTACAGAAAAGAAAGACTTCTACGAGGACTTAATGAACTGGCTTACCACCTCAGATCCAGCTGATCATGATGATGAGTGATTTTTGTGTCCAAGTGTTTTTCGCTAAAACTTTCTGCGCGTTGTTGGAGTCAAATAGTTGTTGCCCTTTTAAACTTTTCAGCTATATACATTTTTACAATAGCCTATAGTGTTATGTCTTTACAATTTTGAATAAAATTTGAAAGGCATTATTGATTTATTTCTTTATTTTTAGTCACATTTTCGATCAGTTGGAAGAAAGAAACAAATCCATCAACTTTTTTAATTTTACTAGTCAAAGTACAGCACCTGGAATTTGTCCGAACACTGCAAACGGGTGGAAATGTTGTTCTGTATGTGCAGTAGAAAATAATTTCTGGTTCAATGAAAAGTGCATAAGTTATACAGTTTTTTTTTTTAATTTTCCAACAAACAGGTTTATGGAGTTATTTCTTCTACTAACTGCCGAGTCAATTTGTCTAATCTGGTCTTCGTGATCTCTACGGGAGCGATAGCTACGGGGCTGTAATACGAGGACATAGAAGCAATTCCGAGGCGGGCTGCTAGATTTGTTACTGGTAGGTTTGATAATCACGCGAGTGTTACGGAAATGCTACAGGAACTCGGGTGGGAGTCTCTAGAGGAAAGGAGGCGTTCTTTTCGTGAATTGATACTGAGAAAATTTAGAGAACCAGCATCTGAGGCTGACTGCAGTACAATTTTACTGCCGCCAACTTACATTTCGTGGAAAGACCACAAAGATAAGATAGATTAGGGCTCGTACAGAGGCATATAGGCAGTCATTTTTGCCTTGTTCTGTTTGGGAGTGGAACAGGGAGAGAAGATGCTAGTTGTGGTACGAGGTACCCTCCGCCACGCACCGTATGGTGGATTGCGTAGTATGTATGTAGATGTAGATGTAGGGGCGTTTAGAAAGAAATGCAGCACATTTTTTTTGAAAGCATGTGGTTTTTATTCAGGACTCTAGTACATCATATTACTCCCCTCTGCTCTGGCTACAAAATCCTCTTTTTCAATGTAATCTCCGTTCAGCGCGACGACCGTACGAAATCTTGCTGAGAAGGTCTGTATGACCGCATAGTACCACTATTCTGCTCGACATCAGAGCCAACGTCTTGCCTGTGGCGATGTTCGACAAAAAATTGTCACAATCAGCCTCGTAACGCGCAAGAAGTTCCGCACAGATGGTCATTCGCTGCTCTTTATGGCCTTCTGTTAAGCGATAAGGAGCTCAGCGGGCACAGACGTTTGAGTTCCGCAACTGGGAGACGAGTGAGTCATGACTACCAACAGAGGCGTCCGGTTGTGCAGCGATGTGTTTGAGTGTGAACCTTCGATCACCTCGAATGAGAGTGTCCGCACGTTCCAGCGCTGGAGAAGTCACAGCTGCCTGCGGCCGACCGGCTCACGGTGTGTCAGAAAGGTTTGCGCGACTTTGTTGCGATGACGATAGACCCTTCGCCCAACGAATCACAGTGCTTTTATTCACTGCCAGGTTTGAACAGAGATTCTGCAAGCACCTATGACTATATGAGACGGTCTGGTTTTCCGCCCGAAGAAGTTTAGTGACATCTCTCTGCTTGGAACACACATACATCTACATCTACATCGACATTTATACTCCGCAAGCCACCCAACGGTGTGTGGCGGAGGGCACTTTACGTGCCACTGTCATTACCTCCCTTTCCTGTTCCAGTCGCGTATGGTTCGCGGGAAGAATGACTGCCGGAAAGCCTCCGTGCGCGCTCGTATCTCTCTTAATTTTACATTCGTGACCTCCTCGGGAGGTATAAGTAGGGGGAAGCAATATATTTGATACCTCATCCAGAAACGCACCCTCTCGAAACCTGTACAGCAAGCTACACCGCGATGCAGAGCGCCTCTCTTGCACAGTCTGCCACTTGAGTTTATTAAACATCTCCGTAACGCTACCACGCTTACCAAATAACCCTGTGACGAAACGCGCCGCTATTCTTTGGATCTTCTCTATCTCCTCTGTCAACCCGACCTGGTACGGATCGCACACTGATGAGCAATACTCAGGTATAGGTCGAGCGAGTGTTTTGCAAGCGACCTCCTTTGTTGATGGACTACATTTTCTAAGCACTCTCCCAATTAATCTCAACTTGGCTCCCGCCTTACCAACAATTAACTTTATATGATCATTCCACTTAAAATAGTTGCGTACGCATACTCCCAGATGTTTTACAGAACTAACTGCTACCAGCGTTTGTTCCGCTATCATATAATCATACAATAAAGGATCCTTCTTTCTATCTATCTTTCTTTCTATCTCTGTTACAGACGCCATTTTGAGGACTATGCATAGCGTCGCCACCTATCTGAACTTCTGAAATTATAGGGGCTGAAGCGTGAATGCTTCACGATGTCCCACAACAATTCTGCATTTTCTCGACCTTAATTGGCCAAGAAAAAATTGGATTACTTATTGAACGCACCTCGTAAGTTCGTAGATTCATCACTAAAAGTTGGACCTAGAAACTTTCTGACTAGGCTTCCACGACATAGATAACGTCCATCTTCAAGCGTTTGCCAATTCAGCTCTTTCAGCATCTTCTAGACACACTCCCAAGAGTCAAACAAACCTCTAACCATTCAACCTGCCTTTCTTTGTGTCCGTTGAATATCCCATCTTGGTTCTATTTCATAGAGATCTCATACACTTCAGCAAGATTCAAGGATGGATCACATCACTGTTTTTTATGCAGTCTCCTTTGTCGACTCATTGCATTTCCCTAGTATTCTACCAACCAACCGCTTTACCCACGACTGAGACTGTATAAACGTTTATGTCCCAACAAATTATTATATCCAGGAATTTGTAAGGGTTCACAGTCTCTAGTTGTGACTCATTGATAGTGTAGTCATAGAGTACCACGTTTTCTCGTTTTGTGAAGTACACATTTCTGAACATTTAAAGTGAGTTCCTGATCTTAGCAGCACTCTGAAATCTTATCAAGATCTGACTGACTACCTATGCAGCTTTTCTCATAGTTCGTTATAAATAACTGCATCATCTGCGAGAAGTCTGAGGTTAATATTAATAATGTCTGGAAACCCATGAAAATACAACACGAACAGCAACGGTCCCAATGCACTTCCCTGGGAAATACGTGAAGTTACTTCTACATCTGTCGACGACTCTCCATCCAAGGCAATGTGCTGAATCCTTCCCACAAAAAAAAAGTCAAACCAGCATTAAAACCTATATTTATTTTTCAGTTTATTGTGTAAGTATTCGAACCTCGTCTGCGTATCTCCTTGGTTCTGAAGTCTAACGCCATGAGAGACAACTTTAGAAACAACATATTATGACGTTTGGACGAAGCAGATCACTATGTCGACCGCCGCTTTAAACATAAAAATGGTTCAAATGGCCCTGAGCACTATGGGACTTAACATCTGAGGTCATCAGTCCCCTAGAACTTAGAACTACTTAAACCTAACTAACCTAAGGACATCACACACATCCATGCCCGAGGCAGGATTCGAACCTGCGACCGTAGCGGTCGGGCGGTTCCAGGCTGTAGCGCCTAGAACCGCTTGGCCACCCTGGACGGCCTTTAAACATCCTTGAACCCTTTTTACCACCTCCCTCACTCATTCACATACGATGGTAGTTCAATAAGTACAGCAAAACTTTGTTTCCTGAAAGAAGATTGATTTTGTTCAGAATTCAAATACGCCATATTATTGTGCCCTATTTTGGCTCCAAAGTCCTATATTGCAACATAATCTCCATTCAATGCGACGGCGTTCCCTACATTACTGGGAGGGACTGTGTGCCCACATTGTCCCACTCTACTGGTCGGCGCCGGAGCCAAAGTCGTGATGCGTCAATAACCTCCACATCACCCACGTACTGTTTCTCGTGGAGTGCATCCTTCACTGAACCAAAGACGTGGAAGTCGGAAGGTGCAAGATCCAGGCTATAGGGTGAATGAGGAAGAACAGTCCAATGAAATTTTGTGACTTTCTGTCGGGTGTCAACACTACCAATAGAGAAGTCCAGGCGTGCAGCGAGGTGTTTGATTGTGACGCGTCCATCACCTCGAATGAGAGTGTCCGCACGTTCCAACACTACAGGATCACTACTGTGTGCGGTCAGCTAGCACTCGGTAGATCGGGCAGGTGGAGCGATCTTGTTGTGATGATGACAGGTCTCTCCGTAGACATCCTGCAGGGGCCTATAAATATCTGCAATGCTCTGGTTTTCCGAAAAAAAACTTCAACGGGAGCTCCCTGTTTAGATCGTACATCTGTTATAGACACCATTTTGTAGGCTACGTACAGGGCCGTCACATATCGTAACTTCATGGAACAGTAGGGACTGAAGTGGGAATATTCAACGTTGTCCCGTAATAAATTACGCATTTTTTCAACCGAAACTGGCAGAGAAAAAAAAATTGAAACGTCCCCTTTGAACAATAATACACGACTGTCCTTTACCTGACGCACAATATTTTTTAGCGCAACGCAATCTGACTTTAAAAAAAATCCCTACGAAAGAATGGCCCTGACTAACATTAACCTATACGTTTCACAAATCACTTACCTCACAAAAATCTTCGCTGCTCAAGCTACTGCAATACAGCGAGCGCCACTACTGCCAGCTAAATAAAAGATTCAAACTACTGAAGGCACTAACTACTGATAGGGATAGTTAGCAAATGAAAGATATTAATAGAGAACAAACAATGTATTTACCTTGATATCATCATATATAAATATAGCAGTTCATGACAAATTTCAAAACTCCGCCATCTCTCTCCCCACATCCACCACTGCTGGCGGCTCACCTCCAACTGCGCAACGCTACGCGCTGTTAACAGCCAACTGCCCAACACTACAATGGCGAGTATTACAACAATGCAAAGCAGCCACAGACTGCACACAGCACAGCCAGTGATTTTCATACAGAGGTGGCGTTACCAATAAAAAAAACCTAAACAGCCTACTTACATAGCCCCCATGCTCCCCACAAAAAATTTTACAAATTGGATTGGGCAGTGGCCAATACAGATTTGAAAAATTTTTTTCATAATTACAATAACAAAGAAATCAAATGCACACACTTATTGATACAATGTTGGTCAAAAGCTAAAATTGTCTCACAGTTCATAAAGACAGTCCTAATCGTACATAACAGGAGAATAGCAGCGTTTTTCTCAAAGTCTGAGCAGTAAAAGAAAATGCACACGGAAGTAGTGGATTTCCATGCAGTCTTGAAGAAGTAGTGTTGTCCTTCCAATGGAAAGACAGTGCTGACTCTCGACATGCAGACAGGTAATGGGCCACAACAGAGCAAACCCACAGCAGAGTCAGTCGAAATTTTGAAGAGTATTGGTAGGTAGGTCATCACAGAGCAGACCCACTGTTGCCCTGGTAGAGATTACGGTATTGGTGGGCCACCAGAGGTGCAGACCCACTGCAGTCCTTGTAGAAATAATGGCATGGTGGGTCATCATAGATGCAGACCCACTGTAGTCCTTGTAGAGATGGCCAGCAGCCATCTGTTGCGATCTGTTGCGACTGTGCAGGTGCACAATCACCATCGAAGAGTGTTGCGAATAATATAGCAAGTCCATAACCACCACTTGTGCACTCACAAAGTTTTTGGAATTGTCCTTAGAACCAGCAATGCTGTTATCCAGTCCCTTGCTGAATTATTAACACACGTGCAAACACTATCAGTCCCTACTTCTCACATATTGTCCATGTACTATGACCAACGGAAATGTGTGCAGTGAAATGAATGCTTACAAGTTACTTAGTTTGATAAACTGGTGTCAATTACAATTTTATAACATGAGAATACAATTACAAAGATACAGAATACATCATTAAAAACATAATAATACAGATAACATTTGTAGTAGAGGCTTTACAAAAGAATCGAACTAACATATCCATCAGAGTTACAGGAATTATGACATAAGTAAATATATAAAAGATCAGAATAACTTTTGAAACATCAACTTTACACATGAGCATTAAAACAAAACAGAATTAATAATGTCTAACATCTTTACAAAGTAAATAACATATTATTAACGCAAATTATATTTGAGGATAACAGTATTCCTCATCATAGTTCATGTAGCTGAGTATGAGAAAAATTCTACAACAAAAGTCTGATGAGGTAAACATATAAAGACAGGAAGAACATATATACACAAGGGTACCCAAACACATAGTGGGATAACACAAAAGGAAAGGACAGGGTTTGTTTCATTGCAGTATTTTGCAAACAAAACTTTCTTTGCTTCTTGGAGATCTCCCTTCAATCATCATTATTCCCAAAAGTCCTATCTAAGCCTGCCTTCTGTATTTCGTTCACATCCTCTGTCAAAAATAGTTTTTCTCTCTGCTTTCTGTATTCTGTTCACATCCTCTGTCAATAATAGTTTTTCTCTCTGCTTTCTGTATTCTGTTCACATCCTCTGTCGATAATAGTTTTTCTCCACTGTACAGTATCCTTTTTATTTTGCCAGGCCATTTTCTGATAGCTTCTCAATGCATTTCTTATAAATTTATAATAGTTAGTTTCTTATATAGTCTCCTCTTAAGCTAACTTAAATCTACTGAGCTCAGATACTAAACTAAGGGACGAGGCAATGCAGCAGCACATAACAAATTAACACAAACAGCAATGCAAAAAAAATGGAAAATTGCAAAGCAAGCTACAGTAAATATAAATTACCAAGCAATGCAACATTACAACTAATATGAGCCAATGTACAGTAGCAAGAAAAATAAGTCAGTAGTAAAATTAGCTTAACAGAGTAACACAATTTAAAATTCAGTAGCACTATGCCTGGCAAAGAGCAGCAGCAAATATAAAAAATATAAAAAATATAAAACTTATATCTATACATGACAAAGCTCAAGCAGAAAAAATATTACAGTAAAAACAACAATGCAGATAAGGGAAATGTATATTCACATCTTAATATCTATGTAATTAAAGTGGTGCACCACAACAACTGATTGTAAAAAGAAATATTACCATGTATTTGAAAAGAAAATTATGTGTTACTGTTACTAGTTCCTTCTTATTGTTCTTTCCTTTCCAAGTGCTCCTTTTTTAAAGAATGTGGATCATAAAATAATTATTTAATAGATCTGTTGACAGAAAGTGTTCACATTAGCAAATGCATTTTATTTTATAAAAGCAATGCTGCAACACAGCTGGAAACCAGATATCAAGTGAAATAAGCAACTATGAAAAGCAAAGCATAAAAATATCATTCAATAGTCATGTGGCATTTCGTAAGTCAGTAGCTCTCAACTCTCATAGAAAGACACTTGTCATAATCAGGTGTGCAGATGTACGAATATTTCCCATCAATTCATAAGCATTGCAGTAATTAGCACAAAGTACGAGTAATCATATGTTTTCAGGTAATGAGCGTGTAATATTTGCGATGCTTTCTACAAAGGAATGTCAATAGCAAGGTTAATGGAAGTAATGAGGGTGTCGCATTTGCAATATTTTCTCTAAAGGAATGCCAATGGCAAGAATAAAGGCCTGCCTTTTTTCTTTTTTTTTCTACCTGTGCTTCCGGAAAGGCACACCCTAATGGCTTGTTCTCCAGGTGTTTGACACAGCTGCGTGCCCACGACGCATTACGTGCAGGTGGTCACTTAACTTTCTTACGGAAATATTTACGACATCAGTTTCCGCTACAGTGACAGTCTCACATAATAATATTTCACAGGTCAAGAATTAGCGTTGCAAGTCTGTAGAAAGAAAATCCTATGAATATAACGTTGTCCAAAAAATTTTCGCCGGCATTGTGATACATTCACGCATTTACACACATTTCATAACTCTTAAAGTACGATTCTTGGTTTCCAACATCCTTTTTCACAAGTCAAGAGTCCCTACCCACTATTCATTACTCCTTACCTTATTACACATATACGTATCCATCGACACTCGTCAATATTTCGTCATTATAAATATGAAGCATAATCAAATAACTCATATAGCCTCAGCCTATTAATCGTAAACGTACCTCAGCAGCATAATACACATCGTCGTCGTAAAAATAACATCATAACACCTCAGTCAAATCTCAAAATCGTCGTAGCTTCCTCCAATAATTAAAAAAATTCTCTGCTCATGTCAAAAGTGTCATCTGCCTCAAACGTACTTTAAAAATCATGAATCCATACCAAATACATCATTCAAAGCTCTCATAGTATCACAATGGTTCCGACAAAATACAATTTCATAAGTGTGAAGTTATCCAACTGTGTAATTGCGTAAACATCTGTCACTGATGTAATAAAAAAAGTTTATCTCTCAGTTACATGATCAGATAGCTGTGTAATTTGTGTGTTAGAGAAATATGGTACCGATGTGTAAAGTTGTATAAGCAAATACCATATTAGCTAAGGTTCCTTGTGGTTGCCAAACACATAGTACACAAAGTAGGCGTATACCCCCCTGAGGATTAATGTAATTATACCCTCAGGTGTTACAGATTACAGCAATGAAATGAAATGTATCACTGAAAACCTTTGTATCATTGTACTTCAAATATCTTTAAAAATAAATGTTTTAAGTACAAAATTAATCACTCAAATGCATGTCCTGTAGCGCTAAATGTGCGTCTTGCTGTAAGATAATTCTGTGGAAGTGTCGTACTTATCGTCCTCCGAAAGCTAAGTTCTGCAGAAGTCAATGTACTTACCTCATGATAAACAAAAGTGAAATGCTTTATGTATAGATATCTTAGTTATTACGCTTATTGCCATGATGAAGAAAGTACTGTGCTGTAACGTATTGTTGTGCTACGGAAAAGGCAATCTCATTGTAGCTATACCACAAAAGTTACTACTAAAACATGTTTTACTTTGCAGAATAAAACAGAAAAACTGTACAGAAATAAAACAGAAACACTACAAAAGCAACATTGTATATTGTCACTCATTAGTAGCGTCGTGATAAAATCGTGTAGCTGTCACATAAACTAACCACTGTGTCATCTGGTATCTCACAGAAAGTACTTTAAATCCAGAATATATTTTCAAGTAAACCAAAATGTTGCATTAAAATCTCATTAGCAGTACCAGTATGTGTCCTAAGTATGTAAGCCTGATAGTCGTTACGTAATCGTGCAACTAACAAGCAAGAATGTACAACTAACAACACTGTGTCGTCTGTTCATTATAACAATGCATTCGTAATTTCTGTTTAAATAAGTTCTCTTGGTTCTTGACTGGATATTTCACTTCAAACATTGTTACATGTTAACAGATTCTAAATCTGACAAAGCATACTAGAAATGTGAAGTGAAAAGTTTTATGGCAATGACAAAGTTAAAAAGCAGATTATCTTTCAATAAACGGTTTTACATGTGAAATGTGGTGTAAACCTTTACTCTTCCTAGTACGCAGACTTTCAACTGAAAAGCAATTGTCATGTTTTATACGTCGGTAAGGAATGCTAAAATTTTTCTCAAGGTTAGCGCCTATGTTATTTTTCTCTGAGCCAGCCAGCGCACGCGGCTGCCTGTGGTGCGAGTCATTGTCTGTTCCTTTGTTGGCGCGCGTCGTTATTGGGATTAGGAAACCTAACTTCTACAAATTCACTTTGACGGGAAGGCCCTGCCCTGTTTGAAGCTCGCCAGTTCTGATGGAATTCAGGTCTGCCGTTTTGTCGGTAGTTTACACAGTTTCTTTCTTGTCGGCCACGTGGTGGAGAATTTCTCCCTGAATCGTAACTGCGTGCTGAACTGTTGCGTCTGAAATTATTCTGCCTCCCTTGACAATAATAGTTCTGGTTACCATATTGTCTATTTCTATGGTTATCTCTGTCATATTCATTTCTACGGAAATGCGATCTTTCTCTGTAACTATTTTTCTGCCAGCGGTTGTCATAAGGATGGTGTCTGTTTTGGTCACGATTTGTGTTGTGAGAATAGCCTTGTCGTGTCAAGTTATTATTTCTTTCATCGCGGAATTGCGACGGATGTGACCTGTAATTGTTGTGTTCCTGGTTTCGCGTTCCGCGATTGTCAGTGTCAATTTCTAATTCTTGTAAGAGTCCCTGAAATGCTTCAATGTCGTCTTTGCAACGTCCTGCCAAAATAATATGTCGTAAATGTTCAGGCAGTTTGATTAAGCAAATGTGGATGAGTTCTGAGGGGCTGTATGGGTTTGAAAGATACTGATTCTTATGCAACATGTCTTCAAAATATTTCATAAGACTGGAAAATTCAGATTGTTCGAAACGTTTCATCATTATGATACCATGTTTTACACGGTCTTGTGTGGCTTGAGACCAATATGCTGAGAGGAAGGCATCGTAAAATTCTCCTTCACTGTGGCAATCGTGAATGACCGATAGCATTCTTACAGCTGGTTCATTCTCTAAGTAGCCACACATAAATTCTAATCTGTGTTCCAACGACCAGTTGGGAGGAAAACAATGCGAGAATTGATGGAGCCATGCTTGTGGATGAATGTCGTTGCCAGAATTCTTAAATGTTTTGAATTTACGTGTAGTAATGAACAGCTTATAGTCAAAATCATCATGTCGGCGAGTCGCATATCGGTCATTGTTAGGTCGTGTCGGCCGTTCCATCTCAAAATTCGGTGCACATTGCCAATTTCTTTCATAACTTCCGAAATGCCCTGTGTTATTATTTTGTGGCTGTTCCGTATTTCTGTGTCCCTCTTCCTGTATTGGGGCGCGAGTATCCTCTGAAATACGTAATTGTTGTATTACCTGTGTCAGCTGATCTTGTACTTCCCAGATTTCTCTTTTGTACTGTGTATTGATTTGATTTTGATTCTGTTTGAATTTTCTAATTTGTTCATACTCTTCTGTGTCAGTGAAGGCTACAGGTCTTGTGTCATTCAGATCATCATCTACCTTTGTAGATAAGTTAGTAACCTGATCCGAAAGTTCGGCTACTTTCTTCGATAGTGAACACATTTCCTCAGTGTGTTTTTCTGAACCAAGTTTCAGAGTGTCCATTTGTGTTGAAATCGAATCTACTGTGTCCTTTAAGTTTTCTTGAGTTTTTGCAAGTTGCTTAACCGAATCGGTAGATGCAACTGAGTCAATTTTAGCCCACAAGGTCTCATGATTTTCATGAACAATGGTTTGCAGTTCTTTTATGGCTGCTTCGTGATTCTGTAATGCATTTTCATGCCGCGAAAAAATAGGTTGAAAATGCTCACAAATTTGTGTTTTTACGTCATTACAGACTTTTTGACATTTCGATTCAATGTTATGTAAATCAGTAGTTAAATCTTCACGTGTTTGTTCAAGTGTGGTGTCTAACTTTTGAAGATTTTGTTCCATTGTGTCTAACTGTTGCTGTGTTTGTCTCTGGTGTTGTTCCATTGTGTCTAACTTTTTAAGATTTTGTTCCACTGTGTCTAACTTTTGAAGCTTTTGCTGTGTTTGTCCCATTTGTTGTATTAATTGTAATAACAATGCATTGGTGTCTGAAACATGTTCCTCAGTGCTTTTCGGCAGTGAATTTACACCGGAAACATTCACATTTTGACAAGCAGAAAATGTGTCTTGACTTATTTGAGAAAACGGTGAGGATCCAAAACCTGAATCTACAGTATTTGCGAGATCGTGTCGTGTCATTTCGGCTTCCTGAGGCGAGCTATTGCCGACCGATCGATCGATAATGCTTCCCTCTTCACTAATTGTTTCACTGTCCATGCCATTGTTTGACGCCCGCTCCATTTCCCTGTGCACAGTTACCAAATTACTACTTTGAACATTAGTAAATTTATTACTCTGCGGCGCTGATAAGCTACGCTCGTCGTCACTATTATTTCTCAGTTTAGTTTGGAGCCTAGTGTTACGTTTTTCACACGCCATAATTGTCACAATATTTCACACGATAACACAGAAAAGCACAATTTGAAGTGCAAAAATAGGAGAACACATTAACATAGCACTGAAAATAATATCTAGTTAATTGCAAGCGTAGCTGCGAAATACTTGGTGCAAATCTATATGCATGCCACAACTGTTTTACTGTACAACAATGAAAGGCTACAACTACAAAGGAGATTCTCTCTACAATTACGCGCTAGCAATAAACAAAATCTACACTAATTACACAAACTACAACAAAAAATCAGAAGATTCCAGTGAATTATCCTTGGCTAAGGGTCGCCATATGAAACGTCCCCTTTGAACAATAATACACGACTGTCCTTTACCTGACACACAATATTTTTTAGCGCAACGCAATCTGACTTTAAAAAAAATCCCTACGAAAGAATGGCCCTGACTAACATTAACCTATACGTTTCACAAATCACTTACCTCACAAAAATCTTCGCTGCTCAAGCTACTGCAATACAGCGAGCGCCACTACTGCCAGCTAAATAAAAGATTCAAACTACTGAAGGCACTAACTACTGATAGGGATAGTTAGCAAATGAAAGATATTAATAGAGAACAAACAATGTATTTACCTTGATATCATCATATATAAATATAGCAGTTCATGACAAATTTCAAAACTCCGCCATCTCTCTCCCCACATCCACCACTGCTGGCGGCTCACCTCCAACTGTGCAACGCTACGCGCTGTTAACAGCCAACTGCCCAACACTACAATGGCGTGTATTACAATAATGCAAAGCAGCCACAGACTGCACACAGCACAGCCAGTGATTTTCATACAGAGGTGGCGTTACCAATAAAAAAAACCTAAACAGCCTACTTACAAAATGTGTTGCATTACTTATTGAACGCCCCTCGTGCAACACCACACCACACACCAAAAATAAATAAATAAATAAAATTGCCGCGCGGGTTTAGCCGAGCGGTCGAGGTCGCTGCAGTCATGGACTGTGCGGCTGGTCCCGGCGGAGGTTCGAGTCCTCCCTCGGGCACGGGTGTGTGTGTTTGTCCTTAGGATAACTTAGGTTGAGTAGCGTGTAAGCTTAGGGCCTGAGGACCTTAGCAGTTAAGACCCATAAGATTTGACACACACACACACACACACACACACACACACACACACACACACAAAATTAAGTCACCTCCAGTTGATTACACATTAATGCCATGAAGTACCAATTCTAGCCTTGATAAGTCGTCGAGAAAGAGCGCCAACAAATTTCTTCTTTATGCTGCATCCGGCTGATTTGTTAACAGAAGTGCGAGGACACAGGAAAGGTTTCCAGATACTTGAGTGGCCTAAAGACTTCTTATGTAATAGAATTCAGTACATTGTCCTCGATTGCAAGTATTCAGCAGAGGCACGGAGTGACCTGGGGAGGTGTGAGAAGACCCGTATTATTCTCTATATATGTAAGTGATCTGACGGACAGGTCGAGCAGCAATTTATTGCTCTTTGCTGATGACGCTGTTATGTATGAAGCATTTCAGAGGCGGGCTACCTTGATTTATTACCAGAAGGTTCGAACAACACGCGTTGATACGGAGGAGCTTCGCGAACTCAAATGGAAATCCCTGGTGGGAAGGCGACATTCTACTACCGCCAACGTACATTTCACGTAAGGACGATGTAGGTAAGAGTAATACTGCTCATACAAAGGCACGTACAAAGTCGCTTTTCTCTCGCTCAATTTGCGAGTGGAACGGGAAACGAAATAAGCAGTAATAGTACAAGATTCCCTTCGCCACACACCGCGAGGTGGCTTACAGTACAGTACGGTACAGTACAGTACAGTACGTACAGTATGTAGAAGTAACTGTTGATCCCGTATACCTACAGAATAGCGGGGATGCTGATTCCAACGTTTCAACTGCTGTCCAGGTATTTTTTTATCGAGTTAAGATCGGCGATCTAGCCACTCGGTGTGTCATAGCCTGCCTGAATATTCGTCACACTGTGGACGCATGCCTGCAGCTCTGTCAACACGGCTGTTGTTATAACGTGGGAAGCATACCATTATGAAGATGGTTTTCGAGAATGGTTAAATAAATATCGTGCATCATTGGTGGTAACCTGAGTCGTTGTAAGAAAATCCACCCAAAACATAGCAGTACCAATTTCAACCCGATCTAATCCCCCGCCAGCCTGCAGGTTAAACGCGTCAGTGCACGGTCACTGCACTCGACACCTCCTGTTACTTGAAGAGAAGCGAAATTGTGACAACTCGGACTGCAATGGACGCCTCCAGTCCTATTCTGCACACTTTATGTGTTGTTCGATTCACTGAAAAGGGGCAGCAGCTCTATGTGCCGATGTGAGAAACGGCAGCCTAGCTGGATTAGCCGAGCGGTCTAGGGCGCTGCAGTCATGGACTGTGTGGCTGGTCCCGGCGGAGGTTCGAGTCCTCCCTCGGGCATGGGTGTGTGTGTGTGTGTGTTTGTCCTTAGGATTATTTAGGTTAATTAGTGTGTAAGTTTAGGGACTGATGACCTTAGCAGTTAAGTACCATAAGATTTCACACACATTTGAACATTTTTTTTTATTTATTTATTTTTTTTTTTTTGAGAAACGGCATCTTGCGAGGGTGAAGTACCCAACGTCCAATGAACGCAATGTTTGGCCAGAAATTGGCAGAGATGGCTTTGCATTCATTGGTGGAACCATTTCCTGTTAGTTTTGAAACTCGCGAAATGTATTGTTTCGAATGCGGACCATCTTTGGCTATATATTAGAACGACGATATTAAAAATGTGTACCGGACTGGTTTCAGAATGGTTCAAATGGTCCTAAGCACTATGGGATTTCACATCTGAGGTCGTCAGTCCCCTAGAACTTGGAACTAATTAAACCTAACTAACCTAAGGACATCACACACATCCATGCCCGAGGCAGGATTCGAACCTGCGACCGTAGCAGCAGCGCGATTCCGGACTGAAGCGCCTAGAGCCGCTCGGTCACAACGGCCGGCACCGGACTGGGACTCGACTCCGGATTTCCCGCTTAGCGCTAGCGGTGACCTTTATTTTAACAGCTTCGGCTATCCGTGCACGGGTCGCTACCACACCCAGACTCAAACTTCCGTACGTCCTTGTACCACAACCTGCACTCGCACTTCACGTTTATTGCCGTCCAGGAACACATATTTACTGTGGGTCGAGGGTCTGGTATTGCCGAATAAATACTGAACAACAGTGCCTGTGTTATTAAGAAGGGCCAATACATTTCCTGTATTCCTCGATGAATTTAGTCGCTGCATGTATGCATGCCCGAAGGAACATTGCATCGTATTTCTTAATACCGCAAACAGTGCTATTTAGTTGTTTTGAAACGGCTTATTACGGACGCAAGCTTCACACTATCTCCACCACCTAGAGCGCTCCAGAGGTACCAATGCGCTGTTCTAATGGGTCGAGTAATATTTCGCCAGGTGAACCTATGAAGATACGATTTATGTCATTTCTTGACGAAAAGTAACAGAAGATATAGGTAGAGCAGGTATTAACTTATACAAAAGTCAAGAGTACAGTAAAGCTAAGTAATTCAGATGAACAGCTATGCTTCTACAAGACCTGTAGTTATTGCGTTGGCTGACCTTCGAGATCACCAGATTTGATGCCGATGTGCTACCAGTACTTTCTGTAGAATCTTGTGATCGAATCTCCTATACTCCAAGCCTGTGGAGACAATGGTTCAAATGTCGGTAGCTTTTTATATCTTTAGCCAAATAAGGGAGAGTTGCCTTCTTTATTGTACCGGCTCCAAATTTGTACCACTGTTATAAAATTCGCATCTCTTGTACCACACGGCATTTAATGAGATCAGCGTGAACTATGTGCTGCTTGGAGACTTACTGTCAGCTATAAGCTCTATGCCTTGAAGAACAGATCATCTGAAGACAGCGTCGAATTTTGGTTGTCATCTGATTTTCAACGTATGTTATAAAGAGAATTACTGTTAGAAGGTAGGTGGCCACACAGTGTTTTACTTATGGGTGAACGTACTTGAAATAAGCTTAGTTTTCAAACGGTTCTGAGTCTGTATTCGTTGTGGTTCGTTTGTAGGAAACTGACAAAGGAAAAATGTTGACGTTGCATATAATGTACCTGTTGTGGACTGGCATGACAGCCAATCCACAGTGACGGGTAGCCGAAAGGCACACGTTTAAGCTCACGCAGGCTGGCGTGAGGTCTGGAACAGTTAAAGGAGTTATACCAGCAAGAAAAGTACGTAGCTGCTGGAATACTTAACTTTAATCCATAATTGGTGAACATCGGTCTGACGGTACATGCATCACAAGATAAATAGCAATTTATAATGGCGCCTTGCTAGGTCGTAGCAAATGACGTAGCTGAAGGCTATGCTAACTATCGTCTCGGCAAATGAGAGCGTAATTTGCCAGTGAACCATCGCTAGCAAAGTCGGCTGTACAACTGGGGCGAGTGCTAGGAAGTCTCTCTAGACCTGCCGTGTGGCGGCGCTCGGTCTGCAATCACTGACAGTGGCGACACGCGGGTCCGACGTATACTACCGGACCGCGGCCGATTTAAAGGCTACCACCTAGCAAGTGTGGTGTCTGGTGGTGACACCACAGTACCGCTGTAAGTTTGCCGTATTGTACCGGTACAGTTTAAGGAACATACTCGTACTGTGAGCTTAAAAATGCATTTAGCATTATTAGTACAGCACAGTGTTTAGAAATGATGAAATTGTATAATGCATTCTTTATCCTAACTCATTAGGTAAGTAATTGTTTCGTGTTAAGGTATGACAACAGAAAGGTATTATGAGAAGGGGGCACACAGGAGCTGTATTTAGCTCTAACAGTATATCTACAGGGGTATCACAGATTAAATTAGTGTAACTAACCTAACAATTATGTGGCGCGCTGAAAATAAAAACAAAAATACAAACGGGGATTTAAAAATCTTGGTCCGAATGAAGCGTTTTCCAGCGAAGTTGAAAACGAATTGGAAGGTCATATGCTCACATCTGAAGAGACGAAAGGTCGCCATAAGCATGTCGGCCATTAGAAAACTTAAGTTCACCGTTGCTGAAAGAAACAGATTTCCCTATAATTCAATGCAGAAGGAGCCATAGCACACAAAAAGTGGGATGAAGGTGTCTGTACAAGAAATGTCGCCGAGTCCGGGAAAATGATGTAAGCTCCGTGCAAAACTTCAACGCTTCGCAAACGATCCTGTGAACTGACGAACAACCCATGCAAGGAAAGCTAACCAAACAAACGAGAAGAAATTTAGAACTACAGCTCCACCTGTGAAAAAGGAAGAGTTTTGGAAACTCAGAGGAGAAGCCACCACATAAACTATTTCTTTAAACATGGGAATGGTATGGTGAATTGTGCGAGGAAGAACGAATAAAAGAAATTATCACACACATGACATACAAAATGTGGATTCATGAAAAGTGTGTGGGTTTAAGGTAAGGACGGATAAAGCTATAATGCATGCCTGCAAATAGTGACGTAAGAACTAAGGTATGAAACAGTCCCTTAAACTCAGACTAGTACATATATTTAAGCTCAGGGACGCAGTTTATAAGAATGGTACAGTTTAAGCGTCCATTGGTACAAATTAAGGAACTAGATTCCTAAGCTGACTTACTTGCAGGTTTTAAAAAAAATTAAGTGTAATGTGTTCATATTTCTCAGGTTTGTCAATCTTTAAATCAGATACCAAGAACAATATCCTACAGTTGAGGAAGACATATTTAAATAATTTTGTAACTTAGTGTTTAGTCTACACTAAATAAAATCTCAAAAATGGTACAATTTACGCAGGTCTCCCCTACCAGAGTCGTGGTAAGTTAATTTTAAGGGACACTTCTAGTGATACTAATTTTGGGGTTTAAGTATGCATTTCGTGTTTAATGTTATGCTGTGGAAATGTAGCAATGAGTAAGCAGCAAATACAATTTCACTTTCTTCTGACACTATTACGTTGAGGTTATCAACAGTCAAGAATGGAACCGTTCTTTCCTACAGTTATTTGTTTTTATGTGTATTAGTGTCTCTCGGAGTCCACAAATACAGAATTTTACTCATCCACTATATCAGAACAACATCCCTTTCGATAATCCAGTTTTGTTTTACTATATTGCGACAAATAAGTAGTCAATTTCGTCGGCTGCTGGGAGCGATCATCTTAGACATACACGCTGTCTGAATTCCACTTTTCCTTCTTAAAGGTTACTTAAGTGGTTCCAGAATTCTCGTTCTGCTAAAGGGAATTACTTTATTAACAGAATTCACTGTGATTCTAGGATTACCAGGTAGTAGCAACACACTTATTTCTGTCAAATTCGACCCCCGATTATGTCGCACCCCTGTGTTGCATGTCTGTTTTTCTGCACCAGTACTCGACGAAACATGCGTAAGGTGAGATGTCTGCGAATTGTTAAGATACTGGTTTCCAGATGGCAAGCGGTCCATACAGTGAAATATTACTGTTTACTAGCTTACCACGCACCTGTAATCGGACAGAACCTTGGATTAAAATGTTCCAGAGGACACCAAGATGTTGGTCTTGTCATACCTCATTTCACTATTGCACTCCAGACAGCGCTCGGTGACAGCTAAATCGTTTTTCTGCTTGAATCTGATGTCTCTTGTTTCTTTCATCTCTCCTGATCTATGCTTATAGCCTGTTCATTTAATAAGATGTGACGTTTCTCATAACACAGAACACAATAAATTTTATAAGGCCTACATCGTTTTTAATATTAGTAAACAAACCGGTTGTAGCAATCCATATAGCTGTGCAAAATCGTGGAGGAGCGTCTGTGACGTGGTTCTGGTAATTTCGCCACATGCCTTTATGTTATACAATGTAACTGCACCACTGGCGGCAGATTCGATCCACTTTGTCCTTCTCTATAGGTCTACTAGTGAAAAATCTATTTGATGCAGGTTGAGAAGCTCGCTATGTCTCACAAGACAACTTAAAAAAAAGTCTCATCTCTGAAACTGCCCAGCACCAGTTTTGATTTCCTTCAGATAAATTCCAGGATCCAACCAATGAACTGGAAGCATACAGAACAAACAGCCTCTCTTTTATCTCCAAGAAGCTCGTTACTGTGTCCTTGCAAATTTCAGCAAAGAAGAGGCTCAGGATGGGAGATCAAAGGTATGATGAGAAAGTCACACCTAAAAGAAACAAATTCAGCTACATCAGAAACATTACAATATATTCTCATATGAATCAAATGCGCTAGGTTGTCACCAACACTTCCTGTGGATAATTACAAGGTTCCCGATTCAGTATATGTCTGTCACGAAATAAAAAAACGGTTTGGATGTAGTAAAAGTACTGCCGTAAAATCACGCTCATCTACTATAAAATTTTTAAACAGTCTAGCGTCCGTGAGGGTCCATGAACGAGTCCGCGATTTTCTGCAAATTCTGGACAAAACTCAAAGACTTATGAAGGCTAGACTCAACACAGACTGAGCCGGACGGTGTGGCAAAGCGGTTCTAGGCGCTTCAGTATGGAACCGCGCGACCGGTCGCAGGTTCGAATCCTGCCTCGGGCATGGATGTGTGTGATGTCCTTAAATTAGTTAGGTTTAAGTAGTTCAAGTTCAATGGGACTGATGACATCCGATGTTGAGTCCCGTAGTGCTCAGAGCTAACACAGACTCAAAATCATGTCCTCCGCCGAGACTTGATCCGCGACTTCTCTGTTTCGAGGCAACGTTTCCACCAGACAGCCAGACCTGATATTTATTGAACGTATGAGGCATTTTACAGAAACAGTACAGTTAATACAGGGTGAATGACTAGTCTGTTGGCCACAGTCGTTGGTTCAGCGACCTCGAAAGCTAATAACCACTCTGCAGGAGGTGCAGCTGTGTGTAGAACCAACTTCTAAACCTAATCTTGCTAACTAATGTCCAGAAAGGCTGACATGATGTACATCATGAAAACGTTTCTGGTTGAGGGCTAGCCCCAAAACTGCAAAGAGGTATCACTGTGTACTGAAAGCTTCCAAGGGCCACAGCATTCATTGATATAAAGCGATATCTACCCTACATCCTTAAATCTGCCTACAGAGAGACATACTTGAGCCACGATGTATCATAGCAGCCACTAAACTGAAACTCTGAAATCCCGCTGGCTATTCTACCGCTGGAATACTCTCTTTCAAACTCTAAAGGTGGCAGGGGTAAAATACAGGGAGCGGCAGGCTATTTACAATTTGTACAGAAACCAGATGGCAGTTATAAGAGTCGAGGGACATGAAAGGGAAGCTGTGGTTGGGAAGGGAGTAAGACAGGGTTGCAGCCACTCCCAGATGTTATTCAATCTGTATATTGAGCAAGCAGTAAAGGAAACAAAAGAAAAATTCGGAGTAGGTATTAAAATCCATGGAGGTGAAATAAAAACTATGAGGTTCGCCGATGACATCGTAATTCTGTCAGAGACAGCAAAGGACTTGGAAGAGCAGTTGAACGTAATGGACAGTGTCTTGAAAGGAGGGTATAAGATGAACATCAACAAAAGCAAAACAAGGATAATGGAATGTAGTCGAATTAAGTCGGGTGATGCTGAGGGAATTAGATTAGGAAATGAGAGACTTAAAGTAGTAAAGGAGTTTTGCTATTTGGGGAGCAAAATAACTGATGATGGTCGATGTAGAGAGGATATAAAATGTAGACTGGCAATGGCAAGGAAAGCGTTTCTGAAGAAGAAAAATTTGTTAACATCGAGTATAGATTTAAGTGTCAGGAAGTCATTTCTGAAAGTATTTGTATGGAGTGTAGCCATGTATGGAAGTGAAACATGGACGATAAATAGTTTGGACTAGAAGAGAATAGAAGCTTTCGAAATGTGGTGCTACAGAAGAATGCTGAAGATTAGATGGGTAGACCACATAACTAATGAGGGAGTATTGAATAGGATTGGGGAGAAGAGAAGATTGTGGCACAACTTGACGAGAAGAAGGGATCGGTTGGTAGGACATGTTCTGAGGCATCAAGGGATCACCAATTTAGTAATGGAGGGCAGTGTGGAGGGGAGACCAAGAGATGAATACACTAAGCAGATTCAGAAGGATGTAGGTTGCAGTAGGTACTGGGAGACGAAGAGGCTTGCACAGGATAGAGTAGCATGGAGAGCTGCATCAAACCAGTCTCAGGAATGAAGACCACAACAACAACAACAACATTCTACCGCTGCTACATGCGCGTTCATTACAATATTCCCTTCATGCCAGAGTAAAGAAAACCCACCATCTCTCACTACGACGCTTCTCATATATTAATGTCTCAACCTCTCTTATCCTTGCTCACGCTTCGACACTGTAACGTATATGCAACTTAGCTACAGCCAATGTTGCCTATGTTCATCTGTGAAAATAGGCTCGATAAGAAACCCGAGCTATCAGTAAACGGAATCTAACCTGCATAACACTGCATGCGTGTTGTATGAGTGTCAGTTTCAATGTCATTTAAGCCCTCAACAGATCGTTACATGAAAAACTTTAAAACTAACATTTGGATAAGCTACCTGACTGCGTATTTGAATAAGAAATTACAAATGATACGGAATATGACTTGTGCAACGGAATTACTGGATTAGATTACAAGCCATGTTGTGGTGTTTTAGTGTCTCTGTTTTGGCCCTAAGGTTTGCACTCACATCTTTAGATGACTGCCTTTTCCTATATGGTTTACAGCAATTCGCAGCAGCATGCAGCAGCAGCGGCTAAAGCTTATTGTTACTAAGAATGAATTAAATAAAAAAGGGTTTGCTTGGGTCCTGTTAACTACTAAAAGCTTGTGTAAGGGATTTCATAAATTAAGTCTATTTAAAACTTCAGAATCATCATAACGATAACCAATAATAGACAATAACAATTACAATGACATAGGTATCAATAATGGCTGAGTGCCACATTAACAGTTTATTTCAATTTCAAAGTTAATGTAACATTTAATAACCACAGAATTTATATATTAATTAGATATGGAGAATAATAATTATTATTTGGAGGATAAGGAGGCGTCTTTAACTGACAAGCAAAACATGGGATTATTGCTAACTCGGACTAACATCACGAGCCTAACCCAGCAATTGCTTTTGCGCTGTGCTTGCGAATTTTACCTTGATTTCCATCTTCAGACGTAGTTAAGCCATCTAAGTCTGTCCTGGCTATATAACTGAAAACAGGCCCTTAGTGTGGTAAGATCTGCCATCACGGACGTGAGACCAGTGTGACACACCTTGTGTCTCCGAGCTCTCGACCGACACAACTACTTTCACTCTCACAGACAGACCTCGTTTCACAACAATCCTTACAATCGCGCTCCCATGTTTCGCCCTCAGATTGTTGCTATCGATAGCTGAGTGCTTACACAATGCAAAGAATAGCGTTAAGTTGGCTGTATTGTTTTTCAATGTAATGGAGAGTTCTGACACACTCCTTACAACACTCATCCTGCCTGTTCTGACAAATGTTCAGCCAAACACCTATCTGCCAAACCAGAACTAGCTGTGCATTTCCGTTCCGTTAATAGTCTTATTCATTTGCAATAACTTCCTGCACCTTCCCCATAGTGCTGTATTTAATTTAAGATTTCTGGCCATTATACTAAAAAACATCTACCCATTCCAATATCTACACACCTTACAACAATTATCCCTTGCCATCGGTTCTATATTCCATCTTCTTATACACTTGTGCCATGAATTAACGATTTACAACACAAATGAAGTCCCACCCTCCTTGGCAGCTGGTTGTATGGGAAAAAAATATATTGGGTTGTAAATTAAATACGATGGCTCTTCTTGCATTTACTGGAGGTGATAAATACAGCTTCTCTTTACTGTGCGCTTTAGTGATTGGAATAATGAAGTAAAATTGTTCCTGAAGCAATTAATCAGTAGGACAACTAGTCACTAGGCATTATCTAGGCGAAAATTATGTGAAATGACGACCTGCAACTATATTGCTTCAATTTTCACTAATAAAGGTTTATTGTCTTTAAAATTTTCACATAAGTCCAAAGACTGGTGAAAGCAACTATTTCAGTAAGTGGTTCAAACGACTCGAGGTCCCAGTGTAGCGGCAGGTAAGCTCGCTGTACAAAATTTAATAAATTGAAAAGTGCTGGAAAACATATTCACTGCTAATCATTGAAGGACAAAACTGCAGACTAACACGTACCTAATTAGAGTCAAAGCGACACACGCGCTAAATTCTAAGGCTAATTTGTGGTAAAAATCATCTGAGATCTTAGCAGATAAAACTGAGAACAGAGTCCAAAAGCCGTATCACGCGAGAATTAAAAGTGTAGACGGTCACCTGCCAGAAAATACTCGGATACCTGACTATCCCATGAGTACTACAGACCCTGGGCTACCCATAAAACTTTTATCTCCCTAAAGCGTGCACAGCTGGAATTACCTCTCAGCCTGACCTTGATATTGCTTCAGCTAGCTCGCACAGAATATCCTCCGACCAGCACAGGTCCTGCGCCAACCACGTCATACCGAACTCTCCCCACTTCATGATGGCCGTCTACCTTATGTAGCCTCAGTCCATTCTCTCCTCGAAATTCCCGAATGCATTAGTTAATGAGATTCACAGTTTCACCAGTCTCACTTACATGTTTTGATACAGAGTATTTATGAATGATTTGACGGCGCAAGCAGCTGCGTGCTTAAATTATAATCTAAAATGATATATTAAGTTGTAACATGTCACCTAATAATTAAAGTTCAGTAACTGCAAACTTAACTGTAATATTCAAAATAAGTTTGTTCTCTTTGTGCCTTAACGGATTCTTACTGCTCTTTTGGTTCCACTACACATAATTTACACATCTTTAATAGTTCACTGTCCGCCCCCGGTAGCTGAAAGGTCAGCGTGACTGATTGTTAATCCTCTGGGCCTGGGTTTCGATTCCAGGCTGGGTCGGGGAATTTTCTTCGCCCAGGGACTGGGTGTTGTGTTGTCCTCATCATCATCCTATCACCCTCATCGACTGCAGGTCGTCGAAGTGGCGTCAAATCGAAAGACCTGCACCAGGCGAACGGTCTGCCCGACGGGAGGCCCTAGCCATATCATTAAATTAAAAAAAAAATAGTTCATTAGTTATGGACGAAACTAGGCAAAATTTTAAACAAACAAAAGAAACTGTAGAACTTAAGAACTAATGATGATAATTGCACATAATGATCTCCACTAATGCCTACTGCCTTAGTGTTGTGTACTTGCTCTGCAGGAGATTTTGTATCAATATTCAATTAATTCCAATTAAAATGTCTGTCACTGCTGAATTAATTTTGCTATAAATAGTGTGTACATACTTGTCAAAGCATCTCATCGAGAGATAAAATTTGACTGCTCCTCTTCACTGTACATTAATTAGTAGTGAAATTATCATACATTTATGTGGAGTAATTTTATACTGCTGCAGTCACTTTTTACTAATATTTTACTAGCACAATGCATTTCGGCAGCATGCTGTCATCATCAGGTGCATTATACAGCTGATAGGTTATGTACATTAGCTGTGTGTGCCACTGGGGTTAAAAATCGAAAAATAAATCTGTATAGAAGGATACATCTGTTACAGTGTGTACATTATGTGGATAACATGATTAGGTAATATATATTAATACGTTTGATTACATTTTTGTTGGCGATTTCATTTTATAGAACACAGAGCACAGTAACAGGTAATCACAACTTGGCATTTTCACAAACGTCTGTTTACAACTTTCCAAAGAGTTTTAAAATCTAAGATAAACTACTTACAATTTCAAAGACAGTAATATATAGCTGTAGTGAAGATGAAAAATTTTGTCTAGATGTATAGGTAATATGGAGAATGTTACATGGATGCTTAATGAAAACTATTCAGTCAATGAAATAAACACTTAATGTTGGAGAAGTTTTTGAAGAAGTTAACATTATTACTTTCAAGCTTATCATTTAATAATACATCTCCATGTGCTGTACCATGAATGAATATTTCCAGTTGTTCATATGGGTCTATTTGGTGTCCCTCATCCATTTTATGTAATATATGAGGATCATTCGCAATATCATGGAATGGGTGGCCTGTGTCTTTTATGTGGGTGGCCATTGTTGATCTATTGTCATTGTTAGTGTGGTAAGCATTTATGTGTTCATTATATCTTGTTTGGAAGTCTCTCCCAGTTTGGCCTATATAAAGGGATCTGTAGGAATTACATACTATTTTGTAGACGCCTGATTGTGAGTGTTTATCAGTCTGTGTGTGTATATTGTCTCAGTGTGTGTTGCAGTTTGTTGTGTGTATATAAATGGATAAATTTAAAAAATATTATACTTTTGCTGACTGGCGTTAACAGGAAAACATGTCGATGCTATACCTTTTAAATATTATGACTACAAACGATATCTACACAGTGGCAGACTCGTGTAGTCTCCTCTTTCATATTGTGACGCTACAACGCAGTCCTTGCTATGAATTTTTTCGCTTATTTAACACATGAAACTGTTTGTATACGATGTATTGTCTAGTGTAGATATGTATTGTAAATACTATGTTTAAATTATGTAATATTTAACAGTGGCAAGTGGGAGCGGGAGCGCGCCAGCGGGCAGTAGTAGCAGTGACGCCGTGCTCGGAGTAAGACGTACAGTCGAGTGCTGCTAGGCCTAGCTGTGTTACGTCTAAGGGCTAGTGCGTGGATCTAAGTACGACGGGAAAGTAATGGTCGGCATATCTGGAAGCATGGCCGGGCAAGTTATTATGGATTAATGGGCATAGTGCTGAAGAAACGAGGACTTAAATGTGAAGCGCACTGTGGGCCCAAGTCGCAACAGTAAAACCCCGATGCTACATTGTATCGCTGCCGTGGACTTCCGTCGATCCACCGACAACGAGGGAAGTAAGATCTGCGTAATTTTCGTAGGATAAAATTGTAGAAGGCTTACCAGTGACTGTGCTTTTCTCTGAAGTTCAACAATTAATAACAAGCACTTTATAGTCGATGTGTTGCAGTTACATTCCACCCGACAATAACACCAAGTGGGTTCCTTCCGATCCTTACCTTATTGAACCGAGTATGTCACGCCATTATCAAGAGAAAATATGTTAATTATCAGATTATTTGCATAGACGGTGAAGAGTAAATTTCAGACTGGTTACCGTAGTTAGTTGTTGCAGTTAATAAGCTTAGGCCAACCGTAGTAACTTAATAATAGACTGAAGTAATAAATTTGATTATTAAGATTTATTTCAATGCATATTCAGCTGAAGTTAGTTCAAGGATATTTCATGAAACTATAAAGCTTATTCCACCTGAAAATCCTCCAATTAATGGATTATTATCATTCAAAACATAGTTAATCAATTATTGGGAATATATTTCATTATCAGTAGAGTAAACTGTGCAAAGTACCTAATTTTAAAGACAGAATGACAGTCCATTATTCAAAATCTCGATAGATAATTATCTGTGTTGTCAGCATTGCACTTAGCTGACAAATTATGAACAAAATAAATATCATAATACTTATTGAAAGTTAACCATTAATGTTTAAGTGTAGTTAGATTGTTATGACATTGTTTTATATGATTACTGAGCCTGACACAGCACTTATGTAAAAGTTCCCGTTCCACCTGCTGCGCTACAAACAGGTAAACTTTATCTTTGACACAATTATTCACGTACTTAACAGTACTGTCGCTCATCAGTTGAGATGGCGACCGATTTTTTAATTGCTTTTACAACTTAATCATTTCTTTCGGCAAAATTTTCACTGACAAAATTTCTTTCCAAATTATTTCCATTATTTGATTTATCGATCATTACTGAATGAAATTACTCATTCAATAACGATCAAGTTGTAACGTCTCCTGTTTCCCGCGGAATAATCTTTATTTACTTCGGATTCGGATGCCTTATCCCGACGCGGGTCTAAGCTCATAATTCACGGTCATTGTCAACTAGTAATTTCGCAAATCTCGGGAAGCAGGGGGATGTTATAATATGACGTATTGTCCTTTGTTGTATGGTTAACCGTTTGCTTTGTATGGGTGTAATCAACTTTGACAGAAGTGCATGGCCCAGCCAACTGGCAGTGGTCATCGCGGAAAGTGGGCAGACACCAGTTATGGCACGGATCCAGCTCCAGCCCAGCTGCCGACACACACACACACACACACACACACACACACACTAGCCCTGCCCGCACCGTATCCTGCCTCCACGTCATGGTGCACCTGCCATTCAAACACCTCTCACCACCAAATCCTTTCTTTCACACACAAACACGGTCCCTCGTGTAACAACTGGTGATGTTTTCCCGCTACGCCAGAACATTCACAAAATGTAGAAATTGCCGACGCAGCACTATGATGTAACCGAGTGGCTAGCAGTGACAGTGGAGAGGGGTCTGGTTGGGACAACAAGGAGGCAAGAACTTGGAGTCAGTGCTGAGAGCTGTGGACAGCACCAACAGGGTGAGACATTGCGTGTGATACTGGGCAGTTTCAAGTCTTGTTTATATACCGGAATGGCTGATTCAGAGAGTTCACCAGCGAGAAGTGATGCCTGGGAAGATGGGCGGCAGTTGGTGAAGGACCTGTGTGTACGGCAGGATGGGACGACCACTTCCATCACAGGGACTGGAATCTAAACGAGACGAATAGTAAGGAGAGAACCGGTAACGGAGAAGAACAGCAAGCGATCAGCTGAGATGGGAGTCATTTGGACTCAACGGAGCGTCGGTTCCTGTTATCGGAAAGCAGACAGTGCCGGCCGTCTTGGCTCCAGGGAAAGTCGTGCTGACGAGACCGAAGCAGACATCAGCTGCGACGTGTGGTCTTGGGCGATGGTGTATACGAAGTGCGTCGGGTCGGTTGTGCTTAGCTGGAACTATGGTCGTGCAGACACCTGTATGTGACTGTGTTTCAGGTTCAGCTGTGCTACTAATTGTATTTCCATAATGGTGGGGCTGCTGCAAAGCCTGGTGTTGATATCTGGGATACGTTGTGGTAGGAGAAAATTTTGTGCGAATTAAATCTTAAGGGCTTGCCTTATTTTATTACCAACTCTTCTTGACTGATATTCCTTTCTGACTACTATTGCCTCCCTTCTTGGATTACTGGTCTAATTTATTTTATCCTATGGCCACACTTATGTAGAATATTCCGTGTGTCTTGATTATTTATTAGCTTTATCTCTGGTGATTAGTTTTCTTTGGGTTAGTTTTCGGGATATGGTGTGTTTGTTTTCGGATATTGTCTCCATAGTTAGAAACTTGTTATTTTATATTTCTTGTCATTCATTCTAGCTTGTACCGTTATTAGTGGTACTATTGCCTAATGTTTTGTGCACTCATTGTTACTGTGAAGCTGAAATTATTTTTAAGGGCAGGAATACTGTAACGTCCCCTTTGGAAAATTATACACGACTGTCCTTAAACTGACACACGATATTTTGTTAGCGCAACGCAATCTGACTTTCAATAATTCGTACAAAAGAATGGGCCCTGACTAACATTAAACTATACCTTTCACAAATCACTTACCTCACAAAAATCTTCGCTATTCAAGCTACTGCAATACAGCGAGCGCCACTACTGCCAGCTAAATAAAAGATTCAAACTACTGAAGGCACTAACTACTGATAGGGATACTTAGCAAATGAAAGATATTAATAGAGAACAAACAATGTATTTACCTTGATATCATCATATATAAATATAGCAGTTCATGACAAATTTCATAACTCCGCCATCTCTCTCCCCACAGCCACCACTGCTGGCGGCTCACCTCCAACTGCCCAACGCTACGCGCTGTTCACATCCAGCTGCCGCTGCCCAACACTACGATGGCAGACAACAATGCAAACTAGCCACAGACTGCACACAGCACAGCCAGTGATTTTTCATATAGAGCGCTACATGGCGTTACCAATAAGAAAACATAAACAGCCTACTTACATAGCCCCCATGCTCCCCACAAAAAATTTTACAAATTGGATTGGGCAGTGGCCAATACAGATTTGAAAAATTTTTTCATAATTACAATAACAAAGAAATCAAATGCACACACTTATTGATATTATGTTGGTCAAAAGCTCAAATTTTCTCACAGTCTATAAAGACAGTCCTGATCATTCATCACAGTGAAACTGCCGTTTCTTTTCTCAAAGTCTGAGCAGTAAAAGACAATGCACACGGAAGTAGTGGACTTCCATGCCGTCTTGAAGAAGTAGTGTTGTCCTTCCAACGGAAAGACAGTGCTGACTCTTGACATGCAGACAGGTAATGGGCCACAACAGAGCAAACCCACAGCGGAGTCAGTCGAAGTTTTGAAGAATATTGGTGGGTAGGTCATCACAGAGCAGACCCACTGGAGTCCTGGTAGAGATTGTGGTATTCGTGGGCCACCAGAGGTGCAGACCCACTGCAGTCCTTGTAGAAATAATGGTATTGGCGGATCATCAAAGATGTAGACCCACTGTAGTCCTTGAAGAGACAGCCAGCAGCCATCTGTTGCGACTGTGCAGGTCCACAATCACCATCGAAGAGTCTTGCGGAGAATATAGCAAGTCCATAAACCACCACTTGTCCACTCACAAAAAATTTGTTTGACCTGTCCTTAGAACCAGCAATGCTGTTATCCAGTCCCTTGCTGAATTATTAACACACGTGCAAACACTATCAGTCCCTACTTCTCACATATTGTCCATATACTATGACCAACAGAAACGTGTGCAGTGAAATGTAACTTACATGTTAATAATATCATGAACTGGTGACAATTACAATTTTATAACATAAGAATACAATAACAAAGGTACAAAATACATCATTAAAAACATAACTATACAGATAACATTTGTAGTACAGGCTTTACAAAAGAATCGAACTAACATATACATCAGTGGAATTATGACATGAGTACATACATAAAAGATCACAATAACTTTTGAAACATCAACTTCACACATGAGCATTAAACAGAACAGAATTAATAATGTCTAACATCTTTACAAAGTAAATAACATATTATTAATGCCAATTATATTCGAGGATAACAGTATTCCTCATCATAGTGAATGTAGCTTAATATTAAAAGAAGAAAAAATTCTATGAAACTACACAGAGACAGGAAGAAAACAAATATACAAGGGTACACAAACACATAGTGGGATAACACCAATAGGAAAGGACAAGGTTCGTTTTCAGTGTAACATTTGGTACTGCAGTCCAATCCAAAACTTCATATATCTTTCCTCTTATTTCATCCTTTGTTTCCACCAAAAAAATTCTATCTAAGCATGCTTTCTGTATTTATATGTTCACACATTTCTTACCTCAACATTTATTTCCAAGAAAATCCTACCTAAACCTGTTTTCTGTACTTTTTTTCGTATAACTTCTCAATGCATTTCTTCCAATTCATCGCAACTCATTCTCTTAGAGGCTACCCCCTCTTAAGCTAACTTAAATCTACTGAGCTCAGTTGCTAAACTAAGGGACGAGGCAATGCAGCAGCACAAAACAATTAATACAAACAGCAATAAAAAAATGGAAATTTGCAAAGCAAGCTACAGTAAATCTAAATTACCAAGCAATTCAACATTACAACTAATATGAGGCAATGTGCAGCAAACAAGAAAAATAAATCTGGCTTAGCAGAGTAACACAAATTGAAATTCAGTAGCACTATGCCTGGCAACCAACATCAGAAAATGAAATAACTTATACCTAAACATGACATAGCTCAAGCAGAAAAAATATTACAGTAAAAACAACAATGCAGATAAGGGAAATGTATATTCACATCTTAATGTCTATGTAATTAAAGTGGTGCACCACAACAACTTATTGTAAAAAAAATATTACCATGTACTTGAAAAGAAAATTATGTGTCCAGTTACTGTTACTAGTCCCTTCTTATTGTTCTTTCCTTTCCAAGTGCTCCTTTTTTAAAGAATGTGGATTACAAAATTATTATTTAATAGATCTGTTGACAGAAAGTGTTCACATTAGCAAATGCATTTTATTTTATAAAAGCAATGCTGCAACACAGCTGGAAACCAGATATCAAGTGAAATATGCAACTACGAAAAGCAAAGCATAAAAATATCATTCAATAGTCATGTGACATTTCATGAATTAGTAGAAATTCTCTCAACTCTCGTAGAAAGACGCTTGTCGTAATCAGGTGTGCAGATGTAAAAATATTTCTCGTCATTTCATTGGGCATTTCAGTAAATATCATAAATTACGAGCTCCACAGTATGCTTTCGACAAGGAAATGTCAATAGCGAGGATAATGGCCTCCCCTTTTTTTTTTCTCCCTGTGCTTCCGGAAAGGCACACCCTAATGGCTTGTTCTCCAGGTGTCTGACACAGCTGTGTGCCGACGACGCACGTGCAGGTGGTCACTTAACTTTCTTACGGAAATATTTACGACAGCAATTTCCGCTACAGTGACAGTCTCATATAAAATGTTTCACAGGTCAAGAATTTGCGTTGCAAATGTGTAGAAACAAAATGCTATTGATATAACAGTGTCCAAAAAATTTTCGCCAGCATTGTGATACATTCACACATATACACACATTTCATAACTCTTAAAGTACGATTCTTGGTTTCCAACATCTTTTCCACAAATCAGAGTCCCTAATCACTACTCATTATTCCTTACCTTATTCATCGACACTTCTTCAGTATTTCATCATAAGAAATACGTAGCATAATCAAACTCCTCATATATGGTATCATCATCTTATTGATCATAAACATACCTCAACAGCATAATACACATCGTCGTCGTAATAATATCATTACACCTCAGTCAAATCTCAAAAACGTCGCAGCTTTCTGCATTAATGTCAAAACCTAAAAAAATTCTCTGCTCATGTCAAAAGTGTCATCTGCCTCAAACGTACTTTAAAAATCATAATCCCATACCAAATACATCATTCAAAGCTCTCATAGTATCACAATGGTTCCGAAAAATATGAGCATTTCACAAAGTACAGACAAAATACAATTTCATAAGTGTGAAGTTACCCAACTGTGTATTGCGAAAACATGTGTCACTGATGTAGTAAAAAAATGTTTATCTCTCAGTTAAATGATCAGATAGCTGTGTAATTTGTGTGTTAGAGAAATATGGTACCGATGTGTAAAGTTGTATAAGCAAATACCATATTAGCTAGGGTTCCTTGTGGTTGCCACACACATGGTACACAAAGTAAGCGTGTACCCCCCTGAGGATTGATGTAATTATACCCTCAGGTGTTACAGATTAAAGCAATGAAATGAAATGTATCACTGAAAACTAATTCAAAAATCTTGAAAAATAAATGGTTTAAGTACAAAATTGATCACTCAAATGCGTGTCCTGTAGCGCTAAATGTGCGTCTTGCTGTAAGATAATTCTGTGGAAGTGTCGTAGTTATCGTCCTCTGTAAGCAAAGTTCTGCTGAAGTCAATGTACTTACCTCATCATAAACGAAAGTGAAATGCTTTGCGAATAGATATCGTAGTTATTGTGTTTATTGGCGTGATGAAGAAATTACTGTACAGTAACGTATTGTTGTGCCACAAAAAAGGCTGTCTCATTGTTGCTGTACCACAAAAGTTACTACTAAAACATGTTTTACTTTCCAGAAGAATTCAGAAAAACTGTGCAGACATATAACAGATACACCGCAAAAGCAACGAGGTAAATTGTGTCACACATTAATAGCGTCGTGATATTGTCGTGTAGCTGTCACATAAACTAACCACTGTGTCATCTGGTATCTCACAGAAAGTACTTTAAATCCAGAATGTATTTTCAAGTAAACCAATATATTGCATTAAAATCTCATTAAGAGTACTGGTAAATGTTCTAAGTATGTAAGCTTTATAGTCATTACGTAATCGTGCAATTAAGAAGCAAGAGTGTACACACACAATAACACTGTGTCCTCTGTTCACTATCACAATGCAGTGGTAATTACGGTCTACATATGTTCCCTAGGTTCTAGACTGGATATTTAACTTCAAACATTGTTGCATGTTAACAGTTTCTTAAGTCTGACAAAGCATACTAGAAATGTGAAGTGAAAAGTTTTATGGCAAAGACAAAGTTAAAAAGTAGATTATCTTTCAATAAACGGTTTTACATTTGAAATGTGGTACAATCTTTTATTGTTCCTAGTGCACAGAGTTTCAACTTCAAAGCAATTATCATGTTGTATACATCGGTAAAGAATACTGGAATTTTTCTCAAGGTTAGCTTCTACGTTATTTTTCTCTGAGCCAGCCGGAGCACGTGGGTGCCTGCGGTGCGAGTCTTTGTCTGTCCCTTTGTTGGCGCGCATCGTTATTGGGATTAGGAGACCTAACTTCTACAAATTCGCCTTGCCGAGAGGGCCCAGCCGTGTTAGAATCCCGCCAGTTCTGATGAAATTGACGTCTGTCGTTATGATCATATCGTCTGTCATCATGTCGGTAGATTCCGTAGTTTCTTCCTTGTCGGTCACGTGATGGAGAATTTCTCCCTGAATCGTAACTCCGCGCTGAATTGTTGCATCTGAAGTTATTCTGTCTCCCCTGGTAATAATTGTTTTGGTTCCCATATTGTCTGTTTCTGTGGTTATCTCTGTCATATTCATTACTACGGAAATGCGATCTTTCTCTGTAACTATTATTACTCTGCCAGTGGTTGTCATATGGGTGGTGTCTGTTTCGGTCACGATTTGTGTTGTGAGAATAGCCTTGTCGCGTCCAGTTATTATTTCTTTCATCGCGGAATTGCGACTGATGTGATCTGTAATTGTTGTGCTCCTGCGTTCCGCGATTGTCAGTGTCACTTTCCAGTTCTTGTAACAGTCCCTGAAAAGCTTCAATGTCGTCTTTGCAACGTCCTGCCAAAATAATATGTCGTAAATGTTCAGGTAATTTGATTAAGCAAATGCGGATGAGTTCTGAGGGGCTGTATGGGTTTGACAGGTACTGATTCTTGTGCAACATGTCTTCAAAATATTTCACAAGACTGGAGAATTCAGATTGTTCGAAATGTTTCATCATTATGATGCCATGTTTTACTCGGTCTTGTGTAGCTTGAGACCAATATGCTGAGAGGAAGGCATGGTAAAATTCTCCTTCACTGTGACAATCGCGAATGACCGATCGCATTCTTGCAGCTGGTTCATTCTCTAAATAGCCACACATAAATTCTAACCTGTGCTCCAATGACCAGTTGGGAGGAAAACAATGAGAGAATTGATGGAGCCACGCTTGTGGATGAATGTCGTTGCCGGAATTCTTAAATGTTTTGAATTTACGTGTAGTAATGAACAGTTTATAGTCAAAATCATCATGTCGGCGAGTCGCATGTCGGTCATTGTTACGTCGTGTCGGCTGTTCAATCTCAAAATTCGGTGCACATTGCCAATTTCTTTCATAATTTCCGAAATGCGCTGTGTTATTATTTTGTGGTTATTCCGTATTTCTATGTCCCTCTTCCCGTATTGGGGCGCGAGTGTCCTCTGAAATACGTAATTCTTGTACTACTTGTGCCAACTGATCTTGCACTTCCCGGATTTCTCTTTTGTACTGTGTATTGATTTGATTTTGATTTTGTTTGAATTTTCTAATTTGTTCATACTCTTCTGTGTCAGTGAAGGCTACGGGTCTTGTGTCATTCAGATCATCATCTACCTTTGTAGATAAGTTAGTGACCTGATCCGAAAGTTCGGCTACTTTCTCCGATAGTGTACTTATTTCCTCAGTGTGTTTTTCTGAACCAAGTTTCAGAGTATCTACTGTGTCCTTTAAGTTTTCCTAAGTTCTTGCAAGTTGCGTAACCGAATCGGTAGATGCAACTGAGTCAATTTTAGCTTGCAAGGTCTCATGATTTTCATGAACAATAGTTTGCAGTTCTTTTATGGCTGCTTCGTGATTCTGTAATACATTTTCATGACACGAAAAAATAGGTTGAAAATGCTCACAAATTTGTGTTTTTACGTCATTACAGACCTTTTGACATTTCGATTCGATGTTATGTAACTCAGTGGTTAAATCTTCACGTGTTTGTTCAAGTGTAGTGTCTAACTTTTGAAGATTTTGTTCCATTGTGTCTAACTTTTTGAGATTTTGTTCCACTGTGTCTAACTTTTCAAGCTTTTGTCCTATTTGTTGCATTAATTGTAATAACAATGCACTGGTGTCTGAAACATATTCCTCAGTGCTTTTCGGCAGTGAAGTTGCACCGGCAACATTCACATTTTGACAAGCAGAAAATGTTTCTTGACTCATTTGAGAAAACGGTGAGAACCCAAAACCTGAGTCTACAGTATTTGCAATATTGTGTTCTGTCATTTCGGATTCCTGAGGCGAGCTGTTGCCGACCGATCGATCGATAATGCTTCACTCTTCACTAATTGTTTCACTGTCCACGCCATTGTTTGCAGCCCGCTCCATTTCCCTATGCACAATTACCAAATTACTACTTTGAACATCAGTTAACTCATTACTCGGTGGCGCTAACACACTGCTTTCATTTTCACTGTCATTTCTCAGTTTACTTTGGAGCCTAGTATTACGTTTTTCACACGCCATAATTGTCACAATATTTCACACGATAACACAGAAAAGCACAATTTGAAGAGCAAAAATAGGGGAACACATTAACACAACACTGAAAATAATATCTAGTTAATTGCAGTTGCGAAATACTTGGTGCAAATCTACATGCATGCCACAACTGTTTTACTGTACAACAATGAAAGTCTGCAACTACAAAGGAGATTTTCTCTACAATTACGCACTAGCAATAAACAAAATCTACACTAATTACACAAACTACAACAAAAAATCAGAAGATTCCAGTGAGGTATCCTGGCAGGGTCGCCATATGTAATGTTCCCTTTGAAAAATTATACACAACTGTCCTTAAACTGACACACAATATTTTGTTAGCGCAACGCAATCTGACTTTCAATAATTCGTACAAAAGAATGGGCCCTGACTAACATTAAACTATACCTTTCACAAATCACTTACCTCACAAAAATCTTCGCTACTCAAGCTACTGCAATACTGCGAGCGCCACTACTGCCAGCTAAATAATAGATTCAAACTACTGAAGGCACTAACTACTGATAGGGATACTTAGCAAATGAAAGATATTAATAGAGAACAAACAATGTATTTACCTTGATATCATCATATATAAATATAGCAGTTCATGACAAATTTCATAACTCCGCCATCTCTCTCCCCACAGCCACCACTGCTGGCGGCTCACCTCCAACTGCCCAACGCTACGCGCTGTTCACATCCAGCTGCCGCTGCCCAACACTACGATGGCAGACAACAATGCAAACTAGCCACAGACTGCACACAGCACAGCCAGTGATTTTTCATATAGAGTGCTACGTGGCGTTACCAATAAGAAAACATAAACAGCCTACTTACAATACCACCGTTTGACATGTTACGCTAGATATTCAGATAATGCATATTTGTGGATTGGGCGCTGGTCATTTTCCTCGCGCTTTACTTTTACTCCTGTGCTCTGATTTATTTAATTCTGCTATTAATAAATATGTTTAAAACTTGTCGAAACTAGCCCACACAACCCAAGCTACTTTCCACTCCAAACATTTCCTGCACCACACTCACACAAGCTACTTGCTCCCACAATCAACTATATTTCGTCTTCAACTGCTTCCTCACCTATGTGTAAAGTCTTTCGAGTCCTCACCCTCACAAACCATTCCCTGATCCTTATCACTGCACGACACCAGTACAACATTCTGCTCCACATTATCCATTCCCTACAGTTGTTTCAGTATAAACTTAGTCTTGTATAGAACCTTTCTTCAGTTTTTCTACACATCCGGAGCTCCCTGTATATACTACATCATGCAGGTGATCCCCCTCCCACGACCCAACATAAGCTGGCTTGGAACTGGCCACAAGAAGAACATCTCCATTCAGCCACAAACACTGTATAATACTCCCACCGGATGCCTGATCCTTATCTTCCTTTTGAAAACCTTAAACTATTGCCTACATAATTATCTAAACACCAATAACAGATCTTCTGTAGAGCTCCAGCAGTGGCATCAGTTTGTTGACTCCCTCCAAGGTGATGGTAATGTAGTCCCCATCTCACGCTATATTCGTACTGGAAGTAACACAACCACAGACCTCATCTTAGCATCAGCTAAAGTTCTTAGACATATCACTGTAGTAAAATAAATGATAATTAATCGAAACCTTCAGCTGGCGACAGGTGTTGTTGATTTACCTCAATGAGGACAGTTGAAAATGTGTGCCCCGACCGGGACTTGAACCCGGGATCTCCTGCTTATATGGTAGACGCTCTCTCCATCTTCTTTTCTTTTCTTCTTTTTTTCCGTTTGGTCTAGGCGGACGTCACAAGACATCCGTTCAAGCTGATCGTTGATTCCTTTACTCAGTTTTTTTTTTTTTTATTACAGAGGGCGAGCAACCCTCTGACCGAACACGCTGAGCTACCGTGCTGGCTCCATCTGAGCCACCGAGGACATAGACGAATAGCGCGACTGCAGGGATTTATCCCTTGCACGCTTGCCGTGAGACCCACATTCCCAACTATCCACAATCTACATTCGTAATGTTCCTAATAGACATTTCTTCATATATATCGCCGTAGAAGTCCTTCATCCTATCGGAAGACACCACCTGCATGCCCTCGTTACTACTACATCCTCACTCATTGCAACCAGATATCCATCGTAAATGTATCCTAAACTACTCCCCACCAACTTGAGACCCCAATGGTAATCGACAGATACCCATTTTGGAACTTACCCACTAACCTTCTAACGCTCTGATGATATCTCTCACGCAGACACCCTCCTGCAGTACAGTTTGTCAAACGCTGTATCGAATCCCATTCCTACCACGTCTATCCCAACCACTGCAGCCCTCCACACAAGCTATACACCTCTCCATTGACTGTACAGTTCCTTCTTACTGATTCGTGACCTGTATGAACACTCACAACAAACACCGTCCGAAGAGGCCTTGAAGGCCCAATGGTACTGACCGGCTTCCGAGCCATCCTCAGCCCTTAAGCGTCACTGGGTGCATATGTGGAGAGGTGTATGGTCAGGACACTGCTCTCCTTTCTGTTGTCAGTCTTCATGACCAGTGCCGCTACATCTCAGTCAAGTACCCTGTAGCTCCACAATTGGCCTCACATGAGCTGAGTCCACCCTGCTTGCCAACAGCACTTGGCAGATCTGGATGATGACCCATCCGAGTGCTAGCCAAGCCTGACAGCGCTAAACTTCGGTGGTCTGATTGGAACTGGTGTGACCGTTGGCTATGAACTCTCACACCACCAGCAAGTACCGGCTCATGTCAGAATCTCACTAAATGCTGAAAAACGCGCAGACTGAGGCCATACTTGCACCAGACTTACCTCTACACTGTTCATTAGCACCTTCAAGTATTTGGAAGAACTCCACCGATTCCCTGCAATAGACTCCCCCTACCCACTGCTCTATAACCTCACACCGTGAGTGAAGCTGACCACTTTGTACCATATCTCTGACACCCACCCGCACAGCTCGTGACTACCCTCGACAACTCCCTGTTCCCTTCAGTCCATGAACGTTTAGATACCACCCCTTACATACGTCTTCCAATACTTGGGCGACATATCACATCACATGACAAAAAACAAGTACTATAAAATAAACTCAAGTCTGCCCCTGTTATCAGTAAATATCTATAAAAGTATTCCCCCTGCCTGCCTTGTAGCCCTTTCTAATCTTTAAAATATAACCAGTCCACACGTTACCTTACATACCCGTGGAGAACCTGTAAAGTACTTTTCTTCAGTCCCCCCAACCCCAGAGGTACTTCCTCCTGCCACCCAACAGCATTACTTTCGGTGTTTAGCAAGGTCTTTGATGTCAATCTCTGCCATCTGAACATGCAACAATCCTTTCTTGTTAATTAGTACGGCTTCTATCCCAACTTCTCCTCTGATGAGCATTTCTTTACTTGATATATTTTCTGTTAAATACACTTAACAACAGTAAACGGGGAACTTTAGCATCATTTGACCTCGGGAAAGCCTATGACCATGTATGGCATTCTGCTATCTTCTTGAAGCTTCGCCGACTGACTAAGGCTAGTGGTTGAAACACTGGACTCGCATTTGGGAGGACAGCAGTTCAGTCCCCTAAACTTGCATATATGCATTTACACTGATGAACCAAAACATAAACACCTGCTGGATAGCGAGTTCGTCCTACCTTTGTAACACAATATAGCTATGATTCTGTATTCTGGTTCTACAGGTATGTGGTACCAGGTATCTACGCACAGGTAACGCAATTCCAGTAAACTACAGCTCGTTAGTTTGTGGGGGTGCAGAAGATGCCCTGTAGTGTCCAAGATGTGTGTCTTCGTGGCGAAGACATCGACGGGTGTCCACGTTCCTCAAACCACTGAAACACTATTCTGTCCTTCCCAGTTATCGTATAGGACGATCCCATCGCTGTACTGTATAGCTGTCACAGTGCCTTCGATTACATATACATACATACGCCGCAAGAATGCAAATGTGACAAAATGTTTACATAGGATACATAAGAAAAATATTTCAACGCACCTCCACATAAAAGCTTCCTTTGTTTACCCCTTTTTTTAGTTAACGTAATTATTGTAATATTTTTCTTGTATATCCAATGTAAACACCTTGTTCCTTTTGTGTTTTCTGTACAAATAATATCTGTGTAATCATCATGTTTATCTGTGTTTGGGTTCAAATGGCTCTGAGCACTATGGGACTTAACAACTGTGGTCATCAATCCCCTAGAACTTAGAACTACTTAAACCTAACTAACCTAAGGACTTCACACACATCCATGCCCCAGGCAGGATTCGAACCTGCGACCATAGGAGTCGCGCGGTTCCGGACTGAGCGCCTAGAACCGCTAGACCACCGCGGCCGGCTCTGTGTTTGGGACATGTAGTTGTTGCCTGAAGATGGCCTGAGTAGCCGAAAGCCGATTCGTGAGAAAATAAATACAATTTTGCAGAAGATTAGGTAATGTTTTCCTGTTTAGTATTATTTCTTAATCTGTTGCCTGATTCATCTGAAAATTACTTGCGAGGGTTGAGATAAAAGAATGATACGGTCCTTTACGAAATGAGGACAATAAGTTGGTAGTCCAAGTGATCAGCATGGGGAGAGGGGAGGGAACAAGGGAAAGGATTCTGTAAGCTTATGTGCGAGCCAGCATGTTGCAGCAGAGATTGGCGTTGCTGAGAGCAAAGAACAAGAGAGAAATTTGCTGTTACTCCTTAAAAGTGGTTCGCAATACTGATAAACTTACAGTTACGTTTACAGATTTGCACGGGACAAGGGCAGAGCGAGAGAAAAATTGATGTCAGTTACACTTATTGAAGCGTGAGAACTAAACCACTGGTCAACCTAAAACAGAGCGGCTTAAAATTAGCCTACAACACACCTGGCAAAAATTTCAGCAATTCAGAAAGAGTTTTGTACGCAGAGTAGTGGCTGATCGCAGCCAAAATAACAGTACGTCGGCAAGCATCTGCATTGCGTGTCACGAATATTGCCTCGTTGTACAGGGGCTTAGCGTGTCTCTATCGGCTTACAGCACTTCCACTGCGTGCAGACTACAGCTCGTCCCATCTCCAGCTGCCTCCCTGTCGCTCCACAACACTCCTGAGAGGACTCACTATTTTACACTCATTCTATCATGGGCCTAGCTTCTGGACGCAGCATGACGGTCCAGTCAGCTCTCGGCAAAAAACGCACGCTACGGATCCTTTGCTCGCCCGTTTTAAGTGACAGATTTTCTCGAACGATGTGGAAGCTTCTACCGCGAACTTCCAGCAGCCACCGGAAGCACTCGCCCACGAATTCGGCGGGGACGATCGTTCCACTTACGAGCTCCACTAGACGGAGCGGGTGGGGTCCTCGGCCACCATTTGTCTCCCTCTTCTTCGATTCTCCCCACTGCTATTCTCCCGTGCATTCCGACGGAGTTCCGAGGGAGCAGAAAATTCCCTCAGCCCTCAGCCAAACTAACAAAACGAAGTTAATGCAAGGCATGGAGTGTTAAGGAAACAGAGGCTGCTGACGAAAAGGGAAAGTTGGGATTAAATGAAACATTATTTATTTAGCGTATGGCATTACATAAGAACAGCGACTAGCAACTGTGGATTACATTGTTTTACAAAATTTTACAAAAATATATTAATTTCATAATTTGTTGTTGGGTTGTTTTTGGGGGAGGAGACCAGACAGCGAGTTCATCGGTCTCATCGGATTAGGGAAGGACGGGGAAGGAAGTCGGCTGTGCCCTTTCAAAGGAACCATCCCGGCATTTGCCTAGAGCTATTTAGGGAAATCACGGAAAACCTAAATCAGGATGGCCGGACGCGGGACTGAACCGTCGTCCTCCCGAATGCGAGTCCAATGTGCTAGCCACTGCGCCACCTCGCTCGGTCATAATTTATAATTTGAAAAATAAGTCTATAAATTAATATCTAATTTGTCGGTTCATTCAAGGGCTGCCTCTGTCACTTCAAAGAAATCTTCCAAGTATCGATGGATCGTCTGGTGTTCATTTCCACAGTCACACTGAGAAGATGAAGCCCTTCCCCATTGGTAGAGGATTCCAGCACAGATGCAGTGGCCTGTGCGGATCCGATTAATTGTTTTCCAGGCACGTCGCGTTAGTTCCATACCGGCTGGTCTTGTGCAAGGTCTTTGGAGGGTCTGATGTTCCTCATGGGCAATAGTGTTTCACATTTCTCTCCACTTTTTGTTGATACTGAAAGTAGCTGCCTGTAGCGATTCTGCCAGTAAGATAGAGGGCTGCCTGGTTTTTAATCGGTTCATTCGGAGTGCAGGAAGGTCAGAGTGCATTGGAAGCTCGGGAATTTTAAGTAATTTTTGGTATTCCTTGAGGAGGGCGATCTGTCTTCGGAGGTCTGGTGGCGCAATGTTACTTAGAGGTGGTAACCACTTTAGAGGAGTATATTTGATGCAGCTTGTTATTGTCCTCATTGCTGCATATAGCTCTACATAAATTTTTCTCACACGTGTGCTGTTGAGCCACACTGGGGCACAGTATACGGCAACAGAACAGACCAGTCCGAAGGAAGCCTGAGTATGAAACACATACCCCAGAAATCACATCTTATAGGAGCTCGTCCGAGTAGAGTATAATAAAGATGGCATATAAAAATGATAAAATACTGTACCTAGTTGATAGGGTATACTATAATGAAAGATGTGCTGAAATGAACGTACGTCTTTCACAATACTACCGCCTATGAAAGTCGTCTATCCTATAATCGTAACAACAACAGTACCGGTACCAGTTTTAGAGCTATCAGAACGATTTTTACTTATAAATTTCGATTCGGACGTTTCCGGACCAGAGTCATCCCTGATAGTTTGTTCAAATGGTTCAAATGGCTCTGAGCACTATGGGACTCAACTTTTGAGGTCATCAGTCGCCTAGAACTTAGAACTACTGAAACCTAACTAACCTAAGGACATCACACACATCCATGCCCGAGGCAGGATTCGAACCTGCGACCGTAGCGGTCTCGCGGTTCCAGACTGTAGCGCCTAGAACCGCACGGCCACTCCTTCCGGCCCTGATAGTTTGTGACATCATCACGGAATCATTCTGTATACAAAATTAGAGTAGTATTAATACCTTTAGCTGTTGACGGGCGTTGATATACGTCAACTGGGACAGGTGAAAATGTGTGCCCCGGCCGGGACTCGAACCTGGGATCTCCTGCTTACATGGCAGACGCTCTATCCATCTGAGCCACCGAGGACGCAAAGGATAGTGGGACTGCAGGCGCTTTCTCGCGCACGCCTCCAACGAGACCCACATTCTCAAATTGTACGAGGGTGAGTCAAATGAAAACCTTAAATATTTTTTACATGTTATGTATTGTGCAGGAGTGGTACAAAGCTGTATCACTTTTCAACATAATCTCCCCCACGCTCAATGCAAGTCCTCCAGCGCTTTCAAAGTGCATAAATTCCTTTAGAAAAAAATTCTTTTGGTAGTCCGCGCATCCACTCATGCACCACGTGGCGTACCTCTTCATCAAAACCGAGCTTCTTTCTTCCCATTGCGTCTTTGAGTGGTCCAAACATATGGAAATCACTTGGGGCAAGGTCTGGTGAGTATGGTGGATGAGGAAGACACTCAAAATGCAGGTCTGTGACTGTTGCAACTGTTGTACGTGCAGTGTGGGGCCTTGCATTGTCATGTTGCAAAAGGACACCTGCTGACAGTAATCCACGTCGTTTTGATTTGATTGCAGGCTGCAGATGATTTTTTAGGAGATCTGTATATGATGCACTGGTGACAGTGGTCCCTGTAGGCATGTAATGCTCCAAAATGACGCCTTTTCCGTCCCAAAAGAGATTCAGCATAACCTTCCCTGCTGATGGTTGTCTTCGAAACTTCTTTGGTGTTGGTGATGAGGAATGTCGCCATTCCTTGCTCGCTCTCTTCGTTTCCGGTTGGTGGAAGTGAACCCAGGTTTCGTCCCCAGTAACGACTCTTGCAAGGAAGCCATCACCTTCTCGTTCAAAGCGCCGAAGAAGTGCTTCACAAACATCAACACATCGTTATCTCATTTCAGAAATTAGCTGCCGTGGCACCCATCTTGCAGACACTTTGTGAAACTGGAGCACATCATGCAAAATGTGGTTTGCTGACCCATGACTAATCTGTAAACATGCTACAATGTCATTCAGTGTCACTCGGCGGTTTTCCTTCACTATGACCTCAACTGCTACAATGTTCTGAGGAGTCACAACTCGTTGTGCCTGACATGGACGAGGAGCATCTTCCACTGAAGTCACACCATTTGCGAAATTTCTACTCCATTCGTAGACTTGTTGCTGTGACAAATATGCATCACCGTACTGAAACTTCATTCGTCGATGAATTTCAATATGTTTCACACCTTCATACGCAAAAACCGAATAACAGAACGCTGTTCTTCCCTGGTGCAAGTCGCATATGGGGCGGCCATCTTTATACTGATACTGCGACGGTGTGTGTGCATCTGCACTATGCTGCCACCTACAGTCCATTCTGAACGTTGTTTGTAGCACGCTTACCAACTTACAGGATAAAGGCGCGAAATTTCGATTTGTTATTACAAATTTAAGGTTTTAATTTGAATCACCCTTGTGTGTCCACAATTTACATTCGTAGTGTCCCACCCCAACACACTCATTTCTCGTGGAAGACATTCTTACCAAGTCCCGGGGAATATGTGTGCATCTGCACAGAAGAAGGTCATGGCCGGTGTTACCAGAGCTATTTAGTTCTGGCAACTATATATTGAGTGAGATAGTCCCTGCTGTCACACTATCCTCTGTGCCCTCGGTGGCTCAGATGGATAGAGCGTCTGCCATGTAAGCAGGAGATCACGGGTTCGAGTCCCGGTCGCAGTACACATTTTCACCTGTCTCCGTTGATATACAGGGTGAGTCGCATAAGACGAAACACCCCCTTTATTCCGGGGGCGATTGCACGTATCGGCATGCGGTTTTCGGTGAATCATAGCGGACTATGGGGCACATACGTTGGTACATGCACAATAATCACAACGTTTATATTGACGGAGATAATGAGGCAAGTACATGTTTTTTAAATGGGACGCTATACTTTTTTTTACCATCATTCGAACGCTCTGGAAAAGACCCGTATAGGGATGTAATGCATGTTGCTATTGTGATTCAAACTTTGCTTAAAAGATGCCGGATGAGGATTTATCTACGTAGCGGAGGCCGTGCATGCTGCATAGAGCACGGCAACTCGGCCTGCGGATCGCGCGGGGCGTGTTTACAGTTTGCAGCCGATTCCGACCACCTCGACCTTCAGGTCTTTTAAGCGAAGTTTGAATCACAATAGCAACATGCGTTGCATCACTATACGCGTCTTTTCCAGAGCGTTCGAATGATGGTAAAAAAAGTATGGTTCAAATGGCTCTGAGCACTATGGGACTTAGAACTACTTAAACCTAACTAACCTAAGGACATCACACACATCCATGCCCGAGGCAGGATTCGAACCTGCGACCGTAGCGGTCACGCGGTTTCAGACTGGAGCGCCTAAAACCCTCTCGGCCACTCCGGCCGGCTAAAAAAAGTATAGTGTCACATTTAAAAAACGTAGTTGCCTCATCATCTTGGTCAATATAAAGGTTGTGATTACTGTGCATGTATCAAAGTATGTGCCCCATAGTCGGCTATGATTCGCCGAACACCGTTTGTCGATACGTGCAATCGCCAACGGAAGAATGGGGGTGTTAACGTTTTACGCGACTCACCCACTATATCAACGCCCGTCAGCAGCTGAAGGTATTAATATAATTCCAATTTAGTTCTAGACGGATGCAGGTCATCAATGGTGTCTGTTATTTCGGACTTGTGTAAAAGAACATACACCATATCCATATAAGTATACATTCTACAGGGTGTTTCAAAAGTGACCGGTATATTTGAAACGCCAATAAAAACTAAACGAGCAGCGATAGAAATACACCGTTTGTTGCAATATGCTTGGGACAACATTACATTTTCAGGCAGACAAACTTTCGAAATTACAGTAGTTACAATTTTCAACAACAGATGGCGCTGCGGTCTGGGAAACTCTATAGTACAATATTTTCCACATATCCACCATGCGTAGCAATAATATGGCGTAGTCTCTGAATGAAATTACCCGAAACCTTTGACAACGTGTCTGGAGGAATGGCTTCACATGCAGATGAGATGTACTGCTTCAGCTGTTCAATTGTTTCTGGATTCTGGCGGTACACCTGGTCTTTCAAGTGGCCCCACAGAAAGAAGTCACAGGGGTTCATGTCTGGCGAATAGGGAGGCCAATCCACGCCGCCTCCTGTATGTTTCGGATAGCCCAAAGCAATCACACGATCATCGAAAGATTCATTCAGGAAATTAAAGACGTCGGCCGTGCGATGTGGCCAGGCACCATCTTGCATAAACCACGAGGTGTTCGCAGTGTCGTCTAAGGCAGTTTGTACCGCCACAAATTCACGAAGAATGTCCAGATAGCGTGATGCAGTAATCGTTTCGGATCTGAAAAATGGGCCAATGATTCCTTTGGAAGAAATGGCGGCCCAGACCAGTACTTTTTGAGGCTGCAGGGACGATGGGACTGCAACATGGGGCTTTTCGGTTCCCCATATGCGCCAGTTCTGTTTATTGACGAAGCCGTCCAGGTAAAAATAAGCTTCGTCAGTAAACCAAATGCTGCCCACATGCATATCGCCATCATCAATCCTGTGCACTATATCGTTAGCGAATGTCTCTCGTGCAGCAACGGTAGCGGCGCTGAGGGGTTGCCGCGTTTGCATTTTGTATGGATAGAGGTGTAAACTCTGGCACATGAGACGATACGTGGACGTTGGCGTCATTTGGACCGCAGCTGAAACACGGCGAACGGAAACCCGAGGCCGCTGTCGGATCACCTGCTGCACTAGCTGCGCGTTGCCCTCTGTGGTTGCCGTACGCGGTCGCCCTACCTTTCCAGCACGTTCATCCGTCACGTTCCCAGTCCGTTGAAATTTTTCAAACAGATCCTTTATTGTATCGCTTTTCGGTCCTTTGGTTACATTAATCCTCCATTGAAAACTTCGTCTTGTTGCAACAACACTGTGCTCTAGGCGGTGGAATTCCAACACCAGAAAAATCCTCTGTTCTAAGGAATAAACCATGTTGTCTACAGCACACTTGCACGTTGTGAACAGCACACGCTTACAGCAGAAAGACGACGTACAGAATGGCGCACTCACAGACTGCGTTGTCTTCTATATCTTTCACATCACTTGCAGCGCCATCTGTTGTTGAAAATTGTAACTACTGTAATTTCGAAAGTTTGTCCGCCTGAAAATGTACTGTTGTCCCAAGCATATTGCAACAAACGGTGTATTTCTATCGCTGCTCGTTTAGTTTTTATTGCCGTTTCAAATATACCGGTCATTTTTGAAACACCCTGTATATATGTTCCTTACCGCGTCACGAGACCGACTCACCACAAGGTGGCATTCATTCTCACCCTAGGCGGTGGTCATCATGTTTTTGGCTCATCAGTGTTCACTTCAAATAACGTAACATGTATACGGCTGTACCTGCGGTGTGCGTACTGTAAGACCTCCGGTAACCAGACCATCAGATTATTTGACTTGTCACAGTAACGAAGCAGGCGAGTGTCAGCAATATGTCTCGTGGTCTTATCGTGGTGTGTTTATCTTCTGCCGTTAGGGCAGCCGATAGAAATGCCACTTGCACGCTTAGAGTAGCAGATTGACGGTGACCAACTTTAAACAGAACTTCCTTAATTTTCACACAGATTTACTAAAATAATAAAAATCATAAACCTTACTTAACTTGATTCTGGATGGTATTTACAATTGACAATCTGAAGTTCCTTTGGTCTTGGTACGTTAATCTTATTCTCACATATCTCTGATACTTGACAAAGTGTCTATACATTTCTCTTCATGGCTATGTACAGGAATATGATAATCTTATTGGGCACAGACTGAAACTTGACTATAGACTGGTACAGAGAAACGCAGACTAACGCAGACAAATGCTGACTGACTAATCGGAGTTTTTTTTTCTTTTATTGGTTTTCAATTCCCCCCGAAGGGGGCGGGCTGGCAGCAGCTTAGTACGCTGCTCTACAGCCTACAGACTTTTATTTTAAAAAAACGGAAGAAGAAAAGAAACAAGAAAAACAGGCGATAAAACGGTGACGTAAAGTGTAAAATGGCGGAAAAATGCGGAAAGTTAAAACAGAAAGCAAAAGGGGTTGGCAATGTTAACAAAAGATACAGGAATCAGACAAGTAACATAGTACACACACAATTAAAATACACGGCGACAGTCTGGTTTCTGTTCGCAAGAGATAAAAAGCACACCCAGCGACAGTATGAGGGCCGTTCGCAACACTTCCCAAAAAACACAACACAGAACACACACTGTAAAACACTGCACGAAAATGGCGGCACAAAGATGACACTCCCAAGCCAAAGGCAGAGGGGGAGGGACCTGGAGGAGGGGGAAGAACAAGGAGGGAGGAAGGAAAAAAACGAAAAGGGGGGTGGGGGAACCAAGGAGGGAGAGGATTAATAAAGGGGGAGAGGGGCAGGGCAGACGCGAGAGGGAATGAGAGGAGGCAGAGGAGGGAAATGCAAAAGGACTCGGGGGAGAGGAGGCGGCAGAGAGAGGTGAGGTGGGGTAAAAACAGGAAGGAAGGACTAATCGGAGGGATGTACACTCATTATAATACCTCGAGCGTTGAGGTATCACTGCGCGAGTGTGATCCGCGAGGAGAAAAGGTTCTACGTTAGCAGCAATCTCATTGGCTGCGTTGCATATTTATACGCGGATCAGCGGAAGCAGAATTTGGTCCGTCTCTAAGACAGCGCCATCTCGTAGTGCGGAGACGGACGAGCGCTGCGCCTGCGCTGTTGTGCTTAGCGGGGCGCGCTCTAGTGGGAAAGTTGTGTACGCGCTGACTACACGGAACTATGTACACAACAGTACCACGTATCAGAGAATCATGATATGGAGGTCACTGCGCAGTGATCAAGTGGCGCGGTGGCTTCCACTACTCTACTGTGCTGCGGGCACTGTTGACGAAGCGGAAAGCACGACCTTCCTCGACCAGAGCATGCATCACGGCGTCGCACGCAGCCAGCGACCCCGTGTCGCGCTGCCCGCCTGCCTTCTCGCTGCCGGGTAATGGCCGGCCCTGCACCGAGTGCCCTATGAAAAATTCAGGCCCAGGCGGGGCGGAAGGCGGAAAAAGGCCGCTGCGGGCAGGCACGTGCGATCGCTGCGGCAGCCGCTACGATTCCTGCACAGCAGCGCGTCTTCCGGAGTCCGGAAGCAACCTATTATGTCTGTGCAGTGCAAACCGAAGTCCGTCTCTGTCGATAACCTCTGCTGGAAGTGACATGTGCTTGACCCAGAATGTCTGTCCAAAAATTTTGCATTTAACTGACAGTCGTATTATGAGGGGCGAACGATATGATGTGCCATACATTTCTTTCTCGGCCAGTTTCGACTGAAAAATTACGAATTTTGTTGTGGGTCTTCGTGCAATATTCTATTCTCGCTGCAGGCCTACAGTTTCATAAAGTACTGACTGGTGACCACGCTATACATGGTCTTCAAAACGACGTCTGTAACTGAGGTGCGTTCCATTGTCATTGAGTTTATTTTTGCAAAAAACCAGAGCATCGCAGATATATTTATTTTATTTTATTTATTGATTTATTTAACCTGGCAAGATTAGGGCCATCAGGCCCTCTCTTACATCTAACCAGGCATTCTACTTATTTTACATTCATATGTTTTAGTAGGCATGTTAAACTAAATCTAGTACAAAAAGTGAAATAAACAATTTGAAAGGTACACCAGGAAAAATACATACATATAGAGTTTATATTCTTAGGTCACAAGTACTGTTATAATTAGACATTATTGAAGAGACAGATTTTAGATAGGAGTGCCGGCAGCAGGGAGTTTGAGGGAGACTCATGGTGAAGGGAGGAGAAGAATAGAGACATGATGAAACATAATTAAGGAAATATAAAGGAAAAGAAGATTGCGTGGCTGATAGAGAAAGATGAAGAGGAAGGCATCTCAGGAGCAAGATAGGAGACGCTAGCTTTGCTATTTGACAGATGAGGGGATTGTCCTTGTACATTAATTTTGTGGAGAACTTGGTGAGGATGATAGTAGGAAATGCTTAAACTTCTTCTTAAAAGCAGCAGGAGATCGAATTTTGCGCAAGGTAAGGGGCAGTTTGTTCCAGAGGCGGACAGCGGCAACTGAGAAGGAGTTTGCAAAAGTTTTTGTTTTGTGAGTGGGCACAGTTAGGATACCAAATAAGAGTGACCTCGTGTTTCGATTATGATGACATGACAGGTTTTTAATCTCTGAAGCAAGGTACTGGGGTGCTTGCGCGATGAGGAGTCGGTGGAGTAGACATAGAGTGTGGTAGTCACGCAATTTGTCCGGCCGCAGCCACCCTAGCTCGGAGTATGAAGCACTAACATGATCATATCGGCGAATGTTGCAGGTGTAACGCACACAGGCATTCATGGTTAGCTCTAGCCGTCTTTTGTTTTCACTACTCATGCCTTGTTGAATCACATCACAATAGTGGAGGTTCGGTAGAACGAGTGCTTGCACGAGCTGGCGTTTCAAGTCCTGTGGAAATATGTTCCGAAACTTTTTGAGAGCATAGAGACAAGCAGACGTCTTTCGGCACACTGCGACTGTATTCTCCGCCCAGTTGAGATGCTCATCCAAAGTTACACCCAAGTTCTTCACTGTTTTCTGGTATGGTATTGGAGTACCGTCGAGCAGAATAGGAGGTAGCCGTTCGCGGAAATCTGAACTTATTAATTTCTGATGGGCTATTAAGATTACTTGCGTCTTTTTTGCATTTAGTTTAAGCCCCAGGTTTTTCGCCCATCTCACTACTGAAGACAGATCATCATTCATCTGAGCGATTGCAGTGTTTACATCTACAGGTCTGACGCTTAGGTAGAGCTGGAGGTCGTCGGCATAGAAATGATATTTACAGGAGGACAGAACCGACGAAATATCCTTGACATATAAAGAAAACAAAAGTGGTCCTAAGACTGATCCTTGTGGCACTCCCGAGGAAACATGTTTCCAGGAAGATTTTTCATTTACGCAGACAACACATTGCTGTCTGTCTTTTAAGTAGCTTTCAAACCATCTCATTGCACTATCAGAGAAATTAAGCTGTTGCATTTTTCTGAGCAATATGTCAAAGTTAACAGTGTCAAAAGCTTTGCTGAAGTCCAGTAGCGTCAATATTGTTGCCTTTCGATTGTCGATGGCATATTTCAGGTCATCAGTTACTTTAATTAGAGCAGTGTTTGTGCTGTGATGTTTACGGAAACCGGATTGAAATTTGTCATATAGGCTGAATTCATGCAAGTGTTCAGTGATTTGGTCATGAACAATATACTCAAGCGCTTTGGAAACAGCAGGCAGTATGCTAATTGGTCGGTAATCACTAGGCAGTTGCGGGTTTTCGATCTTAGGGATGGGTCGAATTAGGCTTCTTTTCCATGCAGTGGGATATATTCCGTTCACGAGGGAAAAATTAAATATGTCAGTTAAGACAGGTACTAAGATATCGGCAACATTCTTAATCATGGTTATACCGATACTGTCGTTGCCTATTGCATCAGAAGAGATTCTCATTATTGCTTTTCTTGCCGTATTTGTTGTTACATGTTTTAGATGGAAGGTATCGTTGTTAGTTATCCTGTTTGGGGATTCTTGTGGACGGTAATTATCAGCTGTGCTGGTATTCAGAGGTGCAGAGAAGAATTCATTTAATTCGTTAGCTGACACATGAAAAGTAGTTTCCGATTTTGCCTTTCCGACCCCCAAGCTACGGAGATTCTTCCATAGAGTCGTGGGCGTCAGATCGCTGCATACAAGGGAGCGAGCGTGCCTGATTTTAGCATTGCGAATGCATTGTTTCACTCTGTTCCGTAGCTTTCTATATTCTTCGAAACGCTCGGGTTTCGGATCTGCCTTGAAACGCCTGTGGGCAGCATCCCTATTAGTCATCATTTGACGTAATTCAGCTGTTAGCCATGGAGCAGGAGATTTTCTTACACGGATTGTGCGCACAGGTGCATGTTTGTCATAGAGGGCAGTGAGCTTATCACCAAGTTCATTAATTTTGCCGTCGATTGTGGGTTTTCTGCTTATTTGATGCCATGAGATTTCTGAGCAATCGGCTGTTAGAGCATCAAGGTCAATACGTTTCATGTTCCTACAAGTTATGTAACGCGATTTGATCCTTGGGGGCGGCACAGAGTAGGCCAGGAATATTACATCATGTGCTGAGAGGCCAGGGGCCGATGTTTGACCAACATCTCTTACTTTGTCAGTCTGTTTCGTTGCGATTACGTCTATAAGAGTATGACTGTGCGCCGTATGGTGTGTAGGTTGTAATGGAAGAATGTTCATGCTATTGCAACTAAACAGTCTTCTTAGGTTTATTGCGGAGGGAGTGTCTCTTAGCAGGTCTATGTTCAAGTCACCCATTACGATGGCATGTTCGTATTGACACTGAAGTGAATGTAATTCCGACTGGAAGGAACTCATTGAGCTTATTTTTGGCGGCTTGTACACGACGCCAGTCAAGAATTTCCGACCTTGTATATTTATTTCAATGAACATGAATTCAGCCTCTTTTTCTTCAGCAGGATTTGACGTACATAAGACTTTCGCTTTGAGATCTGTTCGTATATACGCGCCGACCCCGCCACCTCGCTTTTTTGATCTGTCTGCCCTAAGAAATGTGTACCCTGGGAGATGAAAAGATGCAGAGGATATGTGTGGTTTCAACCACGTTTCGGATAAGAGGATTACGTGGTAGTTTAGTTGGTTGAAGAGGAGGCTAAGTTCTTCGTAATGCGCAGGTAAAGACTGGATGTTGCAGTGAGCTGCTAAAAGCTCTGACGCGTTCCGCCGAGCAGCCTGTAGTAGGGTGGCAGACTGGTTTGTCCCTTTGTTAGGCACTACCTGCCGCGAGGGGCACTGGCCGCTGCTTCCGCCAAGTGACATAACACAGGGGTGTCCGAGATTTTGCACGCCCTGTTTGTGACACCGCGAGTGCCGAAAGAAAGGCGCCTGCTAAAGATTTCCTGAGGTTGCGGGAGTATAGAAAATGGATTAGTGGTATTCTGTGCAAGGAGAATATGACCAAAATAGTGACGGCTGTGTGTCACTGTGTATCCTCTGTCGTACGAGGAGAAATGTAATTAGCGTATTTGAAACAGCTTAGGGTGGAAATAAGGGAGAAGGGAGTGATTTAAGAGGCCGATGCTGCCAGCAGAGAGAAGTAAGCTTAGTAATTAATAGATTATCGTAGGAAGCTAGAATTAAATTGAAATTTGCTAAAGTGAAACTGGTAGTGATTATCGTAGGAAGCTACAATTAGATTGAAATTTGCTAAAGTGATACTGATAGTGATTTTTGTTATGAACAATTTAAACCGAAGAGATGGGTGATTAATGAACTAAAGGAGAGACTAATAATTGCAATAGAACTATTTCAGAACGGAAGAGAATAAACTGAGAAAATGAAAAAAGAATTAGCAGTAACTAAAATTAAGTAATGGTTAGAGCTACAGACACAAAAAAATAGTGAAAAGTTAATACAGTTACAAAAACAATTAGTTGAAGGTACAAATATGGGTATAATTAAAAAATTAATAAAATTACAAGACTATATCTGAGTATTGGGGCTGTTACAATTGCAAATGGTGTTAAGTTTGCACTTTTGGCTCGAGTAGCTTCACTTAATACTATTCAGTTCTGTCATGTTTGTGACTGTCTTCTTTCCAGCTGCTGTCTTAATGATTACTCTGCCATCCTGAGTCCACACATTCTGAAGACCGAAATGGGATATGGCACTGTTTAAAATCTTTAGCCGTTCGTGTGTCAGATCTTCCCTTATTGTAAGTCCTGTCCTTGCTAACTTCTTCTTCTGGGTAAAGATCTCTGCCCTTTTTCGGTACGAGACAAATTTAATTATTATTGGACGAGGTTTGGTGGCACCTGGTAATTTTCGTCCCACGCGATGGCTCCTGTCAATGTCTGCCTTGGTCACTTCAACGCCTAATTTTTCACGCGCAACCTGCATAAGCAGGTTGTCCGTGTCTTCTTCCTTATTTTCTACTACTCCAAACAGTCGTAGACTATTTCGCCTTTGGTACTGTTCTAGTTCGTCAGTTGCGGCAGATAGTTTGACTTCCAACTCTCGTGCCTTTTTCTCGTATTCAGACACAGACTTTTTTAGTGCTGTAATTTCGGCAGTATTGGCCTCAACAGTTTCACGCATTTTGGCCAATACTGCTGCCGTTACAGTATCTGATATAGTGCCTGCTATCAGATCGAGATTGTTTTTATCGCGAAGCGCAGCGTTTACCTCAGAGCGGACCAGCTCCGCTATACCGGGAGCCGCGGCCGCACCTTCCGCCAAGAGCAGGCCCGCCGCACCTGCTGCTTCCCCGCTGCTGGACGCGCTGCTGTTCACTCTTCTGTTTACCATTTTCTCGAAGATATTGGCGGAGCACAGAAAAAAAAAATAGCACTACTGCACAGAACACTGTTGTTTTCACGATTTCCACTTGTACTAGACAACACCACCTACGAGAACACCTTCGAATTCAACTAAATTTCGCGATCCGAACTTAACACGTGTTACACTGCAGCCGCCATGACACAGAATATACATAGCCGTTTGCGGAATGTCTGTAGAGACCTGGCAGTGAACAAAAAAAAGCACGGTGAGTCGTTGGGCGAGGCGCCTGCCATCACCGCGAGAAGGTCGCGCAACCCTGTCCAACCTCCTGCGTGCTGGCCAATTGCACAGAGCTGTAACTCCGACAATGCTGAAACGTGTGGACACTCTCTTTCGAGGTGATCGATGGATCACAGTCGAACACCTCGCTGCTCATCTGGACTTCTCTGCTGGTAGAGCTGAAATATTAGTCCAGCAGTTGGGATACTCAAACGTGTGCGGTTTCCTCGCCACCTAACAGAAGACCATAAAGAGCAACGAGTTTCGTCCAATAAACGATGCACTCAACAGGAAGCAGTACGTGGATGCTTTGGTGATGATTGCAGCAAGACGTTGGCTCCAACATCGACCAAAGGGTTGGTACTATGCGGGCATACTGACCCTCCGAGTATGTTGGTGTGATGCCGTCGCACTGAACGGGGATTGTGTTGAAAAATTAGGTTTTGTAGCTAACAGACAGGGGAATAATATGGTGCATTGGAATGCTGAATAAAACAAACCTGCTTCAGAAATAAATGCGTTTCATTACTTCTCGAACGCCCTTTGTACTATCTGCTGTCGTGCCATGATATTACGTTCTCGTTGTCTTTATCAATGTAGAACATACAGCATTGTGTGTGAATTCCTAAGGGACCAAACTGCTGAGGTTATAAGTCCCTTGTTTTTCTTCTGTGTTGGATTTCGATTCCCCTCCCCCACCTCCCTCCATCCCCAGAGGGGGGATGGGCTGGCAGTACCGTAATACGCCGCTTTCCAACATACAGAAAAGTTGAAAAGCAGAATTAGGAGATATCATAACAATAAAAGCGGACAATAGGGCGTTGATTGTTAAAAACTGAAACATGATGAAAACTTGGAAAGAAAATATAAAAACAAAAGGTCGGTGATGCAGATTAAAACACATAGTAAATAGACAGGCACAATTAAAAAATCATGGTGGCAGTGTGGTTTCTGTTCGTAACAGTTAAAACACACCTAACCACAGTATGGTGACTGTCCACAGCACTTAAAAAGCGGGATTCACAACACTGAACACTCACGGAAACACTGCACTGTAGAGTATGAAGGCATATGAGGGGCGGGGAGAGGGCCTGGACAGATAAGAGGGAAAAAGGGGGAAGGAGAGGAAAGGCAAAAATGAGAGCCGATGGTGGGACACAGAAAAGGGGGGGCAGGGCGGATCCAAGAAGGGAAGGCAGTGGAGGGGAGAGAAGGACTTGGGGGAGAGAAAGGAATCAAAGAGAAGGTAGGTGGGGAAAAACAGAATGGAAGAGGCAGAGCGAGCCAGAGGCAAGGACAGAGGGAAGGAGGGGGAGGTGAGGATCAGAGTTGATGGGAGGGACAAATGGAGAGAGAGAGAGGGCATCATCTGGGAGGAGGAGGACAGAAGCCACCCTGGGAAAGGAGATGAAGGGTGTAGATGTGAAGGGTAGGGGAGACACAACAGTGAAGGTGCCGCAGTGGGCAGGGGTTGGAGAGGAGAGGAGTGACCAGGGGATTGGGGGGATCAAGTCAGTGGGAGGTGTAGAAGACTCAGATATATTTGAGGAGAAGGAGAAGATGGGGGAAAGGACTCCGGTCATAGGGAATCCACATGGGAGATGGGAGGTGTACACAGAAGGTGAGGTGGAGTGCATGGTGTTCAAGGATCTGGAGGGACAGGGGGGGGGGGGGTGCAATATCCAGGTGCGACTGGCATAACAGAGGATGGGACAGATTAAGGATTTGTAGGTGTGGAGGATGGTAGAGGGGTTCAACCCCCATGTCCAGCCAGAGAGGAGTTTAAAGAGGTGGAGGTGGTTGTGGGCTTTGGATTGGATAGAATGGAGATGAGGGACCCACGTGAGGTGGTGGTCAATGGTGAGTCCAAGGGAGGTGAGGGTGGGGGAGAGGTGGACAGGATGGACGCAGATGGTAATGGAAAAATCCAGCAGGAATGAGCAAATGGTATGACCTATGATGATTGCTTGGGTCCTGGAAGGATTGATTTTGAGAAGCTACTGGATACACCATGTGGCAAAAAGGTCGAGGTGATTCTGGAGAAGGCGTTGGGACCATTGAAGCGTAGTAGTGAGGGCAAGGAAGGCGGTGTCATCAGCAGACTGCAGGAGGTGGAGCGGAGGAGGGGGCATATCAGTTGTGTACAGGAGGTAGAGGAGAGGCGAAATGACAGAACCCTGAGGCACACCTGCAGAGGGGTACGAGGGGTGTGGGAATCGGCGTTATGGATGGTAACTTAGGAGGGGTGGCAGGAGAGGGAGGCGGCAATCAGACGGACATAGTTGATAGGAAGGATGTAGGTCTGGAGTTTAAACAGGAGACCGGGATGCCATATGCAGTCGTAGGCCTTTGTGAGGTCTAGGGAGGCAAAAATGTCGGAGCGACGGGAGTTAAGCTGGAGGGAGACGAGATGAATGAGGCGTAGGAGCTGGTCGTTGGCAGAGAAGGAAGGTCGAAAGCTACATTGGGGAGGAGGTGGTGTCAGTGGAGGTGGCGATGGAGGCGTTGAGTAAGAATGGATTCCAAAAGCGTGCTGAACACCGAGGTGAGACGTATAGAGCGGTACGAAGACACATCAGATGGAGGCTATCGGTCCCTAGACTTACACACTACTTAAACTAACTTATGCTAAGAACAAGACACACACCCATGCCCGAAGGAAGACACAAACCTCCGGCCGGAGGGGCCCCGCAGTCCGTGACATTGCGCCTCTAACCGCGAGGTCACTCCGCGCGGCAACATGCAGTGCTGGCAGCTGCAATTGCAACATCAAGAATGACAGCAAATAATAAAATAGGCACTCTTGTTTCGTAACCAGGTTGTCTCCATCTGTGACGCTGGGAGCTTCATCAAATGGTTCAAATGGCTCTCAGCACTGTGGGACTTAACTTCTGAGGTCATCAGTCCCCTAGAACTTAGAACTACTTTAACCTAACTAACCTAAGGACATCACACACATCCATGCCCGAGGCAGAATTCGAACGTGCGACCGTAGCAGTCGCGCGGTTCCGGACTGCGCGCCTAGAACCGCTAGACCACCGCGGCCGGTGGAGCTTCATCGGCGCGCCGTGAGAGGGCATGAGTTCCGTATGCGACGGTCTTACCACGGTACGCGAACGCCGAACTGAGGCTAGGTTTTTGGAAGGACAATGGCGAGCGTGTCCTCTGGCAGTGGCGAAACGCAACAACATTGCACATGCTTAGTAACGTTCACCAACTTGGAAACGCGACGGATTTTTCAGTTCAGCTATGTGATTGGCAGCCACATATAAAACCTTCACTGCCTCATGGCCTCCTATTGCTATTGTGGGAACATCTTCATGTATTGGATCAACGTTCTAATACGGTCACGAAGGTAGTTCACCGAGGTGTACCTACTATGAGGCCGTTGCAAGTGTTATAACCAGCATTTGATGGAAGTTAATGTTGAGCTTCCGTTGGCTAAATTACGTCGTAATGGTACTTAGTTGTACCCAAGCGAGTGAACATACTACTTGTGCGGGTAAAATTTGATAGTGTTCATGCGTGATAGGCTGTACGACGATCTGCTTGCCGGTAAGGTTGGTTCTGGATTTAAAGTTTAGAAAACAGGTATCAAGTATGGCGTTAAAGTATGTTAGAGGTATGTGTTCCTTTTATTTTAAGATTCTAAAGGTAGTGCTAATACTAATTTGTGTGGTCCTTTCCGTTAAATTCCGCAGGTACAGTGCTCCAGGCATTGATTGGTACTTGCTTTAAATGTGTACGACATGTCTAAGAGGGGAGGGGAGGAGGGAGGGGAGGTGGGCGGTGTCGTTAACCGAGTTGCTGGAGTTTTGGTAAGCTAATTTATTGTACGCTGTTGACTTGTGCAAAAGGCTCAACTCTGGTGCCTTGTCTTTAAACATATGTAATTGTTTAGATGTAATTGTTTAGGGTATTACAGCTCTGAAACCTAATTGTTTTATTGTATCTGTTTACTTCTGATGAGATGGCCTGTTGGGACCTGTGCCACACGTAATTGTGCTTTTACCAGCTTCTGAACGAAGTTTTGCAGGGTGAGTCCTTGACGTCCTTCGTCGGTATTGCCCCACTGTTTGGAATTGTGGATAGGTTGTGGGTAGTAATTTAATTATTGTTACTGGAGTTCTGTCAGTTACTAAATTTGAGGCACAGATATCACTTTAAAGCAAAGGTTTCTGAATTTTACGCTGAAGTGCCAATGAAACTGGCATAGGCATGCATGTCCAACTACAGAGATATGTAAACAGGCAGAATACCGCACTGCGGTCGGAAGCGGATAAATACGACAACGAGTAGCTGGCGCAGTTCTTACATCGGTTACTGTTGCTACAATGGCAGGTTATCAAGAATTAAGTGAGTTTGAACGTGGTGTTGTGGAGACAACCTCATGAATCCATGGACCCTGTATGTCAACAGGGGACTGTTCAAGCTGGTGGAGGCTCTGTAATGGTGTGAGACACGTGCGGTTGGAGTGATATGAGATTCCTGATACGTCTAGATACGACTCTGACAGGTGACACGTACGTAAGCCTCCTTTCTGATCACCTGCATCCTTTCGTGTCCATTGTGCATTCCGACGAACTTGAGCAATTCCAGCAGGACAATGAGACACCTCACGCATCCACAATTGCTACAGAGTGGCTCCAGAAACACCCTTCTGAATTTGAACATTTCGGCTCACGACCAGACGCCCCAGACATGAATATTATTGAGCACATCTGGGATGTCCTGCAACATGCTGGTCAGAAGAGAGCTCCACCCCCTCGTACTCTTACGGTTTTATGGACAGCCCTGCGGGATCCATGGTTTCAGTTCCCTCCAGCGCTACTTCAGACATTAGTCGAGTCCATGCCACGTCGTGTTGCGGCACTTCTGTGTGCTCGCCGCGGCTCTACACGATATTAGGCACGTATACCAGTTTTTTTGGCTCTTCATTGTATATTGTCTGTTTTACGAGTAGATGCCTTGAAAACTATTTTGACCTTTACAGTCTCTGATTTGTTTATTGGCGCTTTTTCGTAAGTTTCTGGATGTCTTATTGGCCGTATTATTTATTGGCGCCTTTTAAAATATTTTGATATTATAGTACTTGATGTATTTATTGATTCTTTTAAACAGTTCAGTAATAATTTACGAGTGCTTGACTTAAATACCAGCGTATGTCTTTTGAATTTGTTGGAGACGAATAAGATCTACACATTTACTGCCGAGTGAGGGCTCAAGTGCTTACCACTCCCAGATCCCCGTATCCTTACCGTTTCAGAAAATCTGATCCAAAGTATTCGGACACCTGCATGTAAGGCGGAATTGGTCACCAGATGTCACGGGAGGCGGACGCGCCAGTATAAAAGTAGGCGGGGAGAATTGTGCTGTTAGTAGATAAGCAGTAACATCAGAATGGGTCTGTGAGGAGAACTCAGTGACCTCGAACGTGGACTAGTCATTGGATGTCATCTGATTAACTCATCCATCAGGGACATTTCAACTCCTCTAAAGACGACCAAGAAAAAGTCGACTCTTTAGCGGTGTGATTGTGGGCGGAAATGTGAAAGAACAACCGCAGCTACAGGAAGACCAGGCGGATCTCAACGTACCGTTGGACAGGGACCGCCGAGAATTGCTGAGAGTGGTTGAAAAAATCTCAAGAAATCACTCGTCAGTTCCAAAGTGCTACAAGAAGTCCAACCAGCACAGTAACTCTGTGCTGAGAGTTAATATGAGCGGGCTACAATGATCGAGCAGTTCCTGACAAACCAGATACACCACTGGCCATTAAAATTGCTACACCATGAAGAAATGCAGATGATAAACGCTTATTCATTGGACAAGTATATCATACTACAAATGACATGTAATTATCCTGCTGAAATGTGGGGTTTCGCAGGGATAGAATGAAGGGTAGAGCCACGGGTCGTAACGCATCTGAAATGTAACATCCACTGTTCAAAGTGCCGTCAATGCGAACTAGAGGTGACCGAGATGTGTACCCAATGGCACCCCATACCATCACGCCGGGTGATACGCCAGTATGCCGATGGCGATGACGAATACACGCTTCCAATGTGCGCTCACAGCGATGTCGCCAAACACGGATGAGACCACAACGACGCTGTAAACAGAACCTGGATTCATCCGAAAAAATGACGTTTTGCCATTCGTGCACTCAGGTTCGTCGTTGAGTACACCATCACAGGCGCTCCTGTCTGTGATGCAGCATCAAGGGTAACCGCAGCCATGGTCTCCGAGCTGATAGTCCATGCTGCTGCAAACGTCGTCGAACTGTTCGTGCAGATGGTTCTTGTCTTGCAAACGTCCCCATCTGTTGGCTCAGGGATCGAGACGTGGCTGCACGGTCCGTTACAGCCACGCAGATAAGATGCCTGTCATCTCGACTGCTAGTGATACGAGGCCGTTGGGATCCAGCACGGCGTTCCGTATTACCCTCCTGAAACGACCGATTCCATATTCTGCTAACAGTCATTGGATCTCGACCAACGCGAGCAGCACTGTCGCGATACGATAAACCGCAATCGCGATAGGCTACAATCCGACCTTTATCAAAATCGGAAATGTGATGGTACGCATTTCTCCTCCTTACACGAAGCATCACAACGACGTTTCACCAGGCAACGCCATTCAACTGCTGTTTGTGTATGAGAAATCGGTTGGAAACTTTCCTCATGTCAGCACGTTGTATGATTCGCCACCGGCGCCAACTTTGTGTGAATGCTCTGAAAAGCTAATCATTTGCATATCACAGCATCTTCTTGCTGTCGGTTAAATTTCGTGTCTGTAGCATGTCATCTTTGTGCTGTAGCAGTGTTAATGACCAGTAGTGTATTTCTGTAGGCAGTGTTAAGCAACGCTTGAGGTGGTGTAAAGAGCAATTCCACTGGACAGCGAATGACTGGAAATGAATGATTTGCAGTGATGAATCACACTACTCCAGGTGGTAATCCGACTGAGGTTTTTTTTGGTTTGGCAAATACCAGGAGAACGTTACCTTGCATGACGTGTAGTGCCAACAGCGAAGTACAGATGTGATTGTGGTATGGTATGGGAGTGTTTCTCATAGTTAGAGTGTGGTCCCCTTACTGCGATAAATTGCTGAAGGATATGAACATATTTTACTGTGTTGTGCACTGCGTACAGTAAAGGAACAGTTCGGAGACGATGATTGTGTGTATGGCCATGATAATGAGCGTTTTCATAAGGCAGAATTTGTGAGGCAGTGGTTTATGGACGATAACATTACTCAAGTGGATTGATCTGCCCAGAGTCTCGACCTGAACCCAATAGAACACCTTTGGGATGACTTGGACTATCGATTTCGCTCTGGTTTCGGTTCTTGAGGAAGAACGGACTGCCATTCCTCCACATGTATTCAGGCACATCATTGAAGTGTCCCCAGGAGAGTTCAAGCAGTCATAGAGGCGGAAGGTGGAACATCTCGTATTGATGTCCGCTAACAGGTGTCCAGATACTTTTGATGAGATAGTGTGCAGTACAATAGGAAGAATACCTGCTTAAATTGGTAGTTGTTCTGGGCTAAACACATAGCTACCATCTCTGGTAGCATCTACAGCTGCAATCCAGCTGGGCATCGAGCCGAGCTTAGCTTGGATGACAGATGCAAGTGTGTCATTCCATGATACTTCAGCTTTCTCACAGTTCTCCAATCACAGAGGCTCATGGATGGTGGCATTGCAGTCTCTGGGCAACACGCGAACAGACGTTCTCATGGGTGGAAATGTCTGGAGAACAAAATGGCCAGGACGTCAGTCGAGCATCCTCTGTTCCAAGGCAGGCAAGCACAGCATGGGCAACATGCGGTCTTGTGTTATCTTGTTGAAAGATAAATTCGTGCAGACCTAGAAGACAGAGGACGACCACTGACCATCACACGGCAAAAATATAACGGCTGCTGCCTGTATTACCGGATATTGGAACCAGTTGTTACTGTCTTTGGGCGCATCAGTGTTGGCGTTCGACTCTCTGTCACCACGTCAAGAGAATCCGCAACTGTGGTTGCTGTGCCCACAACCCTTGGTGCACCAGACGTCGCTGGAGTGGCTGCATGGATAATTCTCTAGCTGTGAACAACTCCAGGCACAGACTGAAAGGACGTGACGTGGCTGTAAGACTCTGCTGAACAGTGACTAATATGACCGCCCTCTCGGCCGCTAGTCGAGCAGAGCCCTTGAGATGCTAAGAGGTGTTGAGCAAGGCCCTGCCGAACCAGTTGCTTCCATATTCACACGACTCTCATGCGATCCCAATCAAGGCGAGTGGGAATATCGTGGAACGATAAACTGCAGTCTCGATAGGTCGAATTCCGACACGACTGGTTGACGATTCCTGTTCTTACTAGGCGGCCATATCACAAAAAACCAACACTAAATTACGATTTATGATCAAGCCGCTGTGTAATCTTTCGTTGTATTCGGAAGTTTTCTTGAAGACTGATATGACGACGGCGCTGTAGGTGGCAGGAAAACTATCAATCTCAGTTATGTAGATGACACGCCGATAACTGCAACAGATGAGCATCAACTGGAAACCATAATGCGAAAAGTGAATGAAAGAAGCAGAGAACATTGTATCGAAATGAACAGTGCAAAGACCAAAGTGATGATTGTAGATCGCTTTAATGCCAACAGACCTGAAATCACAAATACTGCTGGTTATGAGGTCGTCAGACGCTTCGAGTATTCAGGAGTTGTTGTCACTTATACTGGAGATTGCGAACCTGAGACACGTAAGAAATTCTACAGCAAAATTTGCTCCCATCTGGAAAGACCCCTCCATTACTGCCAAGACAAAGCTCACCCTCGTCCGAACTCTGATCTACCCAGTCGCGATCCATACGGCAGAAACTAGGATGATGAACACGGTGGATCGCCGCTGAATTGATGCTCTTGAAATGTAGTGCTATAGTTGATTATTTCGAATACCGTGGACAGCACATCGTACTAGAAAATCGATACTGAGGCAGTCGACTCTCGTGAGCCAAAAATCAGTTAGAATACAGGTTGTTTCAAAAAGAATGACCTGATGTTGGACGGCAGTAATTACGAAACGTGGGACGTGCCGGCAAGGAAATGTTTGTTTTTTGAATGGTCGTGGCCAAGACTTTCAGAAAATCACCGTTAGATACCAGTCAAAGCGTCTTCTCAGTTTGCTGTTAGTCAGATGTAAGATGGCGTCCACTCAACAGAAGGTGTTTTGTGCGCTGCAGTTCGCAAAGAGTGAGTCAGTGATTTCGGTCCACCGTGCGTTTCTTCGGTGTTTGGACATTGATTCGTCTGCACACAAAAACATTCAACATTAGTATCGCCAATTTGAAGAGGCAGGATGCTTGGCAAGAGTCCAGGTCGATCTCGCACTTATGATGACATAGTGGAAAGAATTTGTCATACGTTTGAGCAGCGTCCCCGAAAGTCTTCTCGCCGCTTATGCAGAGAAGTGGAAATGCCTGATGCAACTGTCTGGCGAGTGTTAAGGGGTCTTTTCGTCTACAAACCACACAGACTACACTTAGTGCAAGCTCTATGGGTTGGTGATAAAAGGAAACGGGTTGACTTCAGCAATGCACTGCTAGAGGACATGGGAGACGACGCATTTTTATCACGGTTAATTTTCAATGATGAAGCAAGATTTCATGTTAGAGGTAAAGTAAGCCGGCATACCGTGCGCGTGTGAGAACTCCAGAAGCCTCATGACATCACTGAGCACGAAAGAGACTCACCTAAAGTAAAGATTTTTTGTGCTATTTCTCGCGAAAAAATGTACGCTCCTTGTTTTGAGGAAAACACAGTGACTGGTGTGAGCTGCGGAAATGTCCTTTAGCACAGCTTCACGAGGACTCCGATGTCTTCGTTTTGCAACAGTTTGGAGCTCCACCGCACTGGCACAACAATGACACACTCTGCCTCAACTCTGGATAGGGCGGAAGGAGCCCCGAGCCACTGCCCTGAATTCTTGGTCTCCAAGATCATCAAACATGACCCCATGCGATTTTTTCTTACTTCATGACATAGAATAAGTGAAGAAGAGAATAATATCCGCCATAACGTCTGTAAAAGGAGGTGCTTTGCGTTAAGTTTATGACGAATTTACCTATCGTCTACATGTTGTCATTCTTTTAGAAACACTCTGTATGTTGGACACGTGGCCGGAAGGCAAGAGGCAGTTGAAAGAACAATAAAAGGGAAAAGTCGGCGGTCGAAGACCTAAAGGACGAGCACTATTACTATGGATACAACAGATTAAGAGCCTGACCGAAATGGATCTGCAACAAACAGGTCACCACGCTCAGAACGAGCTTCGTGGAGATAGCTCGTGAAGGGGCTTACCACGCTATGCCGCTACATCCTTGTGTAGGGTTAGATCAAAGAGAGGGATTTCTTTCCGCATTGTGCGGTTGCGATGAAACGCTAAAAGTTTGCATGTACAAGCATGTAGAAAACTTTAAGTTAATTTGACGTTTGTTACATATTGCCTTCATGGTATTTCAGTTTTAATGGGTGGCAGCGTACTCACAGCTTAAAATGCAACTTGTGTGCATTTAAATGTTCCTTGTACAGTATTGTGATTGCATAAAACGCAAGATAATTATGAATCGATGACATGGCGCGTAAGGCAGTTAATGAGGGTTTGTACTTGCGTGTATACGTACATTGTTGGGCACCATACTTAAAGAGCATATTTGACTGGTACACGTACGAAACCATAAATTTGCACTCATGCAGTTGCACCATGTTCTGTTTATAAGACGTATGTTCGTGGAGTTATTTCGATACACACATGTTACAACGAAGGTTAACTTTGCCACTATTGTTCAAATCAGTATGGATGCTTGTTATGGTAGCAGTAATTTCAGAAAAGGTGTACACTTACCTTTAAAATATGAAGAAGCGCCCGAATAGCTACTCTACATCCACATCTACATGACTACTCCGCTATTGACATTTCTTCGAACCACCTACAGACTACTTCTCTACCGTTCCACTCTCTTAAAGCACGTGGGCAAAGTGAACACTTAAATCTTTCTGTATGAGCTCCGATTTCTCTTATTTTATTATGAGGATCATTTTCCCTATTGGCGACAATAAAATATTTTGACGTTCGGAGGAGAAAGTTGCTGACTGGAATTTCCTGAAAAGACCGAGCTGCAACGAAAAATAACTTCGTATTAATGATTGCTATCCCAACTCGCTTATCATATCCGTGAGGCTCTCTGGCTATTTAATACATTAGGTAATACAAAACGAGCTGCTGTTCTTTGAAGTTTTTCGATGTTCTCCGTCAATCCTGTACTGTTCATCAGTACTCCAGAAGAGCACAGACAAGCATGGTGGAGGCAATCACTTTAGTAGACCTGTTACATGTTCAAAAATATTCCGCCAATAAAGCTTAGTCTTTAGTTTGCCTTCCCACAACATTACCTATGTGATCTTTCCAGTTTACGTAGCTTGTATTAGTAATTGCGGGTATTTAGTCGAACTGACATTTGTATGATTTATCGTCTAACCAAAATGTAATGGATTTCTTTTTTTACTCGTGTGGATGAGCTCACACTTTTACTCATTGCCACTTTTCACACCAATCCGATATCGTGGTAAATGACAGCATTATCTGCAAACAATCTAAGAGGGATACTCAGATTACCTCCTAAACCTTTTATGTTGATCGGCAACATTAGAGGGACTATAACACTTCCTTCGGTAACCCAAGAGACCACTTCCATTTCATTCTCCTTCCAATTCTACGGGCCGGCCGCGGTGGTCTAGTGGTTCAGGCGCTCAGTCCGGAACCGCGCGACTACGCTAACGTGTCGGTTACGCGTACGCTCGTCTGAATTATATTTTTGGACTGTTAATCATCAAGATTGTTAATTGGGTTAAACGTTTACGATTTAGAGTGTAAACCAGGCTGTTCCAACCGAGCTCCAGGGAGCCGGAGCGCTCGGGAGCGCTCACTGCGGCAGCTCGGAGCCCACGTGGAGGGGGAAAGCGAACTCTCTGCCCCCTGGCCGCATGTAGCCGCAACTGACGCAATAATCCGTGTCCAATGACAGCTATGACTAGCCGCGTGAGCTCTGTACCTCTATTGGAGGATACCTTTCTATTCATTGAGAGGGATGGTCGTCCGCAGTGTTTTGTATGTCATAAAGTATTTAATTCTGCGAAGAGGTACAATATACAACGACATTATACACCTCTTCACGCAGCGCACTACGATCAGGTAGAAGGCATTGCACACAGAGAACTGGTAGCCAGGCTTAAAAACGACATACCAGGAGACGCAAATTTAAAACGGTTTCGTAATACGGAGGATATCAAAACATGCAACATATTTCTGTAATGCGTTTATAATTTTCAGGTGAATGAGAGCGGAGACAACACTACTGAATCTGCAATTCGAGCAAGCTACAGAGTCGCTCACATCATTGCGACGAGTGGCAACCCGTTTTCGGTGGGACCACCCGTAAAATCGTGCATGGTAGCAGTTGCAGACTGTTTGTTTCCAAGGGAGGTGCAGGCAATTGAAGGGGTTTGTCTGTCGAAGCAAACAATGTCTCGTCGAATCCTGGACATGGCAGCGGATTTAGAGACACAACTCAGAAAAAAGGCGGAGAGTTTTGTTGCGTTTTCGCTAGCGCTTGACGAAAGCACCGACATATCGGATTGTGCTCAGCTTGCAGTCTTTGTGCGTGGTGTCGACATGGAGCTGCAAGTAACTGAAGACCTATTGGATGTTGTACCACTCGATTATACCGCAACAGGATGTGACATTTTTTAAACTGTTAGTGAATGTTGTAAAACGCAGCTGGCATATCGAAACGCTTGCCTTGCCGCCTGCCTCAGCCCGCCGTGCCACAGGCCGGCGTGCCGGCCCACTTTACTGGTCACAGCGAGCAACACGGCTCCCTGGAGCAGGGAGCGCTCCGCGGCTCACAACGGAGCTGACGAGCTGGAACAGCCTGGTGTAAACAGTATAACCTGTGGTTTCCATATCGTCTCAGAATATAGATGTTCATACCAGACACAGGACAGTGTTGTGTTTAAACGTTGAGTGGCTCCCCTAAACCCGCATGCATTTTTTCGATAGATAATTTCAGGCAAGCCAACAGCCAGCTGTGGAGCAGAACAGTACGACCGCCGCGGAATTGTCAGGTACGTGGTGTGGACAGGGCGCACGGTCAAGAAACGAGAAGTCAGTATAAGGAACCCCCCCACCCATTCCCACACCCGTTAGTACTCCCGGGCGTGTTACAAGTTCACATGAAAATGGGTCGCAGTAAGTATGCAGAGATGAGGAGAGTTGTACAGAATAAAACAACGTGCTGCATTAAACCAGTTTTCAGTTTGAGGATCACCACTATCACAACAACAACAACACCTGGGCGTTGTGTAAAATGAATGTGGTGAGCACTGTGTGTTCCGATCAGTACAGTACAAACAGTTCCAAGACGGCTGTGAGTGTGTTCAATAGAGAAAGACATCGTTCGATGTGGAACAGAGGTGAAAACGGGCGTGTGGGAGGAAGACCTGTATGCAACGACTGGAATGAGAACTGAAGAGCTGAAATGAAAGTCAGTCAGAAACCTTGGCACCACAAGTTCGTGGGGACAAGGCAAACATGAGTATGTGCGCCAGGTGCTGGGCGACAGTTTCATTCCGGTAGTAGTTCTGATATAAACAGTGCTTCCTTTGTTACCTTCCAGAGTTTTTAAGTACACGCAGCTTCCCTTATCGGCAGACGTGCTGCCCAGGAAGAGATGGCTCGGGATTGCGATGCCGCTGATAGGATGCTGGCTGAAGGCTCATTTCCTCGACTCCCGGAACGGCAAGACAGAGGCGTCCCAGATCGCATCTGGCGGGTTGGCAGGTGCTTGATGGGTCTCCCGTGCCGCAGCAGACAGCCCCCCCCCCCCCCCCCCTACCTGCGGAGGAAGCCGCTGCGCTGTTCTCTGCTCCGACCTCGACTGCCGACCACTGGCCTGGCATCGGCTCAGTAGCTGTCCCGGCTGACGGCTCCAGCTTGTCCAACACATTCTGTTTACATTGCGTGTCGAAGAGGGTGGGGTGCCATGACCCATGCACAACCAAAAACATTCTACTGGAAGTATACTTTAAAGTATCGGTTTCCAATTTCCTTACATATCTTTCGAAAGACAAAGGAGCGTGATAAGCATCTAAAAACGGCAAGGAATTCTAACAAATTGCAAGCAATGTTGAAGTAAGGACACCACTCAGTTGCCCGCTAGAGGGCTAGCCCACTGACGATACCAAATCGGACACCTTGCTTGAGTCAATTTGTAGACCATAGGAACCTGAGAAATGCAACACGGGAAGGGGTACCACTGTAAGTAGGCTGTTTAGTTTTTTATGTTGGTAACGCCATGTAGCGCTCTGTATGAAAATCACTGACTGTGCTGTGTGCAGTCTGTGACTGGTTTGCATTGTTGCAATTTGCTATTGCAGTGTTGGGCAGTTGGCTGTTAACAGCACGTGGAGTTGCGCAGTTGGAGGTGAGCCGCCAGCAGTGGTGGATGTTGGGAGAAGAAATGGCAGAATTTTGAGAGCGGACGATCTGAACGTGTTTCCATCAGAGACAGTAAATTTGTAAGACTGGATGTCATGAACTGATATATATATGATGACTTTTGAATGTTATTAAGGTAAATACATTGCTAAGTATGCCTATCAGTAGTTAGTGCCTTCAGTAGTTAGAATCTTTTATTCAGCTGGCAGTGTTGGCGCTCGCTGTATTGCAGTAGTTCGAGTAACGAAGATTTTTGTGAGGTAAGTGATTCATGAAAGGTATAGGTTGTTGTTAGTCAGGGCCTTTCTTTGGTAGGGATTATTGAAAGTCAGATTGGGTTGCACTAAAATTGTTTGTGTCAGTTTAGTGATGATCAGAATAAGTAAACAGAGAAATGTCTGAGTACGTTCAGTTTTGCTCAGCTGTTTGAAAATCGAATAACGTAAGGGGTTTATCAGCACAGTAATTAATTAATTTTTCTAAAGGGACTTTTCACCACCTCTACTACGGAAGAAAACAGGAACACCTGAATTTCCTGACCGTAGGCGGAAACGAGTGAAACAAATAGAATTTCTCTCGTTTACACTCGTTGGCATAGCCCAGTCTGCAGACCGTCTTCACAACCATAGTACTAAGTGAAATACTAACGATGTTGAGAGCACACTTCGATTTAAAGTCATGTATTAGTTTTACAAGTTACGTTAGAGAGATGTGCTAAGCATTAATGTAAGCAAGTTATTCACATCACATCGAAATTATTTTAGCTATTATTATTATTAATCCTAGGCAAATGTGATACGCTAAAACTGGGAGTGATAGCAAGATATATTTGAGGAGTGGGAGAGGAGAAAGTTGGAAACTGTGCCCCCTCCCACCAAACAACCCAAACCTGGATTCGCGACTGTATAATAGAATCAAGCAAGTACAATACGGATAGCAAGTTTCCGTGGTCCCAAACGCAATTTGAATAAAGAAATTTCCTACATATAAGGACAGTAACGGCCTAATAACAGAGTAGGATGTGGATTCGGTGTCCTGCGAACTGTACCCAGTAAAATTTGCGCCCAGAAAAAGTCGAGGAAACGCCTAGTAATCCCACAGTCCGAACTCCACAACTTACAGGGCGAAGGAGCCGAGGGCTCTTGCGTGGTGTTTTACTTTATGATAACTGCTGATAAAGAGTACTGAAGAGGCCCAACAAGAACTACAAAGCCAAAATTTTTACAGTGGAGTGATCATAATGTGTTTTATTTTCTGTCACACGCAATCATAAAAGTTTTGTTTATGACCAGATCTTCAGAAATAGCAGTAGAAAACATAAATAGCAAATTAGAAACACGTAATTAAAAATGGTATCTTTTCTGCACACACTGTCCAACTCGTTGTTTTCTCCACATAGGTAAGCAAAATATAATGTGTACTAAGCCGGCCGGGGTGGCAGAGCGGTTCTAGGCGCTACAGTCTGGAACCGCGCGACCGCTACGGTCGCAGGTTAGAATCCTGCCACGGGCATGGATGTGTGTGATGTCCTTAGGTTAGTTGGGTTTAAGTATTTCTAAGTTCTAGGGGACTGGTGACCTCAGAAGTTAAGTCGCATAGTGCTCAGAGCCATTTGAACCATTTAATGTATACTACCTACTTAAGTCTATCCACTAGCGTATCTAGAAATTTTAGGAACAACTAACGTGTAGAGAAATTTTAGAAACCAAGCAATAAAGATTAAGAATCGTATGTAGATGTACGAGTAAAAGTTTAAGTTTTGAGAATAAAGGCCTATAGGCTTGTATTACGGTGTTTAGTCATACGCATCCATGTTGTTCACGAACATTTTGTAATGTAATCTTCCAGCCATCCATTAGGTCAACGTCTTGGTCCTTTCTTATCCCTTAAAATCCAGCATAGAACTTTCTTGCTCCACCTACTGTAATTTGATCTTACTGCAGGTCCCACCCATTACCATTTTATTTTCATTATAGTCATAAATTTGCTTTCTCTCCGTTTTATTGTGCAGGTGTACGCAGTGGGGTGTGAGTCAGTACCTTAAGTCACCTTGACTCCGGTTGAATTGATCTGATAGTGGGTGTGATACTGTCTTTGGATAACTAATGGTTGTAGATACCGAATTTTCCGAAGCTGACGTGCAAAACACTGTAGACGCTTTCTGGCCACTACTTACACATAAAGAACGACGACACATTCTGGTTGTGGGTGTTTTTAGCCCTGCTGAAAATGGTGCTGGGAGCCATAGAACACTCCTCGTGTATCGATCTCAGATGGCTTAGCAATCGAGAAGTTTATATTTAAGAACTCCGCTGAGAAAAACTTCAGCTCACAAAGTAATTGCCAGCATGCGTCCATAGCTCGGTGAACAAACATCAGGCAGTAAATTGATTGGGGGGGGGGGGGGGTGAGGGGGTCGAAGGGGGAGGTGGGGATGAAGGGGGGCAGGGCATGAGGTTAGGGAAAGGGAAGAAATTGGTATGAGGAGAATTTTTAGGGATCGATTAGGGAGGAGTTGGGAAGGGACTGTCGAGGAACAAGCGAAGGAGGACGGAGAGTCAGTCTGGTGCGAGACTGTGTAAAGAAAAAAATAGTGAGGGGAGGGAGGACCGTATGAGACAGGTATAAAATGGCATGCTGATAAATACATAGAATCACTTCCCCCAATTCTATTCCGTCACGTTCTTGGAAATTCAGAACTGTTGAAAGTTTATTTCCAGTTTACGTTCTCGGTGAACACATTGAGATAAAATCATACTACAGACTTTTCGCTTTACATCCTTAGGAAAAACATTTGCTCCAAGTACTTGCAGAAACAAAATAAATACAAATGTGTAAAACTACAATACAAGCAATGGCAAACAACTACCTGATTTGCTCAACGTGATATTTTCGGCTAATGTATGTTTGACGACGAATGGAAATACTGGTAGACGAAGACCTCGGGGAAGATCAGTTTGGATTCTGTAGAAATGTTGGAACACGTAAGGCAAAACTGACCCTACAACTTACCTTAGGAGATGATTAAGGAAAGGCAAACATACGTTTCTAGCATTTGTAGAGTTAGAGAAAGCTTTTGACAATGTTGACTGGAATACTGTCTTTCAAATTCTGAGGGTGGCAGGTGTAAAATACCGGGAGCGAAAGGCTATTTACAATTTGTACGGAAACCAGATGGCAGTTACAGGAGTCGAGCGGCACGAAAGGGAAGCAGTGGTTGAGAAGGGAGAGAGACAGGGTTGTAGCATATCCGCAATGTGATTCAATCTATATATTGAGCAAGCAGTAAAGGAAACAAAAGAAAAATTCGGAGTAGAAATTAAAATACATGGGGAAGAAATAAAAACCTGGAGATTTGCAGTGAACATTGTAATTCTGTCAGAGACAGAAAAGAATCTGGAAGAGCAGTTGAACGGAATGGACGGTGTATTGAAGGGAGGATATAAGATGAACATCAACAAAAGCAAAACGAGGATAATGGAATGTAGTCGAATTAAATCGGATGATGCTGAGGGAATTAGATTAGGAAATGAGACACTTAAAGTAGTAAAAGAATTTTGCTATTTGGGGAGCAAAATAACTGATGATGGTCAAAGTAGAGAGGATACAAATGCAGACTGGCAATGTCAAGTAAAGCGTTTCTGAAGAAGAGAAATTTGTTAATATCAACTATAGATTTCAGTGTCAGGAACTAATTTCTGAAAGTATTTGCATGGAGTGTAGCCATCTATGGAAGTGAAACATGGACGATAAATAGTTTAGACAAGAAGAGAATAGAAACTTTCAAAATGTGGTGCTACAGAAGAATGCTGAAGATTACATGGGTAGATCACGTAACTAATGAGGAGGCACTGAATAGAATTTGCGAAAGGGAAACTTGTGCCACAACTTAACTAGAACAAGGGATCGGTTAGTGGGACACGTTCTGAGTGATCAAGGTATCACTAGTTTAGTACTGGAGGGAAGCGTGGAGAGTAAACACCGTAGAGGGAGACCAAGAGATGAAGACACAAAGCAGATACAGAAGGATGTAGGTTGCAGTACATAGTCGGAGATGAAGAAGCTTGCAGAGGGTAGAGTAGCATGGAGAGCTGCGTCAAACCAGTCTCTGGATTGAAGACCACAACAACGACAACATGTGTTACTACACTAATTTTCTACTGTGTCTCGTATCAACCATGCGACCCAATTGATGATGTTTGTCAAGACGCCTAAAAGGCCCCCCTGTTGTAATGACTCCCAAAACTAATAGGGTCCATCTGTCTTCAAACGCCTGGATGACCTGATGCTTTGCAGATTTCCAGATACTTTTAAATGACGTTTTGTGTATTACAATACTGGCCATAAAAATTGCTACACGACGAAGATGACGTGCTACAGACGCGAAATTTAATCGACAGGAAGAAGATGCTGTGATATGCAAATGATTAGCTTTTCAAAGCATTCACACAAGGTTGGCGCTGGTGGCGACACCTACAAAGTGCTCACATGAGGAAAGTTTCCAACCGATTTCTCATACATAAAATAGCAGATGACCGGCGTTGCCTGGTGAAACGTTGTTGTGATGTCTCGTGTAAGGAGGAGAAATACGTATCATCACGTTTCCGACTTTGATAAACGTCGGATTGTAGTATATCGACATTGCGGTTGATCGTATCGCGACATTGCTGCTCGCGTTGGTCGAGATCCAATGACTGTTAGCAGAATATGGAATCGGTGGGTTCAGGAGGGTAATACGGAACGCCGTACTGGATCCCAACAGCCTCGTATCACTTGCAGTCGAGATGACAGGCATATTATCCGCTTGGCTGTAACGGATCGTGCAGCCACGTCTCGATCCCTGAGTCAACAGATGGGGACATTTGCAAGACAACAACCATCTGCACGAACAGTTCGACGACGTTTGCAGCAGCATGGACTATCAGCTCGGAGACCACGACTGCGGTCACCCTTGACGCTGCATCACAGACAGGAGCACCTGCGATGGTGTACTCAATGACGAACCTGGGTGCACGAATGGCAAAACGTCATTTTAGGATGAATCCAGGGTCTGTTTACAACATCATGATGGTCGCATCCGTGTTTGGCGACATCGCGGTGAATGCACACTGGAAGCTTGTATTCGTCATCGCCATACTGGCGTATCACCCAGCGTGATGGTATGGGGTGCCATTGGTTACACGTCTCGGTCACCTCTTGTTCGCATTGACGGTACTTTGAACAGTGGACGTTACGTTTCAGATGTGTTACGACCCGTGGTTCTACCCTTCATTCGATCCCTGTGAAGCCCTACATTTCAGGAAGATAATGCACGACCGCATGTTGCAGGTCATCTACGGACCTTTCTGGATACAGAAAATGTTCGACTGCTGCCCTGGCCAGCACATTCTCCAGAAATCTCACCAACTGAAAACGTCTGGTTAATGGTGACCGAACAACTGGCTCGTCACAATACGCCAGTCACTACTCTTGATGAACTGTGGTATCGTGTCGAAGCTGCATGGGCAGCTGTACCTGTACACGCCATCCAAGCTGTGTTTGACTCAATGCCTAGGCGTATCAAGGCAGTTATTACGGCCAGAGGTGGTTGTTCTGGGTACTGATTTGTCAGGATCTATGTACCCAAACTGCGTGAAAATGTAATCACATGTCAGTTCTAGTATAATATATTTGTCCAATGAATACCTGTTCATCATCTGCATTTCTTCTTGGTGTAGCAATGTTTATGACCAGTAGTGTATATTCACAACGCTCTCCAGAATGTGATGTGGTAATTATTCATTTTCCCATTTGTTCGAATTGTACGGCCAGTCCAGCGAATGCTACTGCACCACATCTAGATAGTCTTTAAAAGATCTTTAATATCAAGTATCTGTATCGAAAGCCCTCATAACAAATAAATGTTACGCTGGATAAGTACCGTCAAACATGCCGGCGGCGTATTTTCGAGTTTATTCAACCGCTGTCTAAGTGTGGACTAATACTGCATCAGCTACAATTACGCTGCGTTCAAGTGCATCTCGTGGAATCAAAGCAACGGCCGTTACGGTTATGATCCGGCCGTCATCGCATCTCCTCACCCGACAACGATCCACCATAACGACTGTACTTCACGTCGACGCAGCGATAAAAACAATTAACAGGTCATCCGAGGACACGGTTGCGTTTCGAGTTGCCGCCCAAATTGAAAGTGGCGGCGTAACCCGCCCGCTGCTTTCCCCCCCTGTAAGGCCTCACATTATAAGTCAGGTTCCTTTTCCGTTCCTCTGACGACACGAGAAACACTGGTTCTCCCCAGACCCGGTCATTATCGGTAATAGTCGTAAAAAATAATGAGGCGCGTCCATGAGGGGCAGCTGCATAGGACGGCCAGCAGGCTGCGTGGGTGACAGCTACCGCCTGTCCTACCTAGGGCACTCAACCTGCTGTCCGGAAGGCCCGCAGGACGCACGAGCTCGGCTCTGAGATTTATTACGTCACGACGGACTACCTAACAGATCAAATTGAAAATTTCTGTTCCGGCACTGACAATGTTGAGTGTTTATGGAAAAAAGTTCAAGGCAATCGTAAAATGCGTTTTAGACAGGTACGTGCCGAGTAAAACTGTGAGGGACGGGAAAAACCCACCGTGGTTCAACAACAAAATTAGGAAACTACTGCGAAAGCAAAGAGAGTTTCACTGCAAATTTAAACGCAGCCAAAACCTCTCAGACAAGCTAAACGATGTCAAAGTTATCGGAAGGAGGGCTATGCGTGAAGCGTTAAAATTTTTGGAAGGATGTTAATTTCAGAGGTCTCATGGTGCTTTTTGTTGAGGGCAGTGTACATGTCGTCCCTGGAAACACTCTACTTTCTTTCATTTGAATCTTTCTCCGTAACAGAGAAGAATGGAGAAATCAATAGACGTTCTTCGATGGTCATGAAAAGATAGGAAAAATAGCTTCTACCATCCGACTCCCAGGACCGAATATCCCAAGGAAAATGTGGAGCCCCTCAACCGTGCCAGAACTGCCCACACCGTGACCAGAAAAACTCAACATGTGGAATGACCGATGATGACAAAAGCGACTGCAGAAAATCGGAAAACATACCGGAACGTATTTTACACGACTGTCCCAAACGAAAATTTGCTGGCTGAATTCTGGAAGTTGTACACACCACTCCGTGCCAAGGATTGCAAATTATCTTTAATACTGAATCAAAATGTTGATAGCTATTTATTCACTGGTACAGACAAACTGCAACCCTTGGCGCATAGTGATGAGCATTAAAATCACGAGCAAGCACTGTGGAAAGGTATACACTGGTCGGCCAGCCGCAGCTGTGGTAAGTAGGTTATCTGCACATGAGAGGGGCTGGAGATTAAGAAAGAAAGATCCTTGCTGATCATGTTTTAACAGAAAATCATTTATATCATGTGGAATGTTAAGTTTTACAATCTGTTAAGGAAAGCAGAAAGATGATTCTGTTGGAAACACTGGAAATCAACGAACATATGACACAGAATACCAGGTTAATATTAAACGAATGAACTCATATTCCTTTCCCTCTCTGTTAATTGTGTTGTTAGTTACAATACAAAATTATTGTGAAATAACATTTATTTTTCATCAGTCTTCAGATGTATCTTCATATAAAAAAACTTTGGTTCCTTTTTTAGTTAATGTAACTTTCTCTTCGTGACACAATATTTCCCCGTGCAAGCACTCAATGTTTTATCATTTGTGACCAATTAAACATATTTTGCAGGACATTATTAAGTGTTTCCAACTTATTATTGTTATCATGTTCTGCCAAAGACAGAAGGAAAATTTAGTTAAGGATAGAAGCAATTTTTACTGCATTGTGTACTGTGGACAATAAAGAAACCTTTTGGAAACAATGAATGCGTCAACATGAAATGCACCCTGTTGTAATGCAGTGACTGTAAGGCGATGGCTTTTGGACAGTAAAATTCCTGAAACGGATCAGTCTAACCAATGGACCCATTTGGAATGAGTTAGAACGCTGAATTCGCTCAGGATCCGAGCGTGCAACATCATTACCTACCCTGGTTTCGGCTCTTGAGGAAGAATGGTTGTCATTCCTCCACAGGCGATCAGACACCTCACTGAAAACGTCCCCGATAGAGTTCAACCCGTCATAAAAGCGGAGACTGGACACACCCCATATTAATGTCGACTAATATGTTTTCCGACACTTTTGCTCAGGTAGTATATATATTAACTTATACATAAAGCACGTAAATCTCTGTAAAACGTGTGGCAGAGGGTACTCCTTGCTTCATGTTTACGTTGACAGTGGGGTAATATGAAGGAGGCTAAGTAATGCTCTTGGACGCCTCCAAGGAAAGCGATATCCTGCAGTTCTTGCAATTTTATGAGTAGATCAGTGCGCCATACTAGTGTGATTCTCTAAATATTTGCCAGATAAGATTTTGTGGCAGTTATCTTACGCCCTCAAGCTAATTAAATGTGCCTCTGACGATCCGCGCTGTCCTGTACAGTCTTGATTTTTCGTGTAATCGCACCTGATATGAATTCGACACACTTTAGCGGTATTCTAGTCTAGTGGTTACAAGGAGTGTTATGACTAATCACTTTGGTAGACAAACTGGAGTTTCCCCGCATTACCAATTCTAGTGAATCGAAAATAGCAATTTTCTGTACTTGCAGCTGAGCCAGCGTGATAGTTGATCATAACCTCACTTATTATTTGTAATAGACTGTTCTTTGCTCAAGATTTAATTGGAAATGACTACCATTTTACACAAAGAGTTCGAGTGTCACTGACTGCTAAGTCGTTGAAACGCAACATATAAAGTAAATGTACTATCATACGTTGCTGAAACACACCTGAAACTTCGTCTCTATCCTCTGCCCAGCATTATTTGCTTTGTTCTATTTGCCGGTCAATCCTCAATTCAGCTACAGTCCTGACTCGATATGCCGTGTGAACTCATCGTCCTTAAGAAGGATCTGCGAGCTAGAAAAAAAAATAGTGGATCACTGGTTGCTGGAGAGTCTATAATTACCGAAAGCACCTCGTTTCCCCCTGCATAACGCTGACGGCTCTTGTACCCCGATGCCCAATGATCAGTTTTGTAGGAATGCGTATCCACTTTGCCTTATGTGACAATAAGAGTGTATATAAGGAAGATCATCGTGACCAAGTCCCACTCCGCAAAGCCGTTTTAATTCGTCACAAACGTTCATATCATGTATTGTTGACTATCTGATAGCGTGGCGCAACAGTGTAAAATATGGGATAATTGTAATTACTGTAATAAGACCTCAGAGTAACAAAAATTTGTTTCGTGATCGAACCGTGGGGATACTGGAATAATTTTAATTTCGTTTTGTGCGTATTCCTTTTCTTGCCTTCATAATCCCAATAGTGACAGTTATTGGACTGTCGTAGCTTTAGCGGAGACGTTAAGGCGCCTACATTTAGTTAGACAGGGCGCTGGATAAATCTGGTCTCCTTCACTATTTGAATATGTATAACCCATAATGGGAACAGAGTTAACTACCATTAAAATTCAGGTACAGATTACGGCACACAGAATTTAATGAAGTTAGTTTTATGTAAAACGAAATGCACGCAGTTCCGTGACGCAAAATTACGTAACCAGACGCTATCCCTAAAATTTTTCGTATAGATAATAATTACACTTCTTCGTTATAGTAAATAAACATTATAAAAGTTTTGTGTCTTATCATGCAAGAGAAAGAGGAACGACAATAGGCGGATGAAAATCATTCTCGTAAAGTTTCGTTGTGGATACTGCTTTTCTACAGGCGTGTCGGTGGATGCAGCAAATGCAACGTAAAATGAATGTCCACGGAATTTATATGGAAACACGTAAACAGATTCCATACCTTAATAGTAATGTCGAAGAAGGTGTACACGTAACACTTCGATTGTACTTTTGAGGTAATACAACTTACCTTTACAACATAAGTCGACACGTTCTTTTTAACCCTATAAAAAACAGTACCAAAGGTGTTAATATTTTGGGAAAATATTACCAAAGCAACTAAAAAGAAAGTAGTGCATTGTATACCCTTTGAAATTTATGTACAAAACACAAGTGGGACTTCTGTCTCTTGTCAGTATATAACCATCGTAAATGATGAGGGCATTTACTTACTGCGTTGGTAATATCAGTTTACGTTAACTGAAACAATACTAAACCGGATTATAAACATCAAAACACTCTCAATAATGTGCTTTCACGCCAGCAGGACTCGTAAAATTTTATGTTTGGTTGGTTGGTTGATCAGAGGGAGGGCACCAAACAGTGAGGTCATCGGTCTCATCGGATTAGGAAAAGACTGGGAAGAAAGTCAGCCTTGCCCTTTCAAAGGAACCATCCCAGTATTTCGTGAAATCTTCTCGGGTGATCAGCCGAGTAAAGGCGTCGTCTTCTCGCAACGTTTCGAAGGGTTTCGTACCCATCATCTTCAAGCGCTTGAAGATGATGGGTACGAAACCCTTCGAAACGTTGCGAGAAGACGACGCCTTTACTCGGCTGATCACCCGAGAAGATTTCACGAATGGAATACGCCGAGAAAGTCTCAAATCACATCCCAGTATTTGCCTAAAACGATTTAGGGAAAACACGGAAAATCCAAATCAGGATGGCCGGACGCGGGTTTGAACTGTCGTCCTACCGAATGCGAGTTCAGTGTAGTAACCATAGTGCCACCTCGCTCGGTAAAAGTCTTATGACGAAATAAACAACACAGAGGTAGGACAATCTGTCGTTTCGCGTCTTCTGTCGTTTACTGCCCTCTGCGGTCAGAGATGTCGAACTGTCACAACGAAAGAGCTGAGAGCTCCCTGTGCTACAGCAGAGATAAGCAAATGACGTGACAGGACGCTAGTGCTGAATTCAGTTCCATGCTCTTTCATGACTCTAGAAAGTGCACTTACGTCCTGTCGAGCAGGAAAGGGATAATTGTTTATTGTGCAGAAGTGATACAAACCTGTATCACTTTTCAACATAATCTCCCCACGCTCAATGCAAGACCTCCAGCACTTACAAAGTGCATAAATTCCTTTAGAACAAAATTCTTTTGGTAGTCCGCGCAACCACTCATGCACCGTGTGGCGTACCTCTTCATCAAAACGGAACTTCTTTCCTCTCATTGCATCTTTGAGTGGTCCAAACATATGGAAATCACTCAGGGCAAGGTCTGGTGAGTATGGTGGATGAGGAAGACACTCAAAATGCAGGTCTGTGATTGCTGCAACTGTTGTACGGACAGTGTGGGGCCTTGCATTGTCATGGTGCAAAAGGACACGTGCTGATTGCAATCCACGTCGCTTTGATTTGATTGCAGGCCGCAGATGATTTTTTAGGAGACCTGTGTATGATGCACTGGTGACAGTGGTCCATCTAGGCATGTAATGATCCAAAATTACGCCTTTTACGTCTCAAAAGAGAGTCAGTACAACCTCCCCTGCTGATGGTTCTGTTCGAAACTTCTTTGGTGTTGGTGATGAGGAATGACGCCATTACTTGCTCGCTCTCTTCGTTTCCGGTTGGTGGAAGTGAGCCCAGGTTTCGTCCCCAGTAACGATTCTTGCAAGGAAGCCATCACCTTCTCGTTCAAAGCGCCGAAGGCGTTCTTCACAAGCATCAACACGTCGTTCTCTCATTTCAGGAGTCACCTGCCGTGGCACCAACCTTGCAGACACTTTGTGGAACTGGAGCACATCATGCACAATGTGGTGTGCCGACCCATGACTAATCTGTAAACATGCTGCAATGGCATTCAGTGTCACTCGGCGGTTTTCCTTCACTATGGCTTCAACTGCTGCAATGTTCTGTGGAGTCACAACTCGTTGTGCCTGAGCTGGACGAGGAGCATCTTCCACTGAAGTCACACCATTTGCGAACTTCCTACTCCATTCGTAGACTTGCCGCTGTGACAAACATGCATCACCGTACTGAACCTTCATTCGTCGATGAATTTCAATAGGTTTCACACCTTCACTACGCAAAAACCGAATAACAGAAAGCTGTTCTTCCCTGGTGCAAGTCGCAAGTGGGGCGGCCATCTTTATACTGATACTGCGACGGTATGTGTGCATATGCACTCTGCTGCCACCTACAGGCCATTCTGCACACCGTTTGCAGCAAACTTACCAACTTACAGGATAACGGCGCGAAATTTCGACTTGTTATTACAGATTTAAGGTTTCCATTTGACTCACCCTCGTACAGTTTAGAGTGGTAATTGGGACAAGGGAATATAGGATGGAAGCCATGTATTGCAGCACACTGTTTCTGAAAAACACTTTGAAAGTTAAGATTTAAGACTTGTGTCGACGGGGAGGCTATTAGAGAGGTGCACGTTAGTCAAGAATACGATAACCGTAAGAAATGCTTTGACCAGCTAGAGCCATCTACCTGATAGCCGGTGTGTCCACTTTTGGCACGGATAACAGTGGCGAGGCATCGTGGCATGGAAGCAATAAGGCCTTCGTAGCTCGCTACAGGGAGTTGGCACACACAAGCCACCTAATTCCCAAAATTCCGGAGAGTGGGCGATGAGCTCTGACGCTATGTTCCATCACATCCCAGATCTGTTCGATCCGGTTCAGATCTGGTGAGATGGGGGGCCAGCACATCAACTGGAACTCGCCAGTGTGTTTCTCGAACCGTTCCATCACACTCCCGGCCTTGTGATAAGGTGCATTATAGTATGAAGGCTTTCACGACCGGATGACATGTCTTCTGAGAAACCTTCCGGGATGTAAGGTCGTGGTCCATGAAACTCTTCAGCTCCTAACGTTTCGTCCAGAGCTGCGCTGGACATCTTCAAAGGGGTGTTTCTCCTCCGGTGAGTCAGTCGGCAAGACTCACCGGAGGAGAAACACCCCTCTGAAGATGTCCAGCGCAGCTCTGGACGAAACGTTAGGAGCTGAAGAGTTTCATGGACCACGACCTTACATCCCGGAAGGTTTACCAGAAGGTGCATTATGTTGGTGAAAAATGGCACTGCCATAGGGAAACATGATTCTCATGAAGGGGTGTACGTGGTCTGCAAACTGTGTACGTTACTACTTGGCCGTCATGGTGCCTTGCACAAGCTCCACTGGAACCATGGAGCATAATGGAGTCGCCGGCCGTCGGCTGCGGAGGCCCATCGTTGGGAGTGTTCGGTGCACTGTGTTTGTTCAGACATACTTGTACTCTGCCCAGCATTAAAGTTGATGTTAGTTCCGGCACAATTCGCCGCCTGTCTTGTTTTACTAATCTGCCCAGCCTACGACATCCGACATCTGTAATGAGGGGTGGCCGGCCAGCCCCACGACATGTGGACGTGGTTTCACCTTAGTTTCGCCACGTGTTGAGGACACTCACCACAGCACTCCACGAACACCTGACAAGGCGTGCAGTTTCCGAAATGCTCGTTCCGAGCCTCCGGGCCATCATAATCCGCTCTCGTTCAGACTCAGACTGATCGCGTGCCTTCTCCATTCAACACACGTAGAGCACGCTCTTGATACTACACGCACCGTGCGTGTGTCTGACTAGCAGTCATTCCGCGCCAGGTGACGGTCCTTTCGCCGATAGCAGGTCGGTGATCATAATGTTCTGGCTGATCAGTGCAACTTCTTTACTTAGGCTCTCTCGTTCCGGAAGTGTGCGAGAAAACAAGCGAAATATGTAACATACTGTGGAAGACTCAAGTGAGAGTGATACAGCCCACCTGGAATTATTTACTTGTTCAAGTAAAATTAGTTCCATACTAAGGGAGATGATCGTTGGGGGGCAGATGCAGGACGCCTGCATCGCCATTCTAGGCAAGGCCCTACTGGAGAGCTATCCGTTATGAAGTGTCAAGTATACAGGGTGTGTCACCTAACATTACCGCTGGATATATTTCGTAAACCACATCAAATACTGACGAATCGATTCCACAGACCGAACGTGAGGAGAGGGGCTAGTGTAATTGGTTAATACAAACCATACAAAAATGCACAGAAGTATGTTTTCTAACACAAACCTACGTTTTTTTAAATGGAACCCCGTTAGTTTTGTTAGCACATCTGAACATATAAACAAATACGTAATCAGTGCCGTTTGTTGCATTGTAAAATGTTAATTACACCCGGAGATATTGTAACCTAAAGTTGACGCTTGAGTACCACTCCTCCGCTGTTCGATCGTGTGTATCGTAGAGCACTGCAACATACATCGCGTTTCTACAGAATGATCTGCCAACGTTGCTCAAAAATGTCCCACTGGAAACGCGTCGACGTATGTGGTATCAGCATTCCGCAATTAACACTAGGCTGACCCTTGACAGGATGTTCGACAGGCGTTTCATAGGACGTGGAGGACGTATAAATTGGCCAGCCCGTTCTCCTGATCTTACACCTCTGGACTTCTTTCTGTGGGGTACGTTAAAGGAGAATGTGTACCGTGATGTGCCTACAACCCCAGAGGATATGAAACAACGTATTGTGGCAGCCTGTGGCGACGTTACACCAGATGCACTGCGGCGTGTACAACATTCATTACGCCAGAGATTGCAATTGTGTGCAGCAAATGATGGCCACCACACTGAACATCTATTGGCCTGACATGTCGGGACACACTCTATTCCACTTCGTAATTGGAAACGGAAACCACGTGTGTACGTTTACCTCACCCCTCATGGTAATGTACATGTGCGTCAGTGAAAAAGACCAATAAAAAGGTGTTAGCATGTGGACGTAATGTGCTGTTCCAGTCTCTTCTGTACCTAAGGTCCATCACCGTTCCCTTTGGATCCCTACGTAATTCGGTGATCTCCGATACACATGATCGAACAGCGGAGGAGTGGTACACAAGCGTCAACTTTAGGTTACAATATCTCCGGACGTAATTAACATTTTACAGTGCAACAAACGGCACTGATTACGTATTTGTTTATACGTTCAGATGTGCTAACAAAACTAACGTGGTTCCATTTAAAAAAACGTAGGTTTGTGTTAGAAAACATACTTCTGTGCATTTTTGTATGGTTTGTATTAACCAATTACACTAGCCCCTCTCCTCACGTTCGGTCTGTGGAATCGATTCGTCAGTATTTGATGTGGTTTACGTAATATATCCAGCGGTAACGTTAGGTGACTCTTCCTGTATGTCTCTGGATGCCTATGGTAAGTGCCTGTACAGTGTAGTGCTGGGTTTTTGTCGTTACGGCTGAAAGAGAGGGAGAGGGTAAAACACAGTGCAGGCCCGTAGTCTACTCCTGATGAAAAGAACCAAGGAGAAAGCAGAAGTCCCATCCGATGGACGGAGCACCACCAATAGGTATTTTAACTGGGCCGGGATGCGCCGCTTTAAACGTCACACTGAACGAAGATTATGTTGAAAAATAGCGTTTCGTAACACAAGCGTGGGGAATAGTGTAATGTTTTGGAATCCTCAATTAAATCAACCTGGTATCAGAAAAAGTGTTGTATTACTTATTGAATGCCCGTCGTTATACGGGGTGTTCAAACAGTCTTTCCGCAGTGCCGTATGATTGTTAGCCGCGTGTGCCGCATGCCCCAGTGAATATACCGAAATGAAACATAGTGAAGTACAAGTTATTTATTTATTTATGTATTGAATATTCATTTTTACTTGCAAATTTTCACATTAAACGTTGAAAGTGTCCCGCCTGTTGTTGAATAAACAATTCAATTCATGAATACACAGTGGATTTGCAGTACTCCACGTACGAGGAGTTTGCAAGTTCATGTGAATGAAACCACGTCTCGTCAGTGAAAAACGTTTCATTAAGAATATCCCTTCCATTTTGTTGGACAAAATTTTTGAACCATTGACAATAGTGCCAGCCTCTTGCCATGTTCAGTATTTTTCAGTTTTTGCACGACTGTCAATTTGTATGGGAAAAGTTCTAATTTTGTTCCTTACAGCTGTGTGGACAGTTCCGACACTAACATCGATTTCCTGGGCGAGTTTTCTTACTGTCTTGTTCGGGCTCATGGGAATTTTATCGGAAATATCGGGTAGTTTATCCTCAGACAAAACGCTAGAACGACCACTTCTCGGTGCATCTGTCACTGAACCCTTACTTCGAAATTTGTTAATCAAATTTCTCACAGCAACGCGATGTGTGAGTGGTGTCTCCGGGAAAACTGAATTAAATGCTTGACGAACTGAAACTGTATATTTACCGCCAGCTTTGAACACTTGTTCGACTAAAAACACACGTTCTTCAATAGTTAGCATTTTAACTGTGACAAAAACGAAACAAACGAACAAAGGAACTAAAATTATACGTTCACGTCAACAGGTAACGAGACACACCAGCGATACTACTGGCGATGGCTCAGTTAAACGAAACAGTGCAATGTTGGGAGAGTCCACTTGAAGGGAAGTTGTTGTATTCTCCAACAGCTTATTGAACTTAACTTCTTCTACAATACAATAGCTGGCTGTACAATAGATGTAGACGTAGCCGGAGATGTGGTTCCTCTCGGTCAGCTGGTACTTCGATCGGCGGTGCAGTACAGCGGCTTCGGTGATATCTTCTCGGAGACTCTGCTATAACGGTTGCCATTAGCAGCGGACGAAGACTGGTCTGCCTTCGACCGGCCGGCCCTATATAGTGAGCTGGAGCCAACAGAAACCCGGCGTAGGAATCCGTGGCCGGATATGTCGCGGCGACCTCTGCACGGAAAGGTTCCTATTAATCGACTGGAATCTTCGGCGTGTTTACCTGATGTCTTCGCCTGTTTGGCTGTTGGTTTGTTTCCCTCATAGCGTAGCTGTAATGCGGTGCTGCTTGCAATTTAGGGGAACCCTATGGCAGACAGTACAGAAGTAACCCAGGCAGGCGAACCATCATACGGCACGCGCCGCTAACAATCATACGGCACTGCGGAGAGACTTTTTGAACACCCCGTATTTCACTGACAGAGAGTTGTGTGCGAGTTCGTAATGAATAAAAGAAAGAAATAACCTGTTATAAAAAAAAAAAAAAAAAAAAAAAAAAAAAGAGAGAGAGAGAGTAATGTTCGCAGCAGCTACTTTTCACTTCTAGTTCCGGATTGTAACATTTCTGATGAGTCACATGCACTCCATCGTCGTGTAGCTCCACTTTGCTTGTGTTTATATAGTCTTTAATTCAGAACTGAAACGCGCGGGAAAACAGGCACGTTGTGAGTGGCCGTTTGCCTGAAGTGTTGCCCTTGTAGCTGCGGAGTTAGCACGCACAGCGGGCACTGAAACCGTTGCAGCAGTGTCGAAATATCTTCGCGGTGAGCACAGATAAAGTGAAAGTTTATACCTACGCGTGGCTCGGTAAATAAACTTCCCCAGTTTTGCGCTCGCAGGGCAGCCGCGGCAGGCAGCTCATTAAATTCTATGAGCGGGCTCCGACCGGCGGCGCCGTGTTTTGGTAAAACAGCCTGGCCGCTCTCGCCCGTAGGCGCGTCGCGCCGGCTGCCTGCGGACGCAGCGCGAGGTGTTTTTGCCGGGCCACGCCGCGCCGCTCTAAACACGGCACAAAAACGGGGCCCACGTCTGCGGGGCTTCCGTCCCACGCACGCATCCGCACGCACTCACGCACGCGGTGGGCGGTGGGCGGCTCCCCGGCCCGCCCCCTTCGCCACTCGCTTCCTTGTCCCGGAGGCGTCTTGTTCTTCCGGCTGGCGGAACAATTTTACGGACGCCATTCAGCACGTCAGCAGCGTTTTCCATCATTCTTCGAGCAGAGCGCGATGCCCTCACCCTGCCGTCGGCGCACGGACCGTGCTGTCGAACGTCAACGTTGAGCGTGGCAAGTTCAACGTGCTGCTGAACGCTCAGGAACGACGCGATTTGTGTATACGGTACGTGGGCCCCAACGTGGTATACGCGATCGCTACGCACTCCGGCGGCAGTTTGAGGGATGTTTCTAGTTCGTAAATCACACTGTTTACTTAACGGGCGGGCGTAAAATTCCCACGTTAGCTCTATTAAAACGCACATTTCCTCCATCGTCCACGAAAAGGAAAGTACCATGTCCAATCCATAAGGACACAGGCTTATAAGAGTGCCACTACAAACAGTGCGGTACAAATTTTGGAAACTTCTCCGCATAAGATAAACATTATTTCACCATTCCCACATTTTAGTAAAACCCCTAGGTCAGCCTTACTGATCACTGTTCCTACCCAGTAGCAGAATCTTCGCAACATGTGAATTACAAAGCGTAAAAGAAAAACGAGGAAAATATCTTTATACAAATAGCGCAAGCTGTCCTGTAGATTACGCCAATCGAACAAAGTCACACCTCAAAAAAAGGTGAACTTATATTCAGATAACATCAAATATTATAGTAGATACTTTTATGAAACTAATAATAAAGTATCAGAACCCAATAAAAACGTGAATGTTAGGAAAAAAAATTTGGAAGTGGCAAGACGCGAACCACCGCCCCAACTACCAACCTCGCCGCTGCTAGTGATACTAGTTTTTTTTTCTAGATTTAATTTTATTTTTATAGTTTTTATTTTTATTTTGTTTTGTGTAGTTTGTTGTGTAATTGATCAGCGGCCTTCTGCGCCCCGCTGGTAATATGTTGAGTCACGTCTTTTTGCAATTGATGTGCTCCGTTAAATTGTTCATAAATGTTCATTGGCTCAAACAGGAAACCTTCTTCTCTCTTGGCTTAACACATTCCAGCTGCGAGGCGGGTCGTGGAAAGCACTCCCAAGGAAGTTCGAGAAAAATTGTCTGTATTTTGGGTGACGGACAACGACATAATGACGGTCATTGAGGTATGTCCAAAAATCGAGTACAGAGTCTACAGTTTGTCCAAATAGGTAGTGAATGACATGTCCGCGAATCCAATTCACAGCATTGGTCTTTGTCCGAGGAAAATAGTCACGTTCCGGAAATAATAATGAAAGGGGAGTAATCCGATCCGGAATGTCCCGCGTTAGAAAAGCCACAATACGTCGAACCAAGTGCCAAACCTCCGCCGCCGGTCCGCAAACAAACCGATGTTCATCATTGTCGGGCACTCCACACCTGGAACTTAGAGGAGATTGGGCGAGGTGGATACGATGAAGGCGAAATTGGTTTATTTGCTTACCATTGACAGTTAGGTACCAGACAGATTGAACATTCGTGTCAAGGTAACAGGCGAACACCGCGCGTCATACATGACGCCAGTCAACCTGGGGGAACTTTTGTTCAATCGGGTTAGGTGGACGACCTAATTGGAGGACATTGTATACTGCCTGTGTCTTGAGTAAAAGCTGTCTTGGTAAGGTGAGGTGTTAATCGGCTTTTCACAGGTCAGCACGTCAACACAGAGCTAGCGGATAGATATATGCTAGTCATTACGCTGCACTAACAACAGATCCCGAGTGTCTAATCATAGTATCTTACGTCCTGCAGAAAACCTTAATGGTAGCTATGTTACTCATTGAAATTTAATGATAATAAATTGTACCAAGAACAATGCGTTTTGGGTGGATCTTCAGTGTGTCGCCGCCTTCAAATAGACTACTCTCATAATACGCAAGTTGCAGTAATTCTTTTGCCACGAATATGATGTTTCTCATTATTTTATTGGAACGAATCACACAGTTAACAACGGGTTTTCCAGTGATTCTCCATTTGCTGGTGCTCAGAAACGGCATATATACATAAAGGCTTGAGATGAATGCCAATATGGCGCCTCAAAACTCTGGACTTCAGGGAGACGGCGTGCGTGTGACGTACGTGGCGTTGCGCCATCTCATTGGTCAACGCTCAGACGCGCGCTCAGAATATCTGACATGCCAGATACTGCTCTGCACGTTCGGAAAGACTCCCGAGCGCGCTATTCCACGCTATGACGTCAGAAACTCGGCACGCTCAACGCTCAACGTTCGGATGCACGGTCCGTGTGCCGACGGCTGTACCTTCGCAGACATCTGTGTTCCTTGAAACATTGTTCTGTGGCTAAGGTCAGAAGACATTGCATTGTTCAGCGAGTTCTGAGAGAATAAAGGAAGACAATATTGCAGAACACCCTCACAAGGGAAGCATACTCCTAAGAAGACACCGATTTTGCTCATCTTTCTCACGATCGTAGTACGTACCTACATGTAGCAAAAGTTTCTCTAGTAGGGTCTCCCATGCGCTTCTCAAGCACTTTCCACAAACCGACGTTCAAAGACGAACGTATCGCCTATCATAAGACCATGTTGAATATGGTAGGAAAGGGCCAAACATTGATTAGCAAAATTAGTACTGAGGCGGAAGATTGGAAATCAGCCGATATTGCGTTCGAGTTTTCTAATTTTTCTTTTTCTAGTCTTCGGAACTACTGGTACCCTTGGAAGGGCCAGCCATTGCAAAACTCTTCCATCTGGTGTGCAAGATGTATGAGACAGATAAAATATGCTCAAATTTCAAGGCAGATACACTAAAGCGCCAAAGAAACTGGTATAGGCATACGTAATCAAATATAGAGAGAAGCAAACCGGCAGAATACGGCGTTGAGGTCGGCAACGCCTATATGACGAGTGTCTGGCGCAGTTGTTAGCTACAATGACAGGTTATCAAGATTTATGGTTCAAATAGCTCTGAGCACTATGGGACTTAACTTCTGAGGTCATCAGTCCCCTACAACTTTGAACTACTTCAACCTAACTAACCCGAGGACATCACACACATCCATGCCCGAGGCAGGATTCGAACGTGCGATTGTAACGGTCGCGCGGTTCCAGGCTGTAGTGCCTAGAACCGCTCGGCCACCCCGGCCGGCATCAAGATTGAACGTGGTGTTATAGCCGGCGCACGAGCGATGGGACACAGCATTTCCGAAACAGCGATGAAGGGATGATTTTCCCGTACGACCATTTCACGAGCGGACCGTGCATATCAGGAATCCGGAAAAAATCGTATCTCCGACGTGCTGCGGCCGGAAAAAGATCCTGTAAGAACAGGACCAACGACGACTGAAGAGAATCGTTCATCGTGACAGAAGTGCAACTCTTCCTGAAATTGCTGCAGATTTCAGTGCTGGGCCGTCAGCAAGTGTCAGCGTGAGAACCATTCAACGAAACATCATCGACATGGGCTTTGGGAGCCGAATGCACACGTGTATAGCCTTGATGACTACACAACACAAAGCTTCAATCCTCGTCTGGGCCTGCCAACACCAGCATTCGACTGTTGATGACTGGAAACATGTTGCCTGGACGATGAGTCTCGTTTCAAATTGTATCGAGCGAATGGACGTGTACGGGTATGGAGACAACCTCATGAATCCATGGAACCTGAATGTCAGCAAGGAATTGTTCAAGCTGGTGTAGGCTCTGTAATAGTGTGGGGCATTTGCAGTTGGAGTGATATGGGACCCCTGATACGTCTAGGTACGACTCTGACAGGTGAAACGCAAGTAAGCATCCTGTCTGATGACCTGCATCCATTCATGTCCATTGTGCATTCCGACGGACTTGGCCAATTCCAGCAGGACAATGCGACACTCCACGTGTACAGAATTACTACAGAGTGGTTCCAGGAACAGCAATTTAAACACTTCAGCTGGCCACTAAACTCCCCAGACATGAACGTTATTGAGCATATCTAGGATGCCTTGCAACGTGCTGTTCAGAAGCGATCTCCAGCCCCTTGTACTTTTCCGGATTTATGGACAACCCTGCTGGATTCATGGTGTCAGTTCCCTCCAGCACTACTTTAGACATTAATCGAGTCCATTCCACGTTGTGTTACGGCACTTCTGCGTGCTTGCAGGGGCCCTACACGATATTAGGCAGTTGTACCAGTTTCTTTGGCTCTTCAATGTATGAGTCCAATTCCACTGAAATCCCTGCTGACAGGTGTGAACGTCTGTTTAATAAGTCGCTATTGCAAAATACTAATACAAATTTACAGAAGAATGGAAAAAGTGGTGGAAGCCCACCTCAGGGCAAATCAGTTTCATATCCAGAGAAATGTTGGAACGCTCGAGGTGACACTGACCCTGCGACATAGGTCAGAAATTGTTCGCGCCGTTAGCTGAGTGGTCAGCGCATTTGACTGTCTTGCAGTGGACCCTGGTTCAATTTCCGGCCGAGTTAGAGATTTTCTCCGATCGGGGACTGGACGTCGTGTTGTCCTCATCATATTTTGACCATCGACAGGAATGTCGCCAATATAGCATCAGGTGGAAAGACCTTCAACTCTGCGGTCGAATTTCGCCAGGTGGAGACTCGCCGCCATTGACGCCAGTTCCATCTCACCTCAGAAGATAAGAAAACTCAAACCTACGTTTATAGCGTAGATAACTTTTGACAATGTTGACTGCACCACTCATTGGAATTCTGAAGGTATCAGGGGAAAAATACAGTGACGGAAAGGCAATTTACAACTTGTACAGAAACCAGACGGCAGTTATAAGAGTCGTGGACAATAAAAGGGTAGCAGTGGCTGAGAAGGGAGCGAGAGGAGGTTGCAGCCTATCGCCGTTGTTATTCGATCTGTACAAAGGCAAAGAAAAATTTGGAGTAGCATTTAAAGTTCAGGGAGAAGAAATTAAAACTTTTATGTTTGCCGATGACATTGTAATTCTGCCAGAGAGAGCAAAGGACTTGGAAGACCAGTTGGGCGAAGTGGACAGTGTTGCGAATGGAGGATATAAGATGAACATTAACAAAAGCAAAACGAAGGTAATGGAGCCGGTCGAGGTGGTCGAGCGTTTCTAGGCGCTACAGTCTGGAACCACGCGACCGCTACGGTCGCTGGTTCGAATCCTACCTCGGGCATGGATGGGTGTGATGTCTTTAGGTTAGTTAGGCATAAGTAGTTCTAAGTTCTAGGGGACTGATAACCTCAGAAGTTAAGTCCCATAGTGCTCAGAGCCATTTGAACCATTTATGAGGATAATGGAATGTAGTATGATTAAATCAAGTGATACTGACGGAATTAGATTTGCAAACGAGGCACTTAAAGTAGTCGATTAGTTCTGTTATATGGGCAGCAAAATAAATGATGATGGCCGAAGGCGAGAGGACATATAATGTTGACTCGCAATGGCGAGAAAAGTGTTTCTGAAGAAGAGAAATTTCCAGAATGAAATGTTCACTCTGCAGCGGCCTATACGCTGATATGAAACTTCTTGGTGGATTAAAACTGTGTGCCGGCCGTGGTGGCCGAGCGGTTCTAGGCGCTTCAGTTCGGAACCGCGCTGCTGCTACGGTCGCAGGTTCGAATCCTGCCTCGGGCATGGATGTGTGTGCTGCTCTTGGGTTAGTTAGGTTAAAGTAGCTCTAAGTCTAGGAGACTGATGACCTCAGATGTTCAGTCCCATAGTGCTCAGAGCCATTAATCGAACTCTGTTCCTTTGCTTTTCGCGGGCAAATGCTCATTCAACTTAGCTACCGAAACAGCACTCACGGCACGTTCTAAATGCTTTTCTCCCACCAGGACCTTATTTCCTACCTTCCCAACTTCACAGAAAATCTTCTAAAATCTTCTGCAAAATTTGCAGGACTAACACTTCTGTAAGAATGTTTATTGCTGAGACTTAGCCACAGCGGGGGCGGCGGGGGGGGGGGGGGGGGGTGTTTGTAGAATGAAATTTTATCTCTGCAGCAGAGTGTGAACTAACATGAAACTTCGTGGTAGACTGAAACTGTGTGCCAGACTGAGACTCGAAGAGAAATTTGTTGGCATCGAAAATAGATTTATGCGCTAGGAAGTCTTTTCTGAAAATATTTGTACGGAGTCGAACTGAAACACGGACGATAAACAGTTTAGACAAGAAGAAAACTGAAGCTTTTGAAACGTGGTACTATAGAAGAACCATGAAGATTTAATGGGTAGAACACATGAATAGTATGGAAGTACTGAATAGAATTGGGAAGAAAAGAAATTTGTGGCACAACTTGACTGTAAGAAGGGATCGGTTAATATGACACATACTGAGACATCAATGTAACACCACTTTACTATTAGACAGACGAGTGGGGGGTAAAAACTGTAGAGGAAGACCAAGAGGTAAATACACTAAGCAGATTCAGGAGGATGTAATTTACGGTAGTTATTCAGACATGAAGAGGCTTGCACAGGATAAAGTACCATGGTGAGCTGCATCAAACCAGTCTTCGGACTAAAGAGCACAACAGCACCAATCTTCCACCAAACACTATACATTTTTCTCCGAAAGTAACAGTAATAATAATAATAATAATAATAATAGTAATAATAATGGTAGTGATCATAGCGGCATATTCGTAGCGAGGTATAACAGGGAATAACGAATAAGGAATAGGGAATAAGTCGCATTTTCCGCGGACCATGATTGTCATTATCGCTATGATAGGGAATGAGTCAATTTTACAATTATAATACATTTTCTCAGCGGAAAATATGGCAACATGTTGACCAGTTACATGATTTTTGAAGTTTTTTAACATGCATACAGCTATTTATGGTTACCTATGTTCAGTCTCCCTCTCCTCCTCTCACACACACACACACACACACACACACACACACACACACACACACACATAGAAAAAAATCATAATACTACTACACATTCAGAAAGACCTCTGTGGAGCAGAAGCGAAGCAAGTAATATTTCAATCTGTTTTTGTTTATTTCAGCATCCAATAAATTCTTTACATCGGTAAATTCTTTATGTACGTTCCACGCTAAAGGTAAGAGATGGATACTGTAGGGGAGGACGGCCGCAAGTATGCGCCACTTAATCTAAAATTGGTATAAAACTTTTCTTATTGTTATGAAAAAAGTTATAACTGCATAAAACCTTTACTTGAGCATTCGTTTTCGTGTAAGTGGTGAAAGAAAGACTTCTAAATAAACCGATCCACAGTAAATAAAGATATTCTAACACTTGCAATTCGTGATGTTAAGAAACGTGTTGGGTACCATAAGCATACAACATGTTGTGACCAGACGAAACTAAAATCTTCCGCCATAACTGTCGGCTCTTTGATTGTTCGGTGAGGTGGCACATAGGAACTAGAACACATGAAATATTAATGCATTTTATTACGTTAATGAATAAAAGATTTATTTAACTTTGAGACAGCCCTTTGCCAGAGGAACACAGAATAATTTACAACTGTCACTGACTAGCAAACCACCACTTAATACACTAATTGTAGTAACAAAGTGTTTTCCTGAGGTACAATATTCAAACTTTGCTAAAGTACAAGTTCATCAGCAACTTTAACAATTCATGTGTTCTAGTTCCTATGTGCCACCTCAGGGAAGCGTCTTGGCTCCACTTCTCTTCAACATTTATACCAACGACCAGCCATTGACCCCAGGCACAAGGAGATTCTTATATGCAGATGACCTAGCCCTTGCTACGCAGAACTCATGCTTTGAAAGAGTGGAAAGAAACCTGACAACAGCACTTAGAACACTGTCAAGCTACTACAATCGGAACCAACTCAGACCAAACCTTTTGAAAACACAAGTGCGTGCCTTTCACTTAAGGAACAGGGAAGCTAATCGTGAGCTACATATTGCATGGTCAGGCATCCAACTCTAGCATCATCACGCGCATAAATAGGCTCTCCATAGAACTCTCACATTCAAAACTCACTGCAAGAACATCAAAATGAAAATCTCCGCTCGAAACAACCTGATTCGCAACCTAGTGGGGACACAGTGGGGATCACATCCACAAACTATTTGCAGTTCTGCAATGGCACTGTGCTTTTCTACTGCTGAATATGCTTCTCCAGTCTTGTACAGGTCATCTCATGCTAGACAAGTAGACACTGCTTTCAGCGAAACCTGCAGGTTGATCACAGGTTGCTTAAGACCTACCCCGACTGATAAGCTCTACTGCCTGGCTGGAATAGCGCCACCATGGATACGCAGAACAGTGGCTGCCAACAAGGACAGACTGAAAGTGGAACAGGACAGTGCCCATACACTGCACAGACATAATCCACCACAGCAACGGCTGAGATCGCGAAAGACCTTCCTGAGAACATCCGAGAAGCTCACCATTTCACCAGAGAAGGCGAGGCTGGAGTTATGGAAGAAGTCGACGCCTCACCTGCACAGGCCAGAAGCTGAAGAACTTCCACCTGGACACAACGAGAGCTGGCTGGTGTGGAAATCTTTAAACTGAGTACGATCAGGAGTTGGACGATCCAGAGACAACCTGAAGAGATGGGGCTTCATAACAGAAGATACGTCCTGTGATTGTGCACAAGAACAAATCACAAGCCACATGCTCCAGTGCCTTTTGTGCCCTACACCCTGCACGAAGATTGATCTCCTGCAAGCCACTCCAAGCGCCTTGGAGGTTGGAAAGTACTGGGCACATGTAATATAAATACGATTTATATATATACACTCCTGGAAATTGAAATAAGAACACCGTGAATTCATTGTCCCAGGAAGGGGAAACTTTATTGACACATTCCTGGGGTAAGATACATCACATGATCACACTGACAGAACCACAGGCACATAGACACAGGCAACAGAGCATGCACAATGTCAGCACTAGTACAGTGTATATCCACCTTTCGCAGCCATGCAGGCTGCTATTCTCCCATGGAGACGATCGTAGAGATGCTGGATGTAGTCCTGTGGAACGGCTTGCCATGCCATTTCCACCTGGCGCCTCAGTTGGACCAGCGTTCGTGCTGGACGTGCAGACCGCGTGAGACGACGCTTCATCCAGTCCCAAACATGCTCAATGGGGGACAGATCCGGAGATCTTGCTGGCCAGGGTAGTTGACGTACACCTTCTAGAGCACGTTGGGTGGCACGGGATACATGCGGACGTGCATTGTCCTGTTGGAACAGCAAGTTCCCTTGCCGGTCTAGGAATTGTAGAACGATGGGTTCGATGACGGTTTGGATGTACCGTGCACTATTCAGTGTCCCCTCGACGATCACCAGTGGTGTACGGCCAGTGTAGGAGATCGCTCCCCACACCATGATGCCGGGTGTTGGCCCTGTGTGCCTTGGTCGTATGCAGTCCTGATTGTGGCGCTCACCTGCACGGCGCCAAACACGCATACGACCATCATTGGCACCAAGGCAGAAGCGACTCTTATCGCTGAAGACGACACGTCTCCATTCGTCCCTCCATTCACGCCTGTCGCGACACCACTGGAGACGGGCTGCACGATGTTGGGGCGTGAGCGGAAGACGGCCTAACGGTGTGCGGGACTGTAGCCCAGCTTCATGGAGACGGTTGCGAATGGTCCTCGCCGATACCCCAGGAGCAACAGTGTCCCTAATTTGCTGGGAAGTGGCGGTGCGGTCCCCTACGGCACTGCGTAGGATCCTACGGTCTTGGCGTGCATCCGTGCGTCGCTGCGGTCCGGTCCCAGGTCGACGGGCACGTGCACCTTCCGCCGACCACTGGCGACAACATCGATGTACTGTGGAGACCTCACGCCCCACGTGTTGAGCAATTCGGCGGTACGTCCACCCGGCCTCCCGCATGCCCACTATACGCCCTCGCTCAAAGTCCGTCAACTGCACATACGGTTCACGTCCACGCTGTCGCGGCATGCTACCAGTGTTAGAGACTGCGATGGAGCTCCGTATGCCACGGCAAACTAGCTGACACTGACGGCGGCGGTGCACAAATGCTGCGCAGCTAGCGCCATTCGACGGCCAACACCGCGGTTCCTGGTGTGTCCGCTGTGCCGTGCGTGTGATCATTGCTTGTACAGCCCTCTCGCAGTGTCCGGAACAAGTATGGTGGGTCTGACACACCGGTGTCAATGTGTTCTTTTTTCCATTTCCAGGAGTGTATATATATTTATTGATGTGTATGACTACTGTAAATTTGTATGTTTCTGACTCGAGAATAATAATAACAACTCGTTGGTCCTACACTGTCATGTTGCCTCCTTCAGATGAGGCCACTAAGTGGGCTGAGCTCTTCCGTGCTCGATACTACATTGATCTCAGTTTGATGGCGCTGCTGTGCTGAGTGGGAGGGCGTGGTCTTTTGGAGGGCTCCCCACTGGTTGCATTGGTTGTTGCGGATTGCAGTAAACCCTCGCCAGTGTCTGTGGTATCGTTTCGCGGTGCCGACTTTGCTGTGGTGCAGCGATCTCCGGACGGTACCACACAACAAAATACAGGTTTTTTAATAAAAAAAAAGATTTTAAAAAGTATTTTTGTGGTTCACTGAAAATTTGTTTATATAATAAAAGTACAAAGTAAGAAAACAATAGAAGATTAAAAAGTATTTCAACATTTGGTCGTTTGAACCTTGTGGACAGAGGTTTTCTGTATGACAGAAAACTTTACCCGCCTATTTCTTTTCTCAGTTAAATTAGTGAAGCAAATTTTTAGGTTTCTGCCAAACCGTAAGTCAACTTTTGAAACTTGATTTTAGCTAGCGGCATTAACCTAGAATCTAAATCTCTCGTTATGACACTTCACTCCTTTCCACATTCGTCAGACGTCAGCAAAAACACCTTGTGAGTGAATTAGCATCACTAGAATAAATTACTGGGCTTAGGAGTGGACCCTTATTTTATGACAGAGCACATCAGTGTTTAGCTGTACAAAATGTGTATAATTTCTGTATTGTTGTCAAAGAAGCACACTGGTTTACATAGATCGTGACACGACAATTTCAGGACAGTTATCAAGGTAACCTATTACGTCCTGATTATTAGAAGTAACACTGAACACAACAATATCAACTTTAAATAGAAGGTTCTCTACAAGATTTTTCTTACATCTAGACAGTGAAGCACTGTCTGAGTTGGCCAATATTACATAAAATCGTCCGATTCTGGTTCTAGATTTGGTACTATTTAGGATGACAATTAAGTCTACAGAGGATGGTTAGTTTTGTGACAAGATGTGCGAAAGATTACTCAAGGTTGCTCATGCTCACAGTGGACGCAAGCTGGTGATCCAATAATTTTACGTCTCTGCCAGGGGCAGTTACCTTTAGCTGCGACGCGCTGTCGGCTGCATGGTTGCTCTCGCCCTCTGAAAGTCATATAAAAAGCTAATCAAAATCTTTACTGATTTTATCACCTGAAACTGTCCTATGTTTCTCATTAGGAGAGAAAACATGCACTCATCCCTAGTCTGGAAAATATGGAGATATACACGTGTATTGATGGAGCGGCGTGAATGCTTCAATGCCCTCTCAGTTCTCGCCAGAACAGTTAACTACGTGGCTGTTTCGTTTCTCTGCTATCGGACCTGAACGACTCTTCAGCTAATTTCTAGCTGACTGTCAGCCGGAGTGAACGCTGTGTTCACACAAGATTCCTCTTTTGGCGTCGTACAGATCCACTTGACACTGGTTCAGAGGAGAGTCCCGGAAGTTTTTGGTATTCTGTCTTTCGTAGCAAACTGTCCCTCACCTGTGTCCTTTCGTGCTTCACATCACGGATTTTTCAGACCTATGGTAGGGTTCCTTTCATCTTGTGGAAACTTCCCCTCGCCAATTGCCAAGGGCCTACCTCTAAACTGCGTCGTAATATCGCCGCTTCTGCTCCTTCCAAGTTTATTTCAGCCAATCGGACATTTTGTGCCCGCTCCTGACGCCTAAAACTTTCACACGTGTATCATGATAGCACCACAAGCCTTCCACGTCATCAGTAACTGCGACTCTCTTCTTAACTGCGTCTCTGGCCTGTTTGTATCCATCTGGAAATTCCCCAGCACAGTTTTCTAAAGAATTTCTCTGTCGCCTGACGTGTTCATTGTCTATCTCGCCGGCCGAGGTGGCCGAGCGGTTCTAGGCGCTACAGTCTGGAACCGTGCGACCGCTACGGTCGCAGGTTCGAATCCTGCCTCGGACATGGATATGTGTGATGTCCTTAGGTGAGTTAGGTTTAAGTAGCTCTAAGTTCTAGGGGACTGGTGACCTCAGAAGTTAAGTCCGATAGTGCTCAGAGCCATTTGATTTTGTCTCTGTCGCCGAGGGTCAACGACCCCTGTTAGAAACCTTTCCTCGTATGTGGGCCGTGATGGCGCAACTCGTGTCTTTCCACAAACTAAAGCGTTTCTTCCAGCAGCTTATTTCACCTTTTGATCATTGACACGCAGGATTTGGGTTTGGTTTGTTAATACCGGCGAATCGAATGTCATCCCTTTGCATTACATACTGTACATTTTGATATGCAAATCTGCTCACTATCACCGAAGTATGCCAGGTGTCATACCCATCTACTTGTTATGATGTATGAAATCTCATGTAAGGTGTGAAATTAACATTCATTCAAGTTTCCACCTTACATCATGTGTGCCACAAAGATTCCTTCATAATTTTCTTTAAATGTTGGTGTCAACAACCCCGTCTGAGGTGTCAGGGATGTCAGCTGATTACCTACAATTAATTTTTTATATCTATTGCAGTTCAAGGAACAATAAGACGACCTTTAGCAGCTCTTTTGGTCCTTTTGGTGATTTCGTCTAGCAAAAAATTTGAAACCTCTTGCCTCATTGCAGTCTCCGAACACTCCCTTCAACCCTCACACACACGCTTCTTCTTGAATCTTGTCGGTGAATCCTCAAAACAACCAAAAACTGACTTATAGGGCCCATCACACACACACACACACCCTCCCCTCTTTGGTATGGCCTACACTACCCAACTGGCATCATTCATTAAAGCAATGCGGAAACAGAAACTCGCTTGAGCGAGCGGAATTTCATTATTATGACGGGCATTCAGTGAATATTGTAACACATTTTGTTCTGATACCAGTTTGTTTAAAATTCCAATACTCCATATTATTCCCCCATCTTTTGGCTACAAAAGCCCATTTTTCAACATAATCTCTGTTCAATGTGGCGGCCTTACGCCACCTTACTGGGAGGCCCTGTGTTACCACTGCACTGGTCGACGTCGGAGCGAACACCTCGCTGCATCAGCAACCTCCCTATCATCCACATACTGCTTCCCACGGAGTCCATTCTTCATTGAACCAAACAGATGCAAGTCGGAGGTCCGGGCTGTAGGGTGGATGAGGAAGAACAGTCCAGTGATGTTCTGTGAGGTCTTTTCGGGCGCGCAGTCTTGTGTGGGGTCTCGCGCTGTTGTGGAGAAAGGAAAATTCGTTTGCATTTTTGTGGCGACGAACACGCTGAAGTCGCTTCTTCTGTGTGTGACCAGCCGCCACGTGAGAGGTTTGCGCAAGGTTATTGCGGTGATGACCGACGCATTGCCCAACGACTCACCGTGCTTTTGTTCAGTGCCAGGTCTCCGTAGACATTCAGCGAGCGCCTATGAAAATCTACGATGCTCTGGGTTTCCGTCAAAAGAAACTCAGTGACATCTCTGCTCCAAACGAACCTCGATTACAGACACCACTTTGAAGGCTATCCCTAGTGTCATCACCCATCATAACTTCATGAAACTGTAGGGGCTGAAGCGAGAATATCCCACAATTTCCCAGGTAAAATTTGGCATTTTTTCAGCCAAAACTGACCGAGAATAAAATGTGTTACACTACTTACTGAATGCCCCTCTTACAATACACTCTACACCGTTCACCATGTTCGACTCTGTTCAAAAGTGTCTGCACTCCCACTGCCACTCGTCAGTATGAAGTGTGTCCACCCTTTCGTCTTTATGATGACTTGAACTCTGTTGAGGCTCTTTAATGAGGTGCCTAAATGTCTGTCGAGGAATGGCATCCCTTTCTCGCTCAAAAGCCGAAACAAGAGTAAGTAATGATATTGTGCTCAGTGGTCTGGAGCAAACATGACGTTCTAAATCTAAATCATGCCAGAGGTATTGCACGGATTCACGTCGTGGCTCTGCCCATACCATTCCTTTTTGTGAATGTGAATTGTTCACTTAGTATTGCCTCACAGAAGCTGCTTTATTACAGGATACATTGCGATGCTGTCGCGCGGGGTAGCCGCTCGGTCCTAGGAGCCCTGTCATTGTTCGCTCTACGCCCCCCCCCCCCCCGTCGGAGGTTCGAGTCCTCCCTCGGGCATGGGTGTGTGTGTTGCCCTTAACGTAAGTTAGTTTAAGTTAGATTAAATAGTGTGTAAACCTAGGGACCAATGACCCTAGCAGTTTGGTCCCATAGACACTTAACACAAATTTCCATTGTAATACTGATACAAACAACCATCATATCCGAAATGTTTGTCTTCTGTGCTGTAAAATGTGTTCTTACCCTTCCACATTCAGCGTTTTCTTAAGCGTCATAAGACAACCACAACCTAGCAATGTAAATTACCTTGATACCGTAAAACCACCTCTTCTGTGTCTCACTGTTGGCACTTCACATGACACACGACGATAGGTAATGTTCTCGAGGCATTCGCCACACCCAAATCCCTTACATCAGATTGTCGCAGTGTACAGCCCGATTGATGACTCCAGTTCACTCGTTTCCAGTCATCCGCTTCCAGCGGCGTCGCTGTTTACACCACCTCAAGCATCGTTTAACAATGACTCCAGAAATGTGTGGCTTGCGGAAAGCTGCTCGACCACTGCACTCGAGCCATTTTAACTCCATACACCTAATCATTGTGCTAGCTGGACTAATGGCAGCACTTTGGATTTCACAAGTGATTCACTGAGCGACGTAGCGCAGTGGTTAGCATTCGGAGGGACGACGGTCCAAACCCGCGTCCGGCCATCCTGATTTAGGTTTTCCGTCATTTCCCCAAAATCGCTCCAGGTAAACGCCGGCATGGTTCCTACGACAGGGCACGTCCGAATTCGTTCCCCATCCTTACCTAATCCCACGGGACTGATAACCTAGCTTTTTGGTTTCCTCCCCCAAATCAAGCAACCAACCAACTAATCATGAGTTATTCCTTATGCTAATCTCATGTAGTTTTTTACACTCATGCTCCACAATGGTTGACGATCCCTTTCGTCAGTACATTTTTTGCCCAGTCTTGGTTTAGCTGTGGTTGTTCCTTGGCGTTTTCACTCCACAGTCACATCACCGACAGTCGACTTGAAGATGTAATGTTGTGCCCTGCCCGCAACGAAATAGTGTACTATTTTCTTTTTCTGTCGGAATATTAAGGTTTAGAGATATAATTTAACCACTGAGTCAATGAACTGCGCTGCAAGTAAGCGAATATGTACGCCCAGAACAATGAGAGCGGCGTATCATTATCATCTGTATTTTGTTCTATAAAAGAACGCGCGCTCGCCTTTTCTTTCTCTTCTTTAATAGCGCGCCTTTCCGACAGCATATTACGCTATCAGACTCCCATTTTCTTCCATTTTGTTCGAATGAACTAAACTTGTATTCCTGCTGGGAATTTATTTAATCATTCTATTATTATCACCAATTGCGAGTATTAACATGACCATTCTATAAATGCCTTATTCTTTCGTTCCAGAGCTGATCTAAGATTATTGTAATTTCCAAGAATTTCGCCGAAATACGGCACAAATCTTTGTTATGTTCAAAACTGTGAGAATTATTCACAAAATGTTAGATTTCTGTACAAATTATTTACTTCGTCAAGTAATAATTGTTTAATTTAACATTTCTGCTTTCATTTCGTAACAGCAGTACCAAATTTTGTTACAGACATTTCTTTACTACATTTTTTTTTTTTACGGTGCCAACGCGATACTCACGAGATTAAATCAAATTATTCTGAATTTCTCGCGAGGCGAGAAGACAGAAATTTCCCTGAGATTACAAACAAACACAAATTAACCGTTTTTCAGCACGCTGCTTGCCTACTGATCCTCACTTCAAGCAAAAAAGGTAAAAAGAGTAAAATAAATTAAGAAGTGAAGTGATAATATTGTGCGTTCAGTAGTATTGTGTACATTTTCTGATAAAATTAATTTTTATTATAAATCAAAACAAGGGCGTCTGCGTGAAATATCTAATTCATTTACATACAATTAAGGATAAGAAGTGATACCTCTAATTATTCCACGTACTAATAGTACGTATTAATGGTAACTAGGCCCATGCGTTTATCTAAGTAATGGTAGAACAGAAAATTTAATTGGGATAATTAAATTTGAAGAAATTTTGCTTAGCAGTCATTCAATTACTGAACTATCGCTAATATATGAATATACTATAAGCTTAAGTTACATCCATCGTAATTTACGCTAGTCGAAGCATAAATTTCCACAGTTCCATAATAATATACACCCATATTTATAAGATACACCATAGTCAAAAAGAATCAGTATAAAGAGTTTTAGAAGGGTTGAAATGTCGCTCACGGATCTGTTACTCAGGTGACGTCCCGACTGATCCATTTTGCTATTATTGCTTCTCTAATGACAACAAAACACTCCCCGCCTGCTCTTATACCGGCAGCTCTGTCTCTCGTGACGTCTGGTGGTCACTTCCGCATTAGACAGAGATGTTCAGATACTTTTGACCAGATAGTGTATGTACAGCAATCGTACGAAAAATGAGCAAATTATGTGAGTGGTTGGATATTCTCTTCTCCTGTCAGTTGCAAGTTGTAATAAACGAGAAGCCTACGAGTTGTACCTCACGCCTAGAATTTGTAGAATTTTGGAACACGTATTATGTTCTAGTATAATGATTCTTCTGGAGACTAGAAATCTACTGTGTGGGAATCAGCATGGGTTTCGGAAAAGACGATCGTGTGAAACCCAGCTCACGCTATTCGTCCACGAGACTCAGAGGGCCATAGACGCGGGTTCACAGGTAGATGCCGTGTTTCTTGACTTCCGCAACGCATTCGATACAGTTCCCCACAGTCGTTTAATGAACAAAGTAAGAGCATATGGACTATCAGACCAATTATTTGATTGGATTGAAGAGTTCCTATATAACAGAACGCAGCATGTCATTCTCAATGGAGAGAAGTCTTCCGAAGTAAGAGTGATTTCAGGTGTGCCGCAGGGGAGTGTCGTAGGACCGTTGTATATTCACAATATACATAAATGACCTTGTGGATGACATCAGAAGTTCACTGAGGCTTTTTGCGGATGATGCTGTGGTATATTGAGAGGTTGTAACAATGGAAAATTGTGCTGAAATGCAGGAGGATCTGCAACGAATTGACGCATGGTAAAGGGAATGGCAATTGAATCTCATTGTAGACAAGTGTAATGTGCTGCGAATACACAGAAAGAAAGAGCCTTTATCATTTAGCTACAATATAGCAGGTCAGCAACTGGAAGCAGATGATAGATAAACTCCAGTGGAAGACTCTGCAGGAGAGACGCTCAGTAGCTCGGTACGGGCTTTTGTTGAAGTTTCGAGAACATACCTTCACCGGGGAGTCAAGCAGTATATTGCTCCCTCCTACGTATATCTCGCGAAGAGACCATGAGGATAAAATCAGAGAGATTAGAGCCCACACAGAGGCATACCGACAATCCTTCTTTCCACGAACAATACGAGACTGGAATAGAAGGGAGAACCGATAGAGGTACTCAAGGTAACTTCTGCCACACACCGTCAGGTGGACTGCGGAATATGGATGTAGATGTAGAACCTAAGCATAGAAAATACCAGTAAATTTCTTGTGGCTTGCAACATGGTGGAGAGGCTTTAGATTTGTCATCACATTTACGGCTTGTGTAGTAGCTTATTTATTCAGACAGCTTCTCAATAGGCCTCAAAAGGTTTGTCACACTGAGTTCCATAGGGCATCACAGAAAAATTCGATATCTTCACTGGAAATCGAACCAGTGACCTCAGCATAAGTAGCTAGTGATACTAACCCTGTCAGTAGCTAGAGATACTAACCGCTATATCGATAAAATGGCGTTGAATAAATGTAACTCTGAGTAATGTATGCCACGAAAATGACTGAATCTCTCTTTTCTGGTACAGGCACACCGCAAGCAAATAAATTTGGTGCGAAAGGTTTCATTGGTATACTTCGTTTTAACGTGTACATACAATTCGTTGTCGAATATTGTGGCTCTTTAGTAAATTACCTATCACAGAAAAAAAAACCGGTCACGATTCTTTTCTCGAAATCTCTCTCTGACAACTAGCAAGCTCTCAAGTTTTAACATATTCATCGCTGTTGCTGACATGTACAAGACAAAATAACGTAAATAACATGCAGATTTAGCATACGTTTGTATCGCTGGTTAAAACCAGTGTGTTTACGTAAAACGTGCGACCAAACGAATTACGAGAACCCTTCACTCATTTGCAGAATCGCTATTACCACTTCAACTACCGGTCCAAAGTTTCCCAGCGCCTATTACAACTGTGGATATGTGATATTAACTGAATCTTCCGTCGGTTCTTGGTAGAAAAACATTATAATAAATGTAAAACGCCACTTTTCTTTTGTTCTACCGTGTTACTTTCTTGTGTTAACCGATATTTCGCTTGCAAGACCATCTTCAGACACTACTGAGTGTTGTCACCAAAGAAGTTACAGTGTTTGAAGACAACACAGGAAGACTGACGTTTCTGTCTCAATCTAAATGTAACTTCTCTTACAATGTTGTTCACAAACACTGTATTTTTTGTGACAATAGTAAATGTCTGCAGATGGCCTTACAAGCTGAAAACCGGTTAACACAATAAAAGTAATTACTGTAGAATAAAAGCAAACTGGCACTTCTTATTTATTATGGATTCGTGGTTAAAAACAGGGATTTCGTTCTGAATAGTCTATCATATCCCCGTTCTAATAACAAAGTACGTATAAAAATGTAAAGACTAAAGGCCTCTGTTGTGCATTTGGCTGCTTGTTCTCATAGACGGCCGCTGATGGGTATCCACAGCAACACTGATGTATCCTTACCTAAGACGGTCTCATTAAAAAAGTCCTCTTTCTCGCAGCTGTCTGTGTGGACTCAGTTTACAAAAATTTACGGTACACTGTGTACATCCAGCAGTGTGTTTGCGCACCTAATCAGATCCATATCATATTAACTTCTAATAGGACAGAAGTAGAAGACTAGAATTCAGTAAGTGCTGTAACTGTAGATAAACATCAGGAAGGCTGCTCGAGGAGGAAGATAGTAACAAAAATTAGCGAAGTCCAACCTACAGTGGTGTGTACATTCCAACGGTCCAAGCAAACATGTGCCGGTGGAAGTGTTTCGCGATCTGGAAGACACCGAATTACATCATACTGGAAAGATCAGTTCACACGCGCACAGAGTAAACGTCACACTACTCTTACCGCACCTGATATTCGCGAGGAAGTAAATAGTTTGCGAGCAGCTCTAATCTCGTTCTCAACAGTGCAACGCCATCTTCGTGAGCAAACTTTAAAGGGGCGCATAGCAGCCAGAAAACCATTATTGAATGAACAAAATAAGGTGAAAACATTGCTATGGTCACAGCAACATTAAAAACAGGAGCTTGCAGCAATGTTCCAAGGCTTTGTTCACAAACGAATCTAAGTTTGAAGTATTGGGAATCCATCGTCGAATGTTTTTCCAGCGGCTTTGTGGAGAACGTATGACGAGTCATGGTGGACGGTTGAGTATGTTATGGAGATGTTTTGCGGGCGATAAAGTCAGTGATCTATTGAGAATTAATAGAACATTAAAGAAGGAAGGATATCAAAAGATACTGATCGACAATCCAGTTCCATCTGACAAGAGACTTACTGGGTGAGGTTTTGTTCTGATGATCCCAAACAGGCTTCTAATTTGTGCACAGGGTACGCCAGTAGAAAAGAGAAATGCGGAGAACTGAAGAATATGATCTGGCCAAGTCAGTCACCCGACTTAGATCCCATTGAATTCTTATGGAATGAAGTTGACAGGGAGGTTACAAAACTGACGTCATTTAATGATGAAGATCTCTGGAATAACTTACAGACGTGTTAATTTCCAGTACCTGCAAAAACACTATAAAATCTTATCTCCAGAAGGCCAAGGGTTTTTTGCAGCTGTTCTGAGGGCAAATGGTATGGTACTTAGTTATAGATAGAGAAAATATTTATTTTGTTGGTCTGTTTAGTTTTTACGATGTGGTTGTACATGGAAATTTTATCTTGGGTGGTCGAAAAGTTTTGACCGGCAGTGTCCATGTTTTAAGAATGAGATGTGCGACGTTTCTCGACAGCTTAAAATAAGGCATCATTTTCATTGAATGGTTGGGTATTAGCGAAGGACGCATTGAGAAACCGGAGTGGTTACATAGAGCCCGAAAGGTTTCTAATGTATACTATAGTATAAGGTTTAGTATTTTGACTCTTTAGGTCATACGATCGTAATTCCGATATTCTGTTGTTCACATTGTAATGAGTTAGATATTGCCCTATGGTGAAATCTCCAATAGTTATTCGGCAAATACTACTTTATATGTAGACACAGAAACAATCTCAATACGAGTATTTCCCACCAGAAAGTCTCAGATGGTACTTAGGCGTAGGCAGAAGCTAAGCTATTCTCTCTCCATCACCGTTCCTCATAGCAAAGTATTTGATCAGGCGAATATCCGCAACTGAGAAGCATATTAACAGAACAAAAAATCTACTTCAGTTTATTACGCAGTAAATAAGAAACTTGCAACTGAAGCGGATTTTTATTCTCATGGTAAAGTGAGGTGCACTGAGGTACACAGAACTGTCTTCGAAGCGAGTGGAAAGGATATGGGTAAGTACTTTCACTCTGAAGCTTCGAATGTGTGTTTGAAGAACACTCTTATAGATCAGATAATAGAATGTTTGACGTGAAAGGTAAAGATCGAGATCGAATAATGGTCTGGTACACAGTTTTGAGGTTCATATTGATACTTTCTGTATACTTAGAAAACCATGTTATATCTGTGCAACTATATAAAACGTAGTAACTAATTTTCTGTAGATTCAGCAATTCCGTCTTCAGTTCGTTAACATCTGAAAGCCGATCTCTTCCTCTGTGGATACCCTCTCTCACGGACATGATTTCAAAACGGCTCAGACCACTTTTTAGTTTTCTGTTCTCTACTGTGCACGAAATGAAGTAAATCGAGGCCTCTGTGAATATTTTAAATCAAATCTGATTATGTTCCATATATTTATGTATGTGCAGGCCGAAAGATTATAAAAGGGCACATCGTTATTCGAAGCGCTTCATGTTGAACTAATTGTACACAGAATTTTTTATCTCAATACATAATTAGTGACTGCAGCTTTTGCGTAATTACTACGCATGTCAGCTACGTATCATTGACTGTCATTATGAGGAATTTAATTAATGAGTGCAGAATATAACAGATATTTTGCTGACCCGCTCTGGCTACTGTAAATCAGTGTGTTTTGAGTTAAATCTTCTTTCACTCCAATAAACCCATAAATAAACAGTGCTATCGACATTACAGATTTCGTATATGATATGCAAAAAACGAACACAGTAACATGACTACAATGGACAAAGCAGTCTGAAAGTAGAACAGTTTATAAACTATGACAAATAGGAATTATGTAGCACTAAATACATAAAGTGGGCAAGAGATACATAACATGGGCAATAGAAACAGTGACAAAAGTTGTAACTTCTGCGAAATGTACTCGCAGACAACAAATTCTTAAGGAAGCAAGATCAGACGGGAGAACACATCCACTGACAATATTTCAAAAGAATAGAACGAGACGTGCACGGTGATGAAACTTGCTATGTGACTAATGTCAAAGTTCTAAGTTCTCGATTTATTTAATTAGCGTTTCGTTGCTCTCATATAGACACATAAAATCCGTAAAGTGTAAGATCGAATGGGAGCTGTTAGCATTTCCAGGACTGTTTCAATGACTGAGTGTCCATTTCCATAATTTTCTGTGATTTTAAAATGCCATCTAATCCATATCACGAAAAGCGAATTCTGGGATGTCGTGAGTAATTAATATTTCAATCCTACTGGAGCATCGAGAGATTTAAGATAAAGCAAGATAGTGAAATTAACGGATCATTAAAAGCTTTTATCACAGACAGTACAGCGGTTGTTGCTAAAGCGTTCTAGGAACTCATAAGACAAGTGAGGTTATTGAAATCATTTTCAAAATCTAAGAAATTGAGAATGTAACATCCGATTCGTAAGACAGAGTTATTCATTATATAGAAAAGTCATCCCAGATAGTGAGATGTGACACCATACTAGAAGTAGTCATAAAGTTTTAATTATCACCTCGAAAGAATAAAGTTACGTAACTGACAAGTTGTTTATTTGGAGACACAATTCTGGAGTCTTGGTACACATCGTTCCCAGCACCACAGTAGCGTAGCACGCCTCTGGAGGGACCAAAATGTATGTGCGCAGCCCAGTTTTAGAGTATTATCAGTTTTGTGTATCATATTTGGGTTTTCTAACTTCGGCTTCTGCATAACACAAAGTGTTTATTTTCCCTATCTACTCGACATTATAAAAATATTTAAAGTTCATGACTGCTTTCCGTTTTTGAACGTAAGAACTGTATCATAGGCATTGCATGTTTTCGTTTTCTAGCTCACCTTAAATTACGTTTATTCTGATCGTGGATTTCTGCAGGTCGGCTGGGATTTATATCTTGTTATGGTTTAACAGCATGGTATCAGCAAATTAGTCGGAAGAATTTGCTTAGAGAGTTATTAATTCTGGAAACAAATTTTCGAGAGTCGCAATGGTGTGTGTTCTGTATTTACATTTTCCATCGTGCTGTGAATTATTGGCGCTTTTTTTGTTCGATTGTATATATATATATATATATCATGCAGAGATTGAGATTTGGGAGTAAACTTATCTCGCCTCGTCAAATTGAGAGACGTTCTGTTATTGTCACCGCTGACTTGTGCCTTGTTTTCATTTTGTCCAGTGTGGTGCTAATTTGGAATGTTTGATGTGATTTTTCGTGGTGCCTCTGTTAAGGGACGAGAGAGAGGAGGGCATTAGGGGAGGGGGAAGGAGTAAATGTATACTATGTATTTCCTTAGAGAAAGTTTCTTTGGATATTTCATTAAGTGCTGCAAGCAATGTTCTGTTGGATACTGTTATGTGTTCGTTCAGAACTTTCTTTCCTTATATTACTGTTTTCTGTATGTGGTAGCTTACCTCTACTGCAGATGTTTCGGTAGAGATTTTTTCTTTCTCTGTGGAGAATAATATCGCTTTCAGTATTGCTTAGATAGCCGTTCTCCTCTATGAGGTGATCTGAAAAAGTGGAATGTGTGCTGTTACTTTTTAAGGCACTGTGGTGCTAAAACATCTAGTTTTAAAGTCACTGCATCGTTGGTCAGCGTAGACAGACTGACATGAACTGCATGTTAACTAATAGATTCCAGCTTTGTTGTATTTACCTGTGGCGGTGTTGTTGGTGTTGAGATTACTATGTGTTATATTTTTTGTTTGGTATGATATTTTCAATCCTTGTTTCATCAGTATTTGCCCCACGCCGTGGACGTTTTAGTTGCTGTATGTTAATATCTGACATGCAGCGTTTCTTGTATTTTCCATGTGTTGGTGTAACTCTCTTGTCGTTTTGTCTGTTTTTTATCCTTCGTTTGTTCTTTCTTAATTTTCATTTTTGTTTTGTTGTTTAATTCCGTTAACATATACCTTTTGGCCCCATTCTCTATGACTATCTCGTGTATTGTGTTTAGTTCCATTGTGTAGATGAATTTAATCAGTGGGCCTCTGTTAACTCTGTGTAACACGTATCTAAATCTTTAATATCTGTGTGTCGGTTGGTGGTTGGATTAGTTGTGAATGGTTGCGGATTTCGTGTACATTCCAAAGCTTCGTTTTCTGTCGATTTTGTGTGTTGCTATGTCTAGGAAATTTACTTTCAAGCCTTTTTATCTCTCAATAGTGAATTCCATTTTAGGGTAGACTGTGTGTATGCCACGGTATAGTTGTGTTATCCAGATGACTGCTTCATCCACCCAACACATGATGTCTTCATAATGATACCACTATACAACCTTGTGTTGTTTTTAGTGTATTATTTCACTGAATATTTTCATTTTAATGTACTTCAGAAATGTGACAACAAGGAGGCGACTGATGAGCCCATAGACTTTCTCGTGAATAGAATTCGTTGTTGAAAATGAAGTAGTTCTAGTGTCTTATAAGCTTTAGAATGGCTTCAGTTCCGTTCACGTGCGCAGTTGTTGCGTTCCCCTGTTTCTGCAGCTGTTCTTTGGTAATGCTGATTATTTCATTTACGTTAATTCTAACATTATGTATGACAACTGCAGTTTCTTATTATGCACATGGGATTGTTAACTTTAACCACTTGAGTAACTCTCAGTCAGGACATTACTAATTTAATAACTTGCTGTCACAATCTCTTCGCCTGTTTTAGTAATTAACATTCTGCCTCTCACTACATTCTCCCTGTTCCACTAATCGTCTACATTACCATCACATTCATTTGAATCGACTCGAACGAAGCTTCTCTATAACAGTATATAAACTTTCGCTACTCGAATGAATGACCAGGTATTGTCAAACGAAGATCCATCTGGCTACCAAAGAACATTTCCTTGGTAGGTATGGTAAGCTTGCAACGTGTATTGCAAGGTGATTCTAATAGGTGATTGAAGAGAGTCAAGGCATATTACCCAGTAGGGTGCGAAATTTTATTTCAGTGGAGTTGTCTTCCTGAAAGACGTTTCCTAAGTTTCTGTAGCTCCGGCACAGAGTAGTCTGTCAGGGAAGTCTGCATGGAATAATTGTCTGCAGTTCGATGTGCGTGAGTGAAACTTTTCCGTTCCTGACATATCAAATACCTTAACCTCGTTCATTATCTTGTAAATAATGGTGACAATCGCGACTGAAATTAAATCCTTCTTAGGGCACGAGAAATGAATTTATTTAAAATATGTACTTTTTCATTTTAACCGTGTGAACCCATCTTACTACGTCTACATATGCGACTTCTTGCGTCAGGGTGGTAAAGTAACTTAGCTACATAAACACAGAAAATAGCACGTAACTTAAGAAAGCTAAGTGATACGAATTATAGAAGTTCATAATTTACAATAAAGTTATTTTTATGATCGCTTTATTTGCATCACATATCTGTGACTCATGAAGGGAAACAGAGAGAAGAAATGTTCTTCCTCTTTAGCTTTACCCCGAAAAATACATCATACTTTTCGGAAGTGTCTCACAACGGCTTACAAGTGTCTAAAGCCTCTTTTTTACTTAGGGCCTTGGCTGTTCGCTATCGCATTCAGTGCCGTTGGTTGCGAAGGAAAACCAATATTTCCTAATTTATTCAAGCCACGCAGGATGTTGCACGATACGGACCCTGGAATCTGATCCGAGGAAGCCGCACCTGGCCTCGCCTGGCCTCCAGTGATGGCTTCTGGAGTCGCGGTTAGGCCCTACTCGGCCCTCCGTATATAGGAACGGCCGGAAAAACGCACCAGGCCATCGGAACACATGTCGTTAACCTGGAAACCTTCGTCTGTAGTCAGACTTTATTGTCGCAGGTTGTCAGAAACACAATGCTTAGCTTCAACCAGTTGGCCACCACTGAGAGAGAGAGAAAAAACATGGGAAGTCAAAGTCGCTTAGTGATGTTGATATATCTTTTAATTTTGTTGTAAAACATGTTCATTTTACGCTGAACGTCACGCACAAGATTCGAGTGGATAAAACTTAGAACATTATAAACATTTGTCAGCGCTAAAATATTTAAAAACGTAAAGTACCTTGTCCAAAAGGCCATGTCCATATTCACATTCCTCACAGATGCTTGTTACATCACACGACTACGGTACACAACTGTACATCTGCCGGTCGGAGTGGCCGAGCGGTTCTGGGCGCTACAGTCTGGAACCGCGCGACCGCTACGGTCGCAGGTTCGAATCCTGCCTCGGGCATGGATGTGTGTGATGGCCTTAGGTTAGTTAGGTTTAAGTAGTTCTAAGTTCTAGGGGACTGATGACCTCAAAAGTTAAGTCCCACAGTGCTCAGAACCATTTGAACCATTTGAACTGTACATCTGTTTAGATATGCTGGACACTTACTTGGCCTTTGAATGGTTTTTAATAATTTTTGTTTGTTGACGCCAAAGAGACCATAATTGCCACAAAAGTACAAGCGTAACGTATATATGACATTCAGAGAGACACATTCACTGTTAAGTTTACATACCATATAAAAGGAGCTCATACACAATGTTGTGCCAAATAAATTCAATTTCAACACTGGTGCGCAACTGATCACGGACTGCCGTTACGACAACTGGCAGTCAGTACTTGCCACCAGGTGGCACGGTTGTAATGAGTTGGGAACCTGAATTAAAAATTAAAGGTCAAATTATTAATATCAACTGTATGAAAACATGAGTAAAACAATAGGAGCAAACTCTTTAAGGGGAAACTAAAAGTTACAGTTACAAGTGCAAAAGTAATAGTACAGCATTACATCGTATGTTTTAAGCAAAACTAATGAGAAGAGAAAAGGAAGATGAGGATTTAATGTTCCATCGACATCTACGTCATAAGAGATGGAATGTCTCAAGGATGGGAAAGGAATTCGGCCGTGCTCTTCCGAAGGAACCATCCTGGCATTTCTCTGGAGCGATTTAGCGCAATCACATAAAACCTAAAGCTGGATGGTCGGGCGCGGTTTGGAAGTGTCGTCCTCTCGAAAGTGAGTCAAGTGTGTTAACCATTGAACACTGCACAACCTCATACGATGAGGAGTTTGGAGGGGGGGAGGAGGGGGGAAGAATAGAGAAGGAAGGGAAGGCAGAGGGGATAGTCCAACTCCACCAAAAAAACTTCTTCACAATGAATCATCTTAAAAATTTGTTTTAGAGAGTATAAGCAATTAAAAATAACATTAAAGGAATGTTAGCACTTTTCACCTATAAAGAATGCACAAATGCAGAAACATAAATATTTAAAAATGTAAGATCCAAATTTTTATGTCACAAGGATAATCGGGAACACTGTGTCAGTAACAGATTTTTATTCAGCAGTCTGCGTTCGCAACGTCAATCGAGATATTACCTGTTTCGGATTATGTACAATCCATCTCCTGGTTAAACTGATCTGAAGTTGCATTGTTTCTAATCCCAAAAAAATGTAGTATCAGAATAGATTTAGTAGACCAAGGAATGCTAAGTAAAAAACTGCTAGTTCGTTCAAGATCTCGTGCAGTCTGAATCTCAAAATGTTCAGTTTGGGATACTTCACCTTCGTAACACCTGTGATCCTAAACGTTTGGGGAACCAGTCCATATTTAAAACAGTGTTTCAAGGCTACGGTGTAATCTGTATTTGTAGTATGGCGTTTTTAGTTTTTCCTTGCACTATAATGGGTACAATCTGTTCGTACGATGTGTTAGCGATTTGATATGTCTCCCGAGGTAATCAGAAGCCAGTGGTTTAGAGGCAAAAGGGATGCGGTCAGTTGTTTCGAATATACAATTAAATCTTCTGCAATCGTCAATCGGAGAGGAAACTTCTGGATAAGCTTTTGACGATTTCTTGTAGCCAGTGCCTCGGCATCAACTCCAGCATCAAACCATGAGTTTCTTCGTGTAGATTTACTTTCGACAGCCAGCTATTTGGCCATTCCAAGTCTACGTGCAACTGGTGTAAATCATGGTAGAACTATTCGTATAGTAGTTTTGAAGAACATTGTTAGTCATTTGTAGCTTGTTCGGTTTGACAAACTTAAGCAAACAAAGTGTGAGACCTATTACTGGAATTCTTCCGGAGGGATTCAATCTGTTTTCAACACTGGCTTTGAATGTCAGCTGGTCCGTTGCCACTTTTGTTCCTTTCGTAGAACCATTGTTTTGTATACAGGATTTCGGGTAGAGTGGCCTGTGTTATGTTACGACTGTTCTTTTGAGGTGCCGGAGAGTGCAAAGGTTTGTCTTCGAACTGTAGATAATTCCGAAATAGTACGACACGTCCTGGAGAGACAATTTATACACATTACTAAATTAAAGTTTTCACCGCTGTTTTCTGTGTGTATATGCAGGCAGTGCTGTAGGTATTTTGATATGGATTTCACTTATAGAGATACCTGTTCAAGAGGAAGATTTATGTACGTAATTTGTTATCGCTGTGCCATACAAGTCGTCGGACCATAGATACGCTAAACGTGAGAAGCTGCGGCAGTCGCTAGTACAAATAAATAGATATTACGAAATTTCATTGTAGCTTGCAAGTAATGTGTAGCCTTTTTGAACTCTTTTCAGATTCGATTTTTCACTGGTTGTTAATTAATTTCAAGAACCTTTCTGATTCCCATATACAGATAAAATCCATTTTCGTCCATTTTGGCAATATTCTCAGTGTACGATGTTTTTGGTTTCCCCTTTAGCAACGGTTTACAAGAGGAATTTTACACCTTCTGAAGCCAATCTTCTTGGGTACCATCTTTTGAACGTTGTTTGATGTAGGACAGGAAATCAGTTAAGTAGTGTCTTGAGGGAGCAAATAATTCAAGGTCATCCGTATACGAGAAATGACTCTGTGTGTGTCGTTATGATCTGCCTGTTGCAATGGAGAAATATTTACCAAATATTTGTTGTACAGAGTGGAGCAGGTTCAGCGCTACCAAGGCTGAGCTACACAGGACTTTTTAAATCTCCAGGGAATGTTTCTCTTCTGATCAAAATTTCTCTTGTTGTAAATTAATGTCTGTTTCTTTGTCACTAGACGTGGTGGATAACGTTTATAACTATGTGGTGAACTATGTGTATATCTAATATTTTCATAAGCCATAAATGTGTTAAGCTATCAAAATCTGCTTGGAATGAACATAATAGATTTCTTCTGTTTCTCACCGTTTGTCGCAGGAAGAGTTAGCTGTAAGTTTTTATTTGCGCCTTTTTGATCTTTGTACATCATTGTTATCATCTTGGCCTGTTACGGTCTCGTCGAGTAGTTCTCCCATCATCTCTTTTCATTGGTCGACCTAGCGATCTTACATAGTTGTGGTAGTAATGCAGCATGGATTTTGGGATCCACTTTGAGCTCCTTCGTTGTAGATGTTTTCTCCAGTTGTTTAGGTAGTTCTGAATATAATGTCAGATAGATTCCATTTTAAGTTCCTTCAACATATATTCGTTCCATTTGTGATCCCATTTGGTGTAATCAGCTGTTCGTCACAAGAATTTGACTTCAAAAGCTTAGTCTTTCCGCATCTTTCCCTTTATTGTCCAGGCATCACTGCCATAACATAGCACAGATTTTTCGTTTTGCGAGAAGACGTATTATGGTGTAAAATCAGTGAAAAAACAATCTAGATTGGAATGGTACTTTATTATTAAAATGACCGGTTTCGGCCTACACTTAGTCTATCTTCAGACAACACTGTGAAAGATAGAAAACATGCTAGATACATAAAGAATTCAGTGACTTAAAATAATTTATACATATTAAAATCGAAGAGTCGTTTCCCATCAACTGAAGTTGACGATGCTTACAACAGACACTTGACCTCAGTCGCTGAAACTTGACGTCATACAGAACAAACGTGCCCTCGCCAGATCTATACAGCGCAATGCTGCCTGGCCAATAGCGGCAGTTTCAGCGACTGAGGTCAACTGGCTGTTGTACGCTACGTCAACTTCAGCTGACAGATAACGACCCTTCGATTTTAATATGTATAAATTATATTAAGTCACTGACTTTTTATGTAACTAGCACGTTTTCTATCTTTCACAGTGTTGTCTGAAGATGGTCTAAGTATAGACCGAAACGGGTCATTTTAATAAAGCACCATCGCGATCTAGACTGCACTGATTTTATACAGATTACAAGATCGCTTCTTCCCGAAAACATTAACAAAAATTTTGTATTTTGGTGTGCCTCTGGACTAGGGAAGTTTTCAATGCATTATTAATGACTCTACTTGTTTTTGCATACCTGGTGGCTGTTTCAGCTACGTCTGTTTCTTTCAGAAAGGATAGTTTACAGCCTAAATACGTGAGCCGGCCGCGGTGGCCGTGCGGTTCTAGGCGCTTCAGTCCGGAACCGTGGGACTGCTACGGTCGCAGGTGTGAATCCTGCCTCGGGCATGGTTGTGTGTGATGTCCTTAGGTTAGTTAGGTTTAAGTAGTTCTAAGTTCTAGGAGACTGATGACCATAGATGTTAAGTCGCATAGTGCTCAGAGCCATTTGAACCATTTGAACCTAAATACGCGAATGTGTTCAGTTTTCCTAGAATTTTGTTTTTGAGACAGATCTTACTTTGTAACTCGTACTTTCCGCAGAAGGCCGCCGTTTTTCTTCTTACAGTGTTGATTTCCGTGCTTTATTTCTCGGATTTAATGTGGAAACTGTGCAGTTCATGTTATCTCCTGAAGATACTACAGCAGCTAAATCATTTCCAAAAAGTAAAGCATTTAACTTCTTGGGAGATTAAAATTGTGTGCCGGACTGAGATTCGAACTCGGGACCTTTGCCTATCGCGAGCAAGTGCTCTCCCAACTTTTTTTTTTTCTTATCTCATTTTGTTCGTGTGTTCGTGATTGTTCGTTCTATTTGTTCGGGGCTTACGTCTCATGACGCTTGTTCAAGTTCGTCGTCGTTCCATTAAATCAGTTTTTTTTTTAATTACAGAGGGCGGCTACCCTATGAGTTACCCACGCATTACTCACAACCCTTCTTCACAGCTGTACTTCCACCGGTGTATCGTCACCTACCTTCAAAACTTCACAAAAGTTCTCCTGCGAAACTTGCAGGACTAGCACTCCTGGAAGGAAAGATGTTGCGGAGACATGGCTTAGCCACAGCCTGGTAAATGTTTCCAGGAAACTTCTGTGAAGTTTGGAAGGTAGGAGGTGAGATAGCGGCGAAATTAGAGCTGTGAGGAGCGGTCTGGAGTCGTGGTTGGGTTGGTCAGTCGTAGAGCACTTACCTGCGGAAAGTAAAGGTTCCGAGTTCAAGTCCCGGTTCACTACACAGTTTTAATCTAACTGGCAGTTTCATATCAGCGCACACTCCACTGCAGAGTGAAAATTTCATTCTGGAGAATAGAATCTAGCTTTGTGTTTCTGCTGATTTGAATGAAGCAGTGTGGCATTTTTCTCTGCTGTTGCACGGTTTTGTTCAGTGGGGAAGGGTCGTATACCTATCGTACTCCTGCATTCATTCTACCCTACACTGATAATTTGTCTTGGGAAAGACGTATTTGGTCGTAAACCTGCTCGGTATTCGCCAGTTTTGCATTCAAATTGTTGTTCTACACGATCTAGGATACACTGAAGTAAAGTCCTGTAAGCGATTGGCAGCAGAGAAATCCATGATTTTTAACGTCAGCTCTCTCTCCTTTGTCATGTACTGGATGTATCAATGTAGTTCGGAATTTTCTCAGTTCGACGGATATTTTTCATGATTAATATAATTTTCTTTACGGTTACCAGCAGAACCGTCGCTTACGTTGCTATGTATGTATCCGGCACAGTTTATAACAGGTACATCTTATGATGGTTGATCGCTACAACACGCACTTAACCAACATGTTAGCTGCAGGTATTTACATTTAACAGACATGAAGGCAATTAAATTTACAGCCGATGAGAAAATGACTAGTGCGCGACCATTAATCATTCACATAACAACGCTCTGTCTATCGAACTGTAAGCCGAGTATGACGAGCCATTTTAGTACTCAAAGCTCGGCACTGGTCTTCTATCCAGATGAGAGGAGCACGAACACAACCCACGGCGCCGTTGTAATACGTAATGCTGCCAAGTCGTAAATAGCAGATTTTATCGCTGTGCATGGACAACACGGCGCGAAGTTACCGGCGTGTAGAACACAACGTACGCTGCGCGAAAAGAGTAATTGCGCTGTTGTTAACACAGTACGTGGTGTCATGTCAATTCTCTCGAAATCGTTTGTCTCTCGGAGTTTTCACGTCACCCGGCAGGAACACGAAATGCATTGCTGAGGCAAGTTGCATGTAGGAGTGTCATTTTATCCATTCTGTTACAGTCTTCGCAGCAAAATATTAGATTTTCAATGAGAGTCACAGTCTTGAATGAGGGTTATTATTTGCTCGACGTACAATCTAAGAGTCGAGGGGCACGAAAGGGAAGCAGTGGTAGGGAAGGGAGTGAGACAGGGTTGTAGCCTCTCCCCGATGTTATTCAATCTGTATTTTGAGCAAGCAGTAAAAGAAACAAAAGAAAAATTCGTAGTAGGTATTAAAATCCATGGAGAGGAAATAAAAACTTGGAGGTTCGCCGATGACATTGTAATTCTGTCAGAGACAGCAAAGGACTTGGAAGAGCAGTTGAACGGAATGGACAGTGTCTTGAAAGGAGGATATAAGATGAACATCAACAAAAGCAAAATGAGGATAATGGAATGTAGTCGAATTAAGTCGGGTGATGCTGAGGGAATTAGATTTCGAAATGAGGCACTTAAAGTAGTGAAGGAGTTTTGCTACTTGGGGAGCAAAATTACTGATGATGGTCGAAGGAGAGAGGATATAAAATGTAGACTGGCAATGGTAAGGAAAGCGTTTCTGAATAAGAGAAATTTGTTAACATCGAGTATAGATTTAAATGTCAGGAAGTCGTTTCTGAAAGTGTTTGTATGGAGTGTAGCCATGTATGGAAGTGAAACAGGGACGATAAATAGTTTGGGCAAGAAAAGAATAGAAGCTTTCGAAATGTGGTGCTACAGAAGAATGCTGAAGATTACATGGGTGGATCACATACCTAATGAGGAGGTATTGAATAGAATGGGGAGAAGAGGAGTTTGTGGCACAACCTGACTAGAAGAAGGGATCGGTTGGCAGGACATGTTCTGAGGCATCAAGGGATCACTAATTTAGTATTGGAGGGCAGCGTGGAGGGAAAAATTGTGGAGGGAGACCAAGAGATGAATACACTAAGCAGATTCAGAAGGATGTAGGTTGCAGTAGGTACTGGGAGATAAAGAAGCTTTCACAGGATAGAGTAGCATGGAGAGCTGCATCAAACCAGCCTCAGAACTGAAGACCACAACAACAACAACAGTCTAATGGTATATATGATATGCTAATAACTAGAATTGTTTGACAAGCTGATTTACTAATAATGTTCGTTCGATACTTTTCAAAAAGCAGACTTTATTATTGCTGTTTCTGGGTACAATAGTGTGATATCGATTTGAGAGTTGTACAACTGCAGCTTCAGGAATACTATGGATGTCCAATCAGTCAGCTATGCAATACAGCGAGTAAATCAATGATGGAGTCACGTGATTCTGGAATCGATAGTACTCTGTACATACCAATAGTTCAGTAAAGACAATTGCTTTGAGATACAAAGGAATTACAGACATTAGAATTGCTTAGTAGGCAGGTGCTCTGATCACTGAGCCTTCCGGACACAGCTTTTACCACCACTGCCCACCTGCCGTCAGACCCAAATTCTCACCTTATCCTCACACGACTAACATAGTGCTCCTTACCCATTATCCTTATTACTCCCGGCATTTCGTCAATTTCTGAGAGAATACTAGCTTCGTGTGCATCCGCACTGAAGAGATAATTGACCTTTCTCGCTTTAATTATATATACACTGAAGCCCCAGAGAAACTGGTATAGGCATGCGTATTCAATCACAGAGGTATATTAACAGACAGAATACGTTGCTGCGGACGGCGACGACTATATAAGACAATAAGTGTCTGCCGCAGTTGTTAGATCGGTTACTGCTGCTACAATCGCAGGTTATCAAGATTTAAGTGAGTTTGAACGTGGTGTTATAGTCGGCGCAAGAGCAATGGGACGCAGCATCTCCGTGTTAGCGATGAAGTAGGGATTTTCCCTTACGACCATTTCACCAGTGGACAGTGAATATCAGGAATCCGGTAAAACATCGAATCTCCGACATCGCTACGGCTGGAAAAGGATTCTGCAAGAACGGAACCAACGACGACTGAAGAGAATCGTTCAACCTGATAGAAGTGCAACCTTTCCGTAAATTGTTGCAGCTTTCAGTTCTGGGCCATCAACAAGTGTCAGCGTGCCAACCATTCAAAGAAACATCATCGATTTGGGCTTTCGGTGCCGAAGGCCCACTTGTATACCCTTGGTGACTGCACGACACAAAGACTTACACCTTTCCTGCGCCCGTCAGCACCAACATTGGAAAGTAGATGACTGGAAACATGTTGCCTGGTCGGACGAGTCTCGTTTCGAGTTTTATCGAGCGGATGGACGTGTACGGGTATGGAGACAATCACATGAATCCATGGATCCTGCATGTCAGGAGGGGACTGTTCAAGCTGGTGGAGGCTCTTTTATGATGTGGGGCGTGTGCATGTGGAGTGATATGGGACTCCTGATGCTCTAGATACGACTCTGAAAGGTGACACGTACGTAAGCATCCTGTCTGATCACCTACATCCATTCATGTCCATTGTGTATTCCGACGGCCATGGTAAATGCCAGCAGGACAATACGACACCCCACACGTCCAGAATTGTTACAAAGTGGCTCCAGAACACTCTCCTAAGTTTAAACACCTCCGCTGGCCACCAGACTCCTGAAACATGGGCATTATTGAGCATATCTTTGATGGCTTGCAAGGTGCTGCTCAGAAAAGGTCCCCATTCTCATACGGATTTATGGACAGCCCTGCAGGATTGATGGTGTCAGTTCCCTCCAGTAATACTTCAGACATTAGTCGTGTTCATGCTACGTCGCGTTGCGTCACTTCTGCGTGCTCGCGGTGGACCTACACAATATTAGGCTGGTGCACTAGTTTGTTTGGCTCTTCAGTGTATAACGGTGTCTGCTCTTTCGAACACGTCCGACTTATGTAACTGGAGTTTCAGAATATGTAGTCTACAAATGATTTGACTATGTCAAGCATATAATATTCGTAAATACAAGTGAGTGCTCAAGAATTGTATTTGACAAAATGGATGAACAGGCTGATTTATTTAGCAACTTAGTACACTGCTGGCCACCGTAAATGCAACACCAAGAAAGACAAGAGGTAGCACAACAAGATTTATTTTGTAGATAACATGTTGACCAAGTATCAAATGATTACGTTTACAGACGTCTGTGACATGTGGTTCCTGCCAGAATCAGTAGCCAGACTAGCCGCCATTGTTGGAGATCACCGCTGCCACACGTCTCGGCATTGAGTCAAAGAGACGTTGGATGTGTTCCTGGGGTACAGCAGCCCAAGCAGCTTCCACACGTTGCCAAAGATCATCTGGTGTGGCAGCTGGGGATGTAATCTGGGTCACTCGTTGAGCAACCATGGACCACATGTTTTCTATCGGCAAAAGATCCGGAGAGCGAGCCGGCCAGGGAAGCAGTTCAATCTAGTTATTGACGAAGAACCTTTGGACAATGCGTGCCACGTGTGGTCGCGCATTATCCTGTTGAAATATGGCTGTGGCCGAGCCCTGAAGGTAAGGAAGGACAACTGGCTCCAGCACCTCTGATATGTAGCGCCGGCTATTTAAAGTACCGGCAATGCATACAAGAGGGGTGCGAGAGTAATATCCAATACCGCCCCATACCATAATACCCTGTGCAAGACCAGTGTGGCGGTGCATAATGCAGCTGTCCAGCATCCTCTCTCCACGGTGTCTCCACACTCGAATCCGACCATCGTGGTGCTGCAGACAGAAGCGTGCGTCAGTAAAGACAACGTCATTCGATTCTGCCGTCCACATCCGTCTGTCATCACACCACGGGCGACGTAGACGTCTGTGGTTCTGCGTCAATGGTAGACGAAGCAATGGACGCCTTGCGGACAGGCCACTCTGCTGTAAACGGCGTCGAATGGTACGCGCAGACACTGGATGATGTGTTACAGACGCAATGTGCTGTGCTATGGTTCGGGATGTCACTGAGCGATCCGTCTCTGCCATGCGCACAATTTGCCTATCAGCACGTGCAGTGGTGCACCGAGGTGAATGCGATCGACCACGTCGGTCCGTCGTACCCTCCTGCATCCAACGGTCACATATCCGCATTACAGTTGTTTGGTTTCGTCCAACACGACTAGCGATTTCTCTGTATGATAATCCACAATCTCGGTAAGCCACTATCCTTCCTCTGTCGAACTCGGATACTTGATCAAAAGATGTTAGCTGTTGTCTACGAGGCATAACTGATCGTCTTGTGAAACAACCACAAGATAAACACACGTGCCGAACGTACACTCGTCGAAATCGCCAAGCCTTAAATTGCGCTATGAGGTGGCGCCACAGGCGCGCGTGATGTGCGTCTGCGCTGAAATTCTAATCAGTTGCATATCTCATCGCTGCAAACCCATGGTGTAAATTTCACTTGATTCGGATGCTTCCTTCAGGGTGTTGCATTTACGGTGGCCAGCAGCGTAGTTTGGGTTGCTTATTTGTCAATGTCTGTAGTCTTTTACCTGGAAGTTACTTTTCTTCACGGAGGCTCACTTTGGCGTCCATAATGGCTTCGATAATAAGTATGATTTGAAAATAATGCTCCTTGATCAAAACACGATTTCTTCTTTTCGCCATACATGTTTCGGAGATGTTTCGGCATCATCAGTAGGTACCATTCATTTTTCTGTCGATCAATAGGTAATTTTCTTTATGATAGACCATACAGATTTAGGGTTAAAATCTTCATAGAACTTGGCGTTGCAACATGCTCCATATGGTTGCGTTGTCGTGAAGAATTTTCAACCTTCAAACACCCAAAATAGTTGCAATAGCCGCCAGTTAAACGGGACCTGTATGTTACTGGTTTTTCTTGTTCAATTGTAAAAATAATAAAAATTGGGAGTACGACATATGTGCGAATTGAATTTCTCATGATAGTTTTTATTGCTCTGACGTGAAGAGAAGGACTTACTAAACATAATTAAGTTGTTATTGGAGATACATTTCTGATGTATTTAGTATAACTCCTGTTGCTGTCAACGAACGTTAGAATTGTGGTTCATGTTGATTGTGGGAATGTACGGTTAGTAAACATAGACTTCAGGTGAACGAAGATATTAAACTGGCCCTTAATATACGAGAGCAATTTCCTTTCAAAGTCTGACCACTTAGGAAATTAAAAGCAGAGTGAAAATCCGATGAAGCTTTGCGCAGACATGTTGTGCAGTGTCTCTCTGGTAAAGCCGTTGATTGCGTCACGTCGCGCTTCCTGTTCTGAGCGTGCAGGGACACGTAAACATTCCTAGGAAAATAGTCCCTCCACCAAGTGAGGAGTGCGTGCTGTGATTCGATTTCTTCACGCTGAGGACTATAATGAAGCCGAAATTCATCGGCGATGTGTAATGTGTACCTTGAAACATTCATAAGTGACACCAAAGTGTAGTAATGGTTGTAGGAACTTAGCAGCAGGTTGCACAGATGTTTATGATGCTGGCGGTTGGGGAAGAAAGTGAGTGTCAACCGACGATCTTCCTCCGCTAGTGGAGCACATGATTCGAGAAACTCGTCAGTTCAAAATATCCGTGTTGAGTGATACGATTCCTGAAATTCGAGGTCAGCTCTCTATACCATCGTGAGCGAGAGACTTCAGCATAGAAAATTCTGTTATTTATTTACACGTCAAGTTCCATGGGACCAAATTGAGGAGCAAATTCCCAAGGTCTTGGAACGTGTCAGTACATGACATTACAACGTAAAAGTAATAACAGATAAAAATAAAATGTTTATGAATCCAAAAAAGTCAAGCCATAAGTTTAAGTAAACGCAGTCAACAATACAACATAAGAATCAGCTTAAGTTTTCAAGATACTCCTCGACAGATTTGAAAGCGCGTGAATTACTGCTTAGATTTTTGAGTTCTTGTGGTAGCTTATTGCAAATGGACGCAGCAGTATACTGAAGACCATTCTGCACAAGAGTTAAGGAAGTCCACAAGAGTTAAGGAAATCCGATCCAAAAGCAGGTTTGATTTCTGCCGTATATTAACTGAGTGAAAGGTGCTTATTCTTGGGAATAAGCTGATACTGTTAACAAGAAATGACGGTAAAGAATATATACGTTGAGAGGCCAATGTCAAAATTCCCAGACTAGTGAACAGGGGTCGAGAAGAGGTTCACGGACTTACACCACTTACTGCCCAAAGCGCCCGTTTCTGACCCAAAATATCCTTTCAGAATGGGAAGAGTTACCCCAAAATATACTGCCATACGAGATAAGCGAATGAAAATAAGTAAAGTAGACTAATTTTCGTGTCGAACGATCACTTACTTCAGATACCGTTTGAATAGTGAAAAGGGCAGCAATAAGCCCTTGAACAAGATACTGAACGTGGGATTTCCAAGACAATTTACTATCTATCTGAAACTTAGAAATTTGAACTCTTCAGTTTCACTAATCATATGTCCATTCTGTGAAATTAAAATTTCGGGTTTTGTTGACTCGTGTGTTAGAAACTGTAAAAACTGAGTGTTATTGTGATTTAGTGTTATTTTATTTTCTACAAGCCATGAACTTATGTCATAAACTGCACTATTTGAAACCGAGCCAGTGTTGCACACAACATCCTTTGGTACCAAACTAGTGTCATCAGCAAACAGAAATGTTTAAGAGCTACCCGTAATACTAGAGGGCATATCATTTATATAGATAAGGAACAGGAGTGGCCCCAACATTGATCCCTGGGACCCCCTCTATTTGACCATACCCCACTCAGACCCCACAGCACAGCCGTTATCAACACTGTGGATAATGACCTTTTGCTATCTGTTGCTAAAGCAAGAAAGAGGTGAACCAATTGTGAGCTACTGCTCATGTTCTGCAATGGGCTAACTTCTGGAGCAATATTTTGTGATCAACACAATCAAACTCCTTAGTTAAATCAATAAATATGCCTAGCGGTAGAAACTGTTTGTTTAACCCATCCAGTACCTCACAGAGAAAAGAGAATATAGCATTTTCAGTTGTTAAACGACTTCTAAAGCCGAACTGTACATCTGATAGCAAATTGTGTGATATAAAATGATCAATTATCTTTACATACACAGCCTTTTCAATAACTTTTCGCGAACACTGATGGCATAGAAGCAGGTCTAAAATTGTCTACATTATCTCTTTCTCCCTTTTTATAAAGCGGCTTCACTAATGAGTACTTCGATCGTGCAGGAAACTGACCATTCCTAAATGAAAAACTGCAAATATGGCTAAATATAGGGACAACATGTGCAGCACAGCACTTTAGAGGATTATATCATTCCCTGAAGAAACTAAACTTTTATTTAATTCACCAGCAATGCTCAGAAAATGACTGTTAAATACTGTACATATATCTGATTTATCAGTAACAGAAATATTTTTACTACTAACTGACTTTATATCGTCGACCTTGTGCTGCTGACCAGACACTTCCTTCACAGCTGAAACTGACCATACGGTTTTAATTTTATCCTGTGAATAAGAAATTCTATTTGCGTACCACATACACCTTTCCTTCCTAATAAAATTTTAAGCACATTACAGTACTGTTTGTAGTGGGCTACTGTGGCTTGATTGTGACTACTTCTAACATTTAGATACAATTCCCGCTTTGTTCTACATGGTATCCTCTCACCACAAGTCAGCCACCCAGGCTGCCTTTTATTGCGAGAACCCCTTTTTAGAACGTTCTAATGGAAAGCAACTCTCAAAGAGCCTAAGAAATGTGTTAAGGAAAGCATTATATTTGTCATCTATGTTATCGGTACTATAAACATCCTATCACTCTTGGTACTTGACGATTAAAAAAAAAAACGGCTATTACCGATGGATTAACTTTCCTACACAGTTTGTAATTATATGTGACATTTGTTGGAGTACAAAAGCATTTTAGTGTTAAAATTTTGTGCATCATGGTCTGAAAGACCATTCACCATTTTACTAACAGAATGCCCATCTAGTAATGAAGAATGAATAAAAATATTGTTTATGGCTGTGGTATAGTTCCCCTGCACTCCAGTTGGAAAAAGCACAGTCTGCATCAGATCATTAGAATTTAAGAGATCTACCAACATTCCTTTTTTTGCACAATCACATACAAAATTGGTATTGAAGCCACAAAATATGTTTAATTTTGGCACTTCCTATAAAGTGAATCAAGAACTCTCTCTAGCTCGAGCAGAAATTCTCTGAAGTCAGAGTGTGGGGACCTACAAACAGCAAAAATTAGTAGTTTAGTTTCACTAAGTTCATCTGCTCCTGCGCAACATTGAAATATCTGTTCAGTGCAGTGCCGTGATACGCCTATGTACTCAATTGGAATACTGTTTTTACGTACATGGCCGCTCCCCCACTCCGCAAGAAACTCCTTGAAAAACAGCGAGATGGGTTATCAAGACACTGTCCGACCATCACAGAACCCAGCGAATAGACGCTGCAGTAACGTTTCTCCAGCACTACAACGATAAAAGAGAAGATCTTTTGAGCAAAATTATCAGGGGACGAGACATGGGTCTATTTTTAAAATGAAGAAACAGAAGAGTAGTCCAAATAGTGGATGCATTCTCTTTTCCCGAGTAAACCAAAGAAGTGCAAGCGAAATTTCTCCAACAAAAAGTGTGTGGCAACTGTGTTCTGAGACCGGATAGGAGTTTTGTTGGTGGAATTCCTAGAACGTGTCACCATCATCACTGCAGCCTCATAAAGTTTGCCTCTTCAGCATCTATGAAGGGCGGTTCAGAACATACGAAGAGGAATGTTGTCACCAGACAATGTCCTTCTTCATGACAATGCTGGGACACGCACGGAAGCTGCCACAAAGCCGCTCCTGCAGTGTTTTCCATGGAAAGTGCAGCACTCAGGTGTTCATATTGTTGCTAACTAAGACAGCATTTTTGCAAAGATAACGCGCTGCTGATCATTGTAGATAATTAGCTGAAAGCAGAGGCAGGTGCCTTCTATGACGAGGTATTGGAGTGTAGGTACCACGCTGGAACAAACGTCTAAGTCGGTGCGGCTAGTATGTAAAGAAGGTGCGGGAAGGTGTAACTAAATGTCGCAAATGAAATATTTTCATTTTAGTAAGTGGTTTATATTTTGCTACCAATCGGACCTTGGAAAAAAAAATAAAAAAGCAAGGGAAAAATAATGTCCAGCATTTCTTTGACAATAATGACCACAGAATGTAAATATGAAGTATTTGCGAATGATGAATAAGTAACTAACGCAGAAATTATATCCGTAGCAGTGACCATTGTAGTTACTGATGAGAGGCATTAATGAATTGATTTAAAAAACTACCTGGAGGTAGGGAGAGAAAGAGAGAGATTTGGAAGGGGAGGGGGGTGTGGCGATGGTATACAATCAAACACAGTATATTGGAGCAAGAAGTGTTGATGAGAAACCTTATGAGAGTACCTTCCCTCCCCCAGATGGCAGAATATTAGTGCTCAGAATTACTACGGCCACGAGGTTCCTAACCAGTTACAATCTATTTAGGAAATATTGCAGTAGCGCGTGATAGTGACCCGACTGCAGGCGTGGGTGACGATGGCTCTACATACACAAAGTAACATTTCCCTTCACAATTTTCGAAACACTACATTAACGTGAGTGTCTTTAATTTAGACTACTTTCCCACTAGATTTTAGCTAAACCAACTTCAGACTTGCTGCGGAGATGAAATGTAGTTCCTTATGTCACCCAGAAATGATTTGAGATCATGGTTACGTAACTGCAGTGTGACAGGAGGCTGTACGACATGCGAGACAGCTCTTAGTTACGGCACATTCTATAAGAAATCAGGATCTGCCATCGTTTTATCTATCTGGTGAATGTCCAGTGAATTAACTGGGAGAGAAATGAATAGTATATGCCATTTGTAGAAATAAACATTTGCACTGATTTAAACACTATTATATTTTGTAGATCGATGTGACAATACATTTAACTAACGGCTGAAAACATATGTTCACCCTTACTTATCTTTGCAGCAGATTTATACAGTTCTTATTGTATTGTGATTACAAGAAACATGCATACTCTCAATATCAATTACCGAGTTCGTGACTTACAGCATCAGTTGTACTTTTCCACTTATTTTCAACAGAACTGGAATACAAGTATATGTTCGTAGTCCATAAAATTGACATCGGTAGGCCGGCCGGGTGGCCGAGCGGTTCTCGGCGTTACAGTCTGGAACCGCGCGAACGCTACGCTCGCAGGTTCGAATCCTGCCTCGGGTATGGATGTGTTTGATGTCCATAGGTTAGTTAGGTTTAAGTAGTTCTGTTCTAGGGGACTGATGACCTCAGAAGTTAAGTCCCATAGTGCTCAGAGCAATTTGAATTTTTTGACATCGGTAGACGACTCGTATAAAATAATATGTGAGAAGAAAGTTGGGGGATTAAACGTATACTACTCTTGAACTGAAGACACTTCCGAAAATTATTACTTTTCAAAATAACAAAACTAATCGTACCTCGAGGAAAGTTCACTGTCGATTATACGTGTTGCTGTTGCCAAATACCAATCCATAACAGTATAATTTAAGAAAAAAAGATATCAAAGCAAATAGAGATATTTCAGACTTGTTTTTATGCAGGAACATGCGCTTATTTAAAATGTGATCGATGAATGAACTTTCCTTTTTTTAATCAGTTCTGATTTAATGCAGATAACGACAAATTGCTAATGTCATCTTTAGAGCTTATACTCTCAACACAAGATTAAAAAATAAGAATAGTGTAAACTGTTGAAGTAATCGATACTAAACATGCCGAAAAATATTCTGAGTGGCATCCGAAACCAGCAGATAAGTACAGCTGGAACTTGATGGAGTGGCAGTTTGGTAAAAGTGAGCCACAGCGTGTCTTCTAGGGCGCGTCAAGTATGAGTTAAGTTGTCCGGGGTCTAATCGACTGTGAAAGGCATGAATGAAATCCAAAACAATTATTAGTAAAATAGCGTTTTCGCTCTGTCACTACAGCAGTAAAAATAATTGGATTCAAAATACTGTGAAGAACAAACCATACAATTTTTCCAAAACTTATTTTATTGCAATTAATACGCATTTCAGCGCAAATACATTCCGTTTTTCTTAGTTTCTCGTATATTGTTAGAAGATGCCCTGCCTCTCCCCCTAACTAAATCTACTGATATGCTTATCTGAGAAGTGAGAGACTAACGAACGTCTCAATGAGCACGAATGACATGCGAACCTGAAAATGTCAGTCCAAATTGAACACAGTGATACATGCAATCATAATACAGACGCCCCATTTAAACATAGGCGGGAAATCAGAGACACAGTTGAGATTGGTAGAGATCGGAACATTTTTAATCGTGGCGACGATATTATCTGTCCACCTCTTGACTACCAGTCCACAGTGCTAGGAGGAAGCCACTGGCGTTTGCAAACAAATAAGGCGAGACTGATGCCTAGTCTCCGGCCACTAGCACACCGGTGAAGGCTTCAAAGCTTCCTCCAATCACGAAAACGTCACTGAATAGCCAATATCAACTTTTACCGCGATACATGCAGGAAATATACTTACCAGGCAGAACACTGTGACCACAGACCTACTATCCGTATAAAGCCATCCAGGCGATAGCAGTGTCACCTGGCGGGGAATGACTGCTAGTCAGACACACGCACAATGCATGTAGTATGAGTGAGCGAGCTATCCGTGGGTAGAACGAGGAAGGCGCGTGTTCGATCTGAGTGTGACCGACGGCTCGGAGGCTCGGCACGAGCATTCGGAAACTGTACGACATTTCGGATGTTCGAGGAGTGCTGTGGTGTGTGTCTTCATCACGTGACTAAACCAAAGTGAAACAACGTCCAGACGTCTTGGGGTTGGGCGGCCACCCCTCATTACAGACGTCGTAGGCTGGGCAGACTGGTAAAACAGGACGGACGGCGAACTGTGGCGGAATTGACATCTGACTTTAATGCTGGGCAGAGTACAAGTGTGTCTGAACACACAGAGCACCGAAAGCTCCTAACGATGGACCTCTGCAGCCGAAGACCCATGTATGTGCCGATGTTAACACCAAGGCATCGGAAATTACGACTGAAATGGGCACGTGACCATCGGCGTTGGCGTAGTGGCAGAGCGTTGAATGGTCTGATGCACTCCGACACCTTCTTCATCTTGCCGCTGGGAGGCCCCGAATCTGTGGTCTTCCACGGGGACAGCCCCTTAAGAGCTGTAGCGAGAGACGGACATAAGCCGGCGGTGGCTCCATTACAGCCATGACAGAGTACGTACATCCCTTCATGACGATCATGTTTCTCGACAGCAGTGGCATTTTTCAGCAAGATAATGCGCCTTGTCACGAGGCCAGGAGTGTGATGGAGTGGTTCGAAGAACAGAATGGCAGTTCCAGTTGATGTGATAGCTCCCTAACTCGCTAAATCAGAACCCGATGGAACACATATGGAATGTTTTTGAACGTGGCGTTAGAGTTCATCACCCCCCCCCCCCCCTTTCCCGGAATTTACAGGAATTAGGTAACCTGTGTGTGTAGATGCTGTGCCATCTCCCTTCAGCGTCCTACCATGCCCTCACAGCTCCCATGCCACCACGCGTGGACATACCGGCTATTAGGCAGGTGGTCATAATATTCGGGCTGTCAGCGTATTCTCGTTAAATATGTGAAAATGGACAGTGCGCCAACACCTGTTTCCGCCTGTTTCACCCGACTGCAGGTGTGTCTCAAGTCTGTGATCTGTTCTTCCGTCCTTTGCATCCTGTGCTCCGCAGATATTCTCCTATCTCCTCCTACAGTATACTGACGACACCGCCTAACTAGCTGCTCACTATATCTCCAACTCTCCCATTCCTCTTTTCTGTGCCACTGGAATCTCCTGGTCGAGTGGTGTAATAGGTGGAAACTTCAAGTGAATCCTCTGAAAAGTCAAGCCTCACCAACTTTGTCGCACCACTCGGCGTTTCTGTCTCCTACTTCAACTAACCCATGCCTCAGACTAATAAAGTAAAGTCTTTGCGATTAATCCTCGACAGAAAACTAACATGGAATGCATTCCTCTTTACATTCCGACACAAACCACGAAACCGACCAACTGGACTAACAGATCGCAGCTAGGTCCTAAATCTTTCTACCATTATCCTGATCCTCACCCGCTACATTCTAACATATACCATGAATACGTGGATTCCCGCTTCCCCTGAATTCTGTAAATATCTCGAAATCCTGGAAAGACTTGCACTCTGCCTCGCCTTCTGCATCCGCCTACTTTCTCCAATTCGCATTCTATACCCGCTCATCCGTTTACCAAGAATTCTACTCTTCATCTAGATCTTCGGGCGCTTTAAATTAATTGCAGTCCCAGTACCCAATATCCAATCAACTCATCACAATTAGAGGTACCTTGCTGCGCCGTTACTTCCATATCCCACCTTCCATGCACCGCCATGCTTATCCATCCCCTCCCACCAGAACTTTAACCAATTTTCACTACCCAACGATTACATCCGTCCCAAGAGACGTTCTTCCTTCCAGCCCTAGTCACAACGTTCCATCTCACGCAATCTTTACTTTTCCTTCCTCCCTCCCTTCTCCCTCCTCAATGCCTTTTAGTTGCTATCTGCAGTTCCACAGCATCCCATAATCATAATCATTATTCCACCTAAATCATGAACATGATTATTTCCATGCGCTACCATCACCATTATACCAGAGCTACAGTAACGTAATCATCAGTGATTATATAATAAATATGCAATAAATACAGAATTATCTTTATCTGTTTTATATATTTTAAAACTTATGTTAAATATGCATAGCCTTTGACTGGAGAATGGTTTTATCCGCTTCCAGCCCACCATGTTTTGAACTGAAATAACAATTAAAAAAACAGCACGCCACAGCACCAGCCTGATCCCGGGAAAAGACCTCAGGAGAAGGGCCGAAACGCTGAGTAGGTAATTTCTGGCAAGAATTATGCGATAATAAAACCCAAAAACTTTTGACATCAGGTGATAGAAAGTTCTTTATTGATAACATTTCTTTGATCACTTAGATTGTCAACATAAACTCACTTGGTTGGAACTGATAGTCTCAGCAAACTAAAGCAAGGATATATATCTTTTTTGTATTAAAGTCATAGTGGGTGAAGAAAAATTGGCGTACTCGGACTTCGAAGCGCGATTCCTCACATACTAGCAATGCAAACATGTCTCTCACAAAATTTCGTCCTGGACGTATTTCCGGTAGTAAACGGCAGATTGGCAATCTGGCAACACTGTAATCACATGTACGGTAATCAGCACCGTCAGCATATAGGAGTAGTCTTGTGCAGTTTGTGCAGAGGATAGCGTTTTGGGTTCGCCTGCAGGAGGTCTAGGGTTCGATTCTGGGTAGAGGCGTACTTGGTTTTATTTGCTAAATGTGGTCTGCGTGGTACGCCATCTGGTGTCTTAATCGTCATACAGCGATTATAGTGCGTTTTCATCAAAACATTTGCAGTTGCATACTACGAACACGGAAATGGAAGTACAAGAATTTTCACTGGTCAGCTTTCAAAGAAATCTTTTGCACGTTGTGGACGCGAACTGTTTCACACCATTGCATCTACTAGATTCCAAACATGTTTTCTGTGTACCCTCCCCCAGTGGTCCCATCGATTAGTGCCAACTATTATTCTTGCCATGTTCAGGTCCACTACTTTTCGTTATGGCCTTTCGTCACCACTAGGGCTAGCAAAAGTGCTTTGCAAGTCATTTCCAAACATTTACTATATAAATGTTGGACATACGTTGCTTAAGAAACGGTGTATACTGCAGTATTATATGGCAGAATGAAGCTGGCAAATAAAAACAAATACGCCTCGATCAAGAACCGAACCCTTGACTTCCTGCATGCTAACGCAAAACACTATCCACTCCACCAACTGCAGAGCACTACTGCGATATGCTGACAGAAGCAGTTACCTTACATGTGATTACAGTATTGCCAGATTGCCAATCTTTAACGTTCATTTACTGTCGGAAATATCCATTCGTCAGATGTATTTTTGTATTGCTAGTATGTAAGGTATCGCGCTCAGAAGTCCGAGTGCACTAATTTTTCTCCACCGTGTATTTTTAGGGTTCTGTACCTCAATCGGAAAAAACTGAAGCCTTATAGGATCGCGTTATTGTCCATCCGTCGTTCTGTCTGACTGTTCAAAACCCTTTTTCTCAGGAACGGTAGAGGTATCAGGGTGAAATTTATGTCAAATATTAAGGTCTACGATCCATTGGGATTGTAAAAATGTGAAGCTCCAAAGTCAGTTCAGTCAAAAGATATAGCCATTTATGACACGTAATTTGCTACTCGCTAACTCACTTATTAAAACCTGTAGGGTCCTTCCCCTTGACGTAGAATCATGAAATTTGGCAATAAGAAAGGTTTCACAGTAAAAGTAAAGGAAAAAAATCTGAAAATTGTTAATTTGAAATTATACACCAGGAAAAAAGTTTTCTTTTGTCATTTTTTATCCGACTTCCGATTCTCGATTCCCGGAATGGATGAACTGTCTGTGTTCAGAATTAAGTTTGTACGAAATCCTTGTTGGTAGTCCTGACCGCACCTGGCCAGTTTGTTTCTTAAAACCATTGTCGGGAGTGCAGAAGGGTATACTAACTGATATCATCTTCAGAAACATAGGATATTGAGCTGTTATTAGCTCAACGCCTGCGGTGTCAGAGAAACGCAATTTAAACTCGAATACGTGACGCAGGTAGCATAGCAGTTGCGTAGTTAGGCGTTTGCTTCTACTGCTAACATCTTATACACAAAAGGGGCCCAGTTACCTCAAAACCATCGCATCTCGTATCACTTACTATTTCTGTGGGAAAAAAGTAACTGCTATGGATGAATTAGTTCAGATTTATAATACACAAAATGAAATCGCCTTCACACAATAAGAGAGCAAATATTCTTTTTCACTTTAGTGAAAGAATAAATGTACTCGTATGAAGACGAAGAATTTAATAAAATAAAATAAAATAAATTAAATAATAGTTATTTACAGTTTAATGAATGGTTAAATTAACTTAAGATCTTCTAATGGCAAAAAGGTGCACATAATACCGGTCTATTAATAACCATTTCCGATTAAATGAATGGAGCAGTACAGCACATAATTTTTCTTGAGCACAGAACATCGTCATGAGCGTGTGTGGTTTCTGTCCAAGGCCGCGAGTGCGATTTCGTGTGACGCTGCGGAATCTTTGTGGAGAGGGCGAGAAGGAACGTCTCGTCTACAGTTGATGAGGAGAGTAATTGCCCGACGAGTAATACACTAGCGTACATTTAGTTTACCAATGGGGCCTGCCAGAGTGGCCGGGAGGTTCTAGGCTCTACAGTCTGGAACCGCGTGACCGCTACGTTCGCAGGTTCGAATCCTGCCTCGTGCATGGGTGTGTGTGATGTCCCCTTAGGTTAGTTAGGTTTAAGTAGTTCTAAGTTCTAGGGGACTGATGACCTCAGAAGTCCCATACTACTCAGAGCCATTTGAACCATTTTTAATAATGGGTAGTGTGGGAAACAAAAATTCTCTTTTGCTTCTTCTTTTTGTGAGTTTTCTACAGTATGTGGCGTCTCTCGCATGCAAGCTTCCTTCTCCTTCTACGTTGTCAGTCATCTTCTTGCACGGCCGTGTCCTGCATCACGTGCCTCACTCCATCGTTCCAATGTAGCCGGGGTCTTCCTCTTTTTCTGTGTGGTAGACGTCTCCGGTGCCATATTTTAGAAGGCCATCTTTCCTCTGGCATTCTTCTTAGATGTCCATACTATATTAGCCTTTTTACACTCCTGGAAATGGAAAAAAGAACACATTGACACCGGTGTGTCAGACCCACCATACTTGCTCCGGACACTGCGAGAGGGCTGTACAAGCAATGATCACACGCACGACACAGCGGACACACCAGGAAACGCGGTGTTGGCCGTCGAATGGCGCTAGCTGCGCAGCATTTGTGCACCGCCGCCGTCAGTGTCAGCCAGTTTGCCGTGGCATACGGAGCTCCATCGCAGTCTTTAACACTGGTAGCATGCCGCGACAGCGTGGACGTGAACCGTTTGTGCAGTTGACGGACTTTGAGCGAGGGCGTATAGTGGGCATGCGGGAGGCAGGGTGGACGTACCGCCGAATTGCTCAACACGTGGGGCGTGAGGTCTCCACAGTACATCGATGTTGTCGCCAGTGGTCGGCGGAAGGTGCACGTGCCCGTTGACCTGGGACCGGACCGCAGCGACGCACGGATGCACGCCAAGACCGTAGGATCCTACGCAGTGCCGTAGGGGACCGCACCGCCACTTCCCAGCAAATCAGGGACACTGTTGCTCCTGGGGTATCGGTACGGTCCCGCACACCGTTAGGCCGTCTTCCGCTCACGCCCCAACATCGTGCAGCCCGCCTCCAGTGGTGTCGCGACAGGCGTGAATGGAGGGACGAATGGAGACGTGTCGTCTTCAGCGATGAGAGTCGCTTCTGCCTTGGTGCCAATGATGGTCGTATGCGTGTTTGGCGCCGTGCAGGTGAGCGCCACAATCAGGACTGCATACGACCGAGGCACACAGGGCCAACACCCGGCATCATGGTGTGGGGAGCGATCTCCTACACTGGCCGTACACCACTGGTGATCGTCGAGGGGACACTGAATAGTGCACGGTACATCCAAACCGTCATCAAACCCATCGTTCTACCATTCCTAGACCGGCAAGGGAACTTGCTGTTCCAACAGGACAATGCACGTCCGCATGTATCCCGTGCCACCCAACGTGCTCTAGAAGGTGTAAGTCAACTACCCTGGCAAGCAAGATCTCCGGATCTGTCCCCCATTGAGCATGTTTGGGACTGGATGAAGCGTCGTCTCACGCGGTCTGCACGTCCAGCACGAACGCTGGTCCAACTGAGGCGCCAGGTGGAAATGGCATGGCAAGCCGTTCCACAGGACTACATCCAGCATCTCTACGATCGTCTCCATGGGAGAATAGCAGCCTGCATTGCTGCGAAAGGTGGATATACACTGTACTAGTGCCGACATTGTGCATGCTCTGTTGCCTGTGTCTATGTGCCTGTGGTTCTGTCAGTGTGATCATGTGATGTATCTGACCCCAGGAATGTGTCAATAAAGTTTCCCCTTCCTGGTACAATGAATTCACGGTGTTCTTATTTCAATTTCCAGGAGTGTATTTTCAACTGCGACCACAATGTAATTTGTAACTTCCTTCTATTCTCGTATCACTTTCTTTCTTAGTTTGTTTCGTCTTGTTACTTGACGATTTCGTCTCAAAAACTCCAATTTCATTGCCTTTAATTTCTTCTCGTTGGCCCTGGAGACTTCCCACAGTTCAGCACAATACACAGCAATACTCCCAGCTGCAATCTCGTACATCCTCCTTTTCAATTTTTTTCTCTCTGTTTTATTCTAAATGATATAGTGTAATTGATTAATTGTCATCCTTCCCTTTCCTATTTTGTGCTTCTTATCCTCGTTGTTTCTACCTTTATCTGAAATGACTGTCTCTAAATATTTATATGGTTGGTTACAATTTACTATAGATCCATCATCCACAGAAAGATCCCTTCCAATACCTCCAACAACCAAGTATACAGTGTTTGTGAAGTTAATTTCTATTACACGTTGATATTCGATTGCTGTTGACTTATTTGATCTCATGGTACTTGCAAGTTTTTCCAGCCATCCTTCACTGTAATAAGTGATGTGAATGACACTAGTACTGCTAACAACCTTTCTTAGTCAATATTTTGTAATCCAGCATCACACCATATCTGCAGTCCAGTAATGAACGTTTTTCGTTGCAGAATAAATCAAGCTCATTTGTTGGAGAACAGGTGACTAGGTACAATCTCTGTGAGCTACAAACCGAACTGGGACATTGTGGACATCTGCATCTGATGCTATTTGAGCTGGAGGACTTAGGAGGAACTCTTTCGGAGGCAGTTTCAAGCGAAACGACAAAAAGTGTGTGAAGATGTTTCTTAATGTGAAATCGTACAAACAATAACACATAAACAAAAAATAACTAATTCCAAAACATTTTTACACCAAGTTTTCCTTTCCCCATTTATACCCAGTGTCAATCGTGGACTTCAGCGGCCCATTGAAGAAACCGAACGTAAGTGTTAAAAGCAGCTTCATGAATTTCGTAAGAGCCTCTGTTCAGTTTGTAGCGGTTCCCGCCCAGTCTCTTCTGTTGGAAAAGATCGAAATAGTGAATCTTGCTGCAGCGATGCATTACAGCATCTAAATATGGCAATACCGTTAGTTAGTGGGTTGTCCTTTAAGCGAAGTCCCATGTAAAGGGCTACGTTGGATAATCTGCAGGAATGAATCTTGTCATTCTGCATTCGTTGGTTCGCTAATCGTTTGAGAGGAGGCTTGCTTATCTCATATCCTCTAAAGCTGCCCCGTTTTCCCCACTGAAATGCTTTTTGAAAGGTCGCTGTTTCTAACATTGCTATTTTTAAAAGTGAAATTCACTGTGTCTCTTGGCATTACTTCTGCTGCCGCAACAGTAATGTTCCAGGTCTTCACCTTAAGAAAAGGGGATGCCACAGCACTTATTTGTCGAAGTGTGTAAGTAGGCTGTTTAGGTTTTTATGTTGGTAACGCCATGTAGCGCTCTGTATGAAAATCACTGACTGCGCTGTGTGCAGTCTGTGGCTGGTTGGCATTGTTGGAATATTCGCCATTGTAGTGTTGGGCAGTTGGATGTGAACAGCGCGTAGATGTTGGAGGTGAGCCGCCAGCAGTGGTGGATGTGGAGAGAGAAATGCCAGAGTTTTGAGGGGTCACTATAAGCGGACGAAAAAGGAAATTTGTAAAGATGGATGTCATGAAATTTTTTATTTTCTAACTATGCCTATCAGTAGTTAGTGCTTTCAGTAGTTAGAATCTTTTATTTAGCTGCCAGTATTGGCGCTCGCTGTATTGCAGTAGTTTGAGTAACGAAGATTTTTTGAGGTAAATGATTCATGAAAGGTATAGGTTATCGTAACTCAGGACCATTCTTTTGTAGGGATTATTGAAAGTATAAATAAATAAATAAATAAATAAATAAATAAAGTGTCAGTTCAGTGTCAGCTGTCTCTGTATCAAATAAGTTTACCGGCACAGTAATTCATAATTTTGCAAAGGGGACGTTTCAAGTGAAATTAGAGAATATTTATATCTGGCGATATCAATGCTACTAAGAGTCACTAGAACATAGTAAATCATTGTACTGATCGCGAACTCTGATCGTACTACCTCAATCACCACAAATATCAGGCATAACTTCATGGTTCCTTGTCCTAGTGTTTTAATGAAAAATTTTTTTTTCCCGAGGCAACAGCGTCATTCAAATCACTGTCACTTACAGGAACACAACTAATTCATTTTGTCATGAGTACTTGTAAACTTCACTCTGCCCCGCGCTAGACTGAATGATAGATGTTCACAGCAGAGAGGCTGGTTCATGACTGCTGCTAACCGTTTCGAGGCTGCTCGCGTAAGGTGCATTTCTTTGATACTTCGACCATCTCCGCGGATATTTATCACAGTAATCTAATTCATCGTACCAATTCTGAAATGGGAGCCCCGTGGATATGCTGTCACTGAAGGACAAAATAGCCCACTGACATAGCTTTCCCAAACTTAGGGTTCAGCTCTCTAGCGGATCGCACAGTTACAGTAGCGAATGCAGTCCTATACGTTCAGTAAATAACCCACAATGTGGCCTAAGGGCCACAGGGTCATTGTAAATAGCAATAAAACCACTCAACACTCAAAAACCATTTAAATTATCACAAAAATTAGAAAAATTAAAATGTCAAGAATGTCGAGTGTTTCCAAAGAGCCGCATTGCTGTGTGGAGATGTTTTGTTAGCAACAACCGGTTTCACGTCAGTTTAAGCGCATCTTCACGTTTCTAATGGTTATATTTTCGTAAGGTAGATGGACAATTACGGAGTCTCAGCATCCTGAAAGTTATCCATGTTAAGAATCAAACAACTTTGGTGGATTGTCATAGTAGAATTGAGTACACCCGAAAGTGCACAAAGCATGAGTTCTGAGTGAATCAGGTCGGATATCACCCAGCAGGATATATTACAGGATCTGGTAGACAGTAATTGTATACAACTGGCACAACTAAAACTTACTGTGCAATCCTGTATGATTTGCGTACATTCGCCGCGTTGCCAACAGGCCGTTGTGGTGAAAGCGACCCACGGAGGCTAGCAATACGCTGGTAAGCATCTTAGCAGTACAGCGGATGTACGCAAATCATACAGGATTTTAAGTTTCACTTTCAGCGGTTTTATATAGCTGGTGTCTACCGAATCTGGGGTGTTACCCGGTCTGGCTCATTCAACTTTGCTTTGTACGCTATTGACAAACATCCTTCAGGTGTACTCAGTTTTATTATTACCTACCATTATGGTAAAATGTCGTGCGACTAGGGCCTCCCGTCAGATAGACCGTTGGCCGGGCGCAAGTCTTTCGATTTGACGCCACTTCGGCGACTTGCGCGTCGATGGGGATGAAATGATGATGGTTAGGACTACACGACACCCAGTCCCTGGGCGGAGAAAATGTCCGACCCAGCCGGGAATCGAACCCAGGCTCTTAGATTGACATTCTGTCGCGCTGACCACTCAGTTACCGGGGGCGGACACCATTGTCATGTGGCTCATAACGTGGATAACTTTCTGAATAATGAGACTCCGTATCTTTTTTATTTTTACTTTTATTTTTTAATCTTATGGGACTTAACTGCTAAGGTCATCAGCCCCTAAGCTTACACACTACTTAACCTAAATTATCCTAAGGACAAACACACACACCCATGCCCGAGGGAGGACTCGAACCTCCGCCGGGACCAGCCTCACAGTCCATGAGTGCAGCGCCCTAGACCGTTCGGCTAACCCCGCGCGGCAGAACTCCGTAACAGTCCACCTACATTACCAAAATATAACCATCATAAACCTGATGATGCGTCTATACTGACGGCAAACAGGTAGTTTCGAAAAAAGCGACTCCACACAGCTATGCCGCTTTTGGATAAACCTCATCATTCTTGACTTCTTTTTTTTTCATTTTTATGATAATTTAAATGGTTATTGAGTGTTGAGTGTTTCTGTTGTTATTTACAGTGTCTCTGAGCTGTGGTTTCCTTCCCCAGAAAGTTGTTTGTAAGCACAGTATCATCCTGAAACTGCACGATATTCGCTTTTATCTTTGGTTTCAGTAAAACATGTCGAGGAAGATGTTTTCACTGCAGTTACACTGATCATAACGTGCTATCCAGCGTCAAACAGACATGCCCACTGTATATTCTCGTTCCGAGAATTTACACAGCTACTGTGCCAACATTAATAAGGCACCAATAAATCAGGAGGTGCTAATGTTTATTCGTGGAGTAAATGTTAGTGCTTTGGCGAAACGGTACCGGGCGGGGAGGCGTGGGAGCTGGCGCAACGTGTTCACCACGTGTGCCGTCACGTGGAAGGGAGGGGGAGGGGGGTAGGGGGGGGCGCCTCGTTATCCTGACGGCAGCCTCAAAGGAAACACCCGCCGCCCGCCTTAATGGCTCCGAGCCCGCGGCGCAAGCACTGGCGAGGCGCTTACGTCACGCCGCTTCCTAGGAACGAGGCAGACCTCCACTTACGTACTCCGTACGCACTGTGTGTTAAGGCCACGAACTGAAGATAAAGAGGGAACTGATCGGATTAAAAAGGACACAGAGCAATAATCCTTCCACCAACCAAGGACCTTGTCAGGGGCGATGCTGAGATTGGGAAGAAAGACACAAAAAGCAGTGGACGTGTTTTTACTATTGGGGCAGCAAAACAGCTGACTGCGGCTGAAGTAGAAAGAATATAAAATGTAGATTGGCAATAACAAGGAAAGCCTTCTCGAAGAAAGAGAAATCTGTTAAATATCTTCTGAAGGTGTTTATGTGGCGTGTGCAAAAGGGCTAAGCAGGGATGGCTAGAGGACAAATTTAAGTATTTAGAAGCATATATCACTAGCGGTAAGATAGATACCATCTACAGGAAAATTACAGAGACCTTTGGAGAAAAGAGAACCTCTGCTCTGAATACCAAGAGCTTAGATGAAAAACCAGTCCTAAGCAACTAATGGAAAGCAGAAAGGTGGAAGGAGTATGTGAGGTTCTATACGAGGGAGACGTACTTGAGAGCAGTACTATGGAGTGCAAGAGGACGTAGATGAAGATGACATGGGGGATAAGATACTTCGTGAAGGCCCTGGGAATAGACAACATTACGTTAGAACTACTGATAGCCTTGGGAAAGCCAGCCATGACAAAAGTCTTCGATTTTGTGAACAAGATGCATGAGACAGGCGAAATACACTCAGATTTCAAGAACAATTAAAAAGAAAGCAGGTGCTGACAGGTCTGAAAATTACCGAACTATGAGTTAAGTAAGTCATGGTTGCGAAATACTAACACGAATTCTTTGTGGAAGACTGAAAAAACAGGTAGAAGCTATTGTGTTGGCAGAAGAGCCAACACCGTGCTACTAGTGGAGGCCGAAATGCACGCGTTTTAGCTCACGCAGGCTGGCGTTAGGAGGGAAGCACTAAACTGACGTGAGGTCTGGAACATGACAAGGAATTAGAATTCAGAAAGCGGACGTAATTAGTTTGATAATACTTAACTTTAATCCATTAATGATGAACGTCGCTCTTGACGGTACATGATTCACAATATTATCTGTTCAGAATACATTCATAGTAACTGAATATGGCGCCTTGCTAGGTCGTAGCAAATGACGTAGCTGAAGGCTATGCTAAACTGCCGTCACTGCAAATGAGAACGTATGTAGACAGTGAACCATCGCTAGCAAAGTCGGCTGTGCAACTGTGGTGAGTGCTAGGGAGTCTCTCTAGACTAGACCTGCCGTGTGGCGGCGCTCGGTCTGCAATCACTGATAGTGGCGACACGCGGGTCCGACGTATACTAACGGACCGCGGCCGATTTAAAGGCTACCACCTAGCAAGTGTGGTGTCTGGCGGGGACAATACAGAAGCCGACCACGAGGAAGTTCAGTTTGGATTCTGGGGAAATGTAGAAACATGCGAGGCAATACTGACCCTGCGACTTCTCTCAGAAGATAGTATAAGGAAAGGCAAATCTACGTTTACAGTATTTCTAGACTTAGAAAAAGCTTTTGACGATATTAACAGAATCTTCCGTCGGTTGTTGGTAGAACAACATTATAATAATAAATGAAAAGCACCAGTTTGCTTTTGTTCTACAAAACAAAAGCTTTTGACAATGCTGACTGCAATATTCTCTTTGAAACTCTAAAGGTGGCAAGGGCAAAATACAGGGAGCGGAAGGCTGTTTACAATTTGTACAGAAATTGGATGGTAGATAGAAAGGTCGAGGGGAACAAAAGAGATGCAGTGGCTGAGAAGAGACTGAGACAGGGTCGTAGCCTATCCCCGATGTTGTTAAATCTGTATATTGAGCAGACAGTAAAGGAAATAAAAGGGAAATTTGGAGTAGGAATTAAAACACATGGAGGAGAAATAAAAATCTGAGATTTGCCGATGACATTGTAAATCTGTCAGAGACACCAAAGGACATGGAAGAGCAGTTGAATAGAATGGACGGTGATATGAAAGGAGGATGTAACATGAATATCAGCAAAATGAAAACGAGTATAATGGAATGTAGTCGAATAAATCAGGTAATGCTGAGGGAATTAGAGCAGAAAACGAGACACTTGAAGTAGTAGATGAGTTTTGCTATTTGGGCACCAAAATAATCGATGATGGTCAAAGTAGTGAGGATATAAAATGTAGACGCAATGGCAAGAAAGGCATTTCTGAAGAAGAGTAATTTGTTAACATGAAGTGTAGATTTAAGTGTCAGGAAGTCATTCCTGAAAGTATTTGTGTAGATTGTAGTCATGTACGGAAGTCAAAGTTAGTCGATAAAAACTTTACACAAGAAGAGAATAGAAACTTTTGGAAAGTTGTACTACAGACGAATTCTGAAGATTATATAGGTAGATCACGTAACTAATGAGGAGGTACTTAATAGAACTGGGAAGAAACAAAATTTGTGGCACCATCTAACTAGAAGAAAGGATCGGTTGGTAGGAGACCTTCTGAAACATCATTTTATCACCAATTTAGTACTACAGGCAAGTTTGGGAGGTAAAAATCGTAGAGGGAGACCAAGGGATGAATACAGTAAGCGGATTCAGAGGCATATTGGTTGCAGTAGTTACGCGGAGATGAAGATGCTTGCACCAGATAGAGTACTGTGGAGAGCTGCATCAAACCAAGTCCACAACAACTCTAATATAAAAGTGAGGCGTTGACGATAAACAGTCCAATCAGGAAGAGAACAGACGCTTTTTAAATGTGGTACCACAGAAGAGTGCTGTAAATTAAGTAGGTAAATGGAATTATAAATGAGGAGCTATTGAATCGAATTGCATAGAAAAGAAATTTAGGTTCAACTTGCGTAAAGGAAAGCATCGAGTGATAGAAGACATACTAAAGCACTGTTCAAAGTGCCGTCAATGCGAACAAGAGGTGACCGAGACGTGTAACAAGTGGCACCGCATACCATCACGCCGGATGATACGCCAGTATGGCGATGACGAATACACGCTTCCAATGTGCGTTCACCGCGATGTCGCCAAACACGGATGCGACCATCATGATGCTGTAAACGGAACCTGGATTCATCCGAAAAGATGACGTTTTGCCATTCGTGCACCCAGGTTCGTCGTTGAGTACACCGTCGCAGGCACTCCTGTCTGTGATGCAGCATCAACGGTAACCACAGCCCTGGTCTCCGAGCTGATAGTTCGTGCTGTTGCAAACGTCGTCGAACTGTTCAAGCAGATGGTTGTTGTCTTGCAAACGTCGCCATCTGTTGACTCAGGGGTCGAGACGTGGCTGCACGATCCGTTAGAGCCATGCGGATAAGATGCGTGTCATCTCGACTGCTAGTGATACGAGGCCGTTGGGATCCAGCACGGCGTTCCGTATTACCCTCCTGAGCCGACCGATAAGTATTCTGCTAACAGTCATTGGATCTCGACCAACGCGAGCAGCAATGTCTCGATACGATAAACCGCAATCACGATAGGCTACAATCCGACCTTTATCAAAGTTGGAAACGTGATGGTACGCATCTCTCCTCCTTACACGAGGCATCACAACAACGTTTCACCAGGCAACGCCTGTCAACTGCTGTTTGTGTATGAGATATCGCTTGGAAACTTTCCTCGTGTCAGCATGTTGTTGGTGTCGCCACCGGCGTCAACCTTTTCTGAATGCTCTGAAAAGTTAATCATTTGCATATCACAGCCTCTTCTTCCTGTCGGTTAAATTTCGCGTCTGTAGCACGTCATCTTCGTGGCGTAGCAATTTTAATGCCCAGTAGTGTATGTAGAGGTTTCTACACTTGTATATCTTAATGTCGGTGCATTACTTATTGTTGTGTGTTTTAGTGCTGATTATGGCATATTACAGGCTTCTTTACCGCTGTGAAGATATTTTCACAGAAACAAGGCTGACCGCGGTAACAAACCGAACAAATCGTGAGTACGTAATTATTCCTTAACGAGCCACTGTACACTGTGGGTCCTTTGTACCAAAATATTCAGAAGGTATCCCTGAGCAGCCTTTGAAAGTTTGTCGGTGGAGTTCTGTCTCACCATGGATTTTAAACGGACAAATTGTTTCTGGGACAGCATAAGAAACGGAGCGATCGGCACAAAAAATGTGACTGTATCCTCAATAAACACGATCGTCTGCAGCTAGGCAGAGCTCGAGACCCCGGCATTTGCGAGGCTGGAGCGGGTGAGGCTGTTTAGTAACCAAAACAGTAACTTCATGGCGCTCGACAGGGAACCAGTGACGTCACAGGCGATAACATGACTCTATAGAGACGGCAGCAGCAACCACACGACTGCGTCCACTTGACAATGATCGAGGAACACCGGGCTGGGCCGAAAGGTTGTCGTTTCGTTAGACCACTTTACGCATCTGGAAGCTCGAGAAAATTTTATCAGTACGTATCGCCCTGAGATCATGCATTCACACAATGAATGCGTTTTGCTTTACTCATCTACATCTACGTGGATACTCCGCAAATCACATTTAAGTGCCGGGCAGAGGGTTCATCGAACCACCTTCACAATTCTCTATTATTCCAATCTCGTATAGCACGCGGGAGGAATGAACACCTATATCTTTCCGTACGAGCTCTGATTTCCCTTATTTTATCTTGGTGATCGTTGCTCCCTATGTAAGTCGGTGTCAACGAAATATTTTCACATTCGGAGGATAAAGTTGGTGATTGGAATTTCGTGAGAAGATTTCGTCGCAACGAAAAACGCCTTTCTTTTAATGATGTCCATCCCAAATCCTGTATCATTTCTGTGACACTGTCTCCCATATTTCGAGATAATACAAAACGTGCTGCCTTTCTTTGAACTTTTTCGATGTGCTCAGTCAGTCCTATCTGGTAAGGATCCCACACCAGGCAACATTATTCTAAAAGTGGACGGACAAGCGTAGTGTAGACAGTCTCCTTAGTAAGTCTGTTACATTTTCTAAGTGTCCTGCCAATAAAACGCAGTCTTTGGTTAGCTCTCCCTACAACATTTTCTGTGTGTTCCTTCCAATTTAAATTGTTCGTAATTGTAATACGTAGGAATTGAGTTGACTTTACGGCTTTTAGATTAGACTGATTTATCGTGTAACCGAAGTTTAACGAGTTCCTTTTAGCACTCATGTGGATGACCTCACACTTTTCGTTATTTAAGGGCAACTGCCACTTTTCGCACGATTCCGATATTTCTTCTAAATCGTTTTGCAGTTTGTTTTGATATTCTGATGACTTCATTAGTCGATAAACGACAGCGTCATCTGCAAACAACCGAAGACGGCTGCTCAGATTGTCTCCCAAATCGTTTATATACATAAGGAACAGCAAAGGGCCTATAACACTACCTTGGGGAACGCCTGAAATCACTTCTGTTTTACTTGATGACTTTCCGTCAATTACAACGAACTGTGACCTCTCTGACAGGAAATCATAGATCCACTCTCATAACTGAGACGGTATTCCATAAGCACGCAATTTCACTACGAGCCGCTTGTGTGGTACAGTGTCCTTCTGGAAATCCAGAGATACGGAATCGATCTGAAATCCCTTGTCAACAGCACTCAGCACTTCATATGAATAAAGAGCTAGTTGCGCTTCATAGGAACGATGTATTCTAAACCCCTGCTGACTGTGTGTCAATAGACCGTTTTCTTCGAGGTAATTCATTATGTTCGAACACAATATATTTTCTTAAATCCTGCTGCATATCGACGTTAACTATGTGGGCTTGTAATTTAGTGGATTAATTCTACTACCTTTCTTGAATATTGGTGTGACCTGTGCAACTATCCAGTCTTTGGGTAGGGATCTCTCGTCGAACGAACGGTTGTATATGATTGCTAAGTATGGAGCTAATGCATCAGCATACTCCGAAAGGAACCTAACTGGTATACAGTCTGGACCAGAAGACTTGCTTTTATTAACTGATTCAAGTTGCTTCACTACTCCGAGGATATTTACTTCTACGTTACTCATATTGGCAGCTGTTCTCGAATCGAATTCTGGAATATTTGCTTCGTCTTCTTTTGTGAAGGCATTTCGGAAGGCTGTGTTTAGTAACTCTGCTTTGGCAGCACTGTCTTCCATGGTATCTCCATTGCTATCGTGCAGAGAAAGCATTGATTGTTTCTTGCCGCTAACATACTTCACATACGACCAGAATCGCTTTGGATTTTCTGCCAGGTTTCGCGAGAAAGTTTCGTTGTGGAAACTGTTATAAGTATTTCGCATTGAAGTCCGCGCTAAATTTCGAGCTTCTTTAAAAGATCGCCAATCTTGGGGATTTTGCGTCTGTTTAAATTTGGCATGTTTGTTTCGTTGTTTCTGCAACAGTGTTGTAACCCGTTTTGTGTACCAAGGAGGATCAGCTCCGTCGTTTGTTAATTTATTTCTCAACTGCTACCGATACTATTTCTTTGAATTTAAGTCACATCTGGTCTACACTTATATTATTAATTTGGAATGAGTGGAGATTGTTAAGTGAATTTTTATTTGCTTTTTTCAAGAGGTATATTTTTCGTTTATTTTTCGAGGATTTGGGGATTACAGTATTGTCATGCTACGACAGCCCTGTGTTCACTAATGCCTGAATCGGTTTTGATGCTCGTTATTAACTCAGGATTATTTGTTGCTAAGAGGTCAAGTATGTTTTCACAACTGTTTACTATTCGCGTGAGCTCATGAACTGTTTGCTCGAGATAATTTTCAGAGAATGCGTTTAGTACAGTTTCGGATGATATTTATCCTTACAATCGGTACTTTTTGTTGCGTGGCTAAAATAGCACCGATCTGAAAGTACGCCTGTAGCCACTGCCCCAGAACACCAGCTCCAAGGCCGGCCGGTTTCCCGGTAATGCCCGCGTGCTCTGGTCCCACGCACCAGCACCAGCAGGAGCGCCGTGTGGACGCAGCGGCAGCACTCAGCCGTCCAGTGTTTGCAGAGCCGAGAGCGGCGATCGCCGGAGCTCCGTGACGGAATGCTAGCCGTCCGTGGCGCGCCGCTCCGTGGTCTGTGCCTCCCCCCCCCCGCAACCTCCACCACTCCTCCGGTACCACAGCTGGCTGTACGGCGGGTCGCCGTCGCCGATCACTGCCTCTTCGAATTCTGATTCGTAGCCGTGACAACTGTCCCAACGAGAAAAGCTACACAAAAACACGGGTGTTCTTCACGTTGCCGTACACTGCCTTCTTGTAGATGTTCCGTCTAGAGAGCGTGGGTCGTGACATATACGAGTATGTAGGGTGAAGAAAAACTCACACAATCGGACTTCGCAGTGCGATTCCTCACGTACTGATAATACAAAAATGTCTCTTACAAAATTTCATCCTTCGCCTATTTACGGCAGTCGTTAAAGATTGGCTGTCTGTCAACATAGTACGATAAGTCAACTTGTCATCACATGGAGCAGTGCTGCGCAGCTGGTGCAGTAGACAGTGTTTTTGGTTAGCATGCAGAAGGTCGAGATTCTAGGTCGAGGCTTATGTTTTTTATTTGCTCAAAGTAGTCTATATGGCACGGTATCTGGCGTCTTAATTGTCATACAGAAATTACAGTGGGTCTTCTACAAAACATGTGCAATTACATACTACGAACAAAGAAATGAAAGTACACTTTTTTTTTTGGTCAGCTTTTAAAGAAGCCTTTTGCACATCGTGGACGCAGATGGCTTCGCGCCACTGCATCTACTAGATTCCAAGTCAGTTTTCTGTGTACCTTCCCCCAAGGGCGCCAGTGAAATTATTTGCAAAAGACCAGATCACAAAATGTTTAAACAGACGAAGTGTAATACGGTCGCAGGTTCGAATCCTGCCTCGGGCATGGATGTGGGTGATGTCCTTAGGTTACTTAGGTTTAAGTAGTCCAAGTTCTAGGGGACTGATGACCTCAGAAGTTAAGTCTCATAGTGCTCAGAGCCATTCTTTAAATCAAGAGCTTTAATATTATGAAGACGACGATGATTATGGGCTTGAAGAGACTAAACATCTATGGTCGTCAGCCTCTCAGAACGGAATCTGTGTACCCAACTGGCTACGTCTAATCGCACGTGCAGGTGTCAGAACGATTTCTAAACGAATGTGTAGCGTTTATCTCGCGCGGCACGTGGGTGACAACCCGGTATTTCCATACTCTGGTGTGGGAAACCACCCAAATACTACATCCAATGTTGCTGGCTCACCCGTCCTCGTCGTTAATTCGCGAGGTGGATTCGATCCGGCACGGGGTTGCTACCCGAATCCCAAAACCAACGCGTTAACGTGATTTTTCTTTTGGGTCTCGTTTTGTTCGTTATTATTCTTTGCATTTGTTCGGGGCGGATGTCCCCTGACACCCGCTGAAGTTCACTGTTGATCCACTCACTCAGCTTTTTTATTACAAGGGGCAGTTAACTATGTGACCGAAGACGCTGAGCTACTGTGCCGGCAGATGCTCGGCTATCCGGGCAGATAAGACCTTTAATACATATTCAATTAGACCAATAGGACCCAGTCTGAATTCTACGAAGTTGCAAGCACTCTCATAGTATGAACGACTCATCAGTTCAGATGCGCCAGGCCTCTCCTTTTGACATTCTGAATAATATAAAAGTCCACTTCAGTTGCTGACCTATCTGGGTGAAAAATTAAACTCTAGTGAAAATTCTTTATTTGTGTGCCGGAAGGCATATGCATCAGCTCACATTTTACAAAATCACAAACAGCTTTTCACCAGAGTCATCAAAATAAATGTTGTGTTCGCTTTAACCATCTTCGATTGTTGCTTCGACCTCTATCAGGGTGGAAAAAGCGACGACTCCCAGCGTCTTTTTCGTTTGCCTAAACTCATGCGTAACGTACGTTACCGATACACTCCTTCTTACAAAAAGTTATCCTGCTTGTAAAAGGTGAATGATCTACTAATTGCACCGCAGATATTTCGAAAATGGAAGAAGCAATTGATACGTGGATTTCACAGAATGGAATGTCGCTATCGGTAGCTAAGTGGTCAGCACGACAAAATGATGCGGGCACGGTAGCTCAGCGCGTTCGGTCAGAGGAGTAGCTGCCCTCTGTAATAAAATAACTGAGTTAATGGATCAACGACGAACTGAAACGGATATCTTGCGACATCCGCCCCGAGCAGATGAAACGAACAAAGTGAGATTAAAAAAAAAAAAATTGCAAAAACAGACATAATGTCTTATGGGATAACAGCAATCAGTGATTTTATAATATTACTTAAAATCCGTCTTGATTGCAAATTTTTTATTTATATGATCGGTTTCGGTTCATTCAGAACCATCTTCAGATCTGATATTTCAGTTACACGAGTAACCCGTCCAAATCCAGTTGCTGGATTTGGACGGGTTACTCCTGTAACTGAAATATCAGATCTGAAGATGGTTCTGAATGAACTGAAACCGGTCATATGATAAAAAAAAATTTGCAATCAAGACGGATTTTAAGTAACATTAAAAAAAAAGTCAATCCTAAGCATCCGGGTTCGATTCAGGGCTGGGTCGGAGATTTTTCTCCGCTCAGGGACTGGGTCTTGTGTTACCCTAATCATCATCATTTCATCCCCATCGACGAGCAAGTCGCCGAAGTGGTGTCAAATTGAAAGACTTGCGCCCGGCGAACGGTCTACCCGACGGGAGGCCCTAGTTGCACGACATTTACATTTATTTACAGAATGGAATCGTAGGCAGGGGTCCGCATTTGCAGCTCATACACAGATTGTTATGAATTTCAAATGTGTATTTTTTACAAGATATACAAATACTGCAATATCAAAATAGAGTAAATTAGACTGCCATGGTGTTTGTTCCAGGAGCCTTGTGCAAGTAGTTTGCGAGATATCTTAGTTCGAATATTGTAAACACGGACACCTGCTTGTTCAATGTTGTAGCACTAACGAATGTGAATTTTGTGTGGTTGCGTATGTTCAGCCCTACGTAGATGTTAATCCATCTCTGGAGATGTCGTTAAATGGGACATTGTCTAGGCCAAACGAAAGACAAAAGTGAATACAGTATCTGACACGTAACGACCCGACCTACCCTCAAAGCGTATGCTCAAAATGGCCACCACCAGCGTCTGTACAAGCTTGCAGTTTTCCATGCAACGAATGCTTCACACGTTCTAGCATTTCAGGGGAAACTGCAGCTCAGGGAGGTGTAATACTCCGTTTCATATCATCTGTATTGCTTGAAGAGGTTGAAGTGGTTGAAGAGGTAGACATCTATTGGGATATCTTTCGGCGTACATGGTACACGAGCGAACGGCATGCTTCCTACGTTCAACATAAAATATAATCATATCTGCTTTTTTCGCATTGGGGGGAGTGGGGGAGGGGGGGAGAGGGAATACTGTGGTGTCACAGGCTTCAAATCGGCCGCAGTCCGTCAGTACACATCGGACCCGCGAGTCGCCACTATCGACGCTAGCAGACCGAACGCCGCCACTCGGCTGGCGCACTGGCCAGTTCTACGGCCGACTTCGGTAGGAATCGTTCACTTGTTATAGCTTCAGAGATCGCATTTGCAGAGACGCTAGTTAGCATAGCCTTCAGCTAAGTCAGTAGCTACGACCTAGCCAGGCGCCATATACAGTTTATGTATTGACAATTGATCTATATGTGTGAAGCAATCAGAATTGTAAAGAAGTATTCGCAGTTCAGTCTATAACTGCACTTGTAAATATTATTGTACAAAGCCAAGATCGACGTGCACCGCTGATGCTGAATTAAAGCTAAGAATTTAATTGTATTCCTGTCTACTAACTTTCTAATCACCTAAGATGTTCCAGATGCATCCCGTCAAGTATTGTTCATTAATCCTCACTTCAGCCTACGTGATCAACGTGTGCAATTAATGGCCACACCACGTGATCAGACTAAGAGTCAAATTGCGTGACTCAGCCGGGTCACCCTTTTTCCATGAGGCCCATAGTTCCGCCTCATACATAACAAATACCATCTTCCAAGCAAGTGGTACTACGTGCGCTGGACCGTCGCAATGAAATCGCAGTGTACACACAACACAGTGTAAGCAAACATAACGTCATCGCCTAGCATCTAAGCAACAGGATGAAACAAACAGCTGGCGGAGTTTACAATGTTTACAGTACGATAACTGGTAAACTACTTGCACTAGCTCTTGCAACAAACAATACTGGCATTCTCATATACGCTAAGTTTCAGGATTTTTCTGTCAATAATCACTGTCTCACTTAAAAATTAGCAACTGTTGTAAATAAGCACCCAGGAGAAGACGACCATGGTGAATAATTTGCGTAGTCGGAGATGGAGGAATTGTGGCGCACAAAAAATTATAATCGAGTATTCCTTCATTTAATAATCCATTTTATGCGTTTCGGCTTTAGCCACCACCAGAATCTTGGTTCAGATAGAAACCGGAGGATTACATAGTTACATAGTCGACTTGCAACGAATATGAGCAGTCTAGCTAGAATATGTGTCATTATCGCAAAACCGGTTGTACCTGGATTCCACAGTAAATGAGGATTGGCAGCTACTAGCGGATTCTGCAGATTTTTAGACGATTTTACCACAAAATTTTTCAAACGATTTTTTAACTATTTGTAGATTAAGTTGCATTTCCTCACACAGAAAACTAATATTATAGGTAGACCGTGCGCATTACTACAGTGTATGCCAGTAAACGAAAGATCACGTTCTTAATAAAAGGATAGTGTTAACCAGTTGAGCGGTGTTCCAATGCAGATACGAGGGTCATTCCAAAAGAAATGCACACTATTTTTTTTAAATACATCTTTTATTCTACATGTTTGAAAGTTTTACAGTGTGTAGATACATCCTTTAGGAACAATATTTTCATTTCTCCACATAATTTCCATCGCTGTCAACTGCCTTACGCCATCTTGGAACCAGCGCCTGTATACCCTCACTGTAAAATTCTGGACCAACCCACTGGAGCCACTGTTAGGCAGCGTGCACAAGGGAGTCGTCATCTTCAAACCTTGCTCCACGAAGAGAGTCTTTCAGTTTCCCAAAGAGATGATAGTCACATGGAGCCAGATCAGGACTGTAAAGCGGGTGTTTCAGTGTTGTCCATCCGAGTTTTGTGATCGCTTCCATGGTCTTTTGACTGACATGTGGCCGTACATTGTCATGCAACAGCAAAACATCCTGCTTTTGCCGTTGTGGTCGAACACGACTCAGTCGAGCTTGAAGTTTCTTCATTGTCGTCACATACGCATCAGAATTTATGGTGGTTCCACTTGGCATGATGTCCACAAGCAAGAGTCCTCCGGAATCGAAAAACACCGTAGCCATAACTTTTTCAGCAGAAGGTGTGGTTTTGTATATTTTTTTTCTTGGGTGAATTTCGATGATGCCACTCCATTGATTGCTTCTTCGTCTCTGGTGAAAAACGATGAAGCCATGTTTCATCATCTGTCACAATTCTTCCAAGAAATTCAACTCCACCATTCTCGTACTGTTCCAAAAGTTCGCTGCATACCGTTTTTCTTGTTTCTTTGTGAGCCACTGTCAACATCCTGGGAACCCACCTGGCACAAACCTTTTTTAACGCCAACACTTTCAGTATGCTACAAACACTTCCTTCCCCTACCCCAATGTAGCGTGATAATTCGTTCACTGTGACACGTCTGTCAGCAGTCACCAATTCGTTAACTCTCTGCACATTGTCTGCAGTGTGTGCAGTACGAGGCCTGCCGCTGCGGGGACAATCCTCAATATTGCCGTGCCCGCTTTCATCATGTAGCCTGCTGGCCCACCTACTGACTGTACTGCGATCGACAGCAGCATCTCCGCACACCTTTTTCAACCTCTTGTGGGTGTTTCCCACTGTCTCGTTTTCACAGCACAGGAATTCTATGACAGCACGTTGCTTCTGACAAACGTCAACTGTAGCAGCCATCTCGAAGACATGCTGTGTCGGCGCCACTCACGGGAACAGGTTGAACTAAGTTTGAAAACAAGCGGGAAGGATGTATCTGCGCACTGTAAAACTTTCACACGTGCAGAATGAAAACCGTATTTTTACAAAAAATAGTGTAAATTTCTTTTGGAGTGACCCTCGTATTTGTTCTCTTCCGAAGGAAAACAGCTGCGCAGGAAAGTTAAAAAAGAATGCAGGTTACTGAGTAATCGCACGGATGGGATGTTTGTTAAGGAGCTGCCGGGCGTTAGGGGATGCGGCGTGGACAGGCTGAGCGGCAGATGGTGTGAGGCAGGGCAGCAGGTGATGGGGCGTGCAGGAAGCGGCAGAGGCACGTGCAGGAAGCCACCTTCCTGTCCAGCAGGCTCTGGGCTGGCCAACTGCTGTGTGCGTGGGAGGAGGGGCAGTGCGTACCGCGGGGGCGGCAGGGGCGTGCCGGCGTCCCCCATGTCTGCTGCTACTGGGTTCACGGTGCGGCCCTCGGTACACGGACCCCCCACCTCGTGGTAGCGCTGCTGTACGTTTCTTTCTTTCTTTCTTTCAGTCTTCTGACTGGTTTGATGCGGCCCGTCACGAGTTCCTCTCCTGTGCCTTCTCCTTGTCAGTGTTTTCCACACATTCCTTTCCTCTCCGATTCTGCGAAGAACCTCCTCATTCCTTACCTTATCAGTCCACCTAATTTTCATCATTCCCCTTGTGCATCACATCTCAAATGCTTCGTTTCTCTTCTGTTCCAGTTTTCCCACAGCCCATGTTTCACCACCATACAACGCTGTGCTCATAAATTTCTTTCTCAAATTGACTCCTTTGTTTGATAACAGTAGACTTCTTAGCCATGAATGCCCTTTTTGCCATTGCTAGTCTGTTTTTCATGTCCTCCTTGCTCCGTCCATCATTGGTTATTTTGCTGCCTAGGTAGCAGAATTCCTTAACTTTATCAACGTCGTGACCATCAATTCTGATGTTAAGTCTCTCCCTGTTTCCATTTCTGCTACTTCCCATTACTATCTTTCTTCGATTTACTCTCAGACCATATTCTGTACTGAAACTTCCTGGCAGATTAAAACTGTGTGCCCGACCGAGACTCGAACTCGGGACCTTTGCCTTTCGCGGGAAAGTGCTCTACCATCTGAGCTACCGAAGCACGACTCTCGCCCGGTCTCACAGCTTTACTTCTGCCAGTATCTCGTCTCCTACCTTCCAAACATTACAGAAGCTCTCCTGCGAACCTTGCAGAACTAGCACTCCTGAAAGAAAGGATATTGCGGAGACATGGCTTAGCCACAGCCTGGGGGATGTTTCCAGAATGAGATTTTCACTCTGCAGCGGAGTGTGCGCTGATATGAAACTTCCTGGCAGATTAAAACTGTGTGCCCGACCGAGACTCGAACTCGGGACCTTTGCCTTCCGCGGGCAAGTGCTCTACCATCTGAGCTACCGAAGCACGACTGACGCCCGGTCTCACAGCTTTACTTCTGCCAGTATCTCGTCTCCTACCTTCCAAACTTTACGGAAGCCTACTCTTCATCACCAGCACTTTGTGATCTGAGCCTGTAACTGCTCCTGGATACGCCTTGCAATTCAGTATCTGATTTTGGTCTCTCTGTCTGACTATGATGTAATTTCAATGAAATCTTCGCGTCTCACCCGGCGTTTACCAAGTATATCTCCGCATCTTGTGATTCTTGAACAGAGTATTCGCTATTACTAGCTGAAATTTATTACAAAACTCAATTAATTCTTCTCCTCCCTCATTCCTTGTCCCAAGCCCATACTCTCCTGTAACATTTTCTTCTACTCTTTTCCCTGCAACTGCGTTCCAGTCCCCCATGACTATTAGATTTTCATCTCCCTTTACGTACTCTGTTACCGTTTCAATATCCTCATATACTTTCTCTATCTCTTCATCTTCAGCTTGCGATTTCGGCATGTATACCTGAACTGTCGTTGTTGGTGTTGGTCTGCTGTCGATTCTGATGACAACAACCCTCACTGAACTGTTCACTGTAACACTCTCTTTGCCCTACCTTCCTATTCATAACGAATTCTACTCCCGTTATACCATTTTCCGCTGCTGTTGATATTACTCTATACTCATCTGAGCAGAAAGCCTTGTTTTCTTTCCATTTCACTTCACTGACCCTCACTATATCTAGATTGAGCCTTTGCATTTCCATTTTCAGATTTTCTAGCTTCCCTACCACATTCAAACTTCTGCCATTCCACGCTCCAACTAGTAGAACGTTATCCTTGCGTTGACTATTCAGACTTTTTCTCATGGTCACCACCCCCTTGGCATTTCCCTCTGGGAGATCCGAATAGGGGACTATTCCGGAACCTTTTGCCAATTGAAATATCATCATGACACTTTTTCAATTAAAGGTCACATGACTTGGGGATACACGTTATGTGTCTTTAATGCAGTGGTTTCCATAGACTTCTGGATCCTCATTTCGTTGATGATTCCTGATCAATGACTACAGGTGGGTGAACTCGTTGAACTTTGGGCAAACTCGTTCATCTTTTCGAAATATTTCGTTGGTGACCGGTCCGTGTTTTAACTCATTCATTTTTATTCGTCGAGGAAATTTATTTATGTAACTGTGTAATGCCGTGTGAGTTTTAAAACAGTCATAATGGGAAACCTGAAATCGCTGTAACCAACAAGAAGGGCGATTGCGGACTCCCAGCTAGGGATGGAGGCGCCTCATATTTGATTCACGGTGAATGGCGTAATAATTTGGAGATTCCATAATTAATGGTTGCAAGTCAGTATCCATGACGTGTTCCGCCTTATTTCAGATTGATAAAGAATTGATACACTTGTCATTGTGGCGAGGCATGATACCTTACTTTATAAACTATTTCACCATACGCTTGAACATATTTTGTAGTGGCTGCTTCGAACATTTCTTTATTTATTTGTTTTTGTATGGATTAAGTTACGTCGCTCGACCAACAGTAATCGACATGTTATCAACCTGGTCTTCAGTAGCTTTTCTCACCCTCTCAGACATTTACTATCTCCGTAGCCACCCCAGTCCGGTTTCTGAACGCAGAAATTATTTTTAGGAAGTGTCTTGGGTAACGACACCGTTTGCTCAACGCTCAGCTCTCTTCGGTTATTTTGTAAAATGTGTGAACTGTTAAAATGGAAGATATGGGCTCTTTGCTAGCAAAAACACGGATCAGCATGCCAAAAAGCGAGTTCCATCTAATCGAGACTCCTTGACTTAACTTAAATAAATAACTGTAACAAAGTCCTAAATTACTGGTCATAATGCTGAATGGGTGTAGAGCGAAGAACTATGCGACTGTACGGCTGAACGATTGACCACCCTAAATAGAACGAATCCGAGGCATGTACGAGACAGACCTAAAGGGAACGGTGGACGACCGCTCCCACAAATCGTTCTTCGATATTTCCGTTCAGTTTGGTGAACCAATAGTTTGGATCCGTTGCTTAGTGAACGACCCGCCTGCAGTACTTATACAGCGTGACAATGATTGAACTATATGAAATAAAACTTCTCAACGGTTTGCGTTAAGACGTTTATACTGTACGGTTGGCCGCGGGCCATGACGGGAATTAGTATGCGCTGTATGGTCTGATTTAGCGACGAAGCCCACTTTTATTTTGATGGATTCGTCAATAAGCAAAATTGGCGCATTTGGGGGACTCAGAATCGGGATTTGGCCATCGAGAAGTCTAAAGTTAAATGGTTCAAATGGCTCTGAGCACTATGGGACTTAACACCTGAGGTCATCAGTCCCCTAAAACTTAGAACTACTTAAACCTAACTTACCTAAGGACATCACAAACATCCATGCCCGAGGCAGGATTCGAACCTGCGACCGTAGTGGTCGGGCGGTTCCAGACTGAAGCGCCTAGAACCGCTCGGCCCCACCGGCCGGCGATCGAGAAATCTCTCCACACTTAAACGCTGACTGTGGTGTGTGCACTGTTCGGTCACGGAAAAATCGGTGTGATATTCCCTAATGGCACGTTGACTACCCAATTGTACGTGAAGGTTTTGGAAGCCGATTTCATCCCCATTATCCAAAGTGACCTTGGTTTCGAAAAGATGTGGTTCATGTAAGACGGAGCTCGATCCCATCGAAGCAGGAGAGTGTCTGATATCCTGAAGGAGCACTTTGGGGACCGCATTCTGGCTCTGGGGTATTCAAAGGTCGCTGGCATGGGCCTCGATTGGCCACCATATTTCCGGACCTAAACACAGGCGACTCCTTTTTGTCGGGCTATATTAAAGACAAAGTGTACAGCAATAACCCCAAAACCACTGGTGAGCTGAAAACAGTAAATGAGTAGGTCGTCGACAACATCGATGTTCCGACACTTCAGCGGGTCATGCAGGATTTCGTATTCGTCTGCGTCACATCATCTCCAATATTGGCAGGCAGATTAAACACGTCATAACCTAAATCCGAATATCTCTAATGACGTTTACATATTGAATAAAGTGTGTGCACGCTGTAGTTTGAAACTAATCTTTTTTTTCACATAGTTAACCATTGTCAACCTGTAGCAGTCGCCAGTTGTCTGTCCGTGCATCTGCTAGGGAATTTAGGCGTACATTCACTCACTGTGAAGTGCGAATGAGTGGGTGCTATTAATTGTGCAATTTATTACGATTTCTCCCCATTCAATTGACGGATGGAACAAACGAAGGATTACTCACTACAAACGTCTGTGAAAGTGGTTTTTTGTCGTACTTAACCTGCATGATGTCTTCGTGTTACGTAGGCGGAGAGCGAAGAACTAAGTCTACATTAAGCCACCTCAGTGACTGTGGCGAAGAATACTTCGTGTACTACTGCAACTTCTGCCTTTTCCTGTTCAGTCGCGAATGGTGAGCGAAATGAACGGTTGCTAGTAAGCGTCCGTGTAAGCTCCAATGGCTCTCATTTTACCTTCGTCGTCTTTTCGCGAGAGGTGCATTGGAGGGAGCAATGTACTGATTTAACCTTCTAGGAAAGTGCGCTGTCGGAATTTTAATAATAAGCCATTTCGAGATCAACAACGTCTCCCTTGCAGTCTAGCACTGGATCTAGATGAACATATTCGTGACGCTTCCGCACTTACTAAACGAACCTGAAATAAATCGCGCTGTCCTTCTTTGGATCTTGTCTACTTTCTCTATCAATCCTAATAGGTCCCACACTAACGAGCAATACTTCAATTTCTGCAGAAAGAGGGTTTGTAAGCTACTACTTTGATGGTGGACTACATCTTTTTCATTGTATCTCAGTTTTGGAATCTGCCTGTCCTACCATTAGTTTTAAGTGCTAGTTCCACTTTAAATCATTCTGTATAGTGTAACACACCACTTTAATGAAGTTTACTAAACGGACTTTCGTTATTATTCTGAAGAAAGTGTCGTTGAAGGACCTGTTCACTTCACTACAATATAACACTTTACTTAGCTAATAGTCCGCCCCTGGTAGCTGAGTGGTCAGTACGACGGAATGTCATACCTAACGGCCCGGGTTCGATTCCCGGCTGGGTCGGAGATTTTCTCCACTTAGGGACTGGGTGTTGTGTTGTCCTTATCATCATCATTTCGTCCCCATCGACACGCAAGTCGCCGAAGTGGCGTCAAATCGAAAGACTTGCACCCGGCGAACGGTCTACCCGACGGGAGGCCCTAGCCACACGGCATTTCCATTTACTCAGCTGATTGTCTTGAAGTTGACCTCGTTGTCTTCTTTTCAGTATATAATTTCGGTCTCCAAGTCTGGCTGTACAAAGAAATACACTGTTTCTAGGTCTGTCGAGTTGATGGTTTGTTAATTGTCAAATAAAACAGTTTCTTGATTCAATCTTCTGTGTTCATGAATTCTTAGAAAACTAGTTCACGAGATACGTATCACAAAAGGTTCTGCAAGACTATTCTTTCCACAACTAAACGTAACTACTTTATACGGTCATCTTTCCAGCTCTATGCCATACAGTCACGTTTCTCACCCAGTGCCAATAAGTAGAAGTACGAGTACGAAGGTAACATTTGAGTCAAATAGGTTTAAATGAATTACAGCGTTGTCGAAGATATTGTTTCGGCTCACTGATACTTAGCAAAACATGGTAAAATATATTTACAGATTTTCGTATTAAAGGTTCAGAAATCATCATAATAATATACAATGCAAACAGTTACGCTTAAAATAATAGATTTTGGTTAAGAAAGTGTTGTACCAACGTTTCTCCTTATAAATGAAATTACCGATACCTATTGGTATCGATGTCTTCGGAATGTGTATCAGCATTGCTTACTTCACAACAGACATTCACAGGTATTATAAGACTGTAAGTGAAAGTAGCAATTTTTGGAAATCCTGTAATCATACAATAACGAATTTTTGTGCTTATTTATGTGTAGTGCTTTACAATCATTTCTGGTGAGGGCTAAAAGTCAAACCTTACACATAGTGTCTACCCTCTGCAGATCATCCTGCATTTCGCTACATTTTCTAACGTTGCGACTTCCTTATATACAGTATCCTCATCGTCTGTGAGCAGAAAAACGGAGCATGCGACGACACCCAGTAAGTTATTACCGCTGCGATCTTCTGCAGCAGATGCCTCACCCACTGGTTCTTGGCAGAGTACGAGAACGTACTACTTTGCCTCCTATAATCTCCAGCTCTGGAGAAAGAACAGTACTTCTCTGTCTTGGTTGTCAGCTCTTTGTGTGCGGCTGGTCCCGGCGGAGGTACGAGTCCTCCTTCAGGCATGGGTGTGTGTGTTTGTCCTTAGGATAATTTAGGTTCAGTAGTGTGTAAGCTTAGGGACTGATGACCTTAGCAGTTAAGTCCCATAAGATTTCACACACATTTTTTGAACAGCTCTTGGTCAGTTTCCGGATTTTAGGTCGTTCGTCGATGGCAGCACTCCTGACAGCTCTTGGTAGACCAGCTGGCTGACCCGTCATCTGAGCTCCAATCGCCGACCTCGGCGTGAGACTGTCTGCGGTGTCCGGTGTGGGACAGCCGACGTGGCCGCCTGGGTAGTAGTTGTTGCGGCCTCGGGGAGTCACAGTAGTGTTTTGGCAAGGTGTGAAACCTTGTCCAGTACTGCTGTCCACTAGGTCATACATATGCAACTGTGAGAAGTAGCTGTCTCACAATACTCCTTGGCGTATGGCTGAAGTTAATTTTACGACTCATGATTTCGCCCCGTTAAGACAGACATAGTTGCGTTCTTTTTGTAATTGGGCAGGCTTCCGCAGCCAGTCTGTTGACTTAAAAGCTATCTGAGTCTGGTACCGCGTCATAATGTTCTCCATTTCAGTCACAAAGCTGGTCTGATATTACGTACTCTCGTAATTTTTTCATTAGGCTGCAGCTTGGAACTGTGTGAACGCCTTCCGGAAGTCAAACTGGGTGAATTAGTCTTCTGCCTTCACAGCGTCACGTACAAAAATGGTTCAAATGGCTCTGAGAACTATGGAACTTAACTACTGAGGTCATCAGTCCCCTAGAACTTGTTGTTGTTGTGGTCTTCGGTCCTGAGACTGGTTTGATGCACCTCTCAATGCTACTCTATCCTGTGCAAGCTTTTTCATCTCCCAGTACCTACTGCAACCTACATCCTTCTGAATCTGCTTAGTGTATTCATCTCTTGGTCTCCCCCTACGATTTTTACCCTCCACGCTGCCCTCCAATACTAAATTGGTGGTCCCTTGATGCCTCAGAACATGTCCTACCAACCGATCCCTTCTTCTGGTCAAGTTGTACCACAAACTTCTCTTCTCCCCAATCCTATTCAATACTTCCTCATTAGTTATGTGATCTACCCATCTAATCTTCAGCATTCTTCTGTAGCACCACATTTCGAAAGCTTCTATTCTCTTCTTGTCCAAACTATTTATCGTCCATGTTTCACTTCCATACATGGCTACACTCCATACGAATACTTTCAGAAATGACTTCCTGACACTTAAATCAATACTGGATGTTAACAAATTTCTCTTCTTCAGAAACGCTTTCCTTGCCATTGCCAGCCTACATTTTATATCTTCTCTACTTCGACCATCATCAGTTATTTTGCTCCCCAAATAGCAAAACTCCTTTACTACTTTAAGTGCCTCATTTCCTAATCTAATTCCCTCTGCATCACCCAACTTAATTAGACTACATTCCATTATCCTTGTTTTGCTTTTGTTGATGTTCATCTTATATCCTCCTTTCAAGACACTGTCCATTCCATTCAACTGCTCTTCCAAGTTCTTTGCTGTCTCTGACAGAATTACAATGTCATCGGCGAACCTCAAAGTTTTTATTTCTTCTCCATGAATTTTAATACCTACTCCGAATTTTTCTTTTGTTTCCTTTACTGCTTGCTCAATATACAGATTGAACAACATCGGGGACAGGCTACAACCCTGTCTTACTCCCTTCCCAACCACTGCTTCCCTTTCATGTCCCTCGACTCTTATAACTGCCATCTGGTTTCTGTACAAATTGCAAATAGCCTTTTGCTCTCTGTATTTTACCCCTGCCACCTTTAGAATTTGAAAGAGAGTATTCCAGTCAACATTGTCAAAAGCTTTCTCTAAGTCTACAAATACTAGAAACGTAGGTTTGCCTTTCCTTAATCTTTCTTCTAAGATAACTACTAAAACCTAACTAACCTAAGGACATCACACACGTCCATGCCCGAGGCAGGATTCGAACCTCCGACCCCAGCGGTAACGCGGTTGCAGACTGTAGCGCCTAGAACCGCTCGGCCAACCCGGCCGGCGCCTCCTGTACAGACAGAGGTATTTTGGTTTGCAGAATCCGGGTTAATTCCTACATAGGAGAATTTCGGCCTGCAGAAAAGCTATAATACGAGGGCATAAAGGATGTTTCAAAATTCTACTATAGACTAATGTCAGCGATACACGAGGGGCGTTCTGTAAGTAATGCAACACATTTTTTGTCAGCCAGGTTCGGTTGAAAACAAAATGTGAAATTTGCTATGGAACATTGTCCGATATTCCCGCATCAACCCTTATAGGTTCATGAAGTTTCCGATAGGTGGTGGCGTTATACGTAGTGTTCAAAATGATGTCTGTGTCGAGTGTGCTTTCCAAGAAGAGAGCTGTCTTTTAGTTTCTTTTTGTGGAAAACCAGAGCATCATAATTATTCATAGGCTCTTGCAGAATGTTTGCGAAGTGAACAAAAGCACGGTGATTCGTTGGGCGAAGCGTCTGTCATTATAGCAACAAAGTCGCCTAAACGTGTCCGATGTCCCGCGTGGCGGCCGGCTGCACACAGTTGTGACGCATCATTGTTGGAACGTGTGGACACTCTCATTCTAGGTTACCGATGGCTCACAGGCAAACACCTCGTTCCACAACTGGACGTAACTGTCGGTAGTACAGATACTCTCGTCAACCATTTGGAGTACACAGAGATGTGTGTCTGTTGGGTTCCTCGCCACCTAACGAAAGACAATAAAAAGCAACGAATGACCAGGGGGGGGGGGGGGCTGAGTTGCTTGCGCGTTACGAGGCCGATCGTGACCATTTTGCTGTCGAACATCGTCACAGGCGATCAATCATGCGTTCAACACTTCGAACTGGAAACAAAACGAATTCAATGGAGTGGTGGTACTCCACATCTCATAACAAAAGATTCAAAGCCGCGCCCTCAGCCGATAAAGTCTTGGCGGCGGCCTTCTGGGTCTTAGAAGGGGTTAATCTCCTTGATGTCCACTCTCATGGTGCAGTGATCAATTGCTACCCACAGGAAACTGAAGAAACGACTTCAGCTCAATAAAGGATGCACTCCGTGGGGAGCAGTGCGTGGATCATGGGGATGATGCAGCAGGACGTTGACTCCGACGTCGACCAGCAGAGTCGTACGACGTGGGCTTCCCAGGAAGATGGCATAAGGCCACGTAAAGTATAAGTATTTTTAAAGATATTTTTAAGCTTGGAAAAGGCTTAGTTTTTGCAATAGCGATAGGTTTTGTTAGATACGCGAGGATGGCTATGCATACGTCTGGATAACTCGACATCAGCTCTGTTAAATCTTCTACACCAAACAATTTTTATTTTGTTATATTTTGTATCATATTATTATAATATAATATAAAATAATATAATATAATACAATATAAAATATTATTATATTATAATATTATATTATAATATTTTATATTATATTATTATATTTTTTATATTATTATCATCATTACCTATGCTGAGAACAGAAGAAAAATGTCTTGATAAAATGATACTGAAAAAGTGAAATGCTTCATTTCAGGATCTTCCTCGGCGGTAGATATGAAAAAAGGATGCATTGCTAGGCATACATCTATAACAAACATCATTCCTTTAAACCAGCCATTTAATTGCGAATAAATGTTGCAAACAATGCTCCATTACAGCGCGTAATGGTATTTGAATTACGTAACCATTACGGCAGCTCACCTCAACCTCTCGACACCAGCAATATTCTACTGCGTTTCTGTAAAGTAGTTGACAAATTTCTGAGACAACATTCAGATTTGATTTCAGTAATGTAGAGGTACTTTGATACATCGATATGTTTATGTTGCAATGATATTATTCTTATGTGTATTCTTTCTTTTGTCACTATGATCTTTGATGTACTTGTAACTCTGATTTTTGGGAGCGTAAGCGGTTAGCAGTTGGTTGTTAGAGAGTGGGACCTTGAAAAAGTCGAGTCTTGGACGTCATGTTGGGAAGACGCGTATTGTAGTCAGCTTATAAAATGTGAACTTTAACAGTGAGGAAGATGTTTTCAAGAATGTTTTGTATTATGAAGTGATGTTTTGTGTGTTACGTGATATTGCAACAAAAGTAGTAAAAAAGAAGTGTAACTTAAATTCGGAGTGCTGATTACTTTTTTACATCACCATTGTCCTAGATTGCAAAACTTTAATCTTCAAGAATGGTTTATGAAACACATCTATAAAACTTTTGAATATCGCTGAGTAACACCTAGGCCTCTTTGCATCCGAGCTTGGAATCATCACCACCTAGATTTTCCACGATTGAGCCATGAGTTCACAACGAGACCAGCGTGGGAAACACGAAAAGATGAGTGCCTAGTTTATCCATTATTTCAAGAAATGACTTTATTAACTGTGCTCTAATGACAACTGCCACATAATAACCTTGTTGTTGCCCGAAAATGCAGTATTTAGCAGCGTGAGCAACACCACAATCATTATTAAATTTTGATCTTTGTTGTGGTAGTGTGAAACGTCCCCTTTCAACAATTATACATGACTGTGCTTAAACTGACACACAATATTTTGTTAGCGCAACGCAATCTGACTTTCAAAATTCCCTACAAAAGAATGGCCCTGACTAACATTAAACTATACCTTTCACAAATCACTTACCTCACAAAAATCTTCGCTGCTCAAGCTACTGCAAAACGGCGAGCGCCACTACTGCCAGCTAAATAAAAGATTCAAACTATGGAAGGCACTAACTACTGATAGGGATAGTTAGCAAATGAAAGATATTAATAGAGAACGAACAATGTATTTACCTTGATATCATCATATATAAATATAGCAGTTCATGACAAATTACAAACCTCCGCCATCTCTCTCCCCACATCCAACACTGCTGGCGGCTCACCTCCAACTGCGCAACGCTACGCGCTGTTCACATCCAGCTGCCTAACACTACAATGGCGAGTATTACAACAATGCAAAGCAGCCACAGACTGCACACAGCACAGCCAGTGATTTTCATATTGAGCGCTACGTAACGTTGCCAATAAGAAAACATAAACAGCCTACTTACAAGTGTTGTTAGAAGCGGTTGGACAAAAATACGGAAACACCGAAAACACAACACAGTACCATTCCTAACACGCTGCAGGGAACCTGTTGGCGTTCAAAACAGTTTTCAGTCGTGTCCGAATGGATGAACACAGGTCCTGTATGGTTTTCAAGGGAATTTTACTCTATTCTTTCTGCAAAGTAGTGCCAAGTTCAGGTAACGATACGCACCTCTTTTTCCAAAGTAAACCACAAAAGCTCAATAATATTGAGATTGGTGACTATGTTGCCCAACAATTCATCTTCGTGCCCACAAAACCAGTCCTAGACGATGTGAGCTGTGTGTGTGAACACGACTCCCGTCTTCTTGAAACACAGAATCGCCACTAGTAAACAAACATTATATCACTGGATGGACGTGATCAGCCAAAATGGTAACATAATCCTTGTCAGTAACGCGACCTCATCCGACCAAATGATTTTCCCCCAGTGTTCCATGGTCTAGGTTTTATGGTTTCGGCTCCACGTTTTTGTGTTACGGGCATTTGCATCACTGATAGATGGTTTTGGGATTGCAGCTCGCCCTCCAGTTCCCAGTTTCTGGAGCTCTCTTCGTGTACATTTGGTGCTGATAGGGTTAGCGAGTGCAGCATTCATTTCTGCAGAAACTTTTGCAGCTGTCGTCCCCTTAGTTTTCGTCACAATCCTCTTTAATAACCGTCCGTCAAGTCCACAGATCACACTTTTGTCCGCGTTGAGACTTACCGGATGATGTTTTTCCGCTTTCGACTAACACACGCAGTCCGTGGTCAAATACAAAAGCGCTTGGCTAGCGTCTGCATTTATGTTCAGACATGCGTTTCTCACGGTGGTTCCATATTTGAGTCCAACATCTGTAAGTCCACTTACGGGCCTTTTCAGCCTCTAGTTCTAGCAAAGTTCTTCGAGGTGCTTCTTTCCTGGATTATTTCGTTTATTAGACAATTTATACTCGATGTCCCTTCTTCCACAAATATTGAAAGTTTTGTCAAGTAACGGGTTTGTTTGAGTGCTCTCTCTCTCTCTCTCTCTCTCTCTCTCTCTCTCTCTCTCTCTCTATATATATATATATATATATATATATATATAATCAGAAATGAATAGATGTTAGTTTTCAGCATATACTTCGTTACGCTGGCAACACGTACGTAAACAAACCGAACAGGATGAGATACATAGAGAATTCAAAGCAGTTGCGTCTTGAAGTCACAGTTCTCTGTCAAATGTCTATATTAGTGACAGAAAACTAATAGTGCATCACATCAACAAGGGCAAACAATATGAAAAGTGAGAAGAAAAATGCTCGAAACATAAAAGAAGCTTATGTTTCATAAACAGAGCGGTATTGCGACCTCCAGCTTGTGGCCAACGAGAGGAAATGCAAATGTCAACCAAAAACGCGAGCTGTAAGTAATCACTTATTTACATAAAAAAATAGAAGTGAACTGTTTTATAATCTACGATTGATACCTGTCAAAAAGAAGTGTATCATAACTGTGTCATTATAGGTCCCACTGACGATACCTCAAAGGGAAAAAGGTCGAAACGCGTCTGGGAGAATAAAAGACAGTGCAGCAAGAGAAGTCGTTTTTCATTTACGAAACAAATATTTCGCCAAGTAGTTTGTCGTATGATCCTCTGAAAGCTACTGAGCTATCTGACGCAGTGTTAGTCACCAGAGTCATTTCGGGAGGACGGCATTTCAAATCACCTTCCGTTCATCCTGACAGATTTTCCGTGATTTCACCCTAAAACGCTCGAGAAAAATGAATGGTTCTTTCTTTTAAAAAAGACACGGCTGGTTTCCTTACACAGCCTTCCTCTATCCGAATTTTCGCTCCATCGCTAATGGCATGTTGTCCAGCGGAACGTTAAACCCTAATCTTCCATCTTTATTTCTGATGGCGTCTTTCCGAAGGACCCATATGCAGCTGCGGCATCCATACTATCAGACTACAAGGTCTTCGGTGCTGTATTAATTCTTTCAAGTGGTTTGCACTGAATCTGAAAGGGGTAAAACACGTTTTGAGGTATGTTGCTACACTTCGTTCTTCATATTTCTTACTCTTACAATTTTCTCAATCAGAGCTTTAAGAATACCACTGAATGCATAAATGATTTCTTATCTGCCAGCCCAACGCGTTTTATTGTATCCTCTAACGTTTCCTCGGAAGCACACTCAGAACAAGGTTTTTAAATTTTACCAGCGTAGCACGCAGCGAGTAAACAATTTGTAGATGTTCTCAACTGTTTGGAAATACAGGAATGTTTCTTGGTTAGTTTCTTAGCCTCTACAGCACCTGTAACGGCTAAATTTAAACTGGGTTTGATTCTGTTTTGTATCTGATTTGCCACTCATGATGCACGCTCCGTCAAAGCTTTGGTCGAAACACTTGCTCACATCTAGTCTCTTTCGTTTTGTATATTCTATTAATTAATGCTCGTATCCTAATGCAGAATTATTTTTGTCATCAATAAAATATCTAAATCAATGTTTCACACATTTTTCTGTTGTAATGATTTCCGAAACATTCTTCCATTATTTTAACATTTCGAAAGACTTCTATTGACTGATCGATTTTTCTAATTCCTCTACTTTTCCTTCCGATTTTAACGACACCTTATGCTCGGGCACATTGCCTAGTTCGTCTCAGCATAGCTATGCCGCCCCTGCTATTATCACTGGATAGTTTTCTTAACTGTGCGGTGATAATTTTCCGCATATATTCTTAGAGTAAACAACATATCGCGAGGGGACGCAGTTCTCAATAGTAGAAGCGTCTCTGCAGCAAGTTAAGCCGTTGCTAAGCAACAGTTTGAGACGAGGTGACCGGCAAGCAACGCGAATGTGTCCAGTGACAGATAGCGGAATCTTAAGAAAACTGCGGACTGCAATAACAACAAGGGGCAACGATGTGAATCAGAAGGTAAGCCATAAAAAATGGTCTGATTGGCGGAATACTTCAAAGTATACTGGAATTTTACTTACCAGTCATCTAGACTGGTATCAAGATTTGTCTGTAGGAGGAGTGCGAATTTTACAAATCCTGTAACAAAGAGATCTAAATACTGCAAGTTATACATTCTCTTACGAAGTTCACGTGCCAGGTGATTGCCCTCCGTATTCGCTCTGTAGACATTTACCAGCAAGTCATGAGTGTCACCAAGCTGTCCTGAAGCACACGTTTTCTACGTACATATTATAAAAAAATAATACAATTTATACTAATTTCTGACGATTATAGGCGAATTTCAAACATTAAAGCACCAGAACAAAAATGATCCTATCCTAGCACAGAGTTGAGGGTGTAATAGAAGGGAACTATCTTCTTGACTTATCTAGCATCTTCAAAGACATTTGAATCAAAACATCTTGACTTTTTTACTTGTTAGTATCATTACGCATGTCATGTAATATAATACATCATGTCAAGCAAAGTAATATGATACATAAAGTAACATGATACATAATGTCATGACGTATAACTCGACACATGCCATCATGTCATCCAACACGGCATCTGTCATGCAGAACCATATGACACAACGTGCCATTAAAGCTTAGGATGCATGTGTCCCCACTATGGGATACTTCAAATTACAGATGCACCTGCACTCTGGGATACTTCCTATTGTAAATGCATCCACCTGTCTAGAAGCACATCAGATTGTGTCAATTTGTTCTTAAACCCCTCACCATACATGTAACAGGGGGTGGGTCTACGAGAGGTCATTGCGCTGGGAAAGTGGAGTTAACTGAAGCTGCCAGATAAGCCGAAAACTAGTTCCCTTGTTTCCTTCTTTTACAACCCTCTTTCTGCTGAGGGGTACATTAGCCTTATTTTTTTTTTCTAAGACAGGAAAATTTGTCTTCTGGTTTGCAACTTTTACTCTACCGTAGTTTTGACATTAGACGTCGTAACTTAGCAGCCGATGTAGATTTTTGTTGACTGGGGCGACGACTGATACAGTACAGGTTTCTTTGTCTTTGGAAATATGTTACTTACATCGTCACAATGGACAAAACCTTCACAGAACTATAGGACGACGATTAATAACATGTGTTAACCTTCTTACAAAATTTGAACAGATTCGCCCAAGTTTGGAAAACAGAAGCAGCGCGTGTAAAAGAACCTCACGAAACACGTGTTTTTCCAACGTAAAATCCAAAAGAATCAAGATTTTTGTTTCAACGGTTAAAACTTACCTTAGACCAAGATCGGAAACTCCGGTGGACCATATCTGAACCCTCAACCTTACTCCAGTTCGGAGTTATTTAAGGGTGGTTGTTTTTGCACGAAAAGGAACGAGGATAACTGTTTCTTCATTTAAAATCTGAACGGTGCACATACAAACGGTGCCATTGGCTGAGCATTAATTTCAGCCAATTAATATGTTTTCCAAAAGGAATTAGTGAGTTACATAATTTGTCTGGGCGCCAGTTCTGGTTGCCTGATGTACTGTAACGTAGCTACAGTAAGACAGACGTTCGAATGGTTATACATGGCCGCTGGTCGGGACTACACCAAAAAAAAACCTTTTGACCCCATATTCCCAGCTCAAATAGGAACATAGCAAGACCCCCCCCCCTTCCCCTGCAGCCACGATTCTGCGCGCTGCTTTTTCAGACTCGTTTGTTACAGCTCTTCCGCCCTGTAACGATATTTCTGTTAGAAAACGATTTTGCTTTTTAAATCCTAGATGGCTTATAAATGGAATGAAATGTGACTTGAAATTTTTGCTTCTAGTTACGTGTGATTAAATACGAAAGGTCGGCTATATCGCCTTTTTACCAGTGCAGTTCGTATCTTCATTCCCAGCACAGTGCGCCTACTGTTTCTTGGCTTGTCACCTCCCTAGTGACGAATCGATAGAGCTTGTTGGAATCAGGTCTTCCAATAGGTTAATTCTTCACGCTATCAACTTTGGCGGTCAAATGAAACTGCATGCAGTAGGCCTGAAACTAGGGTCGTCATTGTTTAATGCTGTGTTTCATTTCAGTGACACGTAATTTGTAGCAGTCTGTATCGTTTGTAAACGAGTGAGGAAGGATGGGGACTGTGGGATAGAAGATCAACTAAAATCGTTCAACAGAAGAGGTGATGGGATACCTACAAGATTTTACATAGAGTATGCGGGAGAACTTGCTCCTCTTCTAGCAGCAGTCTACCGTACGTGTTCGCAGCTCGTGGTTTAGTGGCTAGCATTTCTGCCTCTGGATCATGGGGTCACAGGTTCGATTCCCGACCGGATCGGCGATTTTCTCCGCCCGCGGACTGGTTGTCTGTGTTGTCCTCATCATCTTATCGTCATTCGAGAGAATGGAAATGGAAAGATTTGGAACTTGTATGGGCGCTGATGAGCATGATGTTGAGCGCCCCCACAAACCAACATCATCATCATCATCTGCCGTACGTCGGCGGAGAAGCGACGTGTTCAAAGAGATTTTAAAAAATGCGCAGATTATACCGTTTGCAAAAATATTCATCGCACAGACGCCTACAGTTATAGGGCTGCATCACGAACATCAGTTTGCCGGCCGGTGTGGCCGAGCGGTTCTAGGCGCTACAGTCTGGAACCGCGCGACCGCTACGATCGCAGGTTCGAATCCTGCATCGGGCATGGATGTGTGTGACGTCCTTAGGTTAGTTAGGTTTAAGTAGTTCTAAGTTCTAGGGAACTGATGACCTCAGCAGTTAAATCCCATAGTGTTCAGAGCCATTTGAACCATTTGAACGAACATCAGTTTGTTGCAGGATTCTAGAACATGTTTTATGTTCACATATTATGACTTTTATCGAGGCTGATAATCTCCTCCTCAGGGTTCTACACCGAGTGCACAAACACCGAGTGTGTGAAACCCAACTCTCAATATACGCTCATAAGACGCAGAATGCACCTGGTACGGGCGCCCGGGCTGATGCAGGTCGATTGAAGAGTTCCCAGCAAACAGAGCACAACATACCATTACTTCCGAAGCTAAACGTTCAAACCTAAAAGGATCTTTGGACATACTCCAAGGGTAGTTACAGAACAATTTTAGTTCACAATCTTTGTAAATGGTCTAATAGATAATTTCGGAGGCTCGTGGATGATGCTCTTATACCCTAAGAAGTCGTAAAGTTAGAAAATAGTAGCTAAACGCAGGAAGACCTGGAGACGCTTAGTGAAGATTGACAGTTGACGCTTTGGGCATAAACAGGCAGAAAGACCAGCAGCTGTATGATTACTGATTAAGGAATAATCACTGTAAGTAGTCACATCCATTAAATATCTGGAAGTATGCGTGCTGAGCGATTTAAAATGAAAGAGGCACATAAAACCAGTCGCAGGCGATCCAGATGCCAGACTGAGATTCATTGGAAGAGCCGTCATGACACGCAATCTTCCCATGAAGGAGCCGGCTTGCAAAACCATTATTCGACCGCCTCTGGACATTGTTCATGAGACTGGGACACCTCTGCAATAGGATTGATCGAAGAAGTAGAGACGAGATAAAGAAGAGCAGTATTTTCGCGTTTCGCTTCAGATTTATTAAATGAGCGCGAAAGCGTCACGGAGATGTTCGTCCAACTTCAATGGAAGACTCTAAACAGCTGTATTGTGGATCAGAATGTGGTTTGCTCGGCAGGCGCATGTTTCTGGAACATTTAATGAGTACCTTGCTTTCCCTTCCTCTACATCGCGAAAAGACTGTTAATTAAGATCAGGGAGGTTCTAAAGTTCACAGGAGAATATCAATTAAAGTTTCTTCCTACGCAATATCGCAAATGGGGCAGGGAAGGAAGAAATGGCCAGTGGCACACAAAGTACCCCTCACCACATGTCATAAGGTCGCTTGCGGGGCACAAAAGAATGGTTCGAGTGGCTCTGAGCAGTATGGGACTTAACTTCTGAGGTCATCAGTCACCTAGAACTTAGAACTACTTAAACCTAACTAACCTAAGGACATCGCACACATCCATGCCCGAGGCAGGATTCGAACCTGCGACCGTAGCGGTCGCGCGGTCCCAGACTGAAGCGCCTAGAACCGCTCGTCCACATAGGCCGGCTGCGGAGTACAGATGTAGGTTCAGGTGTGTATACACAAGTGGAGGGAATCGCACTTGTCGTTCTCAAAAGAATCATCGCAGTATTATAAATTTTAATGATCTTGATCGAAATGTACAAGATGTGGCTATAAAATATTGGTTATTTTGCAGAAAAAGATTTATTTAAGAAACATACATATTTAGTTATTGTCAACTCTATATGCACAATCAGAAGTAGCGGCTCCAGACTCGGAAACTGACATACGGCCGGGAGAGTGGTGTGCTGACCACATGCCTCTCCATATCTGCATCCAGTGACGTCTGTGGTCTGAGGATGACACGGCGGTCAGTCGGCACGTTTGGGCCTTCATGGCCTGTCCGGGAGGAGAAAATAAAATGTCTATGTCTAAAAACCAGTGTCCTGCTTGACTGAGGCTAGGCGCAAATTGAGAAGCGTATAGCGCGTGTGACGTGACACGACACTACAGCGCGACACGCACGTGCCGCACGGGTCACGCGGGTGCAGCGCATATTGCGACGCGTGCACCATACAGGCCGGTTCCCACTAGGGCTGCCGCGCGTCAAAACCACGCGTCAGCGGCGTGGTTGCCATGGAAACCGCGTCAGCGGCAGGGCGCGGCGGGCTCTGCGTCGCGGTTTGACCATGTCGATCCGCTTCCGCTGCCGCGTGCCGCGCTCCAGGTGCGCGGCGCCAATCACATAACGCGCTGAGCGTGACGTCAGGTACGGCACCCCGGGCCACACGAACTTTCGCCGAACCGCTGGCGCGGACGCGGCGGCAGCTATGAAATACTTATCATCCGATTCCGAGGAAACTACTCGGCAGAAAAATTTGGTTCTTGGGCATGTTACAGCCCGATATCTTCTCTCGATAAAGGACCGAATTTCTTTTCGTTATTCGTCGTGGTTTCTTGCTGTATCGCATTTATGTAAACCTTTACACGAAATTTTAATGAGTGTGCAGAGGTAAAAGCGCATTGCGTGGACTTTGCGTACAGTTCATTTTAGGTAATATATTATTGTGTATGAAATTTAGTCAACATATCGAAATTGTTTTTAAAACTGAGAGCAGATCGATAGCTATCACCGTTCTCGAGATATTGAATGGTATGTCAGCGGACGGGCTGTGCCGTGACCGCGCGCGGGTTGCTCGCGACGCGACCGGTACTTCGTCCTGCTCGTCGTAAACCATGCGGTTGTATCAACCGCAAATTACGTAAACGGTTCAAGAAATCGAAACGTGTTTTTTTTGCAAACGATAACTTGTGAAAAGTCATGTATTTCGTCGCATGGTAAATGTCCTAAATCTGTTTATCTACCGAGATATGAAAGTAACTACAGTTTTTCAGAAGGGATAGATGAATTTTTTTTAAACAGCATTTAATAGCATGTGGAATGAGAAGTTAAACCGAAACTAATTTGCTGGTACGTCATAAGATGTAATTCACTAAATATCTACAGCTATTGATTATTTCCTTTGGTAAGTAACAAACTTTTTTTTCTTTATCCAGTGTACTTTACTGATTCAAGACGCGTTTCGCCTTTTCCTTTAAGGCATCTTCGGTGGAATCTAGAATGATTCAGTTTTGTTTTGATATGTGATACTTGCAGATTATAAAACAGTTCACATCTTTTTTTTACGTGAATGACTGATTACTTACAGTGAATCGAGTTTTTGGCAGACATATGCGTTTCCCCTCACCTGGTCACATGCTGGAGATTGAACTAAAACTAAGATTAAGGAACATAAGCACATTTTCATGTTCGCTCTTTTTTCTTCTGTCACTAGCAGTAGACGTTTTACCGAAAACTCTGATTTTAAGTCGTTACTACGGTGTGTTCACATGTCCCTTCCTGTCTGGTTTGTTTATGTACATGTTGCCAACCTGCAGAATTATTGCTGAAAACTAATGTTTGTTTATTTTTGTTTTCCTTATATCTGTATGTGTATGTGGCTAGCCAGTGACAGTTACAGAAAGTTGAAAGTGAATCCAGTAGTTGTCAGACAGTGATTGAAAGATTTGGTGTTCAGCTGATTTCAGTTTTGGTTTAAATGTTTTGTGGAGGAGTGCATGGAAGAGTAAATTCGCTGCTTACATTAATAGATAAAAGAGTAGAATAGTATTTCAACAGATGATTATTATCAGAATACTATCACCCAACCCCTTTGTCCTCACTCTTCGACGCCCTATAATACGTCCTGTCAACTAATCCCTACTGTTGTCAAAGTTGTGCCACAATTTCCTCTTCCCCTCTATTTAATTCCGTACCTCTTCTTTAGTCACATGATCCTCGTATCTAATCTTCAGCATTCTTATTGATCACCACATTTTGAAAGCGTCCATTGTCTTCTTAACAGAACTGTTCATCGTCCACGTTTCACTTACATACAAGGCTGCACTCCACACAAATACCTTTGTAAAATAGTATCCAACCATTAGAATTTATATTCGATGTGAACAAATTTTCTTTTTCAGAACGCTTTTCTTGCTATTGACAGTCTTCAGTCATGTTTACGTCTGCACCAGGAAATGCCTTACAATTTAAAACCTGGTTTCGAAAACTGTGTTCCAAATATACTATTATTCTTTCGTGATTCTTAAGCAAGGTGCTGGCGATGATTACATTATGCTCTGTGGGAAATTCTATCAGGTGGCTTCCACTTTCATCCCTTCCACCTAGTCTTTATGTTCTTACTGTTTTCGTGTAGCCGCTACCGTATCACATTTTAAATTTTGTCTCTCTTAGCTATCTGAATAATCTCTTTTATCGTACATTGTTTCAATGTGTTAGGAGGTAGTGAACAATCATGAACGGTAGTCATGAAATCTGTTTATGTTGAAATGAGAAAACACGAATAATGAAATATGTGAAAGAGTACATTGTACAGAAAATGAAAAATTGGTATGTCTTCACCCAACTTCGTCTTTCCCTCATGTAGGTGTAAGATATAGTTATTCAAACACACCGGTCCCACCCCGTAACTCAGTGGCTGTCCGTCATTGGCTACCGCTAGCTTCTGCCGCTTCCAGATGGGAACGCCAATTCCGCGAGCCACCGCGTCAAAGCGGAAAACGCTTGCCGCTGCCGTTGCCGCACACCGTGCAGCCGCGCTCTAGTGGGAACCGGCCTTACTTCGCACGCGCCGACTGGCGACGCTCTGCGCTGACAGAACCGAAGCACGCGCAACCTCTTATCTTTCTCTAACGATTTTACAGAAACTATTCTCTGAAAATATATGATTTTTGCCTTACTTGTAGCATTATATGTCAGCTTCGTGATGAAGTGCTGATCACCTTGCTAATGACCATTCTTATTGTGATGTACACATTTTAGTAAAGGCCGGTTCCCACTAGAGCGCGGCAGCGCGTCGTGCGGCAACGGCAGTGGCAAGCGTTTTCCGCTTTGACGCGGCGGCTCGCGGAATTTGCGTTCCCATCTGGAAGCGGCAGACGCTAGCGGTAGCCAATGACGGACAGCCACTGAGATATGGGGCGGGACCCACTGAAACTCCCGGTGCGTTTGATTAACTATATTTTACACCTACATGAAGGAAAGACTAAGTTGGGTGAAGACATACCAATTTTTCATTTTCTGTACAATGTACTCTTTCACATATTTCATTATTCATGTTTTCTCATTTCACCATAAACAGATTTCATGACTACCATTCATGATTGTTCACTATCTCCTAACACATTGAAACAATGTACGGCAAAAGAGATTATTCAGATGGTTAAGCGAGACAAAAATTTAAAATGTGATACGGTAGCATGTACAGGAAAACAGAACACAAAGGCTTGGGTGAAGGGATGAAAGTGGACGCCACCTGATAGAATTTCGCACAGAGTATAATGTAATCATCACCAGCACCTTGCTTAAGAATCATGAAAGAATAATATATTTTTGGAACAAAGTTTTCGAAACCAGATTTTAAATTATAAGACATTTCCTGGTGCAGACGCAAACCTACAATAATTTATTGGTTACGAGCTGCGGTTTACAACTAAAGAGACAGTAAACGGTAGCAAATTAAGGAAATGGAACTTGAATAAGTCAAGACCCACAGCTTTTCGATAAGCTTAAAGTTACCGTAATGCAACGACTGACAGAAACAGAGGAAGGAATCCGCTAGAATACGAATAGATATCTTTGTGAAAAGAAGTGGTGAATACAGCAGAGTATGTGAACGGGAAGAAGGTACAGTAGAAATCGTTAGATAAAATGTGATATATTAAATTTGACATGAGGGAAAAACATAAAAATGTAGCAAATAAAGTAGGCCATCGGAAATAGAAATGTCTAAACATGACGTTAACAGAAAGTCCAAAATTGCAATGCGATTTTGCTCTTGGAAAACATAGGGGACTGAAAATGAGAAAGAACAAAGAAAACTTTGCTCAAAGGAGAAGCAACTGTCAAGAACTCATTTGGCAAAGCTAGAACTAAGCATATGAGAGAAGGCTAGAAAGTGGAAGAAATATGTAGAGAGGAGAGGGGGAGGGGTTGTACAATCTAAAATAAGCACAATGTTAGATTCCTGTGAGATGTCTGAACACGCAAGGCAATACTGATCCTAGAACACTTTGCTCAAAGGAGAAGCAACTGTCAAGAACTCATTTGGCAAAGCCAGAACTAAGCATATGAGAGAAGGCTAGAAAGTGGAAGAAATATGTAGAGAGGAGAGGGGGAGGGGTTGTACAAATTAAAATAAGCACGATGTTAGATTCCTGTGAGATGTCTGAACACACAAGGCAATACTGATCCTACCACTTAGCTAAGTAGACACACTGAAGAACTGCGAAACTGTGTTTAAAGCTTTTGCATGTTTAGAGAAAGGTTTTTACAATCTTAATTAAAACATTCTTTGAAACTCTGGAGATGTCATCGATAAAACACAGGGCCACAAGATTATCTACAACTTGTGCAGAAACCAAACTGCATCTCTAAGATTTCAATGACTTGAAAGGGAAGCAGTGATTGAGAAGGTAGAAGTAGAGAGGATATAAAATGAAGACTGTGGATAGCAACAAAAGCGTTCTGAAAAAGAAAATTTGTTCACATCTAATATAAATTCTAATGACTGGGTACTATTTTACAAAGGTATTTGTGTGGAGTGCGGTATTTGTGTGGAGTGCAGACCTGTATGTAAGTGAAACGTGGGCGATGAACAGATCTGTCAAGAAGACAATGGACGCTTTCAAAATGTGGTGATCAATAAGAATGCTGAAGATCAGATATGAGGATCGTGTAACTAAAGAAGAGGAACGGAATTAAATAGAGGAAGAGGAAATTATGGCACAACTTTGACTACAAGAGGGGTAAGTTGACAAGACATATTATGAGGCGTCAAAGAGTGAGGACAAAGGGGTTGGGTGATAGTATTCTGATAATAATCATCTCTTGAAATGCTATTCTACTATCTCATCTACTAATGTAAGCAGTGAATTTACTCTTCCATGCACTCCTCCACAAAACATTTAAACCAAAACTGAAATTAGCTGAACACCAAATCTTTCAACCACTGTCTGACAACTACTGCATTCACTTTCAACTTTCTATAACTGTCACTGGCTAGCCACACACACATACAGATATAAGGAGAACAGAAATAAACAAACATTAGTTTTCAGCATACAATTCTTTAGGTTGGCAACATGTACATAAACAAACCAAACAGGAAGGGACATGAGGTGAACACACTGTAGTTACGACTTCAAATCAGTGTTTTCGGTAAAATGTCTGCAGCTATTGACAGAAGAAAAAAGAGCGAACACGAAAATGTGGTTCAAATGGCTCTGAGCACTATGCGACTTAACTTCGGAGGTCATCAGTCGCCTAGAGCTTCGAACTAATTAAACCTAAGGAGATCAAACACATCCATGCCCGAGGCAGGATTCGAACCTGTGACCATAGCGGTCGCTCGGTTCCAGACTGTAGCGCCTAGAACAGCACAGCCACTCCGGCCGGTATGAAAATGTGCTTACGTTCCATAATATATGTTTCAGTTCAACCTCCAGCATGTGACCAGGTGAGGGGAAACGCAGATGTCCGCCAAAAACTCGATTCACTGTAAGTAATCAGTTATTCACGTAAAAAAAGATGTGAACAGTTTTATAATCTTCATGTATCACATATCAAAACAAAACTGAATCATTTTAGGTTCCACCGAAGATGCCTTAAAGTAAAAGGCAAAAAGCATCTTGAACCAATAGAGTACAGTGGATAAAGAAAAAAACGTTTGTTACTTACCAAAGGAAATAATCAATAGCTGTAGATACTTAGCAAATTACATCTTATGACATACCAGCAAATTAGTTTCGGTTTAACTTCTCATTCCACATTCTATTAAGTGCCGTTTAAAAAAATTCATCTATCCCTTCTGAAAAACTGTGGTTACTTTCATATCTTGGTAGATAAACAGATTTTGGATATTTATCATGCGACGAAATACATGACTTTTTACAAGTTATCGTTTGCAAAAAAACGCGTTTCGATTTCTTGATCCGTTTACGAAATTTGCGGTTGATACAACCACATGGTTTACGACGAGCAGGACGAAGTATCGGTCGCGTCGCGAGCGACCCGCACGCGGTCACCGCATAGCCCGTCCGCTGACATATCATTCAATATCTCGAGAACGGTGATAGCTATCGTTCTGCTCTCAGCTTTAAAAACAATTTCGATATGTTGACTAAATTTCATACGCAATAATGTGTTACCTAAAATGAACTGTACGCAAAGTCCACGCAATGCGTTTTTACCTCTGCACACTCTTTAAAATTTCGTGTAAAGGCTTACATGAATGCGATACAGCAAGAAACCACGACGAATAACGAAAAGAAATTCGGTCCTTTATCGAGAGAAGATATCGGGCTGTAACATGCCCAAGAACCAAATTTTTCTGCCGAATAGTTTCCTCGGAATCGGATGATAAGTATTTCACAGCTGCCGCCGCGTCCGCGCCAGCGGTTCGGCGAAAGTTCGTGTGGCCCGGGGTGCCGTACCTGACGTCACGCTCAGCGCGTTCTGTGATTGGCGGCGCGCACCTGGAGCGCGGCACGCGGCAGCAGAAGCGGTTCGACATGGGCAGACCGCGACGCAGAGCCCGCCGCGCCTTGCTGCTGACGCCGTTTCCATGGCAACCACGCCGCTGACGCGCGGTTTTGACGCGCGGCAGCCCTAGTGGGAACCGGCCTTAAGACACTACGCAAAACTCAAAAATTATGCAACGAAAATTAGGGGTCGCTATGATTTTGCGTTTGGTGCGTATTACACCATATGTTGCTGCGTATGAAATTTAGCTAACATGCTGGATTTTTGTTTAGACTTGGGAGGAGGTCTCTATCTGCCTCCGATCTCGAGAAAATGGATCCCATGTAGCGCACTCACTTCCAATCTCACGCCCGCGAGAATGAAATACTCGCAACATCCCTCGTATCTCCTAAACCGCTCGAGACATAGAAACGAAAGGAGGAGAGTGTTTTGCCAATTATTAAACACACGGAACTTTCTTGTCTATGGCGATATATCACTACTTATACTTCTTTTTCTATTTATTTCACTCCAGTGACTGTAATTTTTTAAGAGTTATCGACAGCTAGCGAAACAAGAGCCTCCTAGTATGAAAATAACCATGAAATTTCTTCTTTTATGTTACTGCAAACCGATACTATGAGGTTTTTCGTAAGCTATTGAACTCTGTGATTGCCAATTACTTGTTTAATGAGGCCCTCCGTTTCGGAATTCTGTCTCAATAGCTGCTGTGAGATGAGTTTTGCAAATTACATATGTATCAAAGGAAGTACAATTAAACCAGTCACCAAGAGAAATGTGGCCTTTACTCATAAATGGTGATGCTTCTTCGAATAAGAAAAGGTTAACAACTCACACAAAAACAGATTGGCAATTCTGTTGGAATTTTGGTGGAATCCCCGTAACCCATCGTATTTTTAACACTGAGCGACTGGAATGGAAAATTACCAAAGGATTTTATTCCTTCTCTGGATCTGACACATCACTGCCCAGCACCAACCGCCAGGAACAGAAACTTGAAATTTGGAGAAGGTGTGGATCTTATATTGTAGGCGACGTTTAAGAAGGGATTTTTCGAAATTCCAACCCTAATCACTTACGACGGTTGAATGAAAAATAATGCCTCCACCTTCGTTAATTGGGTTTGGATGGGAATATTTTAATAAATCAAACGAAGAAATAATCCTTAGAATATGATCTTTAATTACCAATATTCACTGCCAATTGGATACATTTCTGCCAACGATGAACAAGTTTCCTGAAGCCGCCACGGAAGAAGTCGACACTCTGTTTCCGCAACCACAGTCTCACAGTTCTCTCAACGTCTTCATCAGAAGCGTAATGATGTCGCCGCAGATCGTCTTTCATTATTGGGAACAGATGGAAGACAGAAGGTGCTAAATCTGGACTGTATGGAGGATGTCGTACGGTGGTGAGATTCAGTCTCTAAAGTTCTGCTGTGGTGGCATGTGAAGTGTGTGGTTTGGCATTGTCATGGTGCAGGAAAACACTCCCTTTTCCTTTCGGACCATTGCTAGCCGTCGTTTCACAGTTCGCAGTGTAGTGATGTAACGCTCCGAATTTTTGTTGTTCCACGATCAAGGAAATCAACATGGATAACACCATCTGCGTCCCAGATCACTGTGGCCACGATTTTTCCAGCTTGAATTTCTTTCTCTGAGGCGAGTCTTTGTGTCGATATTCGATAGACTGACGTTTCGTCTCAGGGTCGTAATGGTGTACCCACGTTTCGTCTCCTGTCACAAATGAATGGAGAAAGGCGTCACCTTCATTCTCGTAACGAGAGAGCAGTTCTTGGCAAATTCGAAGCCTCTGCGATTTCATTTCAGGAGTCAGCATCCGGGGTACCCATCGTGGACAGATCTTCCGACAAGCCAAGCAAGGTAATAATGTGACCCACACGTTCTTATGAAATACCGATAGTGCTTGCAATTTCTCTCTGAATGATACGACGATCGTCCTGAATCAATCTGTCAACAATTTGCTTGTGAAACTCGGTGGTTGCTGTCACAGGACGTCTAACTCTTTGTTTGTCACGCAAGTTAGATGTTCCCGCCTCAACATCTTGAAACTTACTCTTCAAACGACACACAGTACTTACATCAGCACAATCACCATAAACTGCTTTCAATCACTGATGAATCTCCTTTGGGGTGACATCTTCTCCTGTCATAAATTCAATGACTGCACGTTGCTTAAATCACATTGACCGACCGTCTGCCCAGGGTTCCATACTTTACACTGTAACAACACAACCGTTCAATGCTGAGGCTTCCCGCCAACTGGAGCCGTAGAGAAGAGACTACTCAACAAGCCAGTACCTGCCGCATACCAATGCTGCCAACTGTTTAAGAGTTACGAAAGTGCAGGCATTACTTTTCTGTCAACCCTCGTAGGAGAGAAGGGTCTTGTTTTTGAAAAATGCCATTATTAAGGCAATTTTGAAGCTAGACCTAAGAAAAGTGGTATTTAGTTTCTGTGTCAGAAATAAAGACATACAAGTGTCAGCATTTTAGGAAATTTAACCATAGCGGAGTGAAATAGTGAGTGAAAGCTTTCTTTGAAAATATACTATTATTGAAGAACTGCTGAAGTAATTTTAAAGCTACATCTCTGAACAACGGTATTTCACTTCTCGGTTAAAAAAAAAAAAAATACGTGTTACAGTGATCTGGAAGTCGAACCCCTAAGCAGGTGAAATAGGTGATGAGGTTTTTTATGAAAATATTTTATTATGAAAGCATTTTCAAAGCTACATCTATGAAAATGGAAAATTGGTTTCTCAGTCAAAAATAAAAAAATAAGTGTTTCACTTTTTTTGGAAATTCAACCCCTTGGAGGGTGCAATACTGTCTGAGATGTTTTATGAAAATATTTTATTGCGAAAGCATTTTTAAAGTGGTGTTTGGTTTCTCGGTTAGAGATGAAAAAAATAAGTGTTTCACTGTTTCTGGTAATTCAGCTGCTAAGGGGGGTGAAATAGGGCCAGTCTGATTCACTGTCTCATCATCGTCTAGCCCAAGCCGCTATGGATAGGAACTTGAAGTTTGGAGGCGGTATGGATCTTATACTGTAGGGATCATTTAAGAAGGAATTGTCGGAAATTACACTCCTAAGGAGATGAAAGAGGGGATGGAAAGCTTTTTAAAAGTATGTCGCTGTTAAGGGAATTTCGAAACCAGAACTACGAAAACTGGTATTTGGTTCTTCGGTCAGAAAATAAAAAATACGTGTCCAGCATTTTTGGAAATTCAACCCCTAAGGGAGTGCAGTAGGTGATGAACGTTTTTAAGAACATATATCGTTACATTAAAAAAATTTAAAGCTAAATTTATGAAAATTGGTATTTCATTTCTCTGTTAGATATAAAGAAATATTTGTTGTGGGATGAAAGCTGCAATGGAGATATCTCCACATGAACCCAAAGGGGCGTGATTAACAACAACTTTGGACTCCAGCTACCAGAATCACTTTTTGGCTAGAAGTACCATACTTATATGGCCTTAATTAGCTTGAAAAGCTTAGAAAGTGTTGCAGGTTGTGAACTACATAAAAATTCGATTAAATAAAAACAAAAAAGTCTCTACAGATCCTACGGTCTTCGCGAGTGAAGCAGCGGTTGCTAAACTAGTCTTCAGTATACTCCCTCCTCTAGCCCTACAATGCACCATGCGAATTTTCCATTGATAGAAACAGTTCTGGAAGTCTTCCTCTGTGAACTCCTTGATGACAAGTGCCGCCTTTCTTTCACTGCCTCAGCGGACTGAAATCTTGTTCCTTTCAATACAAATGTGACCTTGGGGAGAAAAAATGAATATCACATGGTGCTAGGCCAGGCGAATGAGGTGGATGGTCTGACAATGGGGTGCCGTACTTGGCTAGAAACATTTTAATGGACAACGCGATGTGAGCCGGTGCGTTGTCTTAACGCAGAACCCGTAACCCATAACGGAACTGATGTTGTCACAGGGTAAGTACGAATGCGCCTAAGAAGAATGACCAATAGTTGTGAAGCATGAAGCCTTATCAGTCGAAAGCGCTATCTCTGTGGAATGTGGTACTTTGTGTTAATGCAGAACTCATGACTTGTTCCACAATTCGGGTAGGATTTATTTTCTCACAGAGTTGAGCAAGATCCTCAAGGTAGCAATGCTGATTAATAGTTTGACCTTCAGGAACCCTGTCCATCAAGACCGAAAAATCATCGCTTTGTGTCTTGATTCTCGTATTCGAGCTTTTTTCTCTCTCGATGAAGCTGGTCTCTTCCATTGTGTGGATTGCCGGTTAGTTTCTGGATCATAAGAGAAAAACTAAGATTTGTCACATGTTACCACTCCTTCCAACAAATTAGGATCATTTTCAATGGTATTCAAAATGCCAGTACAAACATTCTCACGAGCTTCTTTTTGTTCGATCGTGAGAATCTACGGCAGAAGTTTCCCACACACTTTTCTCTTGTTAAACTCGTTGTGCAACATTGGCATTACGCATTATTTGTCAATTCCTAAAGTTTCAGCAATCGATCGAATACTCAACCGACTGTCACACTGAATCAGATTTCCTACTTTTCGAGATTTTCATCCGTTTTTAACGTTGAAGGGCGTCCCGGGAGTGAGTCATCTTCAACGTTTTGTCGCCCGTGTTTGAAACGCTTGGACCACACGAAAATTCGCGTACCTGATAAGCAGTTTTCGCTACACACTTCTTTTTAGTAAAATATAGCTTTCAGTAGCAGTTTTTTTAACTTCACGACAAATTGTTAATCTGTTACTACACTAAGCATTTTTCCGGCAAAACAATATAGCAGGTCCTACACAAACGAAGGCCATGACCACACTGATTTGCCTACAGTCACCACAGATGGCGCTTTCGACTGAGAAGGCTCACGCTTCGTAATTATTGGTCGTTCATATTTGACGCATTCGTACTTAATTTGTGACAATATTAGTCCTTTATTTTATAGCCATACCTAATAATACAGGGTGATTCAAAAAGAATACCACAACTTTAGGAATTTAAAACTCTGCAAAAGGCAGAGCTAAGCACTATCTGTCGGCGAATTAAGGGAGCTATAAAGTTTCATTTAGTTGTACATTTGTTCGCTTGAGGCGCTGTTGACTAGGCGTCAGAGTCAGTTGATGCTAAGATGGCGACCGCTCAACAGAAAGCTTTTTGTGTTATTGAGTACGGCAGAAGTGAATCGACGACAATTGTTCAGCGTGCATTTCGAACGAAGTATGGTGTTAAACCTCCTGATAGGTGGTGTATTAAACGTTGGTATAAACAGTTTACAGAGAATGGGTGTTTGTGCAAAGGGAAAAGTTCTGGATGGCCGAGAACGAGTGATGAAAATGTAGCACGCATCCAGCAAGCATTTGTTCGCAGCCCAGGAAAATCGACTCGCAGAGCTAGCAGAGAGCTGCAAATTCCACAATCAACTGTATGGAGAGTCCTACGAAAAAGGTTAGTTATGAAACCTTATCGTCTGAAATTGGTTCAAGCACTGTCTGCAGCTGATAAGATTAAACGAATCGATTTCTGTGATTTTATTCTTGCTCAAATGGAAACAGATGAATCTTTCGTTTCAAAGATTGTGTTTAGTGATGAAGCAACTTTCCACACTAACGGGAAAGTCAACCGTCACAATGTCTGTATATGGGGCACTGAGAATCCGCGGGAAACAACTCAGTATGAACGTGACTCGCCTAAGGTGAACGTTTTCTGTGCCATTTCAGCCAATAAAGTTTTTCGTCCCTTTTTCTTCGAAGGTGCTACTGTAACTGGACTACAGTATCTGGAGATGTTAGAGAACTGGATGTTCCCTCAGCTCGAAAAAGAAGCACAACAATTCATATTTCAGCAGGATGGAGCGCCACCACATTGGCACTTATCTGTCCGTAACTACCTGAACGTCAACTACCCGAGGTGATGGATCGGCCGCCAGGCAGCCCGTGACAGAGCACTTCATCACTGGCCTCCAAGAAGCCCTGATCTTACCCCCAGCGATTTTTTCTTATGGGGGTATGTTAAGGATATGGTGTTTCGGCCACCTCTCCCAGCCACCATTGATGATTTGAAACGAGAAATAACAGCAGCTATCCAAACTGTTACGCCTGATACGCTACAGAGAGTGTGGAACGAGTTGGAGTATCGGGTTGATATTGCTCGAGTGTCTGGAGGGGGCCATATTGAACATCTCTGAACTTGTTTTTGAGTGAAAAAAAAACCTTTTTAAATACTCTTTGTAATGATGTATAACAGAAGGTTATATTATGTTTCTTTCATTAAATACACATTTTTAAAGTTGTGGTATTCTTTTTGAATCACCCTGTATAATACCAAATAGATGATAGCCTGTTTCGGTTGATTAGCATCTACCCTCACGTCATACCTGCATTATTAGTGGTACCTAATTACAGAGTTAGTCACAACAATATCGTTACTAGGAGTAAGTTGCCAATATCCAAAGGCTAAGCAGAACATGACTGTTAGCGTACAAAAGCAGTGAGAAATCAGTATAAGCTAGTACACTGGGCCCTTCTTCCACCAGTCTTTGGTTATCAACATATTACGCTTAATAAGGATATTGCTGTAGTTAACGCTGCACTTACTTATCAATTGCAGGGTAAGCATTATCTAAGGGTGGTTGCTAGTCAATCGAAACCGACTGTCATCTAATTATTATTGCAATATATTCCGTTCAAGACAGCTGAAATTTTATAATAATTAGTATAGATTGCTGTGTCTCCCCCACTGGACGATGTCGGATCTTACAAATCATCCCGATATTTGCCTCGAACGATTTGGGAAAACGATATGTAGTTGGGCCGGACGCGGATTTTAACCACTGTCCTGCTGAAAACGAGTCCATTGTGTTAACAACTGCACTATCTCTGTCACTAACATTGATGAAAACTGATAAATAGTGGGCTTTGCGATATTTACTTACAAGAACTAGATGCAAAATAGTAAATTTACATATTACGGCGTTTGGAAAAATATTGCATTAAAGTATGCTATAACTGTATGGCGAAGTTTTAAAGAAAAACAAACAGAAATAGCAGAATTACTGTTAAAGCTGGCAGCAAATAGCGTAATGTTATCAACTGCAGTGATGGAGTGGAACTTAACAGCATTCATTCCGAACCACGTAGTACATAATCAGAGCATAACACGAGGTGTTTCCAAGGACATAAAAATCAATTAGCAAAAATGGACAGCACCAGTTACGTATTGGAGCACATACGCTCATTAAAACAATCAAATTATAAATAGAATAAAAGTAAAATTGCTAACAATTTATTCCAATTTTTGATGAACATACGCCTTGTTTTGGAAGCAGTGAGCGACAAACAACATACGAACAAGCAGGTAGAATTTATTATAGCTGTGCGAGGTTTCGGGTATTGATGCAACCGTTGCCTGGAGAAGTACTGTGGAATTCAAACCAGACGTCGAAATTGATCATTGATTTAGTGCTGTTTATTTCCTGCGTAGCGTTCTCTTGGAAACCACGTGCTCTCTCTTTAAAGAGAATTCATTTAATTTTCAGGTCTCTCTATCTTTTTGCAATGTGAGACTACTGGGAATCTTTTTAACCATAGATGTCCTCTATATCATCAGTAGGGAAGCCAAGCGAAACCTACTCTACTTCGACGTGAACCAGGCTGCAATTAAAGTCACCAATCTACGTTTCGGGAGAAAGTTTTCACACGAAATGAAAGGTTGTCCTCAATTAATATATTCTGAAACTTAGGTGAACAAGTTTCGCTGCCAAGCCCGTGCTAGACTTAACACAGTCACTCAAAATTTCGTTCACTCACGTTAGCAAGTTTATGGTGTTGCATTTTCCGAAAACGTAATAGCTACAAAAATACTGATTGTTTTTGATTGCGAATGCTCGCCAAATATTAAGTCTGTCGGTACCAAATACCGTCACAGTCTTTAGCCACCGACATGCTCAATACGCCACGCGGAATTTATGTCTTTTCTTGTCATAAATTCACTTAAAAATTCCGAAATTTCTACACACCCTTTGGAATAATTATGCCGTCACTTTACAACACTTTTGATGTATGAAACACTGCTAGATCCGGCAACTTATCATTGCTATCGGAACTACTACTACACACGTCCGAAGTGTTTCATGGCTAGGCTCCGACTCCTCCCTAGAATACTCTAAGTCTTCTCTACCCGCAGAGAAAGGCGCGTGAAGAATATTGCTTTACCATTGGTCAGTTTACTCAACAGCCAATAGCAAACAACATTCTCCCGCGTCAATCCGCGCTTTTCATTAGTAACCAATCGCAAAATAGTAAACCCAACGACTGCACTTTTTACCGACGTAATTATCTAATATGCTGAAGTTTTGTTTATGCATAAAGTTATTTACTATTGTTATTCATACCTGAATTAACTTCCCCTTTCCCATAAACTTACCTTACAAATCTATTCTGCAAAAATCCCCTTTGTCCACATCCATACTTCTTCGAAATGTTCCCACACTAAATCCCATTACATAACTCGTTAAACAACTATCTTCATATTAACCTTAAACCACACTCACGCATCATTCATACTGCTAAAACACATTTATAACATTTTACCTACACAAAAAGACATAATAACACTTTATGAAAATACTAGAACGGTTTATGAGAAAGATTCAATTACTTTAGTGCACTCTAGTGGGCACAATCGAAACTAAATCAGTCCCCCTATCCAATACTGTCCTCTATCGGCTGATGCATAAACTACGCGCGCGTCCAGTCTCGCGTCACCATCTGTCACTCTCCAGCTCTGAGACACATCTCCCACGTAACCGCCTCCAAGGCAAGATCGGTATACGGCGCTACGCCTCACCGCAACAGACATTCTCTGCCCCGTCTGTGGATGGTACACATTCGCAACAGGTCTTCCTGAATGAAGGCCATTGTGAGGTTATCCCCTGCAGTATTAATGGCCAGTGAATAATTTCTCCATTCGTCTCACCTCTTTCCTTTTCGGGTCCTGTAGCGATGGCGTGTTGGATGCGGCATATCGTTCGTGTACGCCCATTCACTCAACATTCAGGGGCAGGTATTACGTGTCAGCGGAGGCAAATTTGCTCTTGTGTACCACCTCGGTGTGTGCAAGGGGCGCCTCGAACAAAAGGTAAATAATGCGTAGCCGCGAGCCCCTCCGACACGGCGCGGCAGGTAGCCGCTGTTTGCACAGTATTACGGTGTACGGCTCGACATACAACACCGAACACGTGTGCAGGCCCGCCGAGCGCTCCGTTTACAAGCGCTGCTACGACACCGGATGCCTGAGGTCTGCGTCTTAATCTGCGCTTACGCAGACCAACTTCCTGTACGGGGAAAACCGCTGAATTCTTATCCATTTTCGGACCATCTGAGGGAGAAACGAATGTGAGGAAGGCTAATGTATAAGTGAATTGCTTCGTAACACATACGTCCTCCTCTCACTAAAGATTTAATCATTCTTCGAAACTCCGCGATCCCTCAAAAATGGTTCAAATGGCTCTGAGCACTATGGGACTTAACTTCTAAGGTCATCAGTCCCCTAGAACTTAGAATTACTTAAACCTAACAAACCTAAGGACATCACACACATCCATGCCCGAGGCAGGATTCGAGCCTGCGACCGTAGCGGTCGCGAGGTTCCAGACTGTAGCTCCTAGAACCGCTCGGCCACCTCGGCCGGGGTGAGCCCTCAGTTATACTTACCACATCTGTATGTCACCACGTCAGGGGCCTCAAGTGGTACTTATTATTCAGATTAAGGTTTATGATAATCCGAGAAAGAAATACACTCCTGGAAATGGAAAAAAGAACACATTGACACCGGTGTGTCAGACCCACCATACTTGCTCCGGACACTGCGAGAGGGCTGTACAAGCAATGATCACACGCACGGCACAGCGGACACACCAGGAACCGCGGTGTTGGCCGTCGAATGGCGCTAGCTGCGCAGCATTTGTGCACCGCCGCCGTCAGTGTCAGCCAGTTTGCCGTGGCATACGGAGCTCCATCGCAGTCTTTAACACTGGTAGCATGCCGCGACAGCGTGGACGTGAACCGTATGTGCAGTTGACGGACTTTGAGCGAGGGCGTATAGTGGGCATGCGGGAGGTCGGGTGGACGTACTGCCGAATTGCTCAACACGTGGGGCGTGAGGTCTCCACAGTACATCGATGTTGTCGCAAGTGGTCGGCGGAAGGTGCACGTGCCCGTCGACCTGGGACCGGACCGCAGCGACGCACGGATGCACGCCAAGACCGTAGGATCCTACGCAGTGCCGTAGGGGACCGCACCGCCACTTCCCAGCAAATTAGGGACACTGTTGCTCCTGGGGTATCGGCGAGGACCATTCGCAACCGTCTCCATGAAGCTGCGCTACGGTCCCGCACACCGTTAGGCCGTCTTCCGCTCACGCCCCAACATCGTGCAGCCCGCCTCCAGTGGTGTCGCGACAGGCGTGAATGGAGGGACGAATGGAGACGTGTCGTCTTCAGCGATGAGAGTCGCTTCTGCCTTGGTGCCAATGATGGTCGTATGCGTGTTTGGCGCCGTGCAGGTGAGCGCCACAATCACGACTGCATACGACCGAGGCACACAGGGCCAACACCCGGCATCATGGTGTGGGGAGCGATCTCCTACACTGGCCGTACACCACTGGTGATCGTCGAGGGGACACTGAATAGTGCACGGTACATCCAAACCGTCATCGAACCCATCGTTCTACCATTCCTAGACCGGCAAGGGAACTTGCTGTTCCAACAGGACAATGCACGTCCGCATGTATCCCGTGCCACCCAACGTGCTCTAGAAGGTGTAAGTCAACTACCCTGGCCAGCAAGATCTCCGGATCTGTCCCCCATTGAGCATGTTTGGGACTGGATGAAGCGTCGTCTCACGCGGTCTGCACGTCCAGCACGAACGCTGGTCCAACTGAGGCGCCACGTGGAAATGGCATGGCAAGCCGTTCCACAGGACTACATCCAGCATCTCTACGATCGTCTCCATGGGAGAATAGCAGCCTGCATTGCTGCGAAAGGTGGATATACACTGTACTAGTGCCGACATTGTGCATGCTCTGTTGCCTGTGTCTATGTGCCTGTGGTTCTGTCAGTGTGATCATGTGATGTATCTGACCCCAGGAATGTGTCAATAAAGTTTCCCCTTCCTGGGACAATGAATTCACGGTGTTCTTATTTCAATTTCCAGGAGTGTACGTTCAATCACGACGGTCTTTCCGATCAGGTCTTCAGATTTGAAGTTACGAAAAACCACCAGCACGTATGAGACGGTCAATTTATTAGAGACATACATCATACACACAGTCTTCGTGTTTTCTAAATATGAAGATCTCGATTTCCTTGATGTATGACCAGCTTATTATTCGGAAACTAAGTACATCTACACTTACATGACTACTCTGCATTTAACACTTAAATGCCTGGTAGAGGGCTCATCGAACCAATTTCACTCTATTTTTCTACCGTTCCACTCTCTAACAGAACGCGAGAAAAAGGAACACTTAAATTCTTCCATGCGAGCCGTGATTTCTCTATTTTTATCACAATGACCATTTCTCTCTATGTATGTGGGTATATATTGAGATTACAAAACTGACCACAAGCTAAACTGTAGCGCTATGACGTATCTTTCAATCACTTTTATCTATCTGCCGGTTAGCCGGGCAGTAATGCAGCTGCTTCCGTTCCTGGAATAGCACAGGCGATAACAGCGTTCCTTCGTCAATTATTTTTACGAGCTCCAAACAGTAGCTAGTTATTCTCCGCTACCTGTGTTGTTAATACTTTAATGCTTACATTTCTTGCAAGTTTGTGGGCTTACTAGCTGCAGTATAGCATTTTAGTAACTATGTAGTATCGAGTTCTCCCGTCTTTATGGATAGTGACTGTGATTGCTGTGTTTGGATGCGAGCTGAGTTGGTAAACTTCGCTCACAGTTCCTTGTGGTGTTGGATTTGGTTACAGAGCTTGAGGCTGCTGTGAACTGGCATCGATGTGGCCGACTGCACGGAGTAGCCGCGCGGTCTTGTCACGGTATGGGCGGCTGCCCCCGTCGGAGGTTCGAGTCCTCCCTCGGGCATGGGTGTGTGCGTTGTCCTTAGCGTAAGTTAGATTAAGTAATGCGTCAGCTGTTTGGTCCCATAAGACCTTACCGCAAATTTTTGTGGTGGACTGGGCATGGGGGCCGCCCGCTGTGGCCGAGCGGTTTTACGATCTTCAGTCCGGAACCGCGCTGCTGCTACGGTAGCAGGTTCGAATCGTGCCTCAGGCGTGGATGTATGTGATGTCTTTAGGTTACTTAGGTTTAAGTAGTTCTAAGTCTAGGTGAGTGATGGCCTCAGATGTTAAGTCCCATAGAGCCATTTGAACCATTTTGGGCATGGCGATCTCAGGGACGTCCACCAAGTTTGTGTCCCCCGATCGGTTACTGCCCGCACTGAGGTTCACCGCTCACCATTTGTCAAGTGGGAGGTAGTCCGAAGGCGTAGCAGGCAGCGAAAGAATTTCCGGGAGGGGATCGAAAGACGTTCCCAGTTCGTCTGACAAACAGGTGTAAGGTGATATCCGTGGTTGATAAAGATGTTGAGCCAGGTGCGGTCGTTTGCCCTTTTTCAGAGGAGGCCTCTCAGCGTGTTACGGAGGGTGGAATTGCTGGTAACTGGGAACTCCAACGCTAAGTGTATAATGATGCTCCTTAGCGACATGGCTGTTAAGGAGGGGAAGAAATCCACTGTGCACTTTGTATGCTTACGGGAGGGATTAATTCAAGATGTCGAGCAGGTCCTTCTCGTTGTCATGAAACGTACGGGCTGCAGCCAACTGTAGGGGGTGGCTCATGTCGGTACTAATGCTGTGTGCCCCTTTGTATCTGAAGAGATGAAAACACCTACAGGCGTCCTTATGATTTATTTTATATTATCGCTACCAGTTTCAACGCTTCATTGCGTCATCTTCAGGCTGTTTTGATGCAATGAAGCATTGGAACTGGTAGCGACAAATTAAAAATAAAATCATAAGGACGATTGTAGGTGTTTTCATTTTTTGTCACGATATTAAACGGCCGTCGTCCCAGAGACCTTCTGATAAAAGGATGGACATAGAAAAGATATTCTTTCTGGTTTCCGGTGGCAAGCTGAACTGGTAGAGGTTGCCAGTCTTGCCTGTGAGATGAAGGCAGAGCTTACTATCTGTAGCATCGTCAACAGGACCGATTGTGTCCTGTGGTACAGAGCCGAGTGGAGGGTCTGAATCAGAGGCTCAGATGGATCTGCGACTGTGTAGGCTGCAAATTCCTCGACTTGCGCCGTAGGGTGGAGGGTTTCCGGGTTCCGCTTAATACGTCGGGTGTGCACTACACACAGCAAGTGGCTGCACGGGTAGCGGGACTGTGTGAAATGGACTAGGCGGTTTTTTAGGTTTGCGGGTTTCGGGAAACAACAAAGGGGTTTCAGTGACAAATGGTACACGTCAAGAAATGACCAAGGAACCACAAGTATTATAGTAGTAAACTGTCGTAGCTGTTTTGGGAAAGAATCAGAGCACCAGGCGCTTATAGAAAGCACTAAAGTACAAATCGTTGTGGGTACTGAAAGCTGGCTAAAACTAGAAATAAATTCAGCCGAAATTTTTGTAAATGATCTAACGGCGTTCGGAATGGATAAATTAACTACAGTTGGTTGTGGCGTTTTTGTTGCTGTTCGAAGTAATCAATCTTGTGCCGATATTAAAGAAGGTAATTCCTGTGAGCTAGTGTGGGCACAGACCATACTTGACAACCCAAATAAATTAATAATTGTTTCCTTTCACCGATCTCCTGTCCGTCACGATAGCTGGGTGGTCATCGCGGCGGTCTGTCATGCCAAGGGGCCCGTGTTCGATTTCAGGATGGGTCGGAGATTTTCTCCACTCAGGGGCTGGGTGTTGTGTTGTCCTCATTATTATTTCATCATCATCATCATCATCATCAGTGGAAGGCAACGGGAAACCACCACTGGAATCACTTTCCTAGACGCTCATGCGGCGGACCTCTCTGACGTGGCTTTCCCGATGACAAGGCAGAACACAAAGTGTTTTTTTCTTTTTTTTTTTACCGATCTCTCTACTCGGGTTATGCATTTGCTGAACAGCTGAAAGAAGACTTGAGTCTCATATCAGATAGGTGCCCCACGCAAATAATTATACTTGTTGGTCACTTCAACCTACCCTTGATAAGATGGCGAAAATACGTGTTTAAACTCGATCGTAGATATAAGGCATAGTCCGAAATCGTACTAAATGCATTCTCCGAATATTGTTTTGAACAGTTAGTTCAGGGGCCCACTCAAAGGGTAAATGGTTGCGTAAACATATTCTGTTTCTTAGCAACAAATAATCCCGAGCATATATAGAGCATTGCGACGGATGCAGGAATTAGTGGCTACAAATCCTTGTAGCGAGACTAAAAACCGTCCCGTAACATCCAGACCCACCAAACACAAACGCAAAATATGTTTATTTAAGAAATCAGACAAACAGCCGCCATTCCTTACGAAATAACTATGAAACTACCAGATGTGGCACAAATTTAAAGAAATGGTAGCGGCAGCAATGCAGAATTTACACCATATAATTTAATATGAGACGGAACTGACCCCCATATGGTACAAAAAATCGGTCAGAACACTGTTGCAGAAGCAACGAAAAAAGCATGACAAATTTGAGGAAAACACTCTCTCCAAGATTGGCGAAGTTTTAAAACAGATTGAAATTTAGCGCGAACTTCAATGCGATACGCTGTTAATAGCTACCACAACGAAACTCTGTCTCGAAATCTGGCAGAAAATCCAGAGAGATTCTGGTCATATGTGAAGTACACAATTGAGAACACACAATCAAAACATTCACTGCAGGATATCGATGGTAATGTTACTGACTACAGCGCCACTAAATCGGAGCTCTAAATACAATTTTCCAAACTTCTTTCACCAAAGAAGACGAAATAAATATTCCAGAATTAGAATCTAGAGCTGCTGGCAACATGAGTACCGTGGAAGTAGATGTCCTCGGCTTAAATCACTTGATAAAGGCAAGTCATCCGGCCCTTATTGTATACCAGTTAGATTCCTTTCGGAGTATACTGACAGAATAGCTCCTTATACAATAGCTAGATACAACAGTTCGCTCCTCAAAATTACGTACCTGAAGACTGGTAAGTTGCACAGGTGACATCGATACTCAAGAAAGGAAGTAGGAGCAATCCAACGAATGACAGACCCTTGTCATTAACATCTATTTGCAGTAAGATTTTGGAACATGTACAGTGTTCAAACATCGTTCGTTACCTCGAGGAAAACAATCTGTTGACACATTGTCGACACGGATTCAGAAAATATCGTTCCTGTGAAACACGTCTAGCTCTTTATTCTCTAGGAGTAATACGAGCTGTCGACAGAGGATCTCACATTGGCTGGTTCAAATGGCTCTGAGCACTATGGGACTGAACATCTATGGTCATCAGTCCCCTAGAACTTAGAACTACTTAAACCTAACTAACCTAAGGACAGCACACAACACCCAGCCATCACGAGGCAGAGAAAATCCCTGACCCCGCCGGGAATCGAACCCGGGAACCCGGGCGTGGGAGATCTCACATTGATTCCAGTGTTTCTAGATTTCTAAAAGGCTTTTGATACTGTTTCTTACAAGCGGCTCATAATCAAACTGCGGGCCTATGGAATATCGTCTTAGTTGTGCGACGGGATTTGTGATTTCGTATCAGAGCGATCACAGTTCGCAGTAACTGACGGAAAGTCACCGAGTAAGACAGAAGTGACATCTGGCATCCCCCAAGGAAGTATTGTAGAGCCTCTGTTCCTCCTAATCTATATAAATGATTCAATAGACAGTCTGAGCAACAGTCTTACATTGCCTGCAGGTGACGCTGTCATTTACCATCTATTAAAGTCATCCGCAGATCAAAACGAGTTGCAAAATGATTTAAACACGATATCTGAGTAGTGCGAAAAATGTCAATTTTCTCTTAGTAAGGAAAAATGCGAGGTCGTCGACATGAGTACTAAAAAGAATCCGTTAGGTATTGGTTACACGAAAAATAACACAAATGTAAATACTGTCAATCCAACTAAATGCCTAGGAATTACAATTACGGACAACTTCACTTGGAACCATCACATAGATAGTGTTGTGGGGAAGGCAAACCAAGGTTGGCATTTCATTGGCAAAACACTTAGAAGATGCAAGAAATCTACTAAAGATACTCCCTACACTACGATTGTCCGTCCTCTGCTTAAGTACCGCTATGCAGTATAGGATCCTTACCAGACAGGATTGACGGAGGACATCGAAAAATTTCAAAGAAGAGCAGCTCGTTTTTTTATTATTGCGATGTGGGAGAGCGAATATCACGGACATGATACGCGAATTATGGTGGCACTCATTAACACGAAGCCGTCTTTCGTAGCGGCGATATCTTTTCACGAAACTTCAATCACCTAATTTCTCCTCTGAGTATGAAAATGTTTTATTGTTGCCAGCCTACATAGGGAGAAATGGCCATCGGATTAAAACAAGAGGAATCAGAGCTAGGACAGAAATATTTCAGTGTTCATTTTCCCTACACACTCTTAGAGAGTGGAACTGTAGAAAAATAGTTTGAAGGTGTTTCGAAGAACCGTATGGTTTGAATTACAAAAACTGGTTCAAATGGCTCTGAGCACTATGGGACTTAACATCTGATGTCATCAGTCCCCTAGAACTTAGAATTACTTAAACCTAACTAACCTAAGGACATCACACATATCCATGCCCGAGGCAGGATTCTAACCTGTGACCGTAGCGGTCGCGCGGTTCCGGACTGAAGCACCTAGAACCGCTCTGCCATTAGAATTGCAGATCAGTGAAGTAGATATAGATGATGAACGCAGACTCCAATCTCCAACGCTCTCCTACGAATGCGTAAAGTGAATTTATATCCAACGTAATTAAAAACTGGAAATATGTAAAGTTGAAATGTGCACTGCATAGACAATTTGGCAATAAAGAAATATGTTTTGTATGTATTCGGGGTTTGTTCTGTATTTATATTTTATGTAAATTTTGTTTATGTGCGACGTAACAAGGAGAATACACTATATCCCAATTACCACATAAAGATAACAATGAGGCGTTCGATGTCAGTTTGTTTCCAACGAAACAGGACAGCGGCGTCGAACAAAACATAAAATAAAATAAATAAATAAACATAAAATAAAAATTCGCTGCATAGTAAGCGCTGCAGCTAGCTGCAGCCATTTGACGGTTAGAATTCATGTCACCCACTCAAATCACATGAATTTACAAAATTACCCTGTTTTAAAAACGCAAATGTTGTACTGTATCTTTTACATGCCTCTGGGGATGTGCTATCGGAGGAGTAATCGTTTGACCCAGATTTCAATGTGGAGGGTGGTTTTACGTAGTTTAATCGCTGTAGCTGCTGATATACCAGCGGGTCTGATATACCTGCTGGCTGAAATGCTTTTCGTAAGATGGCGCGAACTATACGAGAGCTGGGATGCTCCTCTCGTCGGGTGCCTTAGTGAGATCTTATGGTTTCTTCCAAATTGGAGAATGTTTTCATGGGAAAAGAATTCAATTTCCCGTGACGTCATTGGAATTTCTCTTGCCTTTAGTTTACCAAAATTAGTTACGAGTGTGGCTCCGGTATGCGATAGTAGATTAAAGAGTTATTATTAACTATAGAGAGCGGTTAGTCCGCCGCTCGTTGTCTCGCGGTAGCGTTCTCGCTTTCCGAGCACGGGGTCCCGGTTTCGATTCCCGGCGAGGTTAGGGATTTTCACCTGCCCCGAGATGACTGAGTGTTGTTGTGTCGTCTTTATCTTCGTCATTCATCCCCATTACGGTCGGAGAAAGGCAACCGCAAACCATTTCCATTAGGACCTTGCCTAGTACGGCGGTGCGGGTCTCCCGCATCGTTCCTCTACCCTCTTTCAAGAAGCATGGGTCTTCATTTCCATTTCCACAGAGAGCGGTTGAACCAAGGAGAATAACAGCGGGCAGCAACAAACCAAACATTCGGCAGTTACGTCACAAAGCGGCTGAGGCGCCTAAATGTTGGACAAATCTTAAGAGGTGATGTGCACTGTCCTTATATATTGTCGGAAGTACCAGATCCTATTTTTTTTATCCCCACCGAATCCTGGTATTAGTCCAGTGACTGAAACATAAAAGGCCATAGAACGTAAAGTCATTATGAGATGAACTGAGTGCAGTCTTCATTTATATGTAGTCTAGGATGTCGGTGAACGATAAATTGTGATCAGAGACATAAAGATGGGAAGTGTTTATTTGCAATACATTTTGAACCATACGTGCTCTTAGCAGCACAGTTTATTATTCTGCAAACCTTTTATGTTAACAATTAAGTTACCAAATCTAATAAAGTTAAAATATGTATGTTTTTGTGTGAAAATTCTGAGGGAACTGTCACACAAACTGTATGGAAAACCTTATTTAGTATCCGTGAGATAGAGATGCTACTCCCATTGACTTCCTGGATGTGTTGTCTCTAGATCGTTGCAGTGGACAAACGTACAGCTTACGTACACTATGCATCCGAAGACACAGCAGCATTATTAATACCTTTTTTCCCGACTGCTTCAAGATGCACTCTGAAGATGTTCCGTTTTCACTCTTACACCCGGATGTTCCATTGAGTTAAGAGTTTGTTTTAGTCTCACTACTTACACTACAATATATATATATATATATATACTTAGGGGGGAGGGGAAGAATACAAGCCGGCCAGCGTGGCCGAGCGGTTCTAGTCGCCTCAGTCTGGAACCGCGCGACCGCTACGGTCGCAGGTTCGAATCCTGCCTCGGGCATGGATGTGTGTGATGTCCTTAGGTTAGTTAGATTTAAGTAGTTCTAAGTCCTGGGGGACTGATGACCTCAGATGTTAAGTCCCATAGTGCTCAGAGCCATTTGAACCATTTTTTGAAGAATACGAGAATTATTTTCGTACCTCACTGAGGAAGTTTGATATTGCTGTGTTAGTACTGAGACTAAAATAAACAATATATGCACAGAAATTGAAATTATTACGAATCTCATCTAACAGGGACTTTATTGGCTGTAAATTAAGGGAAAGCAACTACGAGGTGAAACGGATAGATAGCGGTGTACGACTATACGTTTCATTTTTATGAAGAAGGATAACAGAATTACATCCCGGGCAGAATCTGTTAAGAAATCTGGAAATGGATCGTCTTCCAAGTATTTCTGTAGCCTGTGGCTGTATTGGATTTGCACCAATGTGATTACTCGAGAACTGTGGATGAAATCAAGCAATAAGTCTTTGGTTAGCACGGGGGCCTTCGATCGACTTATACACGTAATATAAATGTCAAAAAGCACGACTCAAGGGCCACTGCAACAAGGAAGATAGCCACGCTGGGATGAGCTCAGAGGCGCCACGCGAGTATCAGGGCATCGGCAACACATGGCGGCAACGTTGTGTCTCAGTGATTGACGGACACTGAGACTATGAGAAATATCATGTCTGCAAAAGGGAGGACGTAAACTGTTGGTTTCGCACAGCGGCTGGGAAAATCTGGCGCGCGATAGCCGTTGGCTGTGGTCCAAAACAAGAAAAATTCTAGAGTAATTGAGGCAGTCATAATATGCTTTGATTACATTCCCCACTCTGGCGCACCTAATACCGTTATGAATGTACATTACTGCCTTAAGCTTTAATTAACTTTCCAAAATGGACCACACAGTGGCATCACTACATAAAACAGCTTCTCGATGTCACGCTAACAACAAACTGGTGACTACAACACTTTAGTCACATCAACGAATTGTCCATAAATACTGTCGAGCGAAGATATGCAAAATTATATAGTCCTCTTGTCAGCAGGTCCACTCACAGAGAATATCTGCCTTGTCCAAAGAAGACTGGATAAATTTTGTCAAGAACTTATCAGTGTGTTTCAATCAACCAGATGGTTATAAGTAACGTACAGCTACACACGGAGGTCCAGTGTGGGCTGTAATTATTGTATGGCATTGAAACTTAGTAGATATTCTAATACAAGTGGCTCGCAAGGTGTGAAATAACGCCGAGTGTGTTTTACGGCACGGCGAGCAGTGGGGTGGATGATAACATGGACTGAGCGTCCACAGGTTGCTACCGGTGGTCTGGTGGAAATCCGCGAGCGTGGGCAAACAAGTGGCTCGCTTGCAGGGCAGTGGGCAAGATGGAGACAACCGCAGGGAGAAACATGGACATAAATAGTAATATTGTGCGAAAAGTGCGGAAAATGCCTTACACATATGCTACGAGAAAACGAGTAACATCAAATGAACTGCGGCGATGAGACGAGGTCACTAAAAATTTAACTTTGTATCTGGACGCAAAATTTAAAATTTTTTTTAATTACTAGATATAGTTCAGCCCGCAGCTCGTGGTCTCGCGGTAGCGTCCTATCATCTCGAGTACGGGGTTCGGGGTTCGATTCCCGACGGGGTCAGGGATTTTCATCTGCCCCGAGATGACTGGGTGTTGGTGTGTTGTCTTCATAATCATCATTCGTCCCCATTGCGCTCGGAAGAAGGTAACGGCAAACCTTGCCTAGTACGGCGATGCGGCTCTCCCGTATCGTTTCCCTATGCTCTGTCAAGTAGCATGGGACTTCATTTCCATTTTCCAGATATAGTTAAGAAAAGTATATAAAATGAACCTAACATGCAATACGTTCTTATGAAACTACTTATGAAAGATACGAGAAAACGTTACTCTTACATTCTCGCAGAAATATGAACAATTATAAACAATTTACTAAATTTATACGTAAATCGTGTTTTAAATACATAGTAATCGTGCTTTAACTTCTTAGTGTGATCTCAGCATGAGTATCCCTGACTCTTATCCAACAAATTGTTTCATTCAACGAAACAAGGTTCAATGTTTTAAGATGTAAGTGTAGTTTTCAGTTTACATTTGAACACATTACAGTGCCAGATATGAAGATGTAAGCACTCAAATGTTTATATCTACTGAAATAAGGTACGGAAGTTTTAATATGAGGTCGCAAACTGCCCATCAAAATTTTATCCGTGCTACAGTGTGTATCTATGTGTGAAATTATTGTTTATAATGGAGCGGTGGTCATGTTGCAAATAGAGGGCGTTCATAATTAAAGTTCCATTTTCAAAACGCTGTAGAAAGAAAACTACTAGTTACACTACTGGCCATTAAAATTGCTACACCAGGAAGAAATGCAGATGATAAACTGGTATTCATTGGACAAATACATTATACTAGAACTGACATGTGATTAATTCTCACGCAGTTTGGGTGCGTAGATCCTGAGAAATCAGTACCCAGAACAACCACCTCTGGCGGTAATAACGGCCTTGATACGCCTGGGCATTGAATCAAACAGAGCTTTGATAGCGTGTACAGGTACAGCTGCCCATGCAGCTTCAACGCGATACCACAGTTCATCAAGAGTAGTGACTGGCGTATTGTGACGAGCCAGTTGCTCGGCCCCATTTACCAGACGTTTTCAATTGGTGAGACGTCTGGCGAATGTACTGGCCAGCGCAGCAGTTGAACATTTTCTACATCCACAAAGGCCCGTACAGGACCTGCAACATGCGGTCGTGCATTACACTGCTGAAATGTAGGGTTTCGCAGGAATCGAATGAAGGGTAGAGCGACGGGTCGTAACACATCTGAAATGTAACGTCCATTGTTCACGGTGCCGTCAATGCGAACAAGAGGTGACCGAGACGTGTAACCAATGGCACCCCATACCATGACGCCGGGTGATACGCCAGTATGGCGACGACGAATACACGCTTCAGCGTCGACATTGGTATACAAACGAACTGAAAACCTAGGTATACAAACCAACTGAAAACCTACAGAGCAAACTCAACATTGCAGGCTTTAAAAAAAAGTTATTGGTGTCCCCAAACCACGTACTCTGACTCAGAGTTGAAATATTAAAAGTTTTGGCTGGCTTCGTTGTCTAGGTGCTGGGATACGTAGTTTCCGCATTACAGGCCAAATACTGCTGAGTCTACAGTATACGACAAGAATACACACATGAATCGAATGGTCGAAGGTTCCTGTCACTCAGCAATTACGAATTTTGAATGTAACATAGAAATTTATAAATTAAAGATTGCAATTAAATAAAAACTCTAGGTACTATTTTAACGATGCCATTTATTACTGCAAACCACTTATTGGTGTCGATGGTCCAGCAATTAAATAAAATATAAGTTGAATAACAGGGTAACAATAGATTCATACTTCACGTAATTAGTTATGAGCAATAACATAGCTCGTAAGATATTAACTTCTAAACGCATACTATGTCTTCACTGTAGAAGCCATGGAAATCTCACAAGTGCACAAGTCGGCACTACGAAATATTTCTATCTTCCTTGACCACGCACAAACTGCTCAACACTCTCCAAGTCTTTTCTGCGACCGTCCTTCGCGCCTTCCCGTCCAGAACTCCCCGTCCTGTCGACCCAATTCCCGTCCCATACTTCCATTCAGTCTCTCCATTGACTTCGGTAGTCGCCTATCGCAGTAACGAGCGCTGTGATTGGCTAGAGCGCTCCCGCCATGTCTCCAAGCCAATGCACACTCACAAAGATACTGAAACACGTACAAAATACTGGATTTACATTTAAATAACTTGAAATTAAGTAAATATTCCTACAGCTGGACCATAAACGCGGTCTAACACACGTTATTAAATACGTGAACAAATTCAATAAACATATATCAAAGCAATAGAAGCAAAAGTAGGCCAGTAGCCTAATGTCTCTGTGCTTTCTAAAACACAGTACATATTTGACCGATTTCTTCATGAATAGTATATATCGGATATAAACAAAGACATAGATGAATAAACATATATTTATAAGCATTCTGCTACCGTAAGTGTGGAGTACTTATGGACTGACAAGATCAATATCAATCAGCCACTTGGACCTCCAATAACTCATGTACTGTTCAAGTCACATGCCTGTAATTCATACCCATTTAGGTTTACACTAATTACTTTCTAAAGACACATCGATCGACAAATTCGGATGAACCGTTTAGATTTTGGAAATTCGTCGCTGGGTGTTACTTGCATAATTTAGAGTCAGCTACTAAACTTTACACTAATAAAGATATTGACAATCTGATTAGGCCATCAGAATTGTCGTACAAACAATGGTAATATTCATGTTTCTTTTAAGGTATCATGATTACTTTGACTATTATCAATTTCTACATGAGCTGTGAAATGTCTGCCAGTATGATTTCACGAAGTTCGCCATCTTTGGCACTCCCGGCGTACCAATCTCCTCCATCAACACAAAGCACAGTCCTCGACACAACATCAACATGGGATTCCCAGCAACATGGTCATCAAATGAAGTACCTAGCAACTGTCCAAATTCAGGAACTTACCAGAAAGTTTTGCCTCAGCTTCCCACGCACCCCGATATCTTCACATTATAACTAGTTTAGGTACTAGATACCTATTTTCTCACTTCCATTTAATACACCGCAAAAATAACAAAAACACGGTGAGGCGAAACGGAACACCCACAAAACGAAGATCCAGACCCGCAAGTTTCGGCAGCTGTGTTTGTAATAAATTAATTCTGCGGTGAATGCAAGAGAAGAGCCAGAAATGGACACATTGTGCAATAATGAAGTCTCTTTATTGTTGCACTTAGTTTTATAGAAACGACAACCACTTGTCAAATGTCGACCGAAGTCAGCGCTTGGTATCTGTTACGCCTACAAAACTATAAATCACATAAACACACATCTCTCAATGGCTCCGTAAGAGAGAAATAAAACTTTGTACCGGTTACTGCATGAGTGGCCAGCTTCGGCCAGCAGTTAGAACACGTCGTGACGTTGATATGTGCGACACTTGTACGGATACCCTGCAGCCATCGATACGAAACTATCCACAGAGGTGAGAAAAAGTAGGCTGACCAGACGTCCCGGCTTTGGGGGGACAGTTCCCGTTTTCACATAAAATTCCTCGTGTCCCGAGACTATCACTCGGGAAACAATTCTCGCGGTTGTTAATCGAGAAACAAAATGCGTTCAATAATATTTTTAATTTAATTGTATGTTTGTGAAAAACAAATTTTCTAGGTGTAGAATATTATAGAAATACGTATTTCCACAGTATCCCCAATAGGCCTACTGCATTTTGTTTAACTCTTCTTATGCCTAAAGAAAATCAAGAGATACTTTGAAAAGAAAAGCACGTATTACCTAGCCCCCCCCCCCCCCCCCCGCCAATAATTTGCCGACTTTTCCACTTTATGAGCCTCAAGAGCAGTAAAAGCAAAACCAACGGAGGTATACAGGAGCATTTCTCCTAACGAGACTGATACCATATGGAGGCAATTTTGTGAAAAATGTGAGCGATGTGTCGTGTTTTAGCAGTGCTTATTGAATACTGTTTGGCGTGTATGCAAGCTTCTCCTAAGAGTCAGCAGTCAAACGAAACCTTAAATTTCAGTTGTTGTTGTTGTGGTCTTCAGTCCAGAGATTGGTTTGATGCAGCTCTCCATACAGTAAAGCTGCATGCCCTCGGGAAAAATTACGGCTGTAGTTTCCCTTTGCTTTCAACCGTTCGTGGTATCAGCACAGCAAGACCGTTTTGGTTGGTGTTACAAGGCCAGATCAGTCAATCATCCAGACTGTTGCCCCTGCAACTACTGAAAAGGCTGCTGCCCCTCTTCAGGAACCACACGTTTGTCAGGCCTCTCAACAGATACCTCTCCGTTCAGTCTGAAATATATAATTTGTACCTGATTAGTTACTGTTTTTTACGATTAACGAATTGTACTAAGCCGGCCGGTGTGGCCAAGCGGTTCTAGGCGCTACAGTCTGGAACTGCGCGATCGCTACGGTCGCAGGTTCGAATCCTGCCTCGGGCATGGATGTGTGTGTTGTCCTTAGGTTAGTTAGGTTTATGTAGTTCTAAGTATGATCTCAGATGTTAAGTCGCATAGTGCTTAGAGCCATTTGAACCATTTGAAATTGTACTTAAATACCTAGTAAGTGACTAAACGTTGCAGAAAATATATCCTGGCTATTACAATAAAACAGTACGTTTCAGTCTTTTTTATTTTTAAAGAAGAGAATTTTATGTATAATGCCCCTACAAGTTCCACTCAAATTCACAAAGTAAAGATATATTCTTGCTTTGTGTGTCTCAGCTGCTGCATCGTCATAGGCCTGTTATAGACTCCAAAATACACGCGTGTTCAGAAAAAAAAACAGAACACTTTCAACGACTAGAGATAGGACGTTCATAGTCACAGGACGTGTACATTAGTATGTTTTGCAGAAATGATTAGCTTTTGAACCGTGTCGGCCCGTAGGTTGCAGGTCAACACAGATACCGCGGCGCAACACCGCCTACCGGTAAAACGTGCCTGCCGCTCTCTTTGTCGCTACAAACGGAAGGTAATGGAACAGTGTGACTTGAGCAGAGGTGCAGGATGCCTCGCGCGAACCGTATCGTCAAATCAGGACTTTGAAGGAAGGCGTATTATTGGCATAAGGGAATATGACGCACCCATCCGGGAAATTGCTGCTCGTGTGGGGCGAAGTGTTTCAGTAGTGCAACTGGTGTGTACAGAATGGTTCACGGAAGGCCGCAGAACACGGCGAGATGGGTCAGGTCGCACCACCGAGAAAATCAACACATCAGAATGGCATTGCGCGACAGATCTTCGTCCTCCTCGGCTCTTGAGCGTCAGAGGAACAGCGTAACACATCGTACACTATCAGGTGTGATACCGTTTATTGAGGCACGTGTTACGTGCGAATCGTCCACTTCTCCACCTACCTCTGACTAATGTGCAGAAGCATGCTACGTGACAACGGCGTATGGAACAACTTCACTGGGAACAAGAATGGCATCAGATAGTGTTTTCGGACGAATCGAAGTTTGTTTGAAAATGATGGCCGCATGGGCCGGCCGCGGTGGCCTACCGGTTCTAGGCGCGCAGTCCGGAACCACGCGACTGCTACGGTCGCAGGTTCGAATCCTGCCTCGGGCATGGATGTGTGTGATGTCCTTAGGTTGCTTAGGTTTAAGTAGTTCTAAGTTCTAGGGGACTGATGGCCACAGATGTTAAGTCCCATAGTGCTCAGAGCCATTTTTGATGACCGCATTTTGGTTGGCCACAGACAGGAGGAGCGGCATCACAGTGACTGCATTTGCACAAGACGTGCAGCGACAGCTCGAGGCCTTATGGTGTGGGGCGCTGTTGGGTACAGCCACAAATCACAGTTGATTCGTGTCAGGGCACTGTGAGCAGTGTGACCTACGTGAATGACGTCCGGCGACCTGTCTCTATACCCATCTGCACAGCAAGCCAGACACCATTTTTCAGCAAGACAGTGCAAGACCACATGTTACTGCACGATCACGTGCCTTCTTGGTGTCACAGGATGTCAGCCGTTTGTCCTGGTCAGCTAGATCACTAGACCTATCGTCAGTCGAAAATGTTGTGGGATTTGGTGAAATGACGGGTGCAGCGCAGTGACCCAAGGTCAACCAACACAAATGAACTTCGGAGCCAGGTGAATGCAGCATGGATGGCTATACCCCAGGGCGCTGTTCGTGCCTTACACGCGTCGATGCCGTCACGTACGGAACAAGTTATCAGGAGTTGATGGCGGACCCTATGCCTGCTAGGCAACAGGACACATGCTGAACAGAGGTGACTGGAAAACTTATCAGTTCTGCAGAACATACTGAGTACATGTCCTGTGAATTTGAATGTCCTATGTCTAGTCGTTCAAGCTGTTCTGCTTTCTTTGTTAACGTGAGTGTATCACGATAACTGACGAGAAAGGTAGGCGCAAGCGTCGTAATGAAGATAGGTATAAAGTACAAACACAAGTGTCCGGGTTTTTTCTTTTTGAAATCTGGTCAGCCTAACAAAAGGAAAAATGTATCTATTGGCTTGAGAGAGAGAGAGAGAGAGAGAGAAGAGAGAAAAAGAGAGTGACATCTAATGAGGATCTAGAAAATGTAGTACGTGTTGTTTGAACTGAAATATCAGAGATGGAACTAGTAGTAAGGTTAGGAAGATAAAATACTGCCCCAATTTTGCCGGCATCAAAATTTTCTTCCCGAAAAATATCCACAAGGTTTTCGTTTTCCCAGAAGCCCCCCCCCCCCCCCCCCGAAAAAAAACAAAAACAAAATGTATAGTCGTCAGCCATCTAGCGCGGGATCTTTCTTGGTCAGACTTGTGAGAGACCCTAGAACTATCAATAGTTAGACAGGATCGACTAGCGAGTTGCATCTCGGTAGCAACCAGAAAATTTGTGAGTGTTGGCTCGAGGACTTACGGTTCTTCTTTTTTTTCACCACGTGTGTTGGCAGCGAATACTTTGAAGTATTTCATCTTGTGAGCTAGTTCGTGAATTCAGAATACTTTACGTTAGATAAAAGGGACAAAACCGTGAAACACTTCCGCAGTTAATTTTGACAGCGGTTTTAACTTGTTTTATTTTGTTAGCCTACGTGGAAATTTAATTTGAAAAAAAAAGAACGCTGTTTGAACTTTGCAATATTTCCGAGAGTATACTGGAATTTAGACGTTAATTCACATGAGGTACTGCTCAGGTTTTCATTGAACTCTCGTACAGTCGTTGCTCTGATTCAGCGTTAAGCAGATATTACTTTGATTCATTACCATAAAGGCACTAAGAAACTCAATTATATTTAAATCAGAAGCCCTATGAATTGAGGATATTCTTTTTCCACCGCAGAATACTGCCTGTATTTTTAATTCTTGAAGGGTAATTGCAACAAATACCTTTGCTTGTCCCTAGATAGTAGCGTAGCCGAATCATCAAAACCAACCACGCACACAGAAACGCAGGAACAGTGTTTTGACTAATTCAATTTATAATTTGTGCAGTCACACTTGGGAGCTAGAGAGCAAACAAAACAATTTTTGGAACATCATTATTTTCAAATAAGAAGTTCGTACAGCAGTCGTACTGTTGGTCTCGTCCGGGATCAACGATCTTTGTAACACTTTATTTCCAAACTAAGTGCCTATCGTCGCAGATGTTTCATAGTGAGGGGTTGGAAAAGTATTCGAGAGCACAGAGCTTCACATGGCCTAAAATAGCAATTGCTGTACTCAGCAGATTTGTGTTGGCCACAAATTCAACATGTACAAAAATTTCGTACAGAATCGTTTCATGAAAATGAGCTCTGTTCTTTGAATTCTGTCGGAACTTTAACATTTTCCTGTGACATTCAATGATTGTTTTTCTGCGACCAGGCGGATTTTATAAAAGTTTAAACAGTTTAAAGCAGTTTTGTACTTCAATATTTCGTTGCCTTTATTATTCCAAACTGTCTGACGAACTTGTTAAGTATGATACGACACACCGTTGACGACATATGGAAGTTTGGGGTCTGGCCTTGAGTCCTGCTCGGTTAGCCAGATGGAAAGTCGACCGCTCGCTATAACGGGAAAATCCGACTTCGAGTCCCAGTCCAGCACAAATTTTCATTTCCTTCGTTGTCCATGTCCGCAACTGCGAATACATTTCATGTAACTTATTAAGTGTTTCGCACATTGATTTTAATGATTAAAGAACTTCAGTTTCTGCTGTGACTTTTAGTGAGATTTACCAAGGAAATGTTAACGTGTAGCTGTATGAACGTATTTTGAACATGCTGTTGTGTGTAAATTCTCTGTTTGCAATGCGTAACTACATTTTTCCCTGCCGGTTTAACAGTTGTTTAACTGATTTAACATTTAATCTACTTAAGGCCACCATTTACATATTTATGTGCGGATTTCTGGAAAGAATACTTAGATTGAACTTCTAACATTTTGGAGTTCTCCAGATTACTATTTGTTTCACCATTTGCTACACATTTCAGTTACTTTATCTAATATTTTCTAGTTCATTTCGATGATTGTTATTTTACTATCAAGCTTTTTGATGAGCAATTGTTTTGAGCTTAAAAGCGACGGTGGATGACCACTTCCTATAGACTTCAAGCGAGCCATAGCAATGTCTTTCGTCGTGCATTGCCCTCACAAACCTCTCAGGTATCCTTTACAGTTGGAACCGTTCTTGATAAATCTTGTCACCCCGTGACATTACACACTAAGACTAAAAGAAAATAATAACTACGTGTTATAGCAATGAAGATTCAGAATCATTTTACTGGATGGCAGTTATCACTTTGAGACAAATACGGCATTGGCTGCCAGACTTTCATCTTCTTCAGTGAACTTCATACATGGCGGTACTCGGATGGATGGTAAGTGGCATTGCCATTGTGGGATGAACGTGCCGTGGCAAAGAGGGAATCAGCTACTGTGGCAGCAAAGTGCCTAGCAGCTGATGCGCTGTACTGGACCAGGAGAATAGGTCAGGGGTGGACCGGGGGAGTAGTGGCAAAGTCCCTATCGTTTGTCGTCACTTATGCTCACCACCAGTCTTAAGCACTTCCCAGATGACATTTATAGGCTTCACATCATCTGTAGCGCCAAAGTGCTCCCTGTAGGAGTATAACTCTCCCCTAGAATTTTTCTACATTCACCCAGAGAATTCCCTTCTGTAAGACTGACCAGCTTGGATTGTTTGTCCCACTAAACGATTTATTTGTTAACAACATTCGTTGTGCTTGCGTTACAGGCCAAGACCGTTGCTCTCTAAAGATATTCCAATGCTGTATAACCGTTAGTCTACCGATACCTGTAGAAATATACAAACTTTGTGCTCAACCGAGTCATAAATCTTGGAAGCTCCTTAACCTGTGGGTTAATATCTGACCAAGTGGTCGAAACTAGCGATGGGTGTTCTGCCTTGTCTCTCCGGCCACCACAGGAGCGCTGGCGAAGACTCACCGGAAGCTTATAGTTTTGCAACACGTTTTCTTTCCTGTCTCTGAGTCAAGCCTCTTTCTACCCACATGACGTAGTACGTGGAACCGTAAGATTCGAACGGGTCCAAATAAGGTACGTTTTGTTGGTATTCCTCAGCCTTTTAGTGACGACATTAAATTAATCTGTATAGAACAACCTATTTATATTGCATCAAGTTATTTACTTTGCTAGTTTTCTTTTGTTTTCAGTTCAATAATTTCTTTATCTGTTCGGGTAATTTTTCCTTATTTAACTGTATGTGTTTTTCTTCTTACAGTTTTTTTTGTATTGTACTAGATTACGTGTATAATCATTGCTGCTTGACCATCACATTCAAATGATTCATTACTAGGATTTTTATGTTCTGTTGTTCAGACTATTTTATATGATTATTCTTCAATTTTTATTTATTCATGACAGTTTTCGAATCGGATATTTATTACATTACTTTCTTTATAAAATTTATTGTTATGTTTTTACACTGCAAAATTTTCTTATGCTATTTACAAAATCTGCAACGAAATGTATAGGACAATATTTCTGGCAGTGAAGTTATGTTTAGCATGTTTCTCATTGCTCAATAAACAGGATAGTCTACATATGGGGCAGAGAGGGGGGCTGGGAAAGGGGGGGGAGAAGGAGGTAGGGGGGATGGGAGGAGGGAGAGAGAGAGAGAGAGAGAGAGAGAGAGAGAGAGAGAGAGAGAGAGAGAGAGCGGAAAAAATATATATTTTATTACAAATGCTACACAAAACGAAAAATGAGGATAGAAAATCTCTGCCTCCACAAAACTCTTTGGAGACAACAGCAGCCACACTCTGTGGTTTGTTTATATTTTGTAAAGTATGTGGGGGTCGCCATCGGTGGACAAGTGTCTGTTTCACTTGATATTTAACGATACTGGTAACCACACATTATGTTTTCCAGAGCAGTGCCTGCCACAAAAATAAAAACAATGAGTAATACCATCAAATTAATCTTACAATCGTAATATTCTTCCCACATACAGTGCTCACTTTTTCGTCTCTGCATTTGCCACAGATTCACGACCCCCACAATACTCCAAACTAAATTGTATCATCTGATCATGGATCGCCAGGCGATTCGAAACCGAACACGAGTAAATAAAAATTGAAGAAAAAACGACGATCAGTTACAGTAATTTCTGAAACCTTTAACAAAACAGTCGCAGTGTTCCAAATCCAGAATGGGTAAAAGTTTTATTTTATATAAGGTTAGATTAGCTTCAATTTTATTATCTTTAATTATTTTAACTGGCAATTTTAATATACTTGATTTTATAAGATATCAGCGTGATTGTTAATTTATTATTATTTATTTTCCTTTGGTTTTAGCTAGTTTGGCTTCATCTTTGGCTGCAACTAATCACTTCTTGACCGAAACTGAAAAAAAGTCCTTCTTATTAATTGATAGATTATACGACTTCCCTCTATTTGCGATACATCGTAACCGGCCGCTGTGGCCGAGCGGTTCTTGGCGCTTCTTTCCGGAACCGCGCTGCTGCTACGGTCGCAGGTTCGAATCCTGCCTCGGGCATGGATGTGTGCGATGTCCTTGGGTTAGTTAGGTTTAAGTAGTTCTAAGTCTAGGGGACTGATGACCTCAGATGTTGAGTCCCATAGTGCTCAGAGCCATTTGAACCATTTGAATACATCGTAACTGAGCGACACAATGTACCGACACCTCTTTGATCGTAGGAAACACGCCACTGTTCGCTAAAACAGTAGCTGGACTGATAGGTTGTGTAAAATTTTGCATGAGCTGCTGACAGTGTACCAGTACGTGGACAGTACGTGCGACCTGAGACTGGATCTTCCCCTCTGAAGTGGATCGCCAATAGTATGAAACTTCATGGCAGATTAAAATTCTGTGCTACACAGGACTCGAACCCGGAACCTCTCACAGGCGCTGTACTTGTTAACTGTGCTATCCAGGCAAAACTTACACAATTACTTCTGCCAGTACCTGTCTCCTAATTCCTGGAGAAAAAGCTGCGAGGGTGGGTCATGAGTCATGCATGGATAGGTCAGTCTGTAAGAACAGTGCCTGTGGAATGTAAGTTTCTTGGTCGGAGTCCTGACCAGCACAGAGTTTCAGACTGCTACGAAGTTTCAAATGAGATTATGCATTTGTCTGGCATAAAATATCATTCAGATCAGCAAATATACATAATCCGAGCAAAAGTATCCGGCTGCCCCTATTTAATGCGGAAATGACTAGTAGCTGCCACGAGAGGCGAACATACTACTAATAAAAGAGGCGGGGAGAATTGTGTTGCCAGTATACAAGCAGTAACAGGGCAATGACTCGCTCCGGAGAGCTCAGTGACTTCAAACGTGGATGTCTCCCGAGTAACAAATCCATCAGGAACCTTTCAACCTTCTGAAGTTGCCTAGGTCGACTGCCGGTGTTGTGATTGTGAAATGGAAATGGTAAGGTACTGTCAGACCTAAACCAAGAGCTGATGGACCTGATGTTCTGTCAGACAGGGACTGTCGAACACTGCGGGCGGTGGTTGGAAGAAGTGGCGTGAACTGAGTGGGAGGAGTCACTGGTGAGTTCTGTGGGGCTGCCAGCAATCCGGCTAGCACAGTGCGTGCGCGTAGGGAGTTAAGAAGAGCGGATTACAATGATCGAGCAGCCCTCATAAACCACACGTTTCTCTAGTCAGTGCTAAGCAACGCTTAACGTGGTGTAAAGAGCGACGACAGTGGGCAGTGGATGACTGAAAACGAGTGATATGGAGTGATGAATCACGCGCTACCCGTGGGAAACCGATGGAAGGATTTGGGTTTGGTGATGTCAAGAGAACGTAACCTGCCATCATGTGTAGTGCCAACAGAGAAGTATGTAGGAAGTACTGTCACGGCATGGAGGTGTTTTTCGTGGTTAGAGTGTGGACTCCATATTCCGCTTAAGGAAACGCTAAATGCGGAAGGATATGAATACTTTTTACAGCACTGTGTACTGTGTACAGCAGAGGCAAAGTTCGGAACCGATGGCTGTTTCTATCTGCTTGACCATGCACTCTGTCAAAGCAGCATCTGTGAGACAATGGTTTGTGGACAATAAGAAATGGACTGGCCTATCCAGAGTCCCGACTTAAACCCAATGGAACGCCTTTGGGATGAGTCAGAACCTCGACTTCGCTCCAGATTCCAGCGTCCAACTTCAATACCTCCTCTGGTTTCTGCTCTTGAGGAACAATGGGCTGCAATTCCTCCACAGACATTCATAGCTTCAATGAAAGTGTCCCGAGCAGAGTTCAAGCCGTCATAAAGGCCAGTGGCGGACAGGCCCCATATTAACGTCCAGCAATAGGTGTCCAGATACTTTGCTACAACGTACTAGCCCATCGCCGTCACCGATTGAGGTGCTACAATTGTTAACTCATTATAATCTATAGCAGCACAGCTCAAATTTCTGTCTGGACATCTTGATTTAGGTTTCCGACGAATCCTTAAACCATGCTAAGCTGATTCCTTCAAAAATATCTGAAGCCAATTTTCTCCCTCATCCTTGTCTTGTGGAAATAACCTTCCGTTGTATTTGAACCTCTTATTGACGGAACATCAAACTCGCAACATCCTCTCGTTCCCATCCGCATTCGACCACTCTTTCGAAGAAAGCCTAATATTCATTCATTTTATGAAGTTGTTTCTGACTCTGAGAAATGGTGGAGTCGATGCTGAGGCCTTTCGGAGTGTAGAAGGCGATTTCTGGATGTGCTGTTGCAAAAGGAACGTAGAGATTGGTCTTGGTTTTTTAAAATTTTCTCAAGTGGTTGTCATCCATAATGACAGACACAATTATGTTTGCAGCTCGAAGAGCTAGCGGGTAAACGAGCTTGCGTTCTCCGTAGAGGGTGCGTAGTTTTTATTGGTAGGTAATTTCCGAAAGTAGGCGAGTTTTAATGTGACGTGTGTTACCGTTCAGCAGAAGTTTTCTATTCCATTCAGGATATAATAGCTAATTAGAAACATAAACGTGGCGAAGCTTGTTAATGTGGAAATAATTCTAACGCTTCCGTTGAAACTAGAGTAACTGATTAGTGTGATTTTCATATTTTGAATTAATACCATTAATAAGCAATGAAATTGAGAACATGGTACCATGAATATACAAATTCTTCCGCCGATATTTCGGTCGCGTATCTTCCGTACATGCTCGAAGTGGAACAAGTGACTGACGCCACTGTGGTAAGAGCGGCCTCTTTATATCCACCTCAGCTGCACTGCGGCTCCCTGAGCACTCCACAGATGCTGCTCGCCGCCAAAGAGGTACACCTCTCATATTCGCGTCCGCTGTGGAGCGTGGAGAAAGCGGTCAAACGGTCGAGTCCTTTCTCGGTGTATCTGTGTCGACTTGTCTGCGATTTAATTACAGCAAGAGCCGGATTCTACACCTTCTCCAAATTAGAACCACTATCGTGATTTATTGAGTGTTCCACTAAGCGAATCCTCGCGCTTCCTTTAGCACTGGAAGCCAAAACGATGAGATGGAAGCTGAAGTCTATAGAGAGGCCCATATTTATGCAATTTTCTGCTACTGCTGACTTGTCTGACAGAAGCAATTAGATGTACCGTTGAAACTTCCTGGCAGATTAAAACTGTGTGCCCGACCGAGACTCGAACTCGGGACCTTTGCCTTTCGCGGGCAAGTGCTCTACCATCTGAGCTACCCAAGCACGACTCACGGCCGGCCCTCGCAGCTTTACTTCTGCCAGTATCTCGTCTCCTACCTTCCAAACTTTACAGAAGGTCTCCTGCGAACCTTGCAGAACTAGCACTCCTGAAAGGAAGGATACTGCGGAGACATGGCTTAGCCACAGCCTGGGGGATGTTTCCAGAATGAGATTTTCACTCTGCAGCGGAGTGTGCGCTGATATGAAACTTCCTGGCAGATTAAAACTGTGTGCCGGACCGAGACTCGAACTCGGGACCTGTGAGGACGGGGCGTGACTCGTGCTTGGATAGCTCAGTTGGTAGAGCACTTGCCCGCGAAAGGCAAAGGTCCCGAGTTCGAGTGTCGGTCCGGCACACAGTTTTAATCTGCTTCAGTAGTTAGAATCTTTTAGCTGGCAGTATTGGCGCTCACTGTATTGCAGTAGTTCGAGTAACGAAGATTTTTTTGAGGTAAGTGATTCATGGACGGTATAGTTTATTGTTAGTCAGGGCTATTCTTTTGTGGGGATTATTGAAAGTCAGATTGCGTTGCGCTAAAAATATTGTGTGTCAGTTTAGTGATGGTCAGAATAAGTAATGAGAGAAATGTGTGAATACGTTCAGTTTTACTCAGCTGTTTCAGTATCAAATAACGTAGAAGTTTACCAGCACAGTCATTCTTAATTATCCAAGGGGACGTTTCAGCTCCCTTTATCCACTCCGTTATTCATTGATAAAACTTCACCATTAAATAGAAAGTAATATGTCGTGAGTACATGATGAAGCAAAGCAGTGTGAACATTTTGGCTAATAAGGGATAAGGATTTTCGAAATGTGCCTTGGTATCTTATGACGTCAAAATACGAGTAGGAAACTGCACAACTTCATGCCCTAAATGTAGCATATCGCCATGAAAAACTGAAAGTGCGTGTCGACTTCAGATTTTACTGTTTTGACATTCCAAGAAAGTTTTAAGGAATATTTTACGATGTTAAGTGGAGACTATTCGAGCTGTACTGTTTCCTGGCCAGAGCTCGAAACAAAAATCTATGAGAGAGCAGTCAGATTGCTACATGACTAAAATCAGCGTTTGAGGAGTTGGGACTATTCAACTCTTTCTCATTCATCTAGGAGTGGCTACAAACCTCTCCTCTTTCAATAGTGAGATGTGGCAGAAATTAATCCGAGTAGGGTGGATGAAGTTTTAGTCAGAGAATTGTGACCTTTGAGCTGCTTTGGAGTCGTGCCAGCATAGTTCGCTTGTGCTTCCGTTGTATTATAGAGTTATGTGCTGTCAAGGAGGCTTTTCAGTTGTTTGTTGTATATATTCGCTTTTATGTGATGTCAAATGTGCAGCAGCGAGCATCTTCAATTGTCCAGATTTTTCATTGCAGGGTTGGATAAATTTTAAAGTTCAGAATTGCTTAGCACTTATAAGTGCTTTTCAGTGCATAGGCTGAACCAGAACTACATCGACAATCTGTCAGAGTTTGTTCAATGATACTTGCTGAGTATTTAGGTGTAAGGGATGCACGCTCTCTGGCGGCTCGTTACAGAGTAATGATGTATTAATGATTTATTTGGTTTGATAGAGTAGTCACTATTGTTTCTGTGAAAATACCTTCATGACACGGAAAAAGCCTGTAATCTGCAACAAGCGAAACGTAAAACACAAAACAGAGAGTAGTGTAACAATCCTCGGACGCCAAAGTATTGTGACGTCGTTGCCAGCTCTTCGTATGTAAACCTATCTTTAGTACAATGACGTGACGAAAGGCACAGGGTAGCTATATGCACGTATACAGATGGCTGTAGTATCGTGTGCACAAGGTATAAAAGGATATTGCATTGACGGAGCTATCATCTCTACTCAGGTGATACATGTGAGAAGGTTTCCGACGTGATTATGGTCGCACGAAGGTAATTAACAGACTTTGAAAGCGGAATGCTAGTTGGCGCTAGACACATAGGACATTCCATTTTGGAAATCGTTAGGGAAAGCAATATTCTAAGATTCATAGCGTCAAGAGTGTGCCGAGAATACCGTATTTCAGGCATTACCTCCCACCACGGACAAGGCAGTGGCCGGTGGCCTTCGCTTAACGATTGAGAGTAGCGTCGTTTGCTTAGAGTTGTCGCTGTTAACATGCAAGAAACACGGCGTGGAATAACAGCAGAAATCAATGGTGGGGCGTATGACGAACGTGTCCGACAGGACAGTGCGCCAGGATTTGCCGTCAATGGGCTACGGCAGCAGACGATATAAGCGAGTGCCTTTGCTAACAGCGCGACATCACCTACAGCACTTCTCCTGGGCTCGTGATGTGAGTTAGCGAGCACTGCGCTCTCATTTAAACATGTGGCCGAAAGAGCCAGCCTTCAGGAATTGTGAAACGAACCCTGTCGTCCACGGCTGGGTGCCACAAAGGGCGCAGATTCACTACGAAATAGGGAAACTCACACACGTCTATTGTTTATTGCGGCCTAAGCGGTGTAGTGTGCGAGTGAGACACACGAGAACCTACATCATAGGGAAACCCAGTAGAAGCCGTTTGTGGTCGAGGAGACGTAGCAGTGTTAAATATGGCGGACCTAATATCGGCCATAAAGGGAAACATATGTGAAACCTATTTAATTCTTTAGTGATGCAGGGAATGAAGCCACAGTAATTTTAATCTACCAACCTTCATAAATTTTCTCACTGATCCCAATGAAACTTGAATATTGATCATATCTATAATAGTGTAGGATTTACTGTTAAAGTTTTGTAACAAAGACCTGAATGCTAAAAACTGAACGCTTAGGTCGATCTTAACTGTCGACATTTCATATAGAGGCGCATCTTTAAAATGAGAAATGTTGTGAATATCAACTCTGTAATTTTATTTGTTTAAAATATGTAGTAAATTTAAATTATCAGTATTTTCAGTTAGGCATCAGATCATCATTTCCTTCACACAAAACACTTTGAACGATGACAGCATACACCTTACTGAATCATTAGGTAACAGAATATTTGTCGTAAAGTTTACTGCGTAATAGTAACTTTTGCTCTTTATTTATTTATCAGAAAGCACATTAGTTCAAGGCTACTGGCCGTGGCATTCAAAGCTAAGAAGGAAATTATATTGGTTTTATGTAAAAAAAATTTAGCGTTTATTATGTAATGGATATTATTGTTACTTTATTTAGAACGTATAAATGGTAAAACTTTGGTTATTTAAATATGTTAAAATATAAATATAATGTACAATAAGCTGTAGCCAATCAGATGGACTGTTTCAGGAAAGGGAACTGCCTTCGTCAGTTGAGGGAGGATATTCGGTGTGCAGTAAACGCGGCCGGGGACGGGCAGAGGGAGAGTGCTGGTACAGACGAGAAAGCGGACAGTCGGTCTTTAGGCAGCTAGGAAGTGAAACGACTTAGAAAATTTCGCGTTGTGTGGCATCGCGGGACTTAGTCTCTGAGCGGTGAGCAGCCGCGCGCCTGGTGTGATCTTTAACTTTTCGCGTAGATAACTTGTATTTCGCGATGAGATTGTGAATGATGGAACTGTGTCAAATGGATATGCGCTCGAGTGTAACAGTAACTCTAAATACGACCACTTTCGCTATTAGTTTGCTTTCTGAATAAACATTATTCTAACCAAATTACAACTGTGTGGCCTACATCATTTATGGCTCGTTAATTTGGTTCCCGACATTATTGTTACTGTTATTTTATGTTATGTTAATTTTCTATTTCGCGAACTTGCCGTCAGCCAGACAATTTAACCAAAGGGTCACAAGTGTCTAATTTAGAGCGTGTAGTGTGACAAGTGCAGTTGAACCCCTATACGAGTTTGTACCAAGACATTTCGACGAAGAGGAACCACATGGGAGCCCGAACATCTGTGGGATGTTAGCTCGCAGTGGCCATATCAGTTTGATCTTAGACGACTGGAAAACCGTGGATTGGTCAGATGAGTCTCGATTTCGGTTGGTAAGAGCTAATGGTCGGATTCGAGAGTGGCGCAACTCCTACGAAACCATGGACACAAATTGTCAACAACGCACAATGCCAGTTTATGGTGTCTCCATAGTGGTGTGGGCTGTTTTTACGTGGAATGGGCTGGGTCCTCTGTTCCAACTGAATCGCTAATTGATTAGAAATGGTTACGTTCAGGTATTTGGAGATGAAAGAACGATGGAATTTTTATGGCTGGTAACGCGCCAAGTCACCGGGCCATAGTTAGCAATTGGTTTGAAGAACATGCTGGACAATTCGAGCGAATAATATGGCTATCCAAGTCACGCGATATGAATTCTAGAGAACATTTGTGGGACATAATCGATAGGTCATTTCGTGCACAAAATCTTGCACTGCAACACTTTCGCAATTATTGACGGCTATAGAGGCAGCCGTTTCTGCAGGGGGTTTCGAAAGACTTGTTGAGTTAATGCCATGTCAAGCTGCTGCACTATGGAGGGCAAAAGGAGGTTCGAGACGGTATTAAGAGACTAAACAATGGCTCCAAGCACTGTGGGACTTGAAAGTCTCGGTCCGGCACACAGGAAGTTTCATATTAGCGCACACTCCGCTGCAGAGTGAAAATCTCATTCTGGAAATTATGGGACTTAACAAATGCCCGAGGAAGGATTCGAACCTGCGGCCGTAGCAGCAACGCGGTTCCGGACTGAAGCGCCTAGAACCGCTCGGCCACAGCGGCTGCCATTAGGAGACATCCCATGACTTTTGTCACCTCATTGTACTGCTGTGCAGCACTGTTGACGCACAACTAACAATTCCAGAGAACAGAACCCTAGACAGAACCGAGCCGTACTGAACGAAAACTTTGTGGGCAACGAGTTAAAGAGGGCATTATTGTTTGTCAACAGCGTATACCATGAGCGGATAGAAACAAGACATACAGCGCATATCGTCGACCTTTTCACTGTTTTGCAATATTTTCAATGCAGTACATCATCATCATCATCACGCGATCAGGCCCAGAGGACCGCGCGCCACCACAGTTAGAGCTCTCCATCCGTCTCTGTCTTCTGCTATCTGTCTCCAGTTTTCCGTGACTCCCAGCTGCAACAGATCTTCTCTCACTGCATCGATCCACCTCTTTCTAGGTCTTCCCACTGGTCTGCTGCCTGACGGGATCCAGTCCATTGTGATTTTGGGCCATCGTGTTGCCTCCATTCTAGCAACATGTCCAGCCCACTGCAGTCTTTTGCTTCTCATCACTCCCAAGATGTTAGGCTCCTTGTACAGCTCTTCTAATTCAGTGTTATGGCGTCTTCTCCATTCTCCAGTAGTCTGATCTCTGACTGGTCCAAATATTTTCCTGAGGACTTTCCTTTCAAATGTTAGCAGTCGCTTAAGGTCTTGTTTTCGAGTGCTCCAGGTTTGAGAACCATAAAGTACTACTGGCATTATTAATGTCTTATACATCCGTAGCTTTAGTTGTTGCGAGACACTTCTACATTTTAATATAGGGTCTAGAGAGTGATAGTATCTGTTTCCCGCCTGCAGTCGTGCTTTTATCTCTGCTCCAGTTGATGTTACTTCTGTAAAAAATGAGCCAAGGTATTTGAACTCTTTCACATGTTTATACCTGGTGTTGTTCACAATTAAATCTTGAGAGTTCTGGATCTTTCTTCCTACGGTCATATACTCTTGTCTTTTCAGAGCTAATTTGTAGACCGATCCTAGCTGCCGATAACTCTGAGGTCTGGATACTTCTCTTCAGATCTTCTTGTGTGCATGCTAATAGTGCAATGTCGTCTGCATAGGCCAGATATGTAATGTGTTCATTATCAACTTGAATGCCCTTGATGTTTTCTTTGTTGAAATCCCACATTACCTTCTCAAGTGCCAGGTTGAAGAGGACAGGTGATAGCCCATCTCCTTGGCGTAATCCTGTTACAACTTGGAAGCTTTCTGTCATTTGATTGCCTACCTTAACCTTAAGTTTTGTGTCATTTAGGCATACCTCTACCAGTTTGACCAACTTCTTTGGTAAACCAAACTCTGTCATAGTTCTAATCAGGCTAGGTCTATGTATACTGTCGTAAGCCTTCTTGAAGTCTACAAACAGGAGATGTATCTCTCGTCCGTATTCGTACATTTTTTCACAGACCTGTTTTAGGACAAAAATCTGGTCCGTGGTTGATCGCCCTGCCTGGAAACCTCCTTGGTATTCTCCAATTATGTCTGTTGCTATAGGTTTTATTCGTTCTAATAGGCAGTTGGAGAAGATCTTATAACAGGTGTTGAGTAGCGCTATGCCCCTGTAGTTGTCACATACGGATTTGTCTTTCTTTTTATATATGGGGCATAACACAGCTACCTTCCATTCCTCTGGTATTTCATGTTTTACCCAAATTTGCTCGATTAGCTTGTGGATTTTGAAACAGAGGATTTCGTCTCCAGCCTTGAGAAGTTCAGCAGGAATACCGTCCTCACCTGGACTTTTACCATTCTTAAAGTTTTTAATCTGGTTCCTTATCTCAATGGTGGGTGGAGGCTATTCTGGGTCTACTGTTACTGGTTCATCAAACTCCAGTAGTTCGGTTGGTTCATCAGAGTTTAGTAATCCTCTGAAGTACTCCATCCATCTTCCTCCAATTTTTATATCTTCTGTTAACATTCTTCCATTGGCATCTTTTATGAATCTGTGTTGATGGTATGTCCCTCCTTTAAAACTTTTCACTTTTATATAAAGTTCTTTATACCTATTTTTATACCTATTTTCAATGCAGTACAGGTACATAAAGTAACCGCGACAAGAAACCAAATGAAACGCAATGACGCTGTAATGAGCCGCCTGAACTCATACGTTCCGTATACCAAAATACTCAAAAGTCCTCCTGAACAACCTTTGAAAGTTTGTCTGTGGCGGTCTGGTTAACGCTGTGTATGATTTATACGAGCACCACAACTTATCATGCTGTTTTTAGAACTTTGGATTGCAGCACGCAACAAGTGTGTTAGTGGGGACCTTACAAGCGGAGCTTTTCCTCGGCGCGTACACCGGCTGCTGGAGGCTCCAGGAACAGCTGTCGCGTCGCGCCCCCGGCCATCCTGAGGCGGCAGTTACCGGCTCCTTTCCTGGTCAGCACGCAACACGAAGGATAACAAGTCCCCTCTGGAGGCGTGAGACGCGGGGCCGCAAGGCGAGCTGTACAATCCATACCGCGACACAACTCTCTCTCGGGCTGCACTGAAGGGCACCTGAGACGCTCCTATTACCAGTCGGTTATCAAGGTGGTGCATTTGCAAAAGTATTCATTGTGTCTGAAACTAAATGAAGAAGGTGCAACCAGGGAAGTTCAGGCGAAGATCAAGTATTACCGATGTGAACGAAAGACAGTGAGTCTACCAACACTCTTTTTCTTTCTATCCACCTTAGCGTACCTATTGTTCCACAATAACTTTCTGAAAATATTATTTGCTGGTGACAGTACTCGTAAAGAGTCTAGCTGACATTTTACTTGCTGGCCGCTGTGGCCGAGCGGTTCTAGGTGCTTCAGTCCGGAACCGCGCTGCTGCTACGGTCGTAGGTTCGAATCCTCCCTCGGGCATGGATGTGTATGATGTCCTTAGGTTAGTTAGGTTTAAGTAGTTCTGAGTCTAGGGGACTGATGACCTCAGATGTTAAGTCCCGTAGTGCTTAGAGCCATTTTAACCATTTTTTGACACACAGTGACAAGCTTCCTGCAATTAAATATCAGCCCCATTTTGAACTGTCTGGTCTGTTTCCGAAAAATTGGATACTGAAGAAGGTGAACCGAGGTTTGATTTTTAATTTTTTCTTAATTTTCTCGTAAGTTATTACTTCCCAGGTGATCGTTCTGGCTCCTGGGAATCCTCTTGTACCTTAAATGGGGTTTTGTCAGGTATTTCTTGTTACATGGACGTTCATTCCTTCAGTAGTATTCTCGTTTTTCATAAATAATCTTCATAAGTTTTGTTGCACCGTTGGGGCTGTTGAACTTGTCACAGGATTTAACGTTAATGCTTGTGGCAATTTCGGCGGGTATGACACCTATGTAACCTGGTGTTAAAAAAAAAAAAAAGGTCTGGTGGACAAGCACACTCAAATCACTTCTAGGAATCGTGCTGGAAGTTGGGTAGGGGAAGGACATGTAAGGATAACTCTTGAATACGTTGGAGAAATTGCTACCAAACGTAGTTAAATATCTGTGCCATCAACACAAAGATACTTCGCGGATAATATATAGCTAGGCGTGAAGGTGGAGTGGTAGTCAGAAATGACCTGTATTACTTACGATTCCGCTTTTTAACTGTATCTTGTCCGACTGGAGAGATTTTATCCCTGGAAGTGCGCGTAGGCATGGAGAGGGAGTGACATATAAAAATATTAGAAAAACTATTAGTATCAAATTGGTGACGGTCCTGATCATAACTGACCTACAGGATTGGCTATGGGGTACTGGCGTTGGGTAGAGGTGAAAAAGGGGGGGCGAAATGTAAAGCATAATTTTGGAATGGCCGAAGCAATTTCACCAAATGTTGTTCGCGTATCACTTACTATCTGTAGAAAACAGTACGAGTAAGAAACGCCTGTAGACAGATTTCATTACTGTTCCTATCTGGCATAAGATTTTAGTAAATAAACCTCTATTCAGTACATTAAGTTTTGAATATCTGTCATTTTCTGATTTAAAACCGATTAATGGAAACTGTGTACTTTATTTTGACAGACGGCACCATCTACGTGCTTAATTTTTTAAATAAATACTTTGTGTAACTTTATGGAATGTTGTCTGCAGCCGGCCGAAGTGGCCGTGCGATTAAAGGCGCTGCAGTCTATAACCGCAACACCGCTCCGGTCGCAGGTTCGAATCCTGCCTCGGGCATGGATGTTTGTGATGTCCTTAGGTTAGTTAGGTTTAACTAGTTCTAAGTTCTAGGGGACTAATGACCTCAGCAGTTGAGTCCCATAGTGCTCAGAGCCATTTGAACCATTTTTTTGTTGTCTGCACATGCGCCATGAACCTATCTGATAATTCAGTAGCCCTGCAGGAAGGACTTCAACCACGTGTGGAAGATGAGCAGGTCTCCCGTTTGACCCAGCACTTTACTTGCACCACGAAGGAATTATCCGAATGGGACGGAAATCGGAACATGTGATGTACATGTACAGACAAAAACTTATTTCAGTTTGAGAAAAATTAAATCATTTATTCAAGAGAAAGAGCTTCACAAACAGAGCAAATCAGGAACGTGCCAATTTGGCGGAATTTGGTATGATAGCCTCAAGAAGACATCCAACAATTCTGTCAATCAGTGCCAAGACGAATAACTTTTTACATGAGGGGCAGAGGTGGACTAACGCTTTATTGACTTACTGAATTCGTGAAGCTCCTTCTCTTGATTAAATTGTTCAATTTTTCTGAAACTGTAATAATTTGTTGGTCTGCACGTGTAGATTACATTTATCGGTTTCCGTCCCATTCAGATAATTCCTTCTTGGTGGGTCTTTTTTGTGTTTTAGAGTGTATATCACGTTTCAAGAATTCTATCAGTAACACAGTATTCGAAACTAGAAACGAAAGTTCCATTTGTGGAGCTTAAAAGAGCAACCTATTTCAATTTTAATTTTGTAAAGCTGTCTTCCAGTTGTTGTCGATATGGTGTTCAAATTACCGTTTTGTCAGATTTTTAGCGGTAGACGATTACTGAAGCCACGAGCAATCTAACAAATAAAAAACCTTTAACGTCTGGAGACGAGTGATTTGCTTGTTTCTAAGGTGTCTTTCGAGGTACCTATCTCTTAGCGTGGAGCTACGACATACTGAAGGAGTCGACGTCTCATCACTACCCAGTATCCTGATCTGAAAACGACTCGTTTTCTCACGAAATGTATTTTCTTTTTTCGTTACATTAGCATCCTGTGAATATAGACCTAGGTTCAGAACTGACACACAGCTATTTTCCTGTGTAGCCTTGCTTCTCCATTAATTGTTGTGAAACTACACTCTACCAATATTGTTTAGCGAACAGATAATAGCGTCAGTGAATTGCAAATCGCCAACCACCTGCATCTACCAGTACATGGAGTGTCTTTCACCAAAAATATTGGAGAGATTCGTAGGTACATTGTAATTCACTCTCAATATAAGATATACTTAAAACGTAGAGACAAGTCAATGATTATTTTACTGAACCAACAACTTTTATGTAGATCTGAAATTAGCGATTCGCGCGTAGTATGCTGAAAAGTACATCAATGAGTGTCTCCCTATGAAAACTCTGTTCACCTTCTCCAGAATCCAGTGTTTCGAAAACACGCCAGTCAGTTCGGAATGAGGCTGATATTTAATTGCAAGAAGCTTGTCATTGTGTATCAGAAGCCTGAGAACAATAACAAGTGTCTGAAGGAAACGGTTCAACCTACAGCGCATAGGCAAAATAATGCGAACTGTGGTAATATTGGGATGGTTGTGTTTGACGGTCAACATCGCAGGTAAGGCACGTGTTGCGATAGACTGTGCGTGTTCAGTAGAGACTAGATATCAGCGCAGGTTGTTCACGAGTAGTGCACACTTCGTAATTACATTCAGAGCCTGCGCGGGATTAGCCAAGCGGTCTGAGGCGCTGCAGTCATGGGCTGTACGGCTGGTCCCGGCGGAGGTTCGAGTCCTCCCTCGGGCATGGCTGTGTGTGTTTGTCCTTAGGATAATTTAGGTTAAGTTGTGTGTAAGCTTTGGGAAAGATGACCTTAGCATTTAAGTCCCATAATATTTCACACACATTTGAACATTTTGCATTCAGAGCCCGAGGTCGACTTGCAATGAAAGACCTAACAGAGTTCCAAAGAGAGGAGTTTGTGGGGGCACGATTAGCTGGAGCATCAGTAACCAAGACAGCCAACTTACTGAACGTTTCAAGAGCATCTTTTTCAACAGTCATGACAGCCTACACAAAACATAGAAAGACGTCATACAGTATACGTAATAGTGAGCGCAAATCAAAACTAAATGATAGAGATTACAAATCTCATAGAAAGTTTGAAGTGGGATACACTTGCAGATAGACGACGCGCTAAACGGAAGGGGCGCCCTCCGCCACACACCGCTTGGTGGCTAGCGGATTATATATGTAGATGTAGATCGTCGTGCGCTAGTAGACTTGCGTCAATACAACACACAACTACGGCGGGTAAAGTGACTGCAGAGCTCAATATCCATCTTCGAGACCCCGTATCTATCGACAGTGTCTGCCGGGAACTCGATAAAGCGAATATTCGTGGACGAGTTGTTATACCAAAACCGTTAGTGATGACAAACAACGCAAAGAAGAGTAAAACATGGCCTCAGGAGCACAAAAACCTGGACGGCTGATCAGTAGAAACACGTCATATGAACCGACGACTTCTCCGTTATTTCCAACGTCGGGCCGAGGTTACGTCTGAAGAACGCCAAAAGAACCCTACTATCCTGACTGCTTGGTTCCAACCGTTAAGCATGGATATGGAAGTGTGATGGTGTGATCAGCCATATTATGGTATTCTGCTGGTCCTATCATTACTCTCAAAGGTCGTGTTACAGCCAACGATTATGAGAACATTTTAGGTGATCAGGTGCATCTCGTGATTCAAATGTTGTTTCCCAACGATGGTGGCTTATTTCAGGACGTTAATGCACCCATTCACACAGCCAGGAAAATACAATCGTGGTATGAGGAGCATGCAGCTGAACTGCAGCGTCTTCCCTGGCCAGCACAGTTCCCGGATTTGAACATTAAGTGGTTCAAATGGCTCTGAGCACTATGGGACTTAACATCTGAGATCATCAGTCCCCTAGACCTTAGAACTACTTAAACCTAACTACCCTAAGGACATCACACACACCCATGCCCGAGGCAGAATTCGAACCTGCGACCGTAGCAGTCACGCGGTTCCGGGCTAAGGCGCCTAGAACCGTGCGGTCACAGCGGCCGGCTACTTGAACATCATCGAACACTTGCGGGCGGTACTGGAGCGCAAACTCTGGAGCAGATTTCCGCCTCCCTCGTCACTACAGGAATTAGAAAAGATTCTGATCGAAGAGTAGCACAACATTCCACTGGAGACTATTCAATCATTATATGGCAGCATTCCAAGAAGAATCGTAGCTATATTACGGGCAAATGAGGGTCCAATCCCTTATTAATAAACCATTCCCAATTATGTACAGGTGTTCACATTATTTTACCTAAATCCTGTATGTAGACTCTTACGCTTGGAAGTTCTCCTCGCATACTTCCGAAGCTGATGACTAAAATTCAAGCATCATTTAAATGTTTTGTTTAACTTCTCTCTCACAGTTTATTGTTAGTAATGAATGTCTATTTAAAAAATACAGAAGTCTTTTTATTTGATACCATAGGATTTTGTATTGTGTCGAGGTGTTGGCGTTGTGGCTTTGAAAAAGTAGAGTGCCCGTTAAAGAAAAGGACAAAACAACAGCTGCTTGGCTACCGAGAAACTGTTCACAAGAAGCGTTTCTGCTCGTTCTCCAGTTAACGAGGTACTTGTTTGCCTTTCCCGTCGAAAAGAGGCAATGAGAATCAACAGAGCCTTGGCTTACTATCACAGTTCTGTAGGACTTACACTTGCCCAGGACGAAGTGATACCTTACAACGGAAACTTGATGGTGGACAAACTCTGCTCAGTGAATCGAAGGTGATTCTCTTTGGGCAGCTTATCGCCTATTATCAATTTGTAACAACAATGGATATGAACACAATCCTTTGTCTAGTTGTTATCTAACTTTTTCTATGTGGTTGGTTATAATTTCAGTGGATACGGTGCAAATTTTGGAGAAGAGGCTATCTTTTCCTGTCTGTATCTTTCTTGTGAAAGTGAATAATTACAGTGTTATTATACTTTTGGGAAATGTTTTCCTTTCAGCAGCTGTAACGTAAACATTGAAAAAGGTATATTCTTATTTACTTACGGTGCAATGTTTTACTGAAATGTTGGTTTGTACAGATCCAGAGAAGAATGTGACAGCAGTATTCTTTATTGCTAACTATGAAAAAGCCGAACGGAATTCTGACGTAGTAAGTATGAACCTAAGGGGTGAAGACAACCAATTCCAGAGCACCAATCATAGAGTCAGTGGGCTGTCCAAAAACATCTATTACCTGATATTCATTCACTTAAAATGTATAATCAGTTTGGAAACGCCAACGCAACTCCAGACACAGAATGTTAATATAGTTTTGCTACCAACACAGATTTAATAAGTAAGTTTCCCTCCTATGCTGATGAACTTGGTACTCATCTACAAGTTTATTGTTAGTATCAGACGTGGAAGTTTGTATATTCACTGACATGTAATATCAGTAGGACGTCGCATTATACGACCAGTTATGGCGATGGCGAATAAAATCTTGTGAGAAATAAAGTCGTGACTTAGTGAAGGACAGAGCTTTGGCTTGTCAGAAATGAGTCGAGGGATCCACAGAACAAGAGACAACAATTATTTAGTAAATAAAAATCGGAAATGAACATTGACACTTCGAGAAATGCTGCAGTCTGCATCATTTATTCTTGTAAAATCTTTGACTGTTTTTAGCAATAAATACATTTATTGTGGAGCGGCGGCTGAAGTAATAGAATGAGAATATATTTTGCTATCCGACTTTTTTACAAGAGCCTGAAAACTATTTATGCCGTCAGCCAGAAAGCGATGGAGAACATACTGACTATAGTTTCCAGTCTGCAAGTTTTGAATTCTAACTGACTGAATTATTTTCAGAAAAAGTTCATACTCAAAACATAATAATATCCCTGATAATCACGATAATAATGTTTGCATCATAAAAAGCACTAGTAGCAGTTCAGAGGCGACCTCTACGGTAAGTTCCCACTAAATGGTCTTTCGCTTTGATTTATGATAATCAGAGTTGATTGCTCGCCACAAAAGTGTAAAATAATATGACCACTTGCCATGCGGTTTTGTTAACATTGCGGGTGGTACATAGACAGTTTCTTCCGCGAAATCTAAGCGATCCAGGACGCTGTACAGTCCTCACGACTTCACTTCCTAGTTGTACCGAAAAAATGCATTTGGCAGCAGTATGGCTGTGACGTCACCCGAGGCAGCGCGTAAGCCGGTATTTTACTGACGTTTGCGGGGAGCGAAGTATGTCTCACTGCCTCTCAGGCCGTATTTATAGGCCTATATGGGCACAGCGGACCGCCGAAGGGAACATCTGTCGTCATTTGCAGGATGCCCATCTAAATGGCAGGTTTCTCAGACACATATTATTTAATAACTGTGTTGTATGTCAATTTACAATCTTAGTAATTTTTATAAGAATGTAACTGACTTGGTTTTAATTACAGTAAACGTTTTCGCTCGACTGCATTTAAACTATGCCGTCTAGAATTTTTAGAACAGAACCGACTATAGAACAAGGCCTCTCAACTACATCTTTAAGAGACCTTATATTAATTGTTATTTACATAAAGGTCTTGAAACTCGTTATAACTTAACTATTTAATGGATGTAAGCGAGTGCTGTAATCAGAACTTTCTGTCATTATCATAAATGATACTTAATGTATCACAAATAAGGACGTTTTTGTTCCAGGTGTAGTTTTCTGTAAATTACTTGAAATTTATTAGAGGTAGCTTATTGTTTTCATATCAAATTGAAGCTTCTACGAATTTTTCTATTCCTGAGTCTCATATTTAGCGCCTTCAATTTTTCGTAAAAACACCGATTTTGACCAAAATACTGCTCCGCGCAAGTTGAGACTTGTAACTGTTGATTGTGACACACATTTGCACATTCTGAACAGTTTTTGGCTTTCTAGCTTTATTATTTAGCAACACTAGTTTTTTTATTTAAAACTATGTATTTCGGGAAACATATTCATCTGATTACTATGAGATTTAGCAGTTTTGACATTAATATACTGAAGCATATATTGACAGTGTTTGGAAAAGCTAATTTAATTTTCAGATTAATTATTAGATTATGGTGCAATGCTTTGTATACTATGCACAGGCGCGTTTTGATGACGTGGCAGTAGTAGCAGTGAACTGGGGCAAGTTCCGGAACACTCGCTCGCCTCTGTACCTCTCAAATGTCACAGCACTTGTTTCGCCACACTATCCCAGCAACCACAGGGAACTACTCTGCATAAGTATTCAGTAAGTGAAAATTTCGTAAACCTATCATATTAAAATATTGTCTTGTGTCTATGGCAGGGATGGGAAAAACATACAATTAACACCGATACCACTGTTTAATTCTGAATAATCGATATTTACTAATAACTGGGTAAAAAGCCGAAATATCATTTAGCTACAGAAAAGCGCTAAAATTTCTAAGTAAGCCTTTTTTAGATAGTTAGTCATTTTTATTCGTGTAATTTGCATTGCATTGAAATATTGCATTATTGTCGAAAATGGGAAAAGCGATCAGTGCTTTTCTAGTAGCAATGCCGGCAGAAACGTGGAATAATAACTGGTACGGCACCGCTGAGACAATGATGTGCTTGTTACCTTGTGACGTGTCCTATTAGATGGTACGCACGTACATACAAGGTGCGACACTTGCCCCATCTCGTCTATGTAGTGGTTTCTCACTGTCGTCTGACATAGGTTGTCCTAGTCTGGGGGTATTTTACGAAGTGCGGTTTCAGTCAAGTACAATGCTTCATTTGCTTTAAAAGATTAGAAACGGGAGGAGCCACAATCAACTCGAATTATAGCATAAGGAGAAAGCGTAAAACTTAATAGTCCAGTCATAGTTTACAATAAAAGTAGAAAGCAGTTAATCTGCTGTCTTTGTCTTCATGACATGCCTTTATCTGCTTGTAACCCTGACGGACAAATTAACACGAAAAACAGAATTCTTCAACCGGATTTTTCATCTTTTAGTGCCGCATATTCGTAACGTACAAATAGCGATACGGTCGCCGATTACAATTTGATTTTTGAGCAGAGTTTCAAAAGATTAAAATCAGTATGAGGATACTGGTGAGTTTTTTTGGTAGTCAGACACTTATCACTTTTCGAGAAAAGCAGAGGACGATGCACGGACTATGTTTTATTTGCCTATTTAATTTAGTATTTTGATCCTGTATATATTCAAATTTTATTTCTGTACTCATTATAGGAAATAATAGGAATAAAAAAACAGAAAATCGGTTATTTCAGACCGGTTACTTTGAGCGGTTTTAGTAGTCTGGTCACAAAAACCTTGGAAAAAAAAAGGAAAACGAACCGAAAACTGGTTGTTTCGGCGGTAGCCCGTATCCCTAGTCTAAGGCGTGACACACCAGATCAGGCAGTTTACTAAAGAAGTATATGACGTAGTGGATCGGGTAGATTGCCAGAAAATGTCGATATTCTGATAACTTATGTGAGAGGTTATAAACAGTAAAAATGTGATCTATGCACAAAACCGTAAACCTGTACTGTGAGTTGCCTTTGTCTAGATGTAATTAGCCCACTGACAGTAAATAGTAAATAAAAACGTCTTAGATAAATAAGTACAAATTAAGTTATTCAGAAATATTATTATTTTTGTCATTCATTAATTGAAAGGAATGTAGTAATCTATTTCTTAGCGAGAAACCACTAAACTAAAAATTCTGTAATTCAGATTTTTTCAGTGACACTATTATTTTTGCCATTGATTGATTGAAAGGAATATAGTAATCTATTTTAGCGAGAAACCATTAAACTAACAATTCTCTAATTGAAACTTGCTGGCAGATTAAAACTGTGTGCCGGACCGAGTTCGAGTCTCGGTCCGGCACACAGTTTTAATCTGCCAGCAAGTTTCATATCAGCGCACACTCCGCTGCAGAGTGAAAATCTCATTCTGGAATTCTCTAATTCTTATACTGAAATTCAAAATGTAAAAAATGATATGAACTATTGAAACGTAGTTCGGCAAAATATGACTTTAAAAAGAAATTTAGCAAAATTTTATGTAAGAAAAGAAAAACAATTTTTTCTGAAATAATAATAGAACAGTTAAAATAGTTGAATTTCATATATCAATTTCACATTCAAAACTGTATTGTACATTGCTGAGGTCCTTGTTTATACTTAATAGTTCCTAAGGAGGACTAATGGTGAGTAGGCACTTGATGGTTGGAGTTCTGATACCAAAGTTAACAGATACTCTGCGTAAACCAGCTTTGTTGGCCACTGATGCGGATTATATGTGGATCGCGTTAACCCCTTGAACGTCAACTACGAACTGAAAATGGCGCATTGAAGCGCCGAAACTGGTGGCTACACAATAAATTAGATCATAAGGACAGCTGCAGGGGTTTCATTTTCTTACAATAGCGAAAGGCCGTGGTTCTCAAGACCTCCAGTCGAAAGGATGGACATAAAAAAAATTATCAAGGTGGAAAGTCGTAATGTAGAGCTCACTGCAAAAAAGTTATATAAACCAGCAGTGTAAACTTCATCTAGAGCAAGAAGATGTAAGGATTACTAACTGAAAATTTCTGTAAATATGTGTGAAAACGGAATAAATAATAGATTATGAAACAGGGATTTTTATTTAGGGGAAGGCGGGGCAAGATGGGGAAGCTAACTTTAAACCCTTACAAAAGCGACAAAAATAAACAAATTCAAATAGGTTTGATTATCATTTGTTTACGTAACCATTGAATTACAATAGCATGCAAAGGAACCTGCAGACTTGTTACATTTAGTTAGAAATATCTCGATTTCAAACATAAACTACCAATCCCCCGTCTTGCCCCATATGCGGGGTAAGATGGGGAACTAGCACGAATTCATCTCTAAAGCTTAAATAAGGACTGGAATAACGAAATCACGTGACGATAAGGTTTCGAAACATGGTTCTGCGAATTGTATAATCAGGTATTACGTTTTATTTAGGCCTCTTACTTTGACATAGTACACAAGTGTGGACAGCCTAGTCATCATCACTTTCTATTCCTGCACAAGTGTCGTGGGCCCAGCGTCCGCAGCTAATACACCGTGTCCAGCCTGCTTCAGAGAAGTCGTAGTTTATTATCCCTTGAGCATGAAGGGGTGGTTAAGACGTCAGTAACGTTCGTCACTTATTCGTTGTCATTACGTCCTTTTGGTGGTATCCCAGGTTTATTAAAGGTCTTTGAGAAGAGTTCTCGTTTACATGCAGCACGTTTGGAGACTCCTTTTCGTTAAATTTCTTCAGATAGTTCACTCCTATTAGGAGATTCGGTTAAAACAACAGGTTTTCCACGCCTGTTAGATGGTAAACACACTAGTGATTGGTCCTAAACTTTTCACAACTATATAGCTAGGATTAGCACGTTTCTTTGCCAGATGTCATTCAGTCGTTGTCTGTGGCACGTTGAATTGTCGAGCAGCCCTGAAGGAACCCATATGACCTTCCATAACAGCCTTTACAGCGCCTTCCATTGACTCCAATGACCAATCTTGCCTAGACTTTTGTCGCCAATACTTGCGAACCATCTGAAATAAAACACGTGGAACGTACTATTGAGTCCTGGTAATCTATATTATATACTAAATACCATATTTCCAATAGCCAGTCGTTAAAGCATAGCAAGAATACTGACTTTGCACGTTTTGTGTATTTTTATTCACCATATAGCCTAACGCATACTTTGTAATTAATTAGGAAGCGTTGGAATAACGAATAGCTTTCTATTTACAATCGTATTCAACGTATAATGTACGTGTTCAAAACCCGCAGCGAGGTAAACACATGAGACGACAAGAACCTAATGGCTGGACAAATAGTAGGGGCAAAGCGGGGAAGCTCCCCATCTTGCCGCACCCAGTCTTGCCCCCTCCCATGCTGTCAGGTTATGTTACGCCTACATGAACACTATTTAGTGAACATTGACTACTGACACAGCAGTTTACTGTTAATAGTGCTATATATACAGTCTGAACAAATGTTCACGAAACACATGTTTTATTTATTTATTTATTTATTTATTTAACCTGGCAAGATTAGGGCCATTAGGCCCTCTCTTACATCTAACCAGGCATTCTACTTATTTTACATTCATATGTTTTAGTAGGCATGTTAAACTACATCTACTACAAAAAGTGAAATAAACAATTTGAAAGGTACACCTGGAAAAATACATACATATAGAGTTTATATTCTTAGGTCACAAGTACTGTTATAATTAGACATTATTGAAGAGACAGATTTTAGATAGGAGTGCTGGCAGCAGGGAGTATAAGGAAGACTCATGGTGAAGGGAGGAGAAGAATAGAGACATGATGAAACATAATTAAGGAAATATAAAGGAAAAGAAGATTGCGTGGCTAATAGAGATAGATGAAGAGGAAGGCATCTCAGGAGCAAGATAGGAAACGCTAGCTTTGCTATTTGACAGATGAGGGGATTGTCCATGTACATTAATTTTGTGGAGAACTTTGTGAGGATGATAGTAGGAAATGCTTCAACTTCTTCTTAAAAGCAGCAGGAGATCGAATTTTGCGCAAGCTAAGGGGCAGTTTCTTCCAGAGGCGGACAGCGGCAACTGAGAAGAAGTTTGCAAAAGTTTTTGTTTTGTGAGTGGGCACAGTTAGGATACCAAATAAGAGTGACCTCGTGTTTAGATTATGATGGCATGACAGGTTTTTAATCTCTGAAGCAAGGTACTGGGGTGCTTGCGCGACGAGGAGTCGGTGGAGTAGACATAGAGTGTGGTAGTCACGCAATTTGTCCGGCCGCAGCCACCCTAGCTCGGAGTATGAAGCACTAACATGATCATATCGGCGAATGTTGCAGGTGTAACGCACACAGGCATTCGTGGTTAGCTCTAGCCGTCTTTTGTTTTCACTACTCATGCCTTGTTGAATCACATCACAATAGTGGAGGTTCGGTAGAACTAGTGCTTGCACGAGCTGGCGTTTCAAGTCCTGTGGAAATATGTTCCGAAACTTTTTGAGAGCATAGAGACAAGCAGACGTCTTTCGGCACACTGCGACTGTATTCTCCGCCCAGTTGAGATGCTCATCCAAAGTTACACCCAAGTTCTTCACTGTTTTCTGATATGGTATTGGAGTACCGTCGAGCAGAATTGGAGGTAGCCGTTCGCAGAAATCTGAACTTATTAATTTCTGATGGGCTATTAAGATTACTTGCGTCTTTTTTGCATTTAGTTTAAGCCCCAGGTTTTTCGCCCATCTCACTACTGAAGACAGATCATCATTCATCTGAGCGATTGCACTGTTTACATCTTCAGGTCTGACGCTTAGGTAGAGCTGGAGGTCGTCGGCATAGAAATGATATTTACAGGAGGACAGAACCGACGAAATATCGTTGACATATAAAGAAAACAAAAGTGGTCCTACGACTGATACTTGTGGCACTCCCGAGGAAACATGTTTCCAGGAAGATTTTTCATTTACGCAGACAACACATTGCTGTCTGTCTTTTAAGTAGCTTTCAAACCATCTCATTGCACTATCAGAGAAATTAAGCTGTTGCATTTTTCTGAGCAATATGTCAAAGTTAACAGTGTCAAAAGCTTTGCTGAAGTCCAGTAGCGTCAATATTGTTGCCTTTCGATTGTCGATGGCATATTTCAGGTCATCAGTTACTTTAATTAGGACCTCGAAATGTGTAAAACATTGCAAATCAGTATAACAATTGTACGTACCTTGCAAGGCTCACAGAAACCGCCGCGAAACTAAGGTTCAGCAATGTCCACACACTGGGACCTGTGTACTGATGATGTTGACGTAGCTATCCACAGATGGCAGCACTCTAACTGTAGCTTATAGTCCTTCCCCGTCTTACCCAACCTCCCCGTCTTGCCCCGCCTTCCCCTATACTACAAAATTATAAATTTCGCAAAATACCTTTGCATTTACCCTCAAATTAATCAGGATCTTGATGTAATAGATACGCTCAACTACAGATATGTTGCGGATACAAAAGATAAGTATTTCGTTGCCCAGTTGTTGTGTTAGTAAAACGTCCTTAAATTTCCGATTGACTTGATCCCTCTCACGATAGCCAACCACCGATGCTATTTACCACCGTCACGTAGCATATAAAGCTCCGAGGCAGTTCTGCATCAGGACGGCACTGTTACCTGAGCAGCATCCTCAATGCTCAAAGCGAAACCACTGCGGTGCTCGGCGGGATGCACGGCCACGTGCGCGAGCGCGTGTTTATGTGTGTGTTTGTATGTGTGTGTCTTATGGAGCGTCCTGTACAAGAAATATGGAAGCCGAGCGCTGAGTGACAGGTGAACAGGTGCGTAACATAAGCTTGGTCTTCATTTCACGACGTGACTGCACGTGCCTTTCTGGTCTCGAGAAGGTCGTAACATTCTTCCGAGAACCTTGGCTTACTACTCCTAAGGAGCTGGCTACAGAACTCGCTCGATACTTTCTCTCACCATACATGGCAGACGACTGGATTACTGAGGCCGGCACACTTCGTGCATGAAGTGGCTAAGCAGCTCCTTATACAAATATTTCATTCCTCGCACTGCAATCCGAATACTCTACAGGAGTAGGATTTACACCAAGCGTCATCATTTATTTGTTCCGTATCTCTCAGTCTCTGTCTTCTCCGACAGTTTTTTCCGATCTATGGGTCCCTGTGGTACTATGGAGGATATTCTCTGGTGTCTTAAACCATGTCCTGCATCCAGTCCCGTCTTTCAGTTAGTGGTTCAAAATGGCTCTGAGCACTATGGGACTCAACATCTGAGGTCATCAGTCCCCTAGAACTTAGAACTACTTAAACCTAACTAACCTAAGGACATCACACACATCCATGCCCGAGGCCGGGTTCGAACCTGCGACCGTAGCGGTCGCGCGGTTCCAGACTGAAGCGCCTAGAACCGCTCGGCCACTCCGGTCGGCTTTCCAGTTAGTGTTTCCACCCGTAACTATACTCTCTGATTCTACATAAATCTAGTAATTTATTATCAGTACACTCAATTTCGACATCCTTCCGTACAACAACATCTCCAACCTCTCGATTCACTTCTTTTTTTCAGTTTTGCCATAGTCCATTGTCCAGTTCCACACTATGCTGTGCTCAGAACGTGTATTCTCTGAAATTTATTTCTCAAATTAGGGCCTATATTCGGTTGTGGGATATACTTTTGGAAAGAAGATAAATAGAAAACGAACACCTAACGTTTCATTAGGGGAGAGTATTGTACAATGGAACACTTCTCAGACTTTCACCGCTAGCCACCCATATCATAGAAGTTTATTAAACCTTCTTTTTCCGTTTAACATTCAATTTATGTGTTAAGTTTCCTTTAATTTACGTCCATCGTCACACACTTTTTGTTAACAGATAACCGGTTTCGTTCTATAATGACCAGCATCATATCTGTTTTATAAAAACAAAGTCCTAATGTACTGCAACCTTAGTGGCATTGTCAAATGGTAAATGCAAAATCAGCACCAGCATCGTCAAATACATATACATATACAATTACATTTGACGATGCCACTATGGCTGCAGTACATTAGGACTTCGATTTTATAAAACAGATCTGATTATGGACATTATAGACCGAAACCGGTAATCCGTTAACAAATAGTTTGTGACCATAGACGTAAATTAAAGGAAACTTATTGTATATACGGGTCACTGTTTTATTCGATACAATTTCACAGCTTGTGCAATTTATGTGTGATGCAGTATTTTTCTGAAATTAGTAAAAGTAAGTTTTTACAAAATATGAACAACTGTTCCAAGCTACAACATAGTTATGTACCTGATGCTGATTCCTTCACCTTTCGCGCACTTTCCCACCTGAATGGTGTGACGACTCCTATTGCTGCCTAATAGCACTTCCACCATCAGCGAAAATGTAATGTCCTTTTTCTATGCGTAGCCTCGTCGAGATACATGCAAGCGAGGCGACACAACACAATCTATTATTGTAGTCAATATTTGTAGATTAGTAAGTTTAGATTCAAATTACAAATATTATCATCGGCTAGTTGTTCAGCGGTTGCCGCCAAAGATGCTCATTGAGAGTTACTAGGTGCCCTATTCGCGTTTCAAAATGAATTGATATCTTTGACTGGCGTAGCACATGTACACCGAATTAATTCCTTCAAACGTCACAGGGTTCATTTAACACAGCACGTTGTTTTGTCCGTTGAAAACTATTTCCTTCTATATTAATACGGAATAAACTTATTATTATTATTCAGAAATAATCCAATAAACGGTTCACTTCTCGTGATACTCTGTTTGAAATCGTAGGACACTATTGTTTTTCCTTGACGAGGTTTTTATTAACACATTTTATTTGATATGAGTCACTACTATGAATCGCCATACTGAAGCCCGATAATAAATATCGAGACAAGGTCTATAATCAAAAGTCAAGTTGCAACGCGGTGTTTGAATAGCAACTTCGGCAACAACTGAAGTTCTGAAACTTTATCGATGGAGATGTTCGCTGGATGCTAGCATTAACTCAATTCTGTCAGTTTCCGTATTTTTTACAACAAAATTAAACGAACCGAAATTTACTTTTAACTAGCCTGGCTTCCAACGAAGTATTTCACTCAGCGGCGCATGAACTTAGGGGCTGAAATAGTCATGACTCAAATGCTAAAAGCTTGGACACTAAAATCTCTATTCCAATGGCTCTTATTATTCTTTTATTTAATTTTTCTGCTTTAAAACCAGTTCGTGATTCTTTATGAAACATGGGAATTGTTAATGGCCACTTCGAATAACTTTTAGTTTCAAAAAAGACCAGATATGTCTTGGTTACAATGGCAGGCGTGTGCTCTGAACGTCTATCCGTTCCTCTACCATCTTTTGATAAGGTCGTTAACAGAATGACGGTTATCCCTTTCGTCGAGAGCCTTCTAGCTACATAGCAGATGATTTTTATTTAAAATCGTGGTAGTGGCTGTGCTTGAGCCATGGAGCTTAGGACCTTTGACTCAGAAATCAAATCCACTACCACAAGAGTCGCAGCTATTCTTCATTATATTGAAGTGTCTTTCGCAGAAAAACCTCTCTGATATATCTACTACAGCAGCATTTTGGAGAAAAATATCGGATGGACTGATATCTTACTCTGTCTTTGCTGGATTAACAGCACTTAATAATTTGTAATAGTGTGTATACGAGTGATATAGCTAGCAACAACTAAACTGTCAAAAAATGGCGATTATTTTCTGCTGTTAAATTACGATGCTTAAGGCGGTTGCGATTACTATGAAAGTGGATAAGCTATCTGCGTAGCTCTTCATCCCTTAAACTGCTTTATGGTATGTTGCTGTAAAATGTTGTTGCTTAATATGTCTGAGTTGTTAGGAAACAGGCATGAAACAACACACAGCAAACTTATAATCCTGAGATAAACAGGCACAGCTCCCTCTAGTCAATAAACAGACTTTTAATCAACCGAGACGAGCGAGGGCCATTCTCGTTAAGTTCACTGAATAATAAGACAATGATTGTTGAGTTTGCCCGCTGTGCACAACGATAACACCATCACAGTAAGGTCAACATGATTAGGTGGGAAATAAGTTATATTTATTATTAGGGGGTAGTCTAACCATGGAAAATTTGTAGATCAATTTAAGGGGTCTCGTAATTTAAATCAAGTCTGACTAGAACAGACTTTTTATTTGCTCGAATTATTGGACACAATACACATGTAGTTAGCAGAGAGCAAAATTTTCTAAAAATTTGGATTTAATTAACACAAAATTACGCTAACACTGTGGGGAGGTACCAAAGTATGTGGAAAAATGCGTGGAGAAAATGCAAGAAGTTACCGTTATTTGGGCAGCTTCTAAATTCAACGTTAATGAGACAAAATCCCGAGCGGTTTTAGGCGCTTCAGTCCGGAACCGCGCTGCTGCTACGGTCGCAGGTTCGAATCCTGTCTGGGGCATGGATGTGTGTGATGACCTTAGGTTAGTTAGGTTTTAGTAGTTCTAAGTCTAGGGGACTGATGACCTCAGATGTTAAGTCCCATAGTGCTTGGAGCCATTTGAATTTGAGACAAAATCACAAATTAACAATATTATGAAGAGGATAAATTGCTGCTTACTATAAAGATTATACGTTGAGCTACAGAAAGGCACAACGAAAAGTATGTGATACATTGAGCGTTTGGCCAAAGCCTTCTTCAGAAAGGAAAAGAAAACATACGCAGATTCACAGAAGCAAACAAACGTCCTGCACTCGCCACCGCGGGAGATAACGGCCTTGGGGGTATAAGGTGACTTGCTTGTGTGAGTGTGTGTGTGGTTTTTCTTTCCCTATGCCGACAAGAAGGGCATTCGGTCTTAAAGTTAAAATAAAAACCAAAAAACCTAACAAAAACAATAAAAGATAAAAAATCCTGAATATTTCGAACTATGTACAATAGGATAAACGCTAGGATGGACAGACAAAGAGAAATAGAGAGAGAGAGAGAGAGAGAGAGAGAGAGAGAGAGAGGGGGGGGAGGGGGGAGGGGAGATCAAAAATTAACAAAGCTATATACCAAATAAATTGATAAGCGATGGTACTGATCCCCCATGCTACACAAAACGAGTCGAATACTGTTGCAGAGGAATAAAGCATGCCAAATTTAAAAGAATGCAAAATCCCCAAGGCGACGATTTTTTACACAGGCACGAAATTTAGCGCGAACTTCAATGCGAGATCCTTTTAGCAGTTTCCACAACGAAATCTCGCAGGAAACCCAAGGAGATTCTGATCATGTGTAAAGTACGTCTGCGGCAAGACGCGATCAATACCTTCATTGCACGACAGCGGTGGTGATGTCACTGTTGATAGTGGCACTAAAGCAGAGTTACTAAATGCGGTTTCCCAGAACTCCTTCACCAAACAACACGAAGCGAATGTTCCAGAATTCGGATCAAGAACATCTGCCAACATGAGCAACTTACAAGTAGATATCCTCGGCATAGCGAAGCAGCTTAAATCATCTAATAATGGCAAGGACTCCTGTCCAGGTTGTACACCCGTCAGGTTCCTTTCGGAGTATGCTGATGCAATAGCTCCTTACTTGGCAATCATATACAACCACTCGCTCGTCGATAGATCCGTACCTGGAAAGACACGCCAATACCCAAGAAAGGAAATAGGAGTAATTGCAGACCCATATCACTAACGTCGATTTGCAGTAGGAGTTTGGAACATATGTCGTGTTCGAAGAAAACAATTTGTTGACAAATAATCAGCACGGATTCAGAAAATAATAGTTCTCGTGAAACACAGTTAGCTATTTATTCTGAGGAAGTAGTAAATGCTACCGACAGAGGATGCCAAATTGATTCAATAGTTTTAGACTTCCAGAAGGCATTTGACATCGTTCCTCACAAGAGACTTCTAATAAAATTGCATGCCTTTGGAGTATCGCCTCAGTTTTGCTACTGGATTCATGAGGTACTGTCAGAAAGGTCACAGTTCATAGTAACTGACGGAAAATCATCGAGTAAAACGTAAGTAATATCTAGTGTCCCCATGGAAGTGTTATCGGCCCTTTGCTATTTCTGATCTACGTAAACGGCATAGGAGACAATATGAGCAACCCTCTTAGATTGTTTGCAAATGATATTGTCATTTACGCTCTTGCAAAGTCATCAGATGAACAAAATCAATTACAAAATGATTTAGACAAGATACCTGTACGGTGAGAAAAGTGGCGCTCGACTCGAAATAACGAAAAGTGTGAAGTGATCCACATGAGTACTAAAAGAAATCCGTTAAATTTCGTTCACACGATAAATCGCAGAAATCTAAAGGTAGTAAATTCAAGTAAGTATTTGGGGATTACACTTTCGAATAACTTAAATTGGAACGATCAAATAGATAATGTTGCAGGGAAAACAAACGAAAGACTGCGATTTATTGGCAGAACACTTAGAAAATGCAGCAGGTCTACGAGAGAGACTGGTGCTACTACGCTTGTCCACCTCTTATGGAGTATTGCTGTGCGATGTGGGATCCGCTTCTGATGGGACTGACGGAGGACATCGGAAAAGTTCAAAGAAGAGCAGCTCGTTTTGTACTGTTGCAAAATAGAGGAGAGAGTACCACTCAGCTTTACTGTATGGTTAAATGATCATGGCATCCTCTTGGGTAAAATATTCCGGAGGTAAAAGAGTCCCCCATTCGGATCTCCGGGCGGGGACTACTCAAGAGGACGTCGTTATCAGGAGAAAGAAAACTGGCGTTCTATGGATCGGAGCGTGGAATGTCCGATCCCTTAATCGGGCAGGTAGGTTAGAAAATTTAAAAAGGGAAATGGATACGTTAAAGTTAGATATAGTGCGAATTAGTGAAGTTTGGTGGCAGGAGGAACAAGACTTTTGGTCAGGTGAATACAGGGATATAAATACAAAATCAAATAGGTGTAATGCAGAAGTAGGTTTCATAATGAATAAAAAATAGGAGTGCGGGTAAGCTACTAAAAACAGCATAGTGAACGCATTATTGTGGCCAAGATAGACACGAAGCCCATGCCTACCACAATAGTACAACTTTATATGCAAATTAGCTCTGCAGGTGATGAAGAAATTGATGAAATGTATGATGAGATAAAAGAAATTATTGAGGTAGTGAAGGGAGACGAAAATCTAATAGTCATGGGTGACTGGAATTCGAGACTAGGAAAAGGGAGAGAAGGAAACATAGTAGGTGAATATGGATTGGGGGTAAGAAATGAAAGAGGAAGCCGTCTGGTAGAATTCTGCACAGAGCATAACTTAATCTTAGCTAACACTTGATTCAAGAATCATAAAAGAAGGTTGTATACATGGAAGAATCCTGGAGATACTAGAAGGTATCAGATAGATTATATAATGGTAAGACAGAGATTTAGGAACCAGGTTTTAAATTGTAAGACATTTCCAGGGGCAGATGTGGTCTCTGGCCACAATCTATTGGTTATGAACTGCAAAAAGGTGGGAATTCAAGGAGATGGGACCTGGGTAAACTGACTAAAACAGAGGTTGTACAGAGTTTCAGGAAGAGCATAAGGGAACAATTGACAGGAATGGGGGAAATAAATACAGTAGAAGAAGAATGGGTAGCTCTAAGGGATGAAGTAGCGAAGGCAGCAGAGGATCAAGTAGGTAAAAAGACGAGGGCTAGTAGAAATCATTGGGCAACAGAAGAAATATTGAATTTAATTGATGAAAGGAGAAAATATAAAAACGCAGTAAATGAAGCAAGCAAAAGGAATACAAACGTCTCAAAAATGAGATCGACAGGAAGTGCAAAATGGCTAAGCAGGGATGGCTACAGGACAAATGTAAGAATGTAGAGGCTTATCTCACTACGGGTAAGATGGATACTGTCTACAGGAAAATTAAAGAGATCTTTGGAGAAAAGAGAGCCACTTGTATGAATATCAAGAGCTCAGATGGAAACCCAGTTCTAAGCAAAGAAAGGAAAGCAGAAAGGTGGAAGGAGTATATGGAGGATCTACACAGGGGCGATGTACTTGAGGACAATATTATGGAAATGGAAGAGGATGTAGATGAAGATGAAATGGGAGATATGATAGTGTGTGAAGAGTTTGACAGAGTACTGAAAGACCTGAGTCGAAACAAGGCCCCGGGAGTAGACAACATTCCAATGGAACTGCTGACGGCCTTGGGAGTGCCAGTCCTGACAAAACTCTACCATCTGCGAGACCACACATGGCGACGGCAACGCAAAACCATATTGCAGCTCTTGCTTGGGAGCGCCTACACCATCCGCTTGCAGTCCGGATCTCCCACCGAGTGACTTCCATCTGCTGAAGAAGACTCGAAGAAGACTCTCAGAGGGAGGCGCTTTGGCAGTAATGCAGACGTCAAACAAGCCGTTCGACGCTTCTTCCGGATGTAACGCCCTGATTTTTTTTCTGGAAGACTTCTTGAAGCTTATAAAGCGGTATGACAAATGTCTCAGTGTACTTGGAAATTATGTAGAAAAAAAAGATATGTCTTATCTTTAATATCTCATTCTCTTTTTTTTTCTTTCACACACAACTGACCACAGTCGACAGGGGAAACTTATTTTCCAACTCCCCCTCGTAGAAACACGCCTGCCAACTTTCGTTCTTGGCACTGCGATTTTTTTCCCGCCAATGTATCTTTACTTTTTTTTTTACAGGTTACTATTCCTTGCTGTAGGGGCTGTGATTTTTCATATTTTTTGTCTAAAACAACAAGGCAAAACAGAGGCCACTACGTTCACCACATCAATTGGATTTAGTGCTCACGTACTCACACTGAGCCGTGAATACTTCCCAGTTTATCACTGGGGAGTAGTTGAACATGATTACCACTGTTATCGGTGGCATGCGTGCAATGGTCGTGCCAGGCGCGCGATATTGCGTCTCTATACTATCGTTAGTGGCGCGAGACCTGCACGACCTTATAGCAACCGTTATAGTTCCGCATTATTCTGTTACACTAGGGGTGAGTTCACGTAAGGAAAGAGAGAGAGAATGAAAGATTTACGGACTCATTTATTAAACAGTTGGGAATCGAACAATAATACAACCAAATGGGGGTGGGGTGAAGAAAGATTCGAGTTCAGCAGCCTGAACTAACGTACGTTCATAACACGCCACGATAGCAGGAGGAAAGGAATTTTAGTAACGATCGCCGTATTATCAAACAGAATCCCATTTAGTAAAGGAAGGGGTTGCAGGCGTGCAACGACCACCAGCAGGAATTAGCCAAAGACTTAGAAGATGCTACTGTGCGTGAATCGCTCGGTAGCCTCCCGTACTAAAGCAATAAAACCTGCAAGACGCGAAACTATTCACAATGACCTATGAGGTTCCCTCTGGGCCGCTGGGCGCGAATCTACAGTGCACGTCGGCGCTCATGCTTACCGAAACTTCATCTCCTGGAAGCGGCACCTCCGGCCTCAGGCACGGTCACACTAGAACTGCAGCTACTGCCCCTTTGTCCACCACCCATCCGCGGAGGGCGGTTGGCGCCCGCCCGCTAAAAACGGGCGCGCACCTGAACTGGCTAATCATAGTGCCGGAATTTCACAGGGAGGCGACCTCGCGACGTTAAAATTGAGCAGAAATAGCGTTTACAAGGTTGGCAAGGCAGGTTGGCCAACTGAGAACAGGAGAAACTTTGGCCACTACTGAATGTTCAAACGCCACCACGTGCTACCCTGGCGATCGGAAAAAGGATGGGAAACGGGAAGCCATCATGGCTGCTAGGAAGACTGCTGCCCTCGCCCATAAATAAAGAAAATTCCTGGCGCCAAGCTGCTCTCACAGATCAGTGTGAGACAAACTGTAAAAATCGTCAAATAAGTCAGGCAACCCATAGAAATCATTAATATTACCTGAATTATTATTTTACCGAATACCAGAATGCTGGAATTAGAAATATGAAATACGTCACTGAGTGGTGAATGAAGTGCACGTCTTTCACAGGGAAGTGCGTAACTAAAGGGAAGATGCGTCACTTCCATCAGTAATGTAAGGGCATCGACAGAGCTGCATGCATCGGGCAGCAGCCCATCAGGAATAAATACGGGCAGGATATGAGAGGTAGTTTAAATCAATCACACGCCACGGCCGCGCCCCTGCGTCGCCTACTCCCCCCCCCCCTCCTCCCCCCCCCCTCCCCCCCCCCCCCCCCGACTCCCACCCATTCCGGCAGTCGCAGCCACGGTGCACGGGGCATTGCGATTCTAGGGGCGCGCACACCCCCGCACTAAAGCACACGCGGCCGGCGGTCCAAACAGCACGTAATACCCCCACTCCACCCACGCCAGCCCGCAAACAGATTACGCCAGCCCACGCTGTGCGCCGGTGGCTGCCCGTGGCGCCTGTCTGTGACAGCTACCCGCAGGACAGCCGAAACCGCATCATGCGGTGCACACAGAATTAAGTACCAGTTCTAAACGTTACTAAGAGGCATCTCACAAGAGAAGCGTACAATCAGCACGGTGGAGATATTCCTCATCAGCATCAAACGAAAAAAGTACAAAGAACGAAACTCGTCTAGCTTGAAGGGGAAAACCAGATGGCACTATGGTTCGCCCGCTACATGGCGCTGCCATTGCTCAAACGTGCAACAAATGATGATGCCCAAGTTGATGTTTTAGCTGCTGTCGCGGCTAATCCGCACATCAGTTGCAGATAAATTGCGCTAGAATCTGGAATCTCAACAACGCCGGTGTTGAGAATGCTACATCAACATCGATTGCACCCGTACTTTATTTCTATGCACCAGGAATTGTATGGCGACGACTATCAACGTCGTGTACAGTTCTGCCAATGGCCACAAGAGAAATTACGAGACGATGACACATTTTTTACACGCGTTCAATTTAACGACGAAGCGTCATTCACCAACAACAGTAACGTAATCCGGCATAATATGCACTATTGCGGAACGGAAAATCCACGATGGATGCGACAAGTGGAACATCAGCGACCTTGGTGGTTTAATGTATGGTGCGGCATTATGTGAGGAAAGATAATTGGGCCCCATTTTAGCGATGGCAATCTAAATGGTGCAATCTTTGCTGATTTCCTACGTAATGTTCCACCGATGTCACTACACGATGTTTCACTCTTTCACAGAATGGCGATGTATTTCCAACATGATGGATGTCCGGCACATAGCTCGCGTGCGGTCGAAGCGGTATTGAATACCATATTTCATGACAGGTGGATTGGTCGTCGAAGCACCATACCAAGGCCCGCACATTCATCGGATCTTACGTCCCCAGATTCCTTTCTGTGGGGGAAGTTGAAGGATATTTACTATCGTGATCCACCGACATTGCCTGACAACATGCGTCAGCGCATTGTCAATGCATGTGCGAACATTAAGGAAGGCGAACTACTCGCTGTTGAGAGGAATGTCGTTACACGTATTGCCAAATGCACTGGGGTTGACGGACATCATTTTGAGCATTTATTGCATTAATATGATATTTATAGGTAATCACGCTGTAACAGCACGCGTTCTCAGAAGTGATAAGTTCACAAAGCTACATATATCACATTGGAACAACCAAAATAAAATGTTCAAATTTAAAAAACCTACCTGTTACCAGCTGTTCCTTTAAAATTGTGAGCAATATATCTGTGATTTTTACAGCGCCATCTATCACAAAGCGAAAAAAGTGGTCCAACTAAAACATTCATATTTCTTTACGTACTACACGAATATGTAATAAAAAATAGTGGTTCCTATTTTTAAAAAACGCAGTTTGATATCCGTTTGACCCATGGCAGCGCCATCTAGCGTGCCAGCCATAGCGCCATCTGGTTTCCCCCTTCTAGCTAGATAAGTTTCGTTCTTTGTAGTTCTTTCGTTTGACGCTTATTTCGTGAGACATTTGGCCCGGTCACGATCAATGGATCACCCTGTATACTTGTGTTGTTGTGATCTTCAGTCAGAAGACTTAACTGGCATAACGTGCCCACGTGGGTACTCTATATTACTCAGGAGATCGTTAAGCACGTTAATGAATCACGTAAATTGAACGTGTTCTGTGCCATTTCTTACCGAAAGATGTACCGCTCGTTCTGTTTGGGACAAGGGAACGAAATAGTTTTTTCTGCAACTTCGAAAGGACTCTAATTCATTCTAAAACGTCATTTTCTATCAAGCTGGAGCGCCACTACAGTGGTACAACAACATTCCTATATAACAAGCTGGAGCGCCACGACAGTGGTACAACAACATACCTATATAACAAGCTCAAACAGTTATAGGTACGGAAAGCACGCTAAAGCCAGAAATATATTCATCAGCAATTTTTTGAAACGACCTAATAGTGTTCAGAAAGGATATATTAAATACAGTTGGTGAAGGAGTATTTATTGCTGTCACAAGTAGTTTACCTTTTAGAGAAATTGAAGTAGACAGTTCCAGCGAAATAGTGTGGGGAGAGGTTATAATTGACAACCAGACTAAACTATTAATTGGATCGTTTTACCGACCCCCAGACTCAGCAATTATAGTTGCTGAACAGTTCAAAGAAAATTTGAGTCTCATCCCAAGTAGGTATCGCACTCATATAATTATAGTCGGTGGTGATTTCAATCTACCGTCGATGTTGTTGTTGTTGTGGTCTTCAGTCCTGAGACTGGTTTGATGCAGCTCTCCATGCTACTCTATCCTGTGCAAGCTTCTTCATGTCCCAGTACTTAATGCAACCTACATCCTTCTGAATCTGTTTAGTGTATTCATCTCTTGGCCTCTCTCTACTATTTTTACCCTCCACGCTGCCCTCCAATACTAAATTGGTGATCCCTTGATGCCTCAGAACATGTCCTACCAACCGATCCCTTCTTCTAGTCAAGTTGTGCCACAAACTTCTCTTCTCCCCAATCCTATTCAATACCTCCTCATTAGCTATGTGATCTACCCATCTAATCTTCAGCATTCTTCTGTAGCACCACGTTTCAAAAGCTTCTATTCTCTTCTTGTCCAAACTATTTATCGTCCTTGTTTCGCTTTCATACATGGCTACACTCCATACAAATACTTTCAGAAACGACTTCCTGACACTTAAACCTATACTCGATGTTGACAAATTTCTGTTCTTCAGAAACGCTTTCCTTTCCATTGCCAGTCTACATTTTATATCCTCTCTACTTCGACCATCATCAGTTATTTTGCTCCCCAAATAGCAAAACTCCCTTACTACTTTAAGTGCCTCGTTTCCTAATCTATTTCCCTCAGCATCACCCGACTTAATTCGACTACATTCCATTATCCTCGTTTTGCTTTTGTTGATGTTCATCTTATATCCTCCTTTCAAGACACTATCCATTTCGTTCAACTGCTCTTCCAAGTCCTTTGCTGTCTCTGACAGAATTACAATGTCATCGGCGAAACTCAAAGTTTTTATTTCTTCTCCATAGATTTTAATACCTACTCCGAATTTTTCTTTTGTTTCCTTCACTGTTTGCTCAATATACAGATTGAATAACATCGGGGAGAGGCTACAACCCCGTCTCTCTCCCTTCCCAACCACAGCTTCCCTTTCATGCCCCTCGACTGTTATAACTGCCATCTGGTTACTGACCAAATTGTAAATAGCCTTCCGCTCCCTGTATTTTACCCCTGCCACCTTTAGAATTTGAAGGAGAGTGTTCCACTCAACATTGTCAAAAGCTTTCTCTAAGTCTACAAATGCTAGAAACGTAGGTTTGCCTTTCCTTAATCTAGCTTCTAAGATAAGTCGCAGGGTCAGTATTGCCTCACGTGTTCCAATATTGCTACGGAATCCAAAATGATCTTCCCCTAGGTCGGTTTCTACTAGTTTTTCCATTCGTCTGTAAAGAATTCGCGTTAGTATTTTGCAGTCGTGACTTATTAAACTGATAGTTCGGTAATTTTCGCTTCTGTCAACACCTGCTTTCTTTGGGATTGGAATTATTATATTCTTCTTGAAGTCTGAGGGTATTTCGTCTGTCTCATATATCTTGCTCACCAGATGGTAGAGTTTTGTCCTGACTGGCTCTCCCAAGGCTGTCAGTAGTTGTAATGGAAACCGTCGATATGCTGGAAAAATTGTACATTTTAAGCCGGCGGCAGGCATAAAACGTCATCCGAAATTGTACTGAATGCTTCCTCAGAAAAAATATTTTGCACAATTAGTACATGAGCCCACTTGAAGCGTAAATGGTAGCGAAACCATACTTGACCTCTTAGCAGCAAATAATCCTGTACAAATAAGGAGTATCATGATGCTTACAGGGATTAGCGACCACAAGGCAGTTACTGCTAGGCCGAATACCGTAACGCCCTCAAACATTAAAAAGAAACGCAAAGAACACCTATTTAAAAAAAGCTGATAAAAATGCTCTTATCGCCTTTTTAAGACACAGTCTCCACTCCTTCTGTAAGCGTAGAAAATATGTGGAATGATTTCAAAGAGATAGTATCGACGGCAATTGAGACAAATATACCATATATATTAGTAACTGGTGGTACTGATCCCCATGGTTCACAAAACGGGTCAGATTGCTGATGCAGAAGCAACGAAAAAAGCACGCCAAATTTAAAAGAATGCAAAACCCCCAATATTGGCAAAGTTTTGCAGACGTTCGAAATATAGCGCGTACTTCGATGCGACATACTTATAATAATTTGCATAACGAAACTCTGTCTCGAAATCTGGCAGAAAACCTAAAGAGATTCTAGTCATACATAAAGCACACCAGTGGCAAGACGCAGTCAATACCTTCACTGCGCGATAACAGTGGTGAAGTCACTGATAGCACTGCCAATAAAGCAGAGTTAGTAAACGCGGTTTTCCAAAATTCCTTCACCAAAGACCACAAACTAAATATTCCTGAATTCCAATCAAGAACAACTTACAAAATGAGAAACATGGAAGTAGATGTCCTTGGTGTAGCAAAGCAGCTTAAATCACTTAATAAAGACAAGCCCTCCGGTCCAGATTGTGTACCAGTGAGGTTCCATTCAGAGTATACTGATACAATAGCTCCATATTTAGCAGTTATATTCAACCGCTCGCTTACTGAAAGATGCTCACATAAAGACTGGAAATTGCTGAAATCACACCAATACCCAAAAAGATGAATAGGAGTAATCCACTGAATTAAAGGCCCGTGATTACTTACGTCGATTTGGAGTAAGGTTTTGGAACACATACTGTGTTCGAACATTATAAATTACCTCGAAGAAAACGATTTATTGACACGTAGCATGGATTCATAAAATATCGTTCTTGTGAAACACAACTAGTTCTTTGTACTCATGAAGTAATGATTGCCATCGACAGGGGATGTCAAATTGATTCCATATTTTTAGATTTCCAGAAGGCTTTCGACACCGTTCCTCACAAGCGTCTTCTAACCAAACTGTGTGCCTACGGAATATCGACTCACTTGTGCCACTGGATTCGTGATTTTCTGTAAGAAAGATCACAGATCGTAGTAATAGACGGAAAGTCATAGAGTAAAACAAAAGTAGTTTCTGAAGTTCCCCAAGGAAATGTTACTGGCCCTCTATTGTTCCTGATCTATATTAACGACATAGGGGACAATGTGAGTAGCCCTCCCAGACGGTTTGCAGATGATGCTGTCGTTTACCGCGTTGTAAAGTCATAAGATGACCAAAACGAATTGCAAAATAATTTAGATAAGGTATCTGTGTGGTGTGAAAAGTGGCAGTTGACCCTGACTAAAGAAAAATGTGAAGTTATTCACATGTGTACTAAAAGAAATCCACTAAATATCGATTGCGCGGTAAGTCACACAAACCTGAAGGATGTAAATTGAACTAAGTACTTAGGGATTACAATTACAAATAACCTAAACTGGAACGATCCCATAGATAGTGTCGTGGGCAGAGGAAACCAAAGACTGCGATTCACTGGCAGAACACTTAAAAGATGCAACAGGTCTACCACAGAGACTGCTTGCACCACGCTTGTCCGCCCTATTCTGGAGTACTGTTATGCGGTGTGGGATCCGCATCAGGTGGGACTGACGGATTGCATCGAAAAAGTTCAAAGAAGTGCAGTTCGCTTTGTATTACCGCGAAATAGGGGAGATATAGCCACAGACATGATACGTGAATTGGAGTGGCAATCATTAAAACAAAGGCGTTTTCGCTGCGACGGGATCTTCTCATGAATTTTCAAACACCAGTTTTCTCGACTGATTGCGAAAACATTCTGTTGGCACCCACCTAAATAGGGAGAAATGTTCATCACGATAAAATAAGAGAAATCAGGGCTCGCACAGAAAAATTTAAGTGCTCGTTTTTCCCGCGTTCGAGAGTGGAAAGGTAGAGAGACAGATTGAAAGCGGTTTATTGAACCCTCTGCCAGGCACCTTTATTCTGAGTAGCAGAGTAATCACGGAGACGTAGACGTACTTTTCGGTGACAAAGTGCCTCAACGTTGCATTTGGACGCATGGAAGACGGATACACCTCCCTAAGTTGTTGCCCTTAAAGATCTCCAGATATGACTCAATGTGGCTGTTTATTGTGGGTTTAGATGAATGATTGTCGAAAATAGTTTTTCTCGTCCAATAATTCTAATATTGTCACTGTTGGAATAGTTTTCATTAAAGCACATTTATCTACTTACGTTTTATTTGTACATAGGGTAGGCTTTTTCTCTGTGAAACATAAGACGTTTCTTCTTTCAGGTACTTTGTCTCTTGTAGGTCAATACTAGTAGGAAAAAAAATACAGTTATCCTTAGTTGTCGCGGAAACAAAGCAAGTAACACAATAAACACTAAGTAGACACGAGAACATAAAATCTAATTTTATAATAGACGTGAACTCGGTCAGAAGACGTTAACTTCCGATCTTATCTGTTGCCACTATAGTCCCCTATGTCTATACATGCGCAGTGTGCAGCATACTCAGAATTTATAACTCCACTCTCAGCATGCTCCACAGATCACTGACATAATAGACACACTCGCGTCGTGGTAGGCTGTTAATTTATGCGCAAGCACAAAAGGCGCACGCACAACGAGTAGCCAATTTTAACCAGAAAGTCGCTCGTGTTGAACGGGCTTTAGTTCCCCGCACGGTATCACAGCGACATCGGCCGACATACCCTTGCGAAACAGCTACATGCCGATGCCGCTCAAATCCCGTTGTCGGACGCCATAGCAGAGCCACTGTCGGCAGGCATGTTAAGGCGCCCTTGGGCTGCATAAGAGCATCCGGCACCATACTCCGGCAGTCCAGGCCTACACTGTGCTACGGCTGTTGCCTCGACGCCTCGCCAAACAGATGGACCCCGTTTAGGTTCCTATTCTGCTAGGTATTGGGTTTTCTTGGAATTTAAACTACATACCAAGCCGAAACAAGGCCCCGGGAGTAGACAACATTCCATTAGAACTACTGATAGCCTTGAGAGAGCCAGCCCTGACAAAACCCTACCATCTGGTGAGCACGATGTATCAGACAGGCGAAATGCCCTCAGACTTCAAGAAGAATATAATGATTCCAATCCCAAAGAAAGCAGGTGTTGACAGATGTGAATAATACCGCACTATCAGTTTAATAAGCCACGGCTCCAAAATACTAACACGAATTCTGTACAGACGAATGGAAAAACTAGTAGAAGCCGACCTCGGGGAAGATAGTTTGGATTCCGCAGAAATGTTGGAACACGTGAGGCAATACTGACCCTAAGACTTATCTTAGAAGAAAGATTAAAGAAAGGTAAACCTACGTTTCTAGCATTTGTAGACATAGAGAAAGCTTTTGACAATGTTGACTGGAATACTCTCTTTCCAATTCTGAAGATGGCAGGGGTAAAATACAGGGAGCGAAAGGCTGTTTACACTTTGTACAGAAATCAGATGGCAGTTATAAGAGTGGAGGCGTGTGAAAGGGAAGCAGTGGTTGGGAATGGAGTGAGACAGGGTTGTAGACTCTCCCCGATGTTATTCAATCTGTATATTGAGCAAGCAGTAAAGGAAACAAAAGAAACATTCGGAATAGATATTAAAACCCATGGAGAAGAAATAAAAACTTTGAGGTTCGCCGATGACATTGTAATTCTGTCAGAGACAGCAAACTACTTGGAAGAACAGCTGAATTGAATGGACAGTGTCTGGAAAGGAGGATGTAAGATGAACATCAACAACACCAAATCGAAGATAATTGAATGTAGTCGAATAAAATCGGGTGATGCTGAGGGTATTAGATTAGGAAATGAGACGCTTGAAGTAGTAAATGAGTTTTGCTATTTGGGGAGCAAAAAGTAGAGGATATAAAATGTAGACTAGCAATGGGAAGGAAAGCGTTTCTGAAGAAGAGAAATTTGTTAACATCGAGTATCGATTTAAGTGTCAGGAAGTCGTATCTGAAAGTAATTGTATGGAGTGTAGCCATGTATGGAAGTGAAACATGGACGATAAATAGTTTGGACAAGAAGAGAATAGAAGCTTTCAAAATGTGGTGCTACAGAAGAATGCTGAAAATTAGATGGGTAAATCACGTAACTAATGAGGAGGTATTGAATAGAATTGGGGAGAAGAGGAGTTAGTGGCACAACTTGACTAGAAGAAGGGATCGGTTGGTAGGACATGTTCTGAGGCATCAAGGGATCACCAATTCAGTGTTGGAGGGTAGGGTGGAGGGTAAAACCGTAGAGGGAGATCAAGAGATGAATACACTAAGCAGATTCAGAAGGATGTAGGCTGCGGTAGGTACGGAGAGATGAAGAATCTTGCACAGGATAGAGTAGCATGGAGAGCTGCATCAAACCAGTCTCACGACAACAACAACAACAATATTTATTACATTAAACTTACAGTTATAAATGACATGTCAAATGAAAGAGCAACTCAAACAGTTTTACCAAGAACCTTATAAATGTTCAATGTGAGCACCATTTGTCATACGGCACACATCAAGTCCATAGCCGAGTTCCTCCCAAATGTTGATAAGTGTGTCTTCAGTGATTGTAGCAACAGCAGCTTCAATCCGGTTTCTTAATTCACGGAGGTCTGCTGGTAGCGGAGGCAAGTACACACGATCCTTGATGAAGCCGCAAAGGAAAAAATCGCTTGGCCATAGGTCGGATGTACTGGAGGCCATGCAAAGTAAGCCCTGTCAATGGGCGCCTTGCGGCCTACCCAACGCTTGGGCTATAGACTTGATGTGTGCCATGTGACAAATGGTGCTCACATTGAACATTTATGAGATTCTTGGTAAAACGTTTTGAGTTGCTCTTTCATTTTACATATCATTTATAACTGTAAGCTTAATGTAATAAATATTATAAAGTGTTAAAACCGCAATATTCATTTATAAACACCCTGCAGAGTCGTATTAAGTTTGAATCCGATATTCAGCAAAAGAGTGTAGCGACAGAGGATACAATATATCTCTTATATTAACATGGTGCTCTATCTGGTTCATAGTCAGTGCGAATGATGAAGCACTTGTGGTTGTAATACAGCTTTCATCGACCGACGATTTTAGTAGTTGATAAAAGCAATAAGTCTTTTGAGAAAGCCTCTAAAGTCTCCATCTACTTTCCTAACTAACAAGGGAACATTCCCAAGTATCAATAAAAGACTTTGACGACTCTTGGCAGGGGTGTACAGGGGACAAAATAATACAAACGTATTAGTTTTGTTTGTGTCTGATTTCACTTTTAAGGGGTGAAACACAGCCTGAAAGGTAATTTGCCATATTTTGTTAGCTGAGAATATCTTCGAAACGATGATATAATAAAAATGTTCCTCATATAAATGTTTTATGTAATTAACGTTCTTGAAAATGTCTAATCGAATTTTGTAATAACATAAAGTTTTGCTAAATACCCTCCACCATTAATTAATTTTGAAAAATGAAAACTTTTGTTACAACATAAATGAAAGAAGCTTTCAAGCTACATACATCCATGTGTAGTAAACCTGGTTTCTGAAATACCATTTTTGGAAAATACAGTAATCTATCCACAATGTGCTGTCAGAGCATTTTCAACATACCTAACAGAAATATCTAAACTTTCATTATTAGTCTAGTTATTTATTTCATTTATATTTGTTTTACGTTTTAAATTGTTATTTTAGGTTTTACATTCATTTTTTTGTTTTGTTTTTGCTTGACCATTATCAGATGAACAAGTTCCTTGTCTGCGGGTTTGATGTTAAAACGGTTTTCTCACACTGATGACGCGCATTTTCATTGTTTCAAAAGAAAATAATGGTGAGTTAGGACCGAGGATTCGACAATCTCTTTTTGTAGCACAAAATATCCTTATGACAGCATCTAAATCTGGTAAGCAAACGTCTGATCAGGTGAAAAGGTATTTGAAACATGTTTTCTTTCCCAGTGAGGGAGAAAACTTAATATTATTGTTAGATTCTTGGGGCTGTCAGTGTGAAAGAGCCTTATGGAGCATCATACTTGAGGACAAGGAATTTGTTCATCTGATGATCCCAAAGGGCTCGACGGCACAGGTGCAGTAGTGAGATGTATATGGCTTTTGATATTGGAAGAACTTTGTCAGAAGATTTTCAGATCTAGTTCTGCTGAATGATTATGATGTCAATTTCCACTTGTGGAACAATACAATCAAGCTGCAGTCACTAGTACATAACGAATTCTCTTCGTCAAAGCTTACCAATGTAATGAAATATGCCTGATACAAACTGAGATATTTAGAGAGTCACCTGCGACAATTTGAAGCCCTAGTGACTTTTGTTCAATGTTGTGTGCTCTGTCTCAGATATTACGTGAATAAATTATGTTCATTGTATGTGCATGGTGTAAGGAAACGTTATGTTTTAAGCATTTGTAACGATTTTGAATCATAATAATTATTTTCTTATCATAATATTATTATTATTATTATTCTTATCTCCTTCACTTTCTCAGACGTTAAGTCCGGTTAAAAATAGAGTGACGCGGACCTTGATCAAGCGTCACTTCCTTTTAACTGTACGGTATGTGTTATATTGCATTTAGGAACTTTCGGGTAATTGAACATGTATCAATAATTACTGATTTCTGTAGTTGTATATATATGTTTGGATGTAGCTGTATTGCATTGATGTACTGGTGGATATTGTGTGGTATGACTCCTGTAGTTGATAGTATAATTGGTATGATGTCAACTTTATCCTGATGCCACATGTCTTTGACTTCCTCAGCCAGTTGGATGTATTTTTCAATTTTTTCTCCTGTTTTCTTTTGTATATTTGTTGTATTGGGTATGGATATTTCGATTAGTTGTGTTAATTTCTTCTTTTTATTGGTGAGTATGATGTCAGGTTTGTTATGTGGCGTTGTTTTATCTGTTATAATGGTTCTGTTCCAGTATAATTTGTATTCATCATTCTCCAGTACATTTTGTGGTGTATACTTGTATGTAGGAACGTGTTGTTTTAAAAGTTTATGTTGTAAGGCAAGCTGTTGATGTATTATTTTTGCGACATTGTCATGTCTTCTGGGGTATTCTGTATTTGCTAGTATTGTACATCCGCTTGTGATGTGATCTACTGTTTCTATTTGTTGTTTACAAAGTCTGCATTTATCCGTTGTGGTATTGTGATCTTTAATAATATGCTTGCTGTAATACCTGGTGTTTATTGTTTGATCCTGTATTGCAATCATGAATCCTTCTGTCTCACTGTATATATTGCCTTTTCTTAGCCATGTGTTGGATGCGTCTTGATCGATGTGTGGCTGTGTTAGATGATACGGGTGCTTGCCATGAAGTGTTTTCTTTTTCCAATTTACTTTCTTCGTATCTGTTGATGTTATGTGATCTAAAGGGTTGTAGAAGTGGTTAAGAAATTGCAGTGGAGTAGCCGATGTATTTATATAAGTGATTGCCTTGTGTATTTTGCTAGTTTCTGCTCGTTCTAGAAAGAATTTTCTTAAATTGTCTACCTGTCCGTAATGTAGGTTTTTTATGTCGATAAATCCCCTTCCTCCTTCCTTTCTGCTTAATGTGAATCTTTCTGTTGCTGAATGTATGTGATGTATTCTATATTTGTGGCATTGTGATCGTGTAAGTGTATTGAGTGCTTCTAGGTCTGTGTTACTCCACTTCACTACTCCAAATGAGTAGGTCAATATTGGTATGGCATAAGTATTTATAGCTTTTGTCTTGTTTCTTGCTGTCAATTCTGTTTTCAGTATTTTTGTTAGTCTTTGTCTATATTTTTCTTTTAGTTCTTCTTTAATATTTGTATTATCTATTCCTATTTTTTGTCTGTTTCCTAGATATTTATAGGCATCCATTTTTTCCATCGCTTCTATGCAGTCGCTGTGGTTATCCAATATGTAATCTTCTTGTTTAGTGTGTTTTCCCTTGACTATGCTATTTTTCTTACATTTGTCTGTTCCAAAAGCCATATTTATATCATTGCTGAATCCTCCTGTTATCTTTAGTAATTGGTTGAGTTGTTGATTTGTTGCTGCCAGTAGTTTTAGATCATCCATGTATAGCAAATGTGTGATTTTGCGTGGGTATGTTCCAGTAATATTGTATCCATAATTTGTATTATTTAGCATGTTGGATAGTGGGTTCAGAGCAAGGTAGAACCAGAAAGGGCTTAATGAGTCTCCTTGGTATATTCCACGCTTAATCTGTATTGGCTGTGATGTGATATTATTTGAATTTGTTTGGATATTAAGTGTGGTTTTCCAATTTTTCATTACTATGTTTAGCAACTGTATCAATTTAGGATCTACTTTGTATATTTCCAATATTTGTAGTAACCATGAGTGGGGTACACTATCAAAAACTTTTTGGTAATCAATGTATGCGTAGTGTAGCAACCTTTGTTTAGTTTTAGCTTGATATGTCACCTCTGCATCTATTATCAGTTGCTCTTTACATCCTCGTGCTCCTTTGCAACAGCCTTTTTGTTCTTCATTTATAATTTTGTTCTGTGTTGTATGTGTCATTAATTTCTGTCTAATGACTTAAGTTAATATTTTGTATATTGTTGGTAGGCATGTTATGGGGCGATATTTAGCTGGGTTCGCTGTGTCTGCTTGATCTTTAGGTTTCAGATATGTTACTCCGTGTGTAAGTGTATCAGGGAATGTGTATGGGTCTGCAATGTAACTGTTAAATAATTTAGTTAGATGTGAATGTGTTGAGGTGAACTTCTTTATCCAGAAATTTGCTATTTTATCATTTCCAGGGGCTTTCCAATTGTTATTATTATTATTATTATATTATTATTATTATTAATAATTATTATTTTCAATTAATAAAATACATGTATGTGAAATTGTAAACTGAAGAACAAAAAAGAACGTAAAATGTGAAATAATAAATTCAAAAACAAAACAAATATAAATAAAATAGATAACTAGTCTAATAATGAATGTTTGGATATTTTAATTAGGTATGTTAAAATTTCTCTGACAAAAGATTGTGTACAGCTTATTTTCCAAAAATGGTATTTCAGAAACCAGGATTATTATGCATTGATGTATGCTTAAAAGCTTCTTTAATTTACCTTGTAACAAATGTTTTTATCTTTCAAAATCAACTGGAGTGTTTTGCAAAACTTCAAATTATTACAAAATTCAGTTATAAGGCATTCAAGAATGTTAATTACATATCAACTTTTATATGCTAAACATTTTTATATATCATTCTTTCGAAGATATTGATTTCAAACCTAATATGCCAGATCATCTTTCATTATGTGTTTTACCCCTTAAAAATGAAACTGTGCACAAACAAAAAAATACATATGGCATTATTTTGCTGTCTCTGCACTCCTGCCAAGTGTCATCAAAATCATTTATTCAGACTTGGGAATGTTCCCTTGTAAGATTTCTTGTGGTAATGTAAGTCGTTTCAGCCAAATGTCGAGATCTTTGAAACCAATAATCCTATTCTTTTTTTTCTTTGTGGATTTTGTTTAGTTCTTACTATTTACCTTCTTGGCACTGAAGGAACGCTAACATCCACTAACAGAAGAAGATACATACTTCACGAAACGTATATTATCGACCAATTGACATAGTACGCTTTGTTCCCTTTTTTTGTATTCGTGTTTATTTTCAGGGATTTTCACTAATAGTATTTCCATTGCCTTGATGAAGTTCTTCGCTTCATCCAAGACTGTAAAAGTACTTTCATCTTTGTTTGTCCGTAAAACCAGCACGGCGCTAATTTAGTTACATATTCCTAGCATTGTCCTATGTCACAGTTCTTACTGTCTAGTCCTTATATAACCATTTTCTATGTCCAGTGAGACTTACTATAAATACCACCAATATGTTAACTTCAGCTGTCAACTGTTTTTGTATCTTCTTTTACCTCACTTACGTCCTATAACATTCCGTAATTTATTGCGCCATTTAATTTTTAATTTGTCTCGATAACATCTCTGAAGCTTCCTATTTAATATTTTTGTGGTTTAAATGTCGTCTGTTCAATAAAATACAGCTTTGCAGTTTCGTAGTTCAGTAACTTTTATGTTGTTGTTAGAAATAATTATGTCTCACACATTGCGCTTCTTCTAAAGAAGAAAGGTCCCTTGGTGTGTGCTAATGTAGTAATCTGCTCCCTATGTGTCCGTGCTTCGACTGTATGAATAACTTTCATTCCTAGACACCATAATTCCGTCATACCCACTATGTTCCCCAATTTGCAATGTCTGTCAGTATGTTATTTCAGTATTCCTCTACCTTATTTTTTAAACTAATGATATTTTTAATTTCTAATATCTTCTTTAAAAGTCACGAAACTTTAACGTCGCCGAATGCTATGTTCCGGGTAATTTCCATTCGGTAACTGTGTACACCGCTGTGCACTTGCTAACAGCAGCATCTTCAATACATTATGTGTCCCACATCTTGCAATTATGTGAACGCCTACAATTTTTTTGATCGACATGTGTCTCCATGATTCGTTAACAAATATCCCATAAACATCTTCTCCTTTGAGAATAAGATTTTCGTATGTTTTATTTTGGCACCTTTTCTTCATTGTCTATTCTTATTTTAAACTATGAGTCGTACACTCCCCTTTCAGTTTGTTATATTTAATGTACGTCGCTGATTTATGCGCAATATTTTACTATTTTATTGTAGCTGAAAGAAGTTATCACAGAAATCGACGGAATCCCAGCTGTGATTTTATTCCCCAAAATGGTGCCCTTTTCCGTCATTTAGTACGATCTGGTTCAATGTGAGGTGCGAGAAAAACAGTGCTTGAAAGCAGAGGTCCCACCTTTTGGTTAACCTTTATGTGCTTAGTAGTGAGCTGCTTATGAACTTACGTTTACAGTAATTAGGTGGTGGTATAAACCCTCCTTAACTGATTCCGCTTTCTTATTTGAGACGCTGCCTCTAGTTATGTATAAGGCCGCGATGAGTCAGTGAGGGTAATAGGCCAAAGGTTAACGCAGTTGAGAGTCTGTGCCGTTTACCGAAGCACGTTTCGTCGAAAGACGATGGCAAATTACCAGAAAATTACAGGATTATAGAGAGGTGGTTTATACCACACACGAAGAGGAGGAGGAGCTTCGTAAATTGATAGCGTCACAATAATTTGAAATACATGTCTTGGTACTTTCACGGCTCAAAAGACTTGTGGCCAAAGATATTTAATCATGGGAAAAAAAAACTCAATGCTTTGCTGCTCCAGAAATAATAGTCCATACTAGCCTGTGTCACATGTCCTATCGATATTGCCAATAGAGAGAGAACACAGGATTGAGCAGACACAAATAAAATTTTATATAATGAATGCTGTGCGTTTTTCCCAATAATGACTGGTTTGTCAACGACGCTTTCATGGGTTACGGACGGTTAGGACAAAAGAAACTCACGTCACCAGCTAACTTTTTGAAAAACAAATTATTGCACTGACTGATACCAAAGTGGTATCCGACAGGAGAGATAATTTTTCAAACCGGTGGATGGAGTTGTTTTATAGAAAAAATTCTGCTATTGTCATACGTATTTGCCGATACAAGTCATCTCGACATACAACCTAGCAGTTTTTCTTCATGTACGAGAGCATGCTGAAAAGTAATACCTCCGAATTTTTTATGTGACAACTCTGTAAATAAATTAAACTTTATTAACATTATACATCTTCGTTCTCCAGTTCTACATTTTCTCAATATAGTCACCCTGGCGACGAACACATTTCTCCCATCGAGTGACCAGTTTGTTAATACCGTCACTGAAGAATGTTTTACTTCGTTAACGGAATCCCTGTCCCACCTCTGATTATAGCGCTTCATCACTATCAAACCGAAGTCTTCGAAGATGTTATTTAAGTTTTGGAAACAGATGAAAATCGAATGGGGCCAAGTTGATAATGTATGGAGGATGATTGATGAAAGAGAACCCAAGGGATCAGGTTGCTGCGATGATGCAGTGGTCGTGCGTGGCCTGGCATTGTCTGGGTAAATGAGTGTGTGCTCCATGTGTGGACGAATTCTTCGGCATGGTGCTTCAGTTTTCTGAGGGTCTCTCATGGCTCTACGAGTTACGTTATACACCTCACGTTACACGCCACAATTTAGAGCTTTCTAGGGCCATAGGGTTGAAACCTGTGTTAGCGAAGTGGGTGAGTTGACCGAGTAATATGTATGATATATAATACCTCAGTCAATATTGAGAACAGTATAAAAATGCAGAGGCATTACGTTTCAGCACGTCCTCGTAATACGAGTCTGGGTATGCACGAGTCCAGTATGATGTTACCAAACGTACGAATGGCTCCCATTAAAAATTAGTAAATAAGATGGGTAAGAGAGCTATGTGTTCTCCAACTTGGTGTTTAGAGGTTTTGCTAGTTTTAAGTTTTACTGGCTTTCATTTGAATATTTACAGATGAAGAACCATGAGAACATAAGCGTAACTAAAATGATGGCATAGGTGAGGAATATACGATTATGGGTAGTACCTTCTGTCTTGCCAGTGGAAAAAGAAAGGTGGTTTGGTTTATAATTAGTGCTTGAGATTTCTATCGACTTCTTTTGAGAAGACCTTAATTATTCAAATATGAGCTGGTTGAAGACGTATCTGGGATTTTTTGTAATCATGTAGATGATGTACTGTGCGGGGTGGCGTGATGTAATGGTGCAATATGTGTGAAATACGTGAAAGGGAGAACACTGTAACTCCGACAGTGACTGCAAATGTGTTCGTTGAGGAAACTCGAACGCCATTCAGCACTGAAGGCTTTCGCTTTGTTTAGGAATATAGAGATAAAAGACTCATGATTGTTACGCTGTTGGTGAAAAACTTATGTCAGATTGGAGAGATGGGCAATGCCAAAAAAGTAACTATGAAAGACGTAGTGGTTAATGGAAAGGCTAAGATGAGCTGAAGATATTTGTATTGACAAACAATAAACAATTTAGCTCATCACTTCTCATATATGTATCTTTAATAATGAGACTAACGGGTATTTAAGTTAATTAGACAGCATTAATGAGATTACAGTGATTATACGAGCTGAATTTATTTCTTCTGTTTAACATTCTGTGATCTAACATGGTTTTAGATACATGAATTTGCTTTTATGGGAGAGCTTTGCACGTGAGGAGTGGTGTGATTGAGACTCAGGTGACCTGTAGCAATGCTCAGTGAAACGAAACCCAGGAAGGTGAGGGCATACAGCCTTTCACAGAACTACAGGGAAGAGCAAAAGGGAAACCCGGCTTGCCTTGGTAAGGAGCAAGTCACCTCTCCAAGTGGTTTGCTGGTGCAGTTTATAGTATGGATACTCTGTGGATGGCCAAGAATCAAGCTTCTGCTCTGAAAGAGGCAAATGTTACAGTTGCTGGTAGGTTCAAGAATCATGTTATAAGGAACACTTCAGCAGATAAACATCTCCTGGCTGTCCAAAATACATAGTGAAGCAGCTCTGACCTACAAGAAGTTCAGAAGTGGTAGCAGAGTTAGCGACTAGCCTTGAGGACAGGTTTTTAACATTTATCAGGAGCACTGATCTGACGCCAGGACAATGTAACACTTAGTGGAATTTTTTTAGAGAGGAGGGGGTAATTCAGTTCATTGGCTTGTTGACATTCCGCCTTTTCATGGGAATATACGACTGCTGTTCGGAAAGTAAACAACGATAGGTCGCGAAATGGAAACCACAGTGAAACTGTTTTATTTGCAAAGGTCAGCTACAACTTCCAGCTACTTCTTTACGCCGTCACCGCTCGGACTTAAGACATCTGTCGTAGCGTTGTACCAACTTTTCAATTCCCTCGTTATAGAAGACAGCCGCCAGTGCTTTTCGACAAATTTCTACTCTGGACTGCAGCTCGTTGTCTGTGTCAAAATATTGTCTTCATACCCAGCAGTTCATTTGAGCAGAGATGAACCTCAGCGGTAGGCAATTACGGGCTGTATTGTGGGTGATCAAACACTTCCCATCGAAAACGCTGCAGGAGTATCTTCATTGCCCCTGCAGAGTACGGCCGAGAATTGCCGTGTAGAACGAATCGCATGACAGTTATGTCATGTGAATTGCACAGCTTCAGGCGAAATATTTCGCCATGCCCTCATACTTGGAGGGAGACGCTAATTTCTACGTTCTCACTGTGAGCTCAGAACTGAAAAGAGCGACATGATGCAATCGACGGGCGTACTACACACAGTGCCCAACGCATCTGCGCAAAACTTCATCAGTTTTTCACTATATTTTCCATTTCGCGACCGATCGTTCCTTACTTTCCGAATAACGCTCGTATTTTATTAAAGAAACAGTTACATCATTGGCGGGCTGTAGTAACTTTTGAGAGGAGTCGCGGACCTGGAGGTGAACAGATTGATGCTCTACAGGCTGTGCTCTCAAATGGAGGAGGCCTCTGGGATTTAACATTTAAGTCCCTGACTAGAACTCAGGACCTTTCCTTTCACGGGCATGTGCTCTACCATCTGAGTCACCCAAGCAGTTTCCCACGAAAGGGAAAGGTCCCGAGTTCGAGACTCGGTATGGCACGCAGTTTTAATCTGCCAGGAAGTTTCATGTCAGCGCACATTACGCTGCAGAGTGAAAATCTCGTTCTGGAAACCTCCGCAAAGTTCGCAGGAGAGCTTCTGTGAAGTTTGGAAAGCAGGAGACGAGGTAGTGGCAGAATTGAAGCTGTGAGGACAGGGCGTGAGTCGTGCTTGGGTAGCTCAGATGGTAGAGCACTTGCCCGCAAAAGGCAAAGGACCCGAGTTCGAGTCTCGGTCCGGCACACAGTTTGAATCTGCCAGGAAGTTTCATATCAGCGCACACTCCGCTGCAGGGTGAAAATCTCATTCTGGATTAAAGTCCTCGGCCAACAGATCATACTATCGAACTTCATGGCAGCGATGCATGCAATCTCCACTCTGTTCTTATTGCTCCAAAGATTATGGTGATCATCGCTTGCAGCTCTGGAATATCAGGACAAGCAAGAGCTTTTAGTTCATAATCATGACAAGTTTCACTGTCTCACAATAGTCAGTGCGTCCTCAGATCTTTGGGTTTCAGTTATTAATTAGGGCAATCAATCATCGTAATTGTCATACAGCCATGCTGCGATACATTGCAAGCAGTCATATGTGAAATTATTAAGCAATTCCATTCCATCGAGTAACTTTGCCAGCTGAAACTATGTCATTGTGACATTGATAATTTCATAACCGCTTTGAATGATTTGTTACTCCAAATTTTTTGTGATAAACCACAGAGTGCATTTAAATCTTGAGTTTATTATCACATTTATTACTTTTCAGTGATAAATATTATGTCAGTTTCCCACAGTAGGATCCTCTGTTAGGGCGAAAATAATTTACAGCATTAGAAAATCCCTTGCATATATTCAGCACTGAGTCTCATGTGTGTCCTTATTTAATTAAATTCACTTATACATATGGGGTTTTGCAATATGTGCAGTAGTCAAATATTTATTAGATACCAAGTTTTTATTGAGAAGAGATTAGTGGGATGGCTGGTTTCACTAGTTTTACGATCTATTTATTTACTTGTTATGTCTTATCTACGATTTTTCGGGAAATATTCTATCTGTGTAGTACCTGCCAGGTTATCCGAGAGTGCTAATGCGATGCTTCCTGGACTCGGGTAGGCGCACCAGCCCTGGATAGAATCTGCCCGGCGGATTAACGACATCTGCCAGTGCGGTGGCCAACCCGGTTGTGGTTTTTAGGTGGTTTTCCACATCCCACTAGGTGAATACCGGGCTGGTCCCCACATTCCGGTTACACGATTACAGACATTTGAAACACATTCGCACTTTTTCATGGTTTAAGCTAGACGCAGACAGCTGGCATATACTGATTCTGCCCCAGGGGGTATAGGGTGGCGGCAGGAAGGCCATCCGGCGACTGCTTTAAATTAACCATGCCAAATCCGATTCAGGTATACCTGAAAACTAGTGAACTGCGGGACTATGGCACAAGCCAAAGAAGAAGAAGATTCTATCTGTGTAGTCTAATTGGCAACTTGACTTCTGTATGCTGCTAGCTTTGCTTTCGTATTTCTATAGAATACGCTCTATGTCATTAACAGCTTTTTTATCTCTTATCAAATAATCCTCACGAGATAGGCTCGCTAAGACTTTCAGAAAATGCGCATATACATTAGCAAGCCTAATTCTATAGTTACTGATACAAAACAGGAGGAATAATAGCACATTTAGTGTCGTATTCCGCAGAGCAAGTTTTTCCAAGGTGACAGAGGTCGCGATGTGCTTGTACAAGGTATGTGGGTCTGCTGCTATATACGCTATCATGCAAGCTTGACACTCTGCTTTCACTTCCCACGGTGCCTGCGACGCCCTACTGTTTTTTCTCCAAACGACTGTTGCTTTCAGTGGTTCAATACAGAGGCCTAGGTATATCTGAAAACTAGTAAACATAATTTACAGCTACCAAACCGTCTGTGATACACACACACGCACACGCACATACACACACACACACACACGCACACACACACACACAAACACACACACACACACACACACACACACACACACACACACGTTTTCTATGACATTCATCAAAGTCGAGATTAAAAATTGAAAGGAAAAGCATCACATTAAAGGACGACTTTCTAGCCGTACTGGCATGGTTACAGAAATCCATAGAGAAGATGTAGCAGCCGACTGTTCAGATACCCTAAGATATGAAAGTCATCATGTTATTTACTACATTCACACAATGACAGTGACACCAAGCTAATGTGACGTGTTTCTTGTAGCAGCTGTTGTTGGGGAACAGGTGTGTTACATTGTGCTTCAATTTTCTAGAGTATCGTGTTTTTGAGACCAGAACTAAATCACCAGTACCAGATTTATTTTGGCATAATTTCTGCGTTTGTATCTGGATAACTCGTGGCATTCTGCTTTCAATTTCTCTCTTCCTGCTAGTTTGAGGACGATAAAAGATTTTCTGGGGTATTCCAATACATACACTTTCGATGTTGTGCCTACTTTACGTAACTTGTCTGCTGTGTTGTTTCTAGGAATACAACAGTGAGGACTTACACAGCACGTGAAAACATCCTCATTCATAGTCGTGAGCAGTGGTTGGCTAAACCTGTTGGTGATCCGGGGCGGTGAAACTAAACGAGGCCCCCGGTCTCCGTGGACACTAATGTATATGTGCATGAAAAATATTTTAAGAAATAACTAAAATAGATGTAACGGCTGACAAAAATATCGAATATTTTTAATGTGTGTACTCCACGCTCAAGTAGTTGTATTATGAACCAGCATTTAGCATACCAATCACTAGCTAGAGTGCAAAGAAATAATAAAGATTAGAATAAGAGAATTGCCTTTCATTCTATATATCTGGAAACAAAACATATACAATTACACAATATCAGCTATTTTCACAACATTAATTATTATATTCAATGTTTGCGAATCTTCATTTTACTGAAATTCTCAGTAACATCGTTCAAATATGTTTCATTTGGAACTCTTATTTCAGCTGATAAAATCGATACATTCTTCAGTATTCTTCATTCATCGAAGAGCGAAAATAATCTTTTAAAAGTTTCAATTTAGAAAAACTTCTCTCATTTGATGCGATTGAGACACAAATAGTCAAGAATTATTGAATTATGAGTGACATACAGGGCAATGTTTCATTCAAGTCCCATTTAATTACAAACTGAAGGATTTCCTGGGGTATCCATTTAGCAGAAACGTACACACTTGTACCTCTTTATTTCTTGCAGCACCTAATCCTTATCAGACTAATCGTAAATTTCTAACAGATTCTCCAGTGCTACACTAAGAGCGTCGTCGGGAACTTCAATTATAAATTTTGTTTCAACAATTTGGAAAATGTTGATGATTTCTTTCATGGCCTTGTATCGTAGCGATAATTCTTGTATAAATCGGTCTTATGCAAATCGGTTCAAGTATAAATCCGTCTGTATATTCAGCATTCAACCTACGATTCACGAACTACTTCTTCAAAAGGTAATCTGGCGTCATGCAGCTATTCCACTATCCGTTGTTTCATTAACCCTCCTTCTTCCTCCTCGCTCAATTGTAATGTCAATAGCACTGCATTTTTAGTGCCAAGAGTATCTACATCTACATACATAATCCGCAATCCACCATACGGTGCGTGAAGGAGGGTACCTCGTACCACAAGTAGCATCTTCTCTCCCTGTTCCACTCCCAAACAGAACGAGGGAAAAATGACTGCCTATATGCCTCTGTACGAGCCCTAATCTCTCTTATCTTATCTTTGTGGTCTTTCCGTGAAATGTAAGTTGGCGGCAGTAAAACTGTACTGCCGCCAGCCTCAAATGCTGGTTGCCGAAATTTCCTCAGTAGCGATTCACGAAAAGAACGCCTCCTTTCCTCTAGAGACTCCCTCCCGAGTTCCTGAAGCATTTCCGTAACACTCGCGTGATGTTCAAACCTATCAGTAACAAATCTAGCAGCCCGCCTCTGAATTGCTTCTATGTCCTCCCTCAATCCGACCTGATAGGTATCCCAAACGCTCGAGCAGTACTCAAGAATAGGTCGTATTAGTGTTTTATAAGCGGTCTCCTTTACAGATGAACCACATCTTCCCAAAATTCGTCCAATGAACCGAAGACGACTATCCGCCTTCCCCACAACTGCCGTTACATGCTTGTCCCACTTCATATCGCTCTGCAATGTTACGCCCAAATATTTAATCGACGTGACTGTGTCAAGCGATATACTACTAATGGAGTATTCAAACATTACAGGATTCTTTTTCGTATTCATCTGCATTAATTTACATTTATCTATATTTAGAGTTAGCTGCCATTCTTTACACCAATCACAAATCCTGTCCATGTCATCTTGTATCCTCCTACAATCACTCAACGACGACACCTTCCCGTACACCACAGTATCATCAGCAAACAGCCGCACATTGCTATCCACCCTATCCAAACGATCATTTATGTAGATAGAAAACAACAGCGGACCTACCACACTTCCCTGCGGCACTCCAGATGATACCCTCACCTCCGATAACACTCACCATCGAGGACAAAGTACTGGGTTCTATTACTTAAGAAGTCTTCGAGCCACTCACATACTTGGGAACCAATCTCATATGCTCGTACCTTAGTTAGGAGTCTGCAGTGGGGCACCGAGTCAAATGCTTTCCGGAAGTCAAGGAATATGGAATCCGTCTGATACCCTTCATCCATGGTTCGCAAGATATCATGTGAAGAAAGGGCGAGTTGCGTTTCGCAGGAGCGATGCTGATGCATGGACAGCAACTTCTCTGTCTCAAGGAAATTCATTATGTTCGAACTGAGAATATGTTCGAGAATCCTGCAACAAACCGATGTTAAGGATATTGGTCTGTAATTTTGAGGATCCGTCATTCTACCCTCCTTATATACAGGCGTCACCTGCGCTTTTTTCCAGTCGCTCGGGACTTTACGTTGGGCAAGAGATTCGCGATAAATGCAAGCTAAGTAAGGAGCCAATGCAGTAGAGTACTATCTGTAAAACCGAATTGGAATCTCATCAGGACCTGGCGATTTATTTATTTTCAACCCATTCAGCTGCTTCACAACCCCAGGGATGTCTATCACTATGTCCTCCATACGGGAATCTGCACGAGACTCAAACGGCTGTATGTTTGTACGATTCTCCTGCGTGACGGATTTCTCAAATGCTTAATTTAAAATTTCAGCTTTCGTTCTGCTGTCTTCCGTTGCCAGGCCAGACTGATCAGTGAGTGACTGGATGGAAGCCTTCGACCCGCTTACCGATTTTACGTAAGACCAGAATTTCCTTGGGTTTTCAGCAAGATCTTTTGCTAAGGTATTGCATTTTCTATAATTGTAGTTCGTTCCGTCACTAAAAAATCACTCAGGGATTTCAATTGGACGATTTCTCTATCCAAAGACATTTTAGGGGACTGTAGATGTTGGACTAAATTTATCTCCAATATTGTATGCCAAAAGTTGATGTACGTCGAAAAGGTAAAACCACATATAGCGGGAAGATGCAAGTTTGCTGCCGGTATAGTTTCAAGGTGTGTATCGAAACTTCCATAGTGTTCATAACTATTAGCATTCCAGCGAGTATCAGTTCCGAACATTTTTTTCTGGAAGTTATTCCCATCTACATGCATAAGGCGACAATAATGAATATAGCTTACCTACATTTCCAAAGGAGGCGATGCTACAGGGAATACATGAGAATGTATGAACTTCAAAATATTTACTGAATGATTAGCCAAAGAACTGAACAGAGCTTTTGGATTGACTGCTCGAATTTTTCGTTTTACTCCTCCATTTGAACCTGACATTGACACGACATTGTCATAACCTTGAGCCATGCACAACGGAAAATCCAGCCCACCTTATTCCAGCTGCTGTCGATTGTCTTTTGACATATTCTCTGCAGTCTTCCAAGGCATAAAAAAACATAAGAAGCTTTCTCAAACTTCCACAATGTAGTCTTCCATTGGCCAGTTATGGGTTCATTGGGAGTACTGTCAAAAATTATTCCATAATATTCAACCTTTTTATGTTGTTGTTGTAGCCTTCAATCCAATGACTCGTTGATGCAGCTCTCCACGCTACTCTATCCTGTGCAATCCTCTTCATCTCCAAATACCTACTGCGACTTATATCTTTCCGAATCTGTTTACTGTCGCCATTTGTGAGTTGCGTAAATGAACAAAACATCTGAACAGTCTTCTCAAGCCCAAGGTGTTATACAGACATGCTATACAAATATGAACATGGCCCTGTAAGGCAGCTAATATTAGTGCGATCAGAAATGCTGCTGTCATGTAACTAGGATGCATAAATTAATAAAAGTGAAAGGTTGGGATCTATTCTAGAAAGAGAAAACCGCTATTACCTTTTTCATTCTACATATAATTTATCACTGTACTTTCAGGGGTCAAGTGATACACAACAGTCATGTTCAGTTACTTCCAACACTCAATAACAAAATACTTAACTCTTGGACATATGGAAATGGCGATTATTAAATTCGTTATCTCTACATATGAAAATTTTACACAGGAAAGAATGGTTAAAAATCTTCATCAGCTAACTTACGTCTGCGATAGCGTACCTGGTCAATGCACTGAGTTAGTGGAGAATAGTTTTACTTTTTAAAACAATGAAAAACTCTCATGTACTCAGTGTAAGGGTAGGTTAGTAGCCTAGCTTTTGATATGCAGCAGTGAAGCGTACACAAGCTGGAGTGAGCAAAATCTCAACTCAACATTTATTGTGGCCCAAAGCATGGGGGTACTTTACCAAGCGGGATCTGCAATGTCATGGTCTCTGTGCTAGACCTGAGAAACTAATTCCCTGTTATGGCCTTGACTGAATTTACTCAGTTCTACTTTCCTGCGTTCCGTAGAATGTTAATTTTTCCCTAGTCAAAATAATGGCTATTGCACACTCGCTAAGGATTGGAGCGTTCTGCACAATTTCTTTGCCCACAAAAATTTCCACGGGAATAATTAACTACGTCTTTGCTATCTGTCGCCACGATACGTGAAGCATATTGTCCACACTTTGCAGAAGCAAAGCTCTCACAGCCGTCGCTATTTTCCACACAGTTGCGCAGCCTGCCATGAGATGAGAGAGATTTCTTGAAATGTTTCTTCTCAAAATGCTTTTATATAATGGGGACGTCCCCACCATGTCACATCTGTGTCGTCCAGTATGACTTGAGCCAATCACTGTCTCGTTAGAGGTGAATTTTATTTTTCTTGCCAGGTTGCTGCCTAGCCCTGTTAAGCTGTCTAGCCTCTTACCCACGGTCCTGGTCGTATTTACATAAAAAGGAATAATGTATTTTTCTAGCCTTATCCCTTTCTGTTCTGAAGATCGCTGTTCTCTTGTTAAGTGGGGTTTTCCAATGCCATTAACCACCTGCTGAGTTCATCTTCAAAATGCGTTTCACTGTAACTTACTTATGCATGCCCCTGTCCTTATATTGGTAGATATTGTTTGGTAGTTTTCGGTACATGAGATTACTGCAATTGCTTTTTGTTGATATAACATAATTATTATTATCTGAGGATGTCATATTGTATTTTACTGTCATTATGGATCAAGCTCATGTAAAGTCCATAAAATCCGGACACCTTACACTGTCTTCATCTCTTGGCCTTCCTCTAAGATTTTAACAATCATGTTCCCCTTTGGTACCAAATTTGTGACCCTTTGATGTCTCAGAATGTGTCCTTTCACCTGACAACTGCTTCTGGTTAGTAAAAGGAAACATTGTTCTTTTTACACTGTATTATGCTTTATTAAAATGGTGCTATTTCACGTGTGAGCATTTATCAACCACCGGAAATAAACCAGCGTGGATGAGCGTCACATACCTGCATAGATCATCATGCATAAGTAAAGCATTCCACAACTCATATTAACTTAACCAGATTTATGGTGCAGTAACATTACTTACATTTGCTATTTCATGTATCACAAATGGTGCTCATCACATACATAAAACAAAAAGTGGTACTCCATCGTAATATACTGAAAGTGCTGCAGCCTGACAATTAAAACAACTGTTACGATGTTGTTAAAGATGCATTTACTTCCAAACATTGTAAGCCTACCTATAGCTATGTGCAATTACATTTACTACTGGCATCCACGCTTATTTGAAGTATTGTGTACTAGATAACCGGTGACCCAAGGTCACTTAAGGGCGTTTATATTCTTTACAGTGCATTAAAATCATCTACGAAAGTATACGTATCATAAAATATTGACAGAGAAAGAATCTATTTGTTCAAAATGGTTCAAATGGCTCTGAGCACTATGGGACTTAACTTCTGAGGTCATCAGCCCCTAGAACTTAGAACTACTTAAACGTAACTAACCTAAGTACATCACACACATCCATGCCCGAGGCAGGATTGGAACCTGCGACCGTAGTGGTCGCACGGTTCCTGACTGTAGCGCCTAGAGCCGCTCGGCTACCCCGGCCGGCGAATCTATTTGTTATTAGGGTGCTAACTTTACATCTCACAGTTAGTTCACATTCTGTTTCCATAGTGCCGATACCGATTGTCAATAGCAAGAATATTACCCACGTACTATGAGTTTGCAAATATGTTAGCGAACTTATTGCACGTGGATAGTATCGTCTACTGTTTAAGTGTACATGAGTTTGTGCTTATGATAATATTTGTTATCAGATTTAGAGATAATAATAACCTAATTAGAACTGTAGGTACTTACTTTTTGGTCTCTTGTTGGATACACGATACTGGAGTCACGGTTTAAACTGACTTAACGCACTACAATAAAAATCAAAGAAAAATTACATTAATTACATAGTAGTTCTGATTGAGTTTTAGTAAGAATGAAACTAAATGAACACGAAACTCAAGGCATTCTAGAGCGCATGCGCGAGTGGACTGTTTGAGTTTTCCTCGTTACGATGGGTATTCACCGAGAGTTTCAAATGGAAGTCGACGAGAAGTCCTGCACCGACCACTCTTTTCATTGGTCTGCTAACAAGTTACATGTTTAAAGTAATTTCACGACAGTAAAGTTCAAATTGATTGCCGCTGTTGCTGATCTTTAATAGGAATGTTGTTCCTCTTGCGAAAGAAATCATCAGATCTATTACGTATTTCTGGTTCGCGCGGAAGCCGCCATAGAGCGAGCGGAGAGCACGCCTTCAAGGTGCAGACTGTAACCAGATAAAGATTTATGCCATACTGGGTGTCTTCATCAGGAAAGAAACATTACACTTTCTGCGGCTAGCTCCGGCATTTAAAGTCCAAATGGTTCTAGAGTTGATCTTGATACCTACAATTGGTAAAAAAAGTTGCTTGAGTCAAATGTCAACCTCATTTAGTTGGATTTTCATACTTATAAAATAAACTATATAATAATTATGTGTAACCTTTGAAAAAGTAATTTCTACAACGTAAAACTTTAGCTAAAAAATTAATAATTCACTGGTAGGTTGTTCGCTGCACTTAAGTGAGTATTTTTAAACAGTACTCATGCGAGTGGCGTCCAATACCTAACGCAACACATTTTTTCCCGACCAATTTCGCCTGAAAAGATGTAATATTCGTTGTGGACATTTACACTTCAGTCCGTATAGTTTTATGAAGCTCGATGGGTGGCGGCACTGTACGTAACCTTCAAAATGGCATCTGCAACGCAGGTGGGTTCCAAGCAAAGCGCTGTCATTGAGTTTCTTTCGGCAGAAAACCAGAGCATCGTAGGTATTCATAGGCGCTTGCAGAGTGTCTACGGAGACCTGGCAGAGAACAAAAGCACGGTGAGTCGTTGGGTGGGACGCCTGCGGTCATGACGAGGTCAAGTCAACCTGTCAGATCTCCCTCGTGTTGGCCAGACGCTTACAGTTGCGATGCATGCAATGTTGGAACATGCGAACACTTTCATTAGAGATGACTGATGGATCACAGTTCAACACCTCACTGCTCAACTGGTCGTCTCTGTCGGTAGCGCTGCCGCACTCGTCTACCAGTTGTGGTGGTCAAAGATATGAGCACGCTGGGTTCCTCGCCGACAAACAGAGGACTATGAAGAGCAACGAAGGAACAAATGTGGGGACTCGTTTGCGCGCTATGAAGCTCATTGTGACAATTTCTTGTCGAACATCGTCACAGGCGATGAAACACTGGTTCATCTCATCGAACATGAAAGAAAACAGCAATCCATGAGGTGGCGCCACATTACATGTCCTCTGATGAAGAAGTTCAAGGCCGCACCCTCAGCCGGTAAAATCATGGGGAACGGCCTTCTGGGACTCTGAAGGGGTTGTTCTGTTTGATGTCCTCGCTCGTGGTGCAACGATAAACTGTGAAGCTGCAAGCCGTCGCTTGCTTTAGTCATAAATATACGTCCGAGTGAGGCTAAATGTTACTAACTTTAAATAAATAAAAGTACCAGTGAACTTGTTGTTTCATTTAAATAAAAGTATTATCTTCTCAATAACCTTCAAATCGTAAGCTACACCCTTAATTTTTTATAAGAAAATAGTGAATTTATTAATGTCGCTTCTCTATCCTATGTCCGCAGCCACGTTCAGAACTCAAATTAATAATCAAATTAACTCATTTAATATAATTTAACCGTGAATTGCTGGTGTATCCATGTATCACCACAATAAGATAAAAGTAGTGAATAGGTGAGGGAGTGTGAATAAGAACAGTGGCGAAATTTAAGTTTACAAAAGTAATCACCAGGTTTTATTACAACTACAACGAACCGATAAATCTTGGAAAACAAATGACAAACACAAATCAGAAGAGGGATGGTGCTTAATGGTCAAAGAATTCATTTGGGTGGAAGCTACACAAATTCTCCTCTGAAGTAATTATTTTACAACAACTACCAAAGTAGTACAAGTTTATATGCCGACTACCTCCTCAGATGACGAAGAGATTGGTGAAATGTATGATGAGATAAAAGAAATTATTCAGATAGTGAAGGGAGACGAAAATTTAATAGTCATGGGTGACTGGAATTCGATAGTAGGAAAAGGAAGAGAAGGAAAAGTTGCAGGTGAATATGGAATGAGGGTAAGGAATGACAGAGGAAGCCGCATGATAGAATTCTGCACAGAGCGTAACTTAATCATAGTTAATACTTGGTTCAAGAGTCATGAAGGAAGGCTGTATACATGCAAGAAGCCTGGAGATACTGAAAGGTTTCAAATACACTATACAATGGTAAGACAGAAATTTAGGAACCAGGTTTTAAATTGTAAGATATTTACAGGGGCAGATGTGGACTCTGACCACAATCTATTGATTATGAACTGTACATAAAAACTGAAGAAACTGCAAAAAGGTGAGAATTTAAGGAGATGGGACCTGGATAAATTCACAGAACGAGAGCTTGTAAAGAAGGGGAAAGAAATACAGTAGAAGAAGAACGGGTAGCTCTGAGAGATGAAATAGTGAAGGCAGCAGAGGATCAAGTAGGTAAAAAGACGAGGGCTAATAGAAATCCTTGGATAACAGAAGAGATACTGAATTTAATTGAAAAAAGGAGAAAATATAAAAATGCAGTAAATGAAGCAGGCAAATGTAAGAATGTAGAGGCCTATATCACTAGGGGTAAGATAGATACTGACTACAGGAAAATTAAAGAGACCTTTGGAGGGATTCAAAATGGTTCAAATCGCTCTGAGCACTATGGGACTTAACAGCTGTGGTCATCAGTCCCCTAGAACTTAGAACTACTTAAACCTAACTAACCTAAGGACATCACACACATCCATGCCCGAGGCAGGATTCGAACCTGTGACCGTAGCAGTCGCGCGGTTCCGGACTGCGCGCCTAGAACCGCTAGACCACCGCGGCCGGCCCTTTGGGGAAAAGAGAACCACTTGCATAAATATCAAGAGCTCAGATGGAAACCCAGTTTTAAGCAAAGAAGGGAACGCAGGAAGGTGGAAGGAGTATGTAGAGGGTCTATACAAGGCCGATGTTCTTGAGGACAATATTATAGACATGGAAGACGATGTAGATGAAGATGAAATGGGAGATATGATACTGCGTGAAGAGTTTGATACATCACTGAAAGACCTAAGTCAAAACAAGGCTCCGGGAGTAGACAACATTCCATTAGAACTGCTGATAGCCTTGGGAGAGCCTGCCCTGACAAAACTCTACCATTTGGTGAGCAAGATGTATGAGACAGGCGAAATACCCTCAGACTTCAAGAAGAATATAGTAATTCCAATCCCAAAGAAAGCAGGTGTTGACAGATGTGAAAATTACCGAACTATCAGTTTAATAAGCCACGGCTGCAAAATACCAACGAGAATTCTTCACAGATGAATGGAAAAACAGATAGAAGCCGACGTGGGGGAAGATCAGTTCGGATTCCGTAGAAATGTTGGAACACGTGAGGCAATACTGGCCCTACGATTTTTTTTAGAAAATAGATTAAGGAAAGGCAAACCTACTTTTCCAGCATTTGTAGACTTAGAGAAAGCTTTTGACAATGTTGACTGGAACACTCTGTTTCAAATTCTGAAGGCGGCAGGGGTAAAATACAGGGAGCGAAAGGCTATTTACAAATTTTACAGAAACCATGAAAGGTCTCTGTTGGATTCCTTTCATGTTAATTTCTTAAATCTGTTGTCATTTACGCATAAATTCCTCTTCTAAATTTACTGTGGTGTTTCTGACTATCTGGGAGACTGAGCAGTGAAACGTGTTACTTTTACACATAAACAAGAACGATCTGTCACACTAATACACTTCAAAACACAGTTTATATGTAAATCATGTCACACAGTCTCATACGGAACCTACATCCGCTTTCTTTTATATACTGTATACGATAAGATACTGTCATCCCCCTTCCCTTCTGTGTGAGAGGATGAATGAGCAAATGTATTTGTAGTTGCATGCTTGATCGTAGCAGACAAGCCTGTCTGCTAGAGAACAGTAGGACCAACGTCGGAACAGGTAGGTACGCTTTCTAAAAGCAGAGAGGTTTCTATTCTTAGTATGGCCCTGTCCGTCCCTTGTCATGTTGGTATAGGAAGCTGCCTCTCTCGCCACTTCCGTTTGTATCGGTTCAGCACGCTCGGTAGGGTCCTAGGTCAGTCTGTCTGCAGCGAGCGTCTGAAGTGGTAAGATCTCCGGCTAAGCGCGTGTCTGCTAAGTCCGTATGACAATGGATTTCTTACGTTCAGCCTAACTGAAAATTTAATCACCTTTATTTCAGGTTTAGCTCTAAAATATCTAATGTTATCTTAAATTGCAACGCAGTGTAATTCGAGAGTGAAGTTCAGAATATCTTCTGGTAGTTGCTTTGTGACTACTTTGTGAGAAAAGTGGAACCACGTGTTGATCAATAACTCTAACTAAGATCATTAATCTTAAATACGAATGTGCGTGAGATTATAACGTCTCGTCTTGACAATATTTTTCCATATAGCAACTTTTCTTTATGTTCAACCCACGTGGGGTGTACTTTGTGAGACCAGTACCACGTGCTTATGCAATTGTTTGACCCATCAGGTTAATAGTAAGACGATAGTAACTAGTTCGGGGTTTTTCTTTTGTAAATTGCGTTTCGATGTAATTTACTTTAATTATCAAAATTATTGTGGAGTTACACTCTTTGTGTAAACCAAGTTGACCACGTGAAGCATGTTGTGTAAGCATCAAAGTAGCCCTCAGCTATTCTTTTCGGGAAGATTTCACAGGGAGTTAGTATGAATTTAGTACACCAGTGTGTCGTAATTACATGACGGACAGGATTGCGCTACGAACTTAACTTCTTTGGGTGAAAATTGAATCGGTTGGTTGTGGTTAATTTCCTCTTGCATATGTTTCAACGTTCTTCGTGTGTTATTTTATGAATGCAGTGTTGTATGTAGTCTCCCAATCTTGGCTCCCTATTTGATGTGTTCCGTAAGATTACAAACTCACATTTACACAATCCTAAATAAGGCACCAGTTTAGTTACGAATCAACTCTGATGTGCTGAAATTTTAACGGAACAATGATCAATGTTAAAATAAATGTCCAAATATAAACTGATTTATTTCTTTTTATTTAAATTGTCTTTTTATATAAATATCACCGGTTATCATGAGATGAGTACTAAAACATTATAATTAATGTTAGTCTGGTTGGGAATTTGGTAAGCTAGACTGGATACCTGGTGAAACAGTTGCGCAGTAATGCAAGGTTAACTTCCTCATATAGCTCACAGGTTTTAACCCACTGTTATGGTCTTGAATATCAGTACCGCTTTCAGAACAAATTAATGCAACAACAATACAACCAGATGGCAGTTATAAGAGTCGAGGGGTATGAAAGGGAAGCAGTGGTTGGGAAGGGAGTGAGACACGGTTGTAGCCTCTCCCCGATGTTATTCAGTCCGTATATTGAGCAAGCATTAAAGGAAACAAAAGAAAAATTCGGAGTAGGAATTAAAACCCATGGAGAAGAAATAAAAAGTTTGAGGTTCGCCGATGACTTTGTTCTTCTGTCAGAGACAGCAAAGGACTTAGAAGAGCAGTTGAACGGCATGGACAGTGTCTTGGAAGGAGGGTATAAGATGAACATCAACAAAAGGAAAACGAGGATAATGGAATGTAGTCGAACTAAATCGGGTGATGCTGAGGGTATTAGGTTAGGAAATGAGACGCTTAAGGTAGTAAATGAGTTTTGCTATTTGCGGAGCAAAATAACTGATGATGGTCGAAGTAGAGAGGATATAAAATGTAGACTGGCAATGGCAAGGAAACCGTGTCTCAAGAAGAGAAATTTGTTAACATCTAGTATAGATTTAAGTGTCAGGAAGTCGTTTCTGAAAGTATTTGTATGGAGTGTAGCCATGTATGGAAGTGAAACGTGGACGATAAATAGTTTAGACAAGAAGAAAATAGAAGCTTTCGAAATGTGGTGCTACAGAAGAACGCTGAAGATTAGATAGGTAGATCACATGACTAATGAGGAGGTATTGAATGTAACTGGCGAGAAGAGAAATTTGTGGCACAACTTGACTAGAAGAAGGGATCGGTTGGTAGGACATGTTCTGAGGCATCTAAGGATCACCAATTTAGTATTCGAGGATAAAAATCGTAGAGGGAGACCAAGAGATGGATTCAGAATGATGTAGGTTGCAGTAGGTACTGGGAGATGAAGAAGCTTGCACAGGATAGAGCAGCATGGAGAGCTGCATCAAACCAGTCTCTGGACTGAAGACCACAACAAGAACGACAACGCAATCTGACATTGTTTACATGAATCCACTGTGAGGCACAATTCCATTCAAATGGAATCAACTACGAACAAGTACACCAAAAACTACGGTTCACTGGAGAACTGGCAGCTGTGAATGTTATTCAACAGCCCTACACCGGTACAGCAATACTTTTCTCATTCGCCTTGATCCAGGCGGCAGCAGTAAAGGGCGCGCTGTGCACCAGGAGCGGCGAGCTGCAGCTGCTGTAATTTTCTGACACGACCAGAAAAATTTGTGAAGTATGCGGACTGGCGTTCTGATTATTCGAACGCGGAAAACATCGCTATCAGAGCCTGAAACGCTGGCAGACTGCAGTGTGAGGTGCAGCCGTTCTCTGGTCTGGCCAAACCAAGTTGATTCAGAGCCACTACAGTGCGTGCTGGAATTGTCTAAACGTCGGACGGCCAACTCATGACGAATAAGTTCTCCCTCATTACACACATTATGTCCGAGATTATATGCAGTTCCACTGCCAGTACATTTGGAAACTACCACTGGCTCTTAGTCCACCACAAGTTATAGACCACAAGTCTCACCCACTAGGGAAAACACCTGAAGGTCTCTACCAGGGGAGAGGCAAAAGACGAAGAAGGGAAAGAATAAAACCACTTTCCAACAACCCACGGCACAGGACGCGAATTAGCAAAAACAAAACCGTCTCCACGTTGTACAAACCAATTAAACTATCCTCTACTCATTGAATCTCCCCCCTTGACTGTTCTGGTTGCCAATAGAGACACAACAATAGGGCTCCAACGCTGGGGCAACAAGCCTCTGCTGTGCATATCCTGAGATGAGTCAATCAGCGACTCAAAAAGTCTCTCTTTTCTGGAAAAAGATTTTAGACTAGGGAGACGTCGTTCTCACAGTAAGCATGGACATGTTTCGGCACTAAACGTCTACCTAGATGGGATCACAGTCCCTCATTTACGAAGAGATCTAATCTTTCCAGGCCGACCATTTCCAATTTATGAAAGAAGGCTTTTAAGCTTCCCAGGCAGTGGTGTCCACGAAATATATGTTTTTACCGCTCGCTAAAAGAACCTGGCGACTTCCTGGTGCCAGGGGAGTTACAGTCTTGCCTCCACTAAACATATGTAATAGCCACTCTGTCCGTAAAGCCCCAGCTTCTAATATGACAATGTTTGGAGTTTTTCGATCCTCTCACCATTTGCACAAAAGCTCAGATTGCAGCAGTGTCTCTTAAATGGCTTCGCCAAATGGCCACGACTCTCTGCCACCTGGCCCAGGAAAAATGGCTTGCGAACACGCACCCTCCTGCTCCAACCCTAAGTGCACCAACCATGGTCCAAAGTACCTCTGCAGATTCAATCGACAGAGTGCTGCTTCTCAGAACCAATCACACAGCCAGGTCGCTGGAGTCAGTATTTATGACCCTCAATCCATCACTCTCCCTGTTCTCTGCCACCTCCACTGCGGCCCCACGGGTACAAGTCCTCTGCAGGCTACACACGCAGTTATCTTAACAGTCTACCCACAATTGCCTCAAGAAAAAAGAGGAATAAACCACACATCGCAAGTGTAGTACGAGGTGCATTCAAGTTCTAAGGCCTCCGATTTTTCTTCCCCAGACTGGAAAGAGATAGAAACATGCGCATTGTTTTAAAATGAGGCCGCGTTCATTGTCAATACATCCCAGAGATGGCAGCACCGTACGGCAGATGGAATTTTACCGCCAGCGGCGAGAATGAGAACTGTTTTAAATACATAAAATGGCGACGTTTTCCTTACTTGAACAGTGTGCAATCATTCGTTTTCTGAATTTGCGTGGTGTGAAACCAATTGAAATTCATCGACAGTTGAAGGAGACATGTGGTGATGGAGTTATGGATGTGTCGAAAGTGCGTTCGTGGGTGCGACAGTTTAATGAAGGCAGAACATCGTGTGACAACAAACCGAAACAACCTCGGGCTCGCACAAGCCGGTCTGACAACATGATCGAGAAAGTGGAGAGAATTGTTTTGGGGAATCGCCGAATGACTGTTGAACAGATCGCCTCCAGAGTTGGCATTTCTGTGGGTTCTGTGCACAAAATCCTGCATGACGACCTGAAAATGCGAGAAGTGTCATCCAGGTGGGTGCCACGAATGCTGACGGATGACCACATGGCTGCCCGTGTGGCATGTTGCCAAGCAATGTTGACGCGCAACGACAGCATGAATGGGACTTTCTTTTCGTCGGTTGTGACAATGGATGAGACGTGGATGCCATTTTTCAATCCAGAAACAAAGCGCCAGTCAGCTCGATGGAAGCACACAGATTCACCGCCACCAGAAAAATTTCGGGTAAACGCCAGTGCTGAAAAAATGATGGTGTCCATGTTCTGGGACAGCGAGGGCGTAATCCTTACCCATTGCGTTCTAAAGGGCACTACGGTAACAGGTGCATCCTACGAAAATGTTTTGAAGAACAAATTCCTTCCTGCACTGCAACAAAAACGTCCGGGAAGGGCTGCGCGTGTGCTGTTTCACCAAGACAACGCACCCGCACATCGAGCTAACGTTATGCAACAGTTTCTTCGTGATAACAACTTTGAAGTGATTCCTCATGCTCCCTACTCACCTGACCTGGCTCCTAGTGACTTTTGTCTTTTTCCAACAATGAAAGACACTCTTCGTGGCCGCACATTCACCAGACGTGCTGCTATTGCCTCAGCGTTTTTCCAGTGGTCAAAACAGACTCCTAAAGAAGCCTTCGCCGCTGCCATGGAATTATGGCGTCAGCGTTGTGAAAAATGTGTATGTCTGCAGGGCGATTACGTAGAGAAGTAACGCCAGTTTCATCGAGTTCGGGTGAGTAGTTAATTAGAAAAAAAATCGGAGGCCTTATAACTTGAATGCACCTCGTACTAGGGAACACCGACATCATGACCTAAAAATATGAATATTAGTGTGGGGCAATAGCTTGTCCGTCGCCACAAGAACTACTTCTCCACGACAATGCAAGGCCTGGCACAAGACTGTACACCAAAGAGGAGCTCGCAAAACTTCTTTGGACTGTTGCTCCTCATGCAACCTACACCCTGGATCTCGCATCTTTCGACTTCTCTCTGTTCGGTCCAATGAAGGACGCACACCTTGGGTAGCAGTACGTGAATGATGCGGAGGTTATTAATGCAGCAAGATGTTAGGTCTGGCACCGACCACTACAGTGGTACCGTGAGGGCATACAGGCCTTCCCATTAAGGTGACCTAAGGATACAAAATTGTTAAGGCTTTCGTGGCCACTTGTTGACAAACTGCCTATTGGCTTCTGTCTCGAGTTCTTCGGCCGACGTTCATCTAATGATTTTTCTGACGTTTCGCCAGCACGAGTGGCTGGCATTGTCAAAGCTTCACCCTCCATTGCCGGTGGTGAACTGGAGCCGAGCTCGCGGCCGCAGACTATATGTACCTGGCGCGCCAACGTCCGAGGGCTTCTCCGCGGTCATTTCCGGTGCGGTTCTCCTCTTGCTACCTGCGACGGTCGTTCGCTGCAGTACGGGAAGCCAGGATCCGTTTAACTTAAGGCTTTCCTCTTTCTTGTTGAAACTGTTGGCGCGTTTTTGTTCAGAGAAGCTGTAGAAATACAAAAACACGCGAACAGTTTCAACAAGAAAGAGGAAAGCCTTAAGGTAAACGGATCCTGGCTTCCCGTACTGCAGCGAACGACCGTCGCAAGTAGCAAGAGGAGAACCGCACCGGAAATGACCGCGGAGAAGCCCTCGGACGTTGGCGCGCCAGGTACATATAGTCTGCGGCCGCGAGCTCGGTTCCAGTTCACCACCGGCAATGGAGGGTGAAGCTTTGACAATGCCAGCCACTCGTGCTGGCGAAACGTCAGAAAAATCATTAGATGAACGTCGGCCGAAGAACCCGAGACAGAAGCCAATCGGCAGTTTGACCTAAGGATGTCACACTGTACGGAGATCATGTTGAAGAATAGGTTTTTGTAGTTGAAAGAGTGCAGAATAATTTGGTATATTGGAATCCTCAATAAAACCAACCAACTTTCAGAAAAAAAATGTTGCATGATTAATTGAACACCCCTGCAGTAAACCTGTTTAGATGGCATAGGTACCAAGATACGTTTTCATGTGCAATAAATGCGTCGAGTAGACAACTGGTTGTCATTTCTACAGTTCTTAAATTTCACTCAACATTTTACCAAAATTCTAAAAATTGTGAACACCCCCACTGATAGCTGCCAAAATCTGATAACGTTAAGTAGGTACGTCTCTTTATATCTTGCAATGTTGTTGTTGTGGTCTTCAGTCCTGGGACTGGTTTGATGCAGCTCTCCATGCTACTCTATCCTGTGCAAGCTTTTTCATCTCCCAGTACCTACTGCAACCTACATCCTTCTGAATCTGCTTAGTGTATTCATCTCTTGGTCTCCCTCTACGATTTTTACCCTCCACGCTGCCCTCCAATACTAAATTGGTGATCCCTTGATGCCTCAGAACATGTCCTACCAACCGATCCCTTCTTCTGGTCAAGTTGTGCCACAAACTTCTCTTCTCCCCAATCCTATTCAATACTTCCTCATTAGTTATGTGATCTACCCATCTAATCTTCAGCATTCTTCTATAGCACCACATTTCGAAAGCTTCTATTCTCTTCTTGTCCAAACTATTTATCGTCCATGTTTCACTTCCATACATGGCTACACTCCATACGAATACTTTCAGAAATGACTTCCTGACACTTAAATCTATACTGGATGTTAACAAATTTCTCTTCTTCAGGAACGCTTTCCTTGCCATTGCCAGCCTACATTTTATATCCTCTCTACTTCGACCATCATCAGTTATTTTGCTCCCCAAATAGCAAAACTCCTTAACTACTTTAAGTGCCTCATTTCCTAATCTAATTCCCTCAGCATCACCCGACTTAATTAGACTACATTCCATTATCCTTGTTTTGCTTTTGTTGACGTTCATCTTATATCCTCCTTTCAAGACACTGTCCATTCCATTCAACTGCTCTTCCAAGTTCTTTGCTGTCTCTGACAGAATTACAATGTCATCAGCGAACCTCAAAGTTTTTATTTCTTCTCCATGAATTTTAATACCTACTCCGAATTTTTCTTTTGTTTCCTTTACTGCTTGCTCAATATACAGATTGAACAACATCGGGGAGAGGCTACAACCCTGTCTTACTCCCTTCCCAACCACTGCTTCCCTTTCATGTCCCTCGACTCTTATAACTGCCATCTGGTTTCTGTACAAATTGTAAATAGCCTTTCGCTCCCTGTATTTTACCCCTGCCACCTTTAGAATTTGAAAGAGAGTATTCCAGTCAACATTGTCAAAAGCTTTCTCTAAGTCTACAAATGCTAGAAACGTAGGTTTGCCTTTCCTTAATCTTTCTTCTAAGATAAGTCGTAAGGTCAGTATTGCCTCACGTGTTCCAGTGTTTCTACGGAATCCAAACTGATCTTCCCCGAGGTTGGCTTCTACTAGTTTTTCCATTCGTCTGTAAAGAATTCGTGTTAGTATTTTGCAGCTGTGACTTATTAAGCTGATAGTTCGGTAATTTTCACATCTGTCAACACCTGCTTTCTTTGGGATTGGAATTATTATATTCTTCTTGAAGTCTGAGGGTATTTCGCCTGTTTCATACATCTTGCTCACCAGCTGGTAGAGTTTTGTCAGGACTGGCTCTCCCACGGCCGTCAGTAGTTCCAATGGAATATTGTCTACTCCGGGGGCCTTGTTTCGACTCAGGTCTTTCAGTGCTCTGTCAAACTCTTCACGCAGTATCGTATCTCCCATTTCATCTTCATCTACATCCCCTTCCATTTCCATAATATTGTCCTCAAGTACATCGCCCTTGTATAGACCCTCTATATACTCCTTCCACCTTTCTGCTTTCCCTTCTTTGCTTAGAACTGGGTTTCCATCCGAGCTCTTCATATTCATACAAGTCGTTCTCTTATCTCCAAAGGTCTCTTTAATTTTCCTGTAGGCAGTATCTATCTTACCCCTAGTGAGATACGCCTCTACATCCTTACATTTGTCCTCTAGCCATCCCTGCTTAGCCATTTTGCACTTCCTGTCGATCTCATTTTTGAGACGTTTGTATTCCTTTTTGCCTGTTTCACTTACTGCATTTTTATATTTTCTCCTTTCATCAATTAAATTCAATATTTCTTCTGTTACCCAAGGATTTCTACTAGCCCTCGTCTTTTTACCTACTTGATCCTCTGCTGCCTTCACTACTTCATCCCTCAAAGCTACCCATTCTTCTTCTACTGTATTTATTTCCCCCATTCCTGTCAATTGCTCCCTTATGCTCTCCCTGAATCTCTGTACAACCTCTGGTTCTTTTAGTTTATCCAGGTCCCATCTCCTTAAATTCCCACCTTTTTGCAGTTTCTTCAGTTTTAATCTACAGGTCATAACCAATAGATTGTGGTCAGAGTCCACATCTGCCCCTGGAAATGTCTTACAATTTAAAACCTGGTTCCTAAATCTCTGTCTTACCATTATATAATCTATCTGATACCTTTTAGTATCTCCAGGGTTCTTCCATGTATACAACCTTCTTTCATGATTCTTAAACCAAGTGTTAGTTATGATTATGTTGTGCTCTGTGCAAAATTCTACCAGGCGGCTTCCTCTTTCATTTCTGTCCCCCAATCCATATTCACCTACTATGTTTCCTTCTCTCCCTTTTCCTACACTCGAATTCCAGTCACCCATGACTATTAAATTTTCGTCTCCCTTCACAATCTGAATAATTTCTTTTATTTCATCATACATTTCTTCAATTTCTTCGTCATCTGCAGAGCTAGTTGGCATATAAACTTGTACTACTGTAGTAGGTGTGGGCTTCGTATCTATCTTGGCCACAATAATGCGTTCACTATGCTGTTTGTAGTAGCTTACCCGCATTCCTATTTTCCTATTCATTATTAAACCTACTCCTGCATTACCCCTATTTGATTTTGTGTTTATAACCCTGTAGTCACCTGACCAGAAGTCTTGTTCCTCCTGCCACCGAACTTCACTAATTCCCACTATATCTAACTTCAACCTATCCATTTCCCTTTTTAAATTTTCTAACCTACCTGCCCGATTAAGGGATCTGACATTCCACGCTCCGATCCGTAGAACGCCGGTTTTCTTTCTCCTGATAACGACATCCTCTTGAGTAGTCCCCGCCCGGAGATCCGAATGGGGGACTATTTTACCTCCGGAATATTTTACCCAAGAGGACGCCATCATCATGTAATCATACAGTAAAGCTGCATGCCCTCGGGAAAAATTACGGCTGTAGTTTCCCCTTGCTTTCAGCCGTTCGCAGTACCAGCACAGCAAGGCCGTTTTGGTTATTGTTACAAGGCCAGATCAGTCAATCATCCAGACTGTTGCCCTTGCAACTACTGAAAAGGCTGCTGCCCCTCTTCAGGAACCACACGTTTGTCTGGCCTCTCAACAGATACCCCTCCGTTGTGGTTGCACCTACGGTACGGCTATCTGTATCGCTGAGGCACGCAAGCCTCCCCACCAACGGCAAGGTCCATCTTGCAAACGAAACTGAAAACTTTGTCTTATTTACTGAACATATTTTGGCCTTGTTTAGGATTTGATTAAAAATGGGCTGGTGCTGGAGTGCCTTCTAATCTCGAGGCCCTCGAGAGCTGGGGGCTTCTCATTACTAGAGAACCCAGGTAGCTCCACCCCGCTCACCCGCTTAGTTCGCCACTGGCAGTGGTGTATTTAGGTCTAGGCAGACTAGGCAGCTGCCTGGGGAGGTCGATTTTAAGGCGTGGATCATAAGCTATTACTCTTTTTTACAACATTTTCTTCACAACCTTTCAAAAGAAACTTACAATGAAATGGATATGAATAATATGAGCAACAGTCAGCTCCAATTTCATGAACGTTCTGGTCAGGCAATGGAAGAAAGACAGGCTCCGAAACTTCCTGGCAGATTAAAACTGTGTGCCCGACCGAGACTCGAACTCGGGACCTTTGCTTTTCGCGGGCAAGTGCTCTACCATCTGAGCTACCGAAGCACGACTTACGGCCGGCACTCACAGCTTTCCTTCTGCCAGTATCTCGTCTCCCACCTTCCAAACTTTACAGAAGCTCTCCTGCGAACCTTGCAGAACTAGCACTCCTGAAAGAGAGGATACTGCGGAGACATGGCTTAGCCACAGCCCGGGGGATGTTTCCAGAATGAGATTTTCACTCTGCAGCGGAGTGTGCGCTGATATGAAACTTCCTGGCAGATTAAAACTGTGTGCCCGACCGAGACTCGAACTCGGGACCTCATTCTGGAAACATCCCCCAGGCTGTGGCTAAGCCATGTCTCCGCAGTATCCTTTCTTTCAGGAGTGCTAGTTCTGCAAGGTCCGCAGGAGAGCTTCTGTAAAGTTTGGAAGGTATGAGACGAGGTACTAACAGAAGTAAAGCTGTGAGTACCGGGCGTGAGTCGTGCTTCGGTAGTTCAGATGGTAGAGCACTTGCCCACGAAAGACAAAGGTCCCGAGTTCGAGTCTCGGTCGGACACACAGTTTTAATCTGCCAGGAAGTTTCATATCAGCGCACACTCCGCTGCGGAGTGAAAATCTCATTCTGAAGACAGGCTCCCTTTACTAGTGACTTTGCGTGGTGACTACGTGGCCGTTATTAACTTCATTCAGTGTCGTGCCCTCTGATGCGGTATGCCTTAGGAAGGCAAATATCGACGCTCGCGATTAAGCTTGCGATGGGAGACACCGCTAATAATGACACAGGAGTAGCCAACAGTGTCAATGCAAACTTAAAATTCAAAGAAATAAGTTATACAGCTTAATTTGAAACTGTAATGGGTGCAGTTGTTGTAATGTTTAGTTTCTGGTTTATATTTTAGTACTAAATAAACGAGTGACTGTAGAAGAGTAAGTGGTTCTCGGTGCCGAAAACTCGAGAAACAATGCAAAAATCGGAGTGGTAGACCTGTTTAAAAACAAAACACAGTCAGCTAGTTCCACGTCGATCTGGTACCTAGAAACGTAATAATAAGGCGGTGAAAGTATCGAAAATAGTCCATCGTGTGGTTTATATGAGTCAGGCATTTCAGACATTCAGCCATTTTATCACAGACAATAATAACGATGGAAACAATTATTAAAAGGAATTACGACGTGTAGCTGCTAGTGGGCACTGATTTACATCAATGGGAAAAGGTGAAAATTTGTGCCGAACTGGAATTCGACCATCGATCTCTTGCTCAGTAGGCAAATGCTCTAACCACTGAGCCAACCGCACATAGTGGTGTACCTCCGCACGCTTCCCGTCAGACCAAATTCACAACTTATAACACACACTACTGACGTAGTGCTCCAGGCCATTAACCTCATTACTGGCGGTGTTTGCTGATTTCCGTCAGAGTTAGAGCGTGAAGTGCATCTGCAGCAAGGGGATCACTGGTCAGTCTCGCATTAATTATTTCCTAGGTGTCTGTTCTTTCGGACATACCCGAAAGAACAGACACTACATACATAACTATCATTTCAACTGACTCAAATGGCTCATATAAAGCGAAAGATGATGGTGGTTCAGTTTCTGGGGATTCTGCGAATTGGATATTAAATAAATTCCTTCGCGAAAATATCGCTAAATAATGTCATGTGGCACAGAGTATTCCTTGTAATTTCAGAAATCCATGCGGGTAAATAGCGATTTTCAGAGGTACTTAAATACAGATTTGTTTTTAACAACCACGAGGAACAGCGAGAAGCAACAAAGACTCTTTTTGGTATACTCTCAAAGCAGTGCTAATGTATTTTGCGTCCCATTTTTATTGTTTAATGGAACATGTCCCTATTTGTTTAATGGAACATGTCCCTTGATGACTGGAAAAACGTCAGGTGAACATAGGAAATGTGTGTTAACTTTAAAAGCTAGAGGACAGACCAAGGGGAGAATAGAGAAAAACGAACATCTCTGCATGAGACAGAAGTAAAATATTTGTGGAACGAATTAAAACGAGATGATACTGTGGTCAGAAACTTTTCCAAACAAGACCTATCTTTTAGGGGTCATAACTATGGGTTACGTTCTACACATTGCGGAAATTTCGAAATGTCGCTACAGCCTTTTCTAGCTAACATGCAGAACTTTATGGAAACAAAAGAGAAGTGAGGACGTGGAGTCTTTCGTATCACGAGAGTGAAGAGTTTATACCAATACTGGCAGACAACATAGTGAGGATTGTTGTAGGGAAGTGAGGGAAACTAAATATGTTTCCACCACATTAGACTCCACCCCAGGTACGGCACATGTCGGTCAGCTGCCTATTGTTAATAGGTATTTATCAAAAAATGGATTTCCTGTTGAAAGTTTTATCTGTTTTGGTCCAAATTCAGACCACAAATTACAAGAATTAGCGGACTCATTAATAAATTAAGTAAATATGGTTTAAACGTTCACTTATACAGGGGTCAGTATGATGACAATGCAAGCAATATGGTTGGCACTTACTCTGGTCCCCAAGCCAGAACTAAACAAATCAACACTCTTCCTGTGCACACTGATCAGCTAGAATATTATGGCCACCTACCTATTAGCCGGTCCGCGGTGGTCTCGCGGTTCTAGGCGCGCAGTCCGGAACCGTGCGACTGCTACGGTCGCAGGTTCGAATCCTGCCTCGGGCATGGATGTGTGTGATGTCCTTAGGTTAGTTAGGTTTAAGTAGTTCTAAGTCTAGGGGACTGATGACCTCAGCAGTTAAGTCCCATAGTGCTCAGAGCCATTTGAACCATTTGAACCTTGGTTTCGTCCCATGTTCAAGACACTTACCACAGCACTCCTCGAAGAAGCGAGAAGTCGTGCAGTTTCCGAAATGCTCGTGCGATCCTCCGGGCCATTACGATCTACCCTTGGTCAAACCCAGTCAGATCGCGCACCTTCTACACACGGTCAGCAAGCACATTGATACTACATGTACCATGCGTGTGTCTGGATAACAGTCATTCCTCGCCACGTGACGCTACCATCGCTTGGACGGGTTTATATCGACAGTAGGTTGATGGCTATAGTGATCTGGCTGATCAGTGTATATTCTGTGTGTAGGTCTCCCCCTTAATTTATTAGGATCGTGTGCAGCAGTGTTGTCCTTGCGGCATCATTTTTCCTTTTGTTGCAACAAATTTGCACTTCTTTCTGTTCTTCGACGCGCCACTGAAATATTTTGCAGTCAGAATTAAACAGTTCAGTCTCCTTAAAACGATCTTTCGAAACACGCTGGTCAGGGCGTCAAGATGCCTGCTATAGTCTCCCATGTTAACTGGGCAGCAATAATACCAGGTTTGGAAGTTATTTGGGATGATGAAACTCAAAATGCTTCACTAAGACGCGCTGTGACTGGAATGTTGAGAAGCCTGCAGAGTCTGGAAACTGCAACAATGACAACTATTTGGTGAAGGATTTGAGCAAATACAAATAAATTGTTGCAAAGTGTTGGTAACGACACAGGGATTGTAATAAAATTCTGCGATTCTTTTCTTGGATACGTTCGAGATAATTATTCTAAGTACGACACGTTTGAAAAAGCTGTCAACGGAAAGAGTGAGATAAGTATTTTAAAAAAAAGCCAAAAAAAAGGGAGAAGTCGAGAAAACAAAGTGGACGAAACTGCTAAGCTAGATATTACTTTTGAAGGTTTCCAGTAAATGCATTTCTGGTTGTTATGAACAGGTTGGTATCTGAACTGGAGAAAAGGAAAAGAATGGTTGGAAGAGTTTTACAGCGATTTTTAGTTCCGAAGTAATTTTCCTGGTCGAGACAACACTGAACTATTAAAATTTGCCACAAAACTGCACCAACGTTTCAATGAAGACTTTGAAGTATTTTTGATTGATGAGGTCATTCATTTTAAAGCATACGTGAAGAGAAACGATGTAAAAACCTCCCTTAGTACTTTGTGTGGGCTACTGCTTGAGAAACCACGTTCAAGAACTGCTTCTGAATTTGGAGATTCCACTACGAGCATTTTTATCAACCAGTGCAACCAACTCTTCGACCTAGCGCTCTTTCTGACTCCTCAAAAGAGTTAAAAATTAATTACGGTCATCCATGTAGTAGGATCGAGTAAACAGTCTTGCCCTCCTCTCCACGAATTCTGAGAAAACCACAGCAACTAGGTTATGAAGATATGATCAACGAAGATGCTGCAAAGAAAGCACGCTGTAAACAGCTTTGCCTGGTTTGAATTTAGTGAGTTCAGTATTCATTTTGTTATTATTATTACCATTATTACTGGCAGCAGTCTTATTATTTAGTTACGTGCAAATGTGAGATACTTGGTGGTACATTTGTGTCGAAATAAGGGGCGGAAGTATTTTCCTCTGCCTAGGGGCGGCAAATTCACCCTTGCCCACTGCTCGTGAGCTTCAAAATCAGTTTTCGACACCTGCTTTCTTTTGTGGAAGAACACTGCATCATTGTTGCATTAACAGTTTGAGATATTGCAGTATTACAAGCAAGAGGATGATTCAGACGTTTCTCGGAGTTTGAAGGTGCGCGTCCTAGCAGCATTTACTCTTCTGTCGTAATTCTTATTTCCTTAGCAACACTCATTTCTCATCACTGTCCCAGCTGCTATATCTGTTATGAGAGCCCTATCCAAGTTCGTTCTTGGAAACGTTATGTAGAAGAGCATATCACTTCTGTGGCTTGAGAGATACTGATACAAAGAGGAATCATTTGAATACCAACTGCCAAAGTCTATGACTAATGCGGCTTACGCTTCTAATCTAGTGATCTCGCTACATGAATCATAGTATAGCATTCGTTGCCCACAGACACACTCTTAATGATAAATGCTTTATACAATATTTACCTAGTTTGCATCGTGCTCCAACAACAGTAACTGTGTAAAAAGTGGTTTCATTTAACAGCTTTTAATCCAATTTCTTTCGTCATAACTGAAAAGACTGTGGGAAAGTCGACGAAACATGGCATTTACTTCCATATTACTTTATTAATTATGTAAATCCCTAAAACTGGCGGGAAGAACTGCTCCCTCTATTTGGTCATTTGTCAATGGCTGAAGGTATTCCGTTAAATGGGAACAGGATGAAATGTCTACTCCAACAAAAAAATGTGGTAAAAAGGTGACAAAGCTTTTAAAACTTGCTTTGTTGGTGGTGGTTTTTTCTTGATGAGCCTACTACAAAGCTTTACACTGAACCGCCAAAGAAACTGGTATAGGCATGCGTACTCAAATATAGAGATATGTAAACAGGCAGAATGCGGCGCTGCGGTCGGCAACGCCTATGTAAGAAAACAAGTGTCTGGCACAGTTGTTAGATGGTTACTGCTGCTACAATGGCAGGTTATCAATATTTAAGTGAGTTTGAACATGGTGCTATAGTCGGCGTACGAACGATGGGACACAGGATCTCCGAAGAAGCGATGAAGTGGGGATTTTCCTGTACGACCATTTCACTAGTGTACCTTGAATATAAGCAACCCGGTAAAACATCAAAGCCCCCTCCAACATCACTGGAGCCGGAAAAAGATTCTGCAAGAACGGAAGCAACGACGACTGAAGAGAATCGTTCAACATGACAGAAGTCCAACCCTTCCGATAAAAGCTGCAGATTTCAGTGCTGGACCATCAAAAAGTGTCAGCGTGCGAACCATTCAACAAAACATCATCGATATGGGCTTTCGGAGCTGAAGGCCCACTCGTGTATCCTTGATGACTGCACGACAGGAAGCTTTATGCCTCGTCTGGGTCCGTCAACACCGGCATTGGACTTTTGATGACTGAAAGCATGTTACCTTGTCGGACGAGTCTCGTTTCAGATTGTATCAAGCAGATGGACGTGAACGGGTATGGAGACAAGCTCATGAATCCATGGAGCCTGCATGTCAGCAGGGGACTGTTCAAGATGGTGGAGGCTCTGTAAGGGGAGGGAGGGGGGCCGCAGTTGGAGTGATATGGGACCCCTGGTACGTCTACATACGACTGTACACAGGTGACACACACGTAAGCATCCTGTCTGATCACGTGCATCCATTCATGTCCATTCTACATTCTGACGGACTTGGGCAATGCGACACCCCACACTCCCAGAATTGCTACAGAGTGGCTCCAAGAATACTCTTCTGAGTTTAAACACTTCCGCAGGCCACAAAACTCTCCAGACATGAACATTATTGAGCGTATCTGGATGCCTTGCAACGTGCTGTTTAGAAGATATCTCCACCTCCTCCTATTCTTACGGATGTATGGATAGCCCTGCAGGATTCATGGTTTCAGTTCTCTCCAGCACTAATCGAGTCCATGCCACGACCTATTCCGGCACTTCTGCATGCTAGCGGGGGTCCCACACGATATTAGGCAGCTGTACCAGTTTCTTTGGCTCCAATGTAAGTGGGTTTTGGCTGCCTTGTTTTTTATTACTTAGTGCACTATAGCCTATCAATGTTAACCTTGTCAAGCTGTTAACTGTTCACTGTACGCATTGACCAATACCTATGCTGTTCTCCACGCTAGCCTATCCTGCGCAAGACTTTTCACCTCAGTGTGACTTCTGCAGCCTACATCTACTTGAATCTGATTACATTCGAGTCTTGGTCTCCCTCTAAAATTTTTACTACACACATCACGCTCCGTTACCAGATTAACGATTCCTTGATTACCAGGATGTATTACAAGAACCGATCCCCTCATTTAGTCAAGTTATGCTATGATTTCTTTCCCAGTTGGATTCAGTACCTCCTCATTACTCATTCGATCTATCAATCTAATGTCCACTTCTCTTCTGTTGCAATTTTCTTAAGCCTCTGTTCTGTTCTTATCAGAACTGTTTATTGTCTATGTTTTCTTTGCGTACAAGGCTACGCTGCAGACAACTACCTTCAAAATATTTCCCAATAATTCAATTTATATTCGCTGTTGATTAATTTTTGTTTCTGAAAAATGCCTCTCTTGCTATTTCCAGTCTGTATCTTGTATCCTATTCCTCCCTCCAATATCAGTTATTTTGCTCTCCAAATAGTAAAACTCATCCACTGCTTTAACGTCTCATTTCTTAATTTAATCCCTCAGAAATCGCCTGATTTAGAACGAATTCATTCCATTACCCTTGTTGTACTTAAGTTCTTTTCATCTCATTAAGTCTTTTCAGGACACTAGCCAACTCGTTCAGATATTTTCCCAAGGTCGTCGCCCATCTGACATAATCGCAATATCATCGGCAGTTTTAATATCTTCTGCCTGAATTTTGATTCCCTTCCCTAATTAATCTTCAGTTTCCTTCACTGTTTGCTCAATGTACGGATTGAATAACGTCGCGGACAGACTGCAACACTGCCTCATTCTCTCTTGAACTACAGCTTCACTTTTATGTCCGACTCTTGTAACTCCGGCCTGGTGTCTGTACAAGTTGTAAATAGCGTTTCGCGCCTTGCACTATATGCCTGGTTCCTTCAGAACTTCAGAGTTTGCATTCCATTCAGCATCGTCAGTGACCTTCTCTGAATCTTCGAGTGGTATAAACGTAGGATTTCCTTTCTTCTGTTTATCTCAAGTGCTACTTTATTTGTCCCGAAGCCAAACTGATTCTCTCTGATTTCTGCTTCTACTAGTTTTTCGATTCGTCTGTAAAGTTATTTATTTTTGTTGTGTGAACTTCCGGGAGCCCTCCATGAAAAATTGTTTGGAAACGACTAATATTCACGACGGAGATAAATGCGACAGTTGGATCTTCCATCAACCACCAGAAGTAGCTTCAGAGGAAACGAATACCTTCATAGAAAACCTCATTTCCGTAATATTTACATATCAAAGCCACAGTCCCACAGTTGATTCGAAAAATTACATCTTTATGGCGGGTAGAAAACGTCCTGCTAAACAGTTATGAAAGCCTTCCCTGGGAACAGATGTTTCAGCACCCTACCCTTGATAAAAAATATGGCAACAAACAGACCGGAGCTCTTTGGGGATCTTGACAGGAAGAATGGGATCCATGATCGCGATGCAGTTGATGACGTGGCTGCGACATAACGCAGTCCGATTAGTTGTATGGTTGAGTTCGCACGACAGTTTTTTTTTTCTTTTGGCACCATTTGTAACTGATTAAAGCATCAAATATTTGTGTTGTCTACTCCGCTGAAAATCAAAATACTTTGTATTATAGAATCAGGTTGAAATTATAGTAGCAGTAGCAGCGAAGTTCGTAAAAGCAGAAAGATCGTTTTAGCAGCAATGGATACCTGTGAACAATAGGCTAGAAAACTATATTCAGTAAGATTATTAAGGAGAAAACAGGCTCATTGCTCATGCAGGAGTCAGAATCGTTTCCTTTGTGCATTTAACACTTAATCCACAGTTCCTGAAGTTCATACAAGTAGCGTATCAAGCTCTAGAAAAATATGTACCTAACATACTAATTAAGGATAGTAGGTGCCCTCCCTGGTGTAGAGGAAAGAAGGGTGAAGTGGAGTCACTAATATTATTTTAGTTGCTTCACTTTTATGTAGAGCAATAGGTTATTATTATATCCGTTTCATGCTATGCTTTTTGGCTTACAAATATAAGTCACTGTCGTTTCTTTCGGTAGTATTTTTTCGCGTGTGAACCACTGATACAGACATGGCGTCCGATCGGGTAAATTAGCTAATTCCATATTTCATGCGTAGTGTAACAACTGAAATTAAGAAATTACAAATCATTTTATACACAAAACTAATATCCGTTATTCTGCTCTTCTGCACGGGTTTGCAAGAGCTTCAAGATTCCAAGAAAATACGGCCGGAAAACAGAACAACAAACATGGAACCCTGTTGCGACGCAAAAGGCAATTGAAGCAGTAAAGAATGGTAATACGCCTTTTTCAACAGCAGCAAAGCAATTAAATATTACACGTAATACACTAAAACAAAGAGTCCTAGGGAAAAACAGAGAAAAGTTGGCAGTAAAGAGCTTGTGGGTGACTTAAGGGCAGTGCTCAGTGAAGAACAAGAGCAAGAGCAAGAGCAAGAAATCCTTAATTATATTTTTGAATTTTAAAAGCGATTTTATGAAATTACAGGGAATGACCAGTTGGCAGAGCGTAACAAAATACCACATCCTTTCAACAAAGAGTCTGAAATACAGGCAAAGACTCTACGGCGTTCTTCAAAGGTCGGCATCCTAATATTACTCTTAGGAACCCAGAATCTACCTCTACGGCTAGAGTACAATCGTTTAACAAAGGAACGTAGATAATTTTTATTGATGTCCTTAAAACATTACAAGATCTATGATTTCATCCTGCTAGTCGTATTTATAATGTAGATGAAACCGGTGTTCTGACAGTTCAGTCCAAAAACAGCACAGTGTTCGCACTCAAAGGAAGACCACAAGTCGAAGCCGCTACCTCAGCTCATACAGGTTTGCTGTCGACTTTTGTAGTGTGCGTGTCTACAAGAGGAAATTTCGTTCCTTCTTTTGTAATCTTCCTTGGGGGAAAAATGAAGGCTGAACTTAAAAATGGGGCTCCACCAGGAACTGAACTTGAGTGCCATCCTAGCGGATGGATGCAGAGTGTAAGTCTTTTGGATTGGTTTGAACATTTTTTAAAACATGCAGAACCAACTACTCAAGATCCAGTTCTACTAGGCTTAACTATTCTACCCATTGTATTGTATGTTAACCGGGGGCCTAGAAACGACGGAGAGGCTCCGTCCCCGCCGCAGCCGCAGTGGTCCACAACCCCACGACGATTACCGCAGTCCACTTCACCCTTCCGCCACCCCACACCGAACCACTCTTTCAGGGTTACTGTGCGGTTCATCCCCCGGTGGACACCAGACGAGTGCAACCTCCATGTTTGCGCGGTAGAGTGATGGTGGTGTACGCGCACGTGGAGAACTTGTTTGCTCAGCATTCGCCGACATAGCGTAGCTGAGACGGAATAAGGAGAGCCAGCTCGCGTTCGCCGAGGCAGATGGAAAACCGCCTAAAAACCATCCACAGACTGGCCGGCTAACCGGGCGGGCTACTCTACCCATGTTAAGAACAAAGGTTTCATTGGTAAGGCCAGAGAAAATCATACAACTGTTGCGTGCTTGTCCTAGCATTGTTGCCACAAGCTCCAGCCTTTGGATGTGGCATTAATGTCTCATTTTAAAACCTTCTACACAAAAACGTGTGAAAAATTTCCTCGCAATGATCCAGGAGGAAGCAGTTTCCGATAAGTGCACTATTGAGTGAAGCATTTTTTTTCCTGCAGGCGTTCCAGTGACAGCAATCAAAGGCTTTAGAAAGTGTGAAATTTTTCCACTAGGTCCTAACGTGTTTATCGATGAATACTGTACGCACCTGAGGTTACTGATATGCCTTTGGATAAGGACGTTAATACCGTGCCTTGTTCAAATATTAGTTCTTTTCATTGCGAAACTGCTGAGTCTTCTGCAAGTGCTGGTCCCCTTGGACCCCAAACTGCTTTGTCTTCTTCAAGGGGCTCATTGGTTTTTCTCCGGAACCAACATATGAGCTGTGTTTAGCTGCAGGCTGCCTTCGGATTATAGGTGATAAGCCTTCTCCAAGAGAAGGTTCTCCTTAGCGTCCGACAACCGAAGAACGCCCATCTGAGTATCCAACAGGTGGGTTCCACACAAGCCCAAATCATGTAAAACCTTTGCCTAAAAACAAAACGTGAATCAAAGACAGACTAGGAGTAAAAAAGGAAAGACTGCCATAATCATTTCAAGCCCTTATAAAAATGTCTTGACTGAAGCTAAAAGAGAGAAGAAATGGAAAAAGAAAATTCCACTGAGGACACTGACACAGACTCCTTTTCCTACACGTAAGGAAAACGATGGATGGAAAAGAAGTCGGAGCTGTAAACGCCGGGCTCATGAACTGTGCGCTGGATGTGATGAGTACGATGACAACTTCATATACGAATTTTGTACACGGCTTAATATTGTCTCTGAGCTGATAAATTGTAATGAATTAGACTGAAATGGTAACCCATAGTTAGTGGTCGATTTCTCTAGTAACATTATTAGGAATAATTAATACTTCTCATTTGTTCACCTTTTTGTGCCAACAATGCATTTCAACTCGTTTCTTGTTCAATAGTATTATTATTCCCCTAATGATAATCAATAGAGAGATAAAAACTATAAGCCTACGCTCCTTTTTAAACTAAACATTCTATTTAGGAATGGTGGCAAAGGGCTGATCTTTTTACCCCATTAGGTAGGGGAAAGTGGCCACTATGTGAGCATTCAGAAAAATGTTTATAAATCCTACAAAATATATTTTTACCTTAGCTATAAATATTTTGTGTGATAGATTAGAGTATGTAGATTCGAGATGTATATGCCACAAGATTCTGTTAATAGCCATGGTTTTATAAAAATTCAATTTTACTTAGAGTGGCCGCTTTATCTCACCTTCCCTACAGACAGTATCAGAAAGATACTTAAGAAATAGCGCCTCTTGAGCAACAGATACGAAACAACGCATAAACCTAAATACAAACGATGATATTCGGAATGGGCTCAGCTGCCGGACGGGCAATGCGTGAAGCCGTTAATAATTATCGTAGGAAAACATTTTCAGTAGACTTGTCTCAAAACACTGAGTAATTTAGTCACGAGTCAGAGGTACAAAAGTCAATCGCCAGACACTTATAGATGAGACAGGAATAAAAATGGAAGACTGAAATGTTGTTGTTGTTGTTGTTGTTGTTGTGGTCTTCAGTCCAGATACTGGTTTGGTGCAGCGCTCCATGCTACTCTATACTGTGCAAGCTTCTTCATCTCCCAGTACCTACTGCAGCCTACATCCTTCTGAATCTGTTTAGTGTATTCATCTCTTGGTCTCCCTCCACGCTGCCCTCCAATACTAAATTGGTGATCCCTTGATGCCTCAGAGCATGTCCTACCAACCGATTCCTTCTTCTAGCCAAGTCGTGTCACAAATTCCTCTTCTCTCCATTTCTGTTCAGTATCTCATTAGTTACGTGATCTACCCAGCTAATCTTCAGCATTCTTCTGTAGCACCATATTTGGAAAGCTTCTATTCTCTTCTTGTCTTAACTATTTATCGTCCATGTTTCAGTTATTTTGCTTCCCAAATAGCAAAACTCGTTTACTACTTTAAGTGTCCCATTTCCTAATCTAATTCCCCCAGAATCATCTGATTTAATCTTGAACTCTGTAAAATGTTGCGTCACAAATGAAAATCAAGCTATAATACCATCACTCAATAGCCGTACCATTACTAAGACATGGTCATAATAATCAGTAAACGATGTTGAAAAAGCGCTGCACAGTATGACAGTCCCGTTAGATCTCAACAAATTAATAGCTTGGTGTAACTCACTTGCTCTTAATGTTGAGAAATGCAAAGAGTTGTACTTCACGAGTCCTGTGTTCTTTGACCAAATACAGACACTCGAAGAAAGACGCCATACATCTGCAGAAAACCTGTTTAGAAAGCCTTAAGACGTGTCTGCCAGCCCCTTGCTGTCCATCTCGTAGAGGTCGTGTAGATGAAATAACTCTTCCCCCACTCAATCCCTAAATGGACAGGGAGGAGCCCGTGACACGAGGTACAACAACAGGCCCTCTGCCACGTACTTAACAGTGATCCAGAGCATAGATGTAGAGGCAGCAAGTGATTATAGCGTCAAATATTGCCGTCACTTTTTGTAAGCTATGTTGGAAGCTTCCCACTTATTATTCAACTGAAGTGAGCACATAATAGAATTGCGTTTAATGAATTGCCCTGATAGTATTTCGTTTTATATAAGGTTTTGCTCCAAAAGTGAATACTAACTTTATCCGACCTGTTTAACTGAAATATCCATAAATAGGAAATGATTTCTCTGTTCTGTTCTGTTCTGCAAGGCTCGCAGGAGAGCTTCTGTAAAGTTTGGAAGGTAGGAGACGAGGTACTGGCAGAAGTAAAGCTGTGAGTACCGGGCGCGCGAGTCGTGCTTCGGTAGCTCAGATGGTAGAGCACTTGCCCGCGAAAGGCAAAGGTCCCGAGTTCGAGTCTCGGTCGGGCACACAGTTTTAATCTGCCAGAAAGTTTCAGGAAATGATTTCATTGCACAACGGGGAAAAAGAAAGGGGAGCTCGAACGAAAATTTGAATGACTGCAAGATTACAGTTACACCCCGTAACTTTCACGCAGTATCTAATAAGTGTGACTGACTTCAGTTAAAGGCAAATAAAGCGCAGTTTGGATGTGTAACCTCACCTTGTGAGCCTAACATCTATTCACAAAAAGAACATGGAATATACCAATCATGTTTAACATAGCCTGGAACAGCTTGAAGCCTCTTAAGTTTCACCTGCGCTGGTTCACCTTCTTGGCTGTAAAATCCATGCAGACAACTCAAAATATTTCTCCTGATGGCAGCCCTTTCTTGAATAATAATTCCTCTGACGGTAGAACGCACCCAATAACCTGTTGCTCGATCAAATACTTACAATAAAAATGTAAGAGCCAATGTGAACAGTTCTAAAACCGTGCAAACTTCATGAGTGACTGTGGGATGCAAATAAATCGAAAGCTCGTTAACGTAATGGTTAAATATTATTTATGAGTTCATTGAGCAGTGACAACAACGTAACTGAATTTGCTCTACGCTAGCCTCCGTGAAAGTGAAGAAGAATTATAGGATGTGCTGTATGGAACGACTAGTTTTATGAGTACATAATATGGACTGAGAGTAAATCAAAGAAAGACGAAAGTAATGAGAAGTAAGAGAAATGAGCACAGCGGAAAATTTAACATCGAAGTTGGTGATCTTGAAGTAAATGAAGTTAGGGAATTAACTAGCTAAGCTAGACGGCAAAATAAACAATGATGGACAGAGCAAGGAGGATATAAGAAGCATACTAGCATAGGCAATGAGGGCATTCCTGGCCAAGAGAATTTTACTAGTCTCAAACGTAGGCCCTAATTTGTGGAAGAACATTTCTGAGAATGTATGTTTGGAGCACACCGATATATGGTAGTGAGATATCGGCAGTGAGAAAACCGGAACCGAAGAGAATCGAAGCATTTGAGATGTGGTGCTACAAAAGAATGTTGAAAATTAGGTGGATTGATGAGTTAAGGAATGAGGAGGTTCTCCGCAGAATCGGCAAGAAAAGGAATATATGGAACACACTCACAAGAAGAAGGGACAGGCTGGCAGGACATGTGTTAAGACACCAGACAATAGTTGCCATGGTACTAGAGGGAGTTGAAAAGGGTAAAAACTGCATAGGAAGACAGAGACCGGAATACATCCAGCAAATAATTGAGGATGTAGCTTGCAAGTGCCACTCTGAGATGAAAAGGTTGACACAGAGGGCCACGTCAAACCAGTCAGATGACCGAAGACTACAAAAACCGTGATCAGAACAAAAAGTAAATTCCATGCGATCTGGAATACTCCGAGCAAAATTAAAATAGTGGCAAGGTAATGAACGGCGTTTTCTAATTTCGCGGGTGAACAGTTGAAATACCGCTGTTGTTGCGTGAACATGGAACGGGATCTCACTCTTTGAACAACAGGTATTAAGTCTGGACACGACTGAAAGTACAGCTGTAGCCATGAAAGTCTTGGATACAAAATATTACGCCAAGATGCTCTAGCATAGCCACGAGCTCACCAGAATTAGTTTTTGACAATGTCAGTGGGGAGACCGCGATCTGTTTATTTATAACATGTGTGAATAAAAATGCTTCGTAAAGATCGCAAATTTTCTTTATGCGTAGATTATCGGTTTCGGCTCATTGATTAGCCATCTGCAGGTCAGTCTAAAATGTTTTCAGTGTCTGACAATCTTCACACGTCGTGATCAGTGATTAGTGATTAACATTATCAATTTAAACAACAAACTAAGATTTTTCTTTTTAGGCGACTTAGCTCTAAGAATGCGACTATGTGTAATGACTGTCACACTCTGAACAACGTTTTTGACTGATCTGAAGATGGCTTGCCAGTGAGACGAAACTGATGATAAAGAAAGAAAATTTCCGATCTTGACGTAGGGCTTTTATCTACCTACGTTCTCATACTTCTTGTAGGTTAGACCATAGGAACGATTACCGGAACGTGCTCTGGGGCCCTATTCTGCATCGTTGATACCGATTGGTGTAGTAGTTTTGTCTCGGTAGTGACGTCATTTTCGGTTCTTTATCGAAATATCCTATTCAGTAATCTTCTGAGACCTGTTACCGAACAGTCCTCCCACCGATTTTACGACAATTGTACCGAGAGGTTTTGAATTTCGGTGTGGCCCTGTCGATCGGTGAGCTATGGTTTATGTACACCTATAATTAGTTATTTTAAACATGTTTAGAGGTTTTACCTTTGTATTTAGTGATTGTGTTGCTATAGAATCACCAGAGGACACATCTGGATGGAAAGTGAGTTCATAATAGACTGTTTTCCTTTGTTAGAAATGTGGGTAGGTTAGGTTGTTACTGCGAATGATTACATTAAAAAAAGTTTTCGGTCAATATTCTCTCAAAATACGTGTTATTTTTATGCAAATAAAGTTTAAAGATCATTAAATATCAAGACATCGGCTCTGCTTACATATATTACATGAGTGTGAACTGACATTACTAGTGACTTTGTGTACTTTTTCCCACAAATGGTTTAGTTAGTAATTATCGAAACGTGTTTACAACTTTCAAGTAACAATGGAAAGCAATTATGTGAAGCCTGACATTGGAAATCTTCCAAACTATCACGCATTTATGACTTACGCAGCACCGTTTGGCAACGAAGTTAGCCTAGGTTCTTCAGCACAATAGGACAGAATTGAGCACTAAGCTCCTGTTCTTTGGCGTGGCCAAGTGATTAGCGCGCGGGAATGCCTGGATGGGTGAAAAACAATTTTTTTCCTCTTCACATACGCAACACGTTCTGAGACTTTGTTGTTCGTGTACGTTAAGATTTTTCTGCAATATTCCTTATTACTTACATGTATAGCGCACTTCCTGAGTAATGATTTCGTGATTTTTTTTTGTTTAAAAAACCAAATATGAAATTGCTGAAGATGAAATTGCTGTGAGTGAAACAACCGACAGTGTCTTTTATATTTTTTCTTGTCAGAAATAATTCACCATTTCTTTCCGAATATGTAGCGATTTCCGAGATGCGGTTAGACAGGGATCTAAGAGCACAACTTAAATTACTGGGAATGTAACTAGCAGCGGTCATCTTCATAATCTTGCTTGTCACAACTGTTTATGTGCGATCGAATCCTCAGCAACAGTGGACAGATATGAAAGATCTGATTTTTAGACTTGAAACGTCCCCTTTGAACAATTCTACATGACTGTGCTTAAACTGATACACAATATTTTTTTTTTTAGCGCAACGCAATCTGACTTTCAAAAATCGCTACAAAAGAATGGCCCTGACTAACATTAAACTATACCTTTCACAAATCACTTACCTCACAAAAATCTTCGCTGCTCAAGCTACTGCAATACAGCGAGCGCCACTACTGCCAGCTAAATAAAAGATTCAAACTATGGAAGGCACTAACTACTGATAGGGATAGTTAGCAAATGAAAGATATTAATAGAGAACAAACAATGTATTTACCTTGATATCATCATATATAAATATAGCAGTTCATGACAAATTACAAATCTCCGCCATCTCTCTCCCCACATCCACCACTGCTGGCGGCTCACCTCCAACTGCGCAACGCTACGCGCTGTTCACAGCCAGCTGCCTAACACTACAATGGCGAGTATTACAACAATGCAAAGCAGCCACAGACTGCACACAGCACAGCCAGTGATTTTCATACAGAGGTGGCGTTACCAATAAAAAAACCTAAACAGCCTACTTACAGACTGTAGCACCATATACGAACATTTCCATTCAGGAGATGCATGTTATAAACTTCGACAAATTGCAGGAGCTCTCGAAAATGCGTTTCTCAATTTTGGTTTTAACCCAAATCGTTGACGTATCATATAGGGAAGTGAGCTACTTAATCATTTGCATCTATAGGAGCGAGTTATAACCACATTCTGTTTATCTTCTTATGCTTTGAAACTCTCAAAATCAATTTTTCAGGTGTTTTTATAGATGTATTAGTACAATGTGGTACTGCATACTAATCCTAACTCATTTTCTGAAACGTAAAATCCAAAACATGATGTCAGTGTGAATGAGAATAGGATGACATAATGCGGCATTTACGACAAACTGCAGAATATAGTCAAATACGCTATCGTTGTAAAGCATGCATGGGAACATGCGGTCAGGGTAACTGTAAAAATTTCTGTGAATTTCAGCTGAGATCATGGAAATGGATATACTGTTGTGGGTTGGCAGGAGAGCCAACAGCGTGTTACTAGAGGAAGCCGAAAGGCACGCGTTTTAGCTCACGCAGGCTGGCGTGAGGTCTGGAACAGGACAAGGAAATTAGAATTTAGAAAAACGGACGTAGCTGGTGGAATACTTAACTTCAATCCATAACTGGTGAACGTCGCTCTTGACTGTACATTATTCACAATATCAGTAGTAACTGGTAATGGCGCCTTGCTAGGTCGTAGCAAATGACGTAACTGAAGGCTATGCTAACTATCGTCTCGGCAAATGAGAGCGTATTTTGTCAGTGAACCATCGCTACCAAAGTCGGTTGTAAAACTGGGGCGAGTGCTAGGAAGTCTCTCTAGACCTGCCGTGTGGCGGCGCTCGGTCTGCAATCACTGATAGTGGCGACACGCGGGTCCGACGTATACTAACGGACCGCGGCTGATTTAAAGGCTACCACCTAGCAAGTGTGGTGTCTGGCGGTGACACCACATATACTGCGCCTGATACTGTTAAGGAGAAGGCAAGAGCGATGAAGGCGGGCACGTCAGCTCTATGGAATGCGGGTCATGCCTTATGGCAACGTAAACGCAATTTTCTTTACTTGGAAGGATAGCGCGCCTGTGTCGTCGGCTAGCCGCTTTGTGATCGTGGCGCTGTGTGAGCTGCAGTGCGCATGCGCGGATCTGTGGCCGCTCGCTTTTGATTGGCTTGGGTGACGCGAACCGACAACAGCGCTTCGGTTCTCTAGACCCAAACGGTATCGCTACCGAAATGCATGCTGAATAATGCAGGGGCTCTGACTCGAGTACTAGACCGTTCGGTGCTCTTGAGTACCGAAACGATTGACACAATGGCGGAAAGATACAGAATAGGCAACGTGGACTCGCACGAAGGACGACGGTTCAAATCCGCGACTGGCCATCTTGATTAAGGTTTTCCATCATTTCACTAAATCGCTTCAGGGAAATACCAGTACGGTTCTTTTGAAAGGAGGTGATCGATTTCTTTCACCATCCTTTCCTAAGCCGAGCTTATGCTCTGTCTCCAGAGAGCTCATTGTCGATGGGATGTTAATCCTCCTCCTCCTCCTCCGGAATGTAATATCGACTCGGTACACACAGCATCTTCAAGGCAGTTTTGGGAAGCGCAGTGATCTAGCGTGACCATCAACAGGAAGCCGGAACATAGGAAATGGAGTGCTCTCATCTAGCTCTTACCGGGGCATTCTTCCACCGAACTCGGCCGCACGTGCGCGTAATTGGTCAGCCTACTACAGATGTACAGGGTGTTTCAAAAATGACCGGTATATTTGAAACGGCAATAAAAACTAAACGAGCAGCGATAGAAATACACCGTTTGTTGCAATATGCTTGGGACAACAGTACATTTTCAGGCGGACAAACTTTCGAAATTACAGTAGTTACAATTTTCAACAACAGATGGCGCTGCAAGTGATGTGAAAGATATAGAAGACAACGCAGTCTGTGGATGCGCCATTCTGTACGTCGTCATTCTGCTGTAAGCGTGTGCTGTTCACAACGTGCAAGTGTGCTGTAGACAACATGGTTTATTCCTTAGAACAGAGGATTTTTCTGGTGTTGGAATTCCACCGCCTAGAACACAGTGTTGTTGCAACAAGACGAAGTTTTCAACGGAGGTTTAATGTACCCAAAGGACCGAAAAGCGATACAATAAAGGATCTGTTTGAAAAATTTCAACGGACTGGGAACGTGACGGATGAACGTGCTGGAAAGGTAGGGCGACCGCGTACGGCAACCACAGAGGGCAACGCGCAGCTAGTGCAGCAGGTGATCCGACAGCGGCCTCGGGTTTCCGTTCGCCGTGTTGCAGCTGCGGTCCAAATGACGCCAACGTCCACGTATCGTCTCATGTGCCAGAGTTTACACCTCTATCCATACAAAATTCAAACGTGGCAACCCCTCAGCGCCGCCACCATTGCTGCACGAGAGACATTCGCTAACGATATAGTGCACAGGATTGATGACGGCGATATGCATGTGGGCAGCATTTGGTTTACTGACGAAGCTTATTTTTACCTGGACGGCTTCGTCAATAAACAGAACTGGCGCATATGGGGAACCGAAAAGCCCCATGTTGCAGTCCCATCGTCCCTGCATCCTCAAAAAGTACTGGTCTGGGCCGCCATTTCTTCCAAAGGAATCATTGGCCCATTTTTCAGATCCGAAACGATTACTGCATCACGCTATCTGGACGTTCTTCGTGAATTTGTGGCGGTACAAACTGCCTTAGACGACACTGCGAACACCTCGTGGTTTATGCAAGATGGTGCCCGGCCACATCGCACGGCCGACGTCTTCAATTTCCTGAATGAATATTTCGATGATCGTGTGATTGCTTTGGGCTATCCGAAACATACAGGAGGCGGCGTGGATTGGCCTCCCTATTCGCCAGACATGAACCCCTGTGACCTCTTTCTGTGGGAAAGACCAGGTGTACCGCCAGAATCCAGAAACAATTGAACAGCTGAAGCAGTACATCTCATCTGCATGTGAAGCCATTCCGCCAGACACGTTGTCAAAGGTTTCGGGTAATTTCATTCAGAGACTACGCCATATTATTGCTACGCATGGTGGATATGTGGAAAATATCGTACTATAGAGTTTCCCAGACCGCAGCGCCATCTGTTGTTGAAAATTGTAACTACTGTAATTTCGAAAGTTTGTCTGCCTGAAAATGTACTGTTGCCCGAAGCATATTGCAACAAACGGTGTATTACTATCGCTGCTCGTTTAGTTTTTATTGCCGTTTCAAATATACCGGTCGTTTTTGAAACACCCTGTACATTTACTTCGCTAACCAATGTCTGCAGTACGCTTTGCAGTCGAGATCCCAGGTGTGGAATATCTCTGCAATAGTTGAACTCAGGGGCGGGCCAACGTTGCACGCGGCTCATGAGCGCACAGCGCTGCACGTGTGCTGCACGTGTGCTGCTCGCGTGCAGCCGTCGACCGGGGCTGTGGCGACAGCCGGCAGGTTGCGGCAGTGTAGTGCCAGGCTAAGCTGCGGACGTTGATGCGAAGCGAGCACTATGTAGTGAACGTTGTATTTCAAGAAACGGAGAAGTGGAGATTTGCTATCTTTTAAAAAATAATGGGAGAATCATTTTTTCTTTGTGTAAAAACGTGAAAATTCGAAATGTTTAATATGTGGCAGTATTCTCGCTGGTCAACGGAAGTTTAGTATTGAAGGCCATTATAATAAATTTCACAAGGACGAGTACAATTTATTATCGGATTCTGAGCGGATGGGGAATTGACTGAGCTTAAGAAGAGCGATCTGACGGTACCAGATGAATCTGTCGCAGTTGGCCGGCCAGAGTGGCCGAGCGGTTCTAGGCACTACAGTCTGGAACCGCGCGACCGCTATAGTCGCGGGTTCGAATCCTGCCTCGGGCATGGATGTGTGTGATGTCCTTAGGTTAGTTAGGTTTAAGTAGTTCTAAGTTCTAGGGGACTAATGACCACAGCAGTTAACTCCCATAGTGCTCAGAGCCATTTGAATTTGTCGTAGTTGCTGTTGTCACGAGAGATCTGCGACTTTCTCTCGTCATGTCTCTCATCTAACTGATTTAATATTTTATGGAGCACTGTTTTCAAGTTTTCAGGACGACAACAATAACAGCCCAGCGGTATGTGCAAGTTATAAGATAGCGCTTAATATAGCGACAGCTGGAAAACCATTTGCTGAATTAATAAGTCTCGGTTAAGAGCAAACATCAGTGACGAAAATTTACGGAACTGTTTGTGTTTGTCTGTATGCAGAAATTTTGTTCCAGATATTAAACGTATTGTAAGCTCCACCTGTGGTAATTAAATAAAACGTATCGTAGGTAGTAGGTACTCTTTCAAACCATGATTTCTTTCAAGCACTCCTACTAACCTTATTCATTCACTCAATAAAGCAAGCTAGGAAACAAAACGCATTACAGAGGAAGGACAGGACAGAAGGTATGGTGGGGATTGGAGATAAGCGGGTCGCCAGCTTGCCCCTGTGTACGCGGAACACCTGTTAACTGCACGCGTGCAAGTGCACCGCACACGTGCAGGATTCCTGCCCGCCCCTGGTTTAACTGCTCACAGCTCGGATAAAAATGAATAATTTCAAAGGTGATTTTTTATGAACAGACTACACTGTGTTCTACTTAACATGAATGTACAGGGTGTTTCAAAAATGACCGGTATATTTGAAACGGCAATAAAAACTAAACGAGCAGCGATAGAAATACACCGTTTGTTGCAATATGCTTGGGACAACAGTACATTTTCAGGCAGACAAACTTTCGAAATTACAGTAGTTACAATTTTCAACAACAGATGGCGCTGCGGTCTGGGAAACACTATAGTACGATATTTTCCACATATCCACCATGCGTAGCAATAATATGGCGTAGTCTCTGAATGAAATTACCCGAAACCTTTGACAACGTGTCTGGCGGAATGGCTTCACATGCAGATGAGATGTACTGCTTCAGCTGTTCAATTGTTTCTGGATTCTGGCGGTACACCTGGTCTTTCAAGTGTCCCCACAGAAAGAAGTCACAGGGGTTCATGTCTGGCGAATAGGGAGGCCAATCCACGCCGCCTCCTGTATGTTTCGGATAGCCCAAAGCAATCACACGATCATCGAAATATTCATTCAGGAAATTAAAGACGTCGGCCGTGCGATGTGGCCGGGCACCATCTTGCATAAACCACGAGGTGTTCGCAGTGTCGTCTAAGGCAGTTTGTACCGCCACAAATTCACGAAGAACGTCCAGATAGCGTGATGCAGTAATCGTTTCGGATCTGAAAAATGGGCCAATGATTCCTTTGGAAGAAATGGCGGCCCAGATCGGTACTTTTTGAGGATGCAGGGACGATGGGACTGCAACATGGGGCTTTTCGGTTCCCCATATGCGCCAGTTCTGTTTACTGACGAAGCCGTCCAGGTAAAAATAAGCTTCGTCAGTAAACCAAATGCTGCCCACATGCATATCGCCGTCATCAATCCTGTGCACTATATCGTTAGCGAATGTCTCTCGTGCAGCAATGGTAGCGGTGCTGAGGGGTTGCCGCGTTTGAATTTTGTATGGATAGAGGTGTAAACTCTGGCGCATGAGACGATACGTGGACGTTGGCGTCATTTGGACCGCAGCTGCAACACGGCGAACGGAAACCCGAGGCCGCTGTTGGATCACCTGCTGCACTAGCTGCGCGTTGCCCTCTGTGGTTGCCGTACGCGGTCGCCCTACCTTTCCAGCACGTTCATCCGTCACGTTCCCAGTCCGTCGAAATTTTTCAAACAGATCCTTTATTGTATCGCTTTTCGGTCCTTTGGTTACATTAAACCTCCGTTGAAAACTTCGTCTTGTTGCAACAACACTGTGTTCTAGGCGGTGGAATTCCAACACCAGAAAAATCCTCTGTTCTAAGGAATAAACCATGTTGTCTACAGCACACTTGCACGTTGTGAACAGCAGACGCTTACAGCAGAAAGACGACATACAGAATGGCGCACCCACAGACTGCGCTGTCTTCTATATCTTTCACATCACTTGCAGCGCCATCTGTTGTTGAAAATAATAACTACTGTAATTTCGAAAGTTTGTCCGCCTGAAAATGTACTGTTGTCCCAAGCATATTGCAACAAACGGTGTATTTCTATCGCTGCTCGTTTAGTTTTTATTGCCGTTTCAAATATACCGGTCATTTTTGAAACACCCTGTAATAACATGGAAAGAATGCAGACGACTCTTGGAAAAATTTCTGTCAAGGTAACTATATCATCTGTTTCAGCGGTATCGATGAGGGGGGACAGTGGGACGTCAACTAATTATACGACAAACTACGCAGAATGATGAAACTTGCGTGTACTCGGTTGCCGCAGTATTTGCCTTAATTGTCGGCTTGGCGGCAGCGGCTCAGGCGTTTTGGAGGCGTCGGGGCGTCGCCGTGGGACGGCCCGCGTGCACAGCGCCGTATCCATGGCAACGCGCCGTCACGGGCGGCCGCCCCGGCGTTAATTGGATCGCCGGCGGCCGGCACAGGTCTTCAGCGGCGCGGAAACGATCGTGGGCCCCCGGGGAGCGCCGGTGTGCCGGGCATGTCCCCCAGGGGGCGCTAGCGACGGCCGCCCCGCGCCGAGCTGGCTGCCCGTCCCAGTTTCCAGAACGGCAGCCGGCAGGATAAGCGGAACTCCGCACGTCTCTGCCACCTGTAAACTGAAGTGCTCGCGCTGGTGGAATTTGTGTTTCTCGGAGTAACGGTCGACTCAAACTGCAGGTTCATTTGAGCAGTTACCAGACAGTGCCAGACAACAGGCTGTACTGACAAGGGAACCTCCCCATCGCACCCCCCTCAGGTTCAGTTACAAGTTGGCGTAGTGGATAGGCCTTGAAAAACTGAACACAGATCAATCGAGAAAACAGGTAGAAGTTGTGTGGAACTATGAAAAAATAAGCAAAATATACTAAACTGAGTAGTCCATGCGAAGATAGGTAACATCAAGGATGATCTGAGCTCTGGAGCGCCGTGGTCCCGTAGTTACCGTGAGCAGCTGTGGAACGAGAGGTCCTTGGTTCAAGTCTTCCTTCTACGGTAAAATTTTATTTTTTATTTTCAGACAATTATCAAAGTTCAGGCACTCACACATAATCAACTTCGCTCTGCAAAATTCCAGGACATGTTCAGATTTCCTTGGACATATGCAGGATTTGACGGTCTACACACGGAAAAATTTGAAAACGTTAAAAACATATGTTTTGACAGAGCACAGGGAAAGGTGTGCGACTGTGAAACTGTTGGATTCATTTGTTGCAGTTTATGTCACAAGCTCTTATGTTTTCATCACTATTTTGGGAGTTATTCTCACATCCACAATAATACCTAAATCGGGCAATGTTGAAGAATCTTTTTACCCATTCGCCAAGTGTACAAGTTAGGTGGGTGGACAACATATTCCTGTCATGTGACGCACATGCCGTCACCAGTGTCGTATAGAATATACCAGACGTGTTTTCCTGTGGAGGAAGCGGTTGACCTATGACCTTGCGATCAAATGTTTTCGGTTCCCATTGGAGAGGCACGTCCTTTCGTCTACTAATCGCACGGTTTTGCGGTGCAGTCGCAAAACACAGACACTAAACTTATTACAATGAACAGAGACGTCAATGAACGAATGGACAGATCATAACTTTGCGAAAATAATGAAAAACTTTTCACTTGGGGGGAGACTTGAACCAAGGACCTCTCGTTCCGCAGCTGCTCACGCTAACCACGGCGCTCCTGAGTTCAGATTATCATTGATGTTGCCTATCTTCGCATGGACTACTCAGTTTGTATATTTCGCTAATTTTTTCATAGTTCCACACAACTTCTTCCTGTTTTCTCGATTGATCTGTGTTCAGTTTTTCAAGGCCTATTGACTGCGCCAACTTATAACTAAATCTGAGGGGGGTGCGATGGGGAGGTTCCCTTGTGAGCATGCGCAGCTACGATGACGTAGGCAGCCCGTGCTTGGTGCTCGCTCTGCTCATACGCTTTTCGTCCGCATTTCTGGTGGAATTTCGTGCGTGGTGGGGCATCACGTGACCATGTGCAGCCCTGCGGCATGTTGTTGAGAGGACATGCAGAGTTGTACTTAGAGCAATTGTTTTATCATATCCCGCCCCGATAAATGGTGCAAATAAGGAAGCAGTTCTTGGCAAAATATCATTTCAAAATTAGACTCCACAGCTCGAAGTACCATAACATTTTGCTATGGGGTGAATTTGACAGATTTTTTTTTTTTAAATTCGTACTCTGCTATGTTGTTATGTAGCATTTCTAACAGGTTTACATCTACACTGCACTGCAAAAAGCTAGTAGGATGGAATACAAAATTCTTGTAAAAAAAGAAAAGAAACAGTTTCTTGTGTAGCTTACACCGGAATAAATGACAATAAATTTCATGACCATTTCAAAATGTGCAAAAAATTAACAAGGTTGTCTGTGAGGCAAAGAAACTGTACAACTGACAGTTTATATTCTGGCTCTGAGCACTATGCGACTTAACTTCTGAGGTCATCAGTCGCCTAGAACTTAGAACTAATTAAACCTAACAAACCTAAGGACATCACACATATCCATGCCCGAGGCAGAATTCGAACCTGCGACCGTAGCGGTCGCTCGGCTCCAGACTGTAGCGCCTAGAACCGCTCGGCCAATCCGGTCGGGAGTTTATATTCTACTCTAGGATTAAATATGAAACCATGTGCGGAGTTGAAACGATAAAACACGGTATGCTGCCAGTCTACAATGTACCATAGAACGGCATTCTATAAATTTAAGACGTAAACACAAATTATGAAATAACTTCAGGCCTAGAGGAAGTACTAGACAAGTGCCTTCTGATCGGAAAACCCTTTCACAGAAGGCAGATTTGTAAAATTCTGCTACAGCTGTCATATTTGAAACAAAACATTTAGTTCAAAACTACTGACCAAATTTGCCTGCTTAGTCAGCTTCAAGTAAATGTTTACGTATGTTCCTACGTATATAGCATTAAGAGATCTTACAGTGTCGCCGGCCAGAGTGGCCGTGCGGTTCTAGGCGCTACGGTCGCAGGCTCGAATCCTGCCTCGGGCATGGATGTGTGTGATGTCCTTAGGTTAATTAGGTTTAAGTAGTTCTAAGTTCTAGGGGACTGATGACCTCAGGAGTTAAGTCGCATAGTGCTCAGAGCCAGCCAGTCTTACAGTGTCGTGAAAGGTAGTTCAAATGGTTCAAATGGCTCTGAGCACTATGGGACTTAACATCTATGGTCATCAGTCCCCTAGAACTTAGAACTACTTAAACCTAACTAACCTAAGGACAGCACACAACACCCAGCCATCTCGAGGCAGAGAAAATCCCTGACCCCGCCGGGAATCGAACCCGGGAACCCGGGCGTGGGAAGCGAGAACGCTACGAAAGGTAGTCTACAGGACATCAGAGACGACTCCAGCCAGCATCGAAATTTCATAAACAAAACTAAAATGCTTCATTCCGCTATAATTGCACATTTTTTATGTCCAGATGCTCTCTGAAGTACCTTATGTTCAGCTTTTCATGTGGTTTTCGTGATACCAATTTTCTCGGAGGTCCAGTGCTGTATTCTCATGTTTGGTTCTTTATTTTGGTGTAATGTCATTCATCCCAGAAAATGAAAATTTGCACTTGAAACTGAACGAAGTTGAAAGCAGCCAATAGTACGGAATGAAACAATTCGTTTCAAATAAACTAACTGCCTCAGCAGAAAAAAAAAATTAATAGAAGCAAATTTCTCTGCAAAACAGACAGAAATAGCTTCATTAAGACATTAATGGTTGACTTCTAATAGCGTGGAAATAATATAAAATCAGAAAATTGAAACTACTAACTCATTTTGGTCTTTCATGGTTATGAGAATGTACGTTAATTCACTTGATGGCTCCCGGCCACAGAAATCTGTTTTGATTTCATTTGACGTGGGAGCTGTAAACGAAGAGACCAGCAATATTACGAAGACACGAAACATATACACGGATTACGTGCGGAAGGATCGCTCCCCCCCCCCCCCCCCCCCTCCCACTATAACTCAGTTTGCTCTGCGCATGCGCGAATCTGGCAGCTTGGGCGCTCCGGAAAAAATTTTCCGGGTAGCATCTGGCTACTTGCTGCTACTGCTCATACAGCAAACAGCCACGCTTCATGTAGCCAGAACCAGGAGGAAGGTACTGCTCATACGCGAATTCAGGTATGCGCATGCGCAGGAGCCCGCTGGCGACTGCTCGTACGAACCTTGTACTTCACGGAGAGGAACGTCAAAACATTCTACAGTGCACTTCAAATGGCAACATTCACACAGACTGTCAAAGGAGCGGGGCAGAACGGAACGTAACCGCCAAGGTCTCTCGGGAAGAAAAGTTTTGACGTTGACAGGCAATGGAGGCGTAGGATCCCTTGGGATAATCTCCCTATACAGGTTGAGTCACTAACTATTGCCACCAAGAACAACTCTGAAAGTGTAATAGGAGCTAAATTTGTGGGAGAAATATTGCATGAGACAACGGGGGACATAATATGACGTTGGTTTCTGGTTCTAACTGGGGTCGCTTCAGAGATATGAAGGTCAATTTTTTTTTAAATGGGATGCTATAGTTTGGTACTTATTTTCTGATAGCGGCTATCGAAACGAATCCAATGATGTAGAACAGTAAGGTCTTTGAAGGTCAACGAAGGTGACATGAACGCCCATTTACAGAAGGTGTTCAAAGTGATGACCATTGCTATCAACACAGTGTGTAATAGTACTTGAATTACGTAACCATTACGGAACCTCACCTCAACGTCTCGATACCAGCAATATTCTACTGTGTTTCTGTAAAGTAGTTAACATATTTCTGAGACAACATTCAGATTTGATTTCATTAATGTAGATATACTTTGATACATCGATATGTTTATATTGCAACAATATTATTCTTATGTGAATTCTTTCTTTTGTCACTATGATCTTTGACGTACTTGTAACTCTGATTTTTGGGCGCGTAAGCGGTTATTAGAGAGAGTCAAGCTTTCGTCGTCATGTTAAAAAGACGCAAATTGTAGTCAGTTTATAAAATGTGAACTTTAACGGTGGGGAAGATATTTTCAAGTATTTTTTATATTGTGAAGTGATGTTTTCTGAGTTACGTGATATTGCAACAAAAGTGATAAAAAAGAAGTGTAACTTAAATTCGGAGTCCTGATTACTTTTTTACATCACCATTGTGCTAACTTGCAAAAGTTTAATCTTGAAGAATGGTTTGTGAAGCGCATCTATAAAACTTTTCAATATTGCAGAATAACACCTAGGCCTCTTTATATCCGAGCTTGGGATCATCACTACCTAGATTTTCGACGATTGAGCCATGAGTTCACAGCGACACCAGCGAGACCAGCGTGGGAAACACGAAAAGATGAGTGCCTAGTTCATCAAATGGTCCAAATGGCTCTGAGCACTATGGGACTCAACATCTTAGGTCATAAGTCCCCTAGAACTTAGAACTACTTAAACCTGCCTAACCTAAGGACATCACACACACCCATGCCCGAGGCGGGATTCGAAACTGCGACAGTAGCAGTCCCGCGGTTCCGGACTGCAGCGCCAGAACCGCACGGCCACCGCGGTCGGCCCTAGTTCATCCATTATTTCATGAAATGACTTTACTAACTGTGCTCTAATGACACCTGCCACATAATATAAGTTTGTTGTTGCCCGAAATGCAATATTTAGCAGCTTGAGCAACACCACAAATCACAATTAATTTTTGACCTTTGTTGTGGTAGGGTTGTTAGAAGTGCTGCAATCTTCTTATCATGGTTTGAGTGGTATTCCTGATCACATCGGCACTTATCGAAAGACATGCTCTGACAGTTCTCTCTCGCATATCTTTAGGCGTAGTTGCAATGTTTTGTAAACAATGTCTCATACGAATCCCCACAAGAAGAAATCCAGAGGCGTCAAGTCTGGCGAAGGAGCCGGCCACGACATATCTCCTCCGCATCCAATCCAACGATTTGGGAATTGTCTCTGCACCTCATTTCTAGCCATCAGCAAAAAAATGTGCCGTACACCCACCGTGTTGATACCACATTCTACTTCTTGTTCCTAAAGGTATTTCTTCCAATATCAGACCTAATGTTTCTTGTAGGAACGTCATGTACTTGCTACCATTAAGATTTATTTCGATGAAATAGGGGCCTATAGTTCTGTCCTCCAGAATCCAACACCATACATTCACCCACCACGGTTTTTGGTGTGCAACCTGCTGCAGCCAACTTGGATTTTCAGTTGTCCAATAATGCATGTTATGCAAATTAACATTTCCATAGTTCGTGAATGTAGCCTCGTCAGTAAATAAAATCAAATTAATAAATGTCTCATCCCTCAGAGTCTGAAGTTGAGCCCATCGCCGGAATTCAATGTGACGCATACATTCCGTACCAGTTAATTCTTGGTGGAGACTAATATGGCAAGGATGATATTTATGACGATGCAGAACACGAACAACACTACTCTGGCTCATGCTAGATTCCCTTGCGATTTGACGCTAACAAACACAAGAATCTCGAACCACTGTGACAAGACTGACAATTTCCGTTTCCTCGTTAGTAACTTTCCTTTGCCGGATATGTTTCCGATGCGTTACGGATCCAGTTGTTCTCAATTTATCGTACACATATTTAAATTTACGACGTGTAGGGTGAGTACTTTGAAGGTATCTTTCAGCGTGTAAGTCTCTAGCTCTCACTGAATTTCGTTGGCATTCTCCGTAAATAAGAAGCATATCGACTTGTTATTCGAAGGAATACATCATTCACGTTCGCTTGATTCGACGATATTAGTTTACCGCTCCTATTGGTGTTGTATTGTGAAATCGTCGGATGGTGTTTAATTGTCAATGGCTTGTTAGATGGATACGCCGCATTCGGCGAATATTTACTATTTGCATGAAATACGAGAGAGAATTGGCTCTGAGCTCTATGGGACTAAACATCTGTGGTCATCAGTCCCCTAGAACTTAGAACTACTTAAACCTAACTAACCTAAGGACATCACACACATCCATGCCCGAGGCAGGATTCGAACCTGCGACCGTAGCAGTCGCGCGGTTCCGGACTGAGCGCCTAGAACCGCTGGACCACCGCGGCCGGCACGAGAGAGAATTGTCAGAGTATGTGCTTCAGTAAGTGCCGAAGTGATAAGTAATACCACTCATTCCATGATAAGAAGACTGCAGCACTGTATTGATACCAATGGTTGTCACTTCGAACACCTTCTGTAAATGTCCTTTCATGCCACCTTTCTGACCTTCGTTGACCTTCAAACACCTTACTGTTACACACCATTGGATTCCTCTCGATAGCCGCTATCAGAAAATAAGAATCAAGTTATACCGTCTCATTAAAAAAAAAATAATAATAAAAAAAAAGTTGACCTTCATATCTCTGAAGCGATCCCACCGAGCAACAAAAAACCAACGTCATATTATGCCCCCCTTTGTCCCATGCAACATTTGTCCCACAATCTTTTCAGCTACCATCATACTTCCGGAGTTGTTCTTGGTGGCAATGGGTAGTGACTCACCCTGTATGTCTGTCGAGGAGCAGATAATAGAAACTTGTGAATTCAGACGTAGATACGTTCTGTCCTACAGGATGATTCTTATTAACGGTTTAAAAAAAAAAAACGAAGCAACGTGGGCGCCGCATCAACAAGTTATCAGGATATATTATGAAAGTGAGTGTACAATGTACGTGCCCAGTGACCTCTACACGACCTGGATGTTGAATTTCAGCTGTCTGATTGTGCCAGCACAGATCCTCCTATTTCGTTTCTTGCCAAACTACAACATGACTGCTAGGAAATGTCACTAGAACGCGAAAAGAAAATACTTTGCGATTCCGCTCCCACATCAGCCTATTACATCACATGTTGCCACAAAGTTCAAAACATGAAATCAGTCTGCAATTCATTGCCACGGTAAGATCGATGGAAATTTGTTTGCAAAACTAAAATATGGCTGACAGTCCAAAGCACATGAATCTGCTGACATGCTGCATTTCTATACTCAGAGACCAGACTTCTACGTTCAGATTGTATAGAGATCACTGTTCGTGCCGCTAAAATTCAGAAACGAGTCCCTGTACGATCAAAGGAGTTTTATGGTGTGGTAACCCTCGATCCCTCATCCATGAAGGAGGACGTGCTTTTGAAGCTATAAGGGGTGGGAAGTTTTACCGTCTAGAAATTTCTAGAACATTCCAGAACATTCGACAGTATTCGAAAGCATTCCGGAATGTTCCAAAATGATACGGGATGTTTTGGAATGTTCAGGAATAGTGTGGAACTTTCTGAAAGATTCCAGAATGTTCGGGAACATCCCAGATCACTGTGTAACATTCCAGAACGCTCTCTAATGTTGTGGATGTTCTGGAACATTGTGGACCATTCGAAGCTTTTTTGGTATGTTCTGGAATACGCCTCTGGTGGTTCTACCCATTGGTAAGGCTATATAAAGCAACACCCGTCGTGGGTTCGAAGGTCTGTTTCTTATCAGCAACGAAGGGAGGAACCGAAAAAGTAGTGCAGCGACTGAATAAAACCAAACAGTGAAATGTCATTAGTCAAAGGGATGCAGCGACTGAATATAAATCGAAAATAAAGTGTGAAATGTGTGTAAAATGTATTTAGTGTATTTATCAGTAAAAATGCTTTAATTTATATTAAGAAAGTTTCCAAACGTGAAAGAGACGGACATCTTGCCAGTTCTGAGGCAAAACGGCGAAAACAAAGAGAACAGCGAAAAAATGAAACAGACAGAGAGCGCCAAGTACGTTTAAGTTCTCAACGAACGAGAATGAGAACCGTGAAGAAGCAGAGAAACCGAAGAACAGCGAAATAAGGGTTTGGAGGATCAAGAATTGCGACACAATCTTATGATAAAAGGATGCGAACTCAAGCCAGCCATGATAGTATGATCCTACGAGAAGCGCGGACGAGCACAAGTAAACAGTAGAACATGAGCGAAGCCAGGTACCCCAGCTAGTTTAACATACGACACGCGGGGACATAAATGTCGCGAAACACCCCAAGAGCGGACTACTAATGTTGAACATGTGACGTCATCATATGACATACCTCGCCGCATGTGCAGCCGTTGGAGTAGTCGAACCTGCACTCGTCGGTAGGGAACAGTGCTGCACATCGCTGCAGAACGGTGTAAAATTCGAACACCTCTTTGTAATTATGATCTGCTGTAAATACAGAAGTTACAAAACTACTGTTCTCGCTGTGTATTATTTCCTTTTGTCCCTTCGTTTTTGTATACAGACATTATCTAATAAACAAAAGGTAGGTCATTTACTGGTAATGACGAAATTCGGAAGTTTATACTCATTTACTTGTGACGCAGTGCAGAAGATTTTTGTTGTACTGTACTTCGCAATAAACCAGCAGAAACCGCGAGATCGGTAAATAACAAATCTTATCTCAGTGTAAAGACAAAACTTTCTAAAGTTGTGCAAAGTATGCTGCCTGCCAGACACAATATTCGAACTCTGAGCCCACGCACTAAAGTCGCACACGTAGATCCGGAGCCAAAAACTAGTGAATGCTTGACTTGGATCTGGAAGATTAGGAAAAAATTTGGAAATTTGTAATCAGGTCTTATGGGACCAAACTGCTCAGGTCATCGGTCCCTAAGCTTACGCACTACTTAATCCAACTTAAACTAACTTACGCTAAGAACAACACACACACACCCATGTCCGAGGGAGAGCCTCCGACGGGAGGAGCCGCGTGTGCCGTGGCAAGGCGCCTGAGACCGCGCGGCGAAGATAGGGTGCGACAGACCAACAGGCTGAAGCGATGCACGTGCGGTGGCATATTTCAGCTGGTGACGTCACATGTCCAACACCTGTCATCCACCTTCGGGTTAGTTTTTCTAAACGTCAATAACAGTCACCCCGTATAGTGCACGCTTAGTAGATATTCTGGCAGCCACATTACTTTCATTCCTGTGTCAATACAACATAGTGTTGTGATTTGAAAGAAGCCAGCCTCATTCTGCATTTGGTGGAGCGTTAAAGTATTTAACGAAAAAATATGTGCCCTGGACGCAGGCTCGTATCCAAGGCTTAGTTCTCGGAGTAGCCGCAGTTTGTCACCATCTCTTTCCACCCCCACACTCCCCTCCACAAATCTAAACTGCCGTCGCCTCCACTTTTAATGTGCCACAGATGCCTACGATAATAATAATATTGGTAGTAATAATAATAATAATGAAAGGCTGAAGCGCACTTAGGATGTTAGTTAATTTCCGTTGTGTGCTGCTGCTGGTTCAAAAATGGTTCAAATGGCTCTGAGCACTATGGGACTTAACATCTGTGGTCATCAGTCCCCTAGAACTTAGAACTACTTAAACCTAACTAACCTAAGGACATCACACACATCCATGCCCGAGGCAGGATTCGAACCTGCGACCGGAGCGGTCACGCGGTTCCAGACTGAAGCGCCTTTAACCGCACGGCCACACCGCCCGGCTTGCTGCTGGTAATTTGTTCTTGTTCGTCATACCCAATTAGGTGATAGTATGTGATAGCCAAAGAAAATCGCTCAAACTTATAATTTTGGTTGTCAAAATAATTGGCTATTTTTTTTTTTAATCTCACAATCTTTGAGATTGTACGTAGTTAGGCAGGAACCTAAGAGCACAGCTTAAATCGCTGTGAGTGGAACGTGCATCAGTCATATTTATAGTCTTCCTTATCACAAATATGTGGCGTTTCTTTGCCGACTATGTCGAGATTTCCGAGGATGTAATTAGATAAAAACTGTAGAGTGTAGTTGCAACTGCTGTGATTAAAACAAAGTATCATCTCATCAAATTACTGCGAGTGAAACAAAATATCAGCTAATTTCATTCAAGAAGAAAAAGAATTAGAAACGAGAATTTCATGACTATCTACTTGAGATTCATGATTCATCAAGCAACCCGTTGCTAACAGAAGCACGTAACGGAAAATCCGCCGACATCAAACTTTTACTATAACAGTGTTTAAGTACAGTAATTAGTATGAACTAAGATGAATTTGTCGCACGGCTGAAAGCTAGCGGGACGAGGGCTCAGGGCACGTCACAGGAATAGGTGAGTTCAGGTCCAAAGACGAGCGGCATGGCTAGTGTAAGTGGGCTGTTTAGGTTTTCTTATTGGTAACGCCACGTAGCGCTCTGTGTGAGAATCACTGGCTGTGCTGTGTGCAGTCTGTGTCTAGTTTGCATTGTTGTCTGCCCTTGTAGTGTTGGGCAGCGGCAGCTGGATGTGAACAGCGTGTAGCGTTGCGCAGTTGGAGGTGAGCCGCCAGCAGTGGTGGATGTGGGGAGAGAGATGGCGGAGTTTTGAAATTTGTTTTCTCAAATGAGTCAAGACACATTTTCCGCTTGCCAAATGTGAATGTTGCCGGTGCAAATTCACTGCCGAAAAGCACTGAGGAACATGTTTCAGACACCAGTGCATTGTTATTACAATTAATGCAACAAATGTGACAAAAGCTTCAAAAGTTAGACGCAATGGAACAAAATCAGAGACAAACACAGCAACAGTTAGACACAATGGAACAAAAACAGAGTAAAACACAGCAAAAGGTACAAAAGTTAGACAGAATGGAACAAAATCTTCAAAAGTTAGACACAATGGAACAACACCAGAGACAAACACAGCAACAGTTAGACGCAATGGAACAAAATCTTCACACCACGCTTGAACAAACACGTGAAGATTTAACTACTGAGTTACATAACATTGAATCGAAATGTCACAAAGTCTGTAATGACGTAAAAACTCAAATTTGTGAGCATTTTCAACCTATTTTTTCGGGGCATGAAACTGCATTACAGAATCACGAAGCAGCCATAAAAGAACTGCAAACTATTGTTCATGAAAATCACGAGACCTTGCAAGCTAAAATTGACTCAGTTGCGTCTACCGATTCGGTTACGCAACTTGCAAAAACTCAGGAAAACTTAAAGGACACAGTAGAAAGACACATGGAGGAAATTAGTACATTATCAGAGAAAGTAGCTGAACTTTCGGATCAGCTAAATAATTTATCTCTGAAGGTAGATGATAATCTGAATGACACAAAACCGGTAGTCTTTAATGACACAGAAGAGTGCGAACAAATTAGGAAATTCAAACAAAATCAGAATCAAATTAATACGCAACACCAAAGAGAAATCCGCGAAGTACAAGATCAGCTGACACAGGTAATACAAGAATTACGTATTTCAGAGGACACTCGCGCCCCAATACGGGAAGAGGGACATAGAAATACGGAACAGCCACAAAATAATAACACAGTGCATTTCGGAAATTATGAAAGAAATTGGCAAGGTGCACCGAATTTTGAAATGGAACCGCCGAAACGACGTAACAATGACCGATATGCGACTCGCCGACATAATGACTTTGACTATAAGCTGTTCATTACTACACGTAAATTCAAAACATTTAAGAATTCTGGCAACGACATTCATCCACAAGCATGGCTCCATCAATTCTCTCATTGTTTTCCTCCCAACTGGTGGTTAGAACACAGATTAGAATTTATGTGTGGCTATTTAGGGAATGAACCAGCTGTAAGAATGCGATCAGTCATTCACGATTGTCACAGTGAAGGAGAATTTTACCATGCCTTCCTCTCAGCATATTGGTCTCAAGCTACACAAACCGAGTACAACATAGCATCATGATGATGAAACACTTTCAACAATCTGAATTTTCCAGTCTTGTCAAATATTTTGAAGACATGTTGCACAAGAATCAGTACCTGACAAACCCATACAGCCCCTCAGAACTCATCCGCATTTGCTTAATCAAATTACCTGAACATTTACGACATATTATTTTAGCAGGACGTTGCAAAGACGACATTGAAGCTTTTCAGGGACTGTTACAAGAACTGGAAATTGACACTGAAAATCGGGGAACGCGGAAACAGGAGCACAACAATTACAGATCACATCCGTCACAATTCCGCGATGACAGAAATAATATACGACACCGCTATTCTTTCAACGTAAATCGTGACCGAAACAGACACCACCCATATGACAACCGTTGGCAGAGTAGTAATAATTACAGGGAAAGATCACCTCTCCGCGGTAATGACTATCACAGAGACAATCAGAGAAACAGACAATATGGGAACCAAAATAATTATTATTACGGGAGACAGAATAACTTTAGACGCAATGGTCCAGCGCGCAGTTACGATTCAGGGAGAAATTCTCCACCACTTAACCGACAAGAAAGAAACTACAGGAACTATCGACATGACGACAGACGATGTGATCGTAACGACAGACCTGAATTGCATCAGAACTGGCGGGATTTAAACAGGGCAGGGCCCTCTCGTCACGGTGAATTTGTAGAAGTTAGGTCTCCAAATCCCAATAACGACGCGCGCCAACAAAGAGACAATAGGCAATGACTCACACCGCTGGCAGCCACGAAACGTACGTATGAAACTGACGACGCAGCTGCCGTAGCTAGTAATTACGTAAAAATGGAAGACATTAGGGACATCTTACTCCAGGAACACGACGTAAAAAATAACAACATTGCATATCCTGTGATTCACATTACAGTAAATGACGTAAAATGTACGGCAGTACTTGACTCTGGCAGTCCCATTTCAGTAATTAGTGAAACAGCTTTTAGCAAGTGCAACAAATCGAACGATTGCTCCACACTTCCGTTACGTAAGATTAAATTACAAGGTGCAATCATTGGAAAAAGTGTAGATGTACGCCAACAAACCAACTTAGAATTCTTTTGTCAAAACCACAGCTTCTCTATGAACTTTCTCATTGTTCCATTATTGTCGACGGAAATTATATTGGGAGTAGACTTTTTGAATGAATACAAAGCAATCTTAAACTTTCATGATGCTGAAATAAGTTTAGAGAAAGAAGGTAAGTCAATAGCTTTGAGATTTGAAGATTGGCTCTCAAACCATGACGAAGAAATTAATCGGCTTTACCTTCTGTTGGACAACAGTTCGGAATTTTCTACGGAACTAGACACTAACAATCACTCTGCAAGTACTGACAGGGATGATATCGACGGCATATTTGAAAGTAATGAGTTAATTCAGAATAAAATTCAAACGATTGAGAATTGTAATGACACTGATAGGCAGGACCTTTTTGAGATTTTACAAGCACATTCCACAGTTTTTACTCATAAAACAGGAACAATCAAGGGATTTCAATACCAATTTCGTGTTCGTGAGCATACTAAATTTTGTGTTAGACCATATGTAATTCCAGCACATTATAGGGACCGTGTTAGAACAGAAATACAATCTATGCTTGACGAGGGCATTATTGAGCCTGCAGTAAGCTCATACAACAATCCATTACATGTTGTTGAGAAGAAAAATGGATCGATCAGGCTTGTCTTAGATTCGAGACAAATCAATACTATCATTATTCCTGAAACAGACAGGCCGCAAACGTTGGAAGAACTTCTTCAAAATTTTAATGGTGTAAAAGTGTTGTCTTCCATTGATCTCAGATCCAGCTTTTATCAGACCGAACTTCATCCAGATTGTAGAAAATACACAGCTTTCCTTTGTTTCGGCGTTTGTTATCAGTTTCGGAAACTTCCTTTTGGTTTGAACATTTCTTCAGCTGCATTCATTCGCGGGCTAAATTCCATATTACCTGTGTTCTTAAAACGTCACATCACCTTATATGTGGACGATATTCTAATAGCAGAAGCTTCATGGGAACAGCATAATCGCATCCTCAACAGTTTGTTACGTATTTTTGCAGAATCTGGAATTACAGTTAACTTGGAAAAGTCTGAATTCGGTAGGTCAAAGGTGAGGTTTCTGGGACATGTTATTTCTTCTGAAGGCATTCAGCCGGATCCTGAAAAGTTAGAAGCAATCAGAGCCATTCCAGTTCCATCCACAAAAAAACAAGTCCGCAGTTTTCTAGGTCTCGTAAATTTTTACCGTCGTTTTCTGAATATGCAAATTCTTGTTACACCAAAACTTTGTTCTCTCACTGGAAAAAATACTATTTGGAACTGGGACGAACAAGCACAGTTGGAATTCAATTCTTTGAAAGAATCGCTACTTAACGCGCCAATACTAGCTCATCCAGATCTGTCAAGATTTCTGCCTTAGCACGGATTCTTCTAAAGTCGGTCTTGGTGCCCATTTATTTCAAGAAGCCATAGAAAATGACACTACTGTTCAGAAAACCATTGCTTTTGCTAGCCGAGTGCTAACAAAATCTGAAAAAAATTATTCCGTTACTGAATTAGAAGCTTTAGCTATCGTTTGGGCATTTAACAAGTTCCGTTTCTTTCTTTCTGGTAAGCATGTAAAAGTATACAGTGATCATCGTGCATTACAATTTCTTATGTCTTCAAAACTAAATCATGACAGGTTAAGACGTTGGGCACTGTTTCTGCAAGAATTCCACTTCACAATAGTCTACATTCCCGGCAAGGAAAACATTGTTGCGGACGCACTGTCACGCGCACCGGCTGGGCTTGAGAAAAGTAACACAGAAGGCAACCTCGAGAAAAATTTCAGTATTCTTTACATTCAGAAAATCGCCTTTGAAAACTTCATCCCCACATCTTTAAAGGACATTGCTCATGAACAAGATAAAGATCCGATTTGGAAAGACATCAAGAGCAAATGGCATGAAAAGACACACACACAGATTAGAAACAACATACTCTTCAATCGCTGCACTGTTGATGACAAGCTATGGTACTTTACATTCCAGACGATTTTGTTAATAAGCTCATTTGGTACATTCATTTCAGCTATGCACATTTTGGTCCACGAAAATGTTATCATATTCTTCGAACGACTTGTTATTTTAACAATATGGAAAAGAGAATTCGAAGAGTCTTGTCTATTTGTAAACTTTGTCAAAAGGCGAAACCATCTACTATCTCCCATCGTGCTCCGCTGTTTCCTATCATTCCTTCTAAATTAAAAGAATTTGCTGCTGTTGATCTCTTGGGACCGCTTGTCAGAACATGTAATGGATTTTCGTACGTTCTAGTCGCTGTTGAACTTACTTCAAAATTTGTTTCTTTCATACCGTTACGTAAAGCCACTGGACGGTCTGTATCCAACGCCTTTGTTAAAAATTTCTTACGTGAAGTTGGACACATTAGTAAAGTCATTTCAGATAACGGACCGCAATTCAGATCTGCTGTTTGGTCACGCACGCTTCGGAATCATAAAATCAAACCTGTTTTTATTTCATTGTACTCACCACATTGTAACCCGTCTGAACGGATTATGAAAGAAATCAATAAGCTTTGCAGACTTTATTGTCACAGAAAGCATCAGCATTGGGACAGATATTTACACTTATTTCAAAACGTGCTGAATGAAATGCCTCACGACTCCACTGCTTTACCACCTACTCTTGTACTAAAGAATGAAGAACCACCGAGCAGAATCAGAGAGCTTGTACCTTTCCCGAATACACGTAAACTTCGACACAAAGACATAATTGATTTGGCTATTAAAAATATAAAATCTGCAGCAGACAAAAGGAGAAAACTACACGGTAAAGCAAATGCAAAGAAATTATACATTGGTCAGAAAGTTCTCATTAAAGCTCATTCATTGTCACATAAGAAGAAACACTTAAGTCACAAATTCTTTCTAGTTTACAATGGACCATACAGAATCCGACGTATACCACATGATAATTGCGTTGAAGTTGAAACTCTGCGTACTAGGAAGAGTAAAGGTTTACACCACATTTCACACGTAAAACCAATTATTGAGAGATAATCTGCTTTTTAACTTAGTCTTTGGTATAAAACTTTTCACTTCACATTTCTAGTATGCTTTGTCAGACTTAAGAAACTGTTAACATGCAACAATGTTTGCAGTTAAATATCCAGTCTATAACCTAGGGAACATTTTTAAACAGAAATTACGAATGCATTGTTATAGTGAACAGATGTCACAGTGTTATTGTGTGTGTACATTCTTGCTTGTTAGTTGCACGATTACGTAACGACTATAAGGCTCACATACTTAGAACATTTACCAGTACTGCTAACGAGATTTTAGTGCAACATTTTGGTTTACTTGAAATTTGGTGTATCATGAGGTAAGTACATTGGCTTCTGCAGAACTTAGCTTTCGGAGGACGATAACTACGACACTTCCACAGAGATTATCTTACACTAAGACGCACATTTAGCGCTACAGGACACGTATTTGAGTGATTAATTTCGCACTTAAAACATTTATTTTTAAATATATTTGAAGTACAATGATACAAAGGTTTTCCGTGATACATTTCATTCCATTGCTGTAATCTGTAACACCTGAGGGTATAATTACATTAATCCTCAGGGGGGTACACGCTTACTTTGTGTACCATGTGTTTGGCAAGCACAAGGAGCCCTAGCTAATATGGTATTTGCTTATACAACTTTACACATCGGTACCATATTTCTCTAACACACAAATTACACAGCTATCTGATCATGTAACTGAGAGATAAACAATTTTTTTTACTACATCAGTGACAGATGTTTACGTAATTACACAGTTGGATAACTTCACACTTATGAAATTGTATTTTGTCTGTACTTTGTGACATGCTCATATTTTTCCGGAACCATTGTGATACTATGAGAGCTTTGAATGATGTATTTGGTAAGGGAGCATGATTTTTAAAGTAAGTTTGAGATAAATGACACTACTGACATGAGCAGAGAACTTTTTTTTAGGTTTTGACACTATTGGAGGAAGCTACGACGATTTTGAGATTTGGCTGAGGTTTTATAATGTTATTATTACGATGATGATGTGTATTATGCTGTTGCCATATGTTTATGATCAATAAGCTGATGCTATATGAGATATTTGATTATGCTACGTATCTGTTATGATGAAATATTGAAGAAGTGTCGACGAATATTTATATGTGTAATAAGGTAAGGAGTAATGAATAGTGGTTAGGGACTCTGACTTGTGAAAAAGGATGTTGGAAACCAAGAATCGTACTTTAAGGGTTATGAAATGTGTGTAAATGCGTGAATGTATCACAATGCCGGCGAAAATTTTTTTTGGACACTGTTATATTCATAAGATTTTGTATCTACACATTTGCAACGCAAATTCTCGACTTCTGAAATTTTTTATATGAGACTGCCACTGTAGCGGAAACTGCTGTCGTAAATATTTCCGTAAGAAAGTTAAGTGACCACCTGCACATAATGCGTCGTGGGCACCCAGCTGTGTCAGACGCCTGGAGAAAAAGCCATTAGTGCGTGCCTTTTTCAGAGGCACAGGTAGAAAAGAAAAAAAAAAGGGAGGCCATTATCCTCGCTATTGACATTCCATTGTAGAAAGCACCGCAAAGACGACACGCTCATTACTTGGAAAGATTCTTACATCTGCACACCTGATTAGGACAAGTGTCTATCTACGAGAATTGAGAGAATTTCTACTAACTTATGAAATGCCTCATGACTACTGAATGATTATTTTGTGCTTTACTTTGTACATAGTTGCTTATGTCATTTGATATCTGGTTTCCAGCTGTCTTGCAGCATTGGTTTCATAAAATAAAATTAAATGCATTTGCTAATGTGAACACTTTCTGTCAACAGATCTATTAAATAATTATTTTATGACCCACATTCTTCGAAAAAGGAGCTCTTGGAATGGAAAGAACAATAAGAAGGGACTAATAACAGTAACTGCATATATCATTTTCTTTTCAAGTACTTGGTAATTTCATTTGTAGAAATAGTTGTGGTGCACCACTTTAATTACATAGACATTAAGATGCGATTATACATTACCTTTATCTGCATTGTTGTCTTTAGTGTACTATTTTTTCTGCTTGAGCTTTGTCATGCTTAGGTATACGTTATAGCATTTGCTGCTTCTGTTTGCCAGGCATAATGTTACTGAATTTGACTTTGTATTACGCTGTTAAGCCAGTTTTACTACGCATTTATTTTTCTTGTTTGCTGCTCATTGCCTTGTATTAGTTGTAATTTATGCTGCTTGCTTTGCCTTTTATATTTTTTATCATTGCTGTTTGTGGTAGTTGTTTTGTGCTGCTGCATTGCCTTGTCCCTTAGTTTAGCATCTGAGCTCAGTAGATTTAAGTTAGCTTAAGAGGGGGTAGACTACATAAGAAACTAACTATGATGAATTGGAAGAAATGCATTGAGAAGATATAAGAAAATGGTTTGGCCAAAAAAAAGGTAGTGTACAGTGGAGAAAAATTATTTTGAAAGAGGATGTGAACAGAATACAGAAAGCAGGCTTAGATAGTACTTTTGGGAATAATGATGAACAAAGCGAGATCTCCATGCAAAATACTGCAGTAAAACAAACCCTGTCCTTTCCTTTTGTGTCATCCCTCTATATGTTTGTGTACCCTTGTGTATTTGTGTTTTTCCTGTCTTTATGTGTTTAGCTGATGAGAACTATGTTGTAGAATTTTTCTAATACTATGTTATTTACTTTGTAAAGATGTTGAGACATTATTTATTCTGTTTTGTTGCTCATGTGTGAAGTTGATGTTTCAGAACTTATTCTGATCTTTTATGTATGTACTTATGTCATAATTCCTGTAACACTGATGTATGTTTATTTCTACTCTTTTGTAAAGCCTGTGTTACTGCAAATGTTATCTGTATTGTTATCTTCTTTAATGATGTATTTTGTACCTTTGTAATTGTATTTTCATGTTGTAAATTTATAATTGTATAGACACCAGTTCTTCAAATTAAGTTACATTTCACTGCACACGTTTCTGTTGGTCATAGTATATGGACAATATGTGAGAAGTAGGGACTGTTAGTGTTTACGCGTGTGTTAATAATTCAGCAAGGGACTGGATAACAGCATTGCTGGTTCTAAGGACATTTCAAACAAATTTTTTGTGAATGGACAAGTGGTGGTTTATGGACTTGCTATATTCTCCGCAAGAATCTTTGATGGCGATTGTGCACCTGCACAGTCACAACAGATGGCTGCTGGCCATCTCTACCAGGACTACAGTGGGTCTGCATCTTTGATGGCCCACCAATTTCTACAAGGACTGCAGTGGGTCTGCACCTTTGATGACCCACCAATACCATTATTTCTACAAGGACTGCAGTGGGTCTGCACCTCTGGTGGCCCACCAGTACCGTAATCTGTACCAGGACTACAGTGGGTCTGCTCTGTGATGACCTAACTACCAATATTCTTCAAAACGTCGACTGACTCTGCTGTGGGTTTTCTCTGTTGTGGACCAATACCTGTCTGCATGTCAAGAGTCAGCACTGTCTTTCCATTGGAAGGACAACACTACTTCTTCAAGATTGCATGGAAATCCACTAATTCCGTGTGCATTTTCTTTTACTGCTCAGACTTTGAGAAAAACACTGCAACGTTACTGTGATGAATGATCAGGACTGTCTTTATGGACTGTGAGAAAATTTTAGCTTTTGACCAACAATGTATCAATAAGTGTGTGCATTTGATATCTTTGTTATTGTAATTATGAAAAATTTTATCAAATCATTATTGGCCACTGCCCAAAACAATTTGTAAAATTTTTTGTGGGGAGCATGGGGGCTATGTAAGTGGGCTGTTTAGGTTTTCTTATTGGTAACGCCACGTAGCGCTCTGTGTGAGAATCACTGGCTGTGCTGTGTGCAGTCTGTGTCTAGTTTGCATTGTTGTCTGCCATTGTAGTGTTGGGCAGCGGCAGCTGGATGTGAACAGCGTGTAGCGTTGCGCAGTTGGAGGTGAGCCACCAGCAGTGGTGGATGTGGGGAGAGAGATGGCGGAGTTTTGAAATTTGTCATGAACTGCTATATATATTATGACTATTCAGGTAAATACATTGGTTGTTCTCTACCAAAATCTTTCATTTACTAACTATGCCTATCAGTAGTTAGTGCCTTTAGTACTTAGAATCTTTTATTTAGCTGGCAGTAGTGGCGCTCACTGTATTGCAGTAGCTTGAGTAGCGAAGATTTTTGTGAGGTAAGTGATTTGTGAAAGGTATAGTTTAATGTTAGTCAGGGCCCATTCTTATGTAGGGATTATTGAAAGTCAGATTGCGTTGCGCTAAAAATATTGTATGTCAGTTTAAGGACGGTCTTGTATAATTGTTCAAAAAGGGGAAGTTTCACTAGAAATAGGTAAATCTCAAATCTGGGAATTTGGATGGCTGTTGCCACCAAAAATGGTGGTCAGAGAGGCTGAAAGATGGCTTCTTACAATTCTTTGAGAAATCATTATAGTTTACAGTCAAATATCAAAGCAAATCTGAATACCAGAATGAGATTTTCACTCTGCAGCGGAGTGTGCGCTGATATGAAACTTCCTGGCAGATTAAAACTGTGTGCCCGACCGAGACTCGAACTCGGGACCTTTGCCTTTCGCGGGCAAGTGCTCTACCAACTGAGCTACCGAAGCACGACTCACGTCCGGCACTCACAGCTTTACTTCTGCCAGTACCTCGTCTCCTACCTTCCAAACTTTACAGAAGCTCTCCTGCGAAACATGCAGAACTAGCACTCCTGAAAGAAAGGATATTGCGGAGACATGGCTTAGCCACAGCCTGGGGGATGTTTCCAGAATGAGATTTTCACTCTGCAGCGGAGTGTGCGCTGGTATGAAACTTCCTGGCAGATTAAAACTGTGTGCCCGACCGAGACTCGAACTCGGGACCTTTGCCTTTCGCGGGCAAGTGCTCTACCAACTGAGCTACCGAAGCACGACTCACGTCCGGCACTCACAGCTTTACTTCTGCCAGTACCTCGTCTCCTACCTTCCAAACTTTACAGAAGCTCTCCTGCGAAACATGCAGAACTAGCACTCCTGAAAGAAAGGATATTGCGGAGACATGGCTTAGCCACAGCCTGGGGGATGTTTCCAGAATGAGATTTTCACTCTGCAGCGGAGTGTGCGCTGATATGAAACTTCCTGGCAGATTAAAACTGTGTGGCCGACCGAGACTCGAACTCGGGACCTTTGCCTTTCGCGGGCAAGTGCTCTACCAACTGAGCTACCGAAGCACGACTCACGTCCGGCACTCACAGCTTTACTTCTGCCAGTACCTCGTCTCCTACCTTCCAAACTTTACAGAAGCTCTCCTGCGAAACATGCAGAACTAGCACTCCTGAAAGAAAGGATATTGTGGAGACATGGCTTAGCCACAGCCTGGGGGATGTTTCCAGAATGAGATTTTCACTCTGCAGCGGAGTGTGCGCTGATATGAAACTTCCTGGCAGATTAAAACTGTGTGCCCGACCGAGACTCGAACTCGGGACCTTTGCCTTTCGCGGGCAAGCACTCTACCAACTGAGTTTGGAAGGTAGGAGACGAGGTACTGGCAGAAGTAAAGCTGTGAGTGCCGGACGTGAGTCGTGCTTCGGTAGCTCAGTTGGTAGAGCACTTGCCCGCGAAAGGCAAAGGTCCCGAGTTCGAGTCTCGGTCGGCCACACAGTTTTAATCTGCCAGGAAGTTTCATATCAGCGCACACTCCGCTGCAGAGTGAAAATCTCATTCTGGAAACATCCCCCAGGCTGTGGAGGCTGTGGCTAAGCCATGTCTCCGCAATATCCTTTCTTTCAGGAGTGCTAGTTCTGCATGTTTCGCAGGAGAGCTTCTGTAAAGTTTGGAAGGTAGGAGACGAGGTACTGGCAGAAAAAAAGCTGTGAGTGCCGGACGTGAGTCGTGCTTCGGTAGCTCAGTTGGTAGAGCACTTGCCCGCGAAAGGCAAAGGTCCCGAGTTCGAGTCTCGGTCGGGCACACAGTTTTAATCTGCCAGGAAGTTTCAAATCTGAATACTTCTGCGACCTCAGAAAAATGACATGCATCTAGTGTCAAAACATTAACTTGAGTATCATTAAAAGTACAGAAGTTAATATTTCACAGTGAATAAACAGTGTCACATTGAACCTCTGAATTAACAAATTTTAAACGCTTCGTGAGATTTTAACAAGCAATACCTCAGATGGTAGTATTGGCCAGCACCTATCATCCCTGAAAGCCACTCGTGTGTGTCTCTTTTATTTATTGATTTATGACATCTTTTATATCTTTTTTGTTATGCGTATGTTTGTCAGAAGATCGTATCCTACAGAGCTACATAGGAAATGAAAACTGAATGAGTACCTCACATTTTCTCATACTTCTGTATTTATCTAATGAACAGTTTAGTATTTTACCGGTAACATTATTAAAATATTAATTAGAATTGATAATACAAATCAAAGTAACTTAAGGACTGGTCACTCACATATGTTACCTGACACCACCTGTGTAAAAAGGTGCCAAAAGACGCTTCTGATAAGCGGGCATAAATAGCGGTTTTAAAAATATTATCGAAAGTTACTAGTAGCAAACAGGTAAGCAAATGCAGAGGATGTTGCTCTTTGGAAATACGATTTGGAAAAAAGTGATTTGAGAAGTGTGAAATTTTGAAGTAATCTTGTCACTGCATTGCTTCCTGGAGCATAATTTATCATGAGTTTGAAAAAAAAAAACACTTAGCAGTTATCTCCTTATTGATTCGGGCCAGTGGATTCGATTGTCCATACATGATTAAACAAAATTACCTTTTCACACGGCTTGCAGTCAGAATTACAGTTCCAGCACTCTTTTAACATTTCAGCAACGTATTTATTATATGGTAGAGTAATATTTTTATAATAAAAAGTGATTTTTGTAAAGATGATTGCAACTGCTAAGGAATGAGGGTATTCATAATACAGTTTTGAATGATAATTTCTTTCGATCATTAAATAAGTCTAGTTTCTACCACCGTCTCCTCACGAAAATTTTGCTTTGTAACGTGTGTCGCTGCACTGCAGTTAGCGGAACACAGTTGCTCAAAAGTAAAGCATTATGTGTACTCAGCATAGCTGCTTTTCCTTGTGTTATACTGGGGAAGGATTCTTTTCTTTAGTTGATTTGCTACTGCGCTCTATTTTAACTTTCAACGCTTTCGAGCACTACCGTGCTTCCATCGGCACGAGGTACGTCATGAAAATTTCTTAGGGCTACTTTAACATCAGTCAGGGCATAGTAAGATCATTCACAGTTCAGCTAGCATTTCTAAATTGTTCTCAGGTTCAGATTAGGTAAAGTTCAGTTCAGATTCAATTTCTTTCTTAGATAGTCTTATTCTTACAATGCAGTATTACATTCGCGTGTGCGTCGTTTAATGTTTCAAATTTTATTTAGCCAATCTGCGTACATTAATTTACAGGGCATTTATTCCCTCAGATTTCTACTTGTAATTTTATGTTGAATTTCTATTCAATTGTTTTTGTTTGTTGGAACTGCAAGTCACTCACCGTGACGTCACGCATTGTAGAACTGTTCATTGCACTGCACATTGCAGAATGTGACAGGACAGTTTACTTAATATGGGGGGAAATGTTACCGCAATTGTGATTATGAACCACTATCAGCAACGCATTGGAATGATGCAACGAAAATTTGTGCCGAGCCGGGATCTCGAACCCGGATTTCCTGCGTTTGCCCTATAACCATTTTGGCTATCCGTGCACCAATCAGAGCCAGATGAAAACTTTCACATGTCGTCGTCCATGAGTGACAACATGAGCTCGTACATTACGTATATTCCTGACCAGGAAGGACATACTTACTGAGAGTCGAGGGCCTGGTATTGGCGAATAAAAGTATTGCGTCTGTTACTAAGAAATTCGATGCAATATTTCTTCGGAGATACATTCTTGTCCGAAGAAACTTGGCATCCTATTTCTTAATGATGCAGGCACTGCTATTTCGTATTTAGTATGTAGTTTTACGTATCCTAATTATTTTTGGTCAAAATCAATTCTAGTACAGTTATACAGTTTCAAGCTGGTTTTGTGACTTTTATCAGATGGATTAGATTAAATTTACTTTCATTCCAATTGATCCGTAGTGAGGAGGTCCTCCAGAATGTAGAACGTGTCAGAAAAACAACAATACAAGTCAAATATTTACAACTCAAACAAATAAGCTAATGTACCATTCCACAGGTCCCAAGTGGAATGATCGTCATTTTTTCATTATCACTATATGAAAGAATCATTTTACAAATAACATTGCACTGAATTTAAAATAAAAAAGTTTTATTTATTTATTTTTAAGGTAATAAACGTGTAATACAACTACTATAATACTTATTTACAATGAACACATTACTGCACTGAAATGGTGCAGAAGTTAGATTGTACATACACACACACACACACACACACACACACACACACACACACATACATACACACTTATTTACAATGAACACATTACTGCACTGAAATTGTGCAGAAGTTATATTGTACATATATATATATATATATATACAAATCAGTTGGTTCTACTGAGAAATTCATCAATAGAGTAGAAGGAGTTGGCCACCAATAAATCCTTTAGGCTTCTCTTAAAGTGAATTTCATTGGTTGTTAAGCTTTTTATGGCTGCAGGCAAGTTATTGAAAATGTGTGTTCCTGAATAATGCACACCTTTTTGTGCAAGACTAAGTGACTTTAAATCCTTTACATAAGCTCACTACGTGCATTTTTCAGGTTAACAGTCAACACGGACACATGCGAAAGTTTGAGAACAGGAAAGGAGTTTGATTTACGACGACGACGCACAAAAGAAGAAGATAAAACAACAGGTATATTGGTGGCTAGAACGTGTTACAATCCAACTCCCGTTTTATAGTCTCCCAGGGAATATCGTCCGTAGCACAAATGGTGTCTTAACGGTTGTACAAGCGTACAGCAGTGGAAGGCATACGCAACTATACGCTGTCGCCCGCATGTAGCTGTTGACACGAATGCCAGCGGAAGTGGCCGAGCGGTTCTAGGCGCAACAGTCTGGAACGGCGAAACCGCTACGGTCGCAGGTTCGAATCCTGCCTCTGGCATGGATGTGTGTGATGTCCTTAGGTTTAAGTAGTTCTAAGTTCTAGGGGACTGATGACCTCAGACGTTAAGTCCCATAGTGCTCGGAGCCATTTTTTGTTGACACGAGTAAACAGAAACATCCGTGCTAGCATTCCTCTTTACTGCCTGTGTGTTGCCGCGAAAGCTGATCGGTGCCTGGGTGCGGCAGACCTCGCTGTCGACAGCGTACGCATGCTCCTATCCTCCGCTCGCTGTTCCTTTACGACGTGCAGAACCTCGCGGCGCGCCCCGGAACGAGCAATATCCTTCCCCCCGCCAGAATTGCCGGCTCCGTCGGAGATGATGGAGGTTTCCGCCGCTCCGTTCCTACGTCCCCCCCCCCTCCCCCCTCCCCTCATCCACCACTCCCCCGGCGCCATGACGACGCCAGCCTCCTTCGGACGCCGGCGCCGCCGCGACGCTCTCTGAAAAAGGGGAGGCTCGTAACGAAATTACTGCCGCAGCATCACGGTGCAAGAGGAAGTGTGGCAGTGGGGGGGGGGGGGGGGGGGGGTGCGGCGGAAGCAGGGCGCCGCCTCGTCGTCGACGCCAAAACAACTCTCCCGTCTAGCTCCAAAGAAAAAAAAAATCTCTCTGTCTCACAGAACCCTCTGAAACAGTTTTCGAGTCTCTCTGAGTGTGTACAGTATTATCTTAGTGCTTCTCATATTTGGTGGACTTCAATTCCAACGACAACACTTCGGTGATTGTCCAGTGACAGCTGCTGTCGAATCTTCGTCGCCGACGTTTCGTTCAGAGCTGCGGTGGACATCTTCAGAACGAAAAAGTTCCACGGATTACTACCACACAATCAGCAAGATTCACCATCAGCTAAGACATCCAGTCGTGAAACCGTCTTTGCACGTACAGGAATATTTTGTTGAATACACTGCTCCGCAAAACAAACTGGGAGCTGTACTCCGTTCAGCATAAGAATAAACCTGATGTACACAAACACGAACGTGATGATTGAAACACGAACGTAGCACACGTACGCTGGTGTTGTTACGCTCTTGGAAGTAGGTCCTACTTATTATTATTATTATTATTATTATTATTATTATTGGTGTTTTGTCCTTAAAGAGCGCATTTGGACTAAACTACATGGCCAGTTCCTTTTGCTGCCTTCCTTGCTGCCCAAACTTCCCTCATTCGCTCGCTGTGTTTCTGTTTCCGGTCCTCTGTCCGTGCCTCTTGTCGGCATTGTGTCTTCGGCTTCATCTTGATTGCCTTTTTGGTTGCCCATATTTCTTTCATCTTCCGGCTGTGATCTTGCTTGCGTTCTTTGGTCCATTTTATGCCTGTTCGTTTGTCACATTGTATCTCATGTACTTTACTTTTCATAATGATGTTTCTGAATTTTATTCTGTCATTTAATGTGTCTGCTGTTATGTTGAGTTGGTTCAGGTCGTTTTATACCTCTGCCACCCATTTGTTGTTTCTAGTGGTTACCCAGTCAAAGGTCTGTTTGGTCAGTCTGTGTGATGGCATTCTGTATAGGTGTCCATAGAATGGTAGTCTGAGTTTTCAAATCTTTTCTGTGATTGTCTCCGTATGTTTGTATAGTTCCTCTGTAGGTTTCTTGATCCATATTCCATTGCTGTTAGTTGCGCCAAATATTTTCCTAAATATTTTCCGTTCTACTTTATCTAGTTGTCTGATACATGTATGCCCTAGGATTGGTGTGCTCTCTGCTGCATATAGTGCCTCGGGGAGCACCACCGTGTAGTAGTGGCGTAATTTGGCTTTTTGTGAGATAGACTTCTTGTTGTAATGATTCCACGCTACTTTGTATGCCTTGTCCAGTTTAGTTTTTCTTTCTTCGTTTGAGTCTGTTATGTCCACTCATTTGTAGTGTTTCACCGAGGTATTTGAAGTTTGCCGTTTTGTAAATCGTGCCGTACTTTGTGTTCAGAGATGAGAGTTTCTTTGTACTCATAAACTGTGCGCAGTTTTTCAATAGCGTCTTTTGTTTCTTTTATACCTTTCGTGACAATCCCAAATCGTCTGCAAACGCCAGGCATTTAATCTGTAGGTTTCCTAAGGTTATCCCCTGTTGTGATGTTTCCCATTCTTTTATGACCTTATCTAACACCAGATTGAAAAGGAGAGGTGAGAGGCCATCGCCTTGTCGGACACCTATGCGAATTTCAAAGGGCTCTGATAGTTCCCCACAGAACTTTACTTTGGAGGTCGAGTTGGTTAAAGTTTGCTCTATGATAGCCCGTGTTTTGTTGTCTACTTTGTATTCCGCTAGAATTTTGAAGAGGTCCTACTTATGAATTAGATATATAATTACTAAGTCACGTTACATGAAACTTTAAGATATTCAACTCTGTTAAGAGCCGATAACGTTTTTCTTAAACACGCTTTAGCCAAGTAATTTTTATTTCAAGAATCGTGTAGAGTCACAGCGTGTGCATTGTTGAACTCTGATTGTCGCGCTGTTAATATGCAGTATGAAAATGGCTGAGGCTGCTTCCTGTTCCGTAGTGAAACACGGTTAAAAAGTGTCGAGAAATAGGAAGTTCCTAATGTTTTTCACAAACGTACAGATTATCGGCTTTAAAATTTTCTGATAGACTGTATTAGATACTGTTTCGATACAACTTTTTGATGAATACATGGCGGAGTCTGCAGCAATGGAATAAAAATTCCCTAGAGTTCATAGTCCGCTGGTGCAGGTCTCCCCACAGTCATTTTATTTTTCTCGTTCAGTTTGAAATACGTACATCTCGTAATTGTAAAATTCATCATCATTTTTATGAATAATGCTCGTCTTCTTGTTTCTAATTACATAATGCAGGCGAAATTCCTCTTTTCATTTCAGATATAAATTCTTAATTATCGATATTTTATGAAAGACTGTTAATAAACGTTGCTTACATTAAGAAGGCATAACAATTTAACTTTTAAGGCAAAAGTGAAAAATCAAATACTCTTTATTTGGACTGTGTCCTTTGTTTTATACCAGAGATGCGTGTAAGTGTCGTAGAAACACGAAAAACAATCATTTTCACAGCATCGAGCACACCTCACAAATGCTGCATTTTTACATTTTCCACTGCACCATTACAATACGAGCCCAACAGAACTGATCTGGAGCCAATTTAAGGGATTTGGCCCGAGGAATAACAGCACTGCTAAGCTGTCGAACGTACTAGCAGGCCGGCCGCTGTAGCCGAGCGGTTCTAGGAGCTTCAGTCTGGAACCGCGCGACCGCTCCGTCGCAGGTTCGAATCCTGCGTCGGGCATGGATGTGTGTGATGTCCTTAGGTTAGTTAGGTTTATGTGGTTCTAAGTTCTAGGGGACTGATGACCTCAGATGTTAAGTCCCACAGTGCTCAGAGCCATTTGAACCAGTCCGTACTAATACACGCATCGCTTGTCACTGCTGAACGCTGGCGGGATATAGAACAGCACGTCATAAAAGAAAAGGATATAATGCGGCAGCTGATTGTTGTTGATCGACTCGTTATCAACGTAGCAGGTTCAAAATGTTCAAATGTGTGTGAAATCTTATGGGACGTAACTACTAAGGTCATCAATCCCTAAGCTTTCACACTACTTTACCTCAATTATCCTAAGGACAAACACACACATCCATGCCCGAGAGAGGACTCGAACCTCCGCCAGGACCAGCCGCACAGTCCATGACTGCAGCGCCTTAGAATGTAGCAGGTGACACTTCCAGAACTGAAATGTGTTTCTCAGATTTGGATAAGGAAGGAACTAGAAGATTACCAGACGGCTGAGTGTAATTAATATACCTTCAGTGGCTTCAGTTATCAACAGTACGGTGAAATCCCTGCAGTACGCTTTTGCACCACAGATAACTCGCTAAGAAAAATTATCCTGTGTTTGAGTTAGGACTTCCAGCAGTCTTGTTTGTAATTAAAATACTATGTCAGCTGGGAACGAAAGCATTTCATGCTTTCTGTCTAGTCACCTAAGAAGCGCGCGGTAGTGCTGGAGTTTTGCCGAATATTATTTCATTCTCTTTAAACATTAAATGACATTCGAAACTATATTGTTCCTTCGCTCGTCTCTTTTTACGTCTGAGCTGCAACTGCTCACTTCATTGCAGGTTAGTTGGACCGCTGGCTGGCCAGTGCTGTCCAAGTTTAATTCGCCGGGAAAGCGGTTGTCCCGCATTATCGCTCAGTCTATGTCCGTGTAACACAGCATAAGACGTATCCTTATGATCGTACTTGGCTGTACTGGCCACAGCTTGGCTTGGGCTCCACGTGAAATGAAATCCAAGAAAACGCGAAAAAGTACGTGACGTTATTTTTACATCAGGTTTATTATGATGATGAACAGACTATAGATGAACTAACATAACGTATTAGCTACTCAGTTCGAAATACTTGAAATGCGAGAGTGTATTTCCAGAAGTCTCCCACTCGCCCACACGGAGCTGGACGTCACATAGTATGAGGTCAGCGTGGCTATAGCACCAACTGGGCAGTTGAAGAAATCAGAAAACACAGTGTGTGTCAATAGGTGAGTAGTTACCGTTCACCGTGTAAGGTGGCTATAATTTCAGACCTTACAAGCACTCATCTATATACTTTGCCATGATTTACAACCGGAATTAGGTATCATTTAATAGGTTGTACATAGTATATATGAATATTTAAAGAAGACTGACATTGTCACATACACCTTGAAAATAATTGTTAACCCTTAACGGGAATCGATATTTTGACAAACATAACTGGAATCGCGGGTCCAAATGGACTCTTGAATAAAAATTCAACATAATCCCCATAAAAGATATAATTCATATGTAAATATGCAATGATTGAATTAAAATAAGTGTTGTTTCAAACATAAATCAACTTTTATTGATCAAAACTTTTTCATAGTATTATTTTTTAACCTTTAAGTCCCACGTCTCTAATTTTACAAGAATTTTTAGTACCTTACTTTGGAATGCTACATGATTACAAAAAAGGCTTAGATTAAAAAACCTAGATATAGCATGGGGTTTCTCATAACTTCCCCTTAACATAAATAGAGATTCTTTACGCCATCACTCAGAAACAAAAATAATGACAACGAAACTTGGGAGTGTCCAAATGTTATCTATATCAGTACCTGAACTAAAAATGGCACTTGGTACACAACACTTTTTTTCTGCATGTCGTTTACAGATGAATTCAAGACATCTGTCACATTTTTGTGATTGTTTGCTGTCAGTTTTAGGACCACATAAATAACGTCTTCCTCGTTTTCGTGAGCCACTTTGATTGCAATGTGAATTTTCTAGTGGAACGTCATTTTGTGGTTCATCAGCTGCCCCTAGAAAATGATCAATTCTACTCTTCAGATCTACTGAAAATGAAAAATACTCCATCTTTCTTTCTGTGATAAATGGCCTTATCAAATTCAGTCCAATTTCTTTTATGTAATGATTACGTTTCATACGTTTTCCACTATTTGATGCCTTCCATAATATGAATCCATTTCCACTCACAGTATTCAATATTGCTGAAAAAAATGACACATGGCCATCGTTGAGTTCTTCTAGAGACTGAATAATTGGCGCATTTCCGATCTAATGTATCAACACCACCTTTTGTTCTGTTGTAAAATTCAATTATCTCAGGTTTTCCACTGTTTTCATTGACTGAATTGTCATGGTGCATTGATGAGATTACCACTATACTTTGATTCTTATTTGGGACATAAGGTGCCAATACTTTATCATTCACAAAACCAAATAACGTAGATCCTACTACCCGTCGTTTATTGGCTAAAAATTCTGGTGGTATTTCCCTTTTATTTTTGCGCATCGTTCCAACATAGGTCAAACCATTTTCAATCAGTTTGTCAACCAACTCCACAGAAGAGAACCAGTTATCAGCAGTTATATTTCTGTTTGTTCCAAATAAAGGTTCTGCAAGCTGCAGTACATTCTGTGTTGGAACTGAGAGTTGGCTTGTTTTATTAGTGATAGCTTTGCCCATATGGATAAAAGCATTGTATAAATAGTGTGTTTTAGCGTCGCAAAGGCACATAATCTTGATGCCATATTTAGCAGGTTTCGATTTCATATAAACCCTGAAAAAACATTTCCCTCTAAAAGGGCAAAGCATTTCATCAACTGTCAAATATTCTGAGCAGCTATAGTTTTTCTGACAGTTCTGAATGAAATTTCCAAATATTTGTGAGATGAGACTAGCGCGACCATTAGTTCTTCTTTCTTCCCTAGAATTCACATCATCAAATCTCAAAGCAGATAACAGAAACATAAATCGCTTTACCGACATCGTTATTCTGAATATATCTCGGCCAGTTCCATCAGTTGCCCATAAACTTTATACATCTTCATGGCCAGATTTGAATATACCTGATGATAGCAACAACCCAAAGAATGCTTTCATTTCCATATTACTCACATGGTTAGTGTAAGTAGCATTAGTTTTATATTTTTCTGAATATTCTGTTATTTTCTGATTAGTGTGAGTGCAAATAATTGTGATCATTTCATCTGATATCAGCAACTGCCATGATTCAATTGGTGACATGTTCCGTTTTTCACAAGCTGTACCGATGAGACCAGGCAGGCAAGTGATGCTGTTGTGGCTGCTGACTCTGGACCTAGCTGGTGCATGAGTAGACCACTTGAATCGATTTTTGCCATGAAAATATGCACTACTTTACAGCCAGCTATCTCTCTCTACTGAATCATCAGATGATGAATTACTTGAATCGGAAGAAATTTCTTGTGGTGTGTTTTCATTGTCACTTATGTTCTCTTCATCACAAGGTTGAAAATCACTTAAAGATTCTGTGTCTGAATAATTTTCGTCTAATAATAGTTCACAGATTTCTTTTTCAGTGAGGCCACGCTGCGTTGTGGCAATAAAGTGCCTGAAACACCACAAAATATATCGGTATAAACTGACTTCAAAAATCCCGTATCTGGAATCGCGGGTCAAATTGGATCCAGCGATGGCACTTACCTCCACTTCTAGTAAATTTCAAGCAGCGAGCTCCCGGCCCCTGGTGCACCTCACCATGTACTGAGATTACACTGGCGCGCGAAACAGAAACTCCGCGCGTTTCCATTGTTAGACGGTTTTATTGTTGTCGGTGGGTCCAAAATGACCCACAATTCCAGTTAAGGGTTAACGCTTATTGCATGAAACGTCGTAATGAATGGACTGTCTATACTGGCAGAGGTTGGAACGCCAGTGGACATGAAACAGCAGGCGTAACTCATGCCCTGGGTGGAAAAGCCCGAACAGGTGCGTTGGTCCTGCTTCACACAGGAAGTGCCAAGACGGACGGTCTAGGCACCTTAGCGCTGAAGCACAACACAGCGACGGCCGGTCGATGTTGTAGCGGTAGACACAACGATAACCGGATAATACTACAGAGACTCTGAAAATCTTGGATGCAGCAGAGAGGAACGATGAAGCGTTACCTCAGAATTCGCAGGCTGGGTTATTTCCGAGGATTTTTACTCTGAGAAGCGTACTATTGTATGAGTGTAGGTATTTCCTCGCAAACTTTCGGGGAGAATATTCAGTGGTTTCGAGAATATGATTCGTCTTCTGAGTTTCGAGGGAGGGGAGTCGAGCTTTGGTGGGAAGCCAGCGGTGGAGAGGAAGAGGTCTTCCGTTTTGAGCGCCCATGTAGGACGGTCGCTCAGTATCAGCTTTTGTTGGTACAGACGAACTTGCTGTCTTTGCTCTCAGGAGGTTTTATAGTTAAAACAGTTAGGCACCGTAATGTTGCGAACTGTACGATTCTAGACTTCGCCTCCGGGTGGGGAGTCGTCGTTGAGTACGTAGCGATCAGTGATTGAGAGCACTTCCTCTGTCTATACTCACGTAGACACGTTATCTGAATTGCATCCTTGTGGCTGCGACCTCGCGTTTCTTGTCTGTAGAATATAGAGAGGAGAAGACAGCTGAGAGTTCATACTGGTCAGAGGACCGCCTTCTGACGTCCTAATGTTTGAAAGAGTTTTTATTTTGTGGCTGGAGTTCTTCCATCGTCGCAGACGTGTACGAGAACCATCACTCCAATGCGCCGGACGCAGTACATACGGTGATATTGCTAATTGCTTCGGCTTATTAGGGCTATAAAGCTAAACAGCTGTGAACACGCGCCGGCCAGAGTGGCCATGCGGTTCTAGGCGCTACAGTCTGGAGTCGGGCAACCGCTACGGTCGCAGGTTCGAATCCTGCCTCGGGCATGGATGTGCGTGATGTCCTTAGGTTAGTTAGGTTTAAGTGGTTCTAAGTTCTAGGGGACTGATGACCTCAGCAGCTAAGTCGCACAGTGCTCAGAGCCATTTGAACCATTTTTTGTGAAGACGCAAATTTTATTTCGACTGAGGTTCCACACCACTGCAGAACATCTTTCAAAGTAGTGTCTTCTAGTGTTTGGTACGTAGGTGGTTTCAGTTATTTCGAGTAATTTGTATTAGATCGCGTAGCCATAAAAAGGGGCAGATTTGGGGCAATTGATCAGTCATATTAGTTAGGAAATCCAATTGTATCTCTTTATGTCCATTGGACATTGATATATAAACATTTGTAATATATAAAAGGGGTTTAATCCACAATAAATGTATAAGCAGAAACAGCATTTATCGTTTGCAGTTACTAGTTCCCTTAATTATTCATTTATGTTTATGTTGTAGTTTATATGTTAAACAGGAAGAAGGAGATATCATCATTAAGAGATCCTAAGACCTGCTCAGGGGGTAGTCAGACAGGGCCAAATCTTCATTTTTGCGTACAGTATTTTCCGCTGCTCACATTCATTTGCACCCGCCTGGAGTAGCATCTTGAAACAGTGGTGATGTTCTTCATCACAACACGGCCCGCAAACAACATCTGGATAATTTCACACGGGCGATAATCATCGGGAAATTGGAAGAAGGAGATAGTGCGGCGGGTGTAGTCCAGGAGTCTTGCATTGCTCACAGCACTGTTTCACGTGCGTGGGGAGCGTTTCAAACCACGGGCACTGCTGTGGTGGGCCACGGTCAACTACAGCAGCAGATAACGGCTACGTTGTGCGACAGGCAGGCGTGTACCCACGTCATCTAGCGGGTGCAATTGCAGTCACTTTTAACAGGGCTGCAAGGCACACAATCTCACAGTCCACAGTAATACAGTGACTACACAGTGTTCACTCTGCTCGTCGACCTGTGCACTGTGTTCCAATGACATCCGCAAGTTGGCGGACCAGCGAAAACTGGGGTCGGGAGAGTATTTCTCGTATGAGAGAAGATTCTGTCTGAATAGTGATTCTAGACGTACCTTCAGATGGCGGAAGGTAGAAACACGCCATGCACACAGGACCTTTGCCGGACATGATCGTTTTGGTGGTCGAGCTGTTGTGGTGTGGTGAGGCATAGTGTTGTGTTAGCGTGCTCACATCTAAATATTTCAGCGTCGTATGATCACCCGTCAACGTTATTGCGATACTGTACTTCTCCACCATATCCGTCTTTTCAAGGTATGCATTCGCCTCCGACTTCACTTTTGTGGGTGGTTACGCACGACCGTGTCAAATAGTGCAAGTGGAGGAACTCTTGTAACGGGAGGTATTCAGCGAATGAATTTTCCTGCCCATTCCCCCCTCCCGACTTGTATCGCACCGACCACGTGTGGCGTGGGTTGGGAAGACGTGTTGCAGCACGTACCACGTGCACGTGCACCAAGCAGCGTCCAGCAGTTGTGGACCGAGGTGCTGGAGAAATTGAATGCCGTATCACAATAACTCCTTACCAACCTTACAGCCGGCGTGGGCGCACGTTGCAGTGTATGCATTACCGTCTGTGGTGATCACACACATTATTAAGAATACTGTACTGCCTTTTGTGATGTACGAGGGGACCATCGTGAAACGCGCTGACTTCAATGTAATTACTGACTTTGAATAAAAGTGTCTTTCTGTTCGTCTTATTGCGTACTTCTTTTCGTTACCTTCTGTACTGTACTTTACTGTACCACTTCTTTCTATGCACGGTCCACGTGTCATCGAGCTACGTTACTTAACAATGACACATGATGTGAAAGTTATTTTCGTCCTTAGGTTTTACGCAACAGTGTATTTTGCTGCAAGGGGCCCGTGGTCTCTGGTGGCTCATTACAGAGTATGGTTCAAATGGCTCTAAGCACTATGGGACTCAACATCTGAGGTCATCAGTCCCCTAGAACGTAGAACTACTTAATCCTAACTAACCTAAGGACATCACACACATCCATGCCCGAGGCAGGATTCGAACCTGCGACCGTAGCAGCAGCGCTGTTTCGGACTGAAGCGCCTAGAACCTCAAGGCCACTGCTGCCGGCGTAACATAAGAGTCAGCTTAATTTTTCAAGGCACTCCTCAACAGAATAAAAGGCGTGACCGATGAGGAAACTCTTCAGTTTTGATTTGAAAGCACGTGGATTACTGCTAAGATTTTTAAATTCTTGTGGTAGCGGTTCCGGACTGAAGCGCCTAGAACCGCTTGAACCCATCGGGCATTACAGAGTAATAGCATGACCGTTATGCTCCGTTGGGCCAGCACAACAGATCGGAAACAGTGGAGCCACAGACTATTTAGCACAAGTACTCGCAAGGCAGTCGTCGATACGCACACGCACAGTAAGAGAAACTACCGAAATCCTGAAGAAGCGCAACAACTTCGACGGGGAAGGCAGCTACGGGCTCCCGGCGTCCCGGATGCTAACATTGCCGATACGACAGGCCTCGTTTCATCGCAAGGCAGCGGACTCACTGGACTCTGCGGCGTCGCTTCTCCGCTACTGAGAGCAAGAAAAAACGCCGCCTAGAAGTTTATTGCCGATTCGTAGCGGGCTACCAATTACCAGCAAGCAGTGCAGCCCACAAGTAGGACTGTCACATTCTCCTCCCTCTCTTCTAACACCGACCAATGTTATTTTAAGGTCAACAAAATATAATAAATGCGACATTGGTGGTCTAGTGACACCGCTAGAAAATCTGTATATGGCCCACTAACCAACTAATAAGTCCTTTTCCTGAGGAAGGTAGCTGTAACTCGGCCGAAAGGTCGCTTTATTTTCCTCATTTATCATTACACGTGAGGCAATACTGACCTTACAACTTATCTTAGAAGAAAGATTAAGGAAAGGCAAACCTACGTTTCTAGCATTTGTAGACTTAGAGAAAGCTTTTGACAATGTTGACTGGAATACACTCTTTCAAATTCTAAAGGTGTCAGGGGTAAAATACAGAGAGCGAAAGGCTATTTACAATTTGTACAGAAACCAGATGGCAGTTATAACAGTCGAGGGGCATGAAAGGGAAGCAGTGGATGGGAAGGGAGTGAGACAGGGTTGTAGCCTCTCCCCGATGTTATTCAATCTGTATATTGAGCAAGCAGTAAAGTAAACAAAAGAAAAATTCGGAGTAGGAATTAAAATCCATGGAGAAGAAATAAAAACTTTGAGGGTCGCCGATGACATTGTAATTCTGTCAGAGACAGCAAGGGACTTGGAAGAGCAGTTGAACGGAATGGACAGTGTCTTGAGAGGAGGATATACGATGAACATCCACAAAAGCAAAACGAGGATAATGGAATGTAGTCGAATTAAGTCAGGTGATGCTGAGGGATTTAGACTAGGAAATGAGACACTTAAACTAGTAAAGGAGTTTTGCTATTTGGGGAGCAAAATGACTGATGATGGTCGAAGTAGAGAGGATATAAAATGTAGACTGGCAATGACAAGGAAAGCGTTTCTGAAGAAGAGAAATTTGTTAACATCGAGTGCAGTTGTAAGTGTCAGGAAGTCATTTCTGAAAGTATTTGTATGGAGTGTAGCCATGTGTGGAAGTGAAACACGCACAATAAATAGTTTGGACGAGAAGAGAATAGAAGCTTTCGAAATGTGGTGCTACAGAAGACTGCTCAAGATTAGATGGGTAGATCACATAACTAATGAGGAGGTATTGAATAGAATTGGGGAGAAGAGGAGTTTATGGCACAACTTGACAAGAAGAAGGGACCGGTTGGTAGGACATATTCTGAGGCATCAAGGGATCACAAATTTAGCATTGGAGGGCAGCGTGGAGGGTAAAAATCGTAGAGGGACACCAAGAGATGAATACACTAAGCAGATTCAGAAGGATGTAGGTTGCAGTAGGTACTGGGAGATGAAGAAGCTCGCACAGGACAGAGTAGCATGGAGAGCTGCATCAAACCAGTCTCAGGACTGAAGACCACAACAACAACAACAATAACATTTCAAATAACACGACGTGGCAGTACACTCAGAGGATTTTAATGTAATGCATTTCGTTTGATTCCTTAGCACCATTTATTTTTATATCTTTATAGCACCGAAAAATCTGCACAAGAATGAAAATGTCTAACTGTATGCGTTGCGTGTCTTGCTGTTGATATCAGTAATGCCCATTTTACTCTTTGTCCTCAAGTTATGCTTGTGTGAAGTGGCTACTGTCTTAACATTATGACGGAACGTACCGTTTCGATCTTTTGTCATATATTTTATCGATCGCATCTTCATGAGAAATCTCAGTTGGGCGCCAGGAGTCTGCCGACTCTTCAGTGATTGTGTCGAGACAGGTAAGTAAGTTTATACCTTGTGAACATCAATAAAACTGGAAAGCAGCAAGGACGGATTCCTGACTGGAAATGGAGGAAAAATGTCCTCTGAAAATGTGTCCGGAAATGCATCGTTGCCACAGTACATGGCGCTGACGAACGAAAGTTCCTGTGTCCACGAACCGTGTTTCCCCTGTCTGTTTCTTGCTGTGTGATTGACGCAGCGTACTGTAAATAGCAGAATGGTCCGGTATTCATGTCGGCAATAAGCCGAGATGGTGTTTGCGTACAACCAAGCAGATGGAAATGGTCGAGAGGCAGCACGGCTACACCAAAACAAGTGCCTTAACAGACACGAACCACTTCTCACAAGAGTTCAGGCCCGTTTTGGGTGTTTGTGCGATCATGGGTCCTTTCGGACAGACAAACATGGAGGGAGGCAGCAGGCTGTGCGTACATAATATTTCGAGGACCGGGTTCGACAGAACACTGAAACGAACCCTAGTACAAGATCCAGACACGTTGCCCGCCGCGACGGTGTAATCCAAAGTACTACTATGTGCACGATAACCGCTACTACGCCATCACCTGCAACGAGAGCAAGGATTATCAGCAGCGAATTTTCTACTACGGAAAAGTATTTGCCGATGGTCTTTGTTCGACCGTTTTCATTTATTTATTTACTTACACGTCAAGTTCCGTGGGACAAAATTGAGTATCAACTCTCCAAGCTAATGGAACGTGTCAGTACACGAAATTACAACATAAAATTAATAACAGATAAAAATAAAGTATTTATGAACCCAAAAAAAGTCAAGCCATAAGTTTCAGTAAACGCAGTCAACAATATAACATAAAATCGGCTTAATTTTTCGAGGAATCTCTCAACAGAATAGAAGCAGTGACCTATGGGGAAACTCTTCAGTTACGATTTGAAAGCGCGTGGATAACAGCTAAGAGTTTTGAATTCTTATAGTAGCTTATTGAAAATGAATGCAGCAGTATACTGCACTCCTTTCTGCACAAGAGTTAAGGAAGTCCGGTCCAAAAACAGGTTGATTTCTGCCGAGTATTAACTGAGTGAAAGGTACTTATTCTTGGGAATAAGCTGACATTGTTTACGAGAAACGACAGTAAAGAATATAAATGTTGATGGTGTTGGGACAGCAACCAGCCACAAATTTACTTTCAGTTCCTTTATTCAGAGGGTACCGTTACCGGTTTCGAATCGTTGTGATTCATCCTCAGACGGTTTACACGCTTTCTTCATGACATGTGGTGCGTTTTTTACGGATTAATTATCGTGAAATGTCGTTTTGGAGTGTTTGTTTTCATAACATTCGTCCAACAGATGTGAATACGTTCCCACTGCATCACCATGAACATTTGCCTTCAAACAACAGCCACGGTCTCCATCATGTCATCATATGACAAAATTGCAGTAAAGAATATATATATATATTGAGAGACCAATGTCAAAATACCCAGACTACTGAACAGGGGTCGACAAGAGGTTCGCGAAATTACACCACTTATTGCTCGAACCGTCCGTTTCTGAGCCAGAAATATCCTTTTAGAATGGGAAGAGTTACCCCAAAATATAATACCATATGACACAAGCGAATGAAAATAAGCAAAGTAGACTAATTTTCGTGTCGAAACCGTACGAATAGTAAAAATGGCAGTATTAAGTCTTTCAACAAGATCCTGCGCGTGGGTATTCAACGAGAGTTCTATCTGAACGTCTAGAAATTTGAACTGTACACTTACACTAATCACATGCCCATTCTGTGAAATTAAAACGTCAGGTTTTGTTGAATTGTGTGTTAGAAACTGCAAAAACTGAGCCTTACTGCGATTCTGTGCCGGCCGATGTGGCCGAGCGGTTCTAGGCCCTTCAGTGTTCAGTGTTCAGTGTTCAGTCAGGAACCGCGCTGCTGCTACGGTCGCAGGTTCGAATCTTGAATCATGCCTCAGGCATGGATGTGTGTGATGTCTTTAGGTTAGTTAGGTTTAAGTACTTCTAAGTCTAGGGGACTGATGACCTCAGATTTTAAGTACCATCGTGCTTAGAGCCATTCGAACCATTTTTTGATTTTGTCTTAGTTTATTTTCTACAAGCCATAGACTTACATCATGAACTGCACTATTTGAAACTGCGCCAATGTTGGACAGAACATCCTTTACTACCAAGCTAGTGTCATCAGCAAGCCCGTAATACTAGAGGACATACCATTTATATAAATAAGGAACAGGATTGGCGGCAACACTGTTCCCTGGGCACCCTCCGCCCCCTCCGCCCCCCCCCCCCCCCATTTGACCGCACCCCACTCAGACCCCACATTACAGCCACTCTCAACACTGTGAATAATGACCTTTTGCTGTCTGTTGTTAAAGCAAGCGGTGACCCAATTGTGAGGTGCTCCCCATATTCCGTAAAGGTCCAACTTCTGGAGCAATATTTTGTGATCAACACAATCAAACGCCTTAGTTAAATCAAAAAATATGCCTAGCGTTCGAAAACTACCGTTTAATCCATCCAGTATCTCACAGAGAAAAGAAACTACAGCATTTTCAGTTGTTAAATGGCTTCTAATGCCGAACTGTACATTTGATAGCACCTTATGTGACATAAAATGATGAATTATCCTTAGAAACACAGCCTTTCCAATAACTTTAGCAAACGCAGATGGCATAGAATTGGGTCTAAAATAGTCTACATTATCCCTTCCTCCATTTTTATACAGCGGCTTTACTACTGAGTACTTTAATCGTTCAGGAAACTGGCCAGTCCTAAAGGAAAAATTACATATGTGGCTAAGTAAAGGGCTAAAATGCAAGCAAGGAACATTAATATTCTGCTAGGCACTCCATCATATCCATAAGAGTCCTTAGTTTTCAATGATTTAATTATTGACTCAATCTCCCCCTTGTCTGTTATCACAGTCTCGGAAAGGCATTTTCCAGGAGAGATATATGATTCCCTGTAGAAACTAAATTTTTATTTAATTCACCAGCAATGCTCAGAAAATGATGGTTAAATACTGTACATACATCTGATATGTCAGTAACAGAAATATTTTTATTACGAACTAACTTTATATCGTCGACCTTTTGCTGCTGCCCAGGCACTTCCTTCTCAACTGAGCATACGGTTTTAACTTTATCCTGTGAATTAGGTATTCTATTTGCGCACCACATACTCTTTGCCTTTCTAATAACATTTTTAAGCTCCTTACAATACTGTTTGTAATGGGCAACTGTAGCTTGATTGTGACTACTTCTAACATTTGGATATAATTCCCGCTTTGTTCTACATGATACCCTTATCCCACTAGTCAGCCACCCAGGTTGCCTTTTAGTGCTAGTATCCTTTTAGGACGTTCTAATTGAAAGTTTGAGAAATGTGTTAAGGAAAGCATTATATATGTCATCTATGTTATCGATACTATAAACATCCTGCCACTCTTTTTCCTAGAAGAGTTTAAAAAACTCTCTATTGCCATTGGATTGACTTTCCTACATAGTTTGTAATTACATGACATTTTTTTGAGTACAAAAGCCTTTTAAATAATTACTATTAAAAACAGTCTTGATCACGATTCTCTAACAGAAAGAGGTTCCTACTCAATGGTCTGAAGATGACCACAGTAGTGGTCGAAACCGGTCACCTTGTTAAATACGAGGGTCAGTCAAAAAGTAATGCCTCCTATTTTTTTTCTACATTTAATTGTCAGCAAATTTAAATGCAATTACATAGGTTGAAAACCACAACATTGAGGATCATTTTGTCATTTTTCAATGTAATCTCCGCCCATCTCTACAGTTTTGGTCCATCTTTGAACAAGGGCATGTATCCCAGCACGGTAAAAATCACAGCTCTGCTTCCTAAGCCATTGACGCACGGATGTTTTGACGGCCTCCTCATCTTCAAAATGAATCCCACGATGAGCTTCTTTTAGTGGCCCGAACAGATGGAAGTCTGATGGTGCCAGGTCAGGGCTGTATGGGGGATGAGGCAAAACTTCCCATCCAATTTTGACAATCTCGTCAGAGGTGTGACGACTGGTGTGTGGTCTTGCATTGTCATGCAAAAGAAGAACATCTGCCATTGATTTTGTTGGGCGAACTCGCTGAAGACGTGCTTTAAGTTTGTTGAGGGTTGTGACGTATTGAACAGAATTTATTGTGCATCCCTGCTCCAAAAAATCAACCAGAATCACACCCTCTGTATCCCAGAAAACTGTTGCCATAACTTTCCCTGCCGATCGCACAGTTTTGAATTTTTTCTTTCTCGGCGAGCTTGTGTGACGCCACTCCATTGACTGCCTCTTTGATTCGGGTTCAAAAAAATGCACCCATGTTTCGTCCCCGGTCACAATTTTTTTCAGAAACTCATCTCCCTCCAAACGGAAGCGCTGCAAGTGTTGGGAGGCTATTGTTTTCCTTGCCTCTTTATTCTGATCGATTAACATTCTTGGAACCCACCGTGCACAAACTTTTGAGTACCCCAATTGTTTAATAATCGTGATCACACTGCCTTTACTAAGAGAAATAATGCGACACACTTCATCTGCAGTCACCCGACGGTCACCACGAATGATGTCATCAACTTGCTGAATGTTGTGTGGAGTCACTGCACTCACCGGCCTGCTGCTCCGCTTTTCGTCAGTCAACGGTGTTTGCCCTTCAGCTTCCTTACAACGACAAACCCATCGTCTAACAGTGCTGACATCCACTGTCACAACACCATACACCTTCTTCAGTCTTTCATGAATGCGTATGGGCGTTTCACCTTCTGCATTCAAGAATTCAATCACACAACGCTGTCTCAAACGAACATCGACGTCGGCCATCTTACAAACTTCTGCTGTGCTGCCACCTGTTGACACAGAAAGTTACTACTGCAGTGGATTGCAGAAGAAGGTTTGAGGAATGGCGCCAAATTCAAATTTTTCACTTAACTTAATTTCTTTAAGTAGAAAAAAAATGGGAGGCATTACTTTTTGACCGACCCTCGTAAATCGTGATCAAGACTGTTTTTAATAGTAATTATTTATAAGACATTGATCACTGCTGTTCCCGTAATGCATTCAAAAGTAATTTTAGTGTTAAAATTTGTGCATTGTGGTCTGCTTGGTCGTACATCAACACTATCTCGGCTTTCTTCCGACATGAATACCAGACCATTCTGCTGCTTACATTGTGCTGCGTCGATCACGCAGCCTGCAACACACAAAGAACACGCGGCACGGGGTCAGAAGAACTTTCATTCGTCTGCGCCATGCATCGTGTCAACGATGCATTTCCGGACACGTGTTCGTAGGCTCTTTTTCCTCCGTTTCCTATCAGGAATCCGTCCCTGCAGTATTTAGTTTTTATTAATGCTCACCATGTACAGTAACCTCCACACCGCCCCGGCTTCTCAGGGTAGGACTTAGTATTTACGATTGGACGACTTGCTGGTGTAGCGGTAGTAAATTACATGCACAAACCTTCCTTGTCCATCAGTCTGTCTATTAGTGAAAACCGGTTGAAAATCCCTACAGTCGTTCCCAATATTAACCTTCGCATAGAGACAGAATAATGCGACCGGGGACTTTATAATATCCATAGATAAACAGGCTTAGGTGCCCATTCAGGATGCGTAAGAGCATTCCATAATCCAGTTTATATTTGGGCTGCAGTGCATATTATCGATCCCTAACTCTCGTCTGTATTCATCCACGACGCGAGACACGTACTGCTTAGTTACCAGCAAACAAATGGACGTTGTGTCTCTCTAAGTTTGTACAAACCCGTTACATGAATCAGGCTTACCAACAGTCGTACCGCGTGATAAAATTTTCTGTTGTTTCGTAGTAAAACACCAGGTGTACCTCTCCTGCTCTGTTTATAAATCCAAGTGAAACGTGACATAATCATCCATGTGTTTTCCATCTAAATGGAGCAATATGAAGATCTGTGTGGTTTCGCACGAATGCGGGCATTGCGTCGCTGAGTTGCATGAGCCCCACGTCCCTTAATCGATACTGTGAAATGGTAACGTCAGGGCAGCTCTAAACTCTATTGTACGTTTGTTATACGAGAGTAGTAAATAGAAACTATCTGCCTCTATTGTGGCCTGCAATTGCAATGAGAGTAAAAAACAGGCCAGATCTTCGGTACTTCTGTAGTTCATTATTAGAAGTTGTTTATTACCTACATAATAAGTCACATTGACTTCCTCATTGGATATGTTGGTAACTTCATCTTAATAAGCGTCTGAGAATAATAAAGATGACAGAATATAACCAACAATTTAATCTCATAAAGCAAACAACGTCAAGTGAAGCTCGTACTAAAATTCCTAACTGAAACTTATTTAACTTTTAACCATCTATGCCGACTGAAATCTTCAGGAAAGTCTTTCTTAAATCAAGGTAATGTGGAATAACAGGAAAGTATGAAATGGTGAAATTTTTTTAGAAAAATGGACAGGAGACTAATGTATAATTTCAATGCCTAATGGAAACGTAGTAGAGGGAAACGGCAGAAAAAATGCAGAGGTCAGTTCAGAGATCATTGAAGGCGAAAAAATGTGATTGTGAATAATCATTAATAATGATGATGCTGTTGTTGATGATGAAGTCGGAAAACGTTTATGTCAACACTACAGCCGGTTCGCTTCAATAAGATTCAAACAATTCCGCAAAGAAGTTACCCCTTGGATAAAAAACAGTTACGGTAAATTAAATAGACTAGGTTTAAATTGTCAGTTTTACTCTCGCTGTTACCTTCATCGAATGATAACATTATTCTGCAGAGAGCTCTAGGAACGCTCTATAGTAACAAACCAGTTATTTTACTAGCCCAAAGTAATTTTCACTACATTAATTCTATCCCTTCATGCATAGAAATCCTGCATCCATAAACTGTTTTCAGTTGTTATCTTGGCAGTAATGTACGATCATTTCGTGGCTTAAATTTGTTAACCACAACAAAAACATAACGGAACGTTTGCGAGCTAACATCCCGAAGATGTTCGGGCTCACATGCGGTTCCTCTTTGTCGAAATGTCTTGGTTCAAACCCGCCTAGGGGTTGAACTGCACGTGTCGCATTACGCACTCCCTAAATTAGACACTTGTGACCCTTTGGTTAAATTGTCTGGCTGATGGCAAGTTTGCGAAATACAAAGTTAATATAGCATATGAGAGCAGTAACAATAATATCGGGAACTAAATTAACGACACATAAATGATGCAGACCACACAATTGCGATTTGGATAGAATAATGTTTATTCAGAATGCAAACAAATAGCGATAGTGGTCGTATTTAGAGTTACTGTTACACTCGAACACATATCCATTTGACGCAGTTCGATCATTCACAATCTCATCGCGAAATACAATACTCCACCTCGATATTTACACGAAAAGTTAGAGTTCACACCAGGCGTGCGGCTGCAGACCGCTCATAGACTGTCCTGCGATACCACATAACGCAAAATTTTCTAAGTCGTTTAACTTCCTAGCATCCTAGAGATCGACTGTCCGCTTTCGCGTCTCAATCCGAACTGTTCCTTTTGGTGTCTAGACCAGCACTCTTTCTGCCCGTCCCCGGCCTCGTTTCCCGCGCGCCGAATATCCTCGCTCAACTGACTAGGGCAGTTCCCTTTCCTGAAGCCGCCCATCTGATTGGCTACAGCTTGTTCTACATTTTTTTTACATTTTAACATATTTAAATAATCAAAGCTTGACCACTTTCACGTTCTAAATAAAATAACAATAATATTCATTACATAATAAACGTTAAATTATTTTGTATAAAACCAGTACAATTTCCTTCTTAACTTTGAATGTCATGGCCAGTAGCCTTGCACCAATGTGTTTTCTGATTAAAAAAAAAAATGCACTAAACTTTACAACAAATATTCTATTACCTAATGATTCAATAAGGTGTCATGCTGTCATTGTTCAATGTGTTTTGTGTGGAGGGAATGATGATCTGATACTTAACTGAAAATACTGATAATTTAAGACTATACACGTTTTAAACAAATAAAGTTACAGAGCTGATGTTTACAATGTTTGTCAATTTAATGATGTGCTTCTATTTGAAATGTCGATCGTTAAGATCGACCAAAGCGTTCAGATTTTAGCATTCAGGTCTCTGTTACATAACTTGTTACTTTCACTTTAACAGTAAATCCTAAACTATTATAGATATGATCAGTATTCTAGTTTTATTGGGATCACCATGAAAATTTATGGAGGATGGCTTGATTCCCGGCATTACTATAGAATTAAATAGTTTTGATAAATGTTTCACTTTGTTGGCAATTTTAGGTCCACCATATTTAACACTGCTACGTCTCCTTGGGCACAAAAGGCTTCTGCTGGGTTTCCCTATGACGTAGGTTCTCGTCTGTCTCACTGACACACTACAGCGCTTAGGCCTCAGTAGACAATAGACGCCTGCGAGTTTCCCCAGCTCGTGGTGAATCTGCGCCCTTTGGCGCACGCGGTCCTGGACTTCAGGGTTCGTTTCACAATTCCTGTAGGCTGACTCTTTCGGCCATACACTTAAATGAGAGCGAAATGCTAGTTAACTCATACGTTATAGGCAAGTTTTCCTTGTAGAGACAAGGTGAAATCACATTGTTCGAAATCAGATCTAAAGCGAGATTGGTCAAGATACTGGAAGCATAAGGCAGTTAAATCATCAGAGGAGTTTTCTTGACGAGTAAAATTCCAAGAGAATGTATTGGCAAATTTAAGATTTGAGCAAGAAAGTGATACGTGTTCGGATAGCTTAGTTGGTAAGAGTGTTGCCCATGAGAGGCAAATTTCCAGGGTCGATTCTTTGTTCGACACACAGTTTTAATCTCTCCCTGAACTTCATTGCGACCTACTCTGTACCTCAATTCCATTACAACCTACACTTCAGTGTCAATTGTTCCTTAGAGAAACCTACTTCTTTTTTCTTGTGACTTGCTTGAAACAGTGTGTTACTGAAGCTCAATTTCACTGCTTGCTACATACTTGGTCATATACGCAAAGATGCCACTTTTGAATTATTTCCACCTGTTTTGCGTAACGCTGTGTCATTTGATTTTACACCACGACGAACAATGATTGGTCACATTAATCTGGGCTGACGCAGTTGCGTTAATTGTAGATGTGGAGGGTACAGCTCTGAGCAAACTGAACGCAGCGGAACGATGCGGCCGATATGATCTCCTTCAAACATTCGACGCTATTTTCTCTAAGTACTGCAAGAATGTCGCCCCTTATATTCCGCAAAGTCTTCGCCACCATTCTTTCTTCCACTGTTTCTCTACGGTACGTCTTGTAGCTAACTGGTCAACTAATACAGCAACACTGGTAAGAGGAGATAGAGTTTTTAACTGCAAAGTTTGTGTGGACACGAATAATCATGAATGTATTCAGTTTATGAATTGTCCACTTAGTGATACACTATACAAATCTCTTCAGCGTGTCTTCATTTTTCAATTTTTTGTTCTTATATTTTAGTTTCTCCTTCGAAAGTAATTTTGTGATATTGTTTCCGACTTCAAAGGGAATGGCATACCATGCGAGAACAAATTACAAGGAGAAAGTTTTGATTAAGGGGCAGAATTGCAACTTTCTTTTCAATTACACGTGTTGTCGTGTCTGCTGCTAACACTCAAATACCGCAGTATTATTGCTTTGAGTAAAATTTGAAACAAGTATCTCAATAAACGTTGGGGCTGTCTGAATCGCAGTTGAAATTCTTGTAAATTTTGCTCCTACAGACTTCGCGTCTGTAAAGTACGAAGGTCAAAGGACGAGCGGCCGACGCGACGCCACGGTATTGTGTTGCAAACAATATAAATGGCGCGAGGCGAGGCCCCACGCAATACCTGCCACTCGAGTACACACAAAGGGACTTTCGGCGCAACACATCCAATTTATATCTCGAGCTGCGCCGTGAAAAGGTACCACGGCCCGGCCGGGGTGGCTCAGATAGTGCTTATACGCTCGTCTGACAATGAAAAATGCCTTCCCAGATACATTCCCTGTTCCGCACAGAAAGATTTACTGCCTGAATATTTTAGCTCAGCTTGTACGTCGGACTGAGCTCGTCCGTCAAGTAACCGATACCCGCCTGCGAAACAGGCTTCTCTGACGAAACGCACTCTGCCCCACGCTTCCCCTTTTCCCTCCCTCCCCCTCTTCAGCCCTTCTCCTTCCCTCCCGCCCTCCCTCCATCACGCTGCCCCCCTCTCCCTCTCTCCTGGCGTGGATGTGTGCATTCTCCACCTGTCTGCATTTGTGACACGATAGGCCCGCATAGTTTCATATTTATGAATGGTAAAATTGTCTGTACACGACTTGCTATCGTTGCTTAGCAACTAGACCTGGGGTCGTCAAACTGCTGCCAGAATCAAGTAATCGTGCCACTTATGGTTCTCATCTCTATTATATAACAACATGGATCGTAACAGCTGAATCCAAAAAGCCCAAGTAACGTCAAGAGTTTCTTAAGAGTTTAGTTTTTCCTGCTCAGTAACAGACGAAAATACCTGCAGAGCAGTAATGTTTTAAGATGTTCTTGATTTTAAGTGGCGTCACTGCATTCGGACGTGAGCTAAGTAAAGTCAGCCGCTTACCTCACGGACAGACGAGTAATTAACATGGCCACTGCAACGTCACGGGATGTGAGAAGGGGAAATGTCTTATTTCTGTCTTCCAGTGCTGACAACTCACGGGCGTGTGTACGTAGTACCGATCAGCGGTTATAGTATTAATTTCAAAGGGAAGTAACATGGCTTCATGAATGTGCATAACAGAGATGCCCATCTTCGAATGTGGTACATATTTGTAGCAAGAAATGTGAAATTAAATTAAGGCTGTTGTAATACGACGCAATGAGCAGAAGAAAAATTACATTCAGTATACTAAGTCAACGTTTCTTATCGTGTCTCATACTGCATAAGACATTTAAATACGAGGCGAATTCGGGAAGTAAGACCCGATTAGGCGCTAAAAGGAAACCGCTGTGAAAATCCGATGGCACTTTGCACAGATGTGTTGGGCAGCGTGTTTAGTGTGCCTGTCGATCGCTTCAAGTCGCTCTTTTCAATTCAGGGTGCAAAGTGATCACGTAGGAATACTTAAAACGACAGTGTCTCCCACCAAGTATGTGGATCTTGTGAGAGATTTCGCCTGAAGCCATGCAGCCCACATAACATAAATGTCATGCGTTTCTTTCCTTTATTCAAGACCATTTTCAGCCGCATTGTGCAGGGGCAATGAAGATGCTCCTGCACCGTTTCGATGTGAAGTGTTTGGTCAGCCACAACACAGCCCTTGATTGGCTCCCTCTGTTGTTCATCTCTGCTCACATGAACCGCTGGCTACGAAGACAGCATTTTGGGCCAACCAACGAAAGACAGACCAGCGTAGAGAACTGGCAGAAAGCACAGGCGGCTGCTTTCTGTGACGAAGGTACTGGAAAGTTTGTACAGCGTCAAGACAAGTGTCCAAGTCGGAGCGGCGACTATTTAGAGAGGTAGCTGGAAGGTGTGGCTACCTGTTGCGAATAAATAATTTTTGATTTTCAATGTGGTTTTCATTTCGTGACCAATCGGACGTTACTTTCCGAACAGCCCTCGTAGTCTAAGTACAGTTACTGTTTCAAATCAATTGTGGGGCGGCAAATAAGTTTCTTCACTGGTTTAAAGTTTTGATGCCGTCTTTAATCACGTGAGCCTGGCAACTAATTTGGTGGTCAGCCAGAAAGCGAAGGGAAACATACTGACCTTAGTTTGCAGTCTGCACGGCCACATTCCAGTCCACCCCACTGAAAGAAAAGTGTCTGTTTCCCATTTATTTGCTGGATCAGGACTGTGACTTCAGTAAAAGTTTAAAGTTCCACTCAAGATTTAATTAATTAAAGTTTCTCACATACAACACTTAAAATTGCGTTAGGTTCAATTGAAAACAAGTCTTTCTAATCTAACAGCACCTTCAGCAGTTCAGAGGCGACCTCTACGGTAACTTCCTACCAGACTGTTTTTCGCCCTGACTAACATCACTCAATTGAAAGGTTGCAATAAATGTTCAAAAATTAATGCTCGCCATAAAAGTGGAAATAAGTTCACCACTTGCCACGCGGAATTGAATTTCACACGGACGGCACACTAACAGTCATTTTACCGAATTCCAAACGATCCAGGACGGTGTACAGTCCACGCGAGTTCACTATCCGTTTTCACTGCCAAATACGCGCTTGTCACAGCTCGGCCCTGACGTCATCCGAGGCAGAGCACGACCAGACGTATAACTGGCGTGGACCTCACAGTGTCTGAGAGCGAAGTGAACCTTCCTGCTGCTTCAGGGGCTGTATTCATAAGGTGCCGGTGCGGACTGCCGAGAAAACATCTGTCGTCTCTGTCTATTTGCATACGGCAGTCTACAAACGACCGCTATATCGGGCACATAATCTTTAATAATATAGTTACCAATTACTTCAGAAACTTCTTAATTTTTGCTGGCATGCAGATAAGCAGTTTGAAAGCACGCAGAAAGTTTCAGCTCGCTAGAATGAAAACGTTGCTTAATAGAATTTATTTAGTGGAACTAACGGTAGATTGCTACCTCTGAACCATACCTTTACTAAGACTTATATCAGTTGCCATTTATGTTAAAAGTCTTAAATTTGGTGTAGCTCTATTATTTGATATATTTGATCATCTGGTTTAACCAAAATCCTCTATCATTAAAATTTCTAGTACTTAATCTACAACCCTTAGGTACATTCTAGTTACAAAATTAGTTTTTATTTAATTAATCAAAAACTATAAGAGGTAGATTAACGTGGACTCTCTGTTATTATTTTTGGGGCGTACTGAAGCATAAAACAAATTTTCAAGTTAATAAGTCCATTATTTAGCGCCTCTGATTTTTCTCTTAAAACGGCATTTTTCCGTAAACTATTAAGTTTAGAACATCAAGACTTGGTATTTGGAACATCATTACACTAAACTATAATTTAACAAAGTTTTAAACATAAATTTTGATTGTTAATTTCATACTAAATTGTGGTGCAATACTTGTGCGCTACATGCAGACGCGTTAAGGTGACGTAGCGCTACTAGCAGTGAACTGGGCTAAGTCACAGCTCACTCGCTCGCCTCTGTATCTCACACATGATGCAGCGCTCGGTTTGCTTCACAATGAATTATCTACTCACGCAACACTACTTCGTCAGGCAGTTAGTGTCACAGCTGGAAGGTCGCTGAGAGTGGTGGCAGTCTGAAACAGAGAAGAGTCAGCGCGAAATGTTCCAAATGGTTCCGACTTTCAACGATCAGTACTTTGCAGGCCCGTGGACAACATACCGCGCCGTTACTGTAGCTACTGTATTGGGAGCTCACGAAAAACTAATTTATAGTAAAAACATAATTTGTAATAAGATCGGTATATACGGCCAGAGGTATCGCCTAGACTGTCAATATTGGTTCTTGAGCAAAACCGTTTCACAACCACTGGTCTAGAGCGTCAACCTGCAACATACAGAGGACCTAATAAACGATCTGGTTGAAGGGAAGTTTTTATTATTCACAGGTCGGTTTGAGTGAGGGTCTTAGATGGTTTGCCACACCCACACACACAAAAGTTGCGTTAAGGGAGCAATGTGGATAAAGGACCGCACGAGTACAGCAGTAAAGTTGCAACCTCCCCCTCGCTTATCGACCTTAATGACAGTGAAAAATTAAACCGCGTGTACCTAATGGAAATTTAGGAAAAGCAATCGTCACCGAAGTTGATTTGTCGGTAAAGAGGGAGGAAAGGGTTACATCTAAATGAAAGGAAAAATGCAAATGAAACTGGTGGAAATTAATTTTGAAAAGGGGTAAAGTTAATAAAGAAAGTCAATGTGCGGCCGTTACGTTAACAATTAACTAGCGGTAATCAGATATTTGAGATTTGGGGGAAATTACGGCCACCAGTCCTAAGGACAATTACTATAGTAACTGAAAAAGAAAGATAATTACACATATAACTAGCACTAGAAGCGTGGCAACTGAAGGTTGACACGTGTAGTGTGAAAACTGAAAGTTTGTCAGAAGTAATAAATTTCGATACACTCTGACTTAATTTAGCAAAAGAATTAATAAAACCGGAAAATCGAAAGTTAATTTAGTGACTAAAGTTAATAGTGAGCTTTCTTTCTGAAGCACATCGAAATTCAGTAAAATACGGTTAGTCTTGGGCTACCTCAACAATCATTTCAAAAGCTACTTGAATCTACGCAATTTAGAAATAAGAGATTTAACTTTGAACTTGAATTAAATGATTCTGAACAATTAACAATAGTAAAATTTAGTACGTACCAAGCTGAGCTGCAGTCACAGGTAAGCTAAAATACGGTAACAAAACTCGCACTCTTAATTTGTGCTTGTGTAATCTAAATATTGTAGCCAGCTATAAATACCTTAACTGAACTTTGAAATTGAAGCAGTGAAATCGAATGATGCTGGCGTTTGAATTTCAACGACACTCGGGTTCATTCCGGAAAAGGAAGGGACCCTGCTTGGTAATGCAATTGGGACAATGAGCAACAAAGGTTCATGCCACGTTGCTGTAATTTAGTTATGAAAATGGAACAGTTTGAAAAGCTGAGGTCTGCCATACAGTTCTAAAACTTTACGTGCTTCCAGTCTTCCTTGTTGGTTGATTGAAGGTTTGAAGCCGTCGATCGAGGAGGTGGCGACAGTCACTCATTGTCGGCCGTCGCTGTTGCAGAAGCTGGATGTTGGGGCGCCTTCTTCTCGACACGGTCACCAGGCGAAGCGGCTCTTGATGTGCGCTAGCTAATGCTTCTCGTCTGCGACACCGTGTCAGTAACTATCATAGCAAGTCGAGCGCAATTACATGCTGCACAACCCCGAAAGCGAAGCAACTCGCGGGAGTGTCACACACCACACTTGCTCCACTGCACCACCCCAGCCAGACTCTCCCTCTGTCCGCGCTCCACGCGACAGAGTTAACACTACCAAAGATCCTAAACACTTTTGTTCTCCACACGACCTATCGATGTATTCGTTCGATAGCATAGTTTTCCCTAGGCAAGACCCAGCGTAAAAATACAAATAATATTTACAAACAACCACTTATACATCGACATAAATGCATATATATATATATATATATATATATATATATATATATATATATATATATATATATATATACACTCCTGGAAATTGAAATACGAACACCGTGAATTCATTGTCCCAGGAAGGGGAAACTTTATTGACACATTCCTGGGGTCAGATACATCACATGATCACACTGACAGAACCACAGGCACATAGACACAGGCAACAGAGCATGCACAATGTCGGCACTAGTACAGTGTATATCCACCTTTCGCAGCAATGCAGGTTGCTATTCTCCCATGGAGACGATCGTAGAGATGCTGGATGTAGTCCTGTGGAACGGCTTGCCATGCCATTTCCACCTGGCGCCTCAGTTGGACCAGCGTTCGTGCTGGACGTGCAGACCGCGTGAGACGACGCTTCATCCAGTCCCAAACATGCTCAATGGGGGACAGATCCGGAGATCTTGCTGGCCAGGGTAGTTGACTTACACCTTCTAGAGCACGTTGGGTGGCACCTGATACATGCGGACGTGCATTGTCCTGTTGGAACAGCAAGTTCCCTTGCCGGTCTAGGAATGGTAGAACGATGGGTTCGATGACGGTGCACTATTCAGTGTCCCCTCGACGATCACCAGTGGTGTACGGCAAGTGTAGGAGATCGCTCCCCACACCATGATGCCGGGTGTTGGCCCTGTGTGCCTCGGTCGTATGCAGTCCTGATTGTGGCGCTCACCTGCACGGCGCCAAACACGCATACGACCATCATTGGCACCAAGGCAGAAGCGACTCTCATCACTGAAGACGACACGTCTCCATTCGTCCCTCCATTCACGCCTGTCGCGACACCACTGGAGGCGGGCTGCACGATGTTGGGGCGTGAGCGGAAGACGGCCTAACGGTGTGCGGGACCGTAGCCCAGCTTCATGGAGACGGTTGCGAATGGTCCTCGCCGATACCCCAGGAGCAACAGTGTGCCTAATTTGCTGGGAAGTGGCGGTGCGGTCCCCTACGGCACTGCGTAGGATCCTACGGTCTTGGCGTGCATCCGTGCGTCGCTGCGGTCCGGTCCCAGGTCGACGGGCACGTGCACCTTCCGCCGACCACTGGCGACAACATCGATGTACTGTGGAGACCTCACGCCCCACGTGTTGAGCAATTCGGCGGTACGTCCACCCGGCCTCCCGCATGCCCACTATACGCCCTCGCTCAAAGTCCGTCAACTGCACATACGGTTCACGTCCACGCTGTCGCGGCATGCTACCAGTGTTAAAGACTGCGATGGAGCTCCGTATGCCACGGCAAACTGGCTGACACTGACGGCGGCGGTGCACAAATGCTGCGCAGCTAGCGCCATTCGACGGCCAACACCGCGGTTCCTGGTGTGTCCGCTGTGCCGTGCGTGTGATCATTGCTTGTACAGCCCTCTCGTAGTGTCCGGAGCAGGTATGGTAGGTCTGACACACCGGTGTCAATGTGTTCTTTTTTCCATTTCCAGGAGTGTGTATATACAAATAGTAAAACAATTACAATATATAAAGTTTTCCCTAGGCAAGACCCAGCGTAAAAATACAAATAATATTTACAAAACAACCAATTATACATCGACATAAATGCATATATATATATATATATATATATATATATATATATATATATATATATATACATATACAAATAGTAAAACAATTACAATATATAAAGACACAGAAGTGTCATATCTTCAGGTAACAAAACAAGGAAAAAAATTTGCAGTGCCTTAGATGGAAATAGGAGGATATGCATTTCCGGCGTTACAAAGTGAAATTCAGAACTGGCGGTGACGGCAGTTGTTTCATCTAGCTCAATAACAGTCGGCGTTAAGATTTTGCGGTTGACAAGGCCATTACAGCCAGGGCACAAGTCCAGATTTGACTAAAAGTAAGTCGTGCCGTATTCTAATGAACTAGTGCCGAATTCGCCTTAATCGATTTTAAAAATCCACTGAAAAAATAAATCTCACTGAGTGGACAGGTATTAGAATCTCTCTCCGTCAGAATACGTGTGCACTGCATTCAACACTGTGCCATATCACTCTAGCCGGCGTTCATCCATTTTTTCCTTACTTCTTATTATCGCCAAATGTATTTTAATTGTATTGTCCGCTGAGATCGGCAAATACTGTAAGTTATTTCTACAATCACATCTACACTTGCATGTTCACTCTGCAGTGCACATTTATGTGCCTTGTAGAGGGTACATTGAACCACTTTTTAGATTATATCTGTACCTTTCCACTCTCGAATAGCGCGAAGGGTAAACGAACACCTAAATCACTCCGATCGGGCTCCAATTTGTCTTATTTTATTACAATGATCACTCCAGGTTGTGTAGGACGGGGAGTAATGTCCGGATCGGTGTATTGGAATGAACGGTCCAACACCCTGGCCATCCCGCTCTCCAGACATTACGCCCCTTGACTTTCTTTTCTGGGGCTATATCAAGGACAGAGTCTCCGTCACACCAGTTGCTGACGTCGACAAACTGAAGGCTAGGATACAAGCTGCTGTGGGTACTGCGACAGAACACATGTTACGAAACACCTGGCGGGAACTTTAATACCGCCTTGACATTCTCCGAGCTACCAAGGGAGCATACTTTGAGGTTTAGTAACGTAAGTGGTCTTAAAAAAACTAGTAACACTAACCTATGTAACGGCATCAAATGTAACTTATTATGTCAAACGGTTATTCTGTTATAAATAGGACAAGAGTTTGTGTTCACCCAGTATTTCCGCACTGAGTGGAGAAAGTTCATGATTGAAATTTCGTAGAAAGATCTCGCCACAACGAAAAACGCCTTTGTTTTAATAACTGACATTCCAACTCGGTTATCATATTCGTCACACTCTATTCACTATTTCGCGATAACACAAAATCAGCTGCCCTTCTCTGAACTGTTTCGATATCCTTCATCAATAATGTCTGGTAAGGATCCCATACCGCGCAGTACTATTCCAGAAGAGGACGGACAAACGTAGTGTAGGATGTGTCTTGAGTATGGCTTGGTTCAAATGGCTCTGAGCACTGTGGGACTTAACATCTATGGTCATGAGTCCCCTAGAACTTAGAACTACTTAAACCTAACTAACCTAAGGACATCACACAACACCCAGTCATCACGAGGCAGAGAAAATCCCTGACCCCGTCGGGAATCGAACCCGGGAACCCGGGCGCGGGAAGCGAGAACGCTACCGCACGACTACGAGCTGCGGACTGTCTTGAGTAGACCTGCTGGATCTTCTAAGTGTTCTGCCAGTAAAACGTAGTCTTTGGTTAGCTTTCCCACAACATTTCCTGTGTGATCGGTCCAATTTAAGTCCTTGAACGTATGCCCTTAGATTTGTGTGATTTGTCGGGTAACCGAAATTTAAAGGATTCCATTTAGGCCTCACGTGGAAGATTTCACACGTATGTCTTATCTAAATAATTATGCAATTGGTTTTGATCTTATGATGACTCTATCAGACGGAAAACGACAGCATCTTCTAGGAACAGCCTAAAAGAGCTGCTCACGTTGTCTCCTACATCGTTTATGTAGATTAGGAGCAGCAGGGGGCCTATAATGGTTTCTTGGGGAACACCATATATCAATTTTGTTTTACTCTATGACTTTACGTTGATTACTACAAATTGAGACTTTTCTAACAGAAAACTGCGAATTCATTCATGCAACTGAGGCGATACTCTGTAGGCACGCAATTTGATTAGAAGCCGCTTATGAGGAACGGTGTCAAAATACTTCTGAGAATCTACAAATGTGGAATCAACTTGAGATCCCTTTTCGACAGCAGTTGTTACTTGGTGTAAATAAAGAGCAAGTTGTGTTTCATAAGATCGAGATTTTCTGAATCCGTACTGTCAACGTGTCAATATATCAATTTATTCGAGGTAATTCATAACGATCGAACACATTATAAGTTCCCAAATCCTACTGCAAATCGACATCGGTGATATGGATCTGTGATTCAGCAGATTACGCCCATATCCTTTCTTGAATACTGGTGTGACCTGTGCAACTTCCCAGCTTTCAGGTTCGGCTCTTCTAATGACGTCAGTGTTGGAGTGGTAGAAAAAGATTGCGTGTTCCAATTAAAAAAAAGTTTCAAGTTACTTTCGATATATTTTATCCCGTTCAGAATGGAATACTGGAGAATTCTGGATTCAGATCTTTCGCTTGCCGATTGCTACTCACCATATGGCAGAGATACTGAGTCACAGATAGACACAACAGAAAGACTGCCAAACAAGTAAGCTTTCGGCCAAAAAGACCTTCATATAAATTAGCCAACATACACAAACAAACTCGTGCAAACAGAACTCACACACACACATGACCACAGTCTCTGGCTGAGTGTGTCTGTTTGGTGTCTAATTCTGATGAAGTCCTTTTTGGCCGAAGGCTTACTTGTTTGGCAGTCTTTTTTTTTCTGAGTTTATCTGCGACTCAGCATCTGAGCTGAGACTCTGACACAATGGATCCCATTTTAGAATGAATAAATTGGAGGGGATTACCAGTTACGGCATTTGCCTTACAGTCAAGGGAAACCTGCAAAAAGTTTCAATCGGAACGGGGGGGGATGGAACTATAATTTTTTTTTAAATTAGTGGTAAGTTCTATGGGATCAAACTGCTGAGGTCATCGGTATACAGGCTTACACACTACTTAATCTAACGTAAACTAACTTACACTATTCACAACACACACACACACACACACACGCCCAAGGGAGGAGAACTATATTTAATTTATGTATCGTACAACGTATTCATTGTCCCAAAATACCAGTGAAAAATATATGCCTTGAAGAAAAGTTGACAATTGCGTGTTTTTTCACAAATACTGTACTTATATCTGCAATTTTTTCATTGCTACATATGAAGAATTTATGCAAAGGGAAGTATTCCTCGACTAAAGCAAGTGTTAAGACGTATATGCAATACGGAATTCCTTTACACGTCAAAGTTCCCGTTTTTTTTTTATAAAGACGCGCTGATAAATGCAGTGTGAAAATGTATGGCTTGAGCGTAGTGGTATCGCAACACATCAGAATGGTTAGCCTACCCGGACCATAAAAAATAGCTGCAGGAAAGAGATGGAAACTCTGTGTGGACATTCTTATCGCGTTTAAGTTTATGCACCTCCAGTCAGAAAGTTATAGGAATTCCGGTGGTGCTAGAAACTTAATACGTCCGTGTGTTCGCCGTTGCTGACTGGAAAACTAGACACTGTAATTTATTTTATTATTTGCACACTTAATTCTTTTTAATGTTCCTAGACCTAATGTGTAGTTGCACTGCTGTCTTTGTACATTTAGTAAGTAATCTTGAAAGTGATGATGCTAGTTCTATTCGTGATGCTAGTTCTATTCGAACAGTAACTATACAAAAGTAACAGATTTGTATGGAAAGCTATTTCCACAGAGTTGGTGACACAGTCATTTCACCTGCTCTTTGTATGGCACTTTACAATTGCATACTCGCGATACTATTGAAAATTGAGGTCGAAATGACGCTGCCTATCCTAAAACCTGTTAGTACTGCGACGGAATAAAGTACAACATTTTGGGCTTACGACATGACATCACTTTTTAACTATTGTGTCCTTTCGAGATTGTGGATCCAGGTGTAGATCTATTTTTCTGCACTTTCGGACCGTCTGTCTATCAGTCTAGGTACGATCGCACAACAGTGTAAAGCTTTTCCAATACAACTAATGGATGATAAAGCTCACTGCAGAAAATGAACTGCATAAAATTATTAAAATTCACAATGAACCTATAACACTGCAACTGTATTTACGTAGCTTATGTAATCAAATACCAAATTTGGTTTATTACATACTATGCCCCAACAGAACAACTAGTCCTGTCACGGAAAAGCCACATATAAAACTTCTGTCTGCTACTGCTATACCATAACCTTAAAGTTGAAGGCAGGTCGTGAAATAAAATTATCTTGTTAAAGCAATTATGGTATAATGCAACAGAGCAGTGTTACCCTCTGGGAGGAATTTTGTTATGTTGACCGTGTTGTACCTAACGGAAGTGGCTTATCGGAAGTGAAAGTCAGAATTACGTAAACATTTAAACAGTAACAAATAATATTTTACTTAGCTCCACTGTTTAAACAGTAAAGAAAACGGTCGCCAACCTAATTAGGCAAGAGAATGATTAACATTCTTGTTTAAGAAATGAGGTTTGAGTAACTTCAACGGGCAAACACAACCTATACTTTGCCACACGCGAGTGCAATGAACTCTGGCACCTGGATACAGTGTGTTCAGGTTAAAGTTGGAGTTAACAGATCAGAACAAACTACTGGCATAAATATAACAGATAACAATACACACTATTACTCTCATGGATTATTCAAACTGAATGGTCTTTATAACATTACTATTAATATTCACTGTAGAATCATATATTGGACATAGGTTCAGTATTACTTTCCAGACTTTTCCTGGCTGACATAAAATTGTAAATGTAGTTCATTGCAAAATTAGGAACTGGCCACAGGTTAAGCCTCTCTTAGCTAAATACTTTTCTATTGGAATGAAAGTTAAATGGAATTCACTAACAGGTTACTTCTCACTGTTTTATTGAATAAAGAAATTATTGTTTTCATGAATAGTGGTCTTTCTATTAATTGTTATTTATCATGAGCATGAAGAATAACCTGTGGATTCAGTTACACTATCAATACACTTTCAATACCCAAAAGAAACAAGTGCTTAGCAAGCATGAGTATATAACTTTCCACAACTGCAGTTTTCCACTTTTACTGCAGTGAGAGACAAAATTAACATATTTGTAAGATACTGACTCACCTTCTGCGATTTACAACAGGCAGTAATGTGATCATTTACTAAGCAAAACTTTATAAGCCTCAGTCTTAAGGACTTTTAATTTGAAGTTGGCAACAACACATTAATAAGCAGTTTTACTAGGAAAATTATATTCAGCAAGCATCATTGACTTTAACTCACTCTCTTGCCACATTAACTTTAATTTTCTCTTTACTATGTTGAGGAGTCATTAATTAAAAAAAACACTGGTTTTTAGTGTTCTTTCAGTAGGGACACTCGGTAATCACTTCAGTTCAAACGGAGAGGAACCTGAGAGGTGTTATGATAAGGGAAAAAAATCAAGGTAGGTACATAAATTCAGTTATAAATTACCTTATATTTGAGTACACTAAACATCCAATGAGCTGATCCTTAACTGTACATTACTATAGCATTCCATTACAGTGATTGCGTAACGTGGTGGAAACTGCATGTTGGTAGGGTAGGTGGATTTGCAGGCAGAATTGCCAGAATCTGTCATTTCTTGGTGGCGATGATAGACATCAATTCCAGAATAGCTCCAGTTCTTCATCCATCCATCCGAGGCATTGGAAAGTGGCACGGAAAGCCTCTCTCGGCACCAGCACAATAAGCAGCCTTTACGTGAGCAATTGACAGTTTAGTAGCTCGTCCCCGACTGACTCTTGCTCCACCTTTTCTATCTATGCCAACCATAATTTGCGTGCGCAACACAGTTCCGTTCCCGAGGGGAACGACAACACCTTTTACATATCACATAATTAAGAACCCTAAGTGAAGGTCAGCAGTTTACATAACAGCAAACTAATATTTTAAATATAACGAAACCTTTGCACATACTGACATTTCTATAAAAAAATTATTTAAACAAAATTACAATTATATACAGTAAGTTTTGTCTCCCTCCAAATGAGACAAAGAATTTAAATGATAGATTCACTACATTGCACAGAATCAAACCATGACATCAAAGCATTTTACACAGAAAAGAATAAACACTCTTACGACATTGATTCAGTCCATCAGCATTTACAGATACTCAACGTTATAAATTAAACAAAATAAAAGGCAAAATAAATCAGTAGAGCAGTAGAGCTATGGTGTTACAAACCCTCTGCCACACACCGTAAGGTAGCTTGCGGTGTCTAGATGGAAGTACAGGTATAGATCAGAGCTGGAGTGATTCTGAATGAATGTCACGCGACAACCAGGGGTTACGTTAGAATTGGAATTACTAATTAATTAGGCACATATTTCGCGGCAAAGAAGTAACTGGGTCCGGCAACCTGTAGTTGCAACGAGTAATCGCGGGCTTAAATACTGTCCTACTACAATTCCTAATTAAAGTTCATAGCTAAGCATTTTCATAGTTGTCGACAAGGTAGCTAGATTTTTTTCATATATATGCAGCTTCATAGTCTATGAAAAAGGTAGCTAGATTTTACTAAGTCCATAACTTGGCTTCATTAGTGGAATTTCAAAGTGTCGCTGCTTGGACGCATGTTGGCTCATGCCATTTGGAAAAAAATAAAGTCCAACACATCGTCACTGTGCGCCAACGTACAATGACGATCCAAAACACTGCCATTCCCCACCACGAGATTGTATTCCGCCTAGCTGCCAGCACGAAACGCTGTGAGGAAAGTATACAAGTGGAAGACAAACGAATAGGGAACCATTTTGCCGACGATACAGGGCACAAATAAGGCAAGTGGCTTTGTCCAAGGGAAGATTGTTATGCTCCCGCTTGTGAAACGAGAATCTCGTAAACGGCGAAACTGGTCGACTGTTTGCGTGGTACCGTCGTGAGCATCTGTAGAAAGTAGATGAAAGACAGTGAAACCACAGATAGGCGACAAACGCCTCATAACAGAGAGTGGAGGTCGAAGGTTTGAGGTGTGCCCACTCTACAAGGCAAGATAGTTGGCGATCACCAGTGGTACAGTACTGGTAGATGTACAAGTGTTTCAGAGCACATGGTTCAGTGGGCATGCGATCATCGAAACAGATCGTGAATCACTGCAAACGTGTCACCTGGCGGGTAGAATTACGTTTATTGTTACACCAGGTAGATGGTTGTGTCTGTATACGTTGTCATCTTGGAGAATGGTTGCCCCAAACATGTAACGCTCCACAGACGCTGTCCAGTGTACCAATGTTATGCTGTGGGGGATATTCACCTGGGCTTCCATGGGACTTGTAGTGGTAATCGTAGGTACCATGACAGGTGTGAACAGCGGAATTACTTTCCCTTCATGCTCGATGTCTACCCTGATTGTGATGGGATCTTTCAGGAGGCTGATATCCGTCTCACGACGTGAGGATAGCGGACAGAGATTTGAGCAGCATGACAGTGAAATAAGGTTGACATCTTGGCCATCAAATCTGTCTTCATAAACCTGATGAAGCACACCTGTAGCGCTGTCGGGTACCAGCCTTGCACCCAGAAACCATCGTTCCGTAATTTACAGAAATTGCGTGACATATATGTACTCGTAGATATCTGATGCCACAAACACCCAGAAACCTACCAACAACTTTTAGAATCCATGCCACGCAGAAGGTGGACCAAAAAACTATTAAAACCCAGTCCGAGTAGGCCTCGGTAGTCTCAACGGTACCGACCGACCTCCATGTCATCCTTACCCGTAAGACGTCACCAGATGCGAATTGGGAGGGCATGCAAGCAGCACATCGCTCTCACGGCCTCTGTCACCTGTCGTGACCGGAGCTGTTACAGCTCAGTCAACTAGCTCCCACATTGACCTCACAGGAGCTGAGTGCAACCCGCTTGCCAAAAGCGCTTGGCAGACCAGGACGGTCACCCATCCAAGCGCTAGCCATGCCCGACAGCGCTTAACTTCGGTGATCTGACGGGAACCGGTGTTACCACTGCGGCAACGCCTTTGGCATACACGGTTAAGCAAATGTTTAAAATGTTTTGACGCATCAGTGTAGATGGAAGTGCCTCCTCACAGTGACCAAATACGAACCCATCCTTCACCGCATTCGACACGCAGTTCCTCTAATATTCTAATCCATCATGTGTCCAAGGAATAATATCAAAGAGGCAGCGAAGGTCACGACAGGTACAATTAAGAAGAACAGGAGGAAACCGTGGTTTGATGAGGAATGCAAGAAATTGGTAAAGGAAAGGAGAAAAGCGCGATTAGATTGGGATGGAATGGGAGACAGAAAACGAGAGGAGTTCTTGAACTTGAGAAGGGAAGTTGGTCGTAGGCTACGGGCAAAGAAGAGGGATTATTTGAACAATCAAATTACAAAAATGGAAACAAACAGTAAAACAAAAAACATTAGGGAACTTTACCTAGACATAAATGGGTATAGGAAGGGCTTCAAGGCTAGGACAAATGCACTTCGAGGGGATGCTGGGGGAATACTGACAGACCCCAGTGCTATATTAAGTAAATGGAGGGCGTATTTTGAGCATCTATTAAATGTACACCAGGAAGCAGGAAATGAGCAGGCGTACAAAATACATACAGCAGTTCCCCAGATACCTGAGCCAACGTTAAAGGAAGTAAGAGATGCAATCAACAAATTGAAAAACCATAAAGCACCAGGATCAGACTGCGTAACTGCAGAATTAGTTAAAAATGGGGGAAAGAAATTGGTGTAAGTAGTTCACAAAGTGATAACTAAAGTATGGATCTCAGAGATGATACCTGAAGAGTGGCAGGAGTCGATTCTGATCCCAATTTTTAAGAAAGGTGACAAAATGGATTGTAGTAATTATAGAGGGATATCGCTATTTCCAGTATGTTCCAAAATTTTCTCTTATATTCCGCTAAGCAGGCTTACACCATATGCAGATGAAATTGTGGGGGATTACCAAGCCGGCTTTCGGAGGAACAGATCAACTATAGACCAAATATTAACCCTGTGTCAAATTTTGGAACAGAAATGGGAATACAATAAACCAGTTCATAATCTTTTCATAGATTTTACAAAAGCATATGATTCAGTATTGCAGTCAAAATTGTACAGAATTCTTTTGGAACTTGGAATACCAAAGAAGTTTGTTAGACTTATAGAATCGAGTTTGAAAAACACAAAAGGTAGAGTATGCGTGGGGAAATTGGAGTCAGAAGAATTTGTAATAAAGACCGGACTTAAGCAGGGAGATGCCCTGTCTCCGCTACTCTTTAATTTAGTCCTAGAATATATTGTAGGAATGGCAGAAGATAATTCAGAGGGTGTGGAGTTAAAAGGAAATATTAAGATATTAGGGTATGCAGATGATCTAAACATCATTAGCGATAGGAAAGAATCTGTAGCAGCAAATGCGAATGCGTTAATCAAGGCTAGTGAAGATGTAGGTCTAAGGATAAGTGAAGACAAAACTAAATACCTGGTTACTACTAGAATGCCAACAGCAGTAGATCAGGAAATGTTAAGAGTTGGAGACAGGCAGTTTGAAAAAGTGAACACATTTAAGTATCTAGGCGTGGACATCACTTCGAGAAATGAGATTGAATCCGAAATGGAGAAGAGATTACGGGTGGGAAATGCGTGCTACTTCTCACTGAATAGATTACTTTCATCACGGATATTGTCTAGGAATTTAAAGATTAGAGTATACAAAACTATTATTCTACCAGTTATGCTGTATGGGTGTGAGACTTGGTCTCTCACTGTGCAAAATGAAAAGCCGTTTAGGAAAATTTTCGGAGCAAAAAGGGATGACATTAGCGGAGAGTGGCGAAAACTGCATAACGAAGAGGTTCACGAACTGTTGGTTGGTTTGGTGAAGGAGACCAGACAGCGTGGTCATCGGTCTCATCGGATTAGGGAAGGACGGGGAAGGAAGTCGGCCGTGCCCTTTCAGATGAACCATCCCGGCATTTGCCTGGAGTGATTTAGGGAAATCACGGAAAACCTAAATCAGGATGGCCGGACGCGGGATTGAACCGTCGTCCTTCCGAATGCGAGTCCAGTGTGTAACCACTGCGCCACCTCGCTCGGTTTCACGAACTGTATTCATGCCCTGACATGATCAGTATTATTAAACCACGTAGGCTGCGATGGGCGGGTCACGTAGCTCGAATGGATGAGGGCAGGGCAGCGCGCAGAGTACTGGTAGGGCACCTAGAAGGAAAACGTCCTGTGGGGAGACAGAGGCGTAGGTGGGAGGACAATGTGAAGGCTGATTTGAGGAGCCTAGGTATTGAAGGTGAATGGAAGGAAATAGCCCAAGACGGGGACAGATGGCGAAAATACGTTGCTGCGGTAATTGACTCTCGAGTCCGGTATGACCAGTGAGTAAGTAAGTAAGTAAGTATCATGTGTCCAAGCGTTCGTCGGCTTTTCGTTGCTTGCAGCTTACATTGCTCCCCTACTAGCCACTAACTAGCCACTACAGTTAGCAGTGACGCCAGTCGCTATGAATCAAGTGAAATTCACAAGTTTCTGACAAATACGCTGATTTGAAATAACATTAGGAAAACGAATCGTTGGATGTTGGCCTACGCCTTGAGCATTTTGATATGGCCAAATTAGCTAAATCATATTCAAAATATGGTAAATTTAATAACTACAATTTTGGCAGTTTCTACAAAAATTATCCCTAGCTTAAAATTACTCGTATTCTCCATTATGTTTAATCTGGTGCTAGAAAACTTTATTATTCTGCACGTTTTGCTATTTAATTAGGATGACAAGAGTTAACACAAATACTGCACGTAAGCATTAGGTATGTAGAAAGGGGAGGGTGAAGGAGAAAGGATGATCTAACTGCGTACTGTGGTGTGTCGTTATTTGTGTGTCAACATGAATGAGTAATTGATGCTGTTTCACTGATATGTTTTGTTGACGTTGAATGGCTGAATAATTATGTTTATCAGAAATCTCGTTCCGTCAGTTGACAGAGCGTGCCAAGGGCCATCTAAAAACACTTTACTAATGAGTGTATCATTGAACAGTGAGAAAATATCTATAAAATGCTCTTAATATATGTAGTTCCTTGACACTTTCACTGGAAATAAAGTTATCGTTATTTTCTATGTTCTATATAACTGTGCAGACAGTTAGTATGTCGCAGAGTTAACTTCAGGCAAAGCTGTTTATCAATAGAAAAATCAGGAAGGCAGTTGCCTGAAACGTTTTCAGTTTTCTAATCTGCTGTTTCCGACGTCGACATGTGCGTAGTCCCTTTGAAATCATCTAGCAACTTAAGGGCCCTCACTAAGCTCTTCGGATGAAGATCCCTGCATAAATTCCAGTGTGACCATTGTCACCTGCAGGCTGCAGTGTGAAGAGCGATAAGACTTCAATGGCTTAACCGTACACCTGATAACAAGTGACAATCAGTGGGAGAGTGCGCTGTCCAAATCGCCATCAAACAAATAGTGTAAAAACTATGAATTCAAGATACACAAATATGGAAACTATTGTACAGCAGCTTTGGAATTTTCGCCCGGAAGATATAATACCTACGTTGATGTATATTGACGATGATTATGAGGCTCGACAGGTCTGCACCTGCTAGATACCAAATGATCATGCGGGGGAACACTTGGAAATAAAATAAAATCTCATACCCACCCAAAATCACGACATACAGTATTTATATGGCACACAGTTGAAACCCCGAGACATTACAAAAACTGCATCGGAATATTCAAAATAGTAATATAACAGGTGTGGGGAATTTTAGACGGGAATTTGCTTCCTAGAATCCTAAGCTTGGGTGAGGAGATGACGTGCTCCTTTAGGCTTCGGAAGACAAATGGATGTTTTCATGTAGTCGGAGAAAAAGAAAAAAATACTCCCAAGTATACAATCTCACAGTCAGTATTACTATTATCGTCAGTGAACTATCACTAAAGCGTAGAAAGCAGGTGCGCACTTGGCACCTTCTCCGCTTCATGGGGCTATGCGCAGTGCATATCCGAATGTTTACGCCTAATGTACAGAAACTTTTGCACCCCTTCGCAGCTTACGTTGGTGATAGACATGAACGAAAGACGCGCTTTAAATCACTTTCACTAGTTCACCAAGCTGAAGCGAAAAGACTGTTGGAGATGACGATGAGGCTCGACAGGTGCAGATCATTTAGATACCAAACGATCAGGCGGGGAAATATTTGGAAATAAAGTAAAATCTCATACCCACTCAAAATCACATACAATAATTATATGGCGCGCATCTGAAACCCCGAGAAAAATAATATTGCAACATAACTGCTGTTTTAGTGCAGCAGAAATACGTAGAACATACGGAAAAGGATCTAGTTAGAGCTCAGTTGGCAACTCGACTTCTGGGTCTTTTATACTAATAGCAATAAACAAATTTATAATAGTAGTCACTATCCAGTTTTAAAGTTCGTACTTCAACAAAAACGTCTAAATGTTTTCATGTCTCTTTTTTTAATTTTTTAAAAACCGAATTCCGTTGCTTTTCAAATTTAACGACTTTTACCTGGAGACCCAAAAAAAAAAAAAATTCGAGGATAAATAGCAGTGATGGTGAAGGGAATGGCCAATTTTTCGAGCATAGCTGTCTGTCAAAGTTACATTAATTATATTAATTAGTGGATGCTGCAGAAAGCGGTTCTAATGGAAGTTATTTTCCTTCGCTTCCAATGATACATCAAAGAAGTATCAACTGTGTGTCAGTTACTTACTTATTAGTTTTTCCATGAGTTGATTCCGCAACTGTTTTCTAAATTAATGAAAAACAGTTGCTGTTGAGAACTTTATTAAGTTCACTTATTCATGCATACAGTAATATTATCTCATATAGGTTGTGATCAAAATATTTCGGTGTTAATTTTGATGTGTTGTGTAGGCTGCAGTGTTTTATACATATTTGCAAACAAGTTCACATTTAGTCTAAAGAAACATTTCTTCATTTTCATTTGTATCACGTCATTGTTCACACTGCACACACACACACACACACACACACACACACACACACACACACACACATATTACACAGGACTGCAGATACACACAAACTCTCTCTCTGTCTTCCACTGACTTTGAAGATACTTCCGCCATTATATGTAATTATTGGAGTTGTCCCCTTCACCCGTCTGAAGAAGAGGATCAGCGATCAGCACTCTTCACAATAAAAAAAAGAGAATGAGATCAAGAAAATGAAAAGAATTATCCATCGCATAAAACAGTGACATTTTACCGTAGAATGACAATTGTTTATCATTAAATTTTAAATGTTAACTTTTTACCATTCCTGTTCTGTTTTATTTACATTACCCTTGACATCCTAGTGTGACTTGTTTAAGAGATATGCTTTTACATACTTTTAAATACTTGGCTTTTATTTGTTTCTTTACTCTCACTGAGCAATTTATTGTCCAAATTTGTTCCCTTGTACAAAATGCTGCTTCCTGTTTTTTTTTTTTCTCCCTCTCGCTAAATAGTCTGGTTCTTGCTCTATGATAATGAATACTGTCGAGTGTAAGATAACTGCTGATGTTCTTCTCGACGTACGTAACAGATTGGTAGATGAGCTTACATGGTGCAGTTAGAGTAACCAGCTGTTTGAACAGATCTCCATAGGGAGCTCGCTTATAATTTTTATTAATTATGCTGATGGGCATTTTATGTAGTTTAAAGACTGTATCCACGTTTATGCATGGGACCCCCGCAAGATGATTCCAGAGTCAAATATGAAGGGTATGCAGGAATAGTATGTAACAAAAAGGCGTTACCTATTACACACTGATGAATATAGGCTAATGGCATAGTTTGGTCACAGCATTTTCTGTGCTAGTGTATTTGCGTGTTCTTTGTGCTTCAGATGACAGTATTGCCATTTGTGCCGTGTAGGTGAGTCTGCTGAGAACTTGGGTGACGTAGTGTAGTATTTGTTTCGTTTCTGATGAGTACCGAATGAAAGAGAGGGGAGAGAGTGAAATTTGACGTCAGTTTATAATTAACTTCTTTCGAATAGCATCCGGTCATTAAAACCTCAACACATTCAATCATTACGTTCCTCAGTTCTTTTTCAATATTACCAAAGGATTCGGTGAGCTTAAGATCTCAAGCAAACTAACGGATCACATTACTTCACGTCTTGAAACATTGTGGAGACTCGTGGAATTTAATGGAGTGCAATGGGGTATAGTCTGATGATAACTCTGACGAAATTTGCTACTTCTTTCTAGTAACATTTTAGTATCGATAACCTCCTACACCAGTGATTCCCAAACTGTGGGTCGCGACCCACTAGTGGGTCACTAGACCTGTTAGGGTGGGTCGCCGGGCGATTTTTAAAATAACTAAGTAAAGTATGCTACCAAGTGAAAATATGAAATCTTGTTTCAAGAAGAAAGTTTTACAATTCGAACAGTTATATACAAAATCATTATAAGGAAGAAACTACTGTGCCTTAATAACGTGCTCTGGGCGAAACAAGGACAGTGCAGGCACAGGACTGGTCGGTAATCGCGATGCTGCAACACCGCTTTGCCTTCCACTTGTGACAATGTGATTCATGACTGTCAGAGCGAGCTTAGTTTGTTTGTTGGTATAGTGTGTGCAAGGGTGTTTACTGTGCCGGCTTGTTTCATTTTATTTCACAATGGACGCGTGGATTTATTTATTTATTTATTTATTTATTTATTTATTGATTTATTTAACCTGGCAAGATTAGGGCCATCAGGCCCTCTCTTACATCTAACCAGGCATTCTACTTATTTTACATTCATATGTTTTAGTAGGCATGTTAAACTACATCTAGTACAAAAAGTGAAATAAACAATTTGAAAGGTACACCTGGAAAAATACATACATATAGAGTTTATATTCTTAGGTCACAAGTACTGTTATAATCAGACATTATTGAAGAGACAGATTTTAGATAGGAGTGCCGGCAGCACGGAGTATGAGGGAGACTCATGGTGAAGGGAGGAGAAGAATAGAGACATGATGAAACATAATTAAGGAAATATAAAGGAAAAGAAGATTGCGTGGCTAATAGAGAAAGATGAAGAGGAAGGCATCTCAGGAGCAAGATAGGAGACGCTAGCTTTGTTATTTGACAGATGAGGGGATTGTCCTTGTACATTAATTTTGTGAAGAACTTTGTGAGGATGATAGTAGGAAATGCTTCAACTTCTTCTTAAAAGCAGCAGGAGATCGAATTTTGCGCAAGGTAAGGGGCAGTTTGTTCCATAGGCGGACAGCGGCAACTGAGAAGGAGTTTGCAAAAGTTTTTGTTTTGTGAGTGGGCACAGTTAGGATACCAAATAAGAGTGACCTCGTGTTTCGATTATGATGACATGACAGGTTTTTAATCTCTGAAGCAAGGTACTGGGGTGCTTGCGCGATGAGGAGTCGGTGGAGTAGACATAGAGTGTGGTAGTCACGCAATTTGTCCGGCCGCAGCCACCCTAGCTCGGAGTATGAAGCACTAACGTGATCATATCGGCGAATGTTGCAGGTGTAACGCACACAGGCATTCATGGTTAGCTCTAGCCGTCTTTTGTTTTCACTACTCATGCCTTGTTGAATCACATCACAATAGTGGAGGTTCGGTAGAACGAGTGCTTGCACGAGCTGGCGTTTCAAGTCCTGTGGAAATATGTTCCGAAACTTTTTGAGAGCATAGAGACAAGCAGACGTCTTTCGGCACACTGCGACTGTATTCTCCGCCCAGTTGAGATGCTCATCCAAAGTTACACCCAAGTTCTTCACTGTTTTCTGATATGGTATTGGAGTACTGTCGAGCAGAATAGGAGGTAGCCGTTCGCGGAAATCTGAACTTATTAATTTCTGATGGGCTATTAAGATTACTTGCGTCTTTTTTGCATTTAGTTTAAGCCCCAGGTTTTTCGCCCATCTCACTACTGAAGACAGATCATCATTCATCTGAGCGATTGCAGTGTTTACATCTTCAGGTCTGACGCTTAGGTAGAGCTGGAGGTCGTCGGCATAGAAATGATATTTACAGGAGGACAGAACCGACAAAATATCGTTGACATATAAAGAAAACAAAAGTGGTCCTAAGACTGATCCTTGTGGCACTCCCGAGGAAACATGTTTCCAGGAAGATTTTTCATTTACGCATACAACACATTGCTGTCTGTCTTTTAAGTAGCTTTCAAACCATCTCATTGCACTATCCTGAAGTTGATTTTGCCATCTCTGATTTTGACTTCAAAATTCAGTTTATCTATTTTGGAAAAAAAGCAGGGTCGTGCCATAAAAGACAGACCTCGTGTAATTACGACGAAATTCCACATCCGGTATCAGTGCATCCTGTAATACACCTAAAGGTGACTGTGTTAGTGAAGTTTAATGAACTGAAGTCCTTCCAGAAGAAATTTCGTAAATACAATGATGATTATTTGAAATATGGGATTGTGTTTTCTGGCACAGAACAAGAGCCGCTTCCTTTGTGTTTTGTGTGCTTTGAAGTACTTGCTAACAAGAGTATGAAACTCTCAAAACTGAAAAGACATTTGTCAAAGAAACATACGTAAGTAATTCAATCGCTTTTTTTCCAAAATAGATAAACTGAATTTTGAAGTCAAAATCAGAGATGGCAAAATCAACTTCAGGGGAACAAAATAAACAAGCTACCATCGCTTCATATTGACTGTCATTATCAGTAGCTAAAAGGGGGGCAGCTCAGACCGTAGGAGAGGATATTATTTTACCATCGGCCAAACTAATATCTGATGTTTCATTTGGCGAAAAGCACACAAGACTAATTGACGAAATACCCCTATCAAACACAATGGTAAAGGGAATGATCGATGAAATGTTAGAGTTTGTAAAACAGTCCATCATCACAGTTTTCAAGCAAAGTGACTACTTTTCACTTCAGCTTGATGAAAGCACAGATATAGCCGGTGATGCTATTCTTTTAGCTTTTGTTAGGTTTGAAGTTGATGGGAGTATAGAAGAAGAAATGCTCTTTCGTAAATGTAATAACAACAAAGGAAGAAATTTTTAAATGTCTTGATGGCTTTATGGTAGGAAACGAAATAGGGTGGAAACATACGTAAGTAATTCAATCGCTTTTTTTTCCAAAATAGGTAAACTGAATTTTTGAAGTCAAAATCAGAGATGGCAAAATCAATTTCAGGGGAACAAAATAAACAAGCTACCATCGCTTCATATTGACTGTCATTATCAGTAGCTAAAAGGGGGGCAGCTCAGACCGTAGGAGAGGATATTATTTTACCATCGGCCAAACTAATATCTGATGTTTCATTTGGCGAAAAGCACACAAGACTAATTGACGAAATACCCCTATCAAACACAATGGTAAAGGGAATGATCGATGAAATGTTAGAGTTTGTAAAACAGTCCATCATCACAGTTTTCAAGCAAAGTGACTACTTTTCACTTCAGCTTGATGAAAGCACAGATATAGCCGGTGATGCTATTCTTTTAGCTTTTGTTAGGTTTGAAGTTGATGGGAGTATAGAAGAAGAAATGCTCTTTCGTAAATGTAATAACAACAAAGGAAGAAATTTTTAAATGTCTTGATGGCTTTATGGTAGAAAACGAAATAGGGTGGGCAAAATGTGTTGCACTCCCTTCTATGCAGCGATCTGACGCCCACGACTCTATGGAAGAATCTCCGTAGCATGGGGGTCGGAAAGACAAAATCGGAAACTGCTTTTCATGTCTCAGCTAACGAATTAAATGAATTCTTCTCTGCTCCTCTGAATGCCCACACGGCTGATAATTACCGTCCACAAGAATCCCCTAACTGGGTAACTAACAACGATAGCTTCCTTCTAAAACACGTAACAATAAATACGGCAAGAAAAGCAATAATGAGAATCTCTTCTGATGCGATAGGCAATGACGGTATCAGTATAAACATGATTAAGAATGTTACCTATATCTTAGTACCTGTGTTAACTGACATATTTAATTTTTCCGTCGTGAACGGAATATACCCCACTGCATGGAAAAGAAACATAATTCGACCCATCAGTAAGACCAAAACCCGCAACTGCCTAGTGATTACCGACCAATTAGCATACTGCCTGCTGTTTCCAAAGCACTTGAATATATTGCTCATGATCGAATCACTGAACACCTGCATGAATTCAACCTACATGACAAATTTCATTCCGGTTTCCGTAAAAATCACAGCACAAACACTGCTTTAATTAAAGTAACTGGTGAACTGAAATATGCCATCGACAGCCGAAAGGCAACAATATTGACACTGTTAACTTTGAGATATTGCTCAGAAAAATGAAACAGCTTAATTTCTCAGATAGTGCAATGAGATGGTTTAAAAGCTACTTAAAAGACAGACAGCAGTGTGTTGTCTGTGTAAACGAAAAATCTTCCTGGACACATGTCTCCTCGGGAGTGCCACAAGGATCAGTCTTAGGACCACTTTTGTTTTCTTTGTATGTCAACGATATTTCGTCGGTTCTGTCCTCCTGTAAATATCATTTCTATGCCGACGACCTCCAGCTCTACCTAAGCGTCAGACCTGAAGATATAAGCACTGCAATCGCTCAGATGAATAATGATCTGTCTTCAGTAGTGACATGCGCGAAAAACCTGGGGCTTAAACTAAATGCAAAAAAGACACAAGTAATCATAATAGCCCATCAGAAATTAATAAGTTCAGATTTTCACGAACGGCTGCCTCCTATTCTGCTCGACGGTATTCCAATACCATATCAGTTAAGAATCTGGGTGTAACTTTGGATGAGCATTTCAACTGGGCGGAGAACACAGTCGCAGTGTGCCGGAAGACGTCCGCTTGTCTCTATGCTCTCAAAAAGTTTCGGAACGTATTTACACAGGATTTGAAACGCCAGCTCGTGCAAGCACTCGTTCTACCGAACCTCTACTATTGTGATGTAATTCAACAAGGCATGAGTAGTGAAAACAAAAGACGGCTAGAACTAACCATGAATGCCTGTGTGCGTTATACCTGCAACATTCGCCGATATGATCATGTTAGTGCTTCATACTCCCAGCTAGGGTGGCTGCGACCGGACAAATTGCGTGACTACCACACTCTATGTCTACTTCACCGACTCCTCGTCGCGGAAGCACCCCAGTACCTTGCTTCAGAGATTAAGCACCTTTCATGCCATCATAATCGTAACACGAGGTCACTCTTATTTGATCCTAACTGTGCCCACTCACAAAACAAAAACTTTTGCAGACCCCTTTCTCAGTTGTCGCTGTCCGCCTCTGGAACAAACTGCCCCTTACCTTGCGCAAATTTCAATCCCCTGCTGCTTTAAGAAGAACTTGAAGCATTTCCTACTATCATCCTCATAATGTTTTCCATTAAATTAATGTAGAGGGCCAAATCTCTCCTCTGTCAAATAGCGAAGCTAGTGTCTTCTATATTGCACCTTTCTGTTCTTCCTCTTCGTCTATCTCTATTAGCCACGCAATCTTCTTTTTCTTTATATTTCCTTAATTACGTTTCGTCACGTCTCTATTCTTCTCCTCCCTTTACCATAGTCCCCTCCTACTCCCTGCTGCTAGCACTCCTATCCAAAATCTGTCTCTTTCATACTGTCTAATTATAACAGTACTTATCATCTACGAATATAAACTCTATATGTATGTATCTTTCCAAGTGTGCCTTTGTAATTTTTTTTCACTTTTACTTGTACTAGATGTAGATTAACATGCCTACTAAAACATATGAATGTAAAATAAGTAGAATGTCTGGTTAGATGTTAGAGAGGGCCTGATGGCCCTAATCTTGCCAGGTTAAATAAATAAACTGACGGTGCCAGTGCTATGTCTGGCGTTTTCCCTGCCAAAGTTAGGGCAGTTGTTCCTTCTGTTCATTTGACTCACTGTAGCCAGCATCGAGAGGCCCTTGTATGTAAGCGTCTGCCTGAAAACCTAAAGAAAATCATTAATTACGCAGTGCAAATTGTGAATGTCATTAAATATAGACCTAAAAATTCAAGATTGCTTGCCATACTGTGCGATGAGATGGGTAGTGAGCACAAAATACTTCTCCTGCACTGTAAAGTGCGCTGGTTGTCAAGAGGGAAAGTGAGATTCGAGATGAGCTGAGAATCTTCCTGGTGGAGCACAAAAGTGATGCGAAATCAGTGAGCAGTTTCTTGGACATATTAAATGACGAAAATTTGCCAATACGTCATACAAATCTTAGATAAAAATAACAGAGAGATAAACAATGAACAACTAGGACATAACATTGTACCAAAAATTAATGACAAAAACATCACAGAATTAGTCATCTGCGCAGAAATTGCATATGACGTAATCAAACTAAGCCTATGTGACCAAAATACTGTAAATCTAAAGGCGAAAGAAATTTTTGCAAGATATCTACAATCAACAAACAGTTCTGATAAATTACTATGGGCAACGTGTGGTAGGAGTCCAATCTTCTAAACCTTCGCTCATGTCATAAGATAAGGACTGGCTGGTATATTGTCAAAATATTCTACAGCTAACTGAAACCTGTTCTGCTGGGCGCAAGGCAATACATATTTTTTGTCTAAAACGGTATTATCAATTCAAAATCAAGCATAATTCTTAGCGATTTCAGTTTTTGAAACATCTAATATTTTATACTATGAAATAGTATTTTAGATACTTTGATAAAGAATTAGGTTAGCTCGTCGCAGAAACACGCTAGTATGTAAAAGAACGTCGTCATTGTGAAATCGCATTGACTTTTCATTGTCAGGGTTCAGTGGAATATGGAAAAGGGGACTTCGTCGGACGGCATATAGCATTGGTATTTCACACTGACGATAGCTTGAGTAAGAGTGTTTGTCATTGTCGATTGCTGGAAAAATTTTCATTATCATAAACAAACAATTCGATGAATGATGTCGTTTTTTATGTGGCTCACTGCACAGCGCATTAATCTCTGCAGACAAAATCTGGATATTTGCATACATTTCGTTGTGTTGACTCTTCATTAACACGAAAAATGCGCATATCTCGCTATTTCTACGGCGAGACACAATTTTCGTTTTTAAATGAAAATCACTTTTGCAGATTCGTTCACGATTTTCATTTCACAGACTTGGTTGCAGTTGTTGAAGGTGCCTACCTACGACCTTCTCCTGGTTGTAGAGAGCTCTCAAATTTGCAACAAAGAATTTTCGGCGGTGTGCTTTCTGAGTTTTTTTCGTCGTGATATACCGATTGTAGCAGTACACTTGCGTGTAGTTTTTTTCGGTACGCTGTAATCTATACCTTGCTCCTAACTGCTGGTTAAAATTATATTTCTCCAGTCACATTAGGTTAAGTAATAACGACGCTCAGTTGTTGGGGCCTCTGTAAGCTGAAGGTATCGCTCCTTGGTCTATTAGGTCCCAGCACTTGTTATCTGTTAGACGAATCTGTGATATCCATGGGTTCTGCTACTTCATACGATACAGTAAGCTAGCCACTGTGGAGTAACGCCGCAGATACATGCATCGATCGCCTGCAGGCTGAACTGAAGAAACGTTGAAAAGGGCGTTCGACTTGGCCAGACTATTGTCTAACCAAATTCAGAAACAATGATAAAGATTAACACGAAGCAGATTCAGGAAATCAGTAGTACTGAGAAAAAGTGACAAAAAAACAAAATTGATACAAACAGTAAAGAAATTTGAAGCCTCATAAATAGCAAGTAGGAAACTTAATTAAACCTTCTCATCAAGATTTAAATTCCAGGACGAAGGGACATCGTTACAGGAATTCTGAAAGGTGGCTACACTGAGTCACAGCGCCAGAGATTGCGCCAAAGAGTATTATTCCGCCACCTCCACTGGCAGTGCTTATCGAGAAGTCGTAGTAGGCAGTGCTTATTGAGAAGTAGCAGTAGGCAGTGCTTGTTGAGATGTAGCAGTGGTCAGTTGTTGTTGAGAAGTTGCGGTAGTGAGTGCTTGTTCAGAACTTGTAGTATTGTTTTGATGGGCTAGACACGAGATGTTGTTGGATTGGGGATGCTGTATTGATCAGAGTGTGCTTTTCGTCAATATATATGAAGGTAAAAAAAATTCCTTTTTTTTTATTATTTCAATGTCTTAAACAATAATGCCTCTTGGTCACAGGTTCAGTCAACAAAGCATCTGGCTCGTGTTCTTGTATTAGACTGTATTTCTGGTTTCTATGTGTAATTATAGTATTTCTGTTTATTTTCTTTTTTTTATTACTTCAGTATAAATGGTATTTAGAATATCTTGTCTTATTGAGGAAGAACCGTGCCAGATGTGTACGTTGAATCACACTTCTACACACAGAATAGTTACTCTTGTGCTTTGTTGTTTCGTAGGTTTTATAGTTGATGGGGACTTAATTAATTAATTGTGTTAACGGAAATTTCGTTTCGTTCTTTGTTGTTGTTCTATGCAGTCAGATTGCGCACAAATACGAGTCAGGGCCAACCGTTTACGAGACATCGTAACCGGACAGACAGCGACTAAAATTAAAAAGTATTTGCATTCATTATTTAATTAAGCCCCCATGCAATTCAAACGAATATTAAAGAGAAAAACAAGAAAAAGAATAAAAAATGGCGGTAGCAAAAGGCTGAGGATCACAGTGTTGGATGCAAGTGACAAAGAACTTGACGTAGGAATAAAACATGGTCACCATGGACCCACAATTCTACCGCCTTGATAGACAGTCAAGGTATTTTGGAGCGCTAGGAGAAACTCTTCTTCACTCTTCTAAGTAGAGGTTTTGCTAATGGAGGAGACTACATTGCGTACCTCAGCAACCAGAACAAGCCTGGATGGCGAATAAATGAACGGACTAAAGGTTCAGAGAAGCCATACATCGACTGGAATCTAGAGTCTCCGAGTCTCGATAGAATAGCGTTGCAATTAATCCAAAGCAGCGGTTTACTCCACAGTTCTAGATTTTTTTCGAAAATGTTGGAAAGCAGCTGATGGCTTTAGATATACTGCTTTCACTATAGGTGATCGTGTTGCTGTTGTGGTCTTCAATTCTGGTTTGATGCAGCTCTCCATGCTACTCTACCCTGTTCAAGGTTCTTCATCTCCCAGTACCTACTGCAAGCTACATCCTTCTAAATCTGTTTAGTGTATTCGTCTCTTGGTCTCCCTCTACGATTTTTACCCTCCACGCTGCCCTCCAATACTAAATTGGTGATCCCTTGATGGCTCAGAACATGCCCCACCAACCGCTCCTTCCTTCTTGTCAAGTTGTGCCACAAACTCCTCTTCTCCCCAATTCTATTCAATACCTCCTCGCTAGTTATGTGATCTTCCCATCTAATCTTCAGCATTCTTCTGTAGCACCACATTTCGAAAGCTTCTATTCTCTTCTACTCCAAACTATTTATTGTCCACGTTTCACTTCCATACATGGCTACACTCCACTAAAATACTTTCAGAAACGACTTCCTGACACTTAAATCTATACTCGATATTAACAAACTTCTCTTCTTCAGAAACGCTTTCCTTTCCATTGCCAGTCTACATTTTATATCCTCTGTGCTTCGACCATCATCAGTTATTTTACTCCCCAAATTTCAAAACTCCATTACTGTTTTAAGTGTCTCATTTCCTAATCTAATTCCCTCAGTATAAAACCATCCTCAGCTAGAAGACTGGTTTGAATACCGCACTGCTTTACTGCATATGGTCCAGTATGCTCTTTTTCCCTTCGATCTTTGAACTTTTATCCAACCAGTTATAATGAGACCGTCAGTTTACGTTGGATTCTCAATCACGATGAGCTGTGTGTATGTGGAAATTATTGGAATAAAGCGCTGATATCAGTTACAGCTAAAATTCTAGTCAGAAGATTGCTTGAACGCCTTCAAGCTATATCCGAATACGTTCTTTCAAAGTAGCTGTATACAATCTCTTCTCTCACACCAGAAGGGAAAAAGTGGCAGTAATATACTAAAAAAATGCAAATGACCGATTCTGCCTCATTATGATGATTATAAAACGAAGGTACTATAACACCTTGTTTAAGTTACAGTCCTTTCAGATCATAAAATCTATATCTGAGATACAGCATTTAAGCTGACAGACTACTTTCGTTGCTGCTACCTCACGTTATTTAAGGATTTGATCTGCGAGTAAGGCGTATAGAAGTGGATTTGTACAGCCAATTCAGGCTTTGAGAAACTGTCACATCGACTCACCAGCAATGAAGATCTGAAGGAGAACTGAATAAGTGATAACTCACAGATCCAGAGATGTCTGTACATTACCGCAATTTAACGCATGCATATGCTGTAATTTGCGTTCGCAACGACCTGATTGGGTAACTTCACTGATAACTGAATCGGAATCGGCGAACATATCGAATATTTTCTTTAACTGTTATTCCTCAGCACAACCTAGCCTGCAATACTCTTACAAGCTTTTCTGGCTGTTTCTGGCCACACTGTATACTGTCACATTCCAATGTAAAATGCATTTTAGATAGTCTCCAACACTGAGTGTATGGACGAATATCAATTCCACCCGTGAGACTGGTATAGCACGAAGCTATAGTACCACGCACCGCTCTGCATACCATTTGCATTTGCGACGAAAATTGACCAAATCACTAAGAAATATCGTATGATCTATGTATGGTTGCAATCTGAATTTTTCCCTTTCTATGTCATTCTTACAAGTTTTTCACCAGATTGAAGCACCTGTTTGTGACACTAGAATGTCTTACAACGTTCAAAAGTAATCGAGGCCCATAAATATACCTTGTGTTATCTGGGTGGCCCTTTCAGATTTTTCAGCGATGGCAATCTTGCCAATTTAGTTGTTTTAAAACTGCTTAGTGTAAAAGTTTGGGAACTGCAAACCGGCGGCAACATTGTTAAATTTGGCAAAATTAGCTAAATGCAGAATGTAATATATACGCTACAAAGTCTGCAAAGTTCGAAATAAGCTACCAGGTGCATCAAAAAGTAAGTTACACATTGTTGTGGCAGTAACTTTTCTTGAATGCTGAACCACACGACAAAATCACATAGATAACTACACTATTTTTCAACATTTTCACCATGTCTCAGTAAAGAGCGCTCAGAACGAGCTGCAACTCGTTCTGATCCTCGACGAGGCCATTCGAGACCAACTCTGTGAACGTCCTCATCCTTTAAAAAACAATTTGGCCCCAAGACGTTCTTTCAGCTTGCCGAAAAGTTGGAAATCGCGTGGTTGGAATATCTGAACTGTAAGGAGTGGATCAGCGTCTTCCATGTCTGTGCGGCCTTGGTCAAATTGATGGCGCCATTTCACCTCCGTTGGACGTGACGTTGCCTTCGGTCCATATACCGCCAAAAATTTCACGGTGAATCTGAGTGCACTTCAGACGTCTCACCTCCAAGAATCGTTCTGTCCCACGCGCTTCAACTATAGAGTACGTTTCCAGTCGCTTCGTTGCTTCGCTCCCGCACTGTGATGCACCTGCTATCCTTACCGGAGCAGAGCTGTGTCTATGTCTGTATTCTCATCTGACAATGGTCCACTATCGTTGCAAAATGCTCTCAGGTTGGAACGATATATGTAACTTACTTCCTTAAATCCCGACTTTTTAAAAAAAGAGAAGGAGCTTCACGAATTGAGTAAGTCAGTAACTTTTTGTTCCACCTCTGGCCCTTATGCAAGCAGCTTTTCGGCTCAGCTTTGTTTGATAGAATTGTTGGATGGTCTCCTGACAGATACCGTGGGAGGTGCCGGGGCTAGCAGTGTATTTAACACTAAATTCTTCTAGAATCTTCATATGTAAATGATGCTCTAAGCCCCCACCCCTTTCTAACTCCGACTTTTGCTGTTGCACATGGATTAAGAAGAAACGCGAACTGACTGTAATGACCCTGCAAGTGGAGTAGAAAAGCGTTTGGCACCTGCAATAATTTAATTTGATAGAAATTAATTAAATAAAGGAAAGTTTGATTAATGTAGTGAGAAATGAAAGGGTTGCTCTACCGATTAACAGAATGATAGTTCTGTCCAAAATAACAATTTGATTTATTATGACTAACCTCAAAATAATAAACAAAACACATGAAACATTTATGATACATCAAATTGGATACTCAAACGCTGTGAAGGTGAAGTTGTCCATAAACTAGATTGCGACATTTATGACCAAGTGGTATGTGGAACCAATTCCTTGCAACTCAAATCTTAAGAGAAACACCCAGCCAACCCAACATTAATTGCTGCTACAGTAGTGAGAACTCAGACAATGAACATCCAAGACAGAACCACGTAAGAAAAGACGGGAACAGGCGCGCTCTGCTGAGCTCTGATTGTCACAGAGCAAATTCCCTAATCTGCCGATGCTGCGGACATACATTACCAACCTGTCTTCTTAACTGCAAGGACACGATTTGGCGTACCGGAAGCGATGGCTGGTTGCTTCGACGTCCCGTCGTGGTGATGATAATGTCGCGAGTATAGCCAGAAACAAATTATCCTGGTCTGGTTGTTCCACACTAAAGACTTCCTAGCAATACAAATGCGCCTCTGAGGGAGACGAAGAAGGACCATCACACAATCACTGACGGTACAGTGATTGATTTTAAGAAGCGAAGTCACACAGTACCTCCGATACAGCCAACTTTAGCCAAAATTGCTCAAGACAGACAACATAGGCCGCTTGTACGCAAAACGCTCAATTGCCAACTGTACTCGGAAAGTTACGATGAAGTCGAAACTTCAGCAACTTTGTAAAACAGTTACAATTAAATAAAAGTATATTAGACAGCCAACGGAAGGCAGGCTGTCCAGAGCAGTGAGAGCTCAGTCTTGTAACCTACTCCGACCAAAAGGCTTAGAGCCGACTCTCTCAAGAGCACCTGTACAAGCCAAACCCAGAACATTCCCGCCTCCACGACAGTGGCCGTGGTTAAACGTTCCAACCAGCAACTCCGGTGGAAAATTCCAGTCTATTGGCGACGCACTACTATTTCACCAATGGAGATACTTGGCGCCAATTTCTGCGCCGATTTTGCTGTGTCACAGAGCTATTCCATGAGCCAGCCAATCACAGTTATGACTTTGCAGAAAACGCGGGAATTTGCCTGCCAAGACTGCCTGGGAACACAAGTCATTCCCACGCCTCACTGGTAGCCCGCCAGAAAGTGTTTTCAGCAAGTTTCTGCGAAGTAACGGAATCTCTAGCCCAGCCGCTCCGTCAGACCCCTGTGGGCATGTCGCTCCCGCTCTTATGACAATGTCGGCGTCTGGAAAGCATCCACTCGACTCCCTCACACCCGTTGGCTTCACCCTTTCAAGTTCAGCAGAACTCGCCTGTCACTGGACCACCCAGGTGATGAGAGACGCTGCGTGGGAAGTCCACGTGTGAAGAAATAGCGACTTTTCACCGCATGCAATTAGAGAGGAAAATAGAATTACTCAGAGTAAGGTAGAAATATGAGTGGGGGCTCATGCCACCTCTCAACCATACCACATTCTGTCCAACTGGCGCTTTAGATCGTCAAAATCCCTAGGTGGTTGGAGGATCCTGCCCATAACGTTTCAGACATTGTCAGTTGGGGAGTGATACGACCACCTTACTGGTCAAGGTACGGTTTGGCAAGCACGAATACAAACAATAGACACCCTCGTCGTCTGCAGGCGGGCGTTATCTTGCTTAAATGTAAGCCCAGGGTGGCTTGCCATGGAGGGCAGTAAACTGAGACATAGAATTTCGTCAGCCTATCGCCGTGCTGTAAGGGTGCCGTGGATTGCATCCAAAGGCATCCTGCTATGTAGAGAAACGTCACCCCAGACCATCGCTGCTGGTTGTCGGGCCATACAGCGGGAGACAGTCAGGTTGGTATCACACCGCTGTCCAGAGGGTCTCCAGACGTGTCTTTGCTGGTCGTCAGAGCTTATTTCGAAGCTGGACTCTTCACCGAAGACAGTCCTACCCAGTAATTCAGATTACAGGCCGAAGGCGTGTCTGGAGAAGCCGCAAACAGCGGTGGAGTACCAATTTCGATGTCGCCTGTCGTATGGCCGGACAACCAGGATTGGCAGTTTGGGGCGCCGAAGAAATACTTGCATAACGGCCAGAGGTGGACCAACATATTGCTCAATTTGTGAAGCTCTTTCTCTTCAATGTATCATCCAATTTGTCTGGAACTGAAATCATTTGTATGCCCGCACATGTACATCACATCTACAGATTTCTGTTCCATTTGGACAATTCCTTCGTGGTGTGTATTTTAATTTTCTTTTTCCTTAGTGTGTACAGTAGAAAGTACAGGGCTACTCATAAGTTCCTCGGAGGTTTAAGAAGACAGCTGCGCAACATAGAAGATGGTAACACGTATTAATGGCTACAGCATTTGTCCAAGTTGTGACGCGTAGTATGCGCTACTGGCCGGCCGGATTGACCGAGCGGTTCTAGGCGCTTCAGTCTGGAACCGCGCTACTGCTACGGTCGCAGGTTCGAATCCTGCCTCTGTCATGGATGCGTGTGATGTCCTTAGGTTAGTTAGGTTTAAGTAGTTCTAAGTTCTAGGGGACCGGAGACCTCAGCAGTTAAGTCCCATAGTGCTCAGAGCCATTTGCACCGTTTTAATGCGCTACGGCGTAGTTTGAGAGTGCATCACTAGAGGGCAGGCACATTAGAACACAGGCCCTGTAGAGAAATCATCGGCTCCGTTTTATTGCATCGAATTAGTTAACACCTGCAGACAGGCAGCGCAATGAAGAGATCTCCAAATTGCGCTGTTGCCGTTGTGCTTTCCGGGACAGCTGCAGCAGTAGCAGCGACTTCAGCAAATTGCAAGCATACCTTGATGTTCATCGTGCCACAGACTGCGTCCATACCGAACGCCCACAATGCGGGTTAAAAATTTGGAGAGCTGTTCTATCCACTGATACTGCGGCCCGCATTGTAATACGCTGTGCAGAAGTAAATAATGAGGAAGAATGCGATGGGTGTATGATTTACGAGGGTAAGTCAATTATTATCCGAAATTTAGCTATATTTTTGTTTATTCTAGTAGTACTGTCGTTTTACGTTGATGACGCATGCTTTGTTTATTTGTTGTTATATCTTTTCAATTTTCAGAGTGCTAGGTTAGTTTCTTTATCGCTGCCGTGCTGTTATTCGTGGCTGCTCCGCTATCTATTTCCACCAAAGAAGAGCAACGTCCAGCGATCCGTTTTTTGCGGCCTAAAGGCGTATCAGGGGCCGAAATTCATCGAAGACTTTCGGTACGGTATGGGAACAGTGTTTTGCCACAGGAGAGTGTCTACAAACGGATTGAAAAATTCCGAAATGATCGCACAAGTGTTACGCACGATGAAGGAAACGGACAACCGTTTACCCCCACAAATGAAGAAACCATTGAGCGTTCATGTGAAATGATTCTCTTAGCCAGACGATTAACTATTGACGAAGTGGCACATCGTCTGCTAATTAGTCACGGTTCTGCCTACGAAAACATCCACAACAGACTTGGGTTTCATAAAGTTTGTGCACGATGGGTCCCAGAACAGCCAGTTGCCTAAATAAACGCGCTTGGACATCTGCAAAAAACATTTGGGTCGCTATGGTAACGAAGGGGACAACTTCTTACACAGGATCATTACTGGTGACGAAACATGGATCCATCATTATCAGCCGGAGAGTAAACAGCAGAGTATGGAATGGAAACATCTAAATTCGCCGTGCAAGAAAAAGTTCAAGACCCGTCCGCAGGAAAACTGATGCTTACGGTTCTTTTGGGTGTTACAGTGTCCAGTACAGGAACATTATGGGGAAAGGGACACAACAATAAGCAGTGTACGTTGCAGTGAGACGCTAACTGCCAGGCTACAGCCTGAAATTCCAAACAAACGCCGAAGATTGCTGTTAAAAGGTGTTGTGTTGTCGCACGACAATGCCCGTCCGCATACTGCTGCCCACACTGCTGAAACGCCCCAGAAACTCAAATTTGAAGTACTGGATCATCTTCCATATAGTCCCGATCTTGCCCCTTCTATCACTTGTTTGGTCCACTCAGACAGGCAGTAAAGGGCCGTCGATTGCCTCGGACGAAGCAGTGAAGAAGCGGGGCGTTCCTGGCTCGCAGCTCAACCGAGAACCTTCTTTTACGAGAGCATCATGTAGCTTGTACAACGATGGTCCAAGTGCGTTGAAACGCAACTATGTCGAAAAATGATGTTCCAGTAAGTTTCCTATCTGATTACAATAAAATTTTATAACTACTTTGCGGATAATAATTGACTTACCCTCGTACTTACGTGTTCTACCCTGAGGTGACAAAAGTCATGGGGTACCGCCTAATATCCTGTCGACTCGGGAGTAGCGCAGCAACTCGACGTGACATGGACTCAACAAGTCGTTTTCAAGTCCCGTGCAGAAATATTGAGCCATACTGCCTCTATAGCAGTCCATTATTGTAAGAGTGTTGTCAGGACCGGTTTTTGTGCGCGAACACACGTCCCGATTATGTCCCATAGATGATCGATAGAATTCATGTCGGCCGATCTGGGTGGCCAGATCATTCTCTCGAACTGTCTAGAATCTTCTTCAAACCAATCGCGCACAATTGTGGCCCGGTGACGTGGTGTATTGTCATCCACAAAAATCTATGATTGTTAGGGAACACGAAATCCATGAATGGCTGCTAGTGGGCTCCAAGTAGACGAGCCCGTAAGCGCCAACGAAACACAATTAAGTAGCTTGTCATAAAAATCTTCGGTGAATGACCAGTTCAGTTGGATCAGAGGGCCCAGCCCATTCCATGTAAACACGGCCCACTCCATTATGGAGCCACCACCACCTTCCACAATGCCCCGTTGACAACGTGGGTCAATGACTTCGTGAGCTCTGCGCCACACTCGAACTTCACCATCAGCTCTTACCAGCTGGGGACTCACCTGACCAGGCCATCGTTTTCCAGTCGTCTAGGGTCAAACCGATATGGTCACGGGCCCAGGTGATGTCGTGCTGTTAGCAAAGCCGCTTGCGTCAGCCGTCTGCTACCGTAGTCCATTGACACCAAATTTCGCCGTCCTGTCCCCAACGGATACGTCCGACGTACGCCCCACATTGATTTCTGCGGTTATTTCATGCACTGTTGCTTGTCTGTTCGCACTGACAACTCTACGCAAACGCCACTGCGCTCGGTCCTTAAAGTGAAGGCCGCCAGCGTTATCTGTGCCACTGCGTTGTCTGTGGTGAGAGGTAACCCTCTTGATACTGTGGATCTCACGATATCGAATTCCCTAACGATTTTCGAAATGGAATATCCCATGCATTCTAAGTCTGTTATTTCCCGTTGTGTGGCCATAATACCGTCGGAAACGTTTCAACACGAATTTCCTGACTACAAATGACAGCTCCGTCAACGCACTTCCCTTTTATACACTCCTGGAAATGGAAAAAAAGAACACATTGACACCGGTGCGTCAGACCCACCATACTTGCTCCGGACACTGCGAGAGGGCTGTACAAGCAATGATCACACACGCACGGCACAGCGGACACACCAGGAACCGCGGTGTTGGCCGTCGAATGGCGCTAGCTGCGCAGCATTTGTGCACCGCCGCCGTCAGTGTCAGCCAGTTTGCAGTGGCATACGGAGCTCCATCGCAGTCTTTAACGCTGGTAGCATGCCGCGACAGCGTGGACGTGAACCGTATGTGCAGTTGACGGACTTTGAGCGAGGGCGTATAGTGGGCATGCGGGAGGCCGGGTGGACGTACCGCCGAATTGCTCAACACGTGGGGCGTGAGGTCTCCACAGTACATCGATGTTGTCGCCAGTGGTCGGCGGAAGGTGCACGTGCCCGTCGACCTGGGACCGGACCGCAGCGACGCACGGATGCACGCCAAGACCGTAGGATCCTACGCAGTGCCGTAGGGGACCGCACCGCCACTTCCCAGCAAATTAGGGACACTGTTGCTCCTGGGGTATCGGCGAGGACCATTCGCAACCGTCTCCATGAAGCTGGGCTACGGTCCCGCACACCGTTAGGCCGTCTTCCGCTCACGCCCCAACATCGTGCAGCCCGCCTCCAGTGGTGTCGCGACAGGCGTGAATGGAAGGACGAATGGAGACGTGTCGTCTTCAGCGATGAGAGTCGCTTCTGCCTTGGTGCCAATGATGGTCGTATGCGTGTTTGGCGCCGTGCAGGTGAGCGCCACAATCAGGACTGCATACGACCGAGGCACACAGGGCCAACACCCGGCATCAAGGTGTGGGGAGCGATCTCCTACACTGGCCGTACACCACTGGTGATCGTCGAGGGGACACTGAATAGTGCACGGTACATCCAAACCGTCATCGAACCCATCGTTCTACCATTCCTAGACCGGCAAGGGAACTTGCTGTTCCAACAGGACAATGCACGTCCGCATGTATCCCATGCCACCCAACGTGCTCTAGAAGGTGTAAGTCAACTACCCTGGCCAGCAAGATCTCCGGATCTGTCCCCCATTGAGCATGTTTGGGACTGGATGAAGCGTCGTCTCACGCGGTCTGCACGTCCAGCACGAACGCTGGTCCAACTGAGGCGCCAGGTGGAAATGGCATGGCAAGCCGTTCCACAGGACTACATCCTGAATCTCTACGATCGTCTCCATGGGAGAATAGCAGCCTGCATTGCTGCGAAAGGTGGATATATACTGTACTAGTGCCGACATTGTGCATGCTCTGTTGCCTGTGTCTATGTGCCTGTGGTTCTGTCAGTGTGATCATGTGATGTATCTGACCCCAGGAACGTGTCAATAAAGTTTCCCCTTCCTGGGACAATGAATTCACGGTGTTCTTATTTCAATTTCCAGGAGTGTATCTTGTGTACGCGATGCTACCGCCCTCTGTAAATGTGCGTTTCGCTATCCCATGAGGTTTGTCACCTCAGTGTAGAGAGCCTGTATACAGAGAGAGTGGCCATAGGTGAAGCTGCCCGTAATTGGTTGATTAGCTTTGGCAGAAGAATGGCGCCAAACGTCTCTCGCGCTTCCTATGTTCGCCGTGCTTTTGACTTGAAGTTCAGAGGACTTTTGGATACGATTAAAAGGTATTTGAATTATTGAGCGACTTGTTATGCGTTGTGCATGCATGTTCGATTTAGTTGTACATCGTTTTTAGTACGTAATTAGCGTTTGCGATCTTAAATACGAGTTGAAATAATGAAGCGTTCTGTGATGAAGTCGGTAGGCTTACATGTTTGAAGTAAACACGTTAGTAATTGTACAGTATTGTTCTTGACATCTTTAATTCGTTCTGCAGACGTTCGTAAACGATGCCAGGTTGTGCTGCATTTGGTTGTTCCAACAGAAGCGAAGGTGGATTTCGCGTGTTAGCATTTCCACGCAATGAAGAAAGACGAAAGTAGTGGGCAGTCGCAGTCAACAGGGCTGACGTAAATCAAATAGGAGCCTCGTGGAAACCAACCAAGTACTCTTATCTATGTGAAGTAAGTAGTTTTTGGTTTTTACTACATACAAAACAACTTGCAATATTGTTGTTGTTGTTGTTGCTGTGGTCTTCAGTCCTGAGACTGGTTTGATGCAGCTCTCCATGCTAATCTATCCTGTGCATGCTCCTTCATCTCCCAGTACCTACTGCAACCTACATCCTTCTGAATCTGCTTAGTGTATTCATCTCTTGGTCTCCCTCTACGATTTTTACGCTCCACACTGCCCTCCAATGCTAAATTTGTGATCCCTTGATGCCTCAGGACATGTCCTACCAACCGATCCCTTCTTCTAGTCAAGTTGTGCCACAAGCTCCTCTTCTCCACAATCCTATTCAATACCTCCTCATTAGTTATGTGATCTACCCATCTAATCTTCAGCGTTTTCTGTAGCACCACATTTCGAAAGCTTCTATTCTCTTCTTGTCCAAACTATTTATTGTCCATGTTTCACTTCCATTCATGGCTACACTCCAGTAAAGCTGCATGCCCTCGGGAAAAATTACGGCTGTAGTTTCCCCTTGCTTTCAGCCGTTCGCAGTACCACAACAGCAAGGCCGTTTTGGTTAGTGTTACAAGGCCAGGTCAGTCACTCATCCAGACTGTTGCCCCTGCAACTACTGAAAAGGCTGCTGCCCCTCTTCAGGAACCACACGTTTGTCTGGCCTCTCAACAGATAACCCCCCGTTGTGGTTGCACCTACGGTACGGCTATGTGTAGCGTTGAGGCACGCAAGCCTCCCCACCAACGGCAAGGTCCATGGTTCATGGGGGAGGGGGACTTGCAATATACATAGTTAAATTCGCAAAAAGACCTGTAAATTGGCTGTGTGAAAATTATTATAACACATTATTCTTATAAACAAAGGCATATAACGAATGATTTCGCCATATTGTCTTGTGCTTTTGATTCGGTGTGTACTCCACTACTCCACTACTGGCCATTCAAAAGTCCCGCCCGCAGTTTGGCAGAAAAATGGCCGCCGTATCGTTCGGTTGGCCACTCTCTCCCTATACTGCCTCTCTACCTCAGTGTGATTACGCCTGCCCTCTAGTGGTGCGCTCCGAAACTACACTATGGCGTGTATTACGCATTTCACGTTGGAGAAATTCTGTATCCATTGATTTGTGTTATTTTTCTCTCTCTTTTATTTTCGCGTAGACTTCTTGTGAAACCTCGGAAGTACTTACGACTAACCCTGTACTTGTTAATGTACGTAGGGACTTCGGAATATAAATTTCAAATATTGTCAGTTGGTCACAGAACTGCAATTATTCCACATGTCACTTTGTCAGCCTGTGTGATATCGAAAGAATGGCGAACCAAATGTTGTTAAATTGTTTCTGTTCTGTAGCAACACTGGCATAAGTATAGCTGTCGCAGTAAGATAATGCGCACAGACGACACACGCCTGTAACAATCTCCTGTATTACTGCACAGCTTAGTATTATTTGTGTGTGGCACATACACTATTAATTAAACCTTTCTTTTGTTCCGATAATTATGAGCCAGTTCATGATACTTAATGACTTAAGAGGAGACTTCTCAAGAAATCAAAATCCCTTTTAACGTTGACCGTTTCATATAGACTGTGTTTGCTGCTGCAGACTTCAGTGTGCGATGTTCTGAACATTCGAAGACTTCGAAAACTCACTTCACAATGGTAAATTTTGAAATAAACTGCAGGAAGGAAATGGCTGCATCTTCTGCAGGATTTACATCGAGTAGTCACGATATCTTTTTTCGCATGAAAATTTTTACTCCAAGAAAACAATGTTAAATAAAATAAATTCTCAATGGGAGCACGCAGAGAAATGAAAAAGAATGGAAAACGACGTATTAAAAATGCGTTTGAGTCGGAAGTAGCGTTCTGTCGGCCCTGGAGTACAGCCCAGAAGTGCCCTTATGTTTGCTCGAGTTAATTACTTGGAGACGGTGGTAATTACAGAGACCGCGGTCGATGTCTGCGTTACACGCTTTTCTCTGGCGCAGGTCCATAGCTCTCGACTTCAGGAAGCCATCCGTCATGCAAGCTAATGCAGAATTCTGCGGACAAAATGCCACTACGCATTGTCTTCGGTTCTGACAGCGACGAACCCGTTTCCAAACAACCATGTGAGGATCCCATATCCTCAACGTCATAGTTTTTACTATTTTTGGTATCTTTCTAAGCTTACTCTTTAATTTGGATGCATATTCAGTATTCACAGCCATGCAGCAACAACTAGTTAAGTTGTATCCATCATTAAAAGTAATATTCTCCTGTTGTTAAGATTTCTTGAATTTTTATTGTTGTTGTCGTTTTACTCATGAGTTTGACGTAAAGCAGCCTCTAAACTTCAATAATATTGAGCAATAATGCTGTGCAATGTTATTACCCGACAGGGTAGCCGAGACCCTGCGCAAATTTGCAGTAAGAATAAAAGTTACCAGTAAAAGTAATAAAGTTGTTCTTTAAAATATAAACTTTACACAAATAAAATTATTTTAAAAGTATTTCTACCCAAAATGTCGTTCGACCCGCCAGGCTAGCCGAGAGCGCTAACGCGCTGCTTCCTGGATCGAATCCGCCCGGCGGATTCACGACGAGGGCCGGTGTGCCAGCCAGCCAGCCTGGATATGGTTTTTAGACGGTTTTCCACGTCCCACTAGGTGAATACTGGGCTGGTCCCCACGTCCCGCCTCAGTTACACGGCTCGCAGATATCTGAACACACTCGCACTATTCCGTGGATTACACTAGATGCAGAGAGTTGGGGTAGCCCTACACTAATTTCTCCCTGGGGGGGGGGGGGGGGGGGGTAGAGGGTGGTGGCAGGAAGGGCATCTGGCCACCCCTTAAAATTAACATGCCACATCTAATTAATCAGCAGACCCCGTAAATCGGGATTAATGTTTGGAAAGAGAGAGAGAATGCTGTGCTGTATTATTGACGTACTCCCTAGACTGGTCAGTAATATTGTCAACAATATTGCAATAATATTGTGCAACAATACTGTGGTTCACAATGTTGGATGATAAAGACACGACTGGTGTAATAATGGCTCTACTTTGCTGCAAGCAAAGTCGGATTAAAGCAAGCGATCGAAGCAATTCAGAGACGGGCTGCTAGGTTTTTATTTTCAGGAGATTTGCAACAAGAAAGTCAGGTAGATCCAGTATTTCTTGATCTCTGAAAAGCAACTGACTCATACCACATCTATGTTTACTGTCAAAAGTACGATCATATGGTATAGATGTAGTGTATCAAGCGAAATTTGTCACTGGATTCAGGATTTTTTGACATAGAGGACGCAGCATGGCGAGTCGCTGTCAGATGTGGAAGTAACTTCGGTTGCGCCCCAGGGAAGTGTGTTGCTATCCCTCCTGTTTATGTTATATTTTAATGGCGTTGCGGACAATATTAATTGTAACCTCATACTTTTTATACATGATGAGTTATGTATAATCAAGTAGTGTCTGAAACAAGCTGCGTAAATATTCAGTCAGACTCCTTTAAATGTTTAGAAATGTAAAGCTGTGCATTTCGCAGAACGAGAAAACATGGTATCCTGTGTCTATAATATCAATGAGTCACTGTTGAAATCAAGACAACTCGTAAAAATACCTGTGTGTTACACGCTTCAGGGAAGTGAATTAGAATGACATCGTAGGCTCAGTCGTGGGTCAAGCAGGTGGTAGACTTCGATTTATTGGTAGAGTACTGGGCAAATGCAATGAGTCTACAAAGGAAACTGCCTACAAATCACTCTTGCGACCCATTCTAGAAAATTTCTTAAGTGTGTGGGAACCATACCAGAGAGGACTAACAGGGGATATTGAACATATACAGGGAAGTTCAGCACGTGCGAGAGTGTCAAAGAAACACTGAAAAAGCTGAACAGACTCTCGAAGATAGACGTAAATTATCTCGAGAAAATCTTTTTACAAAGTTTCAAGTACCGGCTTTAATTCATGACTAGGAGTATACTACCGAACCCTGCGTATCGCTCCCATAGGGATCATGAGGACAAAATTAGAACAATTACAGCATGTACAGAAGCTTGCAAAAAATCATTCTTCCCGCACTCCACACGCGAGTGGAACGGGGAGAAACCCTAGTAACAGGTACAATGGGATGTATCTTCTGTCATGCACGTTACTGTGGTTTGCAGAATGTAGATGTAGAGAGATTTAATCAATGAATAAAATGCCCGAAACAGAGAAACGTGACATCAAAGCCATAAAACCCTGCCTATCGAAGAATGGAAATACATCATTTGGTCGGATGGTTCTGTTGTAAACTGTTCACAACTCCTGGCCGAACTTAACGTCCAAAGAATAAAGCATGGCGAGGGTTCGGTGATGATTTCGCCAGCAATATCGTGGTATTCCATGGGCACCATGGTTATTCTGGCAAGGTCTCGCTACTGCCAATGATTATGTGACCATACTGACTTATCAAGTCCATCCCACGGTACAATGTTTGTTAGCCAAAGGTGATGCAGTGTTCCAAGACGAAAGGGCCCATGTTCACACAGCTCGCATTGTGCAGGACAATCACTCCTGGCCAGCACTACAGTCAGATCTCAATATTATTGAGCATTTGTGGTCTGGAGACAAGGGTTCATAATCACTAACCACCTCCATCATCGTTTCCTGAAACTTTTGCTGGAAATATGGTACAAGATTCCCTTGAAGACCTATATTTATCCATTCCGAGGCGATGGAAAGCTAGTTTGAATGCTGACAGGTTTCTTATCACTGCACTGGGCAGGGAAATGTGTCGTGTTATTGTTATTTCTACATTACTGTCCAACCCCTTGAGAAGTTTCCCATAAAAAGGTGGCATCAAATAGTTAATCTGTATTATCTGCTTCGAAGAGTTGATCTTGCTGCAGTTGCTGTGGAAAACAAGAATAAACAAAAGTCCTGGTGTTACAAACACTGACCAAGTGGATAGTAATTTCCACATTAATTCGTTCCGTTCGTAGTTTTGAGTTTCTATGTTATTTATTTCAAAGTACAACTGAGGAAAGTTGGCACAGTGTGTGCCATTTAAAATTGATTACATGTTTACTACATTGACAGGCACAGGCATCGCATCGATACTTCAAGCAAAACTGGGCATACAACAGTGGTTCCAAACAGGCCTTGTATACATTTTTCTACAATGAAATGCCTGTTACAAACTGAAAATTAAAGAATTACAATGAATTTTGACAGATAACAGTACATTAAATTTAAAAAATGGCTCTGAGCACTATGGGACTTAACTTCTAAGGTCATCAGTCCCCTATAACTTAGAACTACTTAAACCTAACTAACCTAAGGACATCACACACATCCATGCCCGAGGCAGGATTCGAACCTGCGACCGTAGCGGTCGCGCGGTTCCAGACTGTAGCGCCTAGGACCAATCGGCCACTCCGACCAGCACATTAAACAATAATGAATAAATAATAAAGTAAAATGACAATACAATAGGTTTGAATTTAGTTATAGAACAGAGGCATTCACAATGAAAATAGTCAGATACGTGAATACAATAATATACACTACTGGCAATTAAAAATGCTACACCACGAATATGACGTGTTACAGATGCGAAATTTAACCTACAGGAAGAAGATGCTGTGGTATGCAAATGATTAGCTTTTCAGAGCATTCACACAAGGTTGGCGCCAGTGGCGACACCTACAACGTGCTGACATGAGGAAACTTTCCAACCGATTACTCATACACAAACAGCAGTTGGCCGGCGTTGCCTGGTGAAACGTTGTTGCGATGCCTCGTGTAAGGACGAGAAATTCGTACCATCACGTTTCCGTCTTTGATAAAGGTCGGCTTTGTAGCCTATCGCGATTGCGGTTTATCGTATCGCGACATTGCTGCTCCCGTTGGTCGAGATCCAATGACTGTTAGCACAATATGGAATCGGTGGGTTCAGGAGGTTAACACGGAACGCCGTGCTGGATCCCAACGGCCTCGTATCACTAGCAGTCGAGATGACAGGCATCTTATCCGCATGGCTGTAACGGATCGTGCAGCCACGTCTCGATCCCTGAATCAACAGATGGAGACGTCTGCCAGACAACAACCATCTGCACGAAGAGTTTGACGACGTTTACAGCAGCACGGACTATCAGCTCGGAGACCGTGGCTGCGGTTACCCTTGACGCTGCATCACAGACAGGAGCGCCTACGATGGTGTACTCAACGACGAAGCTGGGTGCACGAATGGCAAAAAGTCATTTTCTCGGATGAATTCAGGTTCTGTTTACAGCATCATGATGGTCGCATCTGTGTTTGGCGGAATCACGGTGAACGCACATTGGAAGCGTGTATTCGTCATCGCGATACTGGCGTATCACCCGGCGTCATGGTATGGGGTGCCATTGGTTACACGTCGCGGTCACCTCTTGTTCGTATTGACGGCATTTTGAACAGTGGACGTTACATTTCAGATGTGTTACGACCAGTGGCTCTACCCTTCATTCGATCCGTGCGAAACCCTACATTTCAGCTAGATAATGCACGACCGCATGTTGCAGGTCCTGTACGGGCCTTTCTGGGTACAGAAAACGTTCGACTGCTCCTCTGGCCAGCACATTCTCCAGATCTCTCACCAATTGAAGACGTCTGGTCAATGGTGTCCGAGCAACTGGCTCGTCACAATACGCCAGTCACTACTCTTGATGAACTGTGGTATCGTGTTGAAGCTGCATGGGCAGCTGTACCTGTACACGCCATCCAAGTTCTGTTTCACTCAATGCCCAGGCGTATCAAGGCCGTCATTGCGGCCAGAGGTGATTGCTCAGGGTACTGATATCTCAGGAAATGTAATCACATGTCAGTTCTAGTGTATTTGCCCAATGAATACCCGTTTATCATCTGCATTTCTTCTTGGTGTAGCAATTTTAATTACCAGTAGAGTATATTACATATTAGTGGATTTAATAGTGTTGTAGCTTTTAAATTAGATTTTGACTGTTTGATCCCGAGGCTGATGATACGTTATTGAATGCAAAGTGAAACTGTTGCTTTTTCGTCTTTTTTACATATTTCTCTGATTTTTCTATTTCATACCATTAACCCAAAACTACACTCTCTGACAAAAAAGTGAATCACTATACAAAAAATGGCAATGACCGTATGGCGTCAGTGGGCGCGAGTTCCCAGTCGGGAACTCGGACGCCAAGTGCAGGTCATATAAAGTGCGACGCCACATTGGGCGACCTGCGCGTCGACAGTGGGGATGAAATGATGAGGAGGACAGCACAACATCCAGTTCCTGAGGGAAGAAAATCTCCTTCCCCAGCCAGGAATCGAGCCCCGGCCCCCGTGCGTGGCGATCCAACGTGCTGCCCATTCGGCTAACAGGGCGGACAATCACTCAGCAGACATGGTCCTATGTCAGCGCAGCTTCGTACACATACATACCGTCAGCTGGTATGTTACTGTTATTATTCTCGTGTCAAAAAGATACATAAAACACAGTTTATACACTTGTTGACAGATCAACACAATTTTTATAATCTTCGTCCTAAATTTGGTGACTTCCAGTGCATTTCCCGTTGCCTGGCGAAAGTCATCTCCTGTGCAAGTGGCTGGACACGGTCGACACTGAAGCATGTGTTGAACAATCTGTTCTTCACCGCAGTCACGTTGGGTTTTGTTTCCTTCAGTGTATCCCATTTTGCCTGGTTACCCCTTGATCTGTCCACTCCTGACCTCAACCTATTCAAGGACTTCCAGACTGGTTAAGTCTCATCATCATCGAGAGGGGGGGGGGGGGGAGGGTAAAGATTCTGAAAATCTTTTCCACCAGGAGGGTGGGACGTCTCAGCCCTCCATAGTTGCAGCCTGGTTTCTTCACCACGTATTGGTAGTTTCTCCGATGTTCCGAGGAAACTTTTCCTTGACGTTAGTCGTCGTGGATACGGTTGTTACCCAAGCATGGGTTGCGTTTTCTCCTGCTCCAGTTTCGTTCTTTCCCTGTTTGCTGCTACTTCTCTTCGATCAAGAGATGGTGCAATTCCTGGAACGTGGTAGAGCCATTCGACTGGAGTAGACTTCCAGCGGCCTGTTATAATACTGCGTCTGTCGTTTAAGGCGATATCCACCTGTTTGTCATGTATTGACGTACACCAGACAGGATAGGCATACTCTGCAGCGGAGTAGCGTAATGCCATTGCAGAAGTTCGGATGGTTTCAGCTTGGCTGCTCCGCTGTAACCTGGCCAGTTTTCTCAGTAGGTTGGAGACTTTTGATTTGAAATTCATACAGCGTTTTTTGAGTGTATGAGATCTGTCGAGTGTTATTCCTAGGTATTTTGAAGTGTCACAGTGTTCCAATTTAACCCCTGATCATTCTGTATTTAGTTTGCTGGTGCTTTCCCTATTTCTAAATGGAAAGTACACACATGTGTCTTTGATGAGTTTGGTTTAAGCTGGTATATTCTGTAGTATTTTGACAGATCTTCAGGACCAGTCTTTATGGTGATTTCTACTGAATCGAAGTTTATGCTTTGGGTTGTCAGAGAGAGGTCATCAGCGCGTATGTTAATGAATAGAGTTGCAATTTGCCATGACAGGTAAAAGAGCCACGAGGGTGCATTATTGTTGTTCGTGTTTAGTGTGGTTATAAGGCATCGTAGGGTAATAGCGTCAGATGTTGAGTGATCTCTGTGAAGGAGACGGAGATGTAGGGTACTCATACGGGACAGCGTTATCAGCATAGGACACAGTTTGAATGTCGCCTCCTTACAGGTCTCCAATTTTCGGGGCAGTCAGGTATTGATAGTGGCCCAATGTAGGACTACTAATAATATGAGAGCAAGCATAATCGTCGTCAAGGTTCGGATCAATCACGTCCGATCAACCGGCCTAGGACATCATAACCCCATCCCACCTGCACCTGCCGTCTTGTGGCGCTATTTTTCATCAGGACAATGCTCGTCCATACATAGCTTATGTTTCTACGAACTACAAGCCTGATGTTCAGGTACTCCCGTGGCCAAAGAGAGATCCTCAAATATTCAGATAAAACATTTGTGGGCCAGCTTGTCTCACCAGAGAGTAAAAAGGCTATATGACATCCTTCCCAACCCCATCAGAGTACATATACAGCCAGGATGGATGTATCGCCATACTGGTAAGAGAGTTCAAGTAAATTTGATAGATTTTGTAATCACATACACTCTCAACGTGAAGTTTCATTTCGTTCCTCCTTCGCTTCTGGGTGCTTCACCTTTTTTTATCAGGCAGTGTATTGGTAGATGGTAAGTCACATCGTATGAACGAAGTTTGGGAAATGTTGCACACCTAAGCTTTTTCGAAATTACAATATTTTTCGAAGGTTACATTGGAGCATTCTTCACAGTAAACAATGCCATTATGCTATGATAATTGAATAGAACTATAAGACTCGATGTCATTAGAACATATCTTTGGTGAATCTTTCCACCCTTTGAATTTTGGTCATGTCAATTTTTGGAGCATAATGGCGACTACGAAACTGTGTCGTTTTTTCGCAAAAACCAGCGTAAATGGTTATAAAGATGAACTTGTCCATCATCTCTCGGAGACTCTGTCAACTAGTACTTGCAAAGGTCCGCCGGGCTAGCGATGCGGTCCAACACACTGCTTTCCGGGCGTGAAGGCATACTGGTCCCCGGCACGAATCCAGCTGGCAGATTAGTGTCAGCCGGCGGAAGTGGCCGTGCGGTTAAAGGCGCTGCAGTCTGGAACCGCAAGACCGCTACGGTCGCAGGTTCGAATCCTGCCTCGGGCATGGATGTTTGTGGTGTCCTTAGGTTAGTTAGGTCTAACTAGTTCTAAGTTCTAGGGGACTAATGACCTCAGCAGTTGAGTCCCATAGTGCTCAGAGCCATTTGAACCATTTTTAGATTAGTGTCGAGGTCTGGTGAACTGGCCAGTCTGTGGGTGATTTTTAAGGCGGTTTTCCGTCTGTCCTGGCGAATGCAGGCTGGTTCTCCTTATTCCATCCCAGTTACACTATGTCGGCAATTGCTGCGCAAACACTGTCTCCATGTGTGCGTACACCATAATTACTCTACCACGCAAACACTGGGGTTACACCCGTCTGGAATGAGACGTTCCCCAGGTGTCCACTGAAGACTGAACCGCACAGTAACCCTGGGTTCGGTGTGGGGCGGCGGTGGGGTGGTGGACTGCTGTATCCTGTTGTGGGGTTGTGAACCACTGAGGGCTGTGGCGGGGACGAAGCCTCTCCATCGTTACTAGGTGCCCAGTTCATTACAATACAATACAATACAATCCTTGCTAAACCTGATGCTCACTGCAAACTCGTGTATTCAGCTGACTTTAACCTGATATCTTCTTATCTTTAGAATCTTAGTAGAAGTCTTTACCCACTTTTATTTCAGTATTATTAAACCAATACTTTATTTTTAGTTTTTATGCCTATTTGTGTGCTAGCCATGTTTACTCAAAGGCATCAGGTGACTACCTGAATTTTTAACGTGATTATATAGTGCAGTTCATTGCTCGACAGTGAACATTCTCGGGAAAAAATTGCTGTTTTCTAGACCGTCTTTCATGGCCACTTTTAGTATTCCCATGTACCTATTGTAAGTAGGCTGTATAGCTTTTTTTTTTTGGTAACGCCACGTAGTGCTCTGTATGAAAATCGCTGACTGCGCTGTGTGCAATCTGTGGCTGATTGGACTCATTGTTGGAATATTCGCTTGTATAATGTTGGGCAGTTGGATGTGAACAGCGCACAGCGTTGCGCAGTTGGAGGTGAGCCGCCAGCGGTGGTGGATGTGGGGAGAGAGATGGCGGAGTTTTGAGAGCGGACGATCTGGACGTGTGTCCGTCAGAAAGAGTAAATTTGTAAGACTGGATATCATGAACTGATATATATATGATGATTTTGGAACATTATTAAGGTAAATACATTGTTTGTTCTCTATCAAAATCTTTCATTTGCTAACTACGCCTATCAGTAGTTAGTGCTTTCAGTAGTTAGAATCTTTTATTTAGCTGGCAGTATTGGAGCTCGCTGTATTGCAGTAGTTCGAGTAACGAAGATCTTTGTGAGGTAAGTGATTCATGAAAGGTATAGGTTATTGTTAGTCAGCTGGATATGAACAGCGCGTAGCGTTGCGCAGTTGGAGGTGAGCCGCCAGCAGAGGTGGATGTGGGGGGAGAGATGGCAGAATTTTAAGACGGGATGATCTGGACGTGTGTCCGCCAGAAAGAGTAAATTTGTAATACTGGATATATATATATATATATATATATATATAGGACTTTTGAACATTATTAAGGTAAAAAATACATTCTTTGTTCTCTATCAAAATCTTTCATTTGCTGACTATGCCTATCAGTAGTTAGTGCCATCAGTAGTTAGAATCTTTTATTTAGCTGGCAGTAGTGGCGCTCGCTGTATTGCAGTAGTTCGAGTAACGAAGATTTTTGTGAGGTAAGTGATTCATGAAAGGTATAGGTTATTGTTAGTCAGGGCCATTCTTTTGTAGGGATTATTGAAAGTCAGATTGCGTTGCGCTAAAAATATTGTGTGTCAGTTTAGTGATAATCAGAATACGTAAAGAGAAAACTGTCAGCTGTTTCTGTATCAAATAACGTAAGAGTTTACCAGCACTGTCATTTATACTTTTTCAAAGGGAACGTTTCACTATAAGCCTTTCATCTAATGTACTTCATGAAACAGAATATTTTTGACTCTCTCCCCTTACTGTTCTTTCAAAACATCTGAATTGCTGTGTTATTTCCTTCGTGCTATTTTCATCTCATTTTTGTCCTGACTTCTCCATCTTTGCCTGTTGAAAGAAATAACCGTAAATATCTAAGTTTTTTATGCTGTCTATTCTGTCCGGTACAACCCGAACTTACTGCTGTGGTTCTTTAAAAATCCCATTATTATTACTTGGGCTAGACACTGTGACAGCCTACAATATAGAGAATAATATAAGTTGTATCCAACAGTACTATATAAAACAACGACCCATCAGTCTGTTGTGCTCGCTCAGCAAGAGTGTTGAGAAGGTAATACTATAACGCATCGCTTGGCACTGCATCGCCAATGACACCCTTTAGGGATCACCGTTCAACAACATAACAAGTCGGACGGACGGATTATTGGGATAGGACAGACGTCCTCGTGTGTTCGAGGCCCGGAACCCATTTGCTCCTTCCCTCCTGTCGGATCTTTGGGGTTATGGATGGGGGAATTTAACACGTTTGAGGACATTATTTTGATTGTTTAAGGTGTGGATTGGTCTGGGGATGGGATGGGATGCCGGCGTGTTCTTAGCTTTCTGCGCCCCATTGTGCCGACGACTTTGTGGCTCGGCGAACTCGCATGACCTCTCGAAGAGGGCAGTGTAGTCGATCCCGGCGTCTTGTGGCAACTCCTTCGCGTAGTCGAACATATAACACACGGTTACAACACGAACAAAAGGCACAGCGACCTTGTTCCCGGACATCGAAGAAGCTTGTGACCGTATCTGGCCCAACGGCCTTATACGCAAATTAAGAGATGCTGATTTCCCCAAAAAAATATGGTTCAAATGGCTCTGAGTACTATGAGACTTAACATCTGAGGTCATCAGTCCCCTAGAACTTAGAACTACTTAAACCTAACCAACCTAAGGACATCACACACATCCATGCCCGACGCAGGATTCAAATCTGTGACCGTATCAGTCGCGCGGTGCCAGACCGTAGCGCCTAGAACCTCTCGGCCACATCGGCCGGCGCTGATTTCCCCGACGGACTCGACGTTTCACACACTCATATCTCACCAACAGATGTTCAACACTGACGTGCAGGGCAAAAAATTGACACTACACGGTATCCAAGCTGGAGTACCGCAGGGAAGCACTCTGGGGCCAATCTTGTTGAACCTCTACATCAATGGTTTGCCAGCGACACAAAACACGACGTTAGCCATCCACGCGGATGATACAGCCATACTTGCGCAGGACTGGAAACTGTCTAACAAAAATTCACGATTACAGACACCAATCAGGACTGCCGAGCCTTGGTTGGGACGATGGCGTATTACAGCAAACGTTGACAAGTGCAAAGCAGTTCTGTTCACACGCAGACCGAAGCTACTGCGCAAACATCAACTCTGTAGACAGGTAACACTACATGCACGCCCAATACGCTTCCGAGAGAAAGTCAGATACAGTACCTCGGTGTCTGGCTGGACCGGAAACTTAAATGGGGGGAGGGCACATAGAATAATTGGCAGTAGGGCGCACGTGAGGCTCAAACAACTCTGCCCAATGCTCAACAGGGAATGCACACTAAATAGGACGGTGTCGAGGTCCATACGCAAGACACGGATTAGACCTCTGATGACCTACGCAGCCCCCGTCTGGTGATCTGGTGATACACAACTCACACACGCCTGCACCGCCTGCAGATCATACAGGGTAAAGTGCTACCCATCATTAGCAACGATCCACGCTACACACGGACCGTGGATCTTCACAATAAATACCGCCTTGAAATCCTCAAGGAAGTATTCAAACAGCACGCCACACGACTATACAGGAACACGAGACACTCGAACAATCCTTTCATCCTTATTCTGGGAAACTATGATCACCACCGTAGGTGGAAGCAAAAGCTTCCAAAGACACTACTAGCTTGGTGCAAAATGGCTCTGAGCACTGTGGGACGTAACTTCTGAGGTCATGAGTCCCCTAGAACTTAGAACTACTTAAACGTAACTAACCTAAGGACATCACACACATCCATGGCCGAGGCAGGATTCGAACCTGCGACCGTAGCGGTCTCGCGGTTCCGGACTGAAGCGCCTAGAACCGCTCAGCCACAGCAGCCGGCAAACCGCCAACACTACCCTTCACTGTGAATCCGATATATGACCATCGGACACTAAACGATGATTAACCCAACTTTAAAGGCATGCTGATGCTGACCGAGAAGCCAACACCGGTACCCAGCTGCAACCGCCGAGTAACACAGCTCCACAACGTCAAAGGTATCTGCCTACTTGATACCCACTACTAACAAAGCCTACACTAGCCTGACCCGTCGCAGGCAGCAAGAAAACCGCTACTACTCTCACAGCCCGACTCAACTATCTCTCTTGGCTCTTGCCTTGGCACTTTTTTTCCTCTGCTCTTCAATCTGCTACCCTTCGTTCAGCTTTCGACCAAATCTATTTCCAGATGAGTGCGTATTTATGGATAATCGTAACCAGACGTAAGCAAAACCGCATTACTCACTTCCTGCGAGACCTCATTACTGTAAACTAACCAATATGCAGAGATGACAGTAGAACTTTTGTGTGCCAGTGTGGGCGTGGAGGGACTCCACCCTACATAATTTTAAATAAAGTGCGCGCAGCAAAGAAGTCACTATGAACAGGTAACTTGTTGCTACTTCGAAATGCACTGTTGTTTCGATTCAGAATCGCCTGAATGGTTTTGTCCTCCATAATGCACACTGCAATGGTGCGGCAGATGGTGTCCACCAGCGCTACATTTTGGAAACATCTCCCGTGTGATACAATCCACTGTCCACATAATGCAGATCAAAATTTTAAAAAATGGACATAAGATGTTTTCTTACTGGTGTACATATTGTACTATGCTGCAGCAATGGCAGGAACTCCATTACAAATTAAAAGAAGTGCTCTGTAGAACAAGTTTTCTGCTCTGCTTTTCATATAGCAGTTAAGAAGCGTTATGCAAGTGAAATTTGTTTTTCCGTCGAATTTTTAATACGGCACTTCATTTGGAATGAGTCCATATCATTGTATACAATCCTTGTGAGCCAATGAAGATACTGTGATTGAAATATTAGACTTTCTTCATGCTTGGCCGTGAATGGGACATTTTGTTGCGAATAAACGACAAAGAGTTTCGAGCAAACAAGGCGCTGAAGTTACTCACTACCCTAAGTGGTGATTATTTGCATTTATGACAAGCTGTCCACAATGGCAATAGGGTGTCCGTAGTTTGATGAACCGTCAAAAACGAGTGTGAGTTCTTAACTTTTCATAATTTTACAGTACCTTTCCCCCCTTTCACTATCGCACGTTTTCTGGTCCATGCAGACGTATTCATTTCCGATAATCGATTTGAAAGCCTGATATCTGCTACTGATATCTAACGTACCAGTTACTTTTCTCTTACCGTTAAAGAAATTCTTAACAGGCGAACTGCTCGTTTAGGAATGTCGTGTGTAAATATTATTGTTTATTTCTATTATTTTAATAACATATTTACTGATCTTGAAGGCAGCTTCTTTAGCACGGCGAGGTCAGGTCAAGCTTGCGGTGACACGAAGTTCTGTCTGTGTACTTACATTACGAAACAATGGACACAGCCTTATTTCGTTTCCACGGAAACCACGATCCTGTAAGTAGTTTCTGGATATGTTGAACACAGGGGTCGCACGCTGCCGTACGAAGTACCCCACTACACCTTGCAAGCTTACAGAGCCAGGTAAGCGTCATTGCTGTTGAGGTATGATCTGATGGCTCCAAATCGCTTCTATACATCTGAACCTTAAAAACACAGAAATGCGTGTTCCAGCGTATGTAGGAAACTCCGGATTTGCTACGGTTTTGTTGAATATTCGTGCGTGAAACGGCACTAATTCCTAGTAAATTTGTTTTCGGAAAGGTTTCGTCTTGAACAAAGCACAGTTTTTTTTCTTTTCGCTTATTACCCACACATTTTTCACTGAAGTTTCAGGAGCATCAGCGAGCGTTTATTTTATTTCTATTAAACAACAGGAAAATTCTCTTTACTACTTGCACTGGCCCAGTGTCGAACCATTCAAAATTTATCTAGAACTAGGAAGTTAAATAAACATTTCTGAAATATTTAATGTCCACATAGAGAACATTCACAGCCATAAGATTTCAAAGTAATTAATATTTCCAGATTAAGTTATGTACGGTTGCAAGTTTTTAACAAGTCTTTCTTACAATACACTGTGGTTTTCCTGTTTTTTTTTATTATTATTATTATACGTTGCATTATAGTTGTTTTTCTTTCACAGTGTGTCATTTGCAACCATACATAATGAGGAGAAATTATTCACCTCGAAGTTCGACGACTGGAAATGTTGTGATTAGTCGTACCATTAGTTAAGTTTTTCGGTGAATTTGATGTGGTTTTCTAGTTTCAGTAAATTTTAAAATAGTTCGACATCGAGTTTCTGCTTCTTTGTATGTAGGCATCTAACTTCTTGTTTCAGCTAGCAAATTTCGGCTTTGTACTTCGCACATTGACCTATATGTGACGTATTTTTTACACTAGCATACTAGTTTTTAGGTATTACATTTTGTGAAAAACAGATTCTGTTGAGTTTTATGTCTGAGCTTCAACCTCAAGAAGATTATTTCAACGCCCTACCAGACATTTCTAAGTAATGTCTACAATAAATACCGAAACAACACAGAAGAGATTACATTAGACTATTCTAAACATAAAATTCAACATAATCAGTCTCTCACATAACGAAATATCTAAAAATATACATGTAATTGTAGACAGAGTGTCACTTGAAGGAATTGTGCGCAGTACGGTGACGAAATTGGCTGGCTGAAACAAAAAATTGGATACCTACGTGCAAAGAAGCAGAGGCCCAGTGTCGAACTATTCAAAATTTTTCTAGAACTAGGAAGTTAAATAAACATTTCTGAAATATTTAATGTCCACATAGAGAACATTCACAGCTATAAGATTTCAAAGTAAATCATTTTTCCAGATTAAGTTATATACGGTTGCAAGTAACAAACTGCGAAAGGAAAACGAGGAAAACGTAATAAAAAGTATAAAAGACCAGGAAAGCCAGAGCATATGGTAAAAAGTATATGTATAGAACTTAGTATGTTTTTCAAATTTCTAAAACTTTCTTAAAAACTCAAATTCATACTTTTACAAGCAGCAAAGAGCATTTTCCTCTTGTTTAGTAGAAAGAAAATAAAATTCTTCATTTGTGTGGCCATAGTGTCCATAGTTGCTTTATAATTCACAAGGGTATTTTTGATCCGTCGTTGCAATTACAAAAATGCGTTTCGTTTTATTGAGGTAAAGCATCATCAGGGGTCTGTAATTAAGTTATTTACATTTTCGTTTGCCTTTTAGAATGAAAAACAGTTCGTTAAAAATAGGTCAATTTATATTTTCGGTGACTTTTCGGCTGATTTCTCGCTTACATCGGGAAGTGCCGTCTGCTAGCATATCGTTCAAAAATGGCTCAAATGGCTCTGAGCACTATGGGACTTAACATCTGAGGTCATCAGTCCCCTAGAACTTAGAACTACTTAAACCCAACTAACCTAAGGACATCACACACATCCATGCCCGAGGCAGGATTCGAACCTGCGACCGTAGCGGTCGCGCGGCTCCAGACTGAAGCGCTTAGAACCGCTCGGCCACACCGGCTGGCCAGCACATCTTTGTTTTTCTGTGTGATAATTTTGGTCTAATTTTTAGATGTTCTGCAACACTGTACATTTCTCACAACATAGTGACAGAGAAAGGAGTGAAGGAATGTGAAGTACTGTTATAAAGTTAATTCAGTTTTACAAAAATTAAAATGAGTAAGAATGACAATTTTTTCAAATGGAAGATTTTCCCTACTTCCTTACGGGTGTAGTGATTTTTGTCACCATGGAATTAACAATACAAGGGACAACATTTTTAAATTGTACTTTTCGTAATGATGTTCTTAAGACGCGATGAAGTTCTACATCAAAGTATGTTATAGGTGCTGCTGTAGATCTTTTATGGACGAAATGGAAAATATCAATGTGTCGTTAGGTTCACACACAGTTTATGACAGCCCGTGGTACTTTTGGAATAAACAGCTCTTACGGATCCATAATGCATTTATAAGAAACGTATTACATCAGTTTTTAAGTTTTTTAATTTTACAAATTATGTCTACGAAGTAATGTAGTTTTACTCCTCGTTTGTAACTATATTGGCTGATTCGTAGTAGGGTGTAAAACACAATATATTAAGCTAAGGCTAAATTTAGAAAATGTGAGATCAAGTGACGCATTCCATTGTGCGTTTTTGATTTCAGACATTCTGTCAGATATCTAGTAAATCTATTATAACTGTATTACGCACTCATGTTGGAAGTTGCTTGTTAAACTGCACATTCATTTTTACCCACAGTTCCTCTTAATCTCCCAAAATAGTCGTTGCTTTATTCAGTAAAGTTATCTAGTGCTCAGCTTCCATTTAGCCGATTAAACCCTTTGCGGCACTATGGAAGCGAATTTTCATCTTTGGCTGGCTGCTTGGATCTCAGCCAATCATTGATACTGGTGGCTATGCTGTGAGGCGATGTGTATTTGAATAGGGCACTGTGGTCCAGAATTCCAGGCGATTCAGTTGTTTTGCAATAGTTTTTCGTAAGCGATACTTAGATAATATCGATCATGTGACCTAAATATTTGCACAGATTACTTCGGAATTCACTCCTCGAGCAGAATTTTTAGCGAACTGCAACGTGATTTGGTATTCAGGCTTAGAGATTAGAGCTAATTACGGAAGTGAGTAGTTATTTATTCCATCTGACACTTCTTCCATCCACTCTTATCACCCTCTCCTGCAATTGAGTGCATTGAGACTGGTTTATGTGTCAGTGGAAGACATGTATAGAGAATGCATATTTTCATGGCTTCCAATAAAACTGATTCCTGTTACTATATGATAGCGGAACAAACACTGGTAGCAGTTACTTCTGTAAAATATCTTGGAGTATGCGTGCGGAACGATTTGAAGTGGAATGATCATATAAAATTAATTGTTGGTAAGGCGGGTGGCAGGTTGAGATTCATTGGGAGAGTCCTTAGAAAATGTAGTCCATCAGCAAAGGAGGTGGCTTACAAAACGCTCGTTCGACCTATACTTGAGTATTGCTCATCAGTGTGGGATCCGTACCAGGTCGGGTTGACGGAGGACATAGAGAAGATCCAAAGAAGAGCAGCGGGTTTCGTCACAGGGTTATTTGGTAACCGCGATAGCGTTACGGAGATGTTTAGCAAACTCAAGTGGCAGACTCTGCAAGAGAGGCGCTCTGCATCGCGGTGTAGCCTGCTGTCCAGATTTCGAGAGGGTGCGTTTCTGGATGAGGTATCGAATATATTGCTTCCCCCTACTTATACCTCCCGAGGAGATCACGAATGTAAAATTAGAGAGATTAGAGCGCGCACGGAGGCTTTCAGACAGTCGTTCTTCTCGCGAACCATACGCGACTGGAACAGAAAAGGGAGGTAATGACAGTGGCACGTAAAGTGCCCTCCGCCACACACAGTTGGGTGGCTTGCGGAGTATAAATGTAGACGTAGATGTAGAATATGCTAATTGTATTCAGTATCCCCGCTAAACAGTTTCGTTCTTCTTAAGCCATTCACTTATTATTGAACATAAAATAAACGCATGCTTGGTGTGACGCCAATCTGACAATACCTCTTGTTACCATCTCTTTTTCCACCTTCAGTGATAAATCCGTGTACGAATGGTGAAGTACTTAAAACAATATGCAGCTTTTCGACATGAATAGTAGTAAATATCTTGGCATGTGCATGCGTGAGTTACAAGTCCACAAACGAATGTTTGGCATCTATATCCGGATTGCTGATTGCAGGGGCAGACTATACAGCGTGCGTCTTGTTGTAGCAATGAGAGATATTGTGCACCTCATAATGGTGATGCTTTCTATGATTTTCATCAGTATGTGCAGATTTTCCCTTTGACCTTCGTTACAATTCTGTTGGTTTGGAGTATCTCACTGATAAATCTTTTGAGCCTAAGTTCCGTAATTGCAGTCACAAGCAAACATACCCAATGCGCTACATTTAGCTATCGGGTGGTTGTAATTAAAGTTCAGCTACTCACAGAGGTCCAATGCACACAATAATTCCTGTATGGCAGCTAAAATTGGTAAATATTCTAACGCGTTAATGCGGAACCAATATGCGCTGGAAAAAGTTAGCTCCAGTTTTGGTCAGCAGGTGGAAATGTAACGCTGTAAATGCAACAAAGACGTGTAGAAATGCTAACATACGTAATGGGTTATGAACGGGACGTGGGCAGGAAAGGTCGAAATAGTGGGAAATGCATAATGTTAATACTTTCCAAAATTCGCGCCCCTGTCAGCAACTGTATAAATATTAATTTTAAATTAACAACAGCCTCAGTTGCAATATTTACCTAGATTTACCTAGGTTTGAGTTGAGATAAGCCAACCTTCTTCAGAATAAAAGGAACTACGATTTGTCCATAATGGACAACGTCAAAAACTAAAAACTATAATATAGTAATACATCGTCATATTGCAAATAACTTATCGGGGAAACGGCCTCGGCCCCAATTCGCGACCGCAGTACGGTAGCAACGGATGTTGTACTGGAACTGGCTACAGCCTCGAGAGCGCATGCGCGATAGTGAGTTATGCGTACTTGTTAACACTGGTACCAACATGTACTCCTAAACTTAACATTTTTTGAATAACCAGGTGCGGCTAACGAAATTGACGTATACGTTATAATGTAAGGAACAAAGATATACCGACTGTGTTAGCATTTGTAATAATTTGTTGGACGTCAAAAGTGAAGGGAGCAATGCGTTTACTATTTTAAGTCAACCTAGCATATTCGGGCTAACCATCGAACTTGACCGCATGAGGATAACTGCGGGTTTGAAATAGCAGATAAATGGCTCAAATGGCTCTGAGCACTATGGGACTTAACATCTGAGGTCATCAGTCCCCAAGAACCTAGAACTACTTAAACCTAACTAACCTAAGGACATCACACACATCCATGCCCGAGGCAGGATTCGAACCTGCGACCGTAGCGGTGGCGTGGTTCCAGACTGAAGCGCCTAGAACCGCATGGCCACTGCGGCCGGCGAAATACCAGATGATCCCAGTTATTCAGCAAACGGGAGTGCTAAAAACATGTTGGCAAGGGTATAATGGTTACTCCCTAAAATTATGGCGGGTGGAATAATGGTTGAAAACCTTCAAAAAAGGTTTTGTTTCGCAGCTGCAGCTGGTCGTTAATAAGGTTATTTTTCGACATATAGTTAGTGTTTAAAAATTTGCATTTCTTCCTAAATATCCAAGCTCGCACCCTTCACTTCGCAATGCAAGAGCTGAGTATTATCCGGAGGGTTGGGTGCGTGAGCCGTTTGCACTAAGTGTTCAGTTAATGTCGAACCACGTGTGCCATTTCCAACTTTAGTAGGGATATGTTCCTTGTATCTTGTTAGTAAGGCTCGTCCTTTTTGACCGACGTAAAATTTCGGGCAATTGCCACATGTAATCTTGCACAATCCGGATAATGACAATTTTTTCTACTAATAATAGCCTGCAGAAGAACCTCATTCACACTTTAAAAAAGCCTAAAGATAAATTGTGATTAACAAGTACGCATGACTCACTACCGCGCATGCGCTCTCGAGGCTATAGCCAGTTCCGGTACAACATCCGTTGCTGCCGTACTGCGGTCGCGAATTGGGGCCGAGGCTGTTTCCCAGATAAGTTATTGCAATATGACGATGTAATACTATATTAGAGTTTTTAGTTTTTGACGTGTGCATTGTGGACAAATCGTAGTTTCTCATATTTTGACGGCGGGGTCAGGGATTTTCTCTGCCTCGTGATGACTAGGTTAGTTAGGTTTAAGTAGTTCTAAGTTCTAGGGGACTGATGACCATAGATGTTAAGTCCCATAGTGCTCGAGGCCATTTAATTTTTTATTCTGAAGAAGGTTGGGTTATCCCAACTGAAACCTAGGTAAGTCTAGGTAAACATTGCAACCGAGCCTGTTGTTAATTTAAAATTGAAATGCATAATGTTGATTTTATTATTATCTGCCGCTTTCATAGTTTGTTCAATATGAGCACCGGGGACGTCGGACAGATGTTGTGCAGCGCCAGATCTGTACCTGGTGGTCGAAATTGGAACTTATGTTTTTCCGGCGTAAATTGGTTCCGCATTAACACATTATCTTATCTACCAAGTTTCGCTGTCATACGATAGTTACAGCCCACACTGGACCTCCACAAACAGCTTCACTTTTATTGTAACAGCCCAGTATTAGATGAAAGTAACCTCATTTCATCATTTTTGCCAGCACGTTATGAAAACTTGCCTGCTGTTTGATGTTTAGGTACATAACTATGCAAATTCCATGTATCGTTGCACAAATTTATGTTGTTGTTGTTGTGGTCTTCAGTCCTGAGACTGGTTTGATGCAGCTCTCCATGCTCCTCTATCCTGTGCAAGCTTATTCATCTCCCAGTACTTACTGCAACCTACATCCTTCTGAATCTGTTTAGTGTATTCATCTCTTGGTCTCCCTCTGCGATTTTTACCCTCCACGGTGCCCTCCAATGCTAAATTGGTGATCCCTCGATGTCTCAGAACATGTCCTACCAACCGATCCCTTCTTCTAGTCAAGTTGTGCCACAAACTCCTCTTCTCCCCAATTCTATTCAATACCTCCTCATTAGTTACGTGATCTACCCATCTAATCTTCAGCATTTTTCTGTACCACCACATTTCGAGAGCTTCTATTCTCTTCTTGTTCAAACTAGTTATCGTCCATGTTTTAATTCCATACATGGCTACACTACATAAAATAGTTTCAGAAACGACTTCCCGACACTTAAATCTATACTCGATGTTAACAAATTTCCCTTCTTCAGAAACGCTTTCCTTGCCATTGCCAGTCTACATTTTATGTCCCCACTACTTCGACCATCATCAGTTATTTTGCTCCCCAAATAGCAAAACTCCTTTATTACTTTAAGTGTCTCATTTCGTAATCTAACTCCCTCAGCATCGCCAGACGTAAATCGAGTACATTCCATTATCCTAGTTTTGGTTTCGTTGATGTTCATCTTATATCCTCCTTTCAAGACACTGTCTATTCTGTTCAACTGCTCTTCCAAGTCCTTTGCTGTCTCTGACAGAATTACAATGTCGTCGGCGAACCTCAAAGTTTTTATTTCTTCTCCATGGATTTTAATACCTACTCCGAATTTTTCTTTTATTTCCTTCATTGCTTGCTCAATATAGAGATTGAATAACATCGGGGAGAGGCTACAACCCTGTCTCACTCCCTTCCCAACCACAGCTTCCCTTTCATGCCCCTCGACTCTTTATGACTGCCATCTGGTTTCTGTACAAATTGTAAATAGCCTTTCGCTCCCTGTATTTTACCCCTGCCACCTTCAGAATTTGAAAGAGAGTATTCCAGTCAACATTGTCAAAAGCTTTCTCTAAGTCTACAAATGCTAGAAACGTGGGTTTGCCTTTCCTTAATGTAGCTTCTAAGATAATTCTTAGGGTCAGTATTGCCTCACGTGTTCCAATATTTCTACGGAATCCAAATTGATCTTCCCTGAGGTCGGCTTCTACCTGCTTTTCCAATCGTCTATGAAGAACTCGCGTTGGTATTTTGCATCCGTGACATATTAAACTGATTGTTCGGTAATTTTCACATCTGTCAGCACCTGCTTTCTTTGGAATTGGAATTATTATATTCTTCTTGAAGTCTGACGGTATTGGGCCTGTCTGATACATCTTGCTCACCAGATGGTAGAGTTTTGTCAGGACTGGCTCTCCCAAGGCCGTCAGTAGTTCTAATGGAATGTTGTCCTCTCCCGGGGCCGTGTTTCGACTCAGGTCTTTCAGTGCTCTGTCAAACTCTTCACGCAGTATAGTATCTTCCATTTCATCTTCATCTACATCCTCTTCCATTTCCATTATATTGTCCTCAAGTACACTGTATGTTTACGTATTTCAGTGACAAATTTCTTAAAATATTTGTAGTCAGATTTCGTTTTCACTTGAATACAGCGTCGTGAAGATTCATGTAAATACATCATAGCTTGATGAATCAGAACTTTATCCAACTGCTCATGATACCTGGTCAGTTTAATACACGGCGCACACGTTAGAGAGTGACTGTATCAAAGCTGACGTCCCGATTCCGAGTCAGCCTACTTTCTTTATATTTGTTTTTTTTTAAATTCATAATCGTTGTCACAGGACTCAAAAATTGTAGGAGTTAATTGAAAAATCACACTCATCTTTTCTCGAGTTTTTCAGTTTCTGATAGCTTGCTGCTGTGGCCCTCATTTCCAAATAAAATACTCATTTGAGGAACTACGATCTGACGAACGAATTCAGCAATTACTGTAATACATAGGCGGACATTCCACACCAGCATTTTTACCTCAAGTGGTGTTTCCGCATCGCCATGCAACGTGTAACAGCTCCGGAAACATTGCCAGCAGAAACGGATTAATGGGAAACCCGACTCGAAAGGCAACTCCGCTCTGGCGGGACTCGGCTTTCGCGCCAGCTGCAGCGGCGCCCTCTGTGTTTGAACGACAATGTTATAATTAACTCCGACTCCCAAAAGCGAATAACGCGGCAGAGCGCTTTCCGATGTTTTCCCGGCGCAATTTCCAGGAACGCAAAACGTGTCGCCACCTACAGCGGGCGGCGCCACGGACAAAAGCCCTGCGGCGGCGCCCTGCTCGTTAATTACCGGAACACCGAACCCTGGCGAGAGAGAGAGAGAGGGGAGGGAGGGCAGCGCGCCCGCCAGAGAGTTTGCACCCCCCCTCCCCTTCCTATCAAGCCACCCTCTCCGCCCTCCACCCCGCGCCATCACATACACAAAGAGCACGCGCATGCGCAAGCACACTTGCACGCTTACACCGGGTGCGAGCGAGTTTGTTTGTGGAGAACTAACTGGCAATCTGGCGCCTAATGAACGCCTCTGGATAAACACTTCCGCCACCCTAAACTCAACAACTTCGCTGAAGGACGCCGGCAGTTTGTCGCGTCCCTGTGTGGTAGACGCGCTCAGACTTCTGTCCCTCTCCTTGCAAGGGAACCTCCCCATCGCACCCCCTTCAGGTTTATTTGTAAGTTGGAACAGGGCATAGGCCTAAGATAAACTGAACACAGATCAATCGAGAAAACAGGAAGAAGTTGTGTGGAACTATGAAAAAAATAAGCAAAATATACAAACTGAGTAGTCCATGTGCAAGATAGGCAACATTAGGGTAGAGTGGGTTCAGGAGCGCCGCGGTCCTGTGGTTAGCGTGAGCAGCTGCGGATCGGGAGGTCCTTGGTTCAAGTCTTCCTCGAGTGAAAAGTTTACTTTCTTTATTTTCGCAAAGTTATGAACTGTCCGTTCGTTCATTGACGTCTCTGTTCACTGTAATAAGTTTAGTGTCTGTGTTTTGCGACCGCACCGCAAAACCGTGCGATTAGTAGACGAAAGGACGTGCCTCTCCAATGGGAAGCAAAAACATTTGGTCGCAAGGTCATAGGTCAACCGATTCCTCCACAGGAAAACACATCTGATATATTCTATACGACACTGGTGACGGCATGTGCGTCTCATGACAGGAATACGTTGTCGACCCAACTATCTTGTACCCTTGGCGATTGGGTAAAAAGATTCTTCTACCTTGCCCGATTTAGGTTTGCTTGTGGATGTGATAATCACTCCCAAAAAAGTGATGAAAACATAAGAGTTTGTCACATAAACTGCAACAAATGAATGCAACAGTTTCGCAGCCGCAGTTTTCCCTGTGCTCTGTCAAAACATATGTTTTTAACGTTTTCAAATTTTCCCGTGTGTAGACCGTCAAATCATGCATATGTCGAAGCAAATCTGAACATGTCCTGTAATTTTGGAGAGCGAAGTTGATTATGTGTGAGTGCCTGAACTTTGATAATTGTCTGAAAAAAAATTAAACTTTTCACTTGAGGGAAGATTTGAACCACGGACTTCTCGTGCCGCAGCTAGTCACGCTAACCACAGGACATACGGCGCTCCTGAGTTTACAGTATCCTTGATGTTACACATGGACTACTCAGTTTGTATATTTTGCTTATTTTTTTTCATAGGTCCACACAACTTCTTCCTGTTTTCTCGATTGATCTGTGTTCAGTTTTTCAAGGCCTATCCACTGTGCCAACTTATAACTAAATCTGAGGGGGGTGTGATGGGGAGGTTCCCTTAGCACCACGTTCCCTTTATGCTAGAAACATCTGGAAAGCAAAGATATTACGTGCGCGGGGAAGAAAAAATTCCTCAGTCAAACTTCACAGCCTACTGGCAATACGTAACTGTCTCTAACGAAATTCCAACCCGTGTGCATTTCGGTAGAAGAACGGCAACTTGGCAGCATTAAAATCGGATGTACGGCGAGTGTCCCCACATACAGCAGTACATGAATGTTACGCATGTCGTGTTCCTGCCACATTTTTCGCCCACATTACATTTTTATTTCACTTTTACTTGCTATTAGTCGGATAAAAACATTCAGTTTAGATTAGATTAGATTAATTTTTCATTCCATAGACCCATAAAAGAGGGAATCCTCCTGGGTGTGGAAAATGTCAGACAGACACATTACAAAAATGTAATTAGAAAAAATTGAGTTTCATTAATTTTAATAATCCTCAGTCAATAAACAGTAAAATTATGTACATGAATTAAGTTTAAACTTCTAATATTTACAGGTTTAACACTTACATCTGCTTTCATTAAATCCATCATCCAGACATTTGCTGTTTCTTGGCTATTACAACCAAGTATTGTCAAAAATTGAAGTAAATTATTCATTTCAGTGATCCTCAGTTAAGAACAGTCAGATTACGTAGAAGGTTTAAAATTAAACTTCCACTATTTACAGACTTAAGACTTACGTCTGCTTTCCATACATCCAGCATTGACACAGTAGGCAGTTACTTGTCTGTTACAACCAAGTATTCTCAAAAATTAAAGTATAATAAATTTTCATTAAAATGGTCTACCGCACTTGTTGACGAACTCGTGGATGGAATAGAAGTTGACCATCAAAAAGTCTTTTAAATTATGTTTAAATAGTGCCTTGTCTGAAACTAAACTCTTAATGCTTGCTGGTAACTTGTTGAAAATATGCGTTGCTGAATATTGGACTCCTTTCTGGGCAAGAGTAAGTGATTTTAAATCATTATGTATATTGTTATTACTCCTAGTATTGATACTGTGTGCTAAGCAGTTTGTTGGAAAATGAGATGTATTATTTACAACAAACTTCATTAAAGGACCAATATACTGAGAAGCTGTGGTTAATATGCCTAATTCTTTGAATAGGTTTCGACATGATGTTCTTGGATTTACACTACTCATTACTTTTATTATACGCTTCTGTACTCTAAAAATTTTTTCTCTGTTTGTAGAGTTACCCCAAAATATGATACCATATGACATAAAGGAGTGAAAATAAGCAAAATATGGCAGTTTTTTTAATATTTATATCTCCTATGTCTGACATCATTCGCATTGCAAACACAGACTTGTTTAGGCGCTTTAGCAGTTCGTTAGAATGTTGCTCTCAACTGAATTTATTATCAAGTTGTAATCCCAAGAATTTTACACTCTCAACTTCTCCTATTTCCATGTCATCGTATTTTATAAACACACCAGAAGAAAATCTCTTGGAAGTTCTGAACTGCATATAGTGGGTCTTTTCAAAGTTTAATAACAGTGAATTGGCTATGAACCACTTATTAATGTCAGTAAAAATTTGATTAGCTGCCCTTTCTAAATTTATATTTGATTTACTATTTATTGCAATGTTTGTATCATCTGCAAATAAGACAAACTTGGCATCTGGTAATGTAAGTAGCAGCAAGGTAAGGGGAGAGTACTGTGCACTGGGTTAAGCGGCAGACGGTTTCAGAGCTTCGGAACGCGGCTGCTAGCGGTGACTATCACAACATTTACAAGCGACACGTCTTCCGGAATGCGAAAACCGAATTTCGGAAACTGTTTTTCACTATCGCGTTTACATATTACGCCTGAAACGGATTTGTTAGCCCAGTTAAATACAGCGCCTGGAAAACAACCATTACAGTTTGTGATTTAGTCAGCACAGTCGCTATTTCTTTCCAGTTAGACGAGCTGGAAACAGCTTCAGTATAATATTTCTACTTATCCTTCACTGTACGAAAAGCTGCTCCGTCCGTATCAGCCGAAAATATGTAAAAACAAGACGAAACCTGACAGCCCAAACACGTTTCAAAACCGGTTGCATTTACATGGTTGCAAAAATCGGTTGCGAAATTGGAAAACCGGCAACCAAAAGAGATTTCCAGAATCGATTTCGAAGTGTTTACCCTATCTAGAAGCGGTACTGGGAAGTCGGTTAACGAAATCCGGTTTTGGGAGTCCCATGTAAACGGGGTGCGTATCGTGCTGTAGCACCGTATATACAGACAGGGATCACATACTCAGCGTGGCGCGAAGCAATATTTATTACTTGGAAACTGGTATGCTCCTCCAGACATAAATTCAACATTAGTACACAACCGTGCACTGATAAAAGATTTATAATAATTTCATAAAGCCATTAACTAAAATAAAAACTCAAACGAGTAGAACATGTTAACTTAGTCGCTATTGGTGGAAGACGATGGACCACTCAGAAGCGTGTGCTGAACGAACAAGCGCCAAACTGTTTCTGTAACTCACTACGAATCTTCTACCGGGTAAGAGCGAGCCTACAAACGTCGGGAGGTCAAATGGGAAAACGATGGCGACAATTATTCGTCTCAGTTAACAGTGCCTCGAAAAAAGTTTGTGTGTAACAACTCACTAGCACTTTTATATCAGGTATGGACAATGTAACACGCGCTTTAGACGATATAGTCTATAGTGCAAAGAGTTACCGAAAATTGTTTTTCGTGTTGACCAGTGTCTCGTTCAACGGTCGTGTGAGGTTTTGGTCATCTTGTAAGACTGTCAATCGTTAGATTGTGTCTTGTAGCGGCGCTGTGAATGTACGAGCAGTTAGCTTCCGCAAAATCTGATTTAATGAATGAACATAATCAGGCTCTCACTTTCGTTCCTTGATTACCGTTAAACGTTAATGAATAGCATTCAAGTGGCGCCCTATGTTTTGAAAACTTCATTTCGTAACATTGTATTTTCTCCTACACTGCCACTTCAGTTTAGCACAGTTTATTTGCACGTAGGATCCTGCGCCTATATGGAGAAGAAGCCAATCGGGACGAGATCTAAGAGACAATTTTAGAGTTCGCGAGGTAAGCAGATCAAAGTCAGTGAGGCTAGAAAAATGAAAAAAGATGGGTAGGACATTTTATGAAACCAACCATGCAATGGACAGGTAGGTGAGCATCACAACAATAACCCACAGTCGCCATTCTTCCATTTGTTTAAACGTCATACCAAGTGCAGAGGGCACAGTGTGCGTTCGAATACTCGAGCTGGAGAGTTCGATTCCTGATTAGTTTCAAATTTTTTATTTTATTTTTTACTTTCTAATTCTAGACTGCATCGTATAGTATTTGGCTTCTTCATTGTTTTACTGCTATTACCGCGTCTATTGTATAAAATATGTGGGAATACTTATGAGCGACACAGAAATTACAGTTCAGTCGTTTTTATTATTCCACTTTTGAAAACTATTCGGCTCTAAGTGAAACGTCCCCTTAGAAAAATTTATGAATGACTGTGCTGATAAACCTCTTACATTATTTGATTTACAAACAGCTGAGCAGCACTGAACGTACTCAGACATTTCGCTCTCTACCTATTCTGATCAACACTAAACTGACACACAATATTTTTGGCGCAACGCAATGTGACTTTCAATAATCCCTACAAAAGAATGGCCCTGACTAACAATAACCCATAACTTTCATGAATCACTTACCTCACAAAAATCTTCGTTGCTCAAACTACTGTAATACAGCGAGCGTCACTACTGCCAGCTGAATAAAAGATTCAAACTACTGAAGGCACTAACTACTGATAGGCATAGCCTGCAAATGAAAGATTTTGATAGAGAACAAACAATGTATTTACCTTAATAATGTTCCAAAGTCATAATATATGTATCAGTTCATAATATCCAGTGCTACAAATTTACTCTTTATCTGGCGACACACGTCCAGATAGTCCGCTCTTAAAATTCTGCCATCTCTCTCCGCACATCCACCACTGCTGGCGGCTCACCTGCAACTGTGCAATGCTACGCGTTGTTCACATCCAACTGCCCAACACTGCAATGGTAGATATTCCAACAATGCAAACCAGCCACAGACTGCACACAGCACAGCCAGTGATTTTCATACAGGGCGTTACGTGGCGTTACCAATATAAAAACATAAACAGCCTACTTACATAAGCGTTCACCCCTCCCTTATCGCACACTAAACCCCTCCATACTTCTCACCGGCGGTTCCCCTTCAACTAAGAAAGGCATGTATCCATATGGAAAAGCCAAGATCCGGACTACGACCCCGAGAATTCCGTCACAAAACTGCTCTCGCTGTACTGAGTGGCCAGCACCGTTGAACTGTGCTGAATGAAAAGATATTTGCCGAACATGTCATTCATGCGATGCCAAATTGTCTGTCCCTGATGGCATTTTCAAAATGGTTCAAATGGCTCTGAGCACTACGGGACTTAATATCTGAGGTCATCAGTCCCCTAGAACTTAGAACTACTTAAACCTAACTAACCTAAGGACATCACACACATCCATGCCCGTGGCAGGATTCGAACCTGCGACCGTAGCGGTCGCGCAGATCCAGACTGAAGCTCCTAGAACCGCTCGGTCACAGCGGCTGGCTATGGCCTTTTCAAAAAAAAAAAAAAAAAAAAAAAAAAAAAAAAAAAAAAATGTTCAAATGTCTCTGAGCACTATGGGACTTAACTTCTGAGGTCATCAGTCCCCTAGAACTTAGAGCTACTTAAACCTAACTAAACTAAGGACATCACACACATCCATGCCCGAGGCAGGATTCGAACCTGCGACCGCTTATTTCCCTGCTTGCAAAGAAAATTGGATGAGGAATTCCGCCTTATGCAAGATACCTTCGCAGTTTCGTTTTACCCAGACATGTTTCAGCAATTTTTATGCTACCTTCAGTGTATTACTTTATTTCCTTTCTTACATGAAGTTGTTGAATGTTTATGTTGGTACCTGTGAGTCTGCTACACAGTTTACATGTCATGGTTTTGATGTTGTGCTCTTTGTCTTCGTTGTTTGTGGTGTGGTAACACACTGATCTCTACCACTAATTATTCTATTGATTGGTATAAGTTAATTTACTTCATCATGGAAGTTATTAGATTAAATGAATTTACATATTAGTTCCTATAATTATTTTCTTTGATAAGTTCCTTCCTAACTGAAATTTCTGAACTTGAGGGGTGAGTCATGTACTTCATTGGCATTCTGTGTCAAGATTATGAACCCAATTTTCCTAAACCAAACGTAGTTAGTTTGTGGCAGTATTTTTTTGCTGTTGCGGAGTCTTGCTGCGTTGCTGTTTGTGCTAATTCATTTTGCAGTTGAGATTCACAATACGTGAGTATTTCGCTTCCTCTGCTCAATGTAGATTCTGTCAGTTTCTTTATTTTACCAGGGTCATATGTCAGTGCAGAAATTTTCGTATGTTTCAGGTTAAATTCTTATACAAGTCGACATTACAATTTTTTCATAGAGTTATGTTTTTTTTCAAACAGTTCGCACTGACCAAGTCTAGTGAGCGTAAAATTATTGGTTTGCTTATTTCTTTGCTTACGAATGAGATCGGTTTACACACACACACACACACACACACACACACACACACACACGGGATTCTTTTCAGTTTCATGTAAGTGATGTGGCTTTGGGCTCTGTAGCACATTTACAGTAAGCTGTCAGTTCACATTCCCAGGTTTGTATTTAAGATATCGCACACTCAAGTAAAGGCTTCTCACTCACAGTGCTCTACCGACTGAGCTACCCAAGTACTACTCAGGTACCCTCTTTACAACATTCCTTCCGCCAGTACCTTCCAAACTTCACACAAGTTCTTCTGCGAAACATGCACACGGTTTTAATTTACCATGCATCGTACGGTGCCTTGCGAAGTATTTATGGAGACATAAATGTAGATATCGGCGCACATTCCGCTGTAGAGTGAAAAATCTCATTCTTGAAACATCCCCCAGGCCATGTCTCCGCAATATCCTTTCTTCCAGGAGTGTAGTTCTGCAGGTTTCGCAGAACTTCGGTGAAGAATTCCTATTGTACACCTAACTAATACATGTGCTGAGGGCCATTTACCAAAATGATAAGGTTTGGAGGACATCTCTACAGGATGTTGTAGAGGTAGCGCCAAATACAATTTTTAAAATACACTTCGGTATTATCTCTGTAAATTGTATTTCCCCAAAAAATAATTCCATAACTCGTTAGTGAATGGAAGCATCTGCTGTAGCTGTACTCATGGCTACTGTAAAATCAGCTGAAGTGAAGCGCTTGATTAATTCCATTTGTAAGATGGCAAGAACTATGCCCATTACATGAAGTCATTAGTGATCACCCAACTCACGTCGAGCGAACAGTAGGGCAGAACAAAAATTACTGACAAGGCACAATGCATCTTGTAGAGGGTATAGTACGGACGATTTGGAATAATTAATGTTGGGTGATGGTTTTAAAGTAATTCACACGACATGAAAACTTTGTGGAAATCCGTCGATTTACTGGAGGCTAGTTTATCCCAGGGAAGTATTCAGAGTTGACTGTTGCCGGCTGGGGAGCGGCGAAGGGAAGCGACAATAGGCAGCTTAGAGCGGCTCAAGCTCTGAGAAAGTGGTAACAGGGCGTGGCCTCCAGCTGCCTTAAGAAGAGTGACAGTGACTGGGTGATTGACCCAATGCTGGTGTACCAGGAAGCAGATGGAGAACTTGTATGCCTGTTGATAAATGTCTGTCGTCCCGTTTTCAGTGAAACATGCAAGAAAGCAGCGGAAAGCTACGGAGGAGCGGTCAACAGAGGCTAAAATATGCGTGTTCATGCCTATAGCAACCTCACGCTGAATTCACGGTCCACAGAGTCTGAAGTAAATCAGGTGAAGAGCGACAGAATGAAATACGCCAGCCTCCGATGGGAACGTAGGACCGAGAAATTTGAAGTACTCTCCTGGGAGTCAGAATTCCGAAAAAAATTGGTGTTTTGTGCAGACGCTAACCATGATGGGTGGCCTGGGAGGAGCTAAATAGCAGGAGTTGAGAAGAAGGGAAATTTTGTGGGAATTTGTTCACTTCCCAGAGCAGGCATTGGTCAGCACTGGGAAGCAACGCATAATTAATGCGACTTGCGCTGCAATTGGTGTAACTGATTTTGCTGGACGGGAAACCGATGCGAAGAGCGGATTGGGAAAATTCTCCGTAGTGGTCTTCCCTTCCCAGCTTGCCTAGAGTGCGGACGTGGCGTTCTTTACTCAGCTTGCCTGAGAAAGAGTGAGCATCTCTGCAGTTTAGGACCTCAGCAAATGGAACGACTGAGCTTGGAGATAGGAAGTTTTGGTTCAGCTATGTACTGAGCAAGATAGCTAGGAGTGAATAGACGTGCACAGCCTTGCAGCACCATGAGGTCGGCCGATGTCTGCACAACGACACTGCTCCACCACACTGAATTCGGTGATATTGCGCCAGCTCCAGCCACTGATTAATTTGTAGGATCACATCGGCAAAGTTTCCACAAGGGTTTCATGGGCCGTGCATTGGGGAATTCTTCTCGCACTTCGCATTACACCTGGGTCAGTCGGTAGGAATTAATTTTGATTTATCGCACTTTGCTCCACGTAAACGCAATTTATTACCACTGCCTGTTAGGAGAGTCATTTAATATGATGATTGAAGGTCGTGAGTTAAAATAAATTTGTGCTAATCGACTCCATCTGTTTTCAATCAAGTAGTTGAAATCCCAAGTCACTTTCTTAACTAATTTTATGTTCAACATTTGCATCTGGTGTTCAATAGCTGAATATAACATCAATGTGCACCCCTTTTTAATTAAGAGGGATCAATTCTGAATCAATTAATGTCAACACTGATACCGTAGTTCAATCAGGAGTCACAGGGCCTTATTACTTTCATTGCGTTACCCGATATTGTGGCAGTTTTGCACTCTCTGTTGATCTGTTAGTCAATTACCTGGGGTGAACACATGCCAAAACCAGATAAGTGATGGGTGGGGTGTTACACATTAAGTCTGGTGTCTATCTCCAGTCACAGAAATTGAACACTATTTACTTGTAACATTTCATTGACAGCGTATTTTTGAAGCTGTGAATTGTCAGAAGCACCGAGATGCCTTTCTAAAGTTTAATGACAATCTTTTCGTCTTAAATCCTTTATCGGTGTTTCTACAAATCGTATTAACCACATTTTTCAGCAGAAAGACTTCCGCTGTTCTTCATTCCTGTGGTCTTATCTACAACAAGGGGTATAGTGGCTTCTTCCGACAACAGAGAGAGAAGAAGATTTATGTTATTCCAAACAACAAAAGACACCGTGTGTGATTGCTCTAAATTTCGAGTGGCTGCTTGCAAATACGATATTCCGTGTGTGACAGCCTCACGTATTCAACAGTTCTGCGGCTCGCTCCGCGCCGTTTGTGCTACCCCGTCATGTTCATCTTCAGTCTTTCCGCTCCTCGCATCTCTATGCATATTTGCATGTAGATGGAGAGTGGACACTGTGCAGCAAACACCGCCAGCGGGATTAATCTCGGATCGCCGACCGCCAGACCGCCTCTGTAGCGGTTTGTTCGTAAATAATCCGCTACACAGTCGGACGCCTCATCTGCCCCACGCTTACCAGGCGATCTGTCCTATCCAGCTAATCCCTGGGCTCCGTCCAACTGACATTAAGCTCCTCCAACAGAGGAAAGCTGTCGAGCCGCGGAGAAAATTATTATTGTTGCGTTATTCATTTTTACTCTCCAGAATTAAAACTACAGATGTGCTGAAGATCGACAACTAATGTGCGTGACGCTTCACTGGATTGTAGTGTTCTCGCTACTGGTACTACCTGAAGCGTTTCTCTGAGAAGCTGACTCATTAAGAGTTTTCTCGGTTGGCAACGCCTTATTACGTCTTTCTTTTGTAATAAGTAATTATCATAGCTAATATGCGTAAAACACACACACACACACACACACACACACACACACACACACATATATATATATATATATATATATATATATATATATATATATATATATATATATTACTGCAAATTGTAAGATTTTTTCTTTGTTTCATGGTCTTCACTATGACAAGGAGGTGGAGAGATCTTCAGTTGCCGTTTTTCTGAACAGAATTGTAACGGACAAGTTTGCAGCCTTGCCGTCAGCCAGGCTACACAAGATTCCTTCAAACCAGTCAAGATTCAGTTGAATATCATTAGTATCACGAGAAAAATGAAGAGTGTGTAATATTTTATAAAACGTTTGTATCAGTTCTGAATTAGTCACGCTAGCTTAAGCATGTACATTGTATATAATGGTTGTAGCAGTAGTAGTAGTAATAATAGTAGTACTCAGTAGGATGTAGATTCCATTACGCAATGGAAATAATTTGAAATATTGAAGGGAATATAAACGCGTTTGTCAGATGAGTTATTGAACAAGAATTTGACTGAAGGTGCTTAGAATACACACGCCATGAAATGATTTTCTTGTTCCAAAACTAAAAATCTACTACAACGTTAAAAGTAAGCAAATTCCGTTCAATAATGAAGGCTTTCACGACCGGATGTTTCAGCTGCCGAGAATTCTTCCGCGTTGTATGGCCATGGTCCGTGGAACTCTTCTATCCGTGACGTTTCGGGCAAAGCTACACTGGACCTCTTCGGAGGTGCTCCTGCTTGTGCTGAGCCTTGCCAGCTGAGGAGTCGGATGTCGACGAACGGCCTAAATACCGTGGAAAGTGGGCGTGGTCGGGATTTCACGTGATAGCAGAGATAAACCTTGTCAAGGATAAAATATAACTATCGATCATAATATGTCAGAGATATAAACTTTTCATCGAGTCTGTAGCACCACTGTCCATATATCGCTGAGTTTCATAGCTTCTTCTTTTCTGTTAAAAGAGAACTCGTCGAAGTGTATAAACACGGGGATAATTTTAACAGAAAAGCAGAAGCTATGAAATTCAGCGATATATGGACAGTGGTGCTTCAGAATCGATGAGAAGTTTTTATCTTTGACATGCTATGATCGCTAGTCATATTTTGTCCTTGACAAGGTTTATCTCTGCCATCACATGAAATCCAGACCACGCCCACTTTCCACGGTATTTAGGTCGTTCTTCGACGTCCGCCTCCTCAGTCGGCAAGACTCAGGAGCACCTCCGAAGAGTCCAACGTAGCTTTGGACGAAACGTCATGGATAGAAAAGTTCCATGGACCACGGCCATACAACCCGGAAGAATTCTCGGCAGCTGAAGCAAATTCTGTATCTCCATTTTTGAAAATATGGCGCCTTGTCAATTTTAACTGTGAGTACTCGTATATAAACTGAAGCGAAAGAAGCAAGATAGAGACTGTCTGTGAAAAGTGGATAGACTTTTTATTCAGGTAGTGATTTAGAGTGATACGAATGTGAAAACAATAGTCTCCATTTAATTGAAAATAATTAATTAGCTAGTCAGACACTACTGCACTCGCCTAAGCAGCAGCTGCTTGTTGTCTCTGGTAGTTACAGCGACAGGGATGAAACTACTTCTACATTTACATCGATACCCTTAAATCCATCTTACTATGTGAGGTGAAGGGTACCCTGTACCCCCACTAATCATTTCCTTTCCTGTTCCACTCACGAATAGAACGAGGGAAAAACGACTGCCTGTATGCATCCGAATGAGCTCTAACTTTTCGTATCTCATCTTCGAGATCCTCAAGCGCAGTGTATGTTGGAGGCAACAAAATCGTTCTGCAGTCAACTTCAAATGTCGGTTCTCTAAATTTTTTCAGCAGTGTCTCTCGAAAAAACGTCGATATTCTTCCAGGGACTCCCACTTGAGTCCCCGAAGCATCTCCATAACACTTGCGTGTTGTTCGAACCTACCAGTAACAAATATAGCAGCCCGTCTCTGAATTACTTCGATGTATTCCTTTAATCCGACCTGTTACGGATCCCAAACACTCGAGGACTACTCAACAGAAGGTCGCACTAGCGTCCTACATGCTGTCTCCCTTGCAGATGAACCATACTTTCCTAGAATTCTCCCAATAAACCGAAGTCGACCATTCGCCTTTCCTAATACAATCCGCAGATTCTCATTCCACATCACATCGCTTCGCAACGCTACGCCCAGATATTTAAACGACATGACTGTGTCAAGCAGGACGCTACTAATGCTGTATCCGAACATTACGGGTTTGTTTTTCCTACTCATCCACATTAACTTACATCTTTCTACAATCAGGGCTAGCAGCCATTCATTACACCAACTAGAAATTTTTGTAAGTCATCTTGTATCCTCCTTCATTCACTTCAGCACTTAACCATAAACCACAGCATCATCAGCAAACAACTGGAGAGTACTAACCATCATGTTATGTATATAGAGAATAGCAGTGATCCTGTCACACTTCCCTGAGGCACTCCTGACGATACCCTTATCTCTGAGAACACTCACTATCGACGACAACGTACTGGTTCCTGCACCTTAAGAAATTTTGAGCCACTCACATATCGCAAATGCCGGGATGGTTCCTTTGAAAGGGCACGGTCGACATCCTTCCCCGTCATTCCCTAATCCAATGAGACAGATGACTTAGCTGTATGGTCTCCTCCCCCAAAACAACCCATTCCCAACCCAACCCACTGTCATATCTGTGAATCTGTTCCATATGCTCGTACCTCCCTTAACAGCCTGCAGTGGGGCACCGTGTCAAACGCTGTTCCGGAAATCTAGAAATATTGAATCACCCTGTTGCCCTTCATGGATCATTTTCAGTATATCATGTGACAAAATGGCAAGCTAAGTTTCGCACGAGCGATGCTTTCTAAAATCATGTTGCTTCATGGGCATAAACTTCTTCGTTTCTAAATTTATTATATTTGAACTGAGAATATGTTCAAGGATCCTGCAGCAAACCGATGTTAGTGTTGTTGGTCTGTAATTTTGCGGGTCCTTTATTTTGCCCTTGACATACACAGGAATCACCAGCGCTTTTTTCCAGTCGCTTGTGAATATGCGTTGGGCTAGAGTTTCATGATAAATGCAAGCTAAGTACGGGATCAATGCTACAAAGTACTCCATGAAAAACCAAACTGGAAGGCCCTGATGATTCGTTTTTAATTCCTTCAGTTGTTTCTCTACGCCAGGAATGCATATTACTATGTCGTCCATACGGGAGTCTGTTCGATGGTGAAACGATTTCTTGAACGAGGAATTTAAAACTTCGGCTATATTCTTGCTATCTTCAACTGCCATACCAAACTGGTCAACAAGTGACTGGATGGAAGCCTTAGATCTACTTAGCGAAATTACGTAGTACCAGAATTTTATCTGGTTCTCTGCCAGATGTTCTGTTGATGTATGACGGTGGTAGTAGTTGTATGCTTCGTGCATAGATCTTTTTACAGACGCTCGAATCGCTTCAAACCTTTGCTTTTCGTCGTTTCCATGGTCTCTTTTGAACCGAGAGTGTCCCAGCCTTTGTCTCCTTAGCATTTTCTGAATCTCGTTACTAAACCATGTTGGTCTTTTCCATCCTTAATCCACTTACTAGGCACATAATTCTCCAGACCATGATTTACAGTTTGCTTAAACTTTGCGCATAATTCCTCAACGCCCATCTTACTGGAATTAAGCTATGTCAGTTAACTATCTAAGTGAGATGCTAACAACTGCTTATTTGTTCTTTCCAGCAGAAACACTCTCCTAGCCTTCTTAACTGATTTATTAAATTTCGTAATCATAGTTACTATAATGACATCATGACCGCTAATCCCCGTTTGTCGCTAATGCCCCTTTCTGTATTGACGTTGTCGATAAGATCCGGCCTATTTGTAGCTGTAAGCTGTAAGATATTTCCAGTACGTGTGGGCGCCGATCTATCTGAACAAGACAGTTTTCAGAAAACGTTGTGAGCCGCCTTTATTTGTGTGTGTTACTGTAAATACAAACATGAGAATGTGAACTGACAAGTTAAATGTCCTACTGAGCACAAGGCCACATCACTTACATGACACTGAAAACAATACTGTGTGTGTGAAAACCGACCTCATTTATAAGCAAATAAGTAAGGAAGCCAATAACGTTTTGCTCAGTAGACTTGGTCAGTGCGAACTTCTTGAAAAAAGAAAGACGTAACTGTATAAAAAAAAACTGTAATGTCGATCTGTGTAAGAATGTAAACTGAAACACACGTATATTTTTGCACTGATATATGGCCCTGGTAAAATAAAGAAATTGACAGGACCTACATCGCTCAAAGAAAACGAAACAATGACGTATTATGAATGTCACCTGCAAAATGAAGTACTGACAGAAACAACAACAGAACAAGACTCCGCAACAGCTAAAAAAGTACTGCTATAAACTACAGTTGGTCCAGAGAAATTTGTTTCATAATATTGACACAGAATGCCAATGAAATACATGAATTAACCTCTAATTTATGAAATTTCCGTTAGGAAGGAACTTAGCAAAAAAACAATAATTGACTCTAATTTGAAAATTCCTTTAATCTATAATTATCAAAAACTCGACTGTGGTGAGGGTGAAGTGGACCAACAATACATGTCTACAAAAATAAAAATAAACTTTTTGCCTCATGAAACAATAGCTTGTTCTTCATTTCAAAACCTTTTTTATGTCCGTGTACTATCAAACCATTCTTATGAGTCACCACTCCTCCTCGTAATAGATCTGCAACTCACTTAGTTCCAAAAGTGCGTCCATACATAACACTGTAGACTCAACGAATCCCCGCATGCTGCGCCCTGCAGCAATTCACTACTGACCGTCAAAGATTCTACGACTACACAGTGCTGCCATTGCAGACAGATACTCTAGTCTAACAATTGTTTCTGTGACCACAGTTCCTCAAATATATCATTTTCCTTTACAAATATTAACACATCCAATATCATCATCCAAAAGTAGTCACCTTACAACGCGTCCAGAAGTACTTCACATGACTGTCGCTGTTTACTCCTTGTATTGAATCCATGGACATCCCAGGCTATACTCGGTAGGTTAAAGTCGCCTCCAACTAGTAATGCATGATCTGGGTGTTTACGCGCTACTGACCATAGGCATTCTTTGAATGACTAAAACTGTCACAGCAGAAACGGGTGGCCGGTAAAAACATCCGACAGTTAGTTTGGTTTCACCTAGACCTGTTACACGCGACCAGATAATTTCAACGTCACGTTCTACTTCGTCCTCAATAGAGACTTTTTCTTTTGTTAACTGCAATGAACACTCCTCCTCCTAAGGTCTCTAATTTGTCTTTCCGATATACATTCCATGACTTGTTAAAATCTCAGAGCTTTCTACCTCGGGTTTCAGTCAGCTCTGAGTCCCGAGAATAATTTCAGCGTGAGAACTTTCCTGCTGGGCAGTAAATTCGAGAACTTTGTTACTCGTGTAGGGATTTCCAACAACACGGCCTCAGTTCACTGCCAGGATACCTGGAGCGCTGCAAGTTTATCATCAGTCCATCATTCTTATTGGGTGATTTTTAGTCTTCTATGTTTCTCTTAGTTTCGTAGGTGACAGGAGCTGGTTTCAGCACATTGTGCTCCGGATTGCTACTTCTCGTGTACATTGTACTCTTTGAAGTGCGTTCTAAATATGTTGCTCGTATTCTGTTTTATCCGTGCTCGCTTTGCATTGCTCTACGACGAATTACTTTTATTACTGAAGAGTAGAATAATGATAATGGAGACGCAGAACTGGAAGCCCACGGTGCAACGAAAAGAGGTAACACCTCTAACTGCCGAGGCTATACGGTGAACCTTTTTCAGGCAGCAGGCTAAGTAATACACCTAGTAAAGACCTCTCTGTAAGATACAAATGGAAGATACGAGTGCGGACGGTGTGGCCGTGCGGTTCTAGGCGCTTCAATCTGGAACCGCGTGACCGCTACGGTCGCAGGTTCGAATCCTACCTAGGGCAAGGATGTGTGTGATGTCCTTAGGTTAGTTGGGTTTAATTAGTTCAAAATTCTAGGCGACTGATGACCTCAGAAGTTAAGTCGCATAGTGCTCAGAGCCATTTGAAGATACGAATGAGCACTTCACTCTCGCCGGTTCTGGAAGACAGAACGCGGCACTGAGTCTGGTATGCCGTGCTCTGTCCACACTTCCCAGTGCACCTGGATGCTCACTCACGCCATGTGCGGATTTCTGATCTATGTTTCACCGTATAGAATTTTTCATCCCGGTTGATCTCAGTACTTCAACAGGCATACCTTGATCAGAAAATTATCTTCAGTGAACATAAGAGAGTTATAAGAATGTCTTCTGAACTACAGAAGGAAACTCACCATTCCACGAAACTTCTGTGTATCTACTGAACTGTCGAACGTAACGGCCTGTTTGGAACGAAATATTCATCTGTAAAGATCAGTAGAAAATACACGCGCTCTATGTATGTATAACACTGGAATCGATGATCAGGGTAATGGAAAGGTTTCTATGTTAATGTTTCTCAGAAAATATTAAATCCAATTTAACGAAAACTACACAAAATCTGTCTCCTTAGAATAAGCAGCCACATTTGTGACTACATTAGTAATTCTTTGTGAGATTGAAAGATGCTGGACGGGGAGACAAAGGATCAAAACTTGCACCATTGCAAAAGGCAAAGTTATATTAAGCTTGTCAAGTGCATACGCTGCATCGTTCGATGCTAGCAGCCGAGTGCTAAACACTGCGATTACCTTTCTAGGACAGCAAGTGAAAGGCAGAAGTGGGAACTTCACTCTCATCGCTGTACAGAATGCCCTCCGGTCGAAAATAGAATGCAACACTGAATCTGCTACGAGGTGCTCTGTCCAAACTTCTCAATGCACAGTTCACAGGCTATGACTACAGGACTTGTTTGAGTCTATGGCTAGTCGCTAGTCATTCACAGAACTGTAACTAGCACTGTGATTTAAGTTCGCTGCGCCGAGTGGCCGCGTGGTTTGAGGCGGCATGTCACGGATTGCGCGGCCCCTCCCGCTAGAGTTTCGAGTCCTCCATCGGGCAGGGATGTGTGTGTTGTTCTTACAAGGGGAGGCAGCCAATTGTGAAATTCAGATTCGATTCATACTGTACATAATAAAAGCTCATGGCCAGAGGTGTAATGTGGCAAAGCACCAAGACGCACTTCTCAGCCGTTGTCGAGAAAATCGACAGTTAAAAGAAACCGTTGCGGTGAAATACTCTCTACGATTAATAATTTTCTGCAGCGTCGTGCGTGGCGCAGCGGTAAGCGCTCGGGTTCGCAATCCGAAGGTCGCCGGATCGAATCTCACGCCATGGAACATTTTTTTTATTATTTGTTTTTTTTTTGTAATTGAAATGTATACACACACACACACACACACACACACACCCATATATATATATATATATATATATATATATATATATATATATATATATGTGTGTGTGTGTGTGTGTGTGTTCAAATAAATCCAATCCATCGTCCACCACCAATTGTCTTCTCCGATTTTTGCCGATATGATACGATACGCGTGGTATGCATCAAACCTGACGAACGACAGAACAATTTTTCAGAATGTCAGTCAGGTGTGTTTCCCAACAGATAATTTAAAAAACAATTGTTACGCATCGTTTATCAGATGTGCTCGATGCCGTGCTGTTTTCTGCTTTCCATGTTTCTGTGATAACTATCACTCAGGTTCGTGCGATACTCCAGCTACTGCTGGTCACTAATTGTTAATTATGTGCGAGTGTATACCGAACTTTTCAATATATTGTATCCACTTGAATATTATTTGTGATATTGTGTTTTATTTCTAGTTTTATTTTTCCACGACAAACGACTTTCGACAGCTTATTAAATGCATAATTGTTGCAACTGATTGCCGGGAATTATATATATATATATATATATATATATATGAATTACAAAAGAACAAATAATAAAAAAAGTTGCATGGCGCGAGATTCGATCCGGCGACCTTCAGATCACGAACCCGAGCACTTACCACTGCGCCACGACGCTGCAGAAAACTATTGATCGTAGAGAATATTTCACCACAACGGTTTCTTTTAACTGTCGATTTTCTCGACAACGGCTGAGAAGTGCATCTCGGTGCTTTGCCACATTACACCTCTGGCCATGAGCTTTTATTATGTACAGTATGAATCGAATCTGAATTTCACAAATGGCGGCCTCCCCTTGATAGCATAAGTTCGTTTAAGTAGTGTGTTAAGTCTAGGGACCGATGAACTCAACAGTTTGATCCCTTAGGAATTCACACACATGTGAACATTTAAGTTAATTAAGAATCAACATAATAGTGTTTACCACGACTGATGCTACTAGTGAGACACTTTTGTGTTACATGTTTTCCTAGTTTTTAATTTTAAATTCGCTTGTAGATTATGCTGAGTTGTGCGAAGAAATGAATTGAGAGTGTATGTGTAATTTACTTCACTATTTGTCAGACTTTTTATATTACTGTAAAAATAACCAAAGAATTACGTAGCTACTACCGAACACCTTTCAGAGGTACTGACAGCCTTAGCAATGAGTAATGAACTTAATTTTTTTTTTCCTTTGGCGTTGTAGGCATGAAGAGTACTCTTCCTGAGAAAATGTTTTGGATTATCCGTGCTAAAATTTCAGTAATGACTATTTTGATGTTTTACGACAGTTTTAAAAATAAAAAAAGCTGCTAAATGTATTCGAATGCATTCATAGCAGACGCGATTTGCCTCTTACTGTACGTAACCCTACCTGCAACTGCTGAGCGATGTCACATTCGCGTAGCACTGCTTACTACAACTAAAAATACATTTATGAACAATTTCGTAGCATATTGAGCGCTGGTTACACATTTGAATGGACGCTGTGTCTCTCATTGTTGCAACGTAAATGTGTAATTAGAGTACCCAATTCTTTGAAGAGGGGTGTCCAAGATGGCTGCGGGGCTACACCATGAGTTGCTTTCGTTGCTTGCCGTTTTGGTGGTGGTGGTGGTAAGTGTTTAATGTCCCGTCGACAACGAGGTCATTAGAGACGGAGCTCATGCTCGGGTTAGGGAAGGAAATCGGCCGTGCCCTTTCAAAGGAACCATCCCGGCATTTGCCTGAAGCGATTTAGGGAAATCACGGAAAACCTAAATCAGGATGGCTGGAGACGGGATTGAACCGTCGTTCTCCCGAATGCGAGTCCAGTGTGCTAACCACTACGCCACCTCGCTCGGTTTGCGTTTTTGGCATTAGTACTTTGTAGGCGATGAGTTATCGCAGAAAATTACATCTCACGACTTTACTGAGTGGAAATATAGCAAATATATTAAGACGTTGACTTCCTAGTTACAGAAAGCAGTTATTTAGACAGCAAATGTTTCTGATATTAACTGTTAAAGAACCTCGGTATTATGTTCATTTCAGTTAAAATTTTTATCAGTGTGTGTATCCAGCAACTGGAAGGTTATGACCTATTTACATATTTTGTTCGTGTACTAAATTAATTGATACTGTTACTTTGTTGCTTGTAGAATCCGTATACAGGGTGCCTCTGCTAAGAGCCATCGGGCGAATTTTCTGACACATTTCGGCAGATGTCTGTAGTTTAGTTTTCAAATGTAAAGCAGGAGTCGGCGCAAAAGAATACTGTTCATCATGTCTTTTCATGCGACGCATAACAGAAAACATCCGTTTGTTGCTCGTTACGAACAAAAATATACTTAAAGCGGAATTTTACTTGCCTATTCGATACAGCAGTTCCAAATGAGCCTAACGCGTCATTCGTTCCATCGATATCTATGAGGAGGGTTGTATAATTTTGTTCGTAACGGGAAACAAACCGACGCTTTCCGTCGACACTGGGCGTCGCAAGGAAAGACTCGATGACCAGTAATTGTTGGGCTGATTCCACTCACACACTGCACAAACACAACTGCTAATATCTGTCGAAATATCAGAGAATATGCACCTGACGACACTTCGGCGGGACATCCGGTGTAAAGGACAAGAGCTGGCCTCAACTGAAACCCTTCCGAACTGTAGCCACAATTTATCCAGTTCACGAAAGTCTTTTTTCCCTTACTGTTCTAGTAATGAAAATCTGAAAAACACCTACCTTATTTCAACAATGAAATTTTTATACTACAACTATATTGTCGACTCATTTTGAAATAAGAATAAAAGAAGTGAACACCTAGTAAATAAAATCGAGTCATGGACGAGTAATCAGTTTCAACTTGTCGCAGATCATGATCTACATGTTCCTGTTGTGCTCTTGAGTCAGAAGACCGGTCTGATACAGCTCTCCATGCTACTCTATCGTGTGCAAGTCTCTGCATCTCCGAATAACTACTGCAACCTACATCATTCTAAATATGGTTACGGTATTTCTGTCTTGGTCTCCCTCTGATTTTTACATTTTCACATTTTTGCATCCACTACTAAATGGATGATCCCTTGATGTCTCAGAATGTGCCCTACGAACCAACCTCTTCTTTTACTCAGGTTGTGCCACAAATTTCTTTTCTCTCTAGTTCTGTTCAGTACTTCCTCATCAGTTACGTAATCTACCCAAATAATCTTCAACATTCTTCTCTAGCATCACGTTCCAAAAGCTTCTGTTCTATTTTAGTCTAAAGCGGCCACAGCAGCCGGCTAGGAGGGGGTCCAACAACTGATCAGTTCCGATCATTCCACCAGGAAGGAAGTACACGGCTCGTGTTGTCAGTAGTTCAACCATGCCTAGACCGTCAATAACGCGCGTCGATCGCGTCCGCATTGTTACATTGCGCCAGGAAGGGCTCTCAACAAGGGAAGTGTCCAGGCGTTTCGGAGTTAACCAAAGCGAAATTGTTCGGACATAAACGAGATACAGAGAGACAGGAACTGTCGACGACATGCCTCGCTCAGGCCGCCCAAGCGCTACTACTGTAGTGGATGATCGCTACTTACGACTTACGGCTCGGAGCAACCCTGACAGCAACGCCACCATGTTGAACAACGCTTTTAGTGGAGCCACAAGACGTCGTGTTACGACTAAAACTTGCGCAATAGGCTGCATGATGCGCAATTTCACTCATGGTGAGGTCCATCTTTGCAACCAAGACACCACGCAGCGCAGTACAGATGGGCCCAACGACATGCCGAATGGACCGCTCAGGATTAGCATCACGTTCTCTTCACTGATGAGTGTCGCATATGCCTTCAATCAGACAATCGTTGGAGACGTGTTTGGAGGCAACTCGGTCAGGCTGAACGTCTTAGACACACTGTCTATAGAGTGCAGCAAGGTGGAGGTTCATTGCTGTCTTGGGGTGGCATTATGTGGGACCGACATACGCCGCAGGTGGTCATGGAAGGCGCCGTAATGGCTGTACGTGAATGCCATCCTCTGACCGATAGTGCAACTATAGCGGCAGCATATTGGTGAGGCATTCGTCTTCATGGAAGACAATTCGCGCCTCCATCGTGCACGTCTTGTGAATGACTTCCTTCAGAATAACGACATCGCTCGACTAGAGTGGCCAGCATGTTCTCCAGACAGAAATCTTATCGAACATAATTGGGATAGATTGAAAAGGGCTGTTTATGGACGACGTGGCCCACCAACGACTCTGAGGGATCTACGTCGAATCGTTGTTGAGGAGTGGGACAATATGAACTAACAGTTCCTTGATGAACTTGTGGATAGTACGCCACGACGAATACAGCCGTGCATCAACGCAAGAGGATGTGCTACTGGGTGTTAGAGGTACCGGCGTGTATAGCAATCTGGACCACCACCTCTGAAGGTCTCGCTGTATGGTGATACTACATGCAATGTGTGGTTTTCGTGAGCAGTAAAAAGGACGGAAATGATGTTTACGTTGATCTCTATTTCAATTTTCTGTACAAGTTCAGGAACTCTCGGAAGCGAGGGGATGCAGAACTTTTTTGATGTGTGTATTTTGCTGTCCAAATAGTAAATCTGGTCTGCTGCTTTAAGTGTCTCGTTTCCTAATCTGATTCCCTCAGAATCACCTGATTTAATCAGACAAGATTCCATTATCCTTGATTTCCTTTAGTTGATCTTTATCTTACAGCTTCCTTTCATGACATTGTGCAGTCTGTTGAACCGCTCTTCCAAGTCATTTGTTGTCTTTGACAGAATTATAATGTGATCGGCAAACCTGAATGTTTTTATTTCTTCTCCATGGATTTTAATTTCTACTCCAAGTTTATCTCTTGTTTCCTTTACTGACTGCTCAATATACAGATTGAATAACATCGGGGGTAGGGTACAACCCTATCTCACTTCCTTTCCCAACCACTGCTTCCTTTCCATGTCCCTCGACCTTTACAACTGCCATCTGGTTTCTGTACAAATTGTAAACAGTCTTTCGCTGCCTGTGATTTCCCCCTGCTACCTTCAGAATTTCAAAGATAGTATTCCAGTCAATATTGTCAAAAGCTCTCGTTAACTAAGCAAATGGTATAAATGTAGATTTGCCTTCCCTTAACCCATCTTCTAAGAAAAGTCGCAGGGTCAGTATTGGCTCGCGTGTTCCTACATTTCTCCGGAATCCAAAATGATTTTTCTCGCGGTCGGCTTCTACCAGTTTTACCACTCTTCCGTATAGAGTAAGAGAAATAATTCTCAACATAACATTGCCCAGTTTTATGACGACCAGGGAGCCACATTATATAGGAACGTGAAATAGGCTGAAATAGTAATTTAAATGATTTAACCGGTAGGATATATGCCATACACCACATTAAAAAAAGTCTTGTAGACAATTTTCAATCGGGAAAACAGAGGAACAGACTAATTTTAATAGTGGTTCAAGTGAATAAAACGTAAGAAAAGATGAAACACATCATCTAAAACCATGTGAATCAAACTATGTTAACTGCACTTCTAGGTGCAAATTTCGTTACACAAAATTTGTTAACGTGATGTGAGATAGGTGACTGCAACTAAATGTGAACAGCCCTTTATTACTGACGGTAACTTTAAAGAACTGTATTTGTAGTACGTACAAACTGTTGATAGCTGTATCTGGTTATCTTCATCGCAAGGGACATTGAAGCTCAAGTAAGTAAACAAGTGACATTAATAGTATGATTGCCACAGATTATATGAAGATAAAAATGTATCTTTGTATCTACTGATTGAGATGTTGTAACCTCCCCACAAAAATTTTTAAAGAAAAGGACGATACTAATTAGAAATGCTGATGGACATGGCTCTATGCGTAACCTGCCCACAATGAAATGTACTGACAATGGCAACAAAAAATGTGAAATTCGCAATCTGACTCAAATATAAATCCTTCAAAAAATTAAAGTCCATTCAGTGACAAGAAAATTCAATAAAACCGAAATATCGGTCTTTGGCCCTGTGTAAAACAATCAGAATTAAAGTCTTACCTCAGAATAAATGGATGTCACATATCTGCTCTTGTTGTTGCGCACCGCTTGGAGGAACTGCATTGCAAATAATAATATTCTCTTTTTTTGTGATTTTAGTGGAATTTTTCTTCAAAAGAAGTAGAATGAAATGGGAAGTGCAACGAAATCTTGAGTTCAATAAAAAATTAAATTTTTGAAAAAATGCTTTTGAAATAAAAAAAAATTATTATTGGGAGACTTGTTGGAGAATAATTACAATAAATAAAATTTTTCATTATCTAATGATTATATTAATTAACAATATACCTTATTCCTCATCTTGACCAGTGTTGCCGACCGCCTACATCACACAACCGCACTGGGCTGCTACTACTGACCGACCGCTCTGCATGACGACTACAGACTGAGTACTGCTCTCAACTAGACAGAGCTACAGACTCGCAACGACTGAACTGACAGACTCGCAACGACAGACTGCTGACAAACTGAGAAACGCTCGCAACACTCGCGCGGTCAAGCGCATACTCTCTGGTCACAGATGCTACAATGCCTCGCCATCGCTGCTGCGTTACATACGTGTTTCATAACCCTCCACTGGGGGGGCAAAAATTTGGCAGCGATGGTGAGTCATTTGGACTTGCCAATCGCGGCAAAATTTTTCTTTAACTAACAAAATTCTACAACTTACAGAATATTTAAATGTTGTGCACACGCACTAAGTACAAAATATATCAGACAAAGATAAAATGTGAATACTAAACATAGTAGCAAATCAGAAAAAAGTATATACAAATTTTTTGACAGATAAAGTGCACAGGCACTGAAAAAATTCTTTAGCATATTCAGAACAAATAAACAGACTGGCAAAATATATTATGTTGACAAGTGTACATGCACTGAAAAATGTCTTTAGCATTTTCACAACAAATAAACATAATGGCAAAAAAAAATCATGTCCAAAGTGCACATGCACTGAAAAATGTCTTTAGTATTTTCACAACAAATAAACATAATGGCAAACATCATGTCGATCAGTGACATAAGTGTACTCACACTGGAGTTTAGCGAATCGAAAAATGTATAACCTATGAACATAAATGATGTTACAAAAAATTTTTTTCTGTATGTGACAAGAATCAGGATAGGGAAGGGAAGGATTGCATCATGGTTGTAGCACTTTAGATTGCACACAGCTGCTCTGAAAGTCCATATCTTTCCACAGAAGTACAACACCAAGTGACACAACTTGAAGTTCTTTTCCCATCAGAATTTATCATTGTAGCCAAGACACTGAACTGTCGTAGTAATGTTCCATGTTTTCATTTTGGCAGTACATTACGTACACCAAACAGTGGGACCATAATAACGTCTTCATTGCTCACGGTGGTGGACAGCATGTCGTGTCAACACCACACTCTTACAAGGCACACCAACGTAGAATTAGTGCAAAAACCAAATATAGTGCTCCATGATCACTAGGATAAACAGGACAAATGGACATTGCAGTAATTTAGGGTAGTCAGCTTATGAGGTGAAGGACATCAAGTCACATAATATTGACAATTACAGACTTAATTAGTAGTTTGTGGCATTCATAGCCCAGTTATTGAACATTTCTGTACCAAGTATGTAGTATTACAGAAAAATGTTCATTAATTGTTGTACATAGAATCAGTAGCCTTCTTTTCCTGGTTACAAAGCATTATGAAATAATCGCATTCTTTTCAGTTACAGAGTATAATTAAGAATCATTAACCTTCTCCTAATTACAGTTAATTAATCATTTGTCATTCCAATAATCATTAGCCTTTTCCTAATTACAGTTAATTAATCATTTGTCATTAATTAATCATTTGTCTAATTACAGTTAATTAATCATTTGTCTAATTACAGTTAATTAATCATTTGTATAATTACAATTAATTAATCATTTGTCGTTAATTAATCATTTGTCTAATTACAGTTAATTAATCATTTGTATAATTACAATTAATTAATCATTTGTCGTTAATTAATCATTTGTCATTCTAATATAGTAAGAATCATTAGTATTCTCCTAATTACAAAGCATTACTAAACAGTACCATAGCTAATTAATTGTGTCATTCCAATGTAGTAAGAATTATTACCCTTCTCCTAATTACAAAGCATTATTAAACAGTAATTAAGATTCATTAGCCTTCTAATTACAAAACATCCTAATGACAGTTAATTAATCATTTGTCATTCCAATCTATTAAGAATCATTAGCCTTCTTCTAATTACAAAGCATTATTAAACAGTCACATTCTTTTCTGGTTACAAAGTATCAACATTGGAAACAAGAGCTAATCAATGGCATAATTAATCACAATTCGTGGAGTGACATTAATTATTGGCACTCAGTGGCCAGCAAGTATTGAATAGAATCATCATTCAGTATTATTCAGATTATTACGAAGTCATTATTAAAAATCAGTTAATTACAGTCAAATCATTAATAATCACAGGCATTATAAGTGGTAACATTACAATAAACAGTGTTCCTCCTTCAGTAGTATTCAGACCATTACAAAGTCATTATTAAAATCAGTTAATTACAGTCAAATCATTAATAATCACAGGCATTATAAGTGGTATCATTACAATAAACAGTGTTCCTCCTTCAGTAGTATTCAGACCATTACAAAGTCATTATTAAAATCAGTTAATTACAGGCAAATCATTAGTAATCACAGGCTTATACGTAGTATCATTACAATAAACAGTGGCAGTTATTAGCTAGTGACAAAGCATTATTTTGAATATAGTCTCATTAAGAGGTCATTACTCAAGTGACATGCTATTCAGAGTTGATCAGTATTATTCAGAATTTTCTCAAACTGGTATCACTATTTGGGACTGTTAATACATTTTATCATTTTTTTTTTTGTTAGCAATGCATTGCGTTGGGATCGATAATTAATTGCTGAGGCATAACACTATTTGTTTTTGACCTATTGCTGCAAATGAGGATAGGTAACGTCATTCGTCATGAGTCAGCTGTAGCAAGAGTATGTAACAAGGCAGTACATGTGATCACATTTATAAACGATAGACACAAATGGGTAAAAATAAAAATGCAAGTACTAGAACAGGTATAATAAGTAACAGGTTTAGTAAGTGTCATGAAAAACTTCTCCTGGAAAAAATACAAAAACGGATTATTGACCTGAAAGAAGAAACGCACACTATGCTGAAAAGTAGTGAACTTCGAATTAACAGGTTCGTGTTAATGCTTGTTAATCCTGATCCATTTACTCTTCCTCATAAAGTTATTGCATCTCCTTTCGTTTATTCCGTAGGTGAAATTCCCATTTATGTTAAATTTATTTCTTAGAATTTTATTAAATGTACGCTGAAAATTGTGCTCGTTATTTTTACGTTGGTCATGATAGTCATTCCTATACGGTGCATTGCGATTGGAATTCAAATACTGTGTCTGGAGTGGCTAATGAAAATTGTCACAGTCGGTAAAAGTTTGTCACATCGGGTTTTCATTACAATGTTTCTTAATTCTAGATAGAGCAATAGTTGAAGAGCAGTTTTGATAGATATAAAGGATAGTAGAAGAGAAGGCAGCAGTGCAGAAAACTAAAGATGAAACAGCACTACTACAGCTCGGGGCCCTATGCTCGCTACGGCACATATTCATTAAAGCGTAATGAATCCCCTGAGGTCAATTACGCACTGCAAATAAATTTTAGCTTTTGCGTTACAGGCAATAGCGGTATAAATTCAAAAGCAAATAGTTGTATCCAAGTTAATTCTGGTTTCTTCATTACAGGCAATGCTGTTGTAAATACAAAAATAAATTGTCGCACCTGGTTCAAAGCTAGCTTCTGCATTACAGGTAGTAGCGGTGAATGTACAAAGATAAATTGTCGTATACAGTGCAAAGCGTGTATCTGTGTTCTCCCGTTATTAAATTCCTTACATTTTCTTACAAATGCACACTGCTTATTATCAACGTTCTCGTCACTGAATTTGAGAACACGTTCGGGTTTGTGTGTGAATCTATTTGTCTGTGTCGTTTCGTACTTCAAGTTACGTAGCTTTTCAGATTTTAAGTCGCGTGGCTTTTCGGATTTTACGTCTCGTAGTCTCTGTAAATTACTCACATTATACGCGCTGCGTGAGTCTGACACATGTTCATAAAGTGGCATCTGTTGTGGTATGTTATTAACTGAAGTGTTTTTCATCTCTGTTACCTCTTGTTGTAGATTTGACAACTTCCTACGTAACGTGTTGTTAGATGAATCGATCTCATTAATTGTCTGCTGTAAATTTTGAAATTCAGGTGTTTGGATAAATGAAACCGGTGCAGTATCGTCTGATTTATTGTCATTAGTATTTTCGATAACATCAATACGACTGGCCAATTCATCACATTTTTCAGTCAGTATTTTAACCTGATCGTCGGTTTTAGAATCAGATGCATTAATCTGTTTTTGCAACTTACGCGTAGTTTCGCTCAGTTTTTTAACATCAGCTTTGATGACATCGTAATCCTGTGTTAGATCTAGTTGTTCGAATCTATCTGTCACTGTTTGAATATTTACTGTGTGTGTATCTGTTTTTGCTTTAAGATCAGAAATTTCATCCTGTAATTCCGCGTTCAATTGTTCTATGGTATTAATTTTGTCGGACACTGTAGTAATATTATTGTCTACATACGTCTTCGCTTTCGCGAATATTTTACGTTTGTCCTCTTGTCTCTGTGCAGTGATTGTTTCCATGACTTGTCGTTTTACTTTGTTTTGATCTTGAATAAATCTGCGGAAACGCGTATTACTGTTCTGTATGTGCTGACTAAAGCGCTCGTTAATCTGAGTGTTCTGCTGTTCGAATTTCGCGTCTATCTTTGCGTCCATAGTGCGCGAAAGTTCTACCGTCATTGCTTTAAACTCGTCCCGTAATTGCGTCGCTTTTTCAGAGCATTGTTTAGCGACTCCGCTAATTTCGTCTCTGAGTGTTTCTGTTGCGACTGTTTGCATTTCTCTTAATTCTTGCGCAACAGACTTAATTTCTTCGCTATTTTTTCGTGAACAAGCCTCAATTTCCACTCGCAACTGTTCCTTAGTGTCATGACACTGCGCGGCAACGGCTCTTATTTGTTCACTAAGCTGTCTGGAACTGTCGTCTAATTTTTCATTTAACTGTTGATTGAGTTTTTCATTATCTTGTTTGACCTGTTCACTAAGTTGTTTAAAATCTTCACTCTGTTGTCTGACCTGTTCACTAAGTTTGTCTTGTTTTTTGTCATTATTGTCAAGTTTTTTGTTCTGTTCATTAAGTTGTTTACTCATTTGTCGCAACAAAGCCATAATTGGATTCGACTCAAGGTCAGCATTTCTATTCTCTGTGCTGTTCAATAGTGGATCTGGAATTGTTTCACTTTCTGTAACCATTTGGTCATTTTGAAATTTACAAAAAGGTTTGTCAGTCAAATGTATACTATCAGTCATTGTTTCGGAATTAAATAAATCTGTCCTACTTTGTGTGATCTGTTCATTTTCATTAGACAAATTTGTCTGTACATTACTTGAGTTTTCCGAATCGGGTGTGTTAAGCTCGGCAGCGCTCATTACTATAGACCGCTCCGCGTCATCAATTGTCGTCAAATTAACAGACGAGACAATTGAGTTCGTTTGTTCATCATTAAGGTAAAAGGCATCATTAGTGGTTGGAATGCACTGATTGTTAGTGAACGCAGGATTGTCATCATTACATTGCGTGTCACATGTCCTATCGGTAAAGTTGTTTGAGTCGGTAGTTTCATTCAAAATACTTCGCGATACACTATTCACAGTCTTTCGTGGCATTTTAACAATAGTCAAAATTATTCACAAAACAATTAAGCACATATGCAAAAGCAACACACAAATACAACAAAGCACAAATTGCCGTTGACCTGTAGAGAGAAAGTCACAAGTTAATAAAAGCGTTGCGCCAAATCCTAATTATACTTAAGCAAATAAGAGCAGATATCTGACTGTCGCTCAAAAGACTCTCAACGAAATACGATCCTGGACTGGGTGTCGCCAAGTGTAACCTCCCCACAAAAATTTTTAAAGAAAAGGACGATACTAATTAGAAATGCTGATGGACATGGCTCTATGCGTAACCTGCCCACAATGAAATGTACTGACAATGGCAACAAAAAATGTGAAATTCGCAATCTGACTCAAATATAAATCCTTCAAAAAATTAAAGTCCATTCAGTGACAAGAAAATTCAATAAAACCGAAATATCGGTCTTTGGCCCTGTGTAAAACAATCAGAATTAAAGTCTTACCTCAGAATAAATGGATGTCACATATCTGCTCTTGTTGTTGCGCACCGCTTGGAGGAACTGCATTGCAAATAATAATATTCTCTTTTTTTGTGATTTTAGTGGAATTTTTCTTCAAAAGAAGTAGAATGAAATGGGAAGTGCAACGAAATCTTGAGTTCAATAAAAAATTAAATTTTTGAAAAAATGCTTTTGAAATAAAAAAAAATTATTATTGGGAGACTTGTTGGAGAATAATTACAATAAATAAAATTTTTCATTATCTAATGATTATATTAATTAACAATATACCTTATTCCTCATCTTGACCAGTGTTGCCGACCGCCAACATCACACAACCGCACTGGGCTGCTACTACTGACCGACCGCTCTGCATGACGACTACAGACTGAGTACTGCTCTCAACTAGACAGAGCTACAGACTCGCAACGACTGAACTGACAGACTCGCAACGACAGACTGCTGACAAACTGAGAAACGCTCGCAACACTCGCGCGGTCAAGCGCATACTCTCTGGTCACAGATGCTACAATGCCTCGCCATCGCTGCTGCGTTACATACGTGTTTCAATGTGCACTCAGAATGTGTGTGTGAGTGTGCGTGTGCCTATGCTTGTGCGTGAAGGAAAACTGTGTGTTTCCATATGTGGATTTCTATCCGAAACGTAATATGTTCTCCATACACTGATGAGTCTGGGAATGGGTAACAGAAATCGAAGGTGGATCTGGGTCTATCAGACCTCCAGATACACAGCCAGGGATGGAACGAGTTGCCGAATTGGTGTCTTAAGAGGCGCAAAAATGATTTTAAGCTTGACTCGGTACAAGAAAACTTGTACTCCAGATTATGTTATCACAACTTTGTTTTCTTCCATTTTAAGTACATATCACAGTTTTGTCGTTGTTTATACAGATGGATCCCAGCAAGAGAATGTCCTTGGTTGTTCAACTGTTTCCCTGAAAGGGTTTTCAAAGTACATCTTCCGGAACAATTTTCAAATTACGATGCGGAGTTATACAGCATAATGATGGCAATGGAGAGGATTCGCAGACATAACCGTAAAAGTTTTCTTGTCTGTTCAGACTTACTTAGAGCACTTGTGACATTACAGCCTTTATCACTGCGATTTTTAACATGTAAAAGTTTTTTTTTCTGTATTCGCGTCAGTATGTGCGAACTTTTAACATATACCAATGAATGTTGTAACCAAATATCTTTGCCGCGCTCCTGAAAAGCGCAGAATATCACGATAGCTATAAACTGTTATACGCTGCTATCGATCAGTAAAAAAAAAAAAAAGATGCACCTATGTTTAAAAAATAACAATTGCCAATTTTTACTTCTGCAGGGAGCCGCGCCGCTCTCTAGCTGTTCTGAGAATGTGTTGCGAGTCGGACGCAAAAGTATTGTGCTCCATACTGATATAATCATTTTATTGTAAATTTAAGAGTTTAAGTGATTAAAAATATATGTAGCCACAAACAAGCGAGAATGAGTATCATGAAAATTCGCTCCACCGCCACAATGGGTGGCCATGTTAATGTAAGTTTCCGTTTCATAATATAATACTTGAAGCCTTGAAGTTTATTTAATTTCAAAGAAAATCTCTCAACCTTATTTTCATTAATTATACTTGTGATAATCTTTTCTGTTTAAAAGATTTATGCAGCTTATGATCCAGCGTGTGTTCTGTCGGAGCAGGAGGCTGTCGTGACGACATCGTTATAGTATTTATTCCAAGTTCTTTCAGTTCCGTTTATATGTTCGTACAAATCCAATTAGTTGGTCCCTTAGGTTTCTTTCCTGTAACTTCTGTCTGTTTTCTCCGCGCGATCTTCCTCCGAAAAAAAAAATTTCTGTTAATTTTTTAGTAATTTTCGATATCGCGAATGAGAAAAGACAGCCGCCTCCTGCTCCGAACGGAACACCACGACTTTTCTAACGTCGGAGAGTACCGCACGAATTTTCCGCTAAAAGGTAATAGAATTTCTTAAAGCTGGATCAATTACACATGTTGCTGCTGTTCTCCGACAAATCTGGTGTGATTAATAGTAATTTATTCTGTCACGACAAAAAGAACCAATTTTATTTTTACCAAAGCAACAAAGCTTTCAATTAAATTACTAAAAATCGTACCAGACACTTCACGAAAAGTACGAAGTAGAACAGCTGATTCAGCTCATCCATGACTGCTTATAGCGGCTCCATCACCGTGACAAGGAGATGGTCTTTTGCAGGGTAGCTGGCCACATCTGGATACAGGGAAACCACATGGCCGACAAAGCAGCCAAGGAAGCGTGTCGGGATGGTGTGATCCGTCAATGTCCCACCCCGTTGCACGCCATCGTCTCATATTCTGATAGACGCATCATCCATAATTGGGAGACTGAGTGGTTGCAGGTGACAGAAAACAAACTGCGCTGACTCAAGTCGACCACACAGGCACGGCGCAGTTCACGTCCGCCTCACCGCTGGAAGAAGGTACTGCTTGAAACATCCCCTTTGAAAAATTAATGAATTACTGCGCTGACAAACCTCTACGTTAATTGATTTTCAAACAGCTGAGCAAAAGTGAACGTACTCAGACATTAGTCTCTTTACTTATTCTGATCAACACTAAACTGACACACAATATTTTTAGCGCAACACAATCTGACTTTCAATAATCCCTACAAAAGCAGGGCCCTGACTAACAATAACCTATACCTTTCATGAATCACTTACCTCACAAAAATCTTCGTTTCTCGAACTACTGCAATACAGCGAGCGCCACTACTGCCAGCTAAATAAAAGATTCTAACTACTGAAGGCACTAACTACTGATAGGCGTAGTTAGTAAATGAAAGATTTTGATAGAGAACAAAGAATGTATCTTTTACCTTAATAGCCGGCCGAAGTGGCCGTACGGTTAAAGGTGCTGCAGTCTGGAACCGCAAGACCGCTCCGGTCGCAGGTTCGAATCCTGCCTCGGGCATGGATGTTTGTGATGTCCTTAGGTTAGTTAGGTTTAACTATTTCTAAGATCTAGGGGACTAATGACCTCAGCAGTTGAGTCCCATAGTGCTCAGAGCCTTTTGAACCATTTTTACCTTAATAATGTTCAAAAGTAATTTATATATATATATATATATATATATATATATATATATATATATATATATATAAAATCAGTTCATGATATCCAGTATTACAAATTTACTCTTTCTGGCGGACACACCTCCAGATCGTCCGGTCTTAAAATTCTGCCATCTCTCTCCCCACATCCACCTCTGCTGGCGGCTCACCTCCAACTGCGCAACGCTACGCGCTGTTCACATCCAACTGCCCAACACTACAATAGCCAAGAACAATGCAAACCAGCCACAGACTGCACACAGCACAGCCAGTGATTTTCATACAGAGCGCTACGTGGCGTCACCAACATAAAAATCTAAACAGCCTACTTACGTGCTTACCAGGTTGCATGTCGGACGTAGCCCTTTGACACATGGCTTTCTCCTCCGGTGGAAGGATGTACCACTTTGTGAAATTCGTGGTGTGCCACTTTCAGTTCAGCATATTTTTGGCAAAGCGTGTCATATACTGATAATTGGGTAGCTTTCAGTCTCGATGGAGATCTGTCCACCTTCCACAAAGATACTGATTACAGTGTTAACAACAAGGTGAACTTTTCTGAACATTGAAGCCTCATCCCTAAACTGGTGGGGAAGGGAAGCAGACTGCTCCGGATCTGAGGACAGCCTTCGTCCCCACTCATGAGACTGGCATGCTGATTTTTCGTCAGGGCGCTCATGTTGATGTTGAATGCCCCTCATCTCAAAACATCACAGAAACCGGAGGTAAAGATTCACCGCTGCCAGGTTTCGGCTCGCCTCTCTCTCGCTAACGGACGCGCACTGTCCGGCGGCTGAGGTGAGCGCCCGGCGCCGGAGAGCCGGCGCGGCCCAGGAGTTGGCTGGACTGGGGAGCGCCGCGGCGGCCGCATTTGCATTCAGATGGCGTCGCGACGCCGGCTGGGATTGCGGTGCGCGTCGCGCGCGGTCCCCGCGCCAGTAATCTACGGGCCTCGTGTGACGCCGCTCTGCCGACTTCGTAATTACTTTTGCGTCCGCAACACTTTGTCGCCGTCTCCCAAACAAATGTCCCCGAGGACATCAGTTGCACGTAACCGTTTCAGTGCAAGGCGCAACTCATTCGGCACTGGCTGGCGACGCATTTGCGTAAATGAAAATTATTCATCGGTAACTCGTTGAAATCGCTTGAATCTAATTTTTCATTCAATCCTGAGCGAAGTAGGTGGTGCACTGACCATTGTTTTCAGTGAAGTAGTGCAACAGTTGTGGGCGGCGAAATAATAACTACGCTGAGAGCCAAGACTTTATAACCACGGCCCTCCTGGAAGCGTTACATGCACATGAAACTATGTGTTTTGTATATATTAGATTTCATTAAAATATTGCGTACGAGAACTCGGGGCGGAACGGGATACTTAATGTTTAACAATTTGTATAAAATAAGGAAACACCAGAAACACCCCTTCAATTTATTAAAAAAAACCTTGTAGAGTAACCTAATGTCCCTTATTTTAAAATCACTTGAAGCCATACATTTTGCAATTTTTACAACTTTTCAGAGAAAGTCTCGCATAATTCCCGTTCCGCCCCACCCACGGGGCAGAATGGGATAAGGTTATTTTTTGTTAAATTATTGCATAAACGTTGAATTTGAATTACGAATGTCATATTAAACTATGACAAAATGTTGTATAAAGGGCAGTTCAGACTAAGGAATGTGTAATTTAAACAATTAAAAAGTCATTCTTCAAAATAAGAAAATACTTTAATGTCATTCCGAAAAATGTACAATGCTTAATAACCACCAAACCACTAACTACTAGCCCTTTCGACAACAGTCACAAATCAGTATTTCCACTTCATCTTCACTGTCTATGGCAGCACATGAATTGTGTGCCCACCTGAAACGCCTCGGCAAGCGACCCAGCCCTCATTAGAAACGGAGTAGAAGTCCCCACAGTAGAGACACTCAGCATCCTTTCTCTCTCTCATTCTCTCTTCTCCATTATCTTCTTCCTTTTATTTTTCTTAAGGTCTCTGATGTCCTCTGTTTTGGTTTTTTTGGGTGTACAGTTTGATATTTTCGCCTTAAGTTGCACTGCACCTGACGTCTCTGTCCTGACATAGTTCATATTTGTGCACCCTCCTCCTTTCTGTAGGCCTACCTTACGTGCGACAGCATTCTGCAGTTCCTTCTTATAAGAAGAATCTGTTAACACGACAGTTTTTCCTTTTCGCCTTCTAGTCCGCCGAGGATTTTGACAGATTAGTGGGACTGAAATGACAGCCTCGGGCGATATCTGGAAAGTTGAGTTCTTCGTCGAACACAGCTGGTTGGGAAAGTCTGGCATCCATGAACAGCCAGGCTGGGTTTGCTTTCTACTTACATCAAAATATGGCGGGGCAGAACGGAACACGATCCCATTCTGCCCCGGCCCGTTCCGCCCCAAGAGGACTTTTGAGGTTAACAACTTTGACGGAGTGTAATAACTGACGTATTTAAACGCATTAAATAACTAAAGTATAACTAATGCCATGCACTTTAAAGGAATGTGTCAGTTTAGGGTATACAATTAACAGCTTACCTGGCATTCAAATTCACCAAACGTTAGAACAGTGCAAGCGGTAACGTGACGGACAACAATTCACTTAGATCTCGCACTTCAAACTAAATCAGAATGGCTGCGCTCACTTCCCTTCCATTCGGAGAAATAGTTACATGCCCATACAACAGGTTGCAGCACTGTCCAGTCTAGAAAAGAGCAATTTCCGATTGTGCCCCGCTATCCCGTTCTGTCCCGAGTTCCCCTAAACGTAGTTTGTGAGCCCAATACATGATAGTTTTCTGGAAGCAGTCAGTTATCAACCTTCCACAGTCTGTCTTCAAAGGGTGACAGTCAGAATGCAACTGGAATCATGTCAGAGACTGATGTTGGTTGCCGGCGTCCTTAGTGTGACCATACTCATGATAGATAATGTGACTGAACGCTGCCCGGATTCGTTCCACTGTATGTGTGTGTGTGTGTGTGTGTGTGTGTGTGTGTGTGAGAGAGAGAGAGAGAGAGAGAGAGAGAGAGAGAGAGAGAGATAGAGAGGGCGGAGGGAGAGAGAGAGAGAAAAAGAGAGAGAGAGAGAGAGGGAGAGAGAGAGAGAGTGCTCCCCTGTGCACATGCCTGCGAATGACTGAATTAGACAAATTATTCAATGAACTGGGACTTACAACCCAGTAGTTTAGTTCCTTTAAAGACATAATAATTATCATCACTTACTGAGCCACTTTAGCTGGTATTTCGTTGTAGTTAAAGGAAGCAATACATGTAAGAGAGAAGTTTCATAGAAGTCGAGATCTTACGAAACACTAGTTTATTTGTTTTAACTAAATATATGTTTCTTTTTCGAAGTAAAGTTAGTTTCTTCTCCTTATTTTGGCCACTGAATTATGGATCCCTACTGGACACCATAATCTGCCTCCTCCTTGTTTGGATCTGGTTTAAATGTAAACGTGTAACCTGAAACTATGCCCTGAATGAATGCATTCTTCTATGTATGATTTAGGCCCTAGATATGACGCTACAGACGCTACCTAAATTTTTTTTTAAAGTAATGAAAGAAAGGGAAGGCCTGAACAACTTGCTTCGCGCAACATTTTGAAATGGGCATAAACGAACATTTCATTGAATCTTGAAAGGTGAATCGTATTAACGTTTAAAAACCTCCGAAGCGACATAGACGAGGTTGAGGCAAATAATTTAATATGAGACACACGAGGCTGCAAATATTGGGACATACAGAGAAACCTGCGCAACACAGAAGCCCTACCGCCTCGGCTGTATGGATTACCCAAGATCCATAAGAACAACGTTCCACTGAGACCGATCGTTAGCGCTCCTGGATCACCGACATATAAACTGGCAAAACACTTGGCCTCTCTGCTCCAGCCACACGTGGGGAAGACCGACACACACATTAAGGTCTCAGGACATTTCATTGAGAAGCTGAAGAAACTGAAACTTGCACCAAACGATATCTTGGTCAGCTTTGATGTTGTTTCGTTATTTACGAAAGTGCCACTCAGTGACGCTCTGGAGCACATCGGTTCCATTTTCCCGCAGGACATCAGAAAGCTCTTCCATGCATGTCTCACCACGAGCTATTTCACGTGGAATGGCGATTTCTACGAACAGCTGGAAGGCGTCGCCATGGGTAGTCCTCTCAGTCCAGTGGTGGCCAACTTCTTCATGGAACAATTCGAAGCACACGCACTGGACTCGGCGACTTGCAAACCTAAGGTGTGGTACAGGTACGTCGATGATACTTTCGTGGTGTGGAGCCATGGTGAAGAACAGCTCGGTGACTTCCTAAGACACTTGAACAGCCTCCATGCCAACATAACATTTACCATGGAAGTAGAAAAGGACAAGAAACTGCCATTTCTAGGTGTGTTGGTCACAAGGGACGGCGAAACCCTGGGACACAGCGTGTATCGAAAACCGACACACACGGACCGATACCTGCACAAACTGTCAAACCACCACCCGAGCCAGAAAAGAGGCATGATTAGTACGCTCGTAACGAGAGCAGGACGAATATGTGAGCCGCAACACCTCAAACGAGAAATTCAACACCTGGAAACTGTCCTGAGGAGCAATGGGCACTCCGCAAATTATATTAGAAGTGTAACAGAGCCAAACACTCGGCGAAGTAAGGAACCAGAAAAAGAAATGTCGGGTACGGCCTTTCTGCCATGCATTCCCAGAGTGACGGACAGAATTGGCCGTATATTGCGCAAACATGGCGTAAAGACGATTTTCAAACCGACAAGGAAGATCATAGAGTGCCTTAGATCGGCGAAGGAGAAAAGAGACCCATTTGCAATGTCGGGAATATACCGTATACCATGCACATGCGGAAAAGTTTATGTCGGAATGACTGGACGATCCATCAACACCAGGATCAAAGAGCATAAGCGACATTGCAGGTTGGGGCAGGTGGAGAAATCGGCCGTGGCAGAGCACGCACTGAATGAGACCGACCACGTAATAAAATTCGCCGACACGGAAGTTCTGGCTGTAGAGAAGCTTTAACGCGCTTGTTCAGAGAAGCTGTAGAAATACAAAAACACGCGAACAGTTTGAACAAGAAAGAGGAAAGTCTTAAGGTCAACGGATCCTGGCTTCCCGTACTTCAGCGAACGACCGTCGCAGGTAGCAAGAGGAGAACCGCACCGGAAATGACCGCGGAGAAGCCCTCGGACGTTGGCGCGCCAGGTACATATAGTCTGCGGCCGCGAGCTCGGCTCCAGTTCACCACCGGTAATGGAAGGTGAAGCTTTGACAATGCCAGCCACTCGTGCTGGCGAAACGTCAGAAAAATCATTAGATGAACGTCGGCCGAAGAACCTGAGACAGAAGCCAATAGGCAGTTTGTCAACAAGTGGCCACGAAAGCCTTAACAATTTTGTATTGGGAAATAGCCCCAAAGCGGAAGAAAAAATTAGTGTTGAATATGCGACGTCACCAGATGACGAACACTGCCGCATGTGCAACGGTTGAGTATATCGCTCTGTCGCATCTCATCATTCCAGCTCCAGTCATGTATACATGGTGGCGCGGCTTGGGGCCTGCGTGCGCTACTTTAGCGCGTGGGACTCAGTGTTTGAGTCTTGCGCCTGGCAGATAGTATTTTCTTCATTGCGTTGGCCAATTACGCGTTTACATTGAGGTAAGATTTTATTTGCCGGTCACGCGGTCTCCACTAGTTTATTGCAAAGTACAGTAAAAGAAAAAAAACATACAGTATTGCGTCACAAGCAAATGAGTGTAAGCTTCCGAATTTCGTCGTTACCACTAAATGATATACGTTTTCTTTACTATATAATGTCTGCAAACGAAAAAGGAGGGACAAAAGGGAAGAAACACGAAATAAGGACAGCTTTTGTTCAGTTACAGTGAGCACAATAATTCTGTAAGTTTTATGTTTACAACAGATCACATTTACAAAAGACGTTCGAAAACTGTGCCTTTTGGTTAAATGCACTGCTCCCTACCGTCGAGGGTAGAATCGACAAGCCCAACTATTACAAGTGTGGTAAGGTACGTCATCTGGTGACATCACATGTACAACATCTGTCATCGACTTTTGGGGAATTTTCCAACATTAGCGGCCCCATGTATCTTACATGATTTTATTCGCCTCAGTGTCGTATAAGTCGCTTCGGAGGTTTTTAAACGTTAATAGAATTCATCCTTTATAGTCGTACTAATTTGTGAAACGTTCGTGGCCTGGCTTGAACAAAGTGTAAGTAACCCAACCCACAGTCAAGTTAGGAGCAGTGGGCATACCTGGATCAGTCTGTTTGCCTCGTCTTTCTATTTAGAAATCTGAAATTTAAAGACAAAATGTAATCACTTCATATACAAAATAATGAACCGATACCTCTCCACTCCCAGTTGATGACTTATCTTCCGACCTGAAAAATACGCTATGAAATAGCCGTAGCGTACTGAGCAATGAAGCTGTGAGAGCCTGACTCTACTAGTGGCTTAGAAAGACTGCTGTCTCTGATGAAGCTAGGGTATCTGTAACATTACGTGCAATAACTCGATACGGATTTAAAGGTGCGTACTCTATCGTAAAGATGTTGGAATCGTTAAACGGTGACAAGGGAAGACGATTAAACCACGTAAACATGGATTTAAGAGAATATAATTTCATTAAAAGCGTAATCTTGGCCGCAATGATTCACATAATCGTCTGTGTATGAAACGTGTGTTACAGCACATCACCACAAAGAAAATGTTTAAAGAAAAAGAATTCTGTAACATGCTTCGACAACTGACCGTCTCAGGAAACAGCGAACGGATTGTCTGACCATAGATAAATACACCTTAAAGATCAGGAAATGCTGTAAATACTACTACGCCAAGTCGCGCGATGCAAGCCAAAACCTCAAAAGACACTGTATTTGTAGCACATGATATGAGAATGAACAACGGAAAGTGACTCCGGTTCTATTTAACACATTACCCAATCATAAGTGCGCCTCTGCACAACGGAACATGCTGACCGTAACTCCAGAATACGCTTTGTCCCCTTTAAACAATCAGTTGCAAGAGAAGCAAGCGGCGTGCTTACAGCTCTCCAGACTGTACCACATCGTATATCGGTAGCGAATTCGTCAAAGATACTGATACTTTCAGGGATCGACTGCTCAATACAGAATCATCTTTGCACAGTGTCTGGAATTTAGCACACGCGGCAAAGAACTCAGTTCTGAAAGCTGTGACTGGTACAGACGATTTTCAAGTGGGCTGTCATAGAACGAATTCAAAGGTTATTAAGAAGATTGCTCTCCTCACAGCGGCTCTAAAAGAGAGAGGGCTTTCTCTCGTTAAGCTGCTGTCACACGAATTTAGATGAAAGTTCCAGTAGGTGAAACGTAAGAAATGCTAGCTTTCGTCCAAATGCACAAACTTACACACACTTTTCAGGGACCGACGTCCTCGCCCCTCGAATATCAAGCTATTATGAAACGGTTGATATGAACGCAATGATGATTTTGTGCTCTTCAGCCTGAAGAATGGTTTTATCGATCCTTCCTTGCTGGTCTTTCCTGAGCAAACCTCTCCATCTCTAAATAACTACGGCAAGGTACTAGAATTTGAACCTGCTCACTACATTCATTCCTACTCTCCCTCTACAATTTTTACTTATCGCATTTGCCACCATTATCAAATTCACTGTTCCTTGATACCTCAGAATGTATACTGTCAACTGATCCCTTCTTTTCGCCAAGTTGTACCATAAATTCCTTTTCTCCTCAATTCCATTCAGAACCCCTTCATTACTTATTCGACACACCCGTCTGTTCTGAGGCATTCTTCTGTAGCACCACACTTCACACGCTATTCTGTTCTTGACTGAACCGTTTGTCGTAATCATTTCACTTCCGTGTAAAGCTACGTTCAAGACAAATACCTTCAAAAAGAATTTCTGAGCTTAAATTTAAATTCATCATCATTAGTAGGTTAAGGGGACATTGCATGTTCTATGCCGCCAGTGTTAAATTATCGAATTTTGTGACCTATTATCTTGTAAACTTTTTAAGACACCAAATTACAATTTTCCATAATTATTGAATGCGCATTCTAGATACACTGAACTAGAATTATTAATAAAATTGTATTGTGGGGCATGTTAACTTTTTTTTTTCAAACCCATTTTTTGACAGAATTTTGTAAATAAATAAGCATAAAAACAAAACAAGTCAGGATATTTTAATTATTCTAGTTTCATATGCGTTGAAACTCACACTTGGCATTCTGTGAAAATTTCAAATGTCTACCATCAGTACTTTTTTAGAAAACGGGTCATTTATTGCAAAAAAATATAGTTCAGAGATATTGAGGTTTAAAATTTTTTATTACAAATTCTTATATGGACTTACATTTCTGCGTCTTTTATGCACTAAAATTGCCCTAGTCCATAGTCTGTATCTTCTTCAGTGTTATAACAGCCCAGTGCTTGCCTCCTCCTTTTCTTTCTTGCTTCTTTTGTCATTTGCTGAGCAGCTTACACTGATTCACGTACACGAAGCTCATCCAGTCCTTTAGCTGTGTTCTGTCCAAATCTTACCCCTGACATCTCCAGAACTTTAAGTCTTTCATAGTTCCCACCATTAAAAGTTATTACATCAGACACTGCTAACTTTAGAGTCATAAGGCTAACAAATACATTTTTAGGCACACAACATCACACAACATTATTGAAGGACTCATTCACATTCTCTGTCTTCCCATGTAAATGCTTCTTTAGAAACTCAGGATTTGCCAAACCTCTGTAAATAGGAAATTCAGCTTGCCTCTATTTACACCAAGTGTTTGGTGAAGGTGGACACAAAGCATTACAAGGCTTTTCATCGGTGTTTTCAGGTACTTCAGAAGAAAATGCAGGTCTCACATATCTGTTACCCGCAAATGTGCGTTTCTTGACGTTACTTTTACGCTTAGTCATTTTATTTACGTATAAAAAACAATAGAAGTTAACTTACCACAAAAACAGCCGATAATCACACTACTTTCAACGAAAACTAGTATCAGAAACAAAGGACTGATTTGTCTATTCGTAATGCCAACTTCTGAGACGTAGCAGTAGGCACAAAACAAAGCTATTCACAGCCTTGTAGACTGTGTAGTTCCCAAGATATAACTGCTCAACTGTGGCAGTATATGCGTAGCCGCGAAGTTTGACAGTCACAGGTCAACATTCAAAATATTATTTGAAGATCTCACAATTGTCTGATTTTAATGTATTATGTACCAAAATGTTCAGGAAGGTCCAAAGTACGTTATGGAGTAGAAAACAGAAAATATCAAATTCCACGTACAATGTCCACTTAACTCCTTGCTGAGTGTCGTGAACTCATTTCTGTACTCATTTTTAAGTAACTGAATTTTCGACCAGGTGCCTCCATCCACTACAGCTGAGAGAGAACGAGTCACTCTCTTACTATTTTCATATTCAAGGCTACTCTTTAATGTTGATTTTACACCCAAGACCATTTTTTTTTTAGATGGCGAGAAGTTAGCAACATGATCAGATATTGGTGGAAACATGTAGATTGTTATGGTGGCTCTCCTTCGAATCGTATTTTCCAAACTTGACAACAAGCAGGCAGTTTGGTCAATTAACAATTGATCTTTCAGTGAATGTTTGGAGCTTGGAAGCCATGTGCAGCTATCAGGGAACGGAACATCCCGAAGCACTTACCAGGGACAGAATGCTGGTACCAAGAATTCCTTGCACTAGTGTGCTTTCGACCGAAGAGGCGGTAAAACTGACTAGCTGGATCTGCCTGTTAGTCGTCTCTAGTCACAGCAGGGGTAGGGGTGTTAGGGAAATTTAGGTTGGCCAGCCAAGTAGTTTCGACAGTGCCATAAACGTTCTTTGTGAACAGGGATGGCGGCCATAAAAATTCACGAGTTTCCATGTTCACCATGGACCGGACACTATCGAGGGAGCTGTCAGGTGATGTCGTCCGTCTGCCAGCCAAGTTTCTGGGAATCCTCAGACATCTGAAAGAATTTTAGAACGAAACACAACGTTTACGACAGCTTCGAAATAATCTACTTCACGACACAAAAGTACTTCTTCCAGTTTACCCGAGACCCCTGGTTAGACACACTGTGGAATTTGGGCTATCCAGATAATGATCTCTGTAATAAATGTGTTGTCCACATTAGGGCTAAACGGAAACTCAGAACACACTGCCTAAAGTGGCCATGGGAAAAAGCTAGTCAGAAGCACAGCGTCTTCTCTCTATGCTATAATTTATGAGTCAGGGATTGGCTGCTTCTCCAGAAAAGAGAAGAATATTGTTAACTTTGATTAGAATTGGCCATTGGGTAGAGAAGATGAGTCAGGGGGGAGACATGGAGCTCGTGGACTCTTGTGATTGGCATGAAACCCTTGTGGGTGCGGTTATGTGAGTACTTTTGTTCGATCGTAGGTCTGCGAACAATACTTCAGGAATTTATCACAGTAATCTAATTTGTTTATATGAATTTTTCTGCTGCTACCTCCACGTGTTGCCTCTGACGGAACTGCTACAGTAAACTTGCTCAAATCGTACTGAAATATTAAGAAATAACTGTTACCTTTTGATGTTACCTCCAATGGACCGGTTACGTCCCTATTAGATTTCTCAGAAACGGTTTATCCAGTGTCCGTACCCACTAATGGCATTCTTGCCACGCTCCGATTAAATATATTTCGTCGGCATTTATCACACGTTCTGATGATCTCCTCGACATCCTTTCTGATTCCTTTCTACGTCCCATCGTCCCAAATTACTTTAAATAACACAGATCGGTGTGCCCTGTGGATTGTTGAGTACTTCTTTCATAATTTCGGTCTTCTGTTCATCACTGAGCTCTACGGTGTCTTCATCTAATTGATTATACTCCGTTATCATTTCTGTTTGCTCTTTGATTTCTCCTACGGGTGCATCACCATCAACTTGTTGCCTTGTACTTAGTGCATCCGCATTGGCGTCAAATTGTCCGGTATTCATGTCCGAAGTAACATTGCATCGTACTTCTCCCCAGTAAATAGCAAATTCGTTAAAGCTGAGCAACGTAAATACAAATTTCTGCAGAAAAAACAAATTTGGCCTCACGGACCAAATGAATCTGATGACTTCAAATTGCGTAACGCCTATAAAATCACCCATCGAACTGTTAGAGCTTCTACGTGAGACAAACGGGGAGGTACTTTTCCACAAGATTCAAAGAACACTCCGCTATCTTTCCGTCTCAAACAAAATAACAAATCAGAAGTTGCCATCCATCTACTGGAAACTAGTTAGTAAATAGACGAAATAGAAACAGACTTAAAGATCCAGAATGAGATTTTCACTCTGCAGCGGACTGTGCGCTGATATGAAACTTCCTGGCAGATTAAAACTGTGTGCCCGACCGAGACTCGAACTCGGGACCTTTGCCTTTCGCGGGCAAGTGCTCTACCATCTGAGCTACCGAAGCACAACTCACGCCCGGTACTCACAGCTTTACTTCTGCCAGTATCTCGTCTCCTACCTTCCAAACTTTACAGAAGCTCTTCTGCGAACCTTGCAGAACTAGCACTCCTGAAAGAAAGGATATAGCGGAGACATGGCTTAGCCACAGCCTGGGGGATGTTTCCAGAATGAGATTTTCACTCTGCAGCGGAGTGTGCGCTGATATGAAACTTCCTGTAAAGTTTGGAACGTAGGAGACGAGATACTGGCAGAAGTAAAGCTGTGAGTACCGGGCGTGAGTCGTGCTTCGGTAGCTCAGATGGTAGAGCACTTGCCTGCGAAAGGCAAAGGTCCCGAGTTCGAGTCTCGGTCGGGCACACAGTTTTAATCTGCCAGGAAGTTTCATATCAGCGCACACTCCGCTGCAGGGTGAAAATCTCATTCTGGAAACATCCCCCAGGCTGTGGCTAAGCCATGTCTCCGCTATATCCTTTCTTTCAGGAGTGCTAGTTCTGCAAGGTTCGCAGAAGAGCTTCTGTAAAGTTTGGAAGGTAGGAGACGAGATACTGGCAGAAGTAAAGCTGTGAGTACCGGGCGTGAGTCGTGCTTCGGTAGCTCAGATGGTAGAGCACTTGCCCGCGAAAGGCAAAGGTCCCGAGTTCGAGTCTCGGTCGGGCACACAGTTTTAATCTGCCAGGAAGTTTCAGACTTAAAGATGCTACATGTTCAACCCAAAGCTTCCACTCCCTAACTCCCCCCCCCTCCCCACCCCCCACCCCAGTTCATCCTGAATGAAGAGGTTGGAAGTAGATTGAAGGGACGGCTAACAGCATCCTTGCCTTTATAGTTCACATTATCGTTTCTGTTCCGACTTTTTGCTGTTTCCTTCCAGTCTATATCTCTCATACTAACTGATCTGTTAATGTATATGATCCCACTTCTGACACCAATGTTAATGCATAGGGCCCCACTTCTGGTAACCAATATTAATGTGTATGGTCAGGGAAGGGGGGAGGCGGTTGTTACATATGCCTCGTGACGACTGCCTGCAGGAGGTCGAGCGGTCATGATTTGAGAGTGGGCATCCAGGGCTGCCGTTGAATGACAAAACGGAAAATTTGGAACAATAAAGAGGACATATTTCAATGTACGATGTACAAGTGTAAGTAGGCTGTTTAGGTTTTTATGTTGGTAACGCCACATAACGCTCTGTATGAAAATCACTGGCTGTGCTGTGTGCAGTCTGTGGCTGGTTTGCATTGTTGTTTGCTATTGTAGTGTTGGGCAGTTGGATATGAACAGCGCGTAGCGTTGCGCAGTTGGAGGTGAGCCGCCATCAGTGGCGGATTTGGGGAGAGAGATGGCGGAGTTTTTAGAGCGGGTGATCTGGACATGTGTTCATCAGCGACAGTAAATTTGTAAGACTGGATGTCATGAACTGATTATATATATATAATGACTTTTGAACACTATTAAGGTAAATACATCGTTTGTTCTTTATCAAAATCTTTCATTTGCTAACTATGCGTATCAGTAGTTAGTGAATTCAGTAGTTAGAATCTTTTATTTAGCTGGCAGTATTGGCGGTCGCTGTATTGCAGTAGTTCGAGTAATGAAGATTTTTGTGAGGTAAGTGATTCATGAAAGTTATAGGTTATTGTTAGTCAGGGCCATTCTTTTGTAGGGATTACTGAGACTCAGATTGCGTTGCGCTAAAAATATTGTGTGTCAGTTTATTGGTGATCTGAATAAGTAAAGAGAGAAATGTCTGAGTACGTTCAGTTTTGCTCGGCTGTTTGAAAATCAAATAACGTGACTACTGTGAGTCTACTCTGTGATGACCTACCTACCAATATTCTTCAAAATTTCGACTGACTCTACTGTGGGTTTGCTCTGTTGTGGTCCATTACCCGTCTGAATGTCAAGAGTCAGCACTGTCTTTCCGTTGGAAGGACAACACTACTTCTTCAAGACTGTATGGAAATCCACTACTTCCGTGTGCATTTTATTTTACTGCTCAGACTTTGAGAAAAACACTACAATTTTACTGTGATAAATGATCAGGACTGTCTTTATGGACTGTGAGAAAATCTTTGCTTTTGACCAACAGTGTGTGCATTTGATATCTTTGTTATTGTGTTGTTGTTGTTATTCTTGTTGTTGTGGTTTTCAGTCCTGAGACTGGTTTGATGCAGCTGTCCACGCTACTCTATCCTGTGCAAGCATCTTCATCTCCCAGTACCTACTGCAACCTACATCCCTCTGAATCTGCTTAGTGTATTCATCTCTTGGTCTCCCTCTGCGATTCTTACCCTCCACGCTGCCCTCCAATACTAAATTGGTGATCCCTTGATGCCTCAGAACATGCCCTACCAACCGATCCCTTCTTCTAGTCAAGTTGTGCCACAAACTCCACTTCTCCCCAATCCTATTCATTAGTTATGTGATCTACCCATCTAATCTTCAGCATTCTTCTCTAGCACCAAATTTCGAAAGCTTCTATTCTCTTCTTGTCCAAACTAGTTATCGCCCATGTTTCACTTCCATACATGGCTACCCTCCATACATATACATTCAGAAACGACTTCCTGTCACTTAATTCTATACTCGATGTTAACAAATTTCTCTTCTTCAGAAACGCTTTCCTTGTCATTGCCAGTCTACATTTTATATCCTCTCTACTTCTACCATCATCAGTTATTTTGCTCCCCAAATAGCAAAACTCTTTTACTACTTTAAGTGTCTCATTTCCTAATCTAATTCCCTCAGCATCACCCGACTTAATTCGACTACCTTCCATTATCCTCGTTTTGCTTTTGTTGATGTTCATCTTATATCCGCCTTTCAAGACACTGTCCATTTCGTTCAACTGCTCTTCGAAGTCCTTTGCTGTCTCTGACAGAATTACAATGTCATCGGCGAACCTCAAAGCTTTTGTATCTTCTCCATGGATTTTAATACCTACTCCGAATTTTTCTTTTGTTTCCTTTACTGCTTGCTCAATATACAAATTGAACAACATCGGGGAGAGGCTACAACCCTGTCTCACTCCTTTCCCAACCACTGATTCTCTTTCATGCCCCTCGACTCTTATAACTGCCATTTGGTTTCTGTACAAATTGTAAATAACCTTTCGCTCCCTGTATTTTACCCCTGCCACTTGCAGAATTTGAAAGAGAGTATTCCAGTCAACCTTGTCAAAAGCTTTCTCTAAGTCTACAAATGCCAGAAACGTAGGTTTGCCTTTTCTTAATCTAGCTTCTAAAATAAGTTGTAGGGTCAGTATTGCCTCACGTGTTCCCATATTTCTACGGAATCCAAACTGAAATGGGCAACGGAAGTGGAAGCGGTTCATGTTAACTTACGTTGGCCGAAAAGAAGTCTGCTCTGCTCGAGGTCTGGATTACAAGGGAGGGACAGGCAACTGTGTTCCGCACCGCAGAACACTCCAGCGTCCACACACGTGACCTGTATCCCACGCACGCAATTGGCTAAAACCAGTGGCGTGAAATCGCTACTAGTTTCAGAAGAGCTCTCAGGGCGTCTCCTGTCAGCAGCTTCAACTGGACAGAACTGCCTCGGTTTTGAAAGACAGCCACCTTGTGTCACGTAGGCACAGCGTAAGTTGCTCTGGGAGAAAACTTGTAAAGATTTCACGGGGCCTTTAAAACAAATTTTTTAAACAAATTCCGCCAAAATATTCCTTAACTGGCTGCCACCCTGTACAGATCTGGTTATTCTGAGTTAACTATTAATAAAGTCTGTTAAATAATCTGTTAAATAATCACATTAAAATTGTTTCTGTATATTTTAATAAAAGCTTTGCGCATCTTACATTCCTGCATAATGTACAAGTATGTACTTCTGTATAAAAACCACATGCTTGTTTAATAATGACAAGAATAGCTGGTGTTATTATCTTTCCTGAAGAATATTACGTAAAAATTTTGTTAAAAGATGAAGCTGTGATGTATAACACGTAATTTGTAATTAACTTGAAATGTCATGTCTGAAAGCTGTGTATGTTGAACATGTTGGATTAGCTTCATTATGATGTCATATACAAAAGAAACCAACATAATTCGCAAGTATACCACAAAATTTGTTTATATATATATATATATATATATATATATATATATATATATATATATATATATTCATCTGTAAAGTATATTGCTGTATAAAGGAGGAAGGTAGTTAGCAAAAATCTCAAATTAAATTTTTACATAATACTCTAACAAACATTTCGACCGAATATATTTTTTAAACAACAACATACAAATTTTCCTTAAAAGCGACTGAGGACAACAAAGTTCTACGCTGTGCTTCGCAGTGATAATATAGGGTTCCGTCTCTTTTTTGCAATCGGTTGTATGTGCGATAGGAGGGTACTTAAACCACTAGACATATTGTTTCTCCCATGTATTTTGATTCACCGTATATACAACGAAAGAGAACATTATGTACACAGAAATGTGCTGTTTTTTCTGCACTGCAGTTGGTTTTAACAAAAACCCTGTGTATTAGCGTAGTGGCATTTAAGACTTACTGGCTTATAGTTACAATACTACTTCGCAACCTAAGTCATCCGAAACACTGTAATGCATCTGAAATAATAATATTTTGGAGGAAGGAGAACATGAGGAATACTAACCAATCGATACAGCAGTCCTAAATGAAAATGCAGTCCAATATCAACAATAATTTCCAAAGTCACTAAATCCAGCTGCCTTTTCGCCACACAGTTTGAGGCGTGCCTGTAATACTAATACACAATCTCAATCTTCTCAAATTTTGTGATGTACCTTTTTTTAGATTAAAGCTATGAGAAGTGATGTCATTGAAGCTACTATCCTCACACGTTCGCCAGTGAGGTCGCTCTCATACCACGTATACCAACGATGCCAACCGACTTAGCGATTCAATTTCAGCGACTTCAGTTCCTACGCATGGTTTCATTTGCAATAACAATAAACAAAGCTCAAGATCAGACTTCAAATACCTTACAGTTGAGTTTTTCTCGCATGATCAGCAGTATGTTACTCTTTAACGAACTGGTAATTCAGAAAACCAGTTCATACTCTTTGTACATAGTACCCAAAAAACGAAAAATGTTCTACATTCTGAAGTCTTGTAGCTGCAATGTGTACAAAAAAATTAGAAACCAACGACGAAAACAAAGGAATTTTTTCATTGATACTCTTATGATTTACTATAATTTCGAGTTCCGTATCTTGAAATTGAGCAAAGTAACAAATAAGGGGCACAATTGGCCTCTTGAAAGAATTCCCAGAGATACTCCATACATACACTAAAAAAAATAAAAATAAAAAAAAGGCGCATCGCGGAGGTATTGTCCAAATGCGACGGAAATCGGTAAATGTGATGTACATGAACAGAAAAACAAATCATTACGCTTTCACAAAAATTGGGTGATTTATTGAAGAGCATTCGCAAATTGACCAAGTCAGCAACACATTGGTTCACCTCTGGCCAAGATTCAAGCAGTTATTTGATTTGGCACTGATTCATAGAATTGTTCGGTGTTCTCCTGAGGGATGTTATATTATGTAGTATTCTGCCTAGTGGCAGGTCCATGTCTTCGTACGGAGAATTTCTGATTCCACTGTTTCCTGTCTTCAGCTTCTTCCTTCAGTCTGTTGTATCTCCTTCCATCTTTCATGTCGTCCAGATGTTGAACATCTTCTTCCTCGTCCTGCGTTTCCTCTGAGTTTCCCTTATATGACATCATGTATGAGTCCCTCGTGTCTAAATACATGTCCAATCCAGTTGGCCTTTCTCTAAAGAATTGTACGCAGAATACTTCTTTTCTCTCCTACTCTTCGCAGTACATCGTCATTTTTTATGCGATCTGTCCACTTGATCTTTTCCATTCTCCTCCAGCACCACATTTCAAAGCTCTCCAAGTATTTTTTATCCTTCTTTCTCATAGTGCACGTCTCTGCTACATACAGTGCAATACTCCAAATGCAGCAATTTATCAGTTTTTTTCTCAATGCTAAACTCAACTCTCTCGTCAGCAAAGTCCACTTCCTGTTGAAAGCACCTTTGGCCATGGCGATTCTTGCTCGGATTTCGTTGGTGCAGTGGGCATCCTTTGTGATAAAACTTCCCAGGTACTTGAACTGATTCACATTTTCCAGTTCTCGATTGTCAACAGTTATCTTCAAGTGTTTCTCACGTTTTGATATGCGCATCACTTTTCATTTTTCGATGTTGATTTCCATGCCGTATTTTCTTCCCGTTTCCACAAAATTGTTCATCATGTGTTGCAGCTGCCTCTGATTTCTGGCGAGCACTACCAGGTCGTCTGCATACTTGATGGTGTTGATGAGACGTCGTCCTACTTTGAAGTTTCCGCACCCTTTCAGCGCTTCTCTCGCCAGCATTTCTCCATACAGGTTGAAGAGACTTGACGACAGACAAAATCCTTGTCTCACTCCCCTTCCTATTTCCACACTGTACGTTTCTCCATAGTTCAGTTGTAACTTTACCCTTTGTCCCAGGTACAAGTTCCTTGTAAGTCTCCGATCTCTCCAGTTGATTCCTTAAAGATGTTCATCAATATATTCCAATTGACTCTAACGAAGGCCTTCTGCCAGTCTATAAAACAAGCACAAACTTCTTCGTTAACGGCCAGAACTCTCTCTGACAATATCCTCATCATGCCAATGGCGTCTCTGGTCCCGTTTCCTTTCCTGAAGCGAAAATGGCCTCCTCCTGTCACTTCTTCAATTTTGTTTTCCAACCGTATATTTAGCATTCTTGCAATGATCTTTGCCACATGCGATGTCAGACTAATTGTTCTATAATCACTACACCTCTTGGCTTGGTTTTTCTTCTCAAGAGCAACCTTTGTGACGTCCAAAAAGTCTTCGCAACCTTTGTGACGTCCAAAAAGTCTTCAGGCCATTCTCCAGCTTCATAGATTTTGTTTATGAGTTGTGTCAGAACTTTCAAACTTTCATTTCCGATTTCTTTAAGCAAATCCATTGGTCCAGAGGGTTATCGGGTCAAATTCTGTCCAATTGTCGAATTACATTGTCAAAATCCCGAGACGGTTGGAGGACCCTGCCCATAATGCTCCAAACGTTCTCAATTGGGGAGAGATTTGGCTACCTTGCTGGCCAAGGTAGGATTTGGAAAGTATGAGGACAAACAGTGCGGGTGAAATGTAAGCTCAGGATGGCTTGCCATGAATGGCAACAAAACGGGGAACAGAATGTCGTCGACGTACCACTGTGCTGTGAAGGTGTCGCAGATGACAACTGGAGAGGTCCTCCTGTGATACGAAGTGGCACCCCAGACCATCACTCCTGCTTGTCGGGGCATATGGTGGGCGACAGTCAAGTTGTATCCACCGCAATCCGAGGCGCCTCCAGACACGTTTTCGCTGGTCATCAGGGCTCAGTTCGAAGCGGGACTCCACACTGAAGACAGCTCTACTCCAGACAAAGAGTTTCAAGGCCACAGACGTATGGAGCATTGTAGTCAGGGCCCTCCAACCATCTCGGGATTTTGACGATCTTAGGCCCCAATGGACATGATATCCCTCAGGATGATGGAATTGTTGTTCTATCAATCAATGCCAAGCAAAAGAACTGCTTGAATCACGGCCAGAGGTGGACCAACTCGTTGTTGACTTAGTCAATATGAGAAGCTCTTTCGCTTCCGTCAATCATCCAGTTTCTGAAAAAGGTAGTTTTTTTTTTTTTGTACATGTACATCAGATTTACCTATTTCCGTCGCATTTGGAATATTTGTTCGCGGTTGCGTCTTTCTTTGTTTCCTTTCTCCAGAGTGCATTTAGAAATTGTGACCATTGCCGGATTTGCTAGTTATACTTATACTGCACTTGTGTTTCACAAATTGCACATGAGAATGCGCTATAACTCCTGCAGTTACAAGTTTTTGGCCTCTTGAAATAAGTAATAAAAACTGAAGCGCTGATGACGAAGCTGTGAGTTCGCATTGTACACTGGCGTAGTAAAAACTCTATTAAGTTTTCAAGTTATTTTAACGTCTCGGTTTGGAAGAAGCTGCGACTGTGGCTCCCGTAAATTTCGCTAAAGTATTTGACGAAAGAGACGTCGTTAACATCGAAACATGACCTAGCCCATATTGAGTTTACTTGTGAGATTCGTTCTACTCTGTTATCTTGTCTCTCCCTGCCAGACGCTGGACTGTATTATCCAGTGGCTCGTTAACTTGGTTACCACCACGTAGGGAGTGGGGAAGTCGCACAGCCAGCTCAAATGAAACCGTGACGCGTCCTCTGCGATCCCACGCATCTCCCTGGCTACCCAGTCGGTTAATGTTTGTCCCTCGCACGAGGCTTCGCCCATAAATCGCGTTCAACGGCCGGATATAAATATAGATGCGATCAAATACAAGGGCTCCCTCGAGAGGACCCCCGCTGGTCCACAATGTAGCGCTACGCGTTTGCGCAGACGTCGGCCGAGGCGGCGTGCGCCATCCCTACCAAACCCCTCTGCTCTCTCCCCCTCACCCAGCCCAAACTCACCCCCCACAAACATAAACTTCCCCTCCACCAACCCCCGTTCACACACCGACAGTGAATGCGACCCCGTGCAGCGTGTACGTAAGCGTGTGCGTCAGCGTGTGTTTGTGTACGTAAGCGTGTGTATTGGACTGGTGCCGCGGCGCAGCCATTAATCCAGAGGAACAGCACGGAGCACTGATTATGCCCAGCAGAGCTACTGGGCATGTCACGCCGCCACACGTGCGCGAACCCGTCAGCTACAGAGTGTCTGCTCCACAACAACACGACTCGGGATGTCACAGGGACGGAGCTGCAGTAACTGTGGGTCACAGCAAAAGCTTCACGGCTGCTTGTGGGATTCCTTCGACGCTGCAGTGAGTCACACTTAGGAACTACTGGCCAGAATTTCCCACAACACACACACAGACACGGAGAGGGAATGAGAGAGTGGAGTATAAAATTATATGTTGTTGTGTTGGAAGTCAGATCGGGAAGCTGAAGAGATCTGTAGAGATTGGATAAGAGTCCCTAACCGTTCTTTCCACCAACCTCTCGTCTTCTAAAGTTGTATCCCCAGAGCAGAAATCAGCTCATCGGTCGTGGGATCTTCTTCGGAGGAGGCTGCTATGCTGTCATCTCCAACTTGAACCTGTGTGTATGTTCTTTTTGTGGGATGCCGCTTGCCCAGGTCAGTCTTTGTATCTACGGAGGGCAAGATCTGTGGTAATAACAATGCTGGTAGGCGACACCTCTCATTAACGATGCTGTTTGTTTATACCCGGTAATCAAAAAGTCAGTATAAATTTGAAAACTTATTAAACCATGGAATAATGTAGATGTTGTTGTTGTGGTCTTCAGTCCTGAGACTGGTTTGATGCAGCTCTCCATGCTACCCTATCCTGTGCAAGCTTCTTCATCTCCCAGTACCTACTGCAACCTACATCCTTCTGAATCTGCTTAGTGTATTCATCTCTTGGTCTCCCCCTACGAGTTTTACCCTCCACACTGCCCTCCAATACTAAATTAGTGATCCCTTGATGCCTCAGAACATGTCCTACCAACCGATCCCTTCTTCTAGTCAAGTTGTGCCACAAGCTCCTCTTCTCCCCAATTCTATTCAATACCTCCTCATTAGTTATGTGATCTACCCATCTAATCTTCAGCATTCTTCTGTAGCACCACATTTCAAAAGCTTCTATTTTCTTCTTGTCCAAACTATTTACCGTCCATGTTTCACATCCATACATGGCTACACTCCATACAAATACTTCCAGAAATGGCTTCCTGACACTTAAATCTATACTCGATGTTAACAAATTTCTCTTCTTCAGAAACGCTTTCCTTGCCATTGCCAGCCTACATTTTATATCCTCTCTACTTCGACGATCATCAGTTATTTTGCTCCCCAAATAGCAAAACTCCTTTACTACTTTAAGTGTCTCATTTCCTAATCTAATTCCCTCAGCATCACGCGACTTAATTCGACTACGTTCCATTATCCTCGTTTTGCTTTTGTTGATGTTCATCTTATAACCTCCCTTCAAGACACCATCCATTCCGTTCAACGGCTCTTGCAAGTCCTTTGCTGTCTCTGACAGAATTACAATGTCATCGGCAAACCTCAAAGTTTTTATTTCTTCTCCATGGATTTTAATACCTACTCCGAACTTTTCTTTTGTTTCATTTACTGCTTGCTCAATATACAGATTGAATAACATCGGGGAGAGGCCTCAACCCTGTTTCACTCCCTTCCCAACCACTGCTTCCCTTTCATGTCCCTCGACTCTTATAACTGCCATCTGGTTTCTGTACAAATTGTAAATAGCCTTTCGCTCCCTGTATTTTACCCCTGCCACCTTTAGAATTTGAAAGAGAGTATTCCAGTCAACATTGTCAAAAGCTTTCTCTAAGTCTAATGTAGACAGAGAGGTAAAAATTGACACACATGCTTGGAATGACATGGGGTTTTATTAGAACAAAAAAAAACAAAGTTCACAAAATGTCCGACAGATGGCGCTGGACAGCAAAACGTCAGTGACTGCCCATGACAGTCGTGTATAAAAGGAGCTGTAATGAGAGAGAGAATCAGATGCGCCAGATGTCGCAGCATGTTGACGTTACCTGAAAAGGCGCTTTTAGTGAAGCTGTATTATCAGAATGGGGACTGTGCTAGTTCATCGTTACGATTCTATCGCCATAGGAAGGGGACTCGAAAGGTTAAGGTCCGTTGACAAATGCAGCTGTGGCGAGAATGATTTCGAAGTTCGAAGCCACGGGCTGTTTAGACGACAGACCCTGTGGTGGCCGACCGAGCAAAGGCGTAATGCTGCTGAGACAGTTCAGGAAGAAATGGAAACTGTAGCGGGTTCGTCTATGCACGGGGAAGTCAGCGCTCGTGCAGTCACACGTCGCACCGGCATTCCATACACTACTGCTTGGTTGGCACTGAGGCGTACCCTCCGATGCTATCCGCACAAAATCCATCGGCATCATGAGCTGTTACCTGGCGATTTAGTGAAATGGAGGGCATTTGCGGTGTGGGCGTTTCAAACGATGGCGGAAGATGACGATTTGTTGAGTAACGTGTTGTGGACCGACGAAGCTCATTTCACGCTCCGAGGGTCTGTCAACGCCCACAACTGCAGAATTTGGGCTACCGAAAATCCTAGAACTGTCGTGGAAACTCCATTGCACAGCGAGAAAGTCACGATATGGGTTGGATTTACCACATCTACCGTTATCGGGCCTTTTTTCTTCGAAGAAATGCGTGATTCTGGTTTTGTAACTGCTACCGTGACGGGTGAGAGGTACGCCGATATGTTACAGAATCGCATCATCCCCAGCCTGGCTGATAAACACCTGCTGGAACGTACGATGTTTATGCAGGATGGCGCTCCACACCATATTGCTAGACGCGTGAAAGATCTCCTGCGCGCGTCGTTTGGTGATGATCGTGTGCTCAGCCGCCACTTTCGTCATGCTTGGCCTCCCAGGTCCCCAGACCTCAGTCCGTGCGATTATTAGCTTTGGGGTTACGTGAAGTCCGAAGTGTATCGTGATCGACCGACATCTCTAGGGATGCTGAACGACAACATCCGACGCCAATGCCTCACTGTAACTCCGGACATGCTTTACAGTGCTGTTCACAACATTATTTCTCGACTACAGCTATTGTTGAGGGATGATGGTGGACATATTGAGAATTTCCTGTAAAGAACATCATCTTTGTTTTGTCTTACTTTGTTATGCTAATTATTGCTATTCTGATCAGATGAAGCGCCATCTGTCGGACATTTTTTGAACTTTTGTATTTTTTTGGTTCTAATAAAACCTAATGTCATTCCAAGCATGTGTATCAATTTGTACCTCTCTCGCTACATTATTCCGTGATTTATTCAGTTTTCAAATTTATAGTGACTTTTTGATCACCCGGTATTTTAAACTATCACTTTTTACGCTGTCGTCTACTACACTCGACATGGCTTTCTTAATAGTACGGTAACTTTTCTGACAACTTCCGATATAGTGTACGATATATCCGTCCGAAACAGAGATACACATCCGGCTCTGAAGAACCCCAGAAACAGAGTTGCATGACCGGACCTTCAGAACGCTCGAAACAGTATAACTAGCGCAGCCCAAGTACTTCGCCTCCCAGGCGCGCCAAAGCGACCCAAATGTGTCCAAAGCACTTCGGTTGCATTATCGTTACTCTCATATTTCCCATAACTAGTGAAATTTAATAAACAGAGACGATAGACTCGTAGGGTAACCATGAGAGATTGTCATACTGAAAACTGACTTAAATACAATGAAAAGTATATAAATAATTAATAAGAGAAGTTAGGCGTTTTGGCGCCCAACACCCGAATGTGCCGATCAATCAGAAGCAAGTTCAGTGCAATTGGCGGACTCTCATTTTGTACCATCTGCTACTTGTACCTCACTCCACTTTTTTACCGTATGCTACTTCACGTGTATAGAGTTGCATCAAGGTGAGCTTCTAGCAAAATAAAATACTGGCGGCCACACTCAGGAATATCACAGGGGGAGGGTACTTATTTATCAGTCATTATTGGTTTCTCCGTCTGAAGCTTACAGTAGTTAGTTAAAACGAATTTTACAGCAGTCGCGTTTCGCTTTATTTATTTATTTATTTATTTATTGTTCCGTGGGACCAAATTAAGGAGTAGTCTCCACGGTCATGGAACGAGTCAATACATGAAATTATAACACGATAGTAGAAACAGATAACATGAAATATAAAAACATATTCAGGTGACAAGTCGTAAGTTTAAATAAAGAAAATCAACAATGTAACACTGGAATTTGCTTAATTTTTCAGCTCTTCCAGGAGCTCCTCGACATAATAGGAGTAGTGAGCCATGAGGAAACTCTTCAATTCAGACTTAAGTGTTTGGGCTACTGCTAAGATTTTTGAGTTCTCGCGGTAGCTTATTGGAAATGGATGCAGCAGAATACTGCACTCCTTTCTGCACAAGAGTCAAGGAAGTGCATTCTTCATGGAGATTTGATATCTGCCTAGTATTACCTGAGTGAAAGCTGCTAACTATTGGGAATAAGCTAATATTGCTAACAACAAACGACATTAAAGAAAATATATACTGTGAGGGCAATGTCAGAGTTCCTAGACTATTGAATAGGGGTCGACAAAAGGTTCTCGAACTTACACCACATATAGCTCGAACAGCCCGTTTTTGAGCCAAAAATACCCTTTTTGAATCAGAAAAATTACCGTAAAAAATAATACCATACGACATAAGCGTATGAAAATATGCGAAGTAGACTACTTTTCGTGTTGAAGTGTCACTTATTTCAGATACTGTTCTAATGGTAAATAAAGCAGCATTTATTTTCTGAACAAGATCCTGAACATGGGCTTTCCACAACAGCTTACTATCTATCCGAACGCCTAGGAATTTGAACTGTTAGATCTCGCTTATAATATGACCATTCTGTCTGATCAAAATATTGGTTCTTGTTGAATTGTGAGTTAGAAGCTGTAAAAACTGAGTCTTACTGTGATTTAGCATCAAATTATTTTCCACAAGCCACAAACTTATTTCATGAACTACATTATTTGATACTGCTTCAGTATTACACACAAGATCCTTCACTACTAAGCTGGTGTCATCAGCAAACAGAAATATTTTTGAAACACCTGTAATACTAAAAGGCATATCATTTATATAAACAAGAAACAGCAGTGGCCCCAGCACAAACCCTTAGGGAACGCCCCACTTAACAGTGCCCCATTGGGACTGAACATCACTACCACTCTCAATATTTCGGAGAATTACCTTCTGCTTTCTGTTCTTAAAGTAAGAGGTGAAGCAATTGTAAGCTACTCCCCTTACTCCATAATGGTCCAACTTCTGCAATAATATTTTGTGGTCAACATAGTCAAAAGCCTTCGTTAAATCAAAGAAAACACCCAGCGTTCGCAACCTTTTATTTAATCCATCCAAAACCTCACAGAGAAAAGAGAATATAGCATTTTCAGTTGTTGAACCATTTCTAAAACCAAACTGTACATTTGACAGCAAATTATGTGAATTTAAATGCTTCAGTAACCTTGTATATACAACCTTCTCGATAACTTTAGCAAACACCGATGGCATAGAAATAGGTCTAAAATTGTCAACATTATCCCTGTCTCCCTTTTTATAAAGTGGCTTCACTACCGAGTACTTTAATCGGTCAGGAAACCGACCACTCCTAAAGGAAAAGTTACAGATATGGCTAAGTACTGGGCTAACATACATAGAACAATACTTCAGTATTCTGCTAGATACCCCGTCATATCCATGAGAGTTCTTGGTCTTTAGTGATTTAATTATTAACTCAATCTCCTTCTTGTCAGTATCATGGAGGAGCATTTCAGGTAACAGTCTCGGAACACTTTTTTCTAAGAGCGCTATATGATTCCCTGTTGGGACTAGGTTTCTATTTAGTTCACCTGCTATATTCAGAAAGTGATTATTAAATACTGTACATATATGCGACTTATCAGTAACACGGACATTCCCACTACGCACTGATTCTATATCCTCGACCTGTCTCTGCAGACCAGCCACTTCCTTTACGACTGATCATATGATTTTAATTTTATCCTGAGACTTAGCTATTCTACTGCATACCACATACTTCTTGCCTTCCTAATAACTTTTTTAAGCACCTTACAATACTGTATGTTATGGGCTGCTGCATTTAGATTTTGACTGTTTCTAACGTTTTGATATAATTGCCACTTTGTTCTACAAGGTATTCTTATCCCTCTAGTCAGCCACCCAGGCTTCCTGTTTGTTCTAGTACCCTGTTTTGAAAGTTCTAACCGAAAGCAACTTTCAAAGAGCACGAGAAAAGTCTTGAGGAAAGCATTATATTTATCGTCTACTGTATCAGCGCTATAAACATCTTGCCACTCTTGTTCCTTGATAAGGTTCACAAAGGTCTCTACAGCAACTGGATCAGTTTTCCTAAACAGTTGATAACTATATTTAACATGTGTTGCAGCAAAAAATCTTTTAGAGTTAAAATTTGTGCATCATGATCTGAAAGGCCATTCACCTTTTTGTTAACAGAATGCCCTTCTAGTAATGAGCAATGAACAAAAATGTTGTCTATGGTTGTTCTACTGTTCCTTTGCACTCTCGTTGGAAAGAATACGGTTTGCATAATATTATATGAATTAAGGCGGTCTACCACCACCCTTTTCCTTGCACAATTAATACTGAAGTCACCACATATAACTAACGTTTTGTATTTGCTATAAAGTGAACCAAGAGCCTCCTCTAGCTTTAGCAAAAATGTTGTGAAATCAGAGTCTGGGGATCTATTAACAACAGTCAGAAGTTTAGCTCCGCTAAATTTAACCAGACCCAACAGTCAGAAGTTGAGCTCCACTAAATTTAACCACACCTGCACAAAGTTCAAACACCTTTTCAGTGCAGTACTTATATAGAATCAGTGCGTAGTGGGAATGTCCGTGTTACTGATAAGTCGCATATATGTACAGTATTTAATAATCACTTTCTGAATATAGCAGGTGAACTAAATAGAAACCTAGTCCCAACAGGGAATCATATAGCGCTCTTAGAAAAAAGTGTTCCGAGACTGTTACCTGAAATGTGAACCAATTGACTCAAATGGGATGCCGTTTTTCACATACATAGCTACTCCCCCACACCGCAAAGAGCTCCCCGAAAAGCTGCCAGCCAACCTGTATCCTGGTAAAGGAAGCCTCTGAATTGTCTCATTATTTAAGAAGTGTTCAGATACACCAATAATTTCAGAGTCAACATCTATAAGCAGTTCACTAACTTTATCTCTAATACCTTGCATATTTTGATGAAATATACTAATTCCCTCATTACTTGGATACCTAAGCTTTGTCGAAAGTAGTTCCTTTGTTAGAGAGACTTCCCTTAAGCAGGAATACCTATCAGCTGACTTCAATCTAAAAAAGGTGCAGCTCTAACACCCACTACTACCAGAATTTTCCCATGAGTGATCCCACCACCCCCACATATGCTGTCACCTATAAGCTTTGCCAACCTCCCTTCCCATACCTGTTGAGGTTCAGGCCATGTGTAGTGAAACTCATCCTGCTGATAGACTCCACCGACACAACGGAGATGTGACCCATGCCTTCTGTCATCAGCGCACCCCCAAGTCTCTTGTTATTACACCTGACGGCTGTATTAAGATGAGGCCGATCGTGACGCTGAAACAGTCCCACGAAATGCACATTGGTGTTGCCAGTCTGAGTGGCTATCTTTTCCAGGTCACCATCTATGTCATACTCCCCATCCCTATCAATACTATTACCAGCCCCACCCACAATCACTACCTGATCCTCTATAGTAATATCCCTACATAACCCCCTATGTTAACAGTCACCTGAGCCAATCCTGCATTAGGCTTCGCAATGCTGGTGACCTGGTACTCACTTCCCAATACTTCCTGCAACTGCTGGCCTACACTTCTGGCATGAGAACTACCTAACAGCAGAACCTTCTTCTTTCTCTTCGAATTTGCAACTGTCCTAGCCACCGTAACTGCTGAGATCTGCTGCATACTTCCTACATCTACAGCTGCTAGAGAGATTCCTCTTCACTAGACTCTGACAGTTGGTCATACCTATTGGAAACACCAATAGTAAAACTATCTGAAAATTTCCTTTTCCTAGCAGATCTCTTGCCAACAGTCAGCTCCCATTCCCCAACCCCCTTCTCCTTCCTCATCCTATCTAGCTCTTCCTGTGCGTTTTTCAACTGCACCTGAAGGGCACAGATCTTACTCTCGTGCTCCTCTATCAACTTACTCTTGCTACATAACCTGCAGTTCCATGAGAGGATCTCACCAGAATGCTCACTGGCTTCCCCACTGCATTCCCTGCAGTGAAAATACTTCGAACAAGTCTCACACCGCAATCCACTGCTCACGAACCTACGGCAAAGCCCACACTTCTCACTCATGGTAAAATTTAACTGTTATTGAAACAAGGAAACTACTTTATCTAAGTTCCGCTACTACAATAAGAAGATGTTAAAAAACTGACTACAATAATCGCAAAGTTACTCTACAAGGGAAGTAACTATTATTATTAACAGTATTAATCAACGACAAAAGAGAATGTAACAAAAGACTAACACAGAAAGAAAATCAAACGTCTAATGACACAGTAACGAATCCAGTGTGCGATTTGCAGGTGTGTATGGGGGGGGGGGGGGAAATTACCGAACTATCAGTTTAATAAGTCACAGCTGCAAAATACTCACGCGGATTCTTTGCAGACGTATGAAAAAACTAGTAGAAGCCGACCTCGGGTAAGATCAGTTTGGATTCCGTAGAAATATTGGAATACGTGAGGCAATACTGACCCTACGACTTATTTTAGAAGCTAGATTAAGGAAAGACAAACCTACGTTTCTAGCATTTGTAGACTTTGAGAAAACTTTTGACAATGTTGACTGGAATACTCTCTTTCCAATTCTGAAGGTGGCAGGCGTAAAATACAGGGAGCGAAAGGCTATTTATAATTTGTACAGAAACCAGATGGCACTTATAAGAATCGAGGGACATGAAAGGGAAGCAGTGTTTGGGAAGGGAGTGAGACAGGGTTGTAGCCTCTCTCTGATGTTATTCAATCTGTATATTGAGCAAGCAATGAAGGAAACAAAAGAAAAATTCCACGTAGGTATTAGAATCCATGGAGGAGAAATAAAAACTTCGAGGTTCGCCGATGACATTGTAATTCTGTCAGAGACAGCAAAGGACTTGGAAGAGCAGTTGAACGGAATGGATAGTGTCTTGAAAGGAGGATGTAAGGTGAACATCAACAAAAGCAAAACGATGATAATGGAATGTAGTCGAATTAAGTCGAGTGATGCTGAAGAAATTAGATTAGCAAATGAGACACTTAATGTAGTAAAGGAGTTTTGCTATTTGGGGAGCAAAATAACTGATGATGGTCGAAGTAGAGATGATAGAAAATGTAGACTGTCAATGACAAGGAAAGCGTTTCTGAATAAGTGAAATTTGTTATCATCGTCTATAGATTTAAGTGTCAGGAAGTCGTTTCTGTAAGTCTTTGTGTGGAGTGTAGCCATGTATAGAAGTGAAACATGGACGATAAATAGTTTGGACAAGAAGAGAATAGAAGATTTTGAAATGTGGTGCTGCAGAAGAATGCTGAGAATTAGATGGGTAGATCACATAACTAATGAGGAGGTATTGAATAGGATTGGGGAGAAGAGAAGTTTGTGACACAACTTGACTAGAAGAAGGGATCGGTTGGTAGGACATGTTCTGAGGCTTCAAGGGATCACCAATTTAGTATTGGAGGGCAGTGTGGGGGGTAAAAATCGTAGAGGGAGACCAAGAGATGAATACACTAAGCAGATTCAGAAGGATGTAGGTTGCAGTACGTACTGGGATTTGAAGAAGCTTGCACAGGTTAGAGTATCATGGAGAGCTGCATCAACCCAGTCTCAGGACTGAAGACCCCAACAACAACAACATACAATTCGTGCGTGCGTGCGTGTGTGTGTGTGTGTGTGTGTGTGTCCTCATTTCCCCCTACACACTCCGTTGGAAAAGATATGGTCGACTTCCCTTCCAATCAGCTGGCCGATAAGTGCTTTCGTTCTCTCGCTATAATGACCTTGTCGTCGGCGTTACGTCAACCTTAACCTTCGTACCTTTTTCCTGTGTGTATGCTTCACGCAACCGCGGCTCCAATACATCGCACACTAGGTATTGATAGTGTTCTCGATATATGGAGGGTACTTTCTATATTCTTATGCGGTTTCTATAATTAAGAACGTGTCTTTCCAATTTCAAGGACAAATACGTGAAAGACTACTCAACATAATAGATAATAAATTCCTCCACAGCAAAAAAAGCTTACACGCAGTCTACTTTTGATCGCAGTTACGAAGTCACAAACGTGTACTATCCAGAATGTACGTGTTCCCATTAGTCTGACTATCACACGTAAGTTCCTCCACATTAAATTCTACAATGATCTCAAAGTCACGTTAATTCATGTCATTTTTCGTACACATCATCTGCCAGCTGCCTTGGAAAAGCAAGTATTTTTACAAGTATTAATCATTCTTCGCTTTGTGATCTCAGCTGTTTTTAATACGGTTTTTTTGGGTAGTAATTTGTGATTAACTTGCATCGAATCCTACCGAGTTACACCAATATTCTGCAGCGGTGAACAATAGAGGACGAGATGGACAGAGTGGGAAGGACGAAATGGACGAATGAGGAGGAGCAGTTCGAATGAGATAGCAGGAGAACCAGACAGAACGAGAGAGGGTGAAGAAGCAGACGAGCAGAGAGAGGGCAGGAGGAAATAGACAGAGGTCGGAAATGGGAGAGGTGGACAGAGAGAGGGGCAGGAGGGTATCGACAGAGAGTCGGAGGAGACGGGAAAAGAGGAGGAGGAGATAAACTGATAGCAGACTGCAATAAATACATACCCATGCAACGCCAGATACGCAGCTAGTAGAATATTAAAGGTGAAGCACAAAAATGCCTTTCGAAAGTCACAGAAGATACCAACTGCGAGTACTTTATCATTTAAAGATTTTAGACTGAAGCGCCAAAGAAATTTGTATACGCATGCATATTCAAATACATAGGTATGTAGACAGGCAGAACACGGCGCTGCGGTCGGCAATATCTATATAAGACAAAACGTGCCTGGCGCAGTTGTTAGATCGGTTACTGCTGCTAAAATGACGGGTTGTCGAGATTTAAGTGAGTTTGAACGTCATGTTATAATCGGCGCACGAGCGATGGGACGCAGTATGTCCAAGGTAGGGATCATGGGATTTTCTCGTACGACCACTTCACGAGTGTACAGTGAATATCACGAGTCCGGTAAAAATCTCCGGTAAGGATCTCCGACATCGCTGCGACTGGAAAATGATCAGCAAGAATGGAACCAACGAGGCTCTGTAATAGTGTGGGGAGTGTGCAGTTGGAGTGAAATGGTGTAAGTAGGCTGTTTAGGTTTTTATGTTGGTAACGCCACGTAGCGCTCTGTATGAAAATCACTGGCTGTGCTGTGTGCAGTCTGTGGCTGGTTGGCATTGTTGGAATATTCGCTATTGTAGTGTTGGGCAGTTGGATGTGAACAGCGCGTAGCGTTGCGCAGTTGGAGGTGAGCCGCCAGCAGTGGTGGATGTGGGAAGCGAGATGGCAGAGTTTTGAGAGCGGATGATCTGGACGTGTGTACGTCAGAAAAACGAAATTGGTAAGACTGGATGTCATGAACTGATATATAATGACTTTTGAACACTATTAAGGTAAATACATTGTTTGTTCTCTATCAGAATCTTTCATTTGCTAACTGTGCCTATCAGTAGTTAGTGCCTTCAGTAGTTAGAATCCTTTATTTAGCTGGCAGTATTGGCGCTCGCTGTACTGCAGTAGTTCGAGTAACTAAGATTTTTGTGAGGTAAGTGATTCATGAAAGGTATAGGTTATTGTCAGTCAGGGCCATTCTTTTGTAGGGATTAATGAAAGTCAGATTGCGTTGCGCTAAAAATATTGTGTGTCAGTTTAGTGTTAATCAGAATAAGTAAAGAGAGAAATGTCTGAGTACGTTCAGTTCTGCTCAGCTGTTTGTAAATCAAATAACGTAATAGGTTTGTCAGCACAGTAATTCATAAATTTTTCTAAGGGGAGGTTTCAATGGAACCCCGGATACGTCTAGATACGACTGCGACACGTGACACATATGTAAGCATCATGCATCCATTCATGTCCATTGTGCATTCCGAAGGACTTCGCCAATTCCAGCAGGACAATGCGACACTCCATATGTCCAGAATTGCTACAGAGTGGCTCTTCTGAGCTTAAACACTTCCGCTGGCCACCAGATTCCCCAGACACGAACATTATCGATCATATGTGGGGTGCCTTGCAACGGGCTATTCAGAAGAGATCTTCACCCCCTCGTAGTCTTACTGATTTATGGGCAACCCCGCATGATTCATGGCTACTACTTCAGACATTTGTTGAGTCCCTGTCACGTCGTGTTGCGGCGGTCCTGCGTGCTCGCGATATTAGGCAGGTGTACCAATTTCTTTGGCTCTTCGATGTATAATGCGCACAGTAAATGTACAACTAGTAGTATCGGCAGAATGACCCTTTCGAATTCCAACCTGCGATTTGCTAAGCATCCCATTGCTACACAGGTGGGGGACAACACATTACCTTCCTCAATATTAAAAAAAAAAAGAAAAAAATGATGTAACTTGCGACACTGGGAAGAAGTTATCGACATTTCTGAAATCATCCTTCTTATAGAGAGGCCCAACAATGGCTTACTTTAATCTTTCTGGAATTGTATGTTGTATGCTGATACGATAGCTCCATATCTAACAATGATAAACAACCGCTCGCTCATCGAAATATCTGTACTTAGAGATTGGAAAGTTGCAGAAGTCACACCAACACCCAAGAAAGGAAACAGTAGTAGTCTACTCAATTACAGATTGTAATGACACATTCCGACGCAGAGACATACAATACCTTAAAGGCTGCGCCAAAGATTAAATTGAGAGGGATGTAGAATATAATCTCTGTAATGTTCATATTGGATTCTCTTTTGTTTCATACTCCAAGAAGGAGTTACGAGACACTTTCGATTGTTACCTTGTAGGGGATGGATGTAATTTTTGGTGTGTGCGGAAAGGCAGCCATCTTGTTAGTATTTAGGGTTTGTGCGGCGAGCAGAGCAAGTCTTATTGTGTTGTGAATAAAAAATAGTGAGAAGTATCTAAGTTTTACGAGAATTATTTAAAGTGACGAAGCACTGTATTCTTTGGTTTCCACCGTCTTCGTGAAGTGAATCGATGATGACTCAGGAAGATACACACGGTCAACAAAGAGAAGAACATGGATGGCGACTAATGAATTAATATTGTGGCAGAAGGGCGAATTCTACGTCTAAGGTGAGAACTCCGAATAAATCAACAGTGGTGTAGAATTCAAAAATGTAATTAATCGGAATGGTCAATTATATTACAGGCAAATTTCACACAGCACTGAATTTGTCCGCATTCAAGCCGGACAATACAGTCCGTAAAAAAAAAAAAAAAAAAAAAAGCCTTTCAAAAATTCTAAATTTGCAGTTCCAGATCCATAATTTTTTTCTCTTTTCAAAAAATCAATAAATTTAATTTTTTTTTATTTATTTCGCCACAAGACCAACATATCACGTCGATTTGTAGTAAGGTTTTGGAACATATTATGTGTTCGAACATTGTGAACTATCTCGAAGAAAATGGTTTATTGACTAATAGTCAGCACGGATTCAGGAAAAATCGTTCTTGTGAAATAGAACTACATCTCTATTCTCGCGAAGTAATGAGTGCTATCGACAGGGATTGTCAAATTGATTCCGTATTTTTAGATTTCCAGAAGGCTTTAGACACAGTTTCTCACAAGCGTCTTATGAAATTGCGTGCCTATGGAGTGTCGTCTGAGTTGTTCGACTGCATTCGTGATTTCGTGTCAGGCAGGTCACAGTTCTTAGCAAATGACGGAAAGTCATTGAGTAAACAGAAGCAATATCGGCCTTCCCCAAGGAAGTGTTATTGGCCCTCTGCTGTTCCTGATCAACGTAAACGACATCGGACACAATCTGAACAGCCCTCTTAGAGTGTTTGCAGGTGATGCTGTCATTTACGGTCTTTTAAAGTCATCACATGACCAAAATGAACTGCAAAATGATTTGGACAGAATATCTGTATGGCGCAAAAGTGGCAATTGACTCTAAATAATGAAAAGTGTGAAGTTATCCACATGAGTGCTAAAAGAAACCCGCTAAATTTCCGTTACACGTTAAATCACGTAAATCTCAAGGCTTCTAATTCAACTAAATACTTAGGAATTACAATTACGAATAATTTCAATTGGAACGATCACATAGATAATGTTGTGGGTAAAGAAAACCAAAGACTGCGATTTATTCATGGAACACTTAGAAAATACAACAGATCGACTAAAGAGACTGCGTACTCCACGCTAGTCCGCCGTGTTCTGGAGCATTGCTGTGCGATGTGGGATCCACATCAGATGAAACTGACGGAGGACATCGAAAAAGTTCAAAGAAAGGCAACTCGTTTTGTATTGTCACGAAGTAGGGGAGGCAATGCTTGAATTAAGGTGGCAATTATTAAAACAAAGGCGTTTCTCATTGTGGCAGAATCTTCTCGTGAAATCTCAGTCACTAACATTCTCTTCAGAACGGGAAAATATTCTGTTGGCTCCCACCTACGCAGCGAGACATGATCATCATAACAAAGTAAGAGAAACCAGAGCTCGCACAGAAAGATTTAAGTGCTCGTTTTTCCCGCACGGTGTTAGAGAGTGGAACCGTAGATAAATAGCTTTAAGGTGATTTGATGAACCCTCTGCCATGCTCTTAATTGTGACTTACAGAGTAACCATGTAGATGTGGATGAAAATACCCTGACTTAATGAAGCTTTACGTAAATGACTGAGAACATTACTTATTATAGGGCCACAACTTTTGGTGTGTTATTGGATATATTATCCATCCCATGTGAAGCTTTGCCTTTTAGAGGTGCGATATTCTGCTGCATTTCATTAAATGTCGTCTGAATCGCTACTTAGGTGTAATGTATTTGTCTTGTGAACTATTGGCACCAAACGTCTACTTTTAAAAACTAATTGTTAAATATATCTGCAAACTCATTATTAAGTATATGTGCTACACATGAATTGTCTTGTCTTATGCCCTTTCTTGCACCTTGTTCCTTCTTGCACCGTTGTAGACCGCCGTTGAGCATCTTGTACGTGGTACTAACTTGATATTCAAGAATTTGGCCGGTCAGAAAACCAAAGCGAGTGGCGCACAGGTCGTACTTAACAAGACATTTTCAAATGTATTAGGGTCAATCTTCCAACCTTTCGTTGTTACCTTACGATGTCGATTCGGAACGCACTGTTGACGACATGCTGCGTGAGAGAGGAGTCGACGACCATCTACGTGCTGCTCGAATCGTCATGCAGTGGTTTCACGATTTCCCTTCCATTAATTCGACACGGGTACACAACAACACGTATACATCATCACAGAGCACAAGTATTCGTTAGACAATATGATATACACTGTTGAGCCAAGACGTTACGACCACTTGCCTAAAAGTGTGTCAGACCACCTCTAGGACTCCGTACAGCAGCGATTCTGGGTGTCATAGCTTCCACAAGCCCTAGGCTGGTTTCCGGAGATATGTGATGGCAAATGCCCAAACACAGGTCACGCATTTGCCATAAATTACGGGCCGGTAATTGGTGGGACGGAGCTGGCACCTGACAGCGTACCAGATGTGTTCCGTGGGTGCAGATCAGGCGAATTTGGTGGACAATGTAACACCCTAATGAACCCCAAAACCCAATTAGGAAAGGCCATCATGATGTAAAGTAGGGAAAAGTTATCCTGACCGGTACGACAACTTTGCCGTTGATATGACACCAGAAAGTCTTGATAAACACCAACATTGAGCATTACAGAGTGTGTTTTGGTAGAAATGAAGAAGAAAGAAAGGTCATCTTTAGTTATTTGCCAAACATCTAAGTAATAACTACAAATTAATACCATGAAAGATAAGTCCAAACAAATGTCGGTCAGAGATAACTTTTATGTGGAAGAGAGTTGTAAACGCAACGAACAAATTCAGTGCGTCTACAATACTCATTTACGGTAAAAGGTAAGTTGCTTGCTGGCTATCGTGCTATCAAGTCATACGAGAGCAGCTCTCGCCATAGTTGAGCGAACGGAGCGCGACGAGATTGTTTTACTTTCAAGAGTCATTGTTGCGTGACGTAGACGCACGGATTTTGTGAACTGATATTCAGACTAGAGACTTGAACCGAGATAGTATGCTGACTGTGTATACCGAGCTGTTGGACTTTATTAACGGAAGTAGGCAATATTGGACTCAACATTCATACACTACTGGCCATTAAAATTGCTACACCTCGAAGATGACGTGCTACAGACGCGAAATTTAACCGACACGAAGAAGATGCTGTGACATGCAAATGGCTAGCTTCTCAGAGCATCACACAAGGTTAGCGCTGGTGGCGACACCTACAACGTGCTGACATGAGGAAAGTTTCCAACCGATTTCTCATACACAAACAGCAGTTGACTGGCGTTGCCTGGTGCAACGTTATTGTGATGCCGCGTGTAAGGAGGAGGAATGCGAAGCATCACGTTTCCTACTTTGATAAAGGTCGGATTGTAGCCTATCGATATTGCGGTTTATCGTATCGCGTCATTGCTGCTCGCGTTGGTCGAGATCCAATGACTGTTAGCAGAATATGGAATCGGTGGGTTCAGTAGGGTAATACGGAACGCCTTACTGGATCCCAACGGCCTCGTATCACTAGCAGTCGAGATGACAAGCATCTTATCCGCATGGCTGTAACGGATCGTGCAGCCGCGTCTCGATCCCTGAGTCAACAGATGGGGACGTTTGCAAGACAACAGCCATCTGCACGAACAGTTCGACGACGTTTGCAGCAGCATGGACAATCAGCTCGGGGACCATGGCTACGGTTACTCTTGACGCTGCATCACAGACAAGAGCGCCTGCGATGGTGTACCCAACGACGAACCCGGGTGCACGAATGGCAAAACGTCATTTTTTCGGATGAATCCAGGTTCTGTTTACAGCATCATCATGATCGCATCCGTGTTTGGCGACATCGCGGTGAACGCGGATTGGAAGCGTGTATTCGTCATCGGCATTCTGGCGTATCACCCGGCGTGATGGTATGGGGTGCCACTGGTTACACGTCTCGGTCACCTCTTGTTCGCACTGACGGCACTTTGAACTGTGGACGTTACATTACAGTTGTGTTACGACCCGTGGCTCTACCCTTCATTCGATCTCTGCGAAACCCTACATTTCAGCAGGATAATGCACGACCGCATGTTGCAGGTCCTGTAAGGGCCTTTCTGGATACAGAAAATGTACGACTGCTGGCCTGGCCAGCACATTTTCTTCTGGATACTGATTTATGAGGATCTATGCACCAAAATTGCATGAAAATGTAATCACATGTCAGTTCTAGTATAATATATTTGTCCAATGAATACCCGTTTATTATCTGCATTTCTTCTTGGTGTAGCAGTTTTAATGACCAGTAGTGTACAAATGAACTTATAGAAAGAAAAGGACAAAGTTTCAGAAGACTATAATACATGTTAAGTCTCGAGAAGGAGACAGTGACACGAACGCGTGAAGAAAATACAATTACGGCGTGGGTTAAAGCAGTTGTAATTGTCACGATACTTGAAACTAACGGAACTGCCAGCGCTAATTAACCGTGTGTGCGTGCGGCGTGATGTTTTTGAAGTATTTAGCGAAAAGAAACAATAAAATTGTTCATCAAAAGTGGAAATTCAACGTGTCGCCTCCATCATTCTACGAATATTTGGTAATTTCTCATCAAAAGTTAATGATCAGTGTCTATTTAAGTTGGAAGTAAATTCGTGGACTGTTAGTTGTGACAAGGAAGGTTTGTATGTACGTAATATTACGACGCAAGATAATTAAGACATTGTTGATGAGTATCTGTGGATCTCGCATCATATAGAGCGAACAATTTTACTTAGCAACGAACAAACAACGACCAATACGATCTGCAATTGAACTTTTTCCTCGCTTTTGGTGATGTGGACGATGCGCATGAGGGAAGATTAATCAAATACTGCACTAAAGTGTTAACCGGGCACATAATAATTCAACTTCAAACCATAAGAGACAATCAGAGTGCGCAGTTCGCATTAATAAGGAAACTGTGCGGACTCGCAATCAAACTTTAATCATTAAGCGAGGAACGATTTCTTAAGAGCTTTTTCAGATCTTGTCTCTCGTTAACCGACGGAGACACCCATCTTCGCGCATCGCTTCTCGACTCCACCGACCGAGCTGTAGCAGTAACAACAAGATACTAGCGTGAGTTCAGTAACATGCTCCTCAAAGCATTGCATCACGATTCTAGCCATGTGACATGGACTTGCGGAGGCACCATTAGTTAATGGGTTTTTCCAGGAAAACCCAGAAACCTTTTTTTTTACTACATTTTCGCCGTCACCAGCTGACCAAAACCAGCCAAGTATTCCTAGACGGATATAACCAGTAAATTGTTGAAATATTCATGATTTATTCCTTGAAAATATTCTTGATATCTTTATCCATTTCCAAGATATAGAGGTTCAAAGGTACCTCACTTCTAAACGCAAAATCAGGTATGAGGTGTAATCTAAATATGAATAATTGCAGCACACTACTGAAATTTTAACGGTAATTATCTAGGCATTTATCATCATCCATTTTTCTTTTTTCAATAAATTTTATCCACTATCGAGAAACACCTCAAAAACTTGTTTTTTTTTTTTTTTTTTTTGGTACAAAAACCAGCCTCGGATTGCTGTAATGTTTGCGATATATTTCTAAGATCCCAGCCTCGAACAACCTTGAAAATTTTCTTGATATCTTTATCCGTTTCCGAGATACACAGATTGAAAGTTACCCTACTTGTGCAAGTACAATACGCACGTAAAATCCAGTGTGATGAGAAAACGCACTTCATAGTGACGCAGCACAGAGAAATATGCTGTAAAGTGTCACCGTTATCATCTAGGAACCCCACGTTGCACTACTGAAGCATGTGCAGTTTTTTTTGTACCTAAAATACGGTCCATGGTGTAAAATTAGTTTTGCGTTATTTCAGTGAGAATACGTATGGATGTCAATGTCATCCATATTAAAGTAGCTGTCTTGTACTCACGTCTAGATTGATGTCACGTCCATATTGCGTCGTTAGTGGACTGTTTTGTAACTGTCACTGCTTTAATAAGATCGTAAATGTTGTTGTCAAGGTGTTAAAATTAAATATTAATTATGACGTGACAGCAGTTTGAATGTTCCACTTATAGCCACAAATATTCGACTAGCCTTTCGAACTAATAACTACATTTCAATAAAATTACCCTCCGCCACCATTAGAACTTCGGTGTTCCAGTTTCACACAAATAAACTATCTAAATATTACTGTCTGAACATTTCATTTGAGTTATGTGCCCTGCTGCAGCAAAGAAAAGAACGAAACCAGAGGCGGAATACTCCTATTACAGCACAAAAATTGTGGATATGTTGCCGTTTTTTGAAAGACTCTCAACACCCTGAAAAATTTTCCCATAAATTTTGGCATGCAAACATATTCGCTTTTTTACACTGAAAGAGAAGAAGACAGTGGCAGTGGAAAATAGATGGAAAAGTAGTAAGTACTGGAAGATAGTAGTCAGTGGCTGTGTTATAGAAAGAGCGAAGGAGACAATGACATTGTGTGTGAAAGAGGGGCACAGTGGCAATAGAATATAGTTGGAGAACAGTGCCAGAAAAAGAGTGAAGGACACAGGGACACAATGCTCTGGGGGCGGGGAGGGCGGGGGGGGGGGGGAAGGGGAGGGGGGTTACAAAGGAAAATAGAAAGTGGGTGAGAGTCAGTGTAAATGAGAAACGGAGCATATGACAGCGACAACGAGCATGAGAGAGAGAGAGAGAGAGACAGTGAGAAGAGAACACAAGTAGGAAGGAAGTAATGAGGCCCAACTCGCTTTATTTGTTCAAGAGACCCAGAAAATATTAGATACAGGTTCGCAGGTAGATGCTATTTTCCTTGACTTTCGGAAGGCGTTAGATACAGTTCCGCACTGTCGCCTGATAAACAAAGTAAGAGCCTACGGAATATCAGACCAGCTGCGTGGCTGGATTGAAGAGTTTTTAGCAAACAGAACACAGCATGTTGTTCTCAATGGAGAGACGTCTACAGACGTTAAAATAACCTCTGGCGTGCCACAGAGGAGTGTTATGGGACCATTGCTTTTCACAATATACACTCCTGGAAATGGAAAAAAGAACACATTGACACCGGTGTGCCAGACCCACCATACTTGCTCCGGACACTGCGAGAGGGCTGTACAAGCAATGATCACACGCACGGCACAGCGGACACACCAGGAACCGCGGTGTTGGCCGTCGAATGGCGCTAGCTGCGCAGCATTTGTGCATCGCCGCCGTCAGTGTCAGCCAGTTTGCCGTGGCATACGGAGCTCCATCGCAGTCTTTAACACTGGTAGCATGCCGCGACAGCGTGGACGTGAACCGTATGTGCAGTTGACGGACTTTGAGCGAGGGCGTATAGTGGGCATGCGGGAGGCCGGGTGGACGTACCGCCGAATTGCTCAACACGTAGGGCGTGAGGTCTCCACAGTACATCGATGTTGTCGCCAGTGGTCAGCGGAAGGTGCACGTGCCCGTCGACCTGGGACCGGACCGCAGCGATGCACGGATGCACGCCAAGACCGTAGGATCCTACGCAGTGCCGTAGGGGACCGCACCACCACTTCCCAGCAAATTAGGGACACTGTTGCTCCTGGGGTATCGGCTAGGACCATTCGCAACCGTCTCCATGAAGCTGGGCTACGGTCCCGCACACCGTTAGGCCGTCTTCCGCTCACGCCCCAACATCGTGCAGCCCGCCTCCAGTGGTGTCGCGACAGGCGTGAATGGAGGGACGAATGGAGACGTGTCGTCTTCAGCGATGAGAGTCGCTTCTGCCTTGGTGCCAATGATGGTCGTATGCGTGTTTGGCGCCGTGCAGGTGAGCGCCACAATCAGGACTGCATACGACCGAGGCACACAGGGCCAACACCCGGCATCATGGTGTGGGGAGCGATCTCCTACACTGGCCGTACACCACTGGTGATCGTCGAGGGGACACTGAATAGTGCACCGTACATCCAAACCGTCATCGAACCCATCGTTCTACCATTCCTAGACCGGCAAGGGAACTTGCTGTTCCAATGCACGTCCGCATGTATCCTGTGCCACCCAACGTGCTCTAGAAGGTGTACGTGAACTATCCTGGCCAGCAAGATCTCCGGATCTGTCCCCCATTGAGCATGTTTGGGACTGGATGAAGCGTCGTCTCACGCGGTCTGCACGTCCAGCACGAACGCTGGTCCAACTGAGGCGCCAGGTGGAAATGGCATGGCAAGCCGTTCCACAGGACTACATCCAGCATCTCTACGATCGTCTCCATGGGAGAATAGCAGCCTGCATTGCTGCGAAAGGTGGATATACACTGTACTAGTGCCGACATTGTGCATGCTCTGTTGCCTGTGTCTATGTGCCTGTGGTTCTGTCAGTGTGATCATGTGATGTATCTGAGCCCAGGAATGTGTCAATAAAGTTTCCCCTTCCTGGGACAATGAATTCACGGTGTTCTTATTTCAATTTCCAGGAGTGTATATAAGTAACCTAGTAGATAGTGTCGGAAGTTCCATGCGGCTTTTCGCGGATGATGCTGTAGTATACAGAGATGTTGCAGCATTAGAAAATTGTAGCGAAATGCAGGAAGATCTACAGCGGATAGGCACTTGGTGTAGGGAGCGGCAACTGACCCTTAACATAGACAAATGTAATGTATTGCGAATACATAGAAAGAAAGATCCTTTATTGTATGATTATATGATAGCGGAACAAACACTGGTAGCAGTTACTTCCGTAAAATGTCTGGGAGTATGCGTGCGGAACGATTTGAAGTGGAATGATCATATAAAATTAATTGTTGGTAAGGCGGGTACCAGGTTGAGATTCATTGGGAGAGTCCTTAGAAAATGTAGTCAATCAACAAAGGAGGTGGCTTACAAAACACTCGTTCGACCTATACTTGAGTATTCCTCATCAGTGTGGGATCCGTGCCAGATCGGGTTGACGGAGGAGATAGAGAAGATCCAAAGAAGAGCGGCGCGTTTCATCACAGGGTTATTTGGTAACCGCGATAGCGTTACGGAGATGATTAGCAAACTCAAGTAGCAGACTCTGCAAGAGAGGCGCTCTGCATCGCGGTGTAGCAGGTTTCGAGAGGGTGCGTTTCTGGATGAGGTATCGAATGTATTGCTTCCCCCTACTTATGCCTCCCGAGGAGATCACGAATGTCAAATTAGAGAGATTCGAGTGCGCACGGAGGCTTTCAGACAGTCGTTCTTGCCTCGAACCATACGCGACTAGAACAGGAAAGGGAGGTAATGACAGTGGCACGTGAGGTGCCCTCCGCCACACACCGTTGGGTGGCTTGCGGAGTATAAATGTAGATGTAGATGTGTTAGCAGTAAGAGAGAGCTAGAGGGAGACAGTGGTAGAAGACGGTAGTAGTACAACAGAATGAACTGGACTGTGGATGTGACACAGGGGACAATGACAGAGAGTCACAAAGAGATGATGAAAAAGAGTTCGGTTGAATGAGTCAGTGAGAAAAGGTACCTGGGAATGGATGGACGGATTAGTGGGTGTTATTTGAGTTTCAGGTAGGGGAACTTGAGGGAGTTTGAGGTGAGTTGTATTTTTAGAAAAAGCGCTAATATGTTCACTTGCCAAACTTTTTGGGAAAATTTTTAAAAGTTCTGAGGAAAGTAGAGTGAGGCAGCTGGTAGCCCGCTTTTCAGTCAGTCATTTAAATAAATAGGAGCATATTCGCATTTTTTGTGCTCCAGTAGAAGCATTTTCCGCTGGTATCGTTTAATACCTATAGATTCTCCCGAAGGAACGCGCAACACTTTTGTGGTATTCGAGGACAAGCGTCTAAACGTAGGTCATCGACCTCTGTAACACCCTACGGTGCCCACCCGCCCTCTGTCCGCTTACGTCAAAGACCGGACTGAAAGACCGCTGCTCACGTCTGTTCGTTCTATTTCTAGCGTTCTGCGAAGAGAGCTGCCCCCAGAAATCGTTAACATCAAAGGCAGCAGCGGTCACTATTAGACACACACGAACAACGCCAAACACAGAAATACCTCTGAGACCACTGTTCTGTTTAAAGTGTATTCTGTAGCAGAGGACATTTGTAAAATTTCGCTTTAGGACATTACAGTGAAGTGAGAATAATTTATTTCGTAATTTGTAGCACAAATTTTACATCTAACAATTTGAAAGTCATTAATTATTCGTTTATATACACTACTGACCGTTAAAATTGCTACACCACGACGATGACGTGCTACGGGCGCGAAACTTAACCGACAGGAAGACGATGTTGTGATATGCAAATGATTTGCTTTTCAGAGCATTCACACAAGGTTGGCGCCGGTGGCGACACCTACAACGCGCTGACATGAGGAAAGTTTCCTACCGACTTCTCATACACAAACAGCAGTTCACCGGCGTTGTCTGGTGAAACGTTGTTGTGATGCCTCGCGTAAGGAGGAGAAATGCGTACCATCACGTTTCCGATTTTGATAAAGGTCGGATTGTAGCCTATCGCGATTGCGGTTTATCGTATCGTGACATTGCTGATCGCGTTGGTCGAGATTCAATGACAGTTAGCAGAATATGGAATCGGTGGGTTCAGGAGGATAATACGGAACGCCGTGCTGGGTCCTAACGGCCTCGTATCACTAGCAGTCGAGATGACAGGCATCTTATCCGCATGGCTGTAACGGATCGAGCAGCCACGTCTCGATCCCTGATTCAACAGATGGAGACGTTTGCAAGACAACAACCATCTGCACGAACAGTTCGACGAAGTTTTCAGCAGCATGGGCTATCAGTTTGGAGACCATGGCTGCGGTTACCCTTGACGCTGCATCACAGACAGGAGCATCTGCAATGGTGTACTCAACGACGAACCTGGGTGCACGAATGGTAAAACGTCATTCTTTCGGATGAATCCAGGTTCTGTTTACAGCATCATGATGGTCGAATCCGTGTTTGACATCTCGGTGAACGCACATTGGAAGCGTGTATTCGTCATCGCCATACTAGCGTAACACCCGGCGTGATGGTATGGGGTGCCATTGGTTACACGTCTCGATCGCCTCTTATTCGCATTCACGGCACTTTGAACTGTGGACGTTACATTTCAGATGTGTTACGAAGTGTTACGATCCGTGGCTCTACCCTCCATTCGATCCCTGCGAAACCCTACATTTCAGCAGGATAATGCACGACCGCATGTTGCAGGTCCTGTACGGCCCTTTCTGGATACAGAAAATGTTCGACTGCTGCCCTGGCCAACATATTCTCCAGATCTCTCACCAAGTGAAAACGTCTGGTCAATGGTGGCCGAGCAACTGGCTCGTCACAATGCGACAGTCACTACTCTTGATGAACTGTGGTATCGTGTTGAAGCTGCATGGGCAGCTGTACCTGTACACGTCAACCAAGCTCTGTTTGACTCAATGCCCAGGCGTATCAAGGCCGTTATTACGGCCAGAGGTGGTTGTTCTGGGTACTGATTTCTCAGGTTCTACGCACCCAAATTGCGTGAAAATGTAATCACATGTCAGTTCTAGTATATTATATTTGTCCAATGGATACCGATTTATCATCTGTATTTCTTCTTAGTGTAGCAATTTTAATGGCCAGTAGTGTAGTTGTGTGAGCGGACAATAAATGTCGTGGCGAATTCCTACACTCCCCCGCGTGCCTCATAGGCTACGTCGTGTTCCCATTTACTCTGGAGTGTCGGTGGATGTACCTTTTTGTGTTGGATAATATGTTGGGAACTGTTTGAATGTTAATTTATTTCTGGTATCATCGATGAACTGCGTGTATTGGCAGTAGCGCAATGTACCTAGAAGTGGAGATCCTCAGTCTGCTTGCTAATGTCGGTGACTTAGCGTTGTAATATAGTGCTGCAGTTCTAATTTGTGTCACTTCCAGAGATAGTTACGGCTAGTTTCCAGATGTCACACGTGACTGCTCTGTTATTTAAGAACGAGTTCTAAAATTATTAGGCGAGCAACTACTCCGTGAGTCCAAAAAGTTTAGACAAGGCTATTAAAAAAGTAAAGGAAACTTAATATGGTGGTTTTAATGCTTCAGGTGTTCTATAACTTCTCCCACTTAAGTACAACGTACAGTATGTTCATAAAATCAAGTGAAAGTGTCACCAAAGAATTCTTTGAGATGTTCTTCAACTCACAGGTCACATTAGTTTGAATGTCACTTATTTGTCAGTGCCATGACCTCCATGTGTCATTCTACACTTACTCTTCGTGGTAGATTCCTACTGATGCCATCAAATTTCGTCATCCGTGATGATTTTTTTCCAGACAATAATTGTCCACGCTTTGCATTTGATTTCAGTCGCTACAGCCGTTCACATGCCACTTTTTTTTTTGTTTCGGAGTCAAGGTGTGCCGGGCAAACTTTACACTTTTCTCTTCTTCAAAACATTCTGTAGAATGTCTTGATTACCTGACTTAGTGATGTTACTTCACTGCGATTTGTGACACAAAAACACCGCACGTTGCCTCCCCCGCCCACAATTAACACATGCTGCTCACATCTGTCTGCTGGAATACACATCTGTTGTTAACAGTTTTGGTTCTGACGCCCACCGTGGCTATGGCGGTGACGTCGCCTATACGCAATGAATAAAATCAATCTCGGACTTTGTTGGAGAGACGGTCTATATCATTCCAATAAATTTGTTGTTTACCTTATGACACTTCTTTTCCTTTAGCTTTGCACCACATCATCTCGAACTCAATCTTTACAGACATTTCGTGTTTTGTGGGCGCCACTATTGCTCATTGGTTTTAGGAAGTGTTACGAGCCCTCCACTGTTTCTACTTTATTTAAACCTGAGCAGATTTCCCAGTTTGTTTGCAGATGATGCTATTGGTTATCGTCAAGTAAAGTCATGAGACATTGAAAACTAACAGCGCATTCACTTAGACAAAATACCACCATGGGCGAGGGCTGGTAATCGACCCTAAACAATAAAAACTGTGGCGTCCTCCACTTGAGTGGGGAAAAAAATAAATGAAGATAAAAATGTTAAATTTCCGTTACTTGATGAATAACACAAACATAAAGGCTGTAGATTTAAATAAATACCTAGGAATTAAAATTACAGCCAAATTTTATTGGACCCATCAGACAGGAAACGTTGCGGGAAAGGCTAGCAAGAGATTGAGTTTTTAACTGGCGGAACACTTAGAAGATGCAACAGATCTACTAAAGGGACTACATGCCCCACGCTTTCCCGCGCTCTTCTAGAGTGTAGCTGCACTCTATGGGATCCTTACCAAATAGGATTAACGGAGTACACCGAAAAGCTCGAAGAAGGTCAGATCGTTTTGTATCATCGCGAAATAGGGAAGAAGCGTATCGCAGGCCAGATGGGTTGGCAACCATTACAATAAAACCAATTTTCGTTGCAAGACATCTTTTTAGGAAATTTTAGTAGTCAGCAGATTAATCCCCCCCACCCCACCACCACCCCCCCCAACATCCCCCTCCCGAATGCCAAAATATTTTGTTGACTCCTACTTATATTGGGAGAAATGACTAACGTAACATAATAAGCTAAATCAGAGCTCACACGGAAATTTATATGTGTATTTTTTCCCCAAGTGTCATTAGAGCGTGTAACGCTCGAGAAATAGGATGAAAGTGGTTCTATGAACCCTTTGTCAGATACTTAGGCGTGAATTTAGCCATGTAGATATCATGTACGAGGGTCATTCAATAATTAAAAAGAGAAATTGGCCTGGAGAAAAAAGCGTTTATTTTTACAAATCAATACTTTTTCTACTTTTCAACATAATAACCTTATCCCCTTGAACACTTATGCGCTTGTTCCAAAGAGCTATAAGCTTTTTTATTCCTGCTACAAAGAACTCTTTATCTTGATCTTGGAACCAATTTCCCACAGACTTTTGCACGTCCTCGATTCTTGGTACTTCTTCCGACCTAATGCCTCTTTCAGTGGACCAAATAAATGGATATCACTGGGTGCTAAATCAGGACTGAGAAGGGGATGAGGCAGTACTTCCCAACCCATTTTGGCGATGGTTTTACGGGTTAGTTGTGCAATATGAGGACGTGCGTTGTCTTGCTGGAGAATCACACCTCTCCTCTGGGATACTCGACGTCTCTCTCTCTCATGGCAGGCTTCACCTTGTTTAAAAGCAGGCCTGAGTAGTACTGGCTGTTCATTGTACACTGCTCTTCGAGATAATCACAAAAAACTGGACCTTCAGCATCCCAGAACTCCGTCAACATGACTTTTCCTGCTAATGCTTGGGGCTTGAATTTTTTCTTGACACGTGAGTTAGTGTGCTTCCACTCGATGCTTTGTCTTTTTGATTCTGGCTCATAATAGTGAATCCAAGTTTCATCGTAACTTACAGTTTTGTTGTGGAAGTGCTCACCTTCTCTTTCATAACGTTCCTTTAGCGCTGTGCACACTCTCAACCTTGTTTCCTAGTGTAGCCGCATGAACTCCTTTGGGACCTATCTTGCACATGTTTTGCGGTACTTCAGCTTCTTACAGATAATGTTATGAACTGAACCTGTACTAACTTGAACCTTATCAACTATCATTTCCACAGTCACACCGCGGTCGGCACGAATAATCTCATCAATTCGAGTATCAAGTGAGGGAGTTGAAACTGCAAATGGTGGGCCAGAACGGTGTTCGTCAGTCACTGACAAGTGAGTTGCGACCATTTTTGGACTGCTCTACCCACTTGTAAAAATTTGCATGATTCATACAACCTTCACCGTAAACTTTAGACATTATACAGTACATATTCACTGGTTTCTCGCCTTCGCCAAGTAAAAAACGAATAACAGAACATTGTTCAACAAATGTGGACGTTTCAAGCGGACTCGCTGTCTTAAAATGTATTTTGAGGTTATAAAGAAAACAATGTTGCTACATCAGATGATCAGGGCTCGTCACAGTGATGCCAAATTAAAACCATAAAAGTACCAAACATGGCTACCAACAGTTTTTTCCCCAGAGCAATTTGTCTCTTTAATTACTGAATGACCCTCGTAGATTGTACCTGAGGTCCCCAGAAAATCAGCTCGTTACCAGATCTTCCTGTACGGTGCTGGTACGAGGCTACTACCAGACAAATGATGTCATATCCAAGGGAAACACTGTCTCGATTATTGTAATAGGATAAAGAGATATAAGAGGCAGCGAAATGAAAACGAGATAGATAAGTAAACTGTTTATTAATTCACAAATAATCGCCATAACTGCTAATACATTTATCGCACTATGAGGCTAGACAGCCAGTACCTGAATGGAAAAATGTCTGCAGTTGCCTACGGAACCGTGATTGTATCTATGCCTGCACCTCTCCGTCTGAAGAGAATCGTCGGCTACGAATGTCTTTCCTCAGAGCTACGAAGGTATGGAAATCTCACGGAACGAGATTGGGACTGTATGAAGGACTTGTAACGGCTTCCCAGCGAAATTTCTGCAACAAAGTCGAAACAACAGGCTTTTTACCTCCGGGAAAGTCGAGATGACCTCCCTCTTTGACTGTTCATTGAGTTTCTAGAACACGACGCCACAAAACGCACAGCGGTACGTAGGCACTTTGCAAAAATTGAAGCAAACCATTAAGTCCAAAGACCCAGGAATGCCAAAATATGCATGTTCGTGACTATAGCAACATCACGCTGAATTCACAGTCCACAGGTCTGAACTAAATCGGTTGAAAGGCGACAGAATGAAATACGCCGGCCTCCGATGGGAACATAGGACCAAGGAATTTGAAGTACTCTCCTGGGAGTCAGAATTCCGGAAAAATTGGTGTTTGTGCAGACACTAACATTGATGCATGGCCTGGGAGGAGCTAAATAGCAGAAGTTGAGAGGAAGGGAAATTTTGTGGGAATTTGTTCACTTCCCAGAGCAGGCATTGGTCAGCACTGGGAAGTGATGCATAATTAACGCGACTTGCGCTGCAATTGGCATAAGTGATTTTGCTGGAGGGGAAACCGAGGCGAAAAGGGGACTGGAAGAATTCCCCATAGATGTCTTCCATTCCCAGCTTGCCTAGAGTGTGGACATGGCGTTCTTTACTCAGCTTGCCTGAGAGAGAGTGAGCGTCTCTGCAGTTTAGGACTTAGCAAACAGAACGATTGAGCTTGGAGATAGAAAGTTTTCGTTCAGCTATGTACTGAGCAAGATAGCTAGAAGTGAATAGACGAGCGCAGCCTTGCAACACCATGAGGCCAGCCGACGTCCACACAATGACGCCGCTCCGTCATGGTGTATTCGGTGATGTTGCGCTCGCTCCATCCACTGTTTAATTTGTTGGATCATGTCGGCAAAGTTTCCGCGAGGGTTTCATGGGCCGTGTATTGTAGAATTCTTCTCGCACTTCGCACTATGCCCGGGTCAGTCGATAGGAATTACTTTTGATTTATTGCGCTTTACTCCATGCAAACTCAATTTATTACCACTGCCTGTTAGGAGAGTCATGTAATGATTGAAGGTCGTGATTTAAAATAAATCTGTGTTAATCGACTGCATCTGTTTTCAATCAAGTAGTTGAAATACCAATCACTTTCTTAATTAATTTTATGTTCACATTTGCATCTGGTGTTCAATAGCTGAATATAAGATGAATGTGCACCCCATTTTAATTAAAAGTGATCAATTGCGAATCAATTAATGTCAACACTGCCACCGCAGTTCAATCAGGAGTCACAGGGCCTTATTACTTTCATTGTGTTATCTGACATTGCGGCAGGTTTGCGCTCTTTGTTGATCTGTTAGTCAATTAGCTAAGGTGAACACACACCAAAACCAGATATGTGACAGGTGGGGTGTTACAAGATAAAATGCAAACAAAATTTAAATTTGGCGCAGAACTCTCTGGTGAACAAATGAATACCCTGACTGGAGTGGGACACAACAAACCACAATCACACTGTGTTCTGGTGAAGTGAAAAGTGTTTTACTACGTTATTTGTGAAAAATAGTTCTTCTAGTTACGTGTGAATCACAAATTATGCGGAGAATGGAAGTACTTGCCAAACGAAAACGTAAGTAAAAACGAATATAGGCGCGAAAACATCGCGAAAAACTGAATTACATTCTGGAAGATACGTTAACTCCCAGAAAAAAAAAGATGTCATCAACATCGTTTGGTTGCAGATGCACACCAAACGTAAAGGTATTTACAAAAAGAAACGATCTGTTGTTCAAACTAAAAATACAAATAATTTTATAATCATTCAACAAAAATGTTCACATTACGGAATAAATAAAAACGAAAACCCACTGATGATGGCACAGTGGTGCCGAAACATGTTTGGGTACTGAGAAAAACGGTGTTTTGCATAACTGGCGGACCTCACATCCAACAATTTTAACTACAAACGCGGCCTATACAAGGAGCTGCAAATTAAAATGATGAGTGTATGCTGTGTTAGATGCAAATAATGATGTGTCACAACAGCCGATGAAACAAGAAAGCAACGCACTGCCTCCAGTCGTCAGGCGAAAAGAGAGGTCTAGAACAAACATTAATCTTTTTGCGAAGAAGTTTCATTATTTTTCTATTCAGATAACATAAATTGTCGATTTCAGAGGTGTATTTCTGTTCAAGGAAATCTGTGTTGCAAGTTAATCCGATAGTAACAAAATGGGAAGTTATCGATGAGGTCCACAGATAATGTAGATGATGTAGGTTCGTCAGGCATTTGTAGACCGATAAGATAAATAGATAACGATATCAGGAACAGGAAAGCGTGTATCCTGGCAGCCGAAGAGGGGAGGGGGAGGGGGAGGAGGAGCAGCGCACAGCGGCTGCTTAGCACAGCTGGAGAACTGACCGCATGTTGTCTTGTGTTAAATGGCATTTACGCTACATTTTCCTCAAATGAGTTGAAGAACTTCAGGGAATGAAGCAGATAACGGAGTATGAGAAGATATTGAATCTTTCCAAGATAACAACGTTTTATTTTTAGTAGTGTATAGCGAAACGAAAACACTGCTCTAACAACGACAGTCCGGTTCAAAGGACAAACATTCGAATAACACAACATTTTCCTCTCGTAACGTGTGGGATCATCAAATTTAAGAAAGTAAAAAAAAAAAAATGGTTCAATTGGCTCTAGCCTAAGAACATCACACACATCCATGCCCGAGGCAGGATTCGAACCTGCGACCGCAGCAGTCGCGTGGTTCCGGACTGAAGCACCTATAGCCGCTCGGCCACCGCGGACGGCTTAATCAAAGTCACTAACTCTGATATGTACAGAGAGAAACACATGTGTAATGGTATCTTGTAGCAAATATCTCAAGTTTAATATCCTGATATTCCAGTATCGTTTTTTTCTAAAGACTGCGTAGTGTTAATTTGCTCTACTTGGAAGTAAGTAACGTGATAGATTTTTTGGTACTGGAGAAGGGGCTTCAATTTCTTAATGTTAGCGAAAAAATTCTTGACGTTTAACGCTTTACTTTACTATTTCTGAAGCGATTTTAGTAATTTTCTTAATTGTACTACGTCCTGCACCGAATTTAAATTCTGCAGGCAGGTAGAAATGTAATTTTACTGGATTTTGTATCAAGAAATGTCTTTGGTTATAAGAATGATGAATTATACGCTGAATCTGCAATATAGCTTATGATGTGTACAATGTACATCCTCTTACCATGAATAACTCTTAAACAGTTTTGAGCAAATAGCTTGAATTAAAAGTAGCAATACACACACACACACACACACACACACACACACACACACACACACACACACACACACTGTCTCACACTCTCTCACTCTGTTTCACTCACTCTCCCCTCTCTCACACACACGCTTTCTTTCTCTGAAAAGGAGAGGGAGTGAGGAAGGGTTGGGTGCAGGAGTGAGGGTGGGAGAGAGAGGAGGGGGCTTGGAGAACGTCTCTTCTCTGACTTGCAGTGCATTCATTACCTCGCTTTGTGATCACAAACTTGACGGTTAACTCTGACATGAGACCGTTTAAAAACATGTTATGAACGAATCGTCGCCAATGAGAATGACTGGTGGCCAATGCTAAATAGAAACTGTAACACCCCGCCCGTCACTTATCTGGTTTTGGCGTGTGTTCACCCCAGCTAATTGACTAACAGATCAACAGAGAGTGCAAAACTGCCGCAATATCGGATAATGCAAAGAAAGTAATAAGGCCCTGTGACTCCTGATTGAACTGCAGTGGCAGTGTTGACATTTATTGATTCACAATTGATCACTTCTAATTAAAAAGGGGTGCACATTCACGTTATATTCAGCTATCGAACACCAGATGCAAATGTTGAACATAAAATTAATTAAGAAAGTGACTTGGGATTTCAACTACTTGATTGAAAACAGATGCAGTCGATTAGCACAAATTTATTTTAATTCCCGACCTTCAGTCATCACATTACATGACTCCTAACTGGCAGTAATAACAGATTGCCTTTATGTGGAGCAATGCGCGATAAATCAAAATTAATTCCTATCGACTGACCGGGGCATAATGCGAAGTGCGAGAAGAATTCCAGAATACATGGCCCATGAAACCCTCTTGGAAACATTGCCGATGTGATCCAACAAATTAATCAGTGGTCTAATTCAAGCTGGAGCAGGTGCAATGTCACTGAATTCAGTCTGGTGGGGAGTCATCACGAGGACGTCGGCCGGCCTCATGGTGCTGCAAGGCTGCGCTCGTCTATTCACTCCTAGCTATCTTGCTCACTACATAGCTGAACCAAAACTTTCTATCTCCAAGCTCAATCATTCCATTTGCTAAGTCCTAAACTGCAGCGATGCTCATTCTCTCTCAGGCAAGCTGAGTAATGAACGCCACGTCTGCACTCTAGGCAAGATGGGAACGACTTCTGCCAGTCCGCTCTTCGCCTCAGTTTCCCCTCCAGCAAAATCACTTGCAGCGCAAGACGCGTTAATTATGCATTGCTTCCCAGCGCCGACCAATGCCTGCTCTGGGAAGTGAACATATTCCCTCAAAATTTCCGTTCCTCTCAACTTCTGCTATTTAGCTCCTCCCAGGCCACCCATCAAGGTAAGCGTCTGCACAAAACACCAATTTTTCCGGAATTCTGACTCCCAGGAGAGTACTTCAAATTCCTTGGTCCTACGTTCCCATCAGAGGCCGGCGTATTTCATTCTGTCGCTCTTCACCTGATTTACTTCAGACTCTGCGGACCGTGAATTCAGTGTGAAGTTGCTGTAGTCACGAATACGCATATTTTGGCCTCTGTTGACCGCTCCACCATAGCTTTGCGTGGCTTTCTCGCATGTTTCACTGAAAACAGGATGACGGACATTTATCAACAGGCATACAAGTTCTCCGTCTGCTTCCCGGAACACCAGCATGAGTCAACCACCACCTCACTGTCACTCATCTTAAGGCAGCTGGAGGCCACGCCCTGTTACCGCTTTCTCAGAGCTTGAGCTGCCCTAAGCTGCCTATTGTCACTTCTCTTCGCTGCTCCCTAGCCACACGTGCCCCCCGGCCATGGTCAACTCTGAATACTTCCCTGGGATAAACTAGTCTCCAGTAAATTTTCCACAAAGTTTTCATGTCACTTGAATTACTTTAAAACCATCACCCAACAGTAATTATTCCTATACGTCCATACTATACCCTCTACATGATGCATTGTGCCTTGTCAGTCATTTTTGCTCTGCCCTACTGTTCGCTCAACGGAAGTTCAGTGATCTTTGATGACTTCGTGGAAGGGGTTTAGTTCTTGCCATCTTACAAAACATACGATCTCTCCTTTGCATATACAGCAGGTTTGTCAGTGAAGTCGATAAGGAGCTGGCTGCATCGTCTGAGTCTGCAACATCTACATCTACATCTGCGTGATTTCTCTGCTATTCACAATAAAGTGCCTGGCAGAGGGTTCAATGAACCACCTTCATGCTGTCGCTCTACTGTTCCACTCTCGAATGGCACGCGGGAAAAACGAGCACTTAATTTTTTCTGTGTGAGCCCTGATTTCTGTTATTTTATGGTGATGATCGTTTCTCCCTATGTAGGTGGGTGCCAACAGAATGTTTTCGCAATCGGAGGAGAAAACTGGTGATTCAAACGACTAAAATAATTAGAAGTTGTTGGCAAAGAATAATATTTTGTACTTTACTGGTGGTACAGGAGTCTTCATAGTCAGGAGGAATTTAATTACAAACAGAGAGCTGTAGGGGCATCACATAGGCCATACTTTAACCAAGCGCCTTGTTAGAGGTTGCTTCCTGTCAGCTGAAGGCTATACTACTTTCCTACTTGACGTCCCGAGCAAGAGTGGCCGAGCGCACGCTAGAGACTCGAGCAAGCCGCGGAGCGGCGCTAGTCTCGACTCGCGGGTCCAGCGATATTAGAACGAACCGCGGTCGATAGCTGCAACCCCTAAGAAGTGTGGTATCGAACTTGATACTACAAAACAAATGAATAAGCCCTTAGATGCGAAAATATGCACTAGAGTACTGGAAGAGAATCGTGAAAATTTGTTAAAATTGGGTATATAATTCTTATACCTCACTATTTGTAAAATCACGAAGTAGAATGCGAATCTAATACCATATTCAAAATATTGTGTGGAATCATTTGTGCATGGGTTTGGAACACTTCCTGGTAGACACATTTTGTCACTGAACTATTCCTCTTCCTTTGTTCTTTTGTGATGGTAGTGTTTCAAATTTAGTTCTGGGAACGAACGAATTGGCTCGTGAAAATGGGAACCTGGGCTCGTAACATGAAGCAGCACGCATCAAATACCAGTTCGTTCGTCGAGAATTAGGCTTCCGTTTCCCTAAAACACACGAACAGAAGGAAATTCCTAACAAAATAAAAGTCTTTGTGTTCGGACCAGGCACATTGTTTTAATCTTACAGGGGGTTCAGAAACAGAGCTTACTCCAACACAAACTGAAAGATTCATTTAGTAAACAACCCTTACTCTGCGGTTAAGTCGTATCTCCGCGACATCTTTTCTCTCAGTAGTGCTAGTCCAATCAGGTGTGCGGGAGAGCTTCCTTGATGTTTGGAAAGTAGGAAAGTAGAAATGCCAAAGTTGAAGCTGTGTGGAGGACTCGTAGGTCATGCCTGGACAACTCAGTTGATGTAAGTGTTGCCTACTAAAGGCACGTTTCTCGGTATGAGTCACGATCAAAAATGGTTCAAATGGCTCTAAGCACTATGGGACTTAACATCTGAGGTCATCAGTCCCCTAGAAATTAGAACTACTTACACCTAACTAACCTAAGGACATCGCACACATCCATGCCCGAGGCAGGATTCGAACCTACGACCGTAGCGGTCACGTGGTTCCAGATGGAAGCGCGTATAACTGCTCGGCCACACTGGCCGGCTTGAGTCGCGATCCTTTTAATTTCAATTTTAATCTCTCGGGAAGTTCCAACACAGTGTACACTCCGTCTCAGGATGAACAACCATAGTGGTAACATCTGCAGAGTACTAATCCTTTTCTTGCAGTGTAATAATATCCGATATAATCACCCATCCAACAAATTAAAATATCTGCAACTGCGTTACTAGTAACTCGAATTTTAGTTCTAACGAAAGAAGTACTCCTTTATGTTTTAACAGAGAGAAAACTTGCTGAAATTCATTTTTTAAAACGAAATTTTGTGACATGTCAATAGAGATATACAGTGTAGACTGAAACCTTTGAACGAAAACTTTTTTATATAAAAATTTGAATGATATCACTACATGTCAACTATAATGTCACACTATATAACTACAATTAAAACTATGGTCGAAACGACGCAGTTTTCTTTCTTTTTATATCTCAAATCCACAAAAAATAAAGTCTCTTTCTTGTGTCTAGAGTGCTCAATATATATCACTGTTACAAAGAGCACATTTCCAGCAGCACAGTAGCACACGAGGCAGGCTCTAACCTTCTTTCACTTACTTCGAGAATGTGATGAATTTCAGTAGGTGTCCTGTTTTTCAGATCAGCCCTGCCGGCCGCGGTGGCCGAGCGGTTCTAGACGCTTCAGTCCGGAACCGCGCGACTGCTACGGTCGCAGGTTCGAATTCTGCCTCGGGCATGGATGTGTGTGATGTCTTTAGGTTAGTTAGGTTTAAGTAGTTCTAAGTTCTAGGGGACTGATGACCTCAGATGTTAAGACCCATAGTGCTCAGAGCCATTTAACCATTTTTGAAGATCAGCCCTATCGAACAAACGTGCTGTGCTTCCAAGCCTCATTTCGCAAACGATCGGCTTGTAATTATGCAAAAATCGTGTTACTGCATGACGTCTGCTCGGATATGTCCTGTCATCTACGACCGACACAGGACTAATAATAATTTATAGGATCAACGTCACAACAAAATACTGCTGTTTTCTGCTTAATCACTGTATGATGGATATTCGGTTTTCAGTGGCACAATATAACGATGACCGTAGGAATTTAAACAGCCACATGCATGACAGTATACTTGCTACTTCAGGTATTGAAATCACGCACTATGTTGCGCGGGTGGTTTCATAAGCAGTGGCGGATTTACACATAGTAAAAGGGGGCGGCATTTTTTGCTCAGTACTCATTTTAACCTTCTACGTTTTAAGATAACTGCGCTTACAAAAGACAAATTTTTTAAATATTGATAAACAACTTGCTAGTTTAAATAAGCCTTAAGAATGAAATTCGACAACACAGCTTAGAAATACAAGCAGTTTAGTTGGTGACTGAATGGAAATTTAACACTGGATTTCTGTCTGGTATCATCTTCATGATTGTTCTAAATATTCTGAAGTATGCTGTCAGGACGGCAGTCTACAATATAGTGTTTGAAACGTTATTATTCCGAGAATGTTGTCGGCTTCTAGTTAACCCTACCATATTTTCCCCGCGAAAATACTGGGACCCATGAAAAGCCGTGATAAACTAATCAGCAGTTTCTTAAATACTGTAACATGTGTGGGCCTTAGGATGTAAAACACGACTCTACTTAAATTTCTTGTAGAAATTAAGGGGAAGTATCAAGTCAACACTCCATTACCGTAAGTAATGTGAAAGCTCTTCGGTCTTCAATATCTGAGCTTCGATTTAATGACACCTGCTTAACAAAACATGTTGATACTGAGAATGCTTTACATTTTTAAACACATGTTTATATGAAAAGAACATAAACAGAATATCTAATAATGTCTGAAATATACTTTACAACAGTTTAAAAATTTTATTCATTTACTTAGTTACTTTTTATGGCGAAAAAAGAAGAAGAAACCAACTTTCGTTTGTTTCATTTATTGTGCTGCAGCCTGCACGATATCAAAGTTCCCATTCTGTGCAATCGAATTGTACGTGGCATGCAAATTTAATATTAAACTTCTTAACCAACCTTTTTTCTTTCTAGAAAAAGTTATTTTAATTTTATGTTAGAACAAAATATGGATTAACGTGTAGACATAACAGCAGTGTTAACAGAAATGACAACACACCACATCGACTGCCAACAAGACTACTTAAACTTTGTAGTCTGTCTTCTCTGCCCACAGAAACTACTAAAATGTTATAAGAATAAGTGGGATAAGAGTCGATCCAGCACACCTCAATGCAAAAAATTGCAACAATTATTTGCGTTTTAAATTAGAAAGACATTGTCAAGAATATTGAGAACATATTTGCGTCCCAGGTAAAATTCCGGCGACGTGGGGAACAGAAGCCGAAAGGGACTGTCCCGCTTTCTTCACGAGACGAATTCCAGAAGGCAGGTGTACTTCTACTGTTCACTGACAACAGGCGACAATGAAATTAAATTATTCTGCGTTGTCGTTCTTTCATAGCACAGTCAAGTCGAGTAATCCGAGTTGGTCAGTTCATCGCTCCGTATTTAAAGGAAAAATCTTTGTGCTCGTGTGCTGTGTTTAAAGCAAAAAACTTTGTGCTCATGTGCGGTGTAGTACTATTGGAACTGGATACAGTCTTTCTTTCTTTCCTTTTACAAATTTTTTTCATTTGTTTTTGACTGTTGGTTGACAATTTTGTAAGTGCCTTAACGTGAATAACAGTGAAAAAAAGCAAACGTGCAAAATTATGTGTGGGCGGCATTTCGGAAATTATCGAAGGAAAGGCGGGAGCGAGAAGCCAATGTTCTAAAAATACTTGGCAGAGTAGGTAAATCTTTCGCAAAAATGTTGCTGGTTTGACTTCGAGTTCAAGTAGTACGAATGATATTTCTGGAACTGCCGATGTTGTAAAAGAAGTAAATACAGTCTAAACAAAAGTTAAAAATGAAGAAAAGCAAATTGTTCCTGATTTCGAGTTTCACGAAAAACGAAGTGTCGAGTCAGACATCACAAAAAGAAATAACCTCGTTAGTGATGATCCTGCAGAATGGTGTGCCAATGAATCAACAATGACATTCCCTTACAACGTGGCATTAAGCAAAATCGTAACGGTGATTCAAGAAGATCAATAGGGGGGGGGGGGGGGGCGGGGGAGAGCGCATATAATGTGGTGTGTCTAGGGGCGAAAAATTTATAAATCCGTCACTGTTGCTAAGTCTAGTAAAAAGCAAGAAAAAACGTTGCTTCTCAAACAATTCACCTTACTTATCGACATATTGTCCTTTGAGTGACGTACACTTGGTCCAGCGATACTCCAACTTCTTTATCCCAATGAAAAAGTTGATTATGTCAAACTCTGCAAAATACTCGTTGACTGAAACTATCACTTCTTCATTTGATGAAAGTTTCTTCCCTGCAAGACAAAGTTTCAAGTTAGAGAACAACAAGAAATCACTTGGGGATAAGTCTGGTGGATAGGGTAGATGAGAAATCAATTCAGAGCCAAATTTATGCACTTTCACCGTTGTTATCACTGATGTCTGGGATGGTGCGTTATCCTGGTGAATTCGAATTTTTTGCGTGCTAACCTTGGTCTTCTTTCAGCTAAATAAAGAATAATAGGCTCCAGTTATGGTTCTGCCTTTTTCCAAGAAAAAAATGGCTCTGAGCACTATGGGACTTAACTTCTGAGGTCATCAGTCCCCTAGAACTTAGAACTACTTAAACCTAACTAACCTAGGGACATCACACACATCCATGCCTGAGGCAGGATTCGAACCTGCGACCGTAGCAGTCACGTGGTTCCAGACTGAAGCGCCTACAACTGCACGGCCACACCGGCCGGCTTTTTCCAAGAAATCTATGAGCATTATTCTTTGGGAAATCTAAGAAACAGTGGCCATCGCCTTGTCCGATCGCATTTAAATTCAATGATCCAAAAGTAAATGGTTTTCAATGATGGTGCATAGTCCGTGCGAACTTCATCGAATTCTATTTTGATTTGTGTGGCAGCCCAAATCCTTCAAATAAAAATGTTTGATAACAGTACGAAACTCGGTTTTCTCCTTTTTCAGTCTCCGTCGACACACTGAAGAATTCAGACGACTGTCGACAATGAACTGTGTGCTTTACATAGTTGAAATTCGACATCTGGTCCTTGCAATAATCAAGCTTACCGACCATGAAGGCACAACAAAAATGTTCCATTCGTTTATGGAAATTTATCAGATTTATGAAACCACCCTCATATTACGTTCTGTACAGTAAGGCTGTGTAATATCTGACAATAGTTCGAGAAACTGCTGACTGTTTAGCCATGTGGTATGTGTAGACATTCACGATTAGGAATTTACACTGTTCATCTCCGGAGCGTATATCCGTATCACTAGTATGGGGTGTTTTGACTGTATTGGCTTCGTAATTAAGCTTTCGGCACACTGAACGGTAATGAGCAGCTTCCTGATTCGGCAGTCGACCGTCCTAACTGGAGTGTAACAGCCAACTGCTAGATTAACACTCTGTGGCACCGGCGGCTGCATCGCGGGTGAGGAAGTTATTAATCAGGCGGCAAATACCTCTAACGGCCGACCTCCGGCACTTATCTAGGCACTGTTCACGGTGCTCCTAACGAAGTGCAGTTGTGTGAGCAGAACACTACTCAATGGGAACATATATTTCCGTTGTGTGCAGATAACTTTCGTTCAAAAACTTACAGCATGCGGTGATTAGAACGATACTCCCTGTGGTGTATTGGTTCCTAACATTACGGTGACGAGTATATGCAGTGAGGTATGAGTGAAGCCGAATTTTATTTCCGAGGAATGATCTTACACACTCAAAATAAGGCCGTCGCAGCTTAGCCATTGCTTGGTATGGTTGAGACGGTGGATCACAATTCCTAGAGCTTGTTGTTGTTGTTGTTGTTGTGGTCTTCAGTCCTGATACTGGTTTGATGCAGCTCTCCATGCTACTCTATACTGTGCAAGCTTCTTCATCTCCCAGTACTTACTGCAACCTACATCCTTCTGAATCTGCTTAGTGCATTCATCTCTTGGTCTCCCTCTACGTTTTTTACCCTCCACGCTGCCCTCCGATGCTAACTGTGTGATCCCTTGATGCCTCAGAACATGTCCTACCAACCGGTCCCTTCTTCTTGTCAAGTTGTGCCACAAACTCCTCTTCTCCCCTATTCTATTCAATACCTCCTCACTAGTTACGTGATCTACCAATCTAATCTACAGATTTTTCTGTAGCACCACATTTCGAAAGCTTCTATCCCCTTCTTGTCCAAACTATTCATCGTCCATGTTTCACTTCCATACATGGCTACAATCCATACAAATACTTTGAGAAACGACTTTCTGACACTTAAATCTATGCTCGAAGTTAACAAATTTCTCTTCTTCAGAAACGTTTTCCTTGCCATTGCCAGTCTACATTTTATATCCTCTCTACTTCGACCATCATCAGTTATTTTGCTCCCCAAATAGCAAAACTCCTTTACTACTTTAAGTGTCTCATTTCCTAATCTAATTCCCTCAGCATCACCCGGCTTAATTCGACTACATTCCATGATCCTCGTTTTGCTTATGTTGATGTTCATCTTACATCCTCCTTTGAAGACACTGTACATTCCGTTCAACTGCTGTTCCAAGTCCTCCGCTGTCTCTGACGGAATTCCAATGTCATCGGCGAACCTCAAAGTTTTTATTTTTCTCCAGGGTTTTTAACACCTGCTCCGAATTTTTCTTTCGTTTGCTTTACTGCTTGCTCAATATACAGATTGAATAACATCGGGGAGAGGCTACAACCCTGTCTCACTCCCTTCCCAACCACGGCTTCCCTTTCATGCCCCTCGACTCTTATAACTGCCATCTGGTTTCTATACAAAATGTAAATAGCCTTTGGTTCCCTGTATTTTACTCCTGTCACCCGTAGAATTTGAAAGAGAGTATTCCAGTCAACATTGTCAAAAGCTTTCTCTAAGTCTACAAATGCTAGAAACGCAGGTTTGCCTTTCCTTAATCTTTCTTCTAAGATAAGGCGTAAGGTCAGTATTGGCTCACGTGTTCCAACATTTCTACGGAATCCAAACTGATCTTCCCCGACGTCGACTTCTACTAGTTTTTCCATTCGTCTGTAAAGAATTCACGTTAGTATTTTGCAGCTGTGACTTATTGAACTGATAGTTCGGTAATTTTCACATCTGTCAACACCTACTTTTTTTGGGATTGGAATTATTATATTCTTCTTGAAGTCGGAGGGTATTTCGCCTGTCTCATACATCTTGCTCACCAGATGGTAGAGTTTTGTCAGGACTGGCTCCCCCAAGGCCGTCAGTAGGTCTGATGGAATGTTGTCTACTCCCCGGGCCTTGTTTCGACTCAGGTCTTTCAGTGCTCTGTCAAACTCTTCACACAGTATCGTATCTCCCATTTCATCTTCATCTAAATCCTCTTGTTAGTGAGCGATATTTCCGTTGCTAGCGTACCTTCGCCTAGGTAAATGGCTTCAAGAACGTTCCGATATCAGAGTTATATACACTTCATTACACACTGAGGTGACAGACGTCATGGGACAGCGATATCAACGTATACAGATGGCGGTAGTGTCACGTATCCAAAGTATAAAAGAGCAGTGCATTGGGGTAGCTGTCATTTATACTCAGGTGATTCATGTGAAAAGGTTTCCGACGTGATAATGGTCGCACGACGGGCACCGACAGAATTGGAACGCCTAATGGTAGTAGGAGCTAGACGCATGGGATATTCCATTTCGGAAATCGCTACGGAGTTCAATATTCCGAGAAACAAAGTATCAAGAGAGCGCCGAGAATACCAAATTTCAGGCGTTACCTCTCACCATGGTGAACGCTGTGGCCGAGAGCAGCGGCGTTTGTCTGAAATTGTCAGAACTGACAGACAAACAACATTCCATGAAATAACCGCAGAAATCTGTGGTGTGCGTACTGTAAGACCTTCGGTACACACACCATCAGATTATTTGACTTATCGCTCTAACGAAGTAGGCGAGTGTCAGCAATATGTCTCGTGGTCTTATCGTGGCGTGTTTATCTTCTGTCGTTAGGTCAGACGATAGAAATGCCACTTGCACGCTTAGAGTAGCAGATTGATGGTGACCAACTTTAAACAGAACTTGATTGTCACACACATTTATTAAAATAATAACAAGCATAAAACTTCCTTAACTTGGTTCTGGATGCTGTTTACAGTTGACAATCTGAAGTTCCTTTGGTATTGGTACGTTAATCTTATTCTCACATATATCTCTGATACTTGACAAAAGTGTCTATACATTTATCTTCATGGCTATGTACAGGAATATGGTAATCTTATTAGGCGCAGACTGAAACTTGACTATAGACTGGTACAGACAAATGTAGAACTCGTACAGACTGCTACAGACTAATGCAGACTGACTAATCGGAGGTTTGTACACTCATTATAATACCTGGCGCGTTCATGTATCACTGTGCGAGTGTGATCCGTGAGGAGAAAAGGTTCTACGTTAGCAGCAATCTCATTGGCTGCGTTACATATTAATACGCGGATCGGCGGAAGCAGAATTTGGTCCGTTTCTATGGCAGCGCCGTCTCATAGTGCGGAGACGGACGAGCGCTGTTGTGCTTACCGGGGCGTGCTCTAGTGGGAAAGTTGTGTACGCGCTGACTACGCGGAACTATGTACACAACAAAATCAATGTGAGATGTACGACGAACGCAGCCGTAGGACACTGCAGTGAAATCCGTCGTTAATGTGCTATGGCACCAGACGACCGACGCTAGTGGCTTTGCTAACAGCACGACATCGCCTCCAGTGTGTCTTCTTGGCTCGTGTCCACACCGGTTGGACCCTAGCCGACTTGGAAACGCTGGCTTTGTCAGATGAGTTGCGATTTCAGTTCACCAGCTGACGGTACACTTTGAGTGTGGCGCAGACCCCAGAAAGCCATAGACCAAAGTTGTCAGCAAGGCCCTGAGCGGATTGGGGTATCTCCCACTGTAAACTGTATTTGGAGATTCCTGACTCCCCTCCCTGGCCAAGATCCTCTTTTCTCTCTCTTTTACTCTGTTTTTATCGCTTTTAGATTTGGTTAGTCTCCTTTTACAATACGCACTTTTACATTCTAGCGGTTGAACGCTTTTGAATAGCGTTGAATTGCCTGTACTGCACCAGAGGTGGGATATTTCCTGCCTTCAGCATAGCGTTGGGGTTGCCCACTTGCTGGCTTCCCTTCATTTCTTTTCACCATTGATGACACGACTGCACATTTAAGTTTGTTAGCCTTTATCCTTTTATCGTTATGACTCTTCTGAGATGCAAATCCGTCCGAATGGACCACCTTTGACCCAAGTGACTGATGACCTTGCTATTTGGTCCCTTAAACCCCAGTCAACCAACCAAGTCACTGAGCAAGCTGGGGGTGACTCCATAATGTTGTGGGCTGTGTTTACATGGAATAGACTGGGTCCTCTGGTCCGACTGAACCGATCATTGACTGGAAATGGTTACGTTCGCCTATTTTCAGCCATTCTTGGACTTTGCGTTCCCAAACAACGATGCACCATGTTACTGGGCCACAACTGTTCGCGAATGATTTAAAGAACATTCTGGATCATTCAAATGAATGGTTTGGCCATCCAGATCGCTTGACACGAATCCCATCCAACATCTATGGGACATAAACAGGAGGTCAGTTCGTACACAAATCCTGCAGCGGCAACGCTGTAAGTAGGCTGTTTAGGTTTTTTTATTGGTAACGCCACCTCTGTATGAAAATCACTGGCTGTGCTGTGTGCAGTCTGTGGCTGCTTTGCATTGTTGTAATACTCGCCATTGTAGTGTTAGGCAGCTGGCTGTGAACAGCGCGTAGCGTTGCGCAGTTGGAGGTGAGCCGCCAGCAGTGGTGGATGTGGGGAGAGAGATGGCGGAGTTTTGTAATTTGTCATGAACTGCTATATATATTATGACTATTAAGGTAAATACATTGTTTGTTCTCTATTAATATCTTTCATTTGCTAACTATCCCTATCAGTAGTTAGTGCCTTCCGTAGTTTGAATCTTTTATTTAGCTGGCAGTAGTGGCGCTCGCTGTATTGCTGTAGTTCGAGTAATGAAGATTTTTGTGAGGTAAGTGATTTCTGAAAGGTATAGTTTAATGTTACTCAGGGCCATTCTTTTGCAGGGATCTTTGATAGTCAGATTGCGTTGCGCTAAAAACATTGTGTGTCAGTTTAAGCACAGTCTTGTATAAATTGTTCTAAGGGGGCGTTTCATAACGCTTTCGCAATTATCGACGGCTACTGAGGCAACGTGGCTCTGTATTTCTGCAAGGGACTTCCAACGACTTGTTGAATCCATGCCACGTTGTGTTGCTACACTACGCTGTGCAAAAGGAGGTCCGACAGGATATTAGGAGGCATCCCATGACTTCTGTCAAAATGGCTCTGAGCACTATGGAACTTAACTTATGCCGGCCGCGGTGGTCTATCGGTTCTAGGCGCTCAGTCCGGAACCGCGCGACTGCTACGGTCGCAGGTTCGAATCCTGCCTCGGGCATGGATGTGTGTGATGTCCTTAGGTTAGTTAGGTTTAAGTAGTTCTAAGTTCTAGGGGACTGATGACCACAGATGTTTAGTCCCATAGTGCTCAGAGCCATTTTGAACTTAACTTCTGAGGTCATCAGTCCCCTAGAACTTAGAGTTACTTAAACCTAACTAATATAAGGACATCACACACATCCATGACCGAGGCAGGATTCGAACCTGCGACCGTAGCGGTCACGCGGTTCCGGACTGAAGCGCCTAGAACCGCACGGCCACTGCGGCCGGCGCGGGAAGCATCATCTAGTTGCGGCATGTAGTCCTCAGTCAGCTTGCGTGGCACCCATTTTGCGCAGACCTTCCGGTAGTTCAATGTTTCCTATAAGAATCTGTGAGCGGTGCTTCGGGAAACCTCAGGAACCAACGTGCAGAGATCATCCAGGATAATCCGCCGATCTTCACGCATGCTTTGCTCAACCTTAAACAGTGTCTCCTCAGAAATTGACGGTCTCCCTCTCCTTTGTTCGTCGTTAACTTCGGACCGACCAGCTACAAACTCTCTACATCACTTACGAGCATTTTTGACATCCAAGCACGACTCACCACACACTTCGGTCCATTGGCGATGGATTTAAATCGGCGCAGTGCCCTTTGCATTCAAAAACAGAATAACTGCGCAATTCACACTTGGCGGTAACATCCAATGGGAGCTCCCCCCTCAACGGCTGCCGAGCCAAGACTGAGCGCCTCAGCGCGGCGTGCGCATGTTTATACACTACTGGCCACTGAAACTGCTACACCACGAAGATGACGTGCTACAGACGCGAAATTTAACCGACAGGAAGAAGATGCTGTGATATGCAAATGATTAGCTTTTCAGAGCATTCGCACAAGGTTGGCGCCAGTGGCGACACCTACAACGCGCTGACATGAGGAAAGTTTCCAACCGATTTCTCATACACAAACAGCAGTTGACAGGCGTTGCCTGGCGAAACGTTGTTGTGATGCCTCGTGTAAGGAGGAGAAATGCCTACCATCACGTCTCCGACTTTGATAAAGGTCGGATTGTAGCCTATCGCGATTGCGGTTTATCGTATCGCGACATTGCTGCTCGCATTGGTCGAGATCCAATGACTGTTAGCAGAATATGGAATCGGTGGGTTCAGGAGGGTAATACGGAACGCCGTGCTGGATCCCAACGGCCTCGTGTCACTAGCAGACGAGATGACAGGCATCTTATCTGCATGGCTGTAACGGATCGTACAGCCACGTCTCGATTCCTGAGTCAACAGATGGGGACGTTTGCAAGACAACAACCATCTGCACGAACAGTTCGACAACGTTTGCAGCAGCATGGACCATCAGCTCGGAGACCATAGCTGCGGTTACCCTTGACGCTGCATCACAGACAGGAGCGCCTGCGATGATGTACTCAACCACGAACCTGGGTGCACGAATGGCAAAATGTCATGTGTTCGGATGAATCCAGGTTCCGTTTACAGAATCATGATGGTCGCTTCCGTGTTTGGCGACATCACGGTGAACGCACATTGGAAACGTGTATTCGTCATCGCCATACTGGCGTATCACGCGGCGTGATGGTATGGGGTGCCATTGGTTACACGTCTGGCTCACCTCTTGTTCGCGCTGACGGCACTTTGAACTGTGGACGTTACAGTTCAGATGTGTTACAACCCGTGGCTCTACCCTTCATTCGATCCCTGCGAAACCCTACATTTCAGCAGGATAATGCACAACTGCATGTTGCAGGTCCAGTACGGGCTTTTCTGGATACAGAAAATGTTGGACTGCTGCCCTTGCCAGCACATTCTCCAGATCTCTCACCAATTGAAAACGTGTTGTCAATGCTGGCCGAGCAACTGACTCGTCACAATACGCCAGTCACTACTCTTGATGAACTGTGGTATCGTGTTGACGCTGCATGGGCAGCTGTACCTGTACACGCCATCCAAGCTCTGTTTGACTCAATGGCCCAGGTGGTGGTTGTTCTGGGTACTGGTTTCTCAGGATCTATGCACCCAAACTGCGTGAAAATGTAATCATATGTCAATTCTAGTATAATATATTTGTGCAATGAATACCCGTTTATCATCTGCATTTCTTGTTGGTGTAGCAATTTTAATGGCCAATGGCGTACAAAGCGCGTGAAGCACTCTTCATAACAGTGTGACCAACTGCCACACAAGCAGAGTTCTGTACTTATAAAAACATAGGAGACCTTACTTTCGGGATTACCCTAGTACATGTCGAAATTGTTACTCATGTGGCTATATATGATTACTGAAAAATTCTGTAAATTCAACGTTTTAAATTGAGTGGCCAAGTATTCTTAAAATGAAACGTGTATTATAGTGCGAGAGCAAGTGAACACGCCCTGCTAGCATAGCGTAGCTTCCCAGTTGCAGAGCGATATGAAAGTTCCTGTGCTAGGATGAAACGGTGGCTATCAAACGTTGATATGAACTGATTGCCGAACCTGTCTCTCTTCTTAAAAGATCTAGTACAATGAGAGGCGTGCTGTATTAAAGTACAGACGACGATGAATTTACTATTATTGCTGCTGACCAGCTGGTTCAAAATTACGAATATGGAAAAGCCGCGACTATTCTGCGCTACCAGAGCTTGGCTTTAATTAACTACACAGAAACAACTGGAAGCACTGAAAATACTAGCATAATTGACTTAAAATGTAAAACTACGTCATATTTCTTATTTTGCCCAGGATTATTATTCCTGTTCTTTGGATCTAATAGTTGCTAATTGAAGCATACGTAAACGCTAGTATAACTTTATGCAGATACTTCAGAAAGTAAATCACACAAGTCGTTCTACGCTAAGACCGTCGCGGAATAGTGGTGCGTTGTCAGAAGAGAGTGCGTGTCCAGATTTCCCGCAGACACAGTTCTGCTGCGGTAATGATAACATGTGCGTCACAGTCTTGAGTGAAATGTAAAGGCACGGCAACTGGAAACATGCGGCGTTGCTGAATTACGCAGGGCAGTAAGACTTTTGAAAGAAAGCGTCAGAATTACGCAGGTTCCAAATGAAATTGTGGCAATATATGGGTCAAAGGCAGTATTGCGTCCATCCGTGGAGCAGCAACATGACCAAGACCGCATAGATGTTGGTGATGCTAATCGGGAAGAAACGCCATTGACATCGACTGCTGAGGCTCTTTTGGCCAGGAGAAGAAGAACATACTGTGGAACAGAAATTTTCCAACGATGAAGATGTTCACACAGCGGTTCTTGAAAGCCTTTGTGACTAAGGAGTTACAGAGACTCGGGACTACGCTGAAAAATAGTGTCATGTGCCTGTGTGGCTCTGAAGTGTAGTGTAGTATTCAATGAAAGTTACGGGGGTTACCCAGAAAGTAATGCGCCACATTCCTTTTCTTCGACAATTCGTTATTGAACATAATGAGAATTATACACACGAAAGAATGGTGTTTCAGCTACACACCCTATTTTTCCAAGTAATCTCCATCCCGTTCTGCGGCCTTCCTCTAGCACGAAATAAGGGCCTATATGCCCTGTCGGTACCAATCCTTGTTCTGATGGTGGAGCCAGTGCTTGACTGTGTCAATCACTTCTACATCGTTCTAAAAATATCTTCCACGAATGGCATCCTTTAGTGGCCCAAACAAGTCAAAGTCCACGGGGTCTAGGTTGGTGTGTCAGGTGTGACAGCCGTGGATGGTCTCCCCGAGCGCTACAAATCGTGGAGTTCCTCCGAATCGCCTTCCGATGACCTAGCCCTCCGTGCCCAGCCACTAACTGTACTTCTGTCGACAGCTGACGCTCCATAGCCTTTGCACAAGCGTTTGTGAATATTCCCCACAGTTTCTTTCTCTGAACAGAGAAATTCAGTGATCGTACGTTGCTTGTAACGTACATCACCTACAGACGCCATTTTGAAACTGTCCTGCGCCATCTGTCGGAACTGACGGAAACTTCGCGCGCTCACTCAGGATACTTCAAATAACAAATACATAACGTTTCGCATTCGTAGCATTGTTTTCGGCTGAGAAAAAAAAATGCGGTGCATTACTTTCTTGGAAACCCTCGTACTTTGCTTATCATAATAATGTGCAGCTTACTTTTCGTATGGCTATGCTGATACAGGAAGAAAAACGGAGAAAAACGTGCATTCTAATCCAGGAAATACTAACTACTTCTGCTATCGATCTGATCTATTTCGACTTTACATGCAGGAGTTTAATCCAGATAGCGTTATCTAAGTTGTCGGCACGTTTCAGCTGTGATAAAGCACACATGTCAGCGTGGGTAGATAAACTTACGGGGACTTAGCCACAGATAGGATCGCTGACCAGCCTTCTACCACGGAGAAGTTGAACAGCCACAGTTTAGTTGCTGTAAGTTATTTTCATTGTCATTGGTGCTCTAGTAAAGTGCAGTGTGCTGCAGTTGCCTAGACTGCATAATACGCAAGTTTCTGCAGTGAATAGGGTAATAAATAGAGTAGTGAGCAACAGGGCATCAAATCAAAGTAGGTGGTCCTTTGATCAAGGAAAAAAGTAATCGCATTGCCAAACGAAGACATTTATCCCTTGCCGTGATAGACGATCGAACGAATCACAATGGAATGGCTCAGCGAGAAAAAGAAATGACGTGAAAATTCAGAGGTCATATCCTGACTCTCCAGATTACGTGCAGCTTTAATCAGTTTGTTAATTTCGCACCAAAGTACACTACACAAGTAAGCAATAATAATTATAATAGCCAAGATAGTACAATAAGAAGCACCACGAAGGAATTATTCGAATGGGACGGAAATCGGTACAGGTTGTAACACGCCCGTGGGTACAAATGGGTGGGGAACCCTTAAACTGTTTTTTCGTTTCGACCGTGTGCCCTGTCCACACCACGTACCTGATATTCCCGGGGCGGTCGTACTGTTCTGCTCCAAACTGCTGACCGACCTGCCTGAAATTATGTATCCAAATATGCAAGCAGGTTAGGGGAGCCACTCAACGTCAAACACAACACTGTCGTACGTCTGGTATGAACATCTACATTCTGAGACGATATGAAAATCGCTGGTTGCACTGTTTACACTCTAAGTCGTAAATATTGATCCCAATTAACAATCTTGATGATTATCTGCCCACAGTATCGCTTGGACGAGCGTACGCATACCCGACACGACGCGGGTGATTGTTGATGATGCAGATGCCGAATGATAGAACGAAAGTTCTTAAGCTCGTCACACATACAGATATCTGGTGCCAGTCGTCCTTGACACTAGTAATAATATAACACTGCTCATAAAGTTAATATGCTGTTCACAGTGTCAATTGTACGAGCGTGCGCGTGACCGTCTCGGCGCGATAGATTGTTGATGCTGCGGAAACGCGATGACAGAACGCACGTTCTCACGCTCGCTACAAGACACTGGCACTTAAGTGCGCTCTTTTGTGGTAAATAGTACTACTGATTCACATTAGTTCATCTGGGAGACCGAACACGGCGCGGATGATTGATGCTGTGCGACACGCAACGAGAGGATACACATATATGCTATCGGCGGCACTGCTCATTTTTAAATACATCATTACGCACTTTCCTCTGAATCACTTCCATATTTCATCACTTTACTGTAACAGCACTTGTATCAAAGCAACAGTTGAACTTCCATAATAACAATGCCTCTCACATGCAGAGCTACCCACAACACAGCATCAGAGTTCCGTGTCCCGCGTTCGACTCTGCAAACACGCTGCCCGCGAAGATACTCCGCAACCAAGCCAGCGATATGACAATACGCTTACAAGGTGATGTACAGACAAGCAAGTGATTACCATTTCAGAAAAAGTGGGATGATTTATTCAAAAGAAGGAGTTTCACAAATTAATCAAGTCACTAACGCGTTGGACCACCTCTGCGCCTGATACAAGCTGTTATTCGGCTTAGTATTGATTGACTGGGTTGTTTGATGTCGTCCTGAGGGACATCGCGCCAAATTTTGTCCAGCTGGCGCGTTAAATGGTCAAAATCCCGAAACAGTTGGAGGACCCTCCTCATAGTGCTCCAAATGTTCTCGATTTGGGGGGGGGGGGGGGGAGGATACCCAGAAACCTTACTGGCCAGGTTGGCTTTGGCGAGCACTAAGACAAGCACTAGAAACTCTGACCGTGGGCAGATCGGCGTTATCTTGCTGAAATGTAAGCCCAGGATGGTTTGCCGAGAAGGAGAGCAGAACAGGGGGTAGAACATGGTCGGCGTACGGCTGTGCTGTAAGAGTGCTGCAGATGACAACCAAATCAGAGGAAGTGGCACCCCAAACCACCACTCACTGCTGTCGGGCCGTATGGCGGGAGGCAGTCAGTTTTGTATCCTACCACAGTCTGGGGCGTCTCCAGACACGTCTTTGCTGGTCATCGGGGCTTAATCGGAAGACGGACTCATCAATGAAGACAGTTCTAGTTCAGTCAACGAGGTTCCAGGTCGAAGACGTATTGGAGATTCCCCCGGCCTGTGGTGAGATACAGACATCCTGTTCGGGAAATCATGAAAAACAGCACATCCTGGACTATTTGGCAGCCTTATTAATCGACAAGAGGTCCCTTCTGTTTCTTCATGTATTTTTCATAGGACATCTCAAATCGAGATCAATAAGATTACAGTCGCAACATTACACAACTTGATTGTGAGGACTGTAGTAACATAGACAAGCCACTGTCGAAACTACAGTCTTAGAAAAGAAAAAGCCACGTACCACGAAGGAATTATTCGAATGTGACAGAAATCGGTAGAAGTGATGTACATGTACAACTGAGAACTTTTGGAGCATTATGGGCAGGGCCATCAAACCATCTAGGGATGTTGACGATCTAACACACTAGTTGAGTATGATTTGGCATGATATCCCTCAGGAGGACATCCAACAACTCTATCAATCAATGCTAAGCCTGTTTCTACTGCTCGTCTTCGTGCATGCCAAACTGTACCTTGGCCATCGAGCTAGACGGATCTTTCCCCAACTGATAACTTTTGGAGCATTATGGGCAGGGCCATCAAACCATCTAGGGATGTTGACGGTCTAACACGCCAGTCGGGAATAATTTGGCACAATATCCTTCATGAGGACATCCAACAACTCCATCAATCAATGCTAAGCCTGTTTCTACTGCTTGTCTTCGTGCATGCCAAACTGTACCTTGGCCATCAAGCTAGACGGGTCTTTCCCCAACTGATAACTTTTGGAGCATTATGGGCAGGGCCATCATACCATCTCAGGATGTTGACCATCTAACACGCCAGTTGGGTATAATTTTGCACGATATCCCTTATGAGGACATCCAACAACTCTATCAATCAATGCTAAGCCTGTTTCTACTGCTCGTCTTCGTGCGTGCTAAACTGTACCTTGGCCATCGAGCTAGACGGATATTTCCCCAACTGATAACTTTTGGAGCATTATGGGCAGGACCATCAAACCATCTCGGGATGTTGACCATCTAACACGCCAGTTGGGTATAATTTGGCACAATATCCTTCATGAGGACATCCAACAACTCTATCAATCAATGCTAAGCCTGTTTCTACTGCTCGTCTTCGTGCATGACAAACTGTACGTTGGCCATCAAGCTAGACGGATCTTTTCCCAACTGATAACTTTTGGAGCATTATGGGCAGGACCATCAAACCATCTCGGGATATTGACCATCTAAGACGCCAGTTGGGTATAATTTGGCACGAATCGCTTATGAGGACATCCAACAACTCTATCAGTCAATGCTAAGCCGAATATCTGCTTGTATACTGGCCGAGGTGGACCAACTCCTTATTGACTACCTCAATTTGTGAAGCTCTTTCTCTTGAATAAATCAACCCACTTTTTTGAAATTACAATCATTTCTTTTTTTGTACATGTACATCACTTCTACCGATGCCTGTCTTATTCGAGTAATTCCTTCGTGGTACGTGGCTTTTTCTTTTCTTAGGCTGTAGTTTCGACAGTGGCTTGTCTAGGTTACTACAGCCTTCGCAGACAAGTGGTGTAATGTTGCGACTGTAATTGATCTCGATTTGAGATGTGGTTTTATGTATGAAATATACATGAAGAAATATAGGGTGGCGCACGAAATGTGTTACCAATTGTTTCTTTCACAATTTACAATGCACATTAGATTTCCCGCTGGGATCTCTACAGCAGTACCAGCAGAGCTTGGAAAAAAAAAGACTTACGAAATGACGTGTAATTCACGATACTGCCACTAGGAGACTAGTAAGCAGCAATGGCTGACAATAGAAGACTGACGACGTAGCAACGATCGGCAGTTGTATTACTTTTTCATGAAACGAAAAGCCTTGTTGTGACTCAGAGGCGTTTTCGACAACAGTTTAACACACGATGGGTCCCTTACAAGAAGACCATCCACAGGTTGTACGATAGATTTGTACAGGAAGGAACAGTATTGGAAGCGAAGCGACCTCGGCCTAAGCCTGTTTGTTCGCTGGAGTATATTGAAGCGGTACGAGTTGCTCTACAGAGAAGTTCCGGGAAATCGTGTAGAAAGGCAGCAGTGCAACTGGGAATATCCAGACCCTCCGTTCAACGCATTCTTAAAAGTGACCTCCATATGTACGCATATAAGATGACCAGTGCACAGAAGCTCACTGAAGAATTCAAGCAGCAGAGACTGCTGTTTGCTCAGTGGGCGGAGGATAGGGAAGAAACTCTCAACAACGTTTGGTTTTCAGACGAGGCGCATTTTCATTTAGACGGTGTGGTTAACAAACAAAACGCTTTTGGGCCACTGAAAACCCACAAGTGCTCTATGAACGACAACATTATGCTCCGAGGATTACAGAGTGGGCAGCAATTTCCAGTCACGGACTTACTGACCCTTTTTCTTTGAAGAAACTGTGAACAGCGAGCGTTATTTGAGCATGCTTCGCAATAGCTTCATTCCACAGCATCTTGCTAGTGCCTTGCCTTTCAACACGCAGAGGTTCATGCGAGATGGAGCAAGGCCACATACTGCAAACACTGTGTTGGAGTTTTTACACGAGCATTTCGACATGCGGATCATTTCACTCAGGTTTCGAGGTCGCTTCAATGACGGACAAAATTAGCCCCCCAATAGTCCTCTGGACTGGAATAGTCCTCAATGCATGTGACTTTTTTCTTTGGGGGTACCTAAAGGAAAACATTTTTCCGAAACATCCACGTGATTTAATGGAGCTCAGAAGACTTATTCTTCAAGCTGTAACCACCCAACAGTAATATGAAATAAATAATTATATCATTCGCATTCAGTGTAACCTCCCCACAATAAAATAATATAAATAATATTCACATTTGGAGTAACTACGCAACAGTGAAGATATGTATAGCATTGACATTTAGTGTAACCTAGCAACAGTTTATTATTCAGTAACCTACCAATAACAACGTGACTAATTTCTCAATAAAATAGTGGCTGACTTATAATCTTTCAAGAATTGACTGTTAATTTAAACTGGTAAATTTTAGACGTCAGCAGCGCTGCGTCATGACCCTGAAAGATCATTCTGAATAAAAAAAATGAAAATTCTTACCTCAATTAAGTCGCCGGATAACGCATATATATATATATATATATATATATATATATATATATATGCGTTATCCGGCTCCTATAAGAAATTTTTCTGGCACAGCCCAGTGCAATGTTGGCCGATATATTTGCCATGTATAAAAAGAAACAACAGATTTTTCTTTACAATAATCGGGATGACCATGGACTGGAGAAATTAGTAAATTCTTTAAATTGAGATGAATGATAGTCAAAAGTTAATTTTTATAAAAAGGATTATTATTAAGAGATTTTTTTAAACATTTACATGCGACTTGATATAACAATACTACATAAGCGCGAGGTTGCTTTTACCTTATATTATATCGCTCAGGCTCCGCCATCGCTCCCCACGACCGGCCCAGCCAACTTCATACACACGACTGCTCGTTAGCAACTACTTACTCCTATTGCTACACCGTTCCTACTACATACAACACTGCTCTCTGGTCTGAGATTCTCTTATAGCTTACATATCGCAGGCAGCGCGTGAGCAATTCATCGAAATTACATATGCTCGAGTGCGCTAGCGAGAAATTCCTCAATCATGGACCTCTTACAAAGCTTGCAGTAAAATTACGGAAGACATGTGCCGTAAGGTAATCACTAACTTCAGTGTTCGTTTGAAGGAAGTTAGGAAACGAAATTGTGGGCATATTGAGCATGTGCTGAGTTGGAACAAATCTCCACGGACGGCTCTTCATTGTAGTATACGAGGTTTGTCCGGAAAATACGTATAAAAGTTGAATAATGTCTTTATGTTACAAGTTGCAGTCACCGCCAGGTGGGACTACTGCGGTAATCAATCCCATCAACGCTCAGTTCGAGTCAGAGCACTCTGCGTGAAGGTGGGAGTGTGCGGCAGCTTGTTGACAGTCACCCTTTTTCACCTGACGTCGGCACGGAGCTCTCTCTGATTGAGGAACAGCGCGTCAACATCAAGTTTCTTGCAAAGCTAGGCAAGAATGGCCATCAGACATTTGAGTGTTTGAAACAAGTTTACGGAGACAATTCTCTGAAGGAACCAACCGTGAACAAGGGGTTAAAAAGGTTCCGGGATGGCCGAGAAGAAGTGAACGATGACCCTCGCCTAGGACGCCCGTCGACATCGAGTTCCGATGCAAATGTTGAACGAATTCGGGCTTGTGTTCTCAAAGACCGTAGATTGACAGTCACAATGATTGCTGACAAGCTGTCAATCCCCAAAACAATCGTTCACGAAATCCTGACACAAAAACTTGAAATGAAGAAATTGTGTGCGAAAATCGTGCCGAAGCTCTTGACGCCAGAACAGAAAGCAAAGAGGGTTGAGTGCTGTGAGAATTGGTTGGAAGCAGAGGAACGAGGGGACTTTCTCAACCGAGTCATCACTGGAAACGAGTCCTGGTTTTACGAATTCGATGTGGAGCTCAAATGTCAAAGCAAGAATGGAAACTAGCAGGAGAACCGAGAACAAAAACGTCGCGAAAACCAAGGTCCAATGTGAAGACAATGTTGATAGTTTTCTTTGATTCTAGGAGCATTGTTGACAAGGAATTTGTCCCTCCCGGCCAGAAAGTGAACGGAAATTTTTACGTTGAAGTTCTGACACGTATCAGAGCTCGTGTGGCCCGAGGTCGACCGGAGTTGGCAAAAGGGCGCAGGTGGATCCTTCATCACGACAATGCGCCCGATCGCACGTCGCTCGTTGTGCGCGAGTTTTTGGCCCGAAGCTCAATAACCGTGACAGACCACCAGCCTTATTCACCCGATTTAGCCCCGTGTGACTTCTTCGTGTTCCCGAAGTGCAAAATGGTGCTTCGGGGACGGCACTTGGGACATGTGGAAGCCATCAAGGCGAAAACGACACGGCAACTGAACAACATCACAACTGAAGACTTTCAGCACTGTTATCAACAGTGGAAACGGCGTTGGCAGAAGAGTATCGCGTCTCAGGGCGAGTACTTTGAAGGAGACCATATTGTAATACCTGAATAATTGCAAAATAAAGTTATTATTCAACTTTTATACGTATTTTCCGGACAAACGTCGTATGTTCCTTTCAGATTGTATTGACAGTAAAGTTTATATTCCAAAACAAAATGGTAACACATTTCGTGCGCCACCCTGTAGAAGGGATCTCTCTTCGATTAATAAGACTGCCAAATACTCCAGTGTGTGCTGTTTTTCATGATTCCCCAAACAGGATGAGGTAAAATGCAGAGCAGTTTGAAAGCCACGTGTCGTGTATCTCTGGCGACGGGGCAACCTGGACCGGGTCCAGGTTCACGCCCTGCGCCAGCGTGCCAGGACCGCAGCAGTTACATCAATCTGTTCTGGTAGGTCCAGCAGTCTCCAGCGGACTGCGAACCTCGCTGCGTTTGCAGAGGCCAGCGCTATAAAACGCGGCGCGGCGCGGCGTGTCTGGGACACACGGCGGCCGTTACGGCGGACACGCCCCGATAGCGGCGCACTATCGCGGACAGTGTGCTGTTTGCGGTCGGCCGCCGCCGCGTTTTTAATGACCCGCCGGAGACGGGTAAGTGGGTGGCGGCGCGCCGGCGTTTCCGCGAAGCGGCGCCGCTTGATTTGTGGCCGCGGGCGATAGGACAGCACAGCGCGTGCCGCCGCAGCTTTCCGTGTTCGTAGAACAGTCCGCGACGAGCGCGACAGCAGATACGTGATCAATAGAGCCGCTCCGGCGTGTACTGCGTGCACGCCCATCATACATGACTGAAAACAGCACGGGCGGCGATAAAGTATTCAGATGACTGACAAGGGGAGGCCACGACGTTTGGAACGCGGATTTACTGCATACTTCGTACACTCGTAGTGCTCCATTAGGACAACAAAATGTGTAAGCAGTTGAGCCTACTTCTCAAGTGTTACTGAGAAAATCGAAAGATAATTTCTGTCGTCAGATATACCGGGTGATCAAAGAGTCACTATAAATTTGAAAACTTAATATGAAAGGGTACAGTACCGCCCGAAATTGAAAATAGGTAAAACATTCTTCGTTATTCTTGTCAGAACAACATATTTTTTCTAATAATAACTCAATTTCGCTTAATACACCTAGGCCGGATACCAGTGTAGGAAAGAATGGCAATTTATTTATTTAATTAATCACATGTGCACTCCCACAAAATAAATCCCTACATTCAATTTGGTGAGATCTGTGAAATGAATGAATGTATGGTCGTCTCCTAACCACAGATAGTTGAATGTGCAATAGATGATCATCTTTGAGACAGTCCTTTGGTCACCTTTGGTGGAACCAAAGAGATGAAATTTACCTGAGCTTTGAGCGCCTGAAATGTGGCTGACCAATGGGTAGCATGGTCTTCCCCCACTTCGGCAGAGGTGCGAGAGGACCTGAAGAACGGCCATGTTTCAGCACTCAGCCGCTGGATCTAGTGTTGGTAAGACCTGTCTTAGGTGTCCTCCGTAAAGACAAAAGAGTGGAGACATGGTATGCATGTGAAATACTTAAGAGTAGTTTGGAATAATAATTTCTCCATTTCAGGAACTTTTGCGGGGAGAATTAAATGTCAGTCAGGTAATATTATGGGGATCGTAGTAATCTTCGGAAGTGACCAACGGTCACAATGAAACCACATATAGCAATAAGTTGAAATACTTCCGAGTGCTTAAGTTAAGCTGAATTACTAGCATGTGTACTATAAGTTGGAAATATTTAAGAAATGGCGTGTGCAGGACTTGAAATTAGAGACGAGTACTTACACGTGGTGAGTACTGTGTGAGTCTCAATCTGTGTATGAGACAAAGGATAAAGAGAAGTACTCGTCCATGGTATCAGTTGAGGACTCGCGTGTGTGACGAATATGTTCTTAATATTACTTTGCGTGTTATGTTTCCATGTAACGCTTCATTCAAACCATAATACTCTGAGAGAGAAGCAAGGTGAGTCAGCCGTCTATCCAGCAACGCCACTTGGCTTGCATTGCACAGGAAGACGTGCATATATCCTCCAGAGTTCGTAGTAGGAAAGTAGAATTACGAAGTGGGGCAGTGTCGTGTGAAACTGGGATAAATACTAATTGAAGTGGGAAAGCTGAAAGTGATGTGATTATAACGTTGTGACTATTCCTTGTGTTGAATTCCATGTTGCCAGTGTGGTGTATTTCATGTAATTTAAGTATGTGTGGTTTGCGTGGGAGAGTAGCAAATAGGTTCAGAGGCAGTGGGTTATGCATGTTCCTTTTTCTACCGCTCGGTCTGGAGGAAAGTTTCGTGATGTTGGTTGTGAGAGTCGAAGTGTGAGATATAGCGAAAGATCCACCATCCTATTCAGGAAGTGCACTGTAGTGTTAGATAATTACGAGACCATGAGATAGAGAATCACCAATGCAAAGCCATGCCCACTGGGCGGAGTTTCTCATGTGCAATTGTTGTAGAAAATGTAATGGTGTGTTTAGCTTATAGAATTTATCGGAATAAAAAAGATAGTGAAAAGAAAAAGATTGGTGGCCCTTTCCTTCGAATAGTATGTTGTCATGATACCCAGAATATAGAATGTGTGTGCCATTCATATTGAGTGCGATGGCCACGTGTTGATCAAAGCCGTTAAATGAGAGAAGAAAATGTGGTATTGACAGTGCGTAGTGAACAGTCAGGGTTGTGTAAATTACTAACAGTCAGATGTGCGTTATTCGTTGCGTAATATTAATATAGGAGAATAATTTGTAACTTAATTGTGAGTACTAGAGCTCATGTTACTTGTTAAATAAGAATGAATCCACTCGCTTGGCAGACCACTCATCTCACAGGCCTGACTGCTTGATGCCACAGTATGAGCAAGGCATGTGGGAGCCTCTCAAATAAACCACAGAATAATGTAGATAGAGAGGTAAAAATTGACACACATGCTTGGAATGACATGGGGTTTTATTAGATCAAAAAAAAAAAAAAAAAAAACCACTTACTGACAGACGCGTGAAAAATCTCTTGCGCGCGTCGTTTGGTGATGATCGTGCGCTCAGCCGCCACTTTCGTCATGCTTGGCCTCCCAGGTCCCCAGACCTCAGTCCGTGCGATTATTGCCTTTGGGGTTACCTGAAGTCGCAAGTGTATCGTGATCGACCGACATCTCTAGGGATGCTGAAGGAGAACTTCCGACGCCAATGCCTCACCATAACTCCAGAGATGCTTTACACTGCTGTTCACAACATTTTTCCTCGACTACAGCTATTATTGAGGAATGATGGTGGACATATTGAGAATTTCCTGTGAAGAACATCATCTTTGCTTTGTCTTACTTGGCTATGCTAATTATTGCTATTCTGATCAGATGAAGCGCCATCTGTCGGACATTTTTTGAACGTTTGTATTTTTTTGGTTCTAATAAAACTCCATGTCATTCCAAGCATGTGTGTCAATTTGTACCTCTCTACCTACATTATTCCGTGATTTATTCAGTTTTCAAATTTATACTGACTTTTTGATCACCCGGTATATCTGTGCGTGGCTATTTTTACTATGAAGCGGCTGCAGCCGACTGGTGCCGGCACGGTAGCTCAGCGTGTTCGGTCAGAGCGTCAGCTAACCTCTCTAATAAAGAAACTGAGCCAACGGATTAGCGGACAAACTGAACGGGTGTCATCGGATGTCCGCCCTGAACAATATAGAACAAAATGGTTTTTTTTTGTTTTTTTTTTTTGTTTTTTGTTTTTGTAAGTGGTTGGCGTTCAAGCCGCTGGATCGCTGTATCGAGTTCCGTTCGTCAGATTTTTTTTTATTTTAAACACAGTCATTTTCTTTACTATTTATATTACAATTGATATAATGGGGAAAATACGTGTAATTGGATGAACTTTTACTAAATTTACAATGTTATTTGGCAATCTAATAATTTTTATTATCGCAAATAATATATTATTCATAACTATCGACCAGTAAACGACCAAACGCATAAAGTGATACTGAAAATGTATGCATGCCCGTATCTCCAAAACTGTTCGTATTTAATCGAAAGGGAACGAGAAACTGCTTCTCGGAGTACGCTATTAAAATACACTCGATACTGAATAACCTTCGGGAGAACGACGGTTCAATCCCGTCTCCAGCCATCCTGATTTAGGTTTTCCGTGATTTCCCTAAATCGTTTCAGGCAAATGCCGGGATGGTTCCTTTGAAAGGGCACGGCCGATTTCCTTCCCCATCCTTCCCTAACCCGAGCTTGTGCTCCGTCTCTAATGACCTCGTTGTCGACGGGGCGTTAAAAAACACTAACCTAACCTAACCTAACTGAATAACCTATTATCAGCGCCGATTTTAAAGGAAATACTACGTTATGCATGGTTTGCTTCCAAATTATCGACTGAAAGAGAGGTTTTTGAAAATGTTAACGAGGTTTGTTTTTCCACGGAAAACCTCAAAAGACCTTGCGTATGCGGAAACATAGCATTTGTTCAATGCGGCTCGTGCCGTTTAACTTCATATTTTCCATGTTTTTGCGAAAAATACCACCCTGCAACTTGTAGCCTACTAGTAACGTCGAAAGCGACGATTAATTGTACATCTTTCGAAAGCCGTCTGTGCCGGTAAAAACTTGGAGGTGACAAGTCGTTTCGGGCTCCTTCCAGGTATAAGGGATTTCTCAAATCACGGACAAGCATACATTTTCAGTATCACTTTATGCGTTTGGTCGTTTACTAGTCGATAGTTATGAATATTATATTATTTGCGATAGTAAAAATTAGTAGACAACCAAATAACATTGTAAATTTATTAAAAGATCATCCAATTACACGTATTTTCCCCATTATATCAATTGTAATATAAATAGTAAAGAAAATGGCTGTCTTGAAAATAAAAATAAAAGAACAGACGAACGGGACTCGATCCAGTGATTACGGGGCTTGAACGATAACCACTCGGCTGCCGCCTCTTCATGGTAAAAATGGCCACGTGCAGGTATAAATTTGACGACCGCAATTATCTTGCGATTTTCTCAACAAACGCTTGAGAAGTACGCGCTACTGCCTACACATTTTGTTGTCCTCGTGGAGTACTACGAGTGTGCGAAGTATGCGGTAAATCTGCGTTCCAAACGTCGTGGCCTCCCCTTGTGAGTAAAACGTCAGAAGTTTGTTTTTCTCCGTTCCACCCGCCTCTGGAGCTGCACTCGCTAACGCACCCCTGTACGTTGGTGCTCGACTCGCCGGTAGCCAATTCGAATACTGGTAGCGGAAAAAAATTTCGTCGCCACCGATTCTGACGAGATAGTTTTCGAGAATCAAAATATGTGACCTTCAGGATGACAATTATTGAACTGTACTAAATAAAATCGTCATATCTTCTGAACGGCTTCCGTTGGGACGTTCAAACTGCACTTTTGGCCGCGGGGCATGATGGGAATTAGTATGCGCATGGTTTGGTTTGGTTTAACGACGAAGCCCACTTTCATTTGGTTGGGTTCGTCAATAAGCCAAATTGGCTCATTTGGGGGACTTAGAATCCGCATTTCGTGATCGAGAAACCTCTTCGCCCTCAACGGGTGACTGTGTGGTGTGCAATGTCCAGTCACGGAAGAATCGGTACGATATTCCTTTATGGCACGGTGACTACCGAACGGTACGTGAAGATTTTGGAAAATGTTTTCATCCCCATTATCCAAAGTGACCCTGACTTCGACAAGTTGTGGATCATGCAACACGGAGCTCGACTTCCATCGAAGCGGCAGAGTTTTTGATGTCCTGGAGGAGCACTTTGGGGACAGCATTCTGGCTCTAGAGGGCCCAGAGGCCACTGGCATCGGGTTCAAATGGCTCTGAGCACTATGGGACTTAACATCGGAGGTCATCAGTCCCCTACAACTTAGAACTACTTAAACTTAAGTAAACCTAAGGACATCACACACTTCCATGCCCGAGGCAGGATTCGAACCTGCGACCGTAGCAGCAGCGCGGTTCCGGACTGAAGCGCCTCGAACCGCTCGGCCACAGCGGCCGGCTGCATCGGGATCGATTGACCACCGTATGCTCCGGATCTGAACACATGTGACTTCTATTCATGGGGCTATATTATAGGCTGAAAGGTGGCTACACTGAGCCACAGCGCCAGAGATTGCGCCAAAGAGTATTATTCAGCCGCCTCCACTGGCAGTGCTTGGGGAGAACTCGTAGTAGTCAGTGCTTGTTGAGATGTGCTAGTGAAAGTGCTGGTTGAGAACTCGTAGTAGTGTGCTTGCTGAGATGTCGCAGTGAAGAGTTCTTGTTGAGATGTGGTAGTAGCGAGTCGGTGTGGAGATATATTGTAATGATTTGAGTGCTTTTCGTCAATATACGAAGGTAAAAGAAAAAAAAATTTTTCCTTTTCTTTTTATTATCTCAATGTCTTAAATAATGCGTCATTACAGGTTCAGTCAACAAAGCATCTGGCTTGTGTTCTTGTATTAGAGTGTAATTCTGCTTTCCTTACGCAATTATAGTATTTCTATTTTTTAATTACTTCAGTATAAATGATATTTAAAATTTCTTGTCTTAGTGAAGAAGAACCGTGCCAGATGTGTACGTTGAATCACACTTCCACACACAGAACAGCTACACTTGTGCTTTGTTGGATTCGTAGGTTTTATAGTTGCTGGGGACTTAATTAATTAATTGTATTAACGAAAATTTTCATTTCATTCTTTGTTGTTGTTCCATGCAGTCAGATTGCGGACAAAAACTAGTCAGGCCAACCGTTTACGAGACACAGCGTAATCGGACATATAGCTACGAAAAATAAAAAAGTATTTTCAAATTTAATAATTAAGCCCCCATGCAAGGCAAAGTGTACAGCAACAATCCCAAAACCATTGCTGAGCTGAAAACAGCCATTCAGAAGGTCATCGACAGCATCGATGTCCCGACACTCCAGCAGGTCATGCAGAATATTGTATTCGTGTGCGCCACATCATCGCCAATGATGGCAGGAACATCAAACATGTTACAACCATATCCGAATATCTGTAGTGATCTTTACATGTTTAAAGTGTGTGCATGCCATAGTTTGTATTGAGAGGCACCCACATGCCTTGCTCATACTGTGGCATCAAGCAGTCAGGCCTGCAAGATGAGTGGTCTGTCAGGCGAGTGGATTCATTCTTATTTGTCGAGTAACATGAACTCTAGTACTCACAATTAAGTTACAAATTATTCTCCTGTATGAATATTACGCAACGGAAACGCACATCTGACTATTAGTAATTTACACTACTCTGACTGTTCAATACGCACTGGCAATACCAGATTTTCTTTTTTTTTTTATTTAACGGCTTTTATCAACACGTGGCCATCGCACTGAATATGAATGGCGCACATATTATAAATTCTGGATATCATGACAACATACAATTCGAAGGAAAAGTCCACCAATCTTTTTCTTTTCACTATCTTACTGATTCCGATAAATTCTATAATCTAAACATACAAATTATATAACCTACAACAATAATACATGAGAAATTCCGCCCAGTGGGCATGGCTTTACATTGGTGATTCTCTATCTTATGGTCTCGTAATTACTTAATGCTACAGTGCACTTTCTGGATAGGATGGTGGATCTTTTGCTATATCTCACACATCGACTCTCACAACCATCATCACGAAAGTTTCCTCCAGACCGAGCAGTACAAAAGGAACATGCATAACCCACTACCTCTGAAACTACCTTGCTACTCTCCCATGCAAACCACACATACTTAAATTACCTGACATACACCACACTGCAACATGGAATACAACATAAGGAATAGTCACAACATTATAATCACATCACTTTCAGCTTTCCCACTTCAATTAGTATTTATCCCAGTTTCACACGACACTGCCCCACTTTGTAATTCTACTTTCCTACTATGAACTCTGGAGATATATGCACGTCTTCCTGTGCAATGCAAGCCAAGTGGCGTTGCTGGATAGACGGCTGACTCACCTTGCTTCTCTCTCAGAGTTTGAATCTAGCGTCACACGGAATCATATCACGCAAAGTAATATTAAGATCGTATTCGTCACACACGCGAGTCCTCAACTGATACCATGGACGAGTACTTCTCTTTATCCTTTGTCTCATACACAAATTGAGACTCACACAGTACTCACCACGTGGAAGTACACGTCTCTAATTTCAAGTCCTGCACACGCCATTTCTTAAGTATTTCAACTTGTAGTACACACGCTAGTAATTCAGCTTAACTTAAGCACATGGAAGTATTTCAACTTATTGCTACACGTGGTTTCATTGTGACCGTTGGTCACTTCCGAAGATTACTATGATCCCCTTAATATTACCTGCCTGACATTTAATTCTCCCAGCAAAAGTTCCTGAAATAGAGAAATTATTACTCTAAACTACTCTTAAGTATTTCACATTCATACCATGTCTCCACTCTTTTGTCCTTACAGAGCACCCCTAAGACAGGTCTTACCAACACTAGATCCAGCGGCAGAGTGCCGAAACATGGCCGTCCTTCAGGTCCTCTCGCACCTCTGCCGAAGTGGGGAAGCACCTTGCTACCGTATTGGTCAGCCACATTTCAGTTGCTCAAAGCTCAGGTAAATTTTATCTCTTTGGTTCTACCAAAGGTGACCAAAGGGTCGTCTCAAAGATGATCATATATTCACATTCACTATCTGTGGTTAGCAGACGACCATACATTCATTCATTTCACAGATCTCACCAAACTGGATGTAGGGATTTGTTTTGTGGGAGTCATCATGTGATCAATTAAATAAATCAATTGTCATTCTTTCCCACACTGGTATCCGGCTTCGCTGTATTAATTGAAATTGAGTTATTATTAGAAAAAATGTTGTTCTGACAAGAATAACGAAGAATGTTGTACCTATTTTCAACGTCGGGCGGTACTGTACCCTTTCACCACCTGCTACCCATGCAGAAAAAAAATGGCACGGTACTATCCTTGCAATGCGAGGGTAGGTCTGAACATTTTTTTATGAAAATTGTATTAGAACAAACGTAGCAAGTCATCAAAATAACCAGGAGGAGACCTTAGCCCCTGGTGACCTCAAATAGACGACCAAATGCTCTTACTTTACCGAATTATTGACACAGTTGTTGCATTATTGTACTCTCCACAATCCAGAGTAACGTACACATACAAATTTAAATCAATCCAAATGACAAATAAAGCATTACATCATACAAATAAAAATAATGTTGAGATTAATATTTGCTTAGTTACTGGTATCTTCGTTATTTTAATGAGCAATCCAAACTTCAATAATTCTATGACAAATAAAAAAAATACTAATTGTACTCATGAAATTTTAAATAGCTCACCATCCAAACACAGAACAAGTAATCCGACACTCATAAATTGCGTCGTAATAATCTTTGACACGGCAATGTCTAAATACAAAACAAAATCAACAAAAGAAAAAACTTGCGTACACTAGTTACATGTAGAATATCAGGCTCCATACCATTACTCTAAAGTGTACATCAAACCTACAGAGAAATTAAACTGAGAAGAAAAACAATGATATATACCACAAGTTACATACTGGTTACGTAATATAGTTCATCTAAGATATCATGTCATACCTCATTAACTATCATCACTTAAGCAGTTGCCACCACTACTCGACTGTGAGTTTAACCTTATCCTTGTCCACCAGTACAAATACCTGCTGCTGAGCTAGTCAGTCCATCAACTTTGATCAATACACGCAGTAAATAGTTAGCAATAAGTGCTTGAATCCCCCAGTAACTCTCGTATTTTGCTCTACTGCTCATTTCTCTGTTGTTACGTATTTAGACGACAAGAACTTACATTTCGACTAGCCTTCGTTACACTTCAGTGTGAAATATCACCACTGTGATAATGAAAATAAGTGGCTTCAGTCACCACACCAACAAGATTATTACAGTCCACGACATCAAAATGCATCAGTTAATTCCGATATTTGTTGTGCAATGCAAACTCTTGTCCCCTGTGACAACCTTACTGACCAAAGCAACAAGAGCCGCTACGTTAGTATTACAACACTGGCTAACAATTAAAGCATCCTTGTACCAAATATTCTAATAAACATGCTACGTGGACTTGATAACCCAGAACAAACAAAAAAAACACTAACTATTCTAAACACAAATGTTAATGAAATACAATTACACTTGCTGTCCCTTCAGGAATGAAACATATATAAAAAATTTACACAATTACAAATACAAATACATTATTTCCTATCTTGCGAGTCACACGGAATCATTTCATTCTGTGATTTTCTTGGGGTCAAAAAAGTTACTGACAGGTTCCCTAGAAACACTGTCTCGGTGTCAAAGCTCTCCCATGGTTACCCGGACGAAAGTCTTTAGGTCACTCAAATCGGCATTTTGAACACGCACTGAACAGTAAACTGAATCTCACATTAAACACAAATGTCATAGTCACTCTCAGAGTACCATCCACACGAATCTGGTCGTCCAGAAATGGCTCTACAACTACTATTACCCACGGTTCTGTCCTTTCAGTTCATGGTGTAATTAAAAGTCGTAAGTTTCAACCACCAGCACTTATTCCCGCACCAATTAAAGTAATGTCTCCTACTACAAATGCAAATGTCAATGTCCCACTTTAGTTTCTTGCGTTCATACAATAATTAGTCACCAAACGACAACTGTCCTCTTTAAGAATACCAAGCGTCCCACATGCAATTCACAAAGCACACTTAACAAGTCACTGCCAAAAGTTTATGGATCCCACCGTACAGTGGTCAAGACAAAACAAAACAATCGTCCTGTCTGCTAAGGACAAAATCTTTTCCACCACTCACAACGTGGAAACACCAGTCCTTCACTTTCCATCTTATGGAGACATACGAGCAGTCATCTTGTTTCACGGCTCCACAGTCCAGTACTAGTTAATAGTTGCTGTTAAAAAATGCCCACCGGACTCTGCCGCGCGTCGTTCATTCTGCCGTCGCGCTGCCGCGCGAGCCGTTAAGGCCGGTTCCCACTAGGGCTGCCGCGCGTCAAAACGGCGCGTCAGCGGCGTGGTTGCCATGGAAATGGCGTCAGCGGCAAGGCGCGGCGGGCTCTGCGTCGCGGTTTGACCATGTCGAACCGCTTCCGTTGCCGCGTGCCGCGCTCCAGGTGCGCGCCGCCAATCACAGAACGCGCTGAGCGTGACGTCAGGTACGGACTCCCGGGCCACACGAACTTTCGCCGAACCGCTGGCGCGGACGCGGCGGCAGCTATGAAATACTTATCATCCGATTCCAAGGAAACTATTAGGTAGAAAAATTTGATTCTTGGGCATGTTACAGCCTGATATCTTCTCTCGATAAAGGACCGAATTTCTTTTCGTTATTCGTCGTGGTTACTTGCTGTATCGCATTTACGTAAACCTTTACACGAAATTTTAATGAGTGTGCAGAGGTAAAAACGCATTGCGTGGACTTTGCGTACAGTTCATTTTAGGTAATACATTATTGCGTATGAAATTTAGTCAACATATCGAAATTGTTTTTAAAGCTGAGAGCAGATCGATAGCTATCACCGTTCTCGAGATATTGTCTGATATGTCGGCGGACGGGCTATGCCGTGACGGCGCGCGGGTTGCTCGGCGACGCGACCGGTACTTCGTCCTGCTCGTCGTAAACCATGTGGTTGTATCAACCGCAAATTTCGTAAACGGTTCAAGAAATCGAAATGTGTGTTTTTTTTTTTTTTTTTTTTTTTTTTTTTTTTGCAAACGATAACTTGTGAAAAGTCATATATTTCGTCGCATGATAAGTATCCTAAATCTGTTTATCTACCAAGATATGAAAGTAACTACAGTTTTTCAGAAGGGATAGATGAATTTTTTTAAATGGCATTAATAGCATGTCGAATGAGAAGTTAAACCGAAACTAATTTGCTGGTATGTCATAAGATGTAATTTACTAAATATGTAGAGCTATTGATTATTTCCTTTCTTTTTTCTTTATCCAGTGTACTTTACTGATTCAAGACGCGTTTCGCCTTTTACTTTAAGGCATCTTCGGTGGAATCTAGAATGACTCAGTTTTGTTTTGATCTGTGATACTTGGAGATTATAAAACAGTTCACATCTTTGTTTACGTGAATGACTGCTTACTTACAGTGAATTGAGTTTTTGGCGGACATATACGTTTCCCCTCACCTGCTCACATGCTGGAGGTTGAACTAAAACTTAGATTATGGAACATAAGCACATTTTCATGTTCGCTCTTTTTTCTTCTGTCATTAGCAGTAGACGTTTTACCGAAAACTCTGATTTAAAGTCGTAACTACAGTGTGTTCACCTCATGTCCCTTCCTGTCTGGTTTGTTTATGTACATGTTGCCAACCTGCAGAATTATATGCTGAAAACTAATGTTTGTTTATTTTTGTTCTCCTTATATCTGTATGTGTGTGTGGCTAGCCAGTGATAGTTATAGAAAGTTGAAAGTGAATCCAGTAGTTGTCAGACAGTGGTTGAAAGATTTGGTGTTCAGCTGATTTCAGTTTTGGTTTAAACGTTTTAAGGAGTGCATGGAAGAGTAAATTCACTGCTTACATTAATAGATAAAATAGTAGAATAGTATTTCAACAGATGATTATTATCAGAATACTATCACCCAACCGCTTTGTCCTCACTTTTTGACGCCCCACAATACGCCCTGTCAACTAACCCCTATTGTTGTCAAAGTTGTACCGTAATTTCCTCTTCCTCCTCTATTTAATTCCGTACCTCTTCTTTAGTCACACGATCCTCGTATCTAAAGTTCAGCATTCTTATGAATCACCACGTTTTGAAAGCGTCCATTGTCTTCTTGACAGAAGTGTTCATCGTCCACGTTTCACTTACATACGAGGCTGCACTCCACACAAATACCTTTGTAAAATAGTATCCAACCATTAGCATTTATATTCGGTGTGAACAAATTTTCTTTTTCAGAACGCTTTTCTTGCTATTGACAGTCTTCAGTCAGGTTTGCGTCTGCACCAGGAAATGCCTTACAATTTAAAATCTGGTTTCGAAAACTATTCCAAATATATATTATTCTTTCGTGATTCTTAAGCAAGGTGCTGGCGATGATTACATTATGCTCTGTGGGAAATTCTATCAGGTGGCTTCCACTTTCATCCCTTCCACCTAGCCTTTGTGTTCTTACTGTTTTCGTGTACCTGCTACCGTATCACATTTTAAATTTTTGTCTCGCTTAATTATCTGAATAATCTCTTTTGTCGTACATTGTTTCAATGTGTTAGGAGATAGTGAACAATCGTGAACGGTAGCCATGAAATCTGTTTATGGTGAAATGAGAAAACATGAATAATGAAATATGTGAAAGAGTACATTGTACAGAAAATGAAAAATTGGTATGTCTTCACCCAACTTCGTCTTTCCTTCATGTAGGTGTAAGATATAGCTAATCAAACGAACCGCGCGTTTCAGTGGGTCCTGCCCCGTACCTCAGTGGCTGTCCGTCATTGGCTACCGCTAGCGTCTGCCGCTTCCAGATGGGAACGCCAATTCCGCGAGCCGCCGCGTCAAAGCGGAAAACGCTTGCCGCTGCCGCTGCCGCACGACGCGCTGCCGCGCTCTAGTGGGAACCGGCCTTTAAGGCCGGTTCCCACTAGAGCGCGGCAGCGCGTCGTGCGGCAGCGGCAGCGGCAAGCGTTTTCCGCTTTGACGCGGCGGCTCGCGGAATTGGCGTTCCCATCTGGAAGCGGCAGACGCTAGCGGTAGCCAATGACGGACAGCCACTGAGGTACGGGGCAGGACCCACTGAAACGCGCGGTTCGTTTGATTAGCTATATCTTACACCTACATGAAGGAAAGACGAAGTTGGGTGAAGACATACCAATTTTTCATTTTCTGTACAATGTACTCTTTCACATATTTCATTATTCATGTTTTCTCATTTCACCATAAACAGATTTCATGACTACCGTTCACGATTGTTCACTATCTCCTAACACATTGAAACAATGTACGACAAAAGAGATTATTCAGATAATTAAGCGAGACAAAAATTTAAAATGTGATACGGTAGCAGGTACACGAAAACAGTAAGAACACAAAGGCTAGGTGGAAGGGATGAAAGTGGAAGCCACCTGATAGAATTTCCCACAGAGCATAATGTAATCATCGCCAGCACCTTGCTTAAGAATCACGAAAGAATAATATATATTTGGAATAGTTTTCGAAACCAGATTTTAAATTGTAAGGCATTTCCTGGTGCAGACGCAAACCTGACTGAAGACTGTCAATAGCAAGAAAAGCGTTCTGAAAAAGAAAATTTGTTCACACCGAATATAAATGCTAATGGTTGGATACTATTTTACAAAGGTATTTGTGTGGAGTGCAGCCTCGTATGTAAGTGAAACGTGGACGATGAACACTTCTGTCAAGAAGACAATGGACGCTTTCAAAACGTGGTGATTCATAAGAATGCTGAACTTTAGATACGAGGATCGTGTGACTAAAGAAGGGGTACGGAATTAAATAGAGGAGGAAGAGGAAATTACGGTACAACTTTGATGACAATAGGGGTTAGTTGACAGGGCGTATTGTGGGGCGTCAAAGAGTGAGGACAAAGGGGTTGGGTGATAGTATTCTGATAATAATCATCTGTTGAAATACTATTCTACTATTTTATCTATTAATGTAAGCAGTGAATTTACTCTTCCATGCACTCCTTAAAACATTTAAACCAAAACTGAAATCAGCTGAACACCAAATCTTTCAACCACTGTCTGACAACTACTGGATTCACTTTCAACTTTCTATAACTATCACTGGCTAGCCACACACACATACAGATATAAGGAGAACAAAAATAAACAAACATTAGTTTTCAGCATATAATTCTGCAGGTTGGCAACATGTACATAAACAAACCAGACAGGAAGGGACATGAGGTGAACACACTGTAGTTACGACTTTAAATCAGAGTTATCGGTAAAACGTCTACTGCTAGTGACAGAAGAAAAAAGAGCGAACATGAAAATGTGCTTATGTTCCATAATCTAAGTTTTAGTTCAACCTCCAGCATGTGAGCAGGTGAGGGGAAACGTATATGTCCGCCAAAAACTCAATTCACTGTAAGTAATCAGTCATTCACGTAAAAAAAGATGTGAACTGTTTTATAATCTCCAAGTATCACAAATCAAAACAAAACTGAGTCATTCTAGATTCCACCGAAGGTGGCTTAAAGTAAAAGGCGAAACGCGTCTTGAATCAGTAAAGTACACTGGATAAAGAAAAAAGAAAGGAAATAATCAATAGCTCTACATATTTAGTAAATTACATCTTATGACATACCAGCAAATTAGTTTCGGTTTAACTTCTCATTCGACATGCTATTAATGCCATTTAAAAAAATTCATCTATCCCTTCTGAAAAACTGTAGTTACTTTCATATCTTGGTAGATAAACAGATTTAGGATATTTATCATGCGACGAAATACATGACTTTTCACAAGTTATAGTTTGCAAAAAAAAAAAAAAAAAAAAAAAAAAAAAAAAAAAAAAAAAAAAAAAAATTCGATTTCTTGAACCGTTTACGAAATTTGCGGTTGATACAACCACATGGTTTACGACGAGCAGGACGAAGTACCGGTCGCGTCGCCGAGCAACCCGCGCGCGGTCACGGCATAGCCCGTCCGCCGACATATCAGACAATATCTCGAGAACGGTGATAGCTATCGATCTGCTCTCAGCTTTAAAAACAATTTCGATATGTTGACTAAATTTCATACGCAATAATGTATTACCTAAAATGAACTGTACGCAAAGTCCACGCAATGCGTTTTTACCTCTGCACACTCATTAAAATTTCGTGTAAAGGTTTACGTAAATGCGATACAGCAAGTAACCACGACGAATAACGAAAAGAAATTCGGTCCTTTATCGAGAGAAGATATCAGGCTGTAACATGCCCAAGAATCAAATTTTTCTACCGAATAGTTTCCTTGGAATCGGATGATAAGTATTTCATAGCTGCCGCCGCGTCCGCGCCAGCGGTTCGGCGAAAGTTCGTGTGGCACGGGAGTCCGTACCTGACGTCACGCTCAGCGCGTTCTGTGATTGGCGGCGCGCACCTGGAGCGCGGCACGCGGCAGCGGAAGCGGTTCGACATGGTCAAACCGCGACGCAGAGCCCGCCGCGCCTTGCCGCTGACGCCATTTCCATGGCAACCACGCCGCTGACGCGCCGTTTTGACGCGCGGCAGCCCTAGTGGGAACCGGCCTTTAATCAGGAAAAACCACCCCCTGTTGCCTCTGTGGGATACTGTCTCCAGTCGTAAGGGTGGCGGAACTTATGAATGGCAGCCAGTGGTAGGTGCGTGTCGCCCCAGGCCATTGACCTGTTGTAGCGGGCGCGTGGAGTGTACCCCGACCGACAGTGGAGTGGGGAGCGCCGCGGCTCTGTCACCTCTCTCCCATACCGATGCCAGCTTGGCCTCCGGCTAGCGGTATGGGCGCGTTCTGCGTAGCACCCCAGCGCTACGACACCCAATCAGTCAGACCCTTTCGTGCATCTCGCAACATTACAGACAAAAGGATATTCTTACAGTATTTAAATGCTCATTGATTACATGCGTGATCTATTAGGTACATTGGTAATAAAAGACTCTTTGTTCCAAAAAAACATAAAATCATACACCCTAGTTTTCTACACATACAACATCAACATTTATCTCTTTTCTATACACAGCCCACACTTGTGCTATTGATTGTACCTGTCGTCCCTCATACAAAACATGAAAGTGTCAAAAAAAAAAAAGGAACAAGAAACAATGTATACAGCTCATAATTACAATATCAAATAGTAGACTACTCTAACATCCTATCACAGTGAAAATATTAGAAACTGTTGATTCTAAAACTACAATATACAATGAACCTTTGTGCTTGTGACAGACTGAAATTAATACCCCTTGAAAGTGTTCTAACAAAAAAATAAGAAATAATCTACACAGCTCACAATTACCTAGCACATGATGTTAAATAGTAAACTACTTTAACATCCTAACACAATAAACATTTTAGAAACTGATGACTCTAAATCTACAACATACAATGCACCTTTGTGCTTGTGACAGACTGAAATTAGTATCTCTTTATATATTTTACCTTTTATTATATATAACAACATTTCTAGGACATGTATGTACCATCCACATGATGTCAGATCCTGACTTGACATCGAGGTTCATCCAAATCAAACAATAAAGCACAATAATGTGTTAGTTATGGATCGGTAGCATCCCCTTTACAGGAGTGTGCGCATTGATCACACTACTCTACGATTCTCACTCACCAGACATCACATTTTCTTTCTCATTCAATCCATTAATACACTAACAGAATAGGTCTAGAAGTCAGCTAACCTTAACACCATCACACTCACGTCAACATACCATACCTTTGGTCCCTTATACTCAACCGCATAACACATGGAGTTGTTTCGGAGATAGCATTCTAGTCTCCGACTACGTCCTTTCACTCTGGCACCTCTCTCCATCGGCTTACCTCTGCATTCACTTTACCGATTATTCGTCCTGCTAAATATCAACTTGGAATTGCGACATTTCATCTAAGAACAAAAAATACACAAATTATTCATCCTGCAAAATAACTGTACACATTCTTGGTACCGTTTTGATTAGTTATACTGGTACCAGGCTTCAACAACAACAACAAAATATTATTTTTGCCATATTGCAAATGTTATGGTAAGAATTAGATTTACACTCATATTACATCTTACGTCAGTATCTCACAACGTTCACCATCTGGATCTCATACTCCCTTTACGTCCTTTCATGTTGTGCAGTTGTCCTCCTCTCTTCATTCGTATTTTGGCTCTCCGTCCGTCCATTACTCCATCATTTCCTGGTCTTCCTTCGCCATTGGCATCAATCTCTATTGCAGTATACACAGGCCTCTCTGTAACATACATCTAAGACATCTCCACATTATTAATTCTACTCACCTTTATTTACCACTGTTTCATCACGTCGAATCTCTCTTTATTAATCACACTGCTTCACGTCGTTTCTCTCCTTAAATATCACCTTTATCCACTACTATTTATCACGTCGCTTCTCTCTCTATCCACCATCTTTATCCACTCGTTAATCATCACGTCGTTTCTGCTTGATCCTTATTCATATGACAAAAAATACGTACATACACCACTCTGTCGACTCCTGTTCATGATTCATTCGACCAGTCTATTCCGTCATACTTCCTGACATCCCGCCTGAAAACTCTTATGTTCCATTTGACCCAGCACAACGTTACACACCACAAATAAATACACTGACTATCTACCATAAATTGCCTACTTTCGATCTATCCTTAACTTTTCCATAATTTGATGTTAGAAATGTGATGAAGCCCACGCAGTTGTTTTCCCTTGATCGCCTCAATCAGTACAGCATTTTCATGGACAATCCGCCTCACTCTGAATGGTCCACTATACACAGTAAATAATTTGCTAGTTAGGAATCTGTGCTTACATGAAAATTAAAGAAGTGCAGAGAATATACAAGCTGGGAGAAAGGTACAGCACAAGTGTTAGAAACTTTGGTGCTAGTGGCCTCTTTCCCTAACACCAGATTCCGAACATCCATACGCAGCACTTCATTATAACTGTCACTATGACAATGATATACTACAGATCAGATGGCAGCTAATCTAAAAACTTCGATCACAATGTTGACTTTTTACATTACGTGTTAAGTACCTGTAATAGTCAAATCGCACTAATTAAACTGGACTCATTGGCATTATTACATAACATTTTTAGCAACTGGTTTTTTGAGGAAACAGTCCTTTTACTTTAGTGTTCCAAATCAAAATTTGCAAATTTTGCTCTGAGAGACCAGCCTAACAGATTCCATTACTGGTGTTTTATTCTGTGATCAGAAGTATGGTATTTGCACTCCTACATATCAGTAGATTATGTCTGCTACATAGACAATTTTCTGTGCCAGCGGCAAGTGTTTTAAGACATCAAGCTAAGGGCTGATATGTTACATTAGTTTCTCCTATTCATCAATCTATTACGAAAAGAAAGAAATGCCAGGATTCCATGCTCTCCTGTCATTCTGATAGTTTCTGCTGTTCCTATCCTCGACTCTGCCTGACCTATGAGTCGTATCTCCGTTTACGATGTTGCTCTCGTTACCAAGTTCCTGTAACAAGTGCTTAAATGACGAAGAATCGTCCAAGCCTCTGCCTGCTATAACTATATCTTTGCGCAATCTCACTGGCAACTTCGTTACACAGATCCTAATGAGCTCCCCAGTTTCGTATGGCACATCCAAATACCTATTTCATCTCAGCATTTCCTGATAGCACGCCACTGGATCTCTTATACCACCTTCGTTACAATTTGGCATCATCAATATGCTTTGCTCAACCTGGTCCTGCCTACTTTTCGACCAGAATTCATTTAAAAACTTGTCACAAAATATCTTGTAGCTACTATAGTCTTTAATAACTTCCTGCATTTTCGCTCTAGCCTCGTCCCTCAAATGGTTACACACAAACTTCGTTTTGAGGAGCGGTCCCCACGATGAAGGTAATGAATCTTCAAATTGAGACAGCCACAGGCATGGATGTTGGTAGTTATCTGGATCCGGAAAACAAGTGTACGTTTGTACCGACCCGAAGTTCCTCCTACATTCATCTTCCGCATTTATGTTTTCCGACCTTGGACTATACCCAGTTGGGTTTGCCACCTGTTTTATCCGACACAACCGTTCTTCTAACTCTCTGAGTTCGTCTTCCTCTTTCTGCCTATTTTCGTTTTTTGAATTTATCTCACTCTCCCTCTGCAATCTACCTGGTGGTGTTTCACCTTCGCTACTGCACGCTAATTGCAACTGTGCTAGTTCTTCCCTATGTTTCCTATTTATTTCTAATTGTGCCTCTTTAAACTGTAATAGTGATTGTATCTCCTCCTGGTCAGCATAAACCTCTCGCTGCGTACTGTCAGAGCTTGTTTCGCCTCTTATACTGATCTTTTCTACATCTGCGCTAATCGTATTCATTCTGACCACTACCTCTTTGATTTGCTCATCTGGCAACACTTCCCTATGTTCTGTAATATCACTCTCTATTGCAATTATTCGTACCTCCAAATTACTCGCTTTTTCTTGCACGGCATCACATACTTGCTTCAACGCATCCAGATTCTTCTCCCCCCTCATCTAACCAATTATTTACTGCGGACAGACGCTCATCGATAACTGTGTGTAGCTTCCTCATTGCCTCTTTATTTCCCTTATCCATTGCCTCCAATCTTTCCTTACTATCTTTATCCATCGCCGCCAATTTTTTTGCTTATTATCTTTATCCATCGCTTCCAATCTTTCCTTATTATCTTTATCCATCACTTCCAATCTTTCCTTATTATCCCTATCCATCGCTTCCAAGCTTTCCTTATTCTCCCTATCTCTCTCCTTATTATCTCTATCCATCCTCTGTAAAAACTGCAGTAGCACATTATCATTTGCTACTTTCGGTGCGCTCACCTCGTTCGCCTGAGAAACCGTAGCTTCACTAAGAGTAGCTACACTTTATCTGCATACCTGACCTAGTCCCGGCTCGCCCGCGTCGTTGGGAAAAGCCCCCAATTGTGGACAAAGCCCGCCGCTTAAAGGATCACTTCGCCGCGGTCTGCTGACCAATTCAGCCCCTTCCGAGTGTTTGCCATTCTCGCTCATTAACCCAAGGTCGACACCTACTTCCTGTTCCACTGCTACGTACACCCCAGAATCACTCTCCTCCATGGTGACTACACTTTTCGACTGCGACCTAGTTACTACGGACATTACGCAAAAAAAAAAAATTATACAATGATCTTCCAACCTTGGACGATATAGCAATTAATTACATAAAAAAATAAAAGATACTCACCAATCCAGAAAGAAATTGCAAACAAAAAAACATTACTTCTTAGCGCTATCACAATATACGAAAAAATATTAACAAATCCCATCAAAAAAAATCTTAACAGCAAATCCTAACAGCACAAGACTGGCAGGGTCGAAATTATGAGAGGCACCCACATGCCTTGCTCATACTGTGGCATCAAGCAGTCAGGCCTGCAAGATGAGTGGTCTGTCAGGCGAGTGGATTCAATCTTATTTGTCGAGTAACATGAACTCTAGTACTCACAATTAAGTTACAAATAATTCTCCTGTATGAATATTACGCAACGGAAACGCACATCTGACTATTAGTAATTTACACTACTCTGACTGTTCAATACGCACTGGCAATACCACATTTTCTTTTTTTTTTTATTTAACGGCTTTTATCAACACGTGGCCATCGCACTGAATATGAATGGCGCAAACATTATAAATTCTGGATATCACGACAACATACAATTCGAAGAAAAAGGCCACCAATCTTTTTCTTTTCACTATCTTACTGATTCCGATAAATTCTATAACCTAAACATACAAATTCTATAACCTACAACAATAACATATGAGAAATTCCGCCCAGTGGGCATGGCTTTACATTGGTGATTCTCTATCTTATGGTCTCGTAATTACTTAATGCTACAGTGCACTTTCTGGATAGGATGGTGGATCTTTTGCTATATCTCACACATCGACTCTCACAACCATCATCACGAAAGTTTCCTCCAGACCGAGCAGTACAAAAGGAACATGCATAACCCACTACCTCTGAAACTACCTTGCTACTCTCCCATGCAAACCACACATACTTAAATTACCTGACATACACCACACTGCAACATGGAATACAACATAAGGAATAGTCACAACATTATAATCACATCACTTTCAGCTTTCCCACTTCAATTAGTATTTATCCCAGTTTCACACGACACTGCCCCACTTCGTAATTTTTCTTTCCTACTACGAACTCTAGAGGATATATGCACGTCTTCCTGTGCAATGCAAGCCAAGTGGCGTTGTTGGATAGACGGCTGACTCACTTTGCTTCTCTCTCAGAGTTGGAATCTAGCATCACACGGAATCATATCACGCAAAGTAATATTAAGAACGTATTCGTCACACACGCGAGTCCTCAACTGATACCATGGACGAGTACTTCTCTTTATCCTTTGTCTCATACACAAATTGAGACTCACACAGTACTCACCATACTCACCACATGGAAGTACTCACCTCTAATTTCAAGTCCTGCACACACTATTTCTTAAATATTTCAACTTATAGTACACACACTAGTAATTCATCTTAACTTAAGGACACGGAAGTATTTCAACTTATTGCTACACGTGGTTTCATTGTGACCGTTGGTCACTTCCGAAGATTACTATGATCCCCTTAATATTACCTGCCTGACATTTAATTCTCCCAGCAAAAGTTCCTGAAATAGAGAAATTATTATTCTAAACTACTCTTAAGTATTTCACATGCATACCATGTCTCCCCTCTTTTGTCCTTATGGAGCACGCCTAAGACAGGTCTTACCAACACTAGATCCAGCGGCAGAGTGCTGAAACATGGCCGTTCTTCAGGTCCTCTCGCACCTCTTCCGAAGTGGGGGAGCACCATGCTACCGTATTGGTCAGCCACATTTCAGGCGCTCAAAGCTTAGGTAAATTTTATCTCTTTGGTTCTACCAAAGGGTCGTCTGAAAGATGATCATATATTCACATTCACTATCTGCGGTTAGCAGACGACCATACATTCATTCATTTCACAGATCTCACCAAATTGGATGTAAGGATTTATTTTGTGGGAGTGTACATATGATTAATTAAATAAATAAATTGTCATTCCTTCCCACACTGGTATCCGGCTTCACTGTATTAATTGAAATTGAGTTATTATTAGAAAAAATATGTTGTTCTGACAAGAATAACGAAGAATGTTGTACCTATTTTCAATGCCGGGCGGTACCGTACCCTTTCAGTATCTACTACACGTTTTTTTCATATAGTTGAATAATTGTCACTCCGTAAATGGCTATATCTTCCTCGAGTCCAGTGACATTAGTACATGGCATAAATTTCAATATATTCGTGGGAAAAAGGGTTTTAACAGATGGACGGACCGATAGACTGTCGGGTGCAAATGAAAAAAAAATCGTCTGAGATAGTTGCCAGTTAACAATTTTCGGATTTTTTTCCTTTTCTTGTAGTGTGAAACCGTTTTTCCTGCCAAATTTCATAATACTTGACCAAAGTACCATACAGGTTTGGATGAGTGAGTTTGTGAGTTCCAAAATATGTGACGTAAATGCCTGTATCTTTGATGCATTGATTTAGAAGCTTAATTTATCGTACCGCCAAGAGACCTTACACCTTAGAATGTGATATGAGTTCAATCTGATACATCCAAAAGTTCCTAAGATAAAAGGGTCTTAACAAACCAACAGACTGAGTCGGATAACAAGTGAAAACAAAAATATTTTTCGTGTGATACAATTACAAATTAGCAAGTCTCGGATATATTCCTTTAGTTGCAATGTGAAACTTTTTTTATTGCCAAACTTCATGATTGTAGGTCAACGGGAAGTATCCTGTAGGTTATCATGAGTGAGTTTTCGAGCATCAAAATGTGTGACATAAAAGGTCGTATCTTTTGGGTGCATTGGTTTAGAAGCTTCAATTTTTTACACTGTATGGGCTTGAAGACCTTAGTACGTGGTATGCAACTTGGAACGTCTGCTTGTTCCTCAGAGAGAGGGTTTTTAACAATCAGACAGACAGAAAGGCTGTCAACAAAGTTATCCTAAAAATGACGTAGATGTAAATATTAGTCTTAAGTAGTGCAAGCAAGTTTTGTGTGGAGACTATTTCATTGCTTCTCATGATTTTGAACATCGAATAGGTCTGAGCCTTGATTTTCTTTCACGTTTAGTTTCTCTACCCGTGTCCCATGTATTGACTTAACCTGACACTCTATGACCTGGCGTAGAGAAATAACTGAAAGATTTGAAAGCAAATGAATCACCAGGTCCGGAAGGAATCCCAGTTCGATTTTTCAAATAGCACTCCATGGCATTGGCCTCTTAGTTAGCTTGCATTTTCTGTGAATCTGTTGCCAAACACAAAGTTCCAAGCGACTGGAAAAAAAGCGCAGGTGACTCCAATATATAAGAAGAGTAAAAGAAATGACCCGCAAAATTACAGATAAATATTCCTAACTTTTGTTTGCTGCAGAATCCTTGATCATATTCCCAGTTCGAATATAATAAACTTTATTGAGACAGAGAAGCGCACGTCCACGACTCAGCATAGTTTTAGAAAGCCTCGCTGGTGTGAAACTTAGCTTGCCCTTTTCTCACACGTTATATTGAGAACTATGGATGAAGGGCAACAGGCAGATGCCATATTTCTAGATTTCCGGAAAGCATTTGATACAGTGACCATATCAGGCTGTTAAAGAAGGTACGAGCATATGGAGTAACTTCAGATATGTGAGTGGCTCAAGAGTTCTTGAATAATATAATCAAGTATGTTGTCCTCGACAGTGAGTGCTCATCAGAGACAAGGGAATCGCCAGCAGTGCCCCAGGGAATTGTGAGAGGACTGCTGCTATTCTCTCTTCACGCAAACGATCTGGCAGACAGGGTGGGCAGCCATCTGTGGTTGTTCGCTGATGATACCGTGGTGTACGGTAAGGTGTCGAATTTGAGTGACTGTAGGAGGATACAAGAAAACCTAGGCAAAATTTCTAAGTGGTGTGATGAATGACAGCTAGCCCTAAGTATGGAAAAATGTAAGTTAATGCGGATGGTAGGAAGAACAAAACTGTAAAGTTAGGATACTATATCACTAGTGTCCTGATTGACACAGTCAAGTCCTTTAAATATCTGGGCGTAACGTTACAAAGCGATATGAGGTGGAGCGAGCTTTTGAGAACTGTGGTAGGGAAGACGAATGTTCGACTTCGATTTATTGGGAGCATTTTAGGAAAGAATGGTTCACCTGTAAAGGAGACCGCATATAAGATGCTGGTGTGACGTATTCTTGAGTACGATTCGAGTGTTTGGGAACCGTACCTGGTCGGATTGAAGGAACACTTCGAAGCAGTTCAAGGGCAGGCTGCTAGATTTGTTACCGGTAGGTTCGAAAAACACGTAAGTGTTACGGAGATGCTTCGGGAACGCAAATGGGAATCCCTGGAGAGAGGGCGACGTTCTTTTCGAGAAAGACTGTTGAGAAAATTTAGAGAACCGACTTTTGGAGTTGACTGGCGAACAATTCTGTTGCCGCCAATATACATTGCGCCTAAGTACCACGAAGATAAGATACGAGAAATTATGTCTCATACGAAGGCATGTAAACAGTCGTTTCCCCCTCGCTGTATTTTCGAGTGGAAGAGGAAAGGGAACGACAAGTAGTGGTACAGGGTACCCTCCGTCACGCACCATACGATGGCTTGCGGAGTATATGCGTAGATGTAGATGTAGAACAGTTAGATTTGTCACTCTGAGATATAGACATTGTCGGCCTAACGTGTCCGAAAATGGTCCTGAAGAGACGTGCTGGTCACGTCTGAATCGTAGCTAATATGTGTGAGTGATTGTTAACTCACTCTGTTGTAATCTATATAATAATCTTTACGCCTAGATGTGGGCTTGTTGTTTAGCAAAATATTAATTAAGAATCTTATGATAAAGGCGCTTCGATTCCGCGGGCAAGAAAATGGTACAGACTATAAAACCTTAAATCACTGACTATGATGATGTGAGCTCAGTTTATAGGAAACAAGGCTTATGACTGTGAATAAAAGACGTCGTATATACGGTGCGGACACTACAAGATAATGGCGGCACGATGCTTCATGCTGTGTAGCAGCGTGTTGTACTAAACTAAAAAAACTTGCCAGGGTACGCTTGCAATGACGTGTGGTACTCTCTGGTAATGCACTCATCAGTGGGTTGTCTGCTGTGGTACAAGCCTTATGGCGGTGTTGTCCGGTGTGGAATGCGACGTTTGATTGCACGATGTGAAGCACTCATAGTGCCGGATGCACTGTTACGACACGTAGGAGTCGGCAAACGGGGCAGTGCCTAACCGCTGGTGTGCTTAATTCTCGCCTGGATTATCGCTATGAGTACTCGGCGCACCGATATTGCAAATAGGAATGCACGTTTTGAAAACAAAAAGGACTTGCCGACAGAGACACTAAAGATGTGCATGTTACAGGCAGTGAATATAGTAATTAATTTACTTCAAGAACTAGTTCAACTCACACTTCAGTAAGTGAACCTATAGTGGCACTTTATACCCCCTCTCCCCCCCCCCCCCCCGCCCCCTCCCCGGCCCCAAATAAAACCGATTCCATTCCATGTGCCAAGAAATTCCCATTATTGTTATGTATCATGTAAAGAAATCACATAATATAAACAATGATCAACGCTACAAGATAATAGCGCCACAGTCCGAGCTTGTACTGTATGAAACTTCCCGGCAGATTAAAACTGTGTGCCGGACCGAGACTCGAACTTGGGACCTTTGCCATTCGCGGGCAAGTGCTCTACATAGGACAATATGTAATGTTGTGAGCGATGTTAAGAAAGGCAGACGGAGTGGTCAGAAAATTGTGGCACCAGGGATGAAGAGACTGAGGAAGAATGTAATTTCATAAATATGGCGATGGTTGATTAATTGATAAAAATAGCGGGAATGAGTTTGTCTAACAATTGTACATGTTTCTAATGTGTTTAATTGTGTCTCTCTGCACCTCTGTAAGAAAATACTGTGCAGAGCCAAAGAAACTGGTACACCTGCCAAATATCGTGTAGGGCCCCCGCGAGCACGCAGAAGTGCCGCAACACGACGTGAAATGAACTCAACTAACATCTGAAGTAGTGCTGTAGTGAACTGACACCATGAATCCTGCAGCGCTGTCCATAAATCCGTAAGAGTACGAGGTGGTGGAAATCTCTTCTGAACAGCACGTTGCAAGGCATCCCAGATATGCTCAGTAATGTTCATCTCTGGGGAGTTTGGTGACCAGTGGAAGTGTTTAAACTCAGAAGATTGTTGCTGGAGCCACTCTGGAGCAATTCTGGACGTGTGGGGTGCCGCATTGTTCTGTAAATAAATGTAAATGTCGTGTGACTAGGGCCACCCGTCGGGTAAACCGTTCGCCGTGTGAAAGTCTTTCGATTTGACTTGCGTGTCTATGGGGATGAAATGATGATGATTAGGATAACACAACACCCAGTCTCTGAGCGGATAAAATCTCTGTCCCAGCCGGGAACCGAACCTGGGCCCTTAGGATTGACATTTTGTCGCTGTGATCACTCAGCTACCGGGAGGGGGACATTGTCCTGGTGGAATTGCCCAAGTCCGTTGGAATGCACAATGGACATGAATGGATCCAGGTGATCAGACAGGACGCTTACGTACGTGTCACCTGTCAAGAGTCGTATCTAGACATATCAGGGGTCCCATATCACTCCCACAGCACACGCCCCACACCATTACAGAGCCCCTACCAGCTTGAACAGTCCCCTGCTGACATGCAGAGTCCATGAGGTTGTCCCTATAATCGTACGCGTCCACCCGCTCGACATAATTTGGAACGGGACTCACCCTACCAGGCAACACGTTTTCAGTCATCAACAGTCCAACGTCGGTTTTGACGTGCCTAGGCGAGGTGTAAAGCCTTGTGCCGTGCAGTCAACAAGGGTGTACGAGTGGGCCTTCGGCTCCGAAAGCCCGTAACGGTGATGTTTCGTTGAATGGTTCGCACGCTGACACTTGTTGATGGCCCAACACTGAAATCTGGAGCAAGTTGCGGAAGGGTTGCACTTCTGTCACGTTGAACGATTCTCTTGGGTCGTCGTTGGTCTCATTCTTGCAGAATGTTTTACCGGCTGCAGCGATGTCGCAGATTTGATGTTTTACCGGATTCCTGATATTCACGGCACACTCGCTAAATGGTCGTACGGGAACATTCCAACTTCCTCACTACCTCGAAGACGCTGTGCCCCATGGATCACGCACTGTCTATAACACCACGTTCAAACTCACTCAAATCTTGACAACCAGTCATTGTAGCAGCAGTAACCGATCTAACAACTGTCTTACGTAGGCGTTGCCGACCGCAGGGCCGTATTCAGCCTGTTTACATATCTCTGTATTTGAATATGCATCCCTATGTTAGTTTCTTTGGTGCTCCAGTGTAATCACTTTTCTGCCATGACATGTCGATTGCGTGACCTGTATTTAACTCACTATGTTTCCCAGATTGATCTAGTCACATACTAACGTGTTACAAAAAGAGGCTAAAATTTCCATTGTTTTTGGCTGAACACAAACGATGCTGGAACTTTTTATCCTCAATAAAATAAGGTACATTAGTACGTCTTCAATGCTCTTTCTGTGAGCCTGATTTCAATTGGAAGTGGAACGTTTTTTTACTCAGCGCACGTTGAACCTGCGCATAAATTGCTCGTGTTGAGGTATGAACCATGTGACAGTAATTAGTGACTAACAGCTTCGTAAAGATTATCAGTTTTTCGTGGATAATTCGTTTATCGCACATAGTCTCAGCTGCATCGTTGTAATTTACGTGTCTCATCTAAAACCATTCAGTTTATTTTTTATCAGTTCGTCCGCATTTTAGTTTGAAGCCTTATAAGGATAATTTTATAAAGTAAAGATGTCATCAACCTGAATGGTGGTTTCACACCGCAGTGATTTACTATATATGGCCTTGTTGCAGACGGTAAGCCGTTGCCTTCCTCTGAACTTTGAAACGATTACCCAATCTGGTGTGGAGGAACCGGCAGTTTAATGTGGTCTCCAAACCATTGCGCAATTCGGCATTAAAATGATAATTAATTCGTAAAGAAAACTTTAAATTTCTTGCGTGACACTGTCAGAACAAGTATCTGGATTGTCAAAAACAACATGTCACCGGCATTAGGTGTCGTATATTAGGACCGAGCGAGGTGGCGCAGTGGTTAGCACACTGGACTCGCGTTCGGGAGGACGACGGTTCAATCCCACGTCCGGCCATCCTGATTTAGGTTTTCCGTGATTTCCCTAAATCGCTCCAGGCCAATGCTGGGATGGTTCCTTTGAAAGGGCACGGCCGACTTCCTTTCCCGTCCTTCCCTAATCTGATGAGATCGATGACCTCGCTGTTTGGTCGCTTCCCCAAAACAACAACAATCGTATATTAGGCAGTTTATCACAGTTTTATAGCAAGTGTCAAAGTTTGGTCGTCGCAACCTTGATCATCACCACTCCGACAGTCTAATAATTATAGTTAACAACTTATTGAGTTTTCAAACGTTTGGTGAGGCAAATCCATCCACTGTGCCAGAACTGGGAGATATACAGCGAGTAACCAAATAATGAAAATTAATGTAATCGCACTGGTTGCTTTCACTTCTGTATGCTTCAACCACATGGTACTTCAGGGTACCCTCTACCCCATAAATTAGCTGCCACTGTTGTCGTGACATAACAGCCACTTGTGAAGCAGCGTCCGCAGTATGACGACTTCACAGTGACTTCAGATATTCTGTACTAAGAATTCATGATATAAGTTACATCTATCAGACGTAACTTAAGCAAACAGATGTTCTTCCGAATGTGGTAATACGGGAATCGTAATGAAGAATTCACGATGTGTCTTGTTGAGAGACGACTACAAAGTATGTCACTATATCTACATGTCAGTTACATTTCAAGACAGTGTGCATCCTTGAAAATCTGTACCTCGGGATGTCGGGCAAGGTAAAACCTAAACGCTACACCTGCATACCGAGAAACTAGTAAAGAATCCGCGAATGGAAACTATTATCACTAACGATAAAATGAAAGACAGGAGGAAGTGTCAGTAACCCGTGGTCATAAATCACATGAGTCTTAGGGTGACGTAGACGCCGAATATCAGCCGGCAGCCATGCATGAAAATTGCCTGCGATATCTTTCCGGGAAAGAAAGCATTTATGTTCTGCGCTATCGCCTTCTCCTATCGCTGTTGTTCTTTTAGAGAGTCGCTACTGGTTTTTACGACCACAGCGCTCTCTGATAAAGCTACATTCAGAGGTTAACGCCGTTACATAGTAGACTTCATGGCGTACAGACGAAGCTGCCTTTTGTGTTTTGTCTTGGTTTTCTAGGTGCATTATCTGAAACATTTTTGTATTCAGATTCATTAAACTGCCGTTTCCTCTTAAAGAACTCACGTCGACATCTGTGAAAGTATTTCAGCGTGGTCTGTGTTACAGATTACGGTGGAACAATCTCAAAGAATAATTTGTGGAATTTTGTCCTGGAGGAAGATGTGTTGCAATATTTAAAAACTGTCTACTTATACTCTCCCAGTCCTGAGTACTCATGAAATTAATGAACTCTTTGGCTCATGTGAAGCTGTGTGATACAGGGGCTTACTATTTAAACCCCCTGAATAAGCGCAAAGGATTATTAAATTAACATTCTAATACTCGGGTCACTGGTTTACACCTGACAGCGTTAATTTCACTTTTCTCTTACGCAAATTTAAAGTTCAACCACGGCGAGAAAGCACCCGTAAAATTGAAGTTTGTTTTTAATTATTCTTCTAGTTAATTAGCGCAATAGTCATTACATTTTTGCGCTCCAAGCACTAATAAAATCTCTGAGTCAGTGACATAAGCTACAGCTTGATGATGAAGAAATGCTTTGGAACATGCGTATAATTGCAGCTTACTGCGCTGGAAACAAGAGGCACATATCTCACACATGAGTAAAATATATTTCTTTTGCTGTCTGTTCTTATTACGCCAGGAATGTTCCTTGACATGTGATACCTCTATAGGGAACCTAATGTTTCGCAGTCTTACTCTTCACTTGACTTTCTAACACTAAACTTCTTTGTAAAAGTAATTATTTTTGTTTCAAAAGCGAATACGTTGAAGATTCTTCCCGTTTGTGGCTCAAATGCAGCAACAGTTGTGGTATTGGTGTCTCCTGTGTTGGGAAACAGTTTCATTGCTTTTGTTGTTTTATTATTACTTCTGTGTGGCTTTCCCTTCAGCTACAGTTGTGGATTGTCAGCTCACTCTCCCAATCCTGAGTGCCCATGAAATTAATAAACTCTTTGGCTCAGGTGAAGCTACCTAAGACAGGAGCTGCGCTAAGTAATGTAGATGTTGCATTTTATTCACGTTTCCTATGTTCTGTATTAACTGATTTGACTGGAAGTGTAGTGAAGGAAACATCACGTTTTTGAGTTGATGTACTTTCTGCTGAAAGTCAGGTCTTTCACTGTCTACTAGCAGTTTTTTTAGTTGTTAAAGAACACAATATTCCACAGTAAATATCTCTAGGTCACAAGAAAGTCGTAAATATAATGTAATGTCACACTTTCTAGGGTCATTAGGAAGCTAAAAAAAACAAATATGGTATCTTCTTCCCGTCATTGCTGCAATATATTGCGCTACAGACGCTCCCGCTTTTGAAAATTATTCTGCAGCCAATACAAACAATTACGACTCGGTTTCGCTTTCACAAGACCTCGTCGAGCTCAATAGCGTAGCTAGCTGGCCGCTTGGCGCGCTGCAATCGCAGTGGGTAACAAAAGAGAGACGGAATGTCGCGACTGTTACGTCACACTGCGGGTCAACTTCCCTCAGAGATCATAGTTTTTTCTCAGAATATTCGCTACTTCACGAAAGTATTTTGAAGTGAAATATCGCAGTGATTAATAATCACAATTCAGACTCGCAGTTCTTGACTGTCATACAAATATCTCCGATCTACAATTTATAACAGCTAAATTGCTGTAAAACACTTTAAATATATTTCCTTAGTAGGTTTGGACGCACTGCACCTCATACTTGCCCTCTCTGTCTTTAAATTGTTCAAATAATTCAAAGATTAACTACAATGACAGTATCACTTCAGTCATTTATGTATACAGAGGAAAGACTGACAAGTATAACAATCTCTTTGTCTCTTGACAGCAACATCGGCATCTAGACCTCAATGACAGCCAGAGTATTGTCGCGCTGTTATCACCGCACAAGCAGTCCTGGCCGCGTACCATATCCTCATGAGTGCTTTTGGGTACTGCATGACGTCGCAATTACTCTTTGTACTACAATTTTAACACAATTTAACTGATGATAAATTCCATACATGTGACTTAGTCCGGTGGCTCAGCAGTGTTCTTCAATACATACTCCTATCTTTATTATTTACAAGTCGAGTAAAATTAATGAACCACTATATGTTGAAGGCACCATCGTAATATTGCACCCCTCTTTCTAGAGAGAATTACTCATTGATATCTTAGCATACGTTCGCCTCTTGCGTCAACCTCTTCATCTTAGACTAGCAGGTGCACCCTACATGGTCAATTACTTATTGGATGTATTTTAATCGCTCTCCTCCGCTACAGTTTCTTCCCTCTACAGCTCCCTCGAATGACATGAAAGTTATTCAAAAAAAGGTGTGTGAAATCTTATGGGACTTAACTGCTAAGGTCATCAGTCCCTAAGCTTACATACTACTTAACCTAAATTATCCTAAGGACAAACACACACACCCATGCCCGAGGGAGGACTCAAACCTCCGCCGGGACCAGCCGCACAGTCTATGACTGTAGCGCCTAGACCGCTCGGCTAATCCCGCGCGGCATGAAAGTTATTCCTTAATGTCTTAATTAATGTCCTACCATCCTATCCCTTATTCTTTTCACTGTTTCCATATGTTTCTCTACTCGCTAATTTTGTGGAGAACCTCCTAATTTCTTATCTTATCAATCAACCTGTTTTAAACATCCTTCTGTAGTACGACATCTCAGATACTTCGCTTTTATACTTCTTCGGTTTTCCCACAGCTCACAACACACATCCATACAATGGTGTGCTCCAAATGTACTTCTCAGATATTTCCTCCTCATTTAAGGTTGGTTCAAATGGCTCTGAGCACTATGGGACTTAACATCTGTGGTCATCAGTCCCCTAGAACTTAGAACTATTTAAACCTAACTAACCTAAAGACATCACACGCATCCATGCCCGAGGCAGGATTCGAACCTGCGACCGTAGCAGTCCCGCGGTTTCGGACTGAGTGCCTAGAACCGCTAGACCACCGCGGTCGGCTCCTCAATTAAGGCCTTGGTGTGGAGGAGAGTTCAGTAAATAACCCTACAGTTTATTTTCTGGTTGCAGGGTGGTTTTATTCAGTATTCCACACTCTTTTGCTTACAAAACCCTATTTTTCAACACAGTCTCCGTTCGATACGACGGGCCTACGCCACCTTACTCGGAGGTTCTCTACGCCCGCGTGGTGCCAGTCCATTGTTCGACGTCGGAGGCAACGCGTTGGCGCATCAATAACATCCCCATCATCCACATATAGCTTCCCATGGCGTGCATCCTTCGTTGGGTCAAAGAGACAGAAGTCGGAAGGTCCGAGATCCGGGATGTAGGGTGGATGAGGAAGAACAGTCCAGCGCAGAACAAGATGATGGGATAAGTGTACAAGACACATAGAGTGAAACAGATTGACAGGAAGCTCCAATCAACCACCGTTTAGAAGCACGGTAACACGAGATGTAGAAAAAGTAAGTAAACACATTTACATATAAAATATGTCCCCATTTCCCAATCAACTTTTCGGAAAGCCCAGTCACAGTCAGCATACATCTCAACACATTTTTCGTAAAACAGTGCTGCACCCTGAAAACGCTAATTAAAGAGTAAAATTTCAATCTTTGTTTACAAATCAATATAACATTATGACTGTAATGCTATGGAAAAAAATCGATAGTATAATATTAGGCCTGAAATTTGAGAAAGTACGTAATCAAACGTTGATAAATGTGCGTTAATTGCAGACGACATACTGGAAAGTAATAACTAAAACTGTGCTGCAAATACCACACAGATTTGCGTATACCAATACGTAATAATGAAATAATATTTATTCTTGATGTCAATATTTCCATCAATACTCATGGTAATGTAAATACTATAACCCTAAAACTTGGTAAACATAATTAATAAACTATTTCTATATTTTTCCACAGATAGGTCTAATAAATAAAACTCACTGAAGATGGAGAAATTCTCCGAAATATGTATGGGTAGCAAAAGAACAGAAAAAAAGTGCTTTCTCGAGGCAGAACAGCATTTCCTTATTAAACGTTAGGAGGCAAACACGAACAAGGAAAGAGCGTCGATCTCAGAATGAATATTAGGAGACGCAAGCTGTGTCGCGCTGCACCTATCTGCGTGCTCTCATTTACTCACGGCAAATTACATTCTTTCATGATTCAGAAGTCCGGAGATTCATCTCTGATTTCCTGGCCAACACCCTCCTTACGGACTGGACTAGTTATCACTATTTCTGAAGTGTTTCTATGTCTTTTCATACACTGGCTTGGCCCACAGCAAGCCTGCCGATCACTGCGTAATCCAAATATGTAGACTGGCATGGTTTTTTTTAATTTTATTTATTTATTTATTTATTTATTTATTTATTTTATTTTATTTTTTTATTTTTTTTTACTTTTTTTCTTTTTTGTAAAGAGGCTGCCTTAATTTCGACTTGATATCAGTAATATAATGGGTTTAATTCAATCTGTCTGTCTGTTTTCGGCCTACAAGTTCTCTCTGTTCCCTTGATCAATCACGTATTTTGTATCAGGAATGGAATCTCGTGCTGTCTCCACGGTCCAGGGAGAACAAGATTATCAGTTGAGATCTTTCTAATCTGATAGTAGAGAAACGGTGACACGCAGAACACCTCGCTTTTGTCAAAAATGGGTCAAATGGCTCTGAGCACTATGGGACTTAACTTCTGAGGTCATCAATCTCCTAGAACCTAGAACTACTTAAACCTAAATAGCCTAAGGACATCACACACATCCATGGCCGAGGCAGGATTCGAACCTGCGACCGTAGCGGTCGCGCGGTTCCAGACTGTAGCGCCTAGAGCCGCTCGGCCACACCCGCCGGCTCGCTTTTGTCAGTACAACAACCCATCAACCCACAAATCTATAGAAGAAAGGCGACGTCGGTATTACGAAACCCTGATACATAAATTTAGAGACTTGGTATTCCAAGAAGACCACATACTAATTTTACTGCTCGCATAAGTGTCGTAAGAGTGAGGCAAGGGATTACATTATGCATCGAAGTACGTACTGTAAATCCAATTATCCTCGTTCCATACTCTGTGTAGAGTGGTCTGTGTTGCACGAGGGGACTTCAGAAAGTAAGTTACACAATATTGGTATTAACTTTTATCGACTGGTGAACTTCATGTGAAAGTGACAAAATACATGACACTATTTTTCACCGTAGTCACCAGGGCTCTGCTCAACAACGGTCGGGAGTTTCTACCATCCGTCCAATTCCTCGACTATAAAAAAAGACTCGCTCCTTCGTCAAGGAGCTATTCGAGAACCTCTGTGTGAATGCCCTCACCGTTGGAAAATTTCCTTCCTCCCAGATGTTTTTTCAGTTTACCTGAACATGGTCGTATGTGATCGATCTCGATGGACTTCCTTCCCAGAGAGCATCATCCACGTCTGTGCGGCCTTGGTCTTGTTATTGGCACCATTTCACTAAGGTTGGCGCGACGTCGCATTTGGCCCGTATACGCGCGCTTCAGCTCTGGAGTATGTTTCCGTTTGCCGCGCCATTTTGCTCGCACTCTGCGATGTGCCTGTTATCCATGCAGCAGCAGAGCTGTGTCTGCAGGAAACCCGGAACATTGTGCGTTGTATTCTCTTCTGACAAGGCGCCACTCTTACTGCGGAATGTGTGTAACTTTCTTTCTGAAGTTTATACGTAGTACAGAGGAGGAGGCAAAACAGACAGTCCACACAAAAGACACTGCTATGCAAAAATTAAGGACGAGATAGATGAAGAAAAATATTAATAACTCGGTGGAAATGAATGACAGTTCAGAAGCATGTTCCGAGAGATCTCCCAATTGCTCTTTTTCTTTTTGGTCATCAGTCTACTGACTGGTTTGATGCGGCCCGCCACGAATTCCTTTCCTGTGCTAACCTCTTCATCTCAGAGTAGCACTTGCAACCTACGTCCTCAATTATTTGCTTGACGTATTCCAATCTCTGTCTTCCTCTACAGTTTTTGCCCTCTACAGCTCCCTCTAGTACCATGGAAGTCATTCCCTCATGTCTTAGCAGATGTCCTATCATCCTGTCCCTTCTCCTTATCAGTGTTTTCCACATATTCCTTTCCTCTCCGATTCTGCGTAGAACCTCCTCACTCCTTACCATATCAGTCCACCTAATTTTCAACATTCTTCTATAGCACCACATCTCAAATGCTTCGATTCTCTTCTGTTCCGGTTTTCCCACAGTCCATGTTTCACTACCATACAATGCTGTACTCCAGACGTACATCCTCAGAAATTTCTTCTTCAAATTAAGGCCGGTATTTGATATTAGTAGACTTCTCGTGGCCAGAAACGCCTTTTTTGCCATAGCGAGTCTGCTTTTGATGTCCTCCTTGCTTCGTCCGTCATTGGTTATTTTACTGCCTAGGTAGCAGAATTTCTTAACTTCATTCACTTCGTGACCATCAATCCTGATGTTAAGTTTCTCGCTGTTCTCATTTCTACTACTTCTCATTACCTTCGTCTTTCTCCGATTTACTCTCAAACCATACTGTGTACTCATTAGACTGTTCATTCCGTTCAGCAGATCATTTAATTCTTCTTCACTTTCACTCAGGATAGCAATGTCATCAGCGAATCGTATCATTGATATCCTTTCACCTTGTATTTTAATTCCACTCCTGAACCTTTCTTTTATTTCCATCATTGCTTCCTCGATGTACAGATTGAAGAGTAGGGGCGAAAGGCTACAGCTTTGTCTCACACCCTTCTTAATACGAGCACTTCGTTCTTGATCGTCCACTCTTATTATTCCCTCTTGGTTGTTGTACATACTGTATATGACCCGTCTCTCCCTATAGCGTACCCCTACTTTTTTCAGAATCTCGAACAGCTTGCACCATTTTATATTGTCGAACTCTTTTTCCAGGTCGACAAATCCTATGAAAGTGTCTTGATTTTTCTTTAGCCTTGCTTCCATTAATAGCCGTAACGTCAGAATTGCCTCTCTCGTCCCTTTACATTTCCTAAAGCCAAACTGATCGTCACCTAGCGCATTCTCAATTTTCTTTTCCATTCTTCTGTATATTATTCTTGTAAGCAGCTTCGATGCATGAGCTGTTAAGCTGATTGCCAATTGCTCACGGAAAGCTAAATGTTAGTTGGCGTTACGTCAGCGTGAAAGTAGCGCCAAATGGGGCTGCCCCCCGCAGCTGAGGCAGTCGAAGGAATGGGAAAAAGTAGTGTGTATCAACCAGGAAACAGCTAATGTGGCCGCCCGGAATGGCCGAGCGGTTCTAGGCGCTACAGTCTGGAACCGCGCGACTGCTACGGTTCGAATCCTGCCTCGGGCATGGATGTGTGTGATTACCTTCGATTAGTTAGGTTTAAGTAGTTCTAAGTACTAGAAGACTGATGACCTCAGAAGATACGTCCCATAGTGCTCAGAGCTATTAGAACCATTTTGAACAGCTAATGTGCACTGTTTTTATTACAGCATGGCCTGGAGACAAGATTTAGATGACTTCACACGAGGAAGAATCATCGGGAAACAGGAAGAAGGGTGAAGAATGGCGATAGTACCCCAGAAGTTTGGCATTACTCACAGAGTTGTTTTACGTGCATGGGGAGCTTTCCGAGCCACAGACAAAGTTGCCCAAAGGGAATGAGGTGATCGACCACGGTCAACTACAGCAGCAGATGACCGCTACATTGTGCAACAGGCTAGAAGGTACCCACGGAAGACAGAGGGTGCAGTTACAATCGCATTTAACAGGACTGCAAGACACACAATCTCACGCTCAACAGTGGCATGGGGACTGCATCGGTGTGACCTCTTTCCCGATGACTAGTACATTGTGTTCCGTAGACACCCGCACATCGGCGGCAACGTTTGCGATAGTGCCATGTGCGTAGAGACCGGACCACCGAGGAGTAGGATCTTGTCGGATGAGAGCAGATTCAGTCTGAGTAGTTATACCGGACGTACCTTCATACAGCAAGAAACATGTAATGCATCCAGAGATATTGGTCCAAGTGTTAGGCGTACAGTCGCGTGATGTTCCTTGAGCATATTGAGGTCGAAATCATTGAACACGGCACACACACCGGTAACGTTAATGTAAAACTGTACACCTTCACCACATCTTCAGGGAATGAACTGCCCTGTCCGTTCCACAAACTTAAATCCCTTCGAACACATGTGCGATGCGTTGGGGTGACGTAATCCAACAGTTGCCAACAACGCTGGTAGAGGAATGGAAGGCTGTTCCACAAGAACTCATTATCAACCATATCGCCATTTCAGCGTTGGAGGGCGTTGCAGACCATGCATTGCTATCCATGGTAACCACACACCCTATTAACAACCATGGTTCAAATGGCTCTGAGCACTATGGGACTTAACATCTGAGGTCATCAGTCCCCTCGAACTACTTAAACCTAACTAACCTAACGACATCACACACATCCATGCCCGAGGCAGGATTCGAACCTGCGACCGTAGCGGTCGAGCGGTTCCAGACTGAAGTGCCTAGAACCGCTCGGCCACACCGGCCGGCTAACAACCATGTCCCATCTTATTTAATGGTCAGGATACCATCATGTATCTCGGTGGCTTCAGAGTAATTATTGTCTTTAAGTAGACGTGTCACTTCTGTTCATTTCACTACATATTTCGGTAATTTCCAAGAATGTTTGCCTATCGAAGCTGGGGGCTCCAAACGATAGATATCGAACGCGCGATTCTAAATCGGTCACGCAACTGTGGTGGCGGGCGTCATTATAAATTATTTGTGAGTTGCTGGGGAAACGTAAACGATTTATGTCGATAGTGAGTTGGGATGTCTAGTGTCGTAGACGTTTCTTCGGTCGATAGCCTCACGTGGAAGAGTCTAATTCCATGCTTATGTAATGTTGAAAATTGTGAGCGTGGGGTTGATCAGAGATTCTGTAATTCTGCGCAACGGATTAATCTGAGATGTAACCTTTACCCGGTGGCTCCTGAAAGATTCAATTTCCACCCCCACACTACTACAGAAGTCAGACAGACGCTCCTAACGTTCTAAAGAGAAATGCCTTAAAAACTTTCAGCAATAAATATCTTCTGGAGTCGTCCACTGTAAGGAAATGACACAAAAATTCACAAAATTTCTTACGTAACTAGTGGGATGCTTGGGTAATGGAGTAGTGCTAGTTAGTGTAAGAAAAACATGAAACTAACGAAAATTATTATTTATTTTGCACACATTCTGAGAAATCACAATGGCACTTTTAGTTATGAATTGAACAAGTTATATCCTGGTTCTTTTCGGAATGTGAAGTTACCTCTCAAGGGTAGGATTCGCTAATGAAATTTCTATACAAAGTTTAAGATTGTTGTTGACTTGGCAGAATGGCTGAGAGGCGCGCCTACTCAACTTGAATAATTATCCTTTAGAATGTTGCTAGGTACTATCGAGGCTGTCGCATGTGAAATGCAGTGAAGTGTACTGTTGTGGAGGAAATGTGGGGCTCGCAATAGCTGTAGCGCACAATACCGTAAGCTGCGATGACTGCTGTCTGCGCCGCTCGCTGCTGACAAATAAGATAACTGTCTTTATATCTGGATTGTCCTTCGCCAATCAAACTCTCCCTGTGCCTTGATGAAGTCAAGGATTCCTATTCGCCCCTAGTCCAACTATTGGCGCGGTACACCGATCAGATAACCAGTCCACCGCGATGCCACTCAAAAATTCGCTCGCAGGCGTTTAACTATAACTCTGTCTGTTCACACCGCACAATAAGTGTGGCGGCCAACACAGTGAACAATACTTAATCGCAAGGACTCAATATAGGGTCGCACTCCGATTCGCTCTCGACAGAGGTGCTCTCCCAGTGAAGTACTGGGGAGAGACTTGTTCCTCGCTCCAAGAGCAACAACGGAACGGCGCCTCTCCACGCCAGATGTGAAGGGGTATATCTTTCGGTCTCTTCCATTACTCCTTCAGCTCAAGGCGTCAGAAATATCGTCTGCCAATCAGCATTGCTCTTCTAAAACGTGAGAATGACGTTTCGTTTAAGGCGACCAATACGGAAATCTGTAGTATCGGCGTTTGGCGTTTGCTGTCTCCCAGTAAAAATCTCTGAAACTGCCTGCTATGTGTAAAGAATGCGTAGGCTGGCCGCTCCCTCACAATGTAGCGGAATTTGCTTTTAAGCCGAACACAGGGTCGTTCCCCCTTTGCCTCGGGCGAACGCTGTCCGCTCCACGGACGGCCACCGACGTAGATGGATTGGAAATGGCCTCCTGGTGTGCGGTTGCCTCTCTCGAACTAAAAGCTCCTGTGACCGTCGTGTCTGGAATGTATGTGTGTACGCCAGCCTCGAGTATTTCAACCCCGGTGTGCACTTGTTATTTGCATATCGTTCACATGAATTCTTACAACATTGACTTTATCTTATCGAGTTTGGGTTCGAATGAAGCGTCTTGATGTGCGGAATATGATTGTGTGGGCGACATATGTAAGCAGTGGAGGTCAGGAGACCACGACGTCTTACAAAATTATTTGAATTTTTATCGGAAATATGGACTATACCGGATGACGAAAGGAGGGGCTGTGTAGACTGCTTTGGGGCGAAGTCTATAAATGTTCATAAGAAGACTTCTGATAGTGAAATACCTTTACATTTTCGTTGTGGAAACTGTGGTAAATGAAGGACTGTTAGGAAGAATACACGGTTTGACTATTCCAAATAATCGATGCAGACCAGCATAATTCTTGTATCTTGCTGGATTTGGAACTACACCCTGCAAGCAAAAGCATCGAGAACTGACTTACCTACCTATACCGTGTGCGACTGTTTCGGGTTTTGCAGAGAAGTGTGACGAACGGCAGTACACTGATCGGTGGACCAAATAAAATTGTTGAATTGGACGAGTCGCACATAAGAAGAAGGAAAAAGCAGTGGCTACGACCCTTAATAAATGAAATCGAACATATTTGAGCATTTGGTGGTATAGAGCGAGAGTCCCGGACGTACTTTGTGGTGCGAGTTCAAAAAATTGTTCAAATGGCTCTGAGCACTATGGGACTTAACTTCTGAGGTCATCAGTCCCCTAGAACTTAGAACTACTTAATCCTAACTAACCTAAGGACATCACACACATCCATGCCCGAGGCAAGATTCGAACCTGCGACCGTGGCGGTCGCGCGGTTCCAGACTGAAGTGCCTAGAACCGCTCGGCCACTTCGGCCGGCTGTGGTACGAGTTCCTCCAGAGACAAAGTAACTTTAGTCGATTTGATAAAGCACTTTATACTTCCCGGTACCAAAGTGATTACAGACGGCTTTCAGTCCTACAATACACTGAAAGCAGAAGGATTCAACCACGAGTCGTGAACCATTGTGTAAAGTTCGTGTCTTCCGATAATCCCACGCAGAACATCGAGCGGCTGTGGATGTTAGTGAAATCTTCCTTTCAAAGAGAACGGCGTTGAGGAGGAAGAGACCAACACCGCGTGTTTCATTATAAGTAAAACTTGCGGTTGCAAGAAAAAGTTGACGGATGTGACACTCTACCCATATTTTTGCGTGACAGGCAGGGTCTACCCAGCTTACAGCAAAAAGAAAACGCTTCTCGTAGCACACACATCAGATGGACTTTTGTCATGACGACAACGTCGACGACGAGTGAGGTAAGTCGTTTCCTTTGTAATTGCAAGTATTTTAGTCAACGCTCTTCTTTTGTCGTTGCTGCAATGACCACTGTAAACGTGCTCATACGCCCGCCACCACAGTCGCGTGATCGATTTAGAATCGCACGTTCGATATCTATCGTTTGGAGCCCCCAGCTTAGATAGGGAAACATTCTTGCAAATTACTCACATTTCTTTCAGTTACCTTCTGTACTATACTGTAGTTCTTTCTGGTTCAAGTTTTATCGAACTATGTTTTTTGGCGGTGGCGCATCATGCGAAACTTACACACCAGTGTATATTTGGAGCGAGTGGATATATCGAGCAGCCGTTTTCGTTTTATAGCGGACGATATGGCGCGTTTTCTTATGTGTGAATACACAGGCGTGCCACGTGCGCGCGACGTACTTGGCTTACGTTCCATTGGCTCTGTGTTTGTCTCTGGCCCGTTGCTAGGTGACGAGAGGATGCCTGCTGGCGACAGGACGCGCATAAACAGTGGCGGACGGGGATATAGATCCATCGGCGGCTAGCTTTCGGGAAGTGACTTGCTGTCAGCAGTTGACATTGAGAGGCCTGCATTCACAGAGGAACTGTTAGCGCTCTGTTTGGCCGAACATAGCTGGAAGGTAGCGACCTGTCCTGTGTCATCATTTCGGATGGGAGTTTTAACTGTCGGCTACTGGACCGTTGAAGGAAGCGGGCTGGACGGGGAGATATTACTTGCCAATATTGTGGACTATGGTGAGGCCTTTTATTGATAGGCATTAATTTTGTTCTTAACTGAACCACTACATCCTAGTTTCTGTCGCGCCTGCTTGATACTTGTGTCATTGCTCTGTTCTGGTGTTTGAGTTAAAGGTGCTCCTTTGTCTTTTAACGCGAGGCACGGGTAATTTCCAAGAATGATTGTCTATCGAAGCCGCGGAGTCCAAACGATACATATCGAACGTGCGATCCTAAATCGATCATGCGACTCTGTTGGTGGGTGTTATGTGTATGTTTACGGTGATCACTACAGCAACGACAAAAGAAGAGCGTTACAAAACTACTTGTAATTGCAAAGGAGACGACTTACCTTACTCGTCGTCGGTGTTGTCGTTATGTGAAAGTCCATGTGAAATGTACGATACAGGAACAAATCCCTTTTTGCCATAGCCTATGTAAACTCTGCCAATATCACACAAGAATGTGGGTAGAGTGTCACATGCGTGAACTTTTCCCTGCAAACGCAAATTGTGGAAGTAGAGGTACTGAAACAACTACAGTTCGTCTCTTTGTCCTGGACGCCCTTCTCTTTTAATGGAAGACATTACAGATTTCCACAGCCGCTCAATGTCCTGCGTGTGCACACTGGGGTCATCCGAAGACACAAACTCTACGGAGTGGTTGACGAACTCGTGGTCGAATCCTTCTGCTTTGAGTGTCTTGTAGGACTGAAACCCGTCTGTAGTGACTTAACTACCAGGCAGTATGAAGCGCTTTACCAGACGCGCTGAAGTGAACCTGTCTCTGGACAATACTCTGACAACGAAACACTTCCGGGACTCTCGTTCTATACCACCGAATACCCAAATATGATCGATTTCACTCTTTGAAGGTCGTCCTCTCTGGTTCTTCCTTCTTGCTATGTGAGATTCGTCCATTTCCACAACTTTACTCGGTCCACCAATCGGTACCCTGACGTTCGCTGCATGGCTGACTTTCAAAGTGCACAAGCAGTGCTTTCTGTTACATCATTTTGTACGTTACATGTCCTCTTTCTTTTTTGTCATGTTTGTCAGTTGTCTTTAAGATGTTTTGTATTTCATTGAAGCTGTGTTCAGAGTACTTACTGTTAAGATTGAGTTGACTCCTGTATATAAGAATGATAAAAGAAAGGACCCGGGAAACTACAGACCTATATCCTCAATATCGGTTTGCTGCAGAATACAAGTTCGAATAAAACATATTTCCTACAGATCGAAAAGCTCATATGTATGAATCAGTACAATTTTAGAAAGCATCGCTCGTGCGAAACGCAGCTTGTTATTTTCTCACGTGATGTACTACGAACTATGAATGAAGGGCAACAGGCTGATTCCATATTTCTAGATTTCCGAAAAGCATTCGACACGGTACCCCGCTGCAGACTATTAACGAAGGAATACATACGGAATAGGCTCACAGACATGTAACTGGCTCGAAGACTTCTTAAGTGATAGAATCCAGTTTGTTTTCCTGGGCGGCGATTGTTCATCGGAGACACGGGAGACATGAGTGCCCCAGGGAAGTGTGATAGGACCGCCGCTATTTTCTATGTACGTATAAATAAATGATCTGGCAGACAGGATGGGCAGCAATCTACGGTTCGCTCATAATGCTGTGGTGTACAGGAAGCTGTCGAAAATAAGTGACTGAAGGCTGATATAAGATGACCTAAACAAAATTTCTAGTCGGTATGATGAATTTTTGCTGGCTCTTAATACAAAAAAAGTAAGTTAATGCAGATGAGTAGAAAAAAACGATCCCGTAATGTTGGGAAACAGCGTTATTAGTTCCCTGCTTGACACAGTCACGTCCTTTAAATATCTGGGTTTAACGTTGCGAAGCGATGTGAAATCGCACGAGCATCTGAGAATTGTGGTAGGGAAGCCGAATGGTCGACTTCGGTTTATTGGGAGAATTTTAGAAAGTTTAGTTCATCTTTAAAGGACACCGCATGTAGGACATTAGTGCGACCTATTCTTGAGTACTGCTCGAGTGGTTGGAACCCGCACCAGGTCGAACTGAAAAAGACATCGAAGAAATTCAGAGGCGATCGGGTAGACTTATTACCGGTACGTTAGATGAGCATGCAAGTCTTACGGATATGCTTGAGAAGCACAAGTGGCAATCCTTGGAGAGAAGAAGATATTCAATTCTAAGAACACTACTAACGAATGAAATATTCATTGTGCAGTGGAGTGTGCGCTGATATGAAACTTCCTGGCAGATTAAAACTGTGCTCTACCACTAGAACACTTGCCCGCGAAAGGCAAAGGTCCCGAGTTCCAGTCTCGGTCCGGCACACAGTTTTAATATGGAAGGAAATTTCATACTACTGAGGAAGTTTAGAGAACCAGCATTTGAAGCTGTCTGCAGAACTATTCTACTGCCGCCAACATACGTTTAACGTAGGTACCAGGAAGACAGACACGAGAAATTAGGACTCATACGGAGGCATGTAGATAGTCGTTTTTACCTCACGCTGACTGGGAGTGGAACAGGAAAGGAAACAACTGGTTGTGGTACAGGGTACCCTCTGCCACGCACCGTACTGTGGCTTGCGGACTATGTGTGTGGATGCATATGTGGAACTGTAAGCTGCTGGCATTTTATATTATCTAGAGCTCTGTGTTTTATGAAAACAGTGTTCATTCAATATTCATCAGCCTTTTGATGGTTTTGATTTTCCATTAGAATGTTGTCTGGTGTTTAGTGCTGGCCCAATTAGCTTTAGTTCGTTAGTATACTGTTCAATGCTTCGAGTGCTTGTGAAACTTAACGTTTCATGCGTTGGGTTCATGTGTAAATAGAATGGTTTTTGATTCTCCCCTTATGTGTGTTTCAAGGACAGACTCCTGTTGATTACATCAAGGCCGAATTTCTTGAGATTTCCTTTTTTTCCTAATTAGTTGCTTGTGTGATAATTATTTTATTATTTGTTTCTTTATCTGGCTCCCCGCTGGGCTTTACGCATTGTGTCTGTGTATTTGATCGACTACTGCTGTTATTTGCTTATCAGTTACACCTGAGGTTGCACGGTCGCCTTAACTCTTTTGAACGATTTAAGCTGTATGTAGTTTGATGTAAATGGTTTCTTTTAAATTCACCGCTCCCCTTAAGTAACTCTAAGCAGCACTGCCAAGAGAGGACCTGTAGTACAAGTTCTGCCTACTGTTTTGCTTCGCCTTTATGTCATAGAACTCACTTTACGTTTACCTATGGGCTTCTTGTGTTTTAACCAATTTCAGGCAAATTCTAAGACACCTTCAGCAATTGTAAAGCTTTTTGCATGTCCGCCAGCCGTTAATTCATTCACCCTGTACGCATTTTCTTTTTTAAAAAAATACTGTTAAAGTTCCCTATATGTAAAATTGTTTTGACTTTTCATTCAAACAGGCAGAATCATCCTAAAGACAGAAAATATTCCTACATCAGCAGAGCCGCTGCTCGATCTCATGCTCCAGGTCTGCCTGCGCAGAACAGAATCTTTCGACTTGGACAAAATATATATAGATCATGTAAGAGCACACGGACGAACATATTTTGACTACTCACAGACTGGCAGTAAATGTTTTGTACACGTAAAACACCCAGAACACATAGACAAAAAATGAATATCTTACAACATAATACAAAAAACAGTACGACAGTCAGCGCGGAAATCCCTAAAATAGCACAAGACCTGCAGGCAGACATCATGTGCTTACAAGAACCCTATAACAGAAACGGGCAACTGATATGTCTACCATAACATACTACCACAATATCAGGCAGCAATGACTGTAAGGCTGCAATAGTAATTCTAAATAGAACTTATAACATAATTAAGATAACACAGTTATGCAATCAACACTTGGCTACCATAGAGATAACTAACGGGAACGTCACATGGGTTATTGCATCCATGTACGCGCAATACAGCCATCAAATACAGCCGTATGCAGACTACATCACAAGACCTAGTAATGTATGCCAGGGGCAAAAAGTTAGTGATAAGTGCTGACATTAATTCCAGATCGACCCTCTGGAACTCAGTCAGAACAGATGACAGAGGTCGCATAATCACCGATCTAATACAAGAAACACAATTACATGTAATGAATACGGAAGGACCTATACCAACATATGCTGGGCTCGATGGTACGAGCAGTAATATCGACTTCGCGCTAGCAAATAATGCAGCAATGGCATACGTAACAAACTGGACTGTACACGACAATATAACCAGTAGTGATCATAATGTCATAACATACACACTAACACTCAGAGCACAATGACCAAATCACACACCAGACACTTGCTGTTGCACAAAGCAGACTGGAACAAATTAACGGAAATTATCCAACGACACGATCTAGAAAACATCAATGGAAGTATCGATTATAGAGCACACAAGTTAACACAGGTGATACAACATGCACAAAACACTTCAATACCGACAGCAAAGAACACAAATTGCTCACCACTACCATGGACCAGCGAACTTACGAGACTCAAACAAGACGCAAGACGCAAATGAAAATTATATCAAAGGGCGATAGCGGATAGGGACAGACGAATAAGACTTGAAGCATATAGACATGCACAAGACTTATATAATCAAAATATCCACGGGTGTGCTGCCGGTCTATAGTGTCCAACGGGCACAATATTTCGGCGATCATACATGTCGCCATCATCAGGTGAACTGACGGACTGAGCTCCTGTGAACGTGCCGGCACGGAGATCCGTACGCTATGGCTGCTCAGAGGGAACTGGGTTCGGTCGCGGCGGCGGCCGATTTAAATACCCTCCGCCCGCGGCGCGCTCCCTCCGCCGTCCGCGCCCCGCGCCACGGTCGCTCGCGCGGTGGAACAGATTGCGACGGCGTCTGAGATGACGTCGGTGTGATGGCTCTGTCCGCCGTGGTCGTCACAACTATACGTTTGCTCGATTTACTCTTGATTAACCCGATCGCTGGTTCCCAAGCCTTGCTAAGATTATAGCCACAGTCACGGTTTATGAGGTCGTCATTGGTGCGAATTTCGATGGCCTCTCTAACAACGCTGTTCCAGTATCTCGACGTCTGTACCAGAATCCTCGTGCGCTCATACTCCATGGCGTGAATTTCCGACAAACAATGTTCAGCGACCGCCGACTTGCTCGGATACATCAGTCGAGTGTGCCTCTGGTGTTCACGGCATCGATCCTCGACGGTACGCATCGTCTGACCAATATACGACTTGCCACATTGACACGGAATCTGATACATGCCGGCCTTCCTCAAACCGAGGTCATCTTTGCCGCTCCCCACCAGTGCACGAGTTTTATTTGGAGGACAAAACACAGTTCCGACCCGGTGTTTTTTCAGAATGCGGGCGATTTTCCCCGAGAGTGCGCCTGTGTATGGAATAAATGCAGTGCCTACCTCCTCCCTCGTGACTTCATCCATCTCAACAGGTTGTGCTGCAGTGGTTGGGCGGAGAGCACGTTGAATCTGCCACTCTGAGTACCCATATTTTCAAATACAGTTCTCAGATGTTCCAATTCCTGGGGCAGACTCTCTGCGTCAGAGATAATGCGCGCCCTATGTACCTCAGGGGTATGAGCCAACACCAGTTCGGCTTCAGATTTGGCAGATCAGTAGATGATGCCATCAACCAGGCCCTGCACATAGTTAACACCACAAAACAGAAATACGCCATGGTTATAATGATTGACATTGCCGGAGCATTCGACAATCTTTGGTGTTCAGCACTGTTTCAGTGGCTAAGACATCTGGAGGTACCGCAATCACTGTACAACAGTTTTCTAGACTACTGTAAAGACCAAATAGTCGAATGGCAGATGGTCAGCCGGAAAGTAATTAAAAGAATTACCAAAGTCTGTCCTCCAGGGTCGATCTGCGGTTCCACCATCTGGGACATAACAATCGAACCCCTCCTACAGCTACTGGATGGGGATGACAGGTCACACGGAATTGTCGCCTACGCAGATGACCTATTAGTTGTAGTCACTGCAAACAACAGAGCCCAGTTAGAAGAGAAAGCCAGTGGATTACTACGAGGGCCGTTCAGAAAGTAACCTCCGGTTGATTTAAAAAAATACACCAAGTTAAATAAAAATATTTTAATATATACATCTTACAACTACATCTTTGCACAATTTTTCTACATAGTCTCCATAGCGATTGAGGCACTTATCGTATCTCTTCACAAGCTTTGAAATTCCTTCTGCATAAAAATCACCCGCTTGTGCCTGGAGCCAGCCTGTGACCGCATCTTTGAGCTCTTTGTCGTCATCAAACCGCTGTGACCCGAGCTATTTCTTCAAATGCATGAAAAGGTGATAATCACTTGGCTCCAGGTCTGGGCTGTAAGGTGGATGGTTGATAACGTCCCACTTGAAGGACTCAAGAAGGGCCGTTGTTCTGCGAGGAGAGTGAGGACGGGCGTTATCGTGCAAAAAAACGATACCGGAAGTCAGCATACCACGGCGTTTGTTCTGTATAGCCCGTCGTAACTTTTTTATTGTTTCACAGTACACGTCTTGATTAATGGTCGTACCACGTTCCACGAATTCAGCCAACAACACCCCTTTGGCATCCCAAAACACCGTTGCCATCAGTTTTCTGGCAGAAAAATCTTGCGAGGCTTTTCTTGGTTTGGTAGGCGAATTTGAATGTGCCCACATCTTTGATTGTTCTTTTGTCTCAGGATTCACGTACTTAATCCAGGTTTCGTCACCGGTCACGATTCTGTTTAACAATGGTTCTCCTTCGTCTTCATAACGTGACAGAAAGTCTAATGCAGAGGCCATTCTTTGAGTTTTGTGGTGGTCGGTAAGAATTTTGGGCACCCATCGTGCACAGAACTTACGGTAACCCAATCTTGCTGTCACTATCTCGTACAAGAGAGTCTTAGAAATCTGTTGAAAACCAGTAGACAACTCCGACATTGAGAAACGTCGATTTTCACGAACTTTTGCATCAACTGTCTGAACGAGTTCGTCAGTCACCAATGATGGTCTACCACTCCTCTCTTCATCATGAACGTTTTCTCGTCCACTTTTAAATAAACGTACCCATTCACGGACAACTCCTTCACTCATAACTCTTGGTCCGTACACGGCACAAAGCTCACGATGAATAGCTGCTGCAGAATATCCTTTGGGTGTAAAAAACCTTATGACAGCGCGCACTTCACATTTGGCGGGGTTTTCTATTGCAGCACACATTTCAAACTGCCACAAAAACTAAACTAGCGCAGGTACGACGTTCACTCGACCACGGCTTGATGCCGACTGACCTGTTGAGTGCGTGAACGCACAGATGGCGTCGCTACTTCCCCCACAACCCGCACTGTGGCCAATCGGAGGTTACTTTCTGAACCGCCCTCGTACAAACAGTTACTCAGTGGTGTCGCAACAACAAACTCAGGATAGCCGAAAACAAAACATACACTTTACTGAAACGATCCCTCCAAAGGAATCCTTCGGTTAAAATTGGGGACACAAACATCAACCGAGCACGCACTACGCGCTATCTTGGGGTACACATAGATGAAAAATTGAATTTCCACGAACACATAAGGCTAACGACAGACAAAGCAGAAAAAATACTCCACAAACTGGTGAGGCTAAATTCAAAACAGTACAAACTACCTCTACCAGTGTGCGCTCTTCGAATCAGTACTCAGCTTTGCGGCTAGCACGTGGGCACATAGATTGAACGTGGTCACCAACAAAGCATTCGTCAGACGAGGTCAGAGAAGTGTCCTACTTAGGCTATCTGGAGCCTTCGGTAGCACCTCAGCGGATGCACTGTGTGTGGTGCTCGGAATATGCCCCATAGATATCACGATGAAATACAGAGCTGCAAGGTACTGGTTAAAGGTGGGGAGACTAGATAAGGTACACACAATGACCGGTGTGCCCATAGAGACGATACGTCACCTTAAAAGTTTGCGTTTGAATACATGGCAAGGTGAGTGGGATGTAAGTGATAAGGGACGTAGACTGCACGGCTTCCTCCCTGACATAAGGGAGCGGTTGAGAATGAGACATATCGATCCCAGCCGCGGTGTGGTACATTTCTTAACCGGACACGGACCTTATCCCACGCACTTAAACCGCGTGAGTCTGAGGCAGACACCTACATGCACATGCGGGGAAGAAGGTTCCCCAGAACACACTGGCTTTTTCTGCGGGCAATACGCGAACAATAGACATACACTACACTTAGATTACACAGATACAGACACAGCAATAAAAGACGAAAAACAATGGGCACAATTAAACCCACTGTCAAACAGTATTTCAAAAACAACACATGAAGAGTACATGCGGACACGACATCACAGACATGCCTATGTGCAGCGTAACAGAAATCTCCAGAGGATGGACAGCGATACCCACAGTGACAACGAAAATAGTGACAATGAGAAGGAACAGGAGGAGGAAGCTGAGATGTGACAGTAAAAAAGCAAATTGCTGGCAATCTAGCCAAGAAAACACCAAATGCTGTACATGGATGGGCACCTAAAGTTGTTAATACATAGGATTAGTAACAAATAGGATAAGCAACATTATTTCTCTACTAATAACCATTTGTGTGTGTGTATGTGTGTGTGTGTGTGTGACTGGCGGTCAACGGCTCGAAGAAACCATTCCGAGGTATTCACCGTCAGTTACACTCGGTGATGATACTAACAAATCTCTCATCTATCCTATCTTCATTTTATATTCTTCTAAAAAAATTTATTTATATTTCAACCTTAAATTATTGTTATTTTGAAAAGTATCATTCTTTGTAAATGTTGTAGATAAAACAAAAGGAAAGAAAACTGTAAAAAGATGAAAAACGATAATTGTAAGATGTACGACCTGTTTTAAACATCAGGTAACAGGTCTATAATTTGGCAATTAATAAATAAATAAAATAAATTTTCATTCACAGAGTTTTTTCATTGCACCTTTAGCCGTTTGTGTACCTGTTAAGTGTAATTACTGGTTTCATCAGTTGATATTCTTGACCTGCAATTGTCCGTTTATACTCTCACTGCAACTGCCTGGGCCGGCCGGGGTGGCCGAGCGGTTCTAGGCCCCTCAGTCTGGAGCCGCGCGACCGCTACGGTCGCAGGTTCGAATCGTGCCCCGAGCTTGGATGTGTGTGATGTCCTTAGGTTAGTTAGGTTTAAGTAGTTCTAAGTTCTAGGGGACTGATGATCTCAGCTGTTAAGTCCCATAGTGCTCAGAGCCATTTGAACCATTTTTTTGCAACTGCTTGGTACTCTTAAATTATTTTTACCTCTCTTTGGAAGACCTTTACTATACCTAAAATTAAAATTTAAAACAGTCTTGATCGCATTTTTTCTATTTTTATTGGAGTGAGTGACCGGTTTCGACTCTTTCATAGTTATCTTCAGACTCCAGAGCGGTGGATGGACACTGCCAGAAGAGATCCGTCGGCCCTCGACGCTCGTGTAGCAACTCTTCTGGCAGTGTCCATCCACCGCTCTGGTGTCTGAAGATGACTCTATGAAAGTGTCGAAACCGGTCACTCACTACAATAGAAATATAAAAAATGCGATCAAGACTGTTTTAAATTTTAACAAATTTTAAGGTCGCTGACTATGTTTTCGAAACTTTCAAAAACTTTACTATAGCGCCTTAAAGCATTTACCCAGTGGCTGAAATTAATAGCACCACACACACACACACACACACACACACACAAACCAAAAACAATTTGCCACATGTGAAGTAGACACAAATATGTTTTCTCTATGGCATTGGAAACAGCCTTGGAAGAGAACTTCACACAGATTGCTTATGTGGAATGTACTCAAACAGTAACGAGATAACAGCGTCGCAAATCGCTGTCCCACCTTCGAGAGAAGATTCGATACTGCAGCGCCGGTGTCATTCCCAATTACGATGCAGTGTTACTTCGGACATGCATGCGTGTCTAAAGGAACAGGCACTGCGGTGACTGCAGCCGTTATGAAATACGTGAAACGTATTTGCAGTTGCGAATATGGACAACCATCTGCTGTGTAATGGAATGGCGGCAGTGAATATTTGTGCCGGTCGCCTTACAATTGTGCTATCCATGCTCGACTGACGGCCCGACTCAAACTTCCATATGTAGTCAACCATGCATCTGCAACCTGTACTTGTACGTTCATTGTGTATATTCCCGTACAGGGGAGACGTTGTCCTTGAAACTCGCTTTCCCAGCTTCGGAGGATAAATACGGTATTGCAGTGCCTCTGTTGTTCAGAAGTTCTTCGGATGTGTATGCATGTCCAGAGGAACATTGCATCGTAATTCGGAACATACTGATGAGCTAAAACATTATGACCACTGCCCATCGCGACTTTGAATGCTTTCTGGTGGTGGTGCGAGAACGTGAAGCAGTAGGGAAAGAGTGTAAACGGTTAAAATTAAAATCAAATTCACTCCGTTAAAGAAGAGGCCCGGAAAAACTAATAAAATAAAAGGAGGTTTGACCCACATCAGGTAATTAAAAAGAATAAGTACCAACAAATAACACAAACCATCAAATTAACAGATGATCTAGAACAACTAGTGCCTAATCTTAAAAAAGAAGCAGAGACTCTAGCTCCCTTGAACCCACGAAGGAAACATGCATGGTAGACATCAGAATGTGACAAATTCCATGAAGATAGACACCAAGCATGGTTAAAGTTTCAAACACATAAAACTGAAGAAAATGCCATCAACCTAAAAAAATGAAAGAAAAAAATTCACTCAAAATATTAGAAGAATCAAGAGAGGATTTCATGAAGATATTATAAAGTCTATAGAAGTTAATTATCATAAAACCAACTCCAGGAACTACTACGAAATCTTTGGGAAACAACTACAACAATATGAGGCCCCTACACTAATACTGAAAGATGAAGATGGACGAATGACACACAGTAACAAGGAAAATGCAGAAATCATCGCAAAAGCATTTAACAAACTTCTGAATTGTGAGGAACCCAAAGAACCCTTACAAATCAACATAAATACCCCAATAAAAACCAAACCTAACAAACTAGACCCTCCAACTTTCCAAGAAGTAGAAAAAATTCTCAAAGAACAAAAGAATTATAAGACATGTGGAGAAGATCAGGTTTTTGTTGAAATGTGGAAATATGCAAGTGACACAGTCAAGACCTCCTTACACACGGCTCTAACAAAAATTTGGGTAACAGAACAATTTCCCGAACATTGGACCACAGCTATCATCCACCCACTACACAAAAAGGGAGATAAGAGCAACCCAGACAACTACAGAGGAATCTCTCTCCTAGATTGCACATACAAAGTTCTATCCAAGATCCTATATGAGAGAATCAAGGAGCAATTAGAACAGGAGTTAGGGGAATATCAGGGAGGTTTCAGACCATGGAGAAGCTGTGCAGAGCAGATAATTAGTTAAAAATTGATTATGGCATACTACAAGAAACGGAACAAACCTCTGGCAATAACATTTGTAGATTTTAAGAAGGCATATGACTGTCTCCACAGACCTTCAGTATTAAAAATTTTAAGAAATCTAGGACTCCATCCAAAACTAATTAAAATAATACAACTCACTCTAAACAATACCAAATCAAAAGCGAAGTTTAGAGGAGAAATTTCGGAACCATTCCTCATAAAAACAGGCTTAAGACAAGGTGACTGCCTATCACCATTACTTTTCAACTGTACAGTGGAATACATAATGAGAGAATGGTACAAGGACAATCCAAAGAGGATAAGAATTGGAAGAGCAAAAGATGATGATAGTTTAAACTGCTTGGGATTCGCTGATGATCATGCTCTCCTAGCCAACACCGTTCAAGAAGCCAGGCAACAAGTGAAATCACTACAAGAAATAGCAGAGAAAGTAGGCCTTAGAATATCATTTAAAAAAACGGAGATTATGCTAACTGATCCAACACTTGCAAACAAAATTACAATAGGAGAACAGGAAATCAAAATTGTTGATAAATTTAAATATTTAGGCGAAATAATAACATACAATCTAAATGAGAAGCCATCATGGTAGAATAGAATAAAAAAACTGAACCATGCAAATTACATTACCAAAACTACATACAAAACAAAAAGCCTATCTGTAGATGCAAAATTAAAACACTATAAAACAGTTACACAACCAGAAATAACGTATGCAGCTGAAACTATCTTCAAAACAACTAATACAGCAGAATTTGACAGAATACTAAAATTAGAAAGAAGAATAATTAGGACATGTATAAATAAACAGTATAAAATAAATGGACATTGGAGAATAGCATCAAATGAAACAGTATATAAGAAAATAGAACCAGTCATGAGCACAATCAGGAAGAAACGCATCTCATTCTTTGGACATCTGATGAGAACTCCAGAAAACAGAACTAGTAAAAAGATAATACAAAAATTGTGGAATAGCAAGAGCGACATTAAATGAATCACAGAAATTAAGGAAGATATAAAAGAACTTCAAATTACAGTAGATGACCTAAAAAACAAGACAGAGAAAACCAGAATACTGCAAGACGCGCAAACGAGACTACAAATGAAAATCAATAAAATGAGTACAGGAAGAGTTGTCTCAGATGAAGAAAGAAAGAAAATATCTGAAAGAATGAAGAAATATTGGGCAGACAGAAGAGCAGAACACCTTTCATATAAGAATAGACTCTAATAATTATATTACCTAAATATCATATTAAGTTATTGTTGAACCAAATTGTATCCCTGTGTAACAACTTGTTTAGAACTTTTTAGTTTTGACTAGAGTGGTCCAATGAAGGCCATAAAAAAAATAATAATAATAAAACGGAAGAGAGACGAATGGGCGGTCATCATAGCGAAGATACGGATAGCATATGCGGAAATCCACTGATATAAGCATTTTTGACAAAGGGCACATTGTTGTGGCACTGCGGCTGGAAGCGAGAATCTCTGAAACGGCGAAGCTGGTCAACTCTTGGCGTACTACTGTCGTGAGCAACTATGGAAAGTGGCTGAAGAATGGTGAAGTAACGAGTAAGCTGTATGGTATCGGACGATCACTCATCACAAAACGTACAGGTCGGAGGATCCCCAACCGTGTAATCTAGGCTAGGCAGCAATCTGTGGAAAATCTAACGACAGAGTACAATGCTGGTGCAGGCAGAAGCGTTTCGGAGCTCACCGTTGAAAGGTCATCGTTGAACGTGGAGCTCCACATCACACGACCCCTACGTGTTCTCGTGTTGGCCCAACGAAATCGTCAATTATGACTGCAGTGGGCAGAGCATCACTGAGTATTCTCCGAAGCTCAGTAGGACCGTGTCGCCTCTCGAATGACTATTGCACCAGGTCGGTGGCTGGGTCCTTACACGCCGTCATCCAGGCGAATGGCTGCACAAAACATGCACCGCGACACAGATGATGCAGACCGGTGCGGATACAATTATGCTGTGGGGTACACTAAGTTGGGCTTCCGTGGGATCTGTGTTGGTAACCGAAGGCATGATGACAGCGGCGATCCACGTGAATATTATTGTGGACCAGCTGCATTGCCCCCCTACGACAATGACATCTTCCATCACGATAACTGTCATTGTTGCAAGGTCGGAATCTGTTTCAGTGAATACTTGTTTTGCAAATCAAACTGCCTTTCCCTGCTGCTAGTTATTTTATTAATCCCATACGCGTTTCGCCTTCTCCTTTTCTAAGGAATCATCAATGGGATCTATAATGATACAGTTTTGTTAGTTATAGATTATCAAACAGTTCACTTCGCGATTTCTTGTAATAATGTAATTACTTACGATTTGCTGATCTGCGTTTCCTCACATCTGGTCTGGAGGTCGCACTACTAGTTTTGTCACTGTTCTTTATTCACATCTTTGTGTTTTCGCCATCCACACACTGTTCACTATGTTTCTCACTCTTTTTTGTGGTGGACTATCATTCTTCTGTCACTTGACACAACTATTTCGTCGTACACTTCTTTTCACAGCGTAAATATTGCGACTCCATTACGTGTTTATCGTCTTTGGTATGTTTACCTATGTGTTGCCACCCTAACGAAGTATATGTTCGTTACTAACTTCTGTTTATGATGTTTATACCGTGTGTGTGCGTATGAGTGAGAGAGAGCGGGGAGATAGAGCCGATTTTCTTTTTTTTTGTGGGGGAGGGGGGGGGGGGGGGTGGCGGTTATGCTAGCTGTTAGCGAGTGGCTGAAAACTTTGGTGACAGCTGTTTCGACTTTTCGTTTCAGTATTCTGGGGAGGGGTCATGGATGAGTGAGTTTAAAGATGTTGGGTTCTATTATTATTACATTGAACAATATTATTATATTTATCCTTTTTGCGAACATTATTCTATTATTTTATCTATTAGTGTAAATAATGAATTGCTTGGCATGTGTACTTGGTCATTCAACAGTATTTTCCCCTCTGCTTTGGTTTTATGTATGTGGTAATTTTCTTGCATGGGTCAGAAGGTGCTTTTTATTGTTGATTCTAATTATTCTTATGTCATCTTCTCTAGTGGTTGGTTTGTGGTCATTTTCTCTTAGGTGTTCTGCAAATGTGGAGTGATTTGTCCCATATTTCCATGCTCTCATGTGTTCCTTGTATCTGACCTCAAATGTTCTCCCTGTTTGCCCTATCTATGTGCCTTCACAAGTGTTACACTGTAACTGGTATATACCTGCTCTCTGGTATATGTCTCTGTTTTTTGTCAGTTTTGGGGTGTATTTTTGTATAGAATTGTCTGTTGTGTATGCTATGTTTATTCCCAGTGGTACTGTGGTTTGGCGGGCGTTACAGTGAACTCACGTTTATGTCTTGGCCAGAAAATGTGCATGATCTGTAGCTACTGGAACACATTTCGGGCGCCAACTGTGTGGCGTAAACCACCATTCCGTAATTTGCTGGAATATGCGTTGTCGTCTGGTGCCACAAACTTCTGCAATCCGCTCAAGGAGTTATAGAATCCATGTCCAGCGGAATCACTTTTGTACTGTTTTTCACAAGTTGAACAACACGCTGTTGAACAGCTGGTCATAATGTTTTGGCTCATCAGTGTAACACACGCGCTGCAATATGGAAATTATCCGCCGACACCGGGCAAGCGAGTTTCAAGTACAATGTCTCCTCTGTACGGGAATAAACGCAATGAATGTACGAGCACAGGGCATAGACACAAAGTTAACGACATATCGATGTTTGAATATGGCCGTGAGTCATATTCAGGTAGCCCAATGAGAAGGCGACTGCTCGCGAAAAGATTGAAATCCGGGTTCGCGTCTCTCTCCGGCACAAATTTTCATTGTCGCTATTCCGTTATACAGCTGATGATTGTCCATATTCGCAACTGCAAAAACATTTCATGCATTAGGGAGAAGAGGTGTCACACACTCCTACCCCAGTGTACCAAAGTAGCGAAACAAGTAATACAGCTATGGTTTGTCAGTTTATTATGCATGGCCATCTTGAGCAATGATACCCGTTGTAAATCGATCCCAGACAAACAGTACTGCAAGTTGTATTTCATTTGGACTTGTTGCGGTAGAGCAGCGTGTTATTTAGCGTTTCATTATCTTCGGGATTTCAATTTTCACACACGAAAAGGTATAGAAGTGCTAAGTCTGGTGAGTAAGTAGGCCATTTTGTGTTTCCCGAACGATAGATCCAGAGATCTCCAAACATTCAATTAAAAAGATCTATAATTATTTATGAGGAGTGGACTGGACGTCCGTCCGTCTGTCATGTTCGTGTCATATGGTATGAGTCATGCCCAGTCGGATGTCTTCCAATATTGCTGCGATATACCTGTTAGGAGCTGTAGATACGTGTGACTAATTAGAGTGACATCAGTAAAACAGCGACCACTGCTGTGCTCCGTACATTGACAGACCGAGGTATTCGTTTATCCATTTTTCTCAGTAGGCGTGGAATTTCAGGTGACCTGTAGTGCACATTGCAAAAATCGGTTTTCCAGTGGTTTGTAAACGATGCTTATCTGTTAAGAAGTCTTGCATAGAAACTCTGCAATACTTTCTTGATCTGGTAAACATTCTTCGGAGAACTGTAACAGATTTTGAATATCACTGTCCTGAAACTATTGATAAAGATAACTGTGGAAAATATGTACTGCTTTCGAATATAGTATTCGGAGAACACTTCTTTGTCTGATCGCACACACGTATTGAAGTTGCCTCATAGTGACGTGGTGATTGTGTTTTACCACTGATAAAGTAATAGACACATTTCTCTCACTAGTTGTTTTTTTTCTGAAGTCGTATTTAGTCTTCACACTTCTTTTTGTATTCCGTCTGGAAGGCGACGAGTGCTCTGCTCCCGAGATCTGTAAATTAGGCCGAATGAAGGAAGCGAGTAGGAGCAGGTGAGGTAAAGCACTTCGGTACTGCAAGTAAAGTTAAAGCACCTTTACTGGTGTATAAACATATACAAACACTTTATCAAAGCTTACAGTCACCAGAAGTTACAAAGGCAAAGTCTATAATGGCTAGCGCTCTCGTAGTGCCAACCTACGAGCGTGCACATACACTGTGGCATCGGAACTATCGATACCACACTTCTAACTTCTGGTTCCGATATTTGCCAAGACAGATTGTGAGGGTTTTGCACGATCACAATACCTTTCAGCTTACAATCCCATAAAAGAAAACCATATGCACGTTTTAGACTGTTGTATACACTGTAAGAGAATGAATACTTTGAGTAGCAATTTGTCTGAGTACTAAAACACTAAAGCACAGACTCACAGGCTTCCACCGCACAGGCAAAAACAAGAACCGCGCCTGACTTATGCGGTTTCCAACATTTGGTGCAGTAGGGGAAACGATTGTGGGACCTCTTCTCCCGACGGCGGTGCAATAGTTCGCGGCGCTGTAACCTTATTTTAGCAAGTTTCTCACGTGTTAAGCTACTGATGTCCTCTTCCAAACTGCTTTCTAAAGTCACACTAAAAATGTATTGTTCTAGTTGAAAAAAAATGTTTGAAAATAATGTTGGCATCGTAATGTGCCAGCTGTGCAAGTCACGATAGTCGTCACATTATTCGCGATAAGTTAAGGAAATGGAACCCCGGTAAGGCATTTACTTGTTCTGGATGCTTTTGAGGTAGCCTATTGTATTTGTCTCACCATGTGGATGGGTTACTCTTAAGTGTATAGCGAGATGCTCATCTGCTTATGAATTCTGCAAGCCACTGTGAAGTGTGTGGAGGGAGGTACACAGCGTTCTATCACATTTTTGGGTTCTTACCGTTCCAATGGCGTATGAAACGCTGGAACAACGACTGCTAAAATACTCTTTGCCGCTGTAATTAGCCTACTCTTGTCTTTGCGCTCCCTACGAAAGCGCTAATTTCTAAAAATTACGCTACCTCAAAATTATTTCGAGTTCAGTGACAAAATATACAGTAGATGGAGAACTATGGGAATCACGGCTGCTGGCACAATAGCTGATATTTTTCTCAACACATACAAAAAAAAAATTTTCACCTCCCAATTACCAGTACTGAATAAAATCATTTACTATTATAGATATGTAGAAGATACATTGATTTTAATTGATGAAAGGAGAAAAGATAAAAATGCAGTAAAAGAAGCAGGCAGAAAGGAATACAAACGTCTCAAAAATGAGATCGACAGGAAGTGCAAAATGGCTAAGCAGGGATGGCTAGAGGACAAATGTAAGGATGTAGAGGCATATATCACTAGGGGTAAGTTAGATACTGCCTACAGGAAAATTAAAGATACCTTTCGAGAAAAGAGAACGACTTTGAATATCAAGAGCTCAGATGGAAACCCAGTTCTAAGCAAAGAAGGGAAAGCAGAAAGTTGGAGGGAGTAATAGGGGGCCTATACAAGGGCAATGTACTTGAGGACAATATTATGGAAATGGAAGAGGATGTAGATGAAGATGAAATGGGAGATATGATACTGCGTGAAGAGTTTGACAGAGCGCTGAAAGATCTAAGTATAAACAAGGCCCCAGGAGTAGACAACATTCCATTAGAACTACTGACGGCCTTGGGAGAGCCAGTCCTGACAAAACTCTACTATCTGGTGAGCAAGCTGTATGAGACAAGTGAAATACCTTCAGACTTCAAGAAGAATATAATAATTCGAATCACAAAGAAAGCAAGTGATGACAGATGTGAAAATTACCGAACTATCAGTTTAATAAGTCACGGCTGCAAAATACTAACACGAATTCTTTACAGACGAATGGGAAAACTGGTGGAAGGTGACCTCGGGGAAGATCAGTTTGGATTCCGTAGGAATGCTGGAACACGTGAGGCAATACTGACCCTACGACTTATCTTTGAAGACAGATTAAGAAAAGGCAAACCTACGTTCCTAGCATTTGTAGCCTTAAAGAAAGCTTTAGACAATGATGACTGGAATACTCTATTTCAAATTCTGAGGGTGGCAGGGGTAAAATACATGGAGCGAAAGGCTATTTACAATATGTACAGAAACCAGATGGCAGTTTAAGAGTCGAGGGCATGAAAGGGAAGCAGTGGTTGGGAACGGAGTGAGACAGGGTTGTACCCTATCCCCAATGTTATTCAACCTGTATATTGAGCAAGCAGCAAAGGAAACAAAAGAAAAATTCGGAGTAGGAATTAAAATCCACGGAGAAGAAATAAAAACTTTGAAGTTCGCCAATCATATTGTAATTCTGTCAGAGACAGCAAAGGACTTTGGCGAGCAGTTGAACGGAATGGACAGTTTCTCGGAAAGAGGATATGATGTACATCAACAAAAGCAAAATGAGGATAATGGAATGCAGTCGAATTTAATCGGGTGATGCTGAGGGAATTAGATTAGGAAATAAGACAACGTAGTAAATGAGTTCTGCTATTTCGGGGCAAAATAACTGATGATGGTCAAAGTAGAGAGGATATAAAATGTAGACTGGCAATGGCAAGGAAAGCGTTTCTGAAGAAGAGAAGTTTGTTAACATCGAGTATAGATTTAAGTGTCAGGAAGTCTGTAAGAACGCTGCGCGAAAAGAGGAAGGCCCCAGTTCTCTCCAGACGCTGATTAGCGCACCAACTGTGCCGGGAGTCGCGTCGCGTCGGTATCGTTGATATAAACAGCCTCGGATGCAGTAATAAGTTACTCGGGATACGCGTAACCATGAAATCGTTTTCGAGTGAAGTGTTAATTTTGGGATGACGTTAATGATCTATTTTTAGTTTGCGTATGTCGTATTTTCACGTGCCGCCGCAGGACAGACCTTCTACCATTATTAGCGTGGCGTTTGATGAACATTATCATCAAAGTACGGCGAGCATTCACTTAAACATTTAATTTGAGCAGTTATAGTTGCATCAGCGCATTAGACTCTGAACTGCTCTGGTAGTTGGATTGTGTGGATTCTTTTTGGTCTGTGACTTTCAGAATATAGTGAACATTTCAGAGAGAATGGTTTTTGATTATGAATCCCAGACAATATCCTAATTCCTCAGAGCTATAAGCTGTAGCTATAAAGGTATTTCTCAGATGAAGTGGGCACTAGGAATTCTAATTACAGGCTTCACGTTTTGCTAATCACTTTCTGGTTACAAATATTGCAGTTAGAGAGCCAGTGTTGAGAAGGGCAAACAGCATAAATACAAAACATTTATTCTATTATTCCACCCGCCGCCCCACAAGTCGTTACTGAAAGTATTTGTGTGGAGTGTAGTCATGTATTGAAGTGAAACGTGGACGATAAATAGTTTAGACAATAAGAGAATAGAAGCTTTCGAAAGGTGGAGCTGCAGAAGAATGCTGAAGATTAGCTGGGCAGATCACATAACTAATGAGGAGGTATTGAATAGAATTGGGGAGACGAGGACTTTGTAGCACAACTTGACTAGAAGAAGGGACCGATTGGTAGGACATGTTCTGAGGCATCAAGGGATCACAAATTTAGCATTGGAGGACAGCGTGGAGGGTAAAAATCGTAGAGGAAGACCAAGAGATGAATACACTAAGCAGATTCAGAAGGGTGTAGGTTGCAGTAGGTACTGGGAGATGAAGGAGCTTGCACAGGATAGAGTAGCATGGAGAGTTGCATCAAACCAGTCTCTGCAGTGAAGACCACAACAACAACAGATGACACCATAATGCTAACTGATGGAACTAATACAAACATCCAGGAAATCCACCAAGCACTTAACAACCTACATCCCAAAATCAATTTTACCAGCAACATTACATATTTGGCATTATACAGAAAACCTACCACTATAGATAAAATTACGAACTCTAACTCCTGTCATCCAAAATCACAAAAGTATGTATACCTCTAGAAAAACCAGCAATACAAAAAAACTTGAAGTAGCCCACAAAAATGATTTTCGCCCTGACATAGTAACAAAATTATGTAGAAAACTTTTGAAACCCAAAAATAACACGATACACATCGACATTCATCTAACTAGAGAAACCTCAATTAAACAAAGAACTACTTACCTACGATAAATATCAAACAAGATAAATGTACTCTTCAAAACCACGCACTACCAACTGGCCTTCTGTGCTGATAAACAAGACCAAAATCTCAGAATACCCCAACCCGGGAATACACAAAATTCCTTCTGACAATAGCAATAATCTCTATGTTGGCCAAACAGGACGAAATTTTAGTATCAGATTCAAAGAACACACCAGAAACAGCAACAAAAATCCATTTAGCTTATGTTTGCATCTCATAGGCCAACATCACACAGCTGAGAAAATTGAAACTGCATTACAGATACTGCAAAGAATATCGAAAGGACTCACTAAGAAGATACTTGAACAACTGGAGATATATATACACACAAATAACTATCCTGACGAAATGCTAAAGGAACACACAGCCTTTAAACGTAAATATTATCTGGAAAGCTTTGATATGGACATCAAAACATACTCAGACTAGAAATATCGCTCCAACACACTTAAGCAGTACTCTGAGACGGGAAATACATGATTTTTAACTATTATTCTTTAGATACTGACTACAATTTCTCGTTATCCTATCCAAGAACCGAAGTTTATCACCTGGTTTAACGACAACTGAACCCATGTGATCATTCCATTTCAAATAGCTACAAATTATGCAACCTAGGTATTCGCGTGAGTTCGCCCATTCTTATTTGGCATCACTTCAAATTTCTTCAAACAAATTTCGGGCTTGCAGCCAGTCTTTGTTTAATTCTTCCCACGATATTTCGACGGAGCATCTGCCAGTTATCTTCAGGCGAGCCAGTCGTCGATGTCGGTTCTCCAGACTTCATAATGTTTCACGAAAATAACGTCCTCTTTCTCCCAGAGATTCCTAATTAAGATCATGGACATTTCTTTAATACTAGCATGTTGATAAAACCTACTGATAACAAATCTAGCGGCTGTCCCTGAATTGCTTCGATGTCTTCCTTTAATCCGGCCTGGTAAGGATCCTAAACACTCGGCCAGTACTCAAGAGTGGGTCGCACGACTATTCTGTACTCGGTCTCCACTGCTGTAGGTTGATTGGAAGAATTCTAGGGAAGTGTAGCTCATCCTTCAAGGAAAGAGTAGTTCACGAGCAACACTTTCCTAGAATTTTCTTAATAAACGGTAAGCCTTAACTACCAACGACCTTAGGTGCTCGTTTCGTTTCACGTCGCTTTCGAATGCTATGCCTAGATAATAAAGCGACGTGGCTGTCAGCCAGCACATCACTAATACTGTATTCGAACATTACAGCTTCGTTTTTGCTACTCGTCTGCATCAACTCACGTTATTCTAGATCAGAGGAGCTGCCGTTCAACACACCAACTACAAATTTGGTCTAATTCATCGTGTGTCCTGCCACAGCACTCAACAACGACCCTTCCCTTACACTACACTGCCATCAACTAACAGTCGCTGATCACTGTTCACCCGTTCCCTCAGGTCATTTACATGTATAGACATTTTTACATGTACAGAGCACAACAGGGGCATTATCCCCCTTTGCGTAGGGCACTTCTGACTGCACCTTCGTCTCTTTGTCAACATTCACCGTTCATGACAGCGTACTGGGTTCTGTTACATAAAAAGTCTTCTAGCTACTCACATATCTGAGAACATGCTCCTATCTTAGTTAACACTCAGCAGTTTGAAACTGCGTCAAAAACTTTCCAGAGATCTAGAAATATGTATCGTATGATATCGCGAGAGAAAAGGGCAAGCTGAGTTTCGCAAGGTCGAAGTTTTCTAAATCCGTGCCCATTTGTGGGTAGAAGCTTTTTTGTTGTCATAAGTTACTACTTTTCTGCGCCCTTCGAGGTGCCCTATTTTACATTTCTACGCATTTAAACCAAGTTGCCAATCGTTGTGTCACTTCGAAATATTATCAAGAACTTTATAACAGAAAAACAGCGCACATAGCAATAATTATTTATTTATTTATGAATTCCGGTGACTGGTTTTGGTTCAAACGACCATCTTCTAACCAGAAGCTCCTTGATGACATGTGAAGCCAACTCACGAAGCAGTTATTAGTACTAAATATTACCACCAGTTGCTGACTGGTACTTTTTGGTAGTCACACCAGTTCCGTGGACCGACTCCACACCACTTCAAGGTGCTTCTGGTCTAAAGATGGACGCTTGAAAATAAACCGGCTACATATCGTTTATACTCGTATTGCTAGGGGCGTTCAACAAGTAAGGAAACACTTTTTTCTCGGCCAATTTCTGTTGAAGAACTGCAGAATTTGTTGTGGCACATCGTAGAATATTCCCACTTCAGAGCCAATAGTTCCATGAAGTTCCGTTAGGAGGTTGCGACATATGTAGCCTTCAAAATGGCGCGTGTAATGGGAATGCTTTCCAAGTAGAGAGTTGTCGCTGAGTTTCTTTTGGCGGAAGATCTGAGCACCGCAGATATTCATAGGCGCTTGCAGAATGTCTACGGAGACCTGGCAGTGAACAAAAGCTCGGTGAGCCGTTGGGCTAGGCGTCTGTCATCTTCGCAATAAAGTCGCATAAAACTGTCCGATGTCCTGCGTGCCGTCCGGCTCCACACAGCTGTGACTTCTGCAGTGATGGAATGTCCATACTCTCTCATTCGAGGTGCTCAGTTGGACGTCTCTCTTGGTAGTGCTGACACACTTGTCTGGCAGCTGGGGTACTCAAAGGTGTGTACTCGCTGGGTTCTTCGTCGCCTAACATAAGACCGTGAGAAATTACGAGGGCGATCTCAAAAACGTGGTTCATGGTGTGGGTTCCTGTAGTCATATCCTAGTTCATGGACCACGGGCAACGTATGAGTGACCAAGTAAGTGGTCCCGACAGTCGGGATACCAGTTACTTTGGAATAAGGCTGGGGATCTCGAACATATTCTGAGTCGTGGTCACCTTTGTGCTCATACGGCAAAGACTACCAAATCCACTGGTTACTCCCTCAACCGTTAGGGGTAAAACCCAATGGGACTCGGGGCAAGTAAGGCTAGCAACCTGCTTCCCTGGTACTTTAAATATGATGCTGGCAACAATCAGAGCAAAACGCCTCGGACCTTTGGAAGTGATGGAGTCCCACCTCTAACTGACAAACCAGGGACTCCTAAGATACGACTTGGCAAACAAATGGTAATGAGACGGGGAGCTATTAATATCAACGGGGGCTACTGTGGGAAGAAGGCAGAGCTGGCAGAGGCTGCAAGTAAGATGGGGCTGGACGTTTTAGCTGTTAGTGACATTCGGGTAAGGGGTGAGAAAGAAGAGGAAATGGGAGAATACAAGGTCTACCAGCCAGGAGTCAAAGCAGGAATAGCACAATGGGGTGTAGGGCTTTACATCAGGAAAGAAATGGAACCCAGCGTAGTTGCAATAAGGTATGTAAACGAAGGACTCATGTGGATAGATTTGACAGTGTCTAGCAAGACAATTAGGATTGTGTCAGTATATCCCCATTGTGAAGAGACATAAGATGGACAGTTTTTATGAGGCACTTAGTGATGTAGTTGTTAGAGTAAAGGACAAGGACAGTGTTCTGCTCATGGGTGATTTTAATGCCAGGATTGGAAATCGAACAGAAGGGTATGAAATGGTTATGGCTAAATTTGGAGAGGATATGGAGGTCAACAGGAACGGGAAACAACTCTTGGATTTCTGTGCCAGTATGGGCTTAGTAATCACAAACGCCTTTTTTAAACATAAGAACGTTCACCGGTATACTTGGGAAGGCAGGGGAACCAGATCTGTGATTGACTATATAATAACAGATCAGGAATTCAGGAAGGCTGTGAGGGACACACGTGTATTCAGGGGATTCTTTGATGACACTGATCATTATTTCATCTGCAGTGAAATTGGGATTGTGAGGCCGAAAGTGCAGGAGGTCAGGTCCATATGTGGGAGGATAGGAGTGGAGAAACTTCAGGATAAGGAAATCAGGCACAAGTACATAACAGCGATCTCAGAAATGTACCAGTTAGTTGAATGTAGTCAATTACAGTCAGTGGAAAAGGAATGGACAAGGTACAGGGACACAGTATTAGAAGTGGCTAAAGAATGTCTTGGAACAGTAGTGTGTAAAAGTAGGATGAAGCAAACAGCTTGGTGGAAAGACACAGTCAAGGCAGCCTGTAAAAGGAAAAAGAAGGCGTATCAAAAATGGCTACATACTAGAACTCAGGTAGACAGAGAGAGTTATGTTGAAGAAAGAAACAAAGCCAAACAGATAATTGCAGCATCCAAGAGGAAATCTTGGGAAGACTTTGGAAACAGGTTGGAGACTATGGGTCAAGCTGCTGGAAAACCATTCTGGAGTGTAATTAGCAGTCTTCGAAAGGGAGGTAAGAAGGAAATGACAAGTATTTTGGACAGGTCAGGAAAACTGCTGGTGAATCCTGTGGATGCCTTGGGCAGATGGAGGGAATATTTTGAAGAGTTACTCATTGTAGGTGAAAATACGATCAGTAATGTTTCAGACCTAGAGGTAGAATGGGATAGGAATGATGATAGAAATAGGATCACATTTGAGGAAGTAGAGAAAATGGTCAATAGATTGCAGTGTAATAAAGCAGCGGAGTTGGATGAAATTAAGTCGGAACTCATCAAATACAATGGAATGTCAGGTCTTAAATGGCTACACAGGATAATTGAAATGGCCTGGGAGTCGGGACAGGTTCCATCAAACGGGACAAAAGCAGTAATCACACCAATCTTTAAACATGGAAACAGAAAAGATTGTAACAACTACAGAGGCATCTCTTTAATCAGCGTTGTGGGTAAAATCTTCTCAGGTATTGTTGAAAGGAAAGTGCGAGTATTAGTTGAGGACCAATTGGATGAAAATCAGTGTGGGTTTAGGCCTCTTAGAGGTTGTCAGGACCAGATCTTTAGCTACGGCAAATAATGGAGAAGTGTTACGAGTGGAACAGGGAATTGTATCTATGCTTTATAGATCTAGAAAAGGCATATGACCGGGTTCCTAGGAGGAAGTTATTGTCTGTTCTACGAGATTATGGAATAGGAGGCAAACTTTTGCAAGCAATTAAAGGTCTTTACATGGATAGTCAGGCAGCAGTTAGAGTTGATGGTAAATTGAGTTCATGGTTCAGAGTAGTTTCAGGGGTAAGACAAGGCTGCAACCTGTCTCCACTGTTGTTCATATTATTTATGGATCATATGTCGAAAACAATAGACTGGCTGGGTGAGATTAAGATATGTGAACACAAAATAAGCAGTCTTGCATATGCAGATGACTTAGTTGTAATGGCAGATTCGATTGAAAGTTTGCAAAGTAATATTTCAGAGCTAGATCAGAAATGTAAGGACTATGGTATGAAGATCAGCATCTCCAAAACGAAAGTAATGTCAGTGGGAAGGAAATATAAAGGGATTGAGTGCCAAATAGGAGGAACAAAGTTAGAACAGGTGGACGGTTTCAAGTACTTAGGATGCATATTCTCACAGGATGGCAACATAGTTAAAGTACTGGAAGCGAGGTGTAGTAAAGCTAATGCAGTGAGCGCTCAGCTACGATCTACTCTCTTCTGCAAGAAGGAAGTCAGTACCAAGACTAAGTTATCTGTGCACCGTTCGATCTTTCGACCAACTTTGTTGTATGGGAGCGAAAGCTGGGTGGATTCAGGTTACCTTATCAACAAGGTTGAGGTTACGGATATGAAAGTAGCTAGGATGATTGCAGGTACTAGTAGATGGGAACAATGGCAGGAGGGTGTCCACAATGAGGAAATCAAAGGAAAACTGGGAATGAACTCTATAGATGTAGTAGTCAGGGCGAACAGGCTTAGATGGTGGGGTCATGTTACACACATGGGAGAAGCAAGGTTACCCAAGAGACTCATGGGTTCAGCAGTAGAGGGTAGGAGGAGTCGGGGCAGACCAAGGAGAAGGTACCTGGATTCGGTTACGAATGATTTTGAAGTAATAGGTTTAACATCAGAAGAGGCACCAATGTTAGCACTGAATAGGGGATCATGGAGGAATTTTATAAGGGGGCTATGCTCCAGACTGAACGCTGAAAGGCATAATCAGTCTTAAATGATGATGATGATCATAAAAACTTTTTTGGCGAACATCGTCAAGGGCGATAAAACTTGGGTTCATCAATTCCACCCGGCAAGTAAACGGCAATCATGAAGTGGCGCCACACCACCTCTCCTCCGAAGAAGTTCAAAGGCCAATCCTCAGCTGGTAAATTCATCGCGGTGGTCTTCTGAGTTTTTGAAGGGGTTATTCTGTTTGCTGTCCTCCCTCATTGAGCGACGGTTAAATACGAAGTGTATTGCGCTACCCTCAAGAAATTAAAGAAACGGTTTCATCGTGTTCGTCGCCACAAAAATTCAAACGAACTTCTCCTTCTCCATGACAACGCAAGGTCTCACAAAAGTCTGCGAACCCAAGAGGAGCTCGCAAATCTTCATTGGACTGTTCTTTCTCATTCACCCTACAGCCCGGATCTCGTACCTTCCGACTTCCATCTGTTTGGCCCACTGAAGGATGCATTCTGCGGGAAGCAGTACGCGGATCATGGGGAGTTCATTGATGCAGCAAGACATTGGCTCTGACATCGACCATTAGAGTGGTACCATGCGGGCGTTCAGGCCATGGAACTGAACGGAGATATTGTTAAACGAAAATGTCGTGTGATTAGGGCCTCCCGTCGGGTAGACCGTTCGCTGGGTGCAAGTCTTTCGATCTGACGCCACTTGTACATCTACATCTACATTTATACTCCGCAACCCACCAAACGGTGTGTGGCGGAGGGCACTTAAAAACGTGCCACTGTCATTACCTCCCTTTTCTGTTCCAGCCGCGTATGGTTCGCGGGAAGAACGACTGTCGGAAAGCCTCCGTGCGCGCTCGAATCTCTCTAAGTTTACATTCGTGATCTTCTCGGGAGGTATAAGTAGGGTGAAGCAATATATTCGATACCTCATCTAGGAACTCACCCTCTCGAAACCTGGACAGCAAGTTATACCGCGATGCAGAGCGCCTCTCTTGCAGAGTCTGCCACTTGAGTTTGCTAGTCATCTCCGTAACGCTATCACGGTTACCAAATAACCCTGTGACGAAACGCGCCGCACTTCTTCGAAACTTCTCTATCTCCTCCGTCAACCCGATCTGGTACGGATCCCACACTGAAGAGCAATACTCAAGTATAGGTCGAACGACTGTTTTGTAAGTCACCTCCTTTCTTGATGGACTACATTTTCTAAGGACTCTCCCAATTAATCTCAACCAGGTACCCGCCTTACCAGCAATTAATTTTCGTTCCGTACGCATACTCCCAGATATTTTACAGAAGTAACTGCTACCAGTGTTTGTTCCGCTATCATATAATCATACAATAAAGGATCCTTCTTTCTATGTATTCGCAATACATTAAATTTGTCTATCTTAAAGGGCAGTTGCCACTCCCTGCACCAAGTGGCTATCCGCTGCAGATCTCCCTGCATTTCGCTACAATTTTCTAATGCTGCAACTTCTCTGTATACTGCAGCATCATCCGCGAAAAGCCGCATGGAACTTCCGACACTATCTACTAGGTCATTTATATATATTGTGAAAAGCAATGGTCCCATAACACTCCCCTGTGGCACGCCAGAGGTTACTTTAACGTCTGTAGACGTCTCTCCATCGAGAACAACATGCTGTGTTCCGTTTGCTAAAAGCTCTTCAATCCAGCCACACAGCTGGTCTGATATTCCGTAGGCTCTTACTTTGTTTATCAGGCGACAGTTCAAAAAATGGCTCTGAGCACTATGGGACTCAACTGCTGAGGTCATATGTCCCCTAGAACTTAGAACTACTTAAACCTAACTAACCTAAGGACAACACACAGGACAAGCGAGTTGGGTCTCACACGATCGCTGTTTCCGGAATCCATGTTGATTCCTACAGAGTAGATTCTGGGTTTCCACAAATGGCATGATACGCGAGCAAAAAACATGTTCTAAGATTCTACAACAGATCGATGTCAGAGATATAGGGCTATAGTTTTGCGCATCTGCTCGACGACCCTTCTTGAAAACTGGGACTACCTGTGCTCTTTTGCAGTCATTTGCAACCTTCCGTTCCTCTCGAGACTTGCGGTACACGGCTGTTAGAATGGGGGCAAGTTCTTTCGCGTACTCTGTGTAGAATCGAATTGGTATCCCGTCAGGTCCAGTGGACTTTCCTCTGTTGAGTGATTCCAGTTGCTCTTCTATTCCTTGGACAGCCATTTTTTCGTTTGTGCGAGGATTTAGAGAAGGAACTGCAGTGCGGTCTTCCACTGTGGAACAGCTTTGGCAAAAGGTTTTTTTTCCTCTGTTTCAATGCCATCATCATCCCGGAGTGTCTGGATATGCTGTTTCGAGCCACTTACTGAATTAACGTAAGACCGGAACTTCCTAGGATTTTCTGTCAAGATGGTACATAGAATTGTACTTTCGGATTCACTGAACGCTTCACGCATAGCCCTCCTTACGCTAACTTTGATATCGTTTAGCTTGAATAAAACCAACCTGTTTTCAGAAAAAAAGTGTTGTATTATTGAGTGGCCGTCGTATATTGTTAAGTACAATCGCTTTCGTTCCGCGATGACATCAAAAATTATCTAGAACTGGATAACTCTGTAGCCACTTTTCAGACTAACGCGAAATGTCTGAGGTTAATATTGTCTAACAAAGAGATAGAGCGGCTGGCCAGTACTTACCTCAGCTCAGTACAGCCGATAGATAACACACAACAGAACAGAAAATTTACATTCCTAGCTTTCGGAACTTTGTTCCTTCATCAGGGAGGAGAGAGGGAAAAAAAAGGGAAAAAGGTAAAGTGGATTCGGTTTCTCAAAAGCCAGGTTATGAAGCGACAGGGAAAGGTAAACAGGGAGGGTAGCAAGGATGGAGACATGGTTACCAGAGGGAAGCCAATATCGGATTCAGTTACTCACAACCCAGTTTATGAAGCAACAGGGAAAGGTAAACAGGGCTTCCCTCTGACAACCATGCCTCCATCCTTGCTACCCTCCCTGTTTACCTTTCCCTGTTGCTTCATAACCTGGGTTGTGAGCAACTGAATTCACTTCCCTTCTTCCCTTTTTCCGCCTCTCTCCTCCCTGATGAAGGAACAAAGTTCCGAAAGCTAGGAATGTAAATTTTCTGTTCTGTTTTGTGTTATCTATCGGCTGTAGTGAGCTGAGGAAATTACTGGCCAGCCGCTCTATCTCTCTGTTAGTATTTGTTTCACATCTTTATAAGAGATTTTCCATTTATCATTTATTGATATTGTCTGTCAGATCAGTGAAAAAAAAGTCTCAGCAAACTCCTCTAGGATACACCTAAATATACTGCTACTTCTGTCGACGCGGGGTTACTCTGGTAGTCGGGAAACAGTGAAAGTGTTATCACGTTTCCGCGCATTCGCGCTGCTTTAACAAAGCGCGAGAGGAGCGACGGGCGAGTACGCACTGTGGCGGCAAGTCGGTGAAGTGCGCGCGCGTTATCTGCGCGTCGCTGTGCCGGGCCGTTGTTGCAACAGCGGCAGCCGCCGCTGCGTGCGCGGCGCGTGTCGGCGCAGCGCGGGATATTTCCGACGGCGCTGATAGACGGCTCGGCTCGGCTCGGCAGCTGGGACCGGCGCGGCGGCGATAGCGGGCGCGCGCTGCCGCCTCTGCTTCCGGCCGCAGATAAGGCCGTGCCTCGCCCGCTCTGACAGCGCCGCCGCCTCCCGCCCGCCCGCAGACTCACCGCTGACAGGCGGCACGGCTTCCCAACCAACGTATGGCCCGGCCGCCGCTGTCGATTCGAACGCCTTCCAGCCTCCTGTCACCTGTTGCTCAAACCGATAATACTCCCCTTCCATCCACTTGTACCTACTCTATCGCTTACCAACCGTAATGGTGACAAGTGACGGCTGGTTGACAAGTGGCGGCTGCTGGTACCGTCAAACGGGGTCAGAATGTGCCTAGCCGGACGAGAACCTGCCAGCGACGGATTTGACGCTTACGTGCTGTCTGGCAGCTTTTCTGTGGAAGCAGGGAGTTCCGCCTGGTCGCTAAAGTTTGCTTGTGTCGTCAACTGTCAAGCTGGACTCTTTGCGTAGTTTATTTCGCCTCATCGCCGCTATCAGTATTTACTCAGATTCGTGACTGCTTCATCAGTTTTATTGATATGTGATCGGAGGGTTTCCCGGCGTATGTGTTGTTTCCAGGGCTCTCGGGTGTCCAGCCGGATGCGATCGTTGAAGTCCCACGATATTTCGGGGAATAACCTTTCCGCCATCATCAGGTGGTTCTGATGCAATGGTCTATCTGCTGCTGCTCTCATCTTTTACTTTCCCCTCTTTGGGGAAATGTGAGGGGGAGTTTGTAGCCTTTCGGCTTTTACTCCCCTGTGTACGTGTGTGTGTGATTATTTCTGTAGTTTTTTGGTGTGTGTGATATGTGATGACTGTTCTGTTTGTGTCTGGTATTTACCTGAGGTTGGCGAGATGTTTGGTGTTATATGGGAAGGAGTAGGATTTGGGATTGGATATTGGGATTTTCTCTTCGACTTAATCGTCGAATTTCGTCATGGGGCGGTTGTGCTTGTCGCGGGACATGTCCTAACGACCTAGGGAGTGAATGAGGGCGTTTCCTGATCTGGAAGAACCTTGCCAGATCTTGGAAACGCCCTCTCAGGAGTGAGATTTCGGCTGCGGCGTGCAGATCATCTATGGGGAATCCGAGAGGTAAATGCAGTGCCCTTCTGAGGGCGCGGTTCTGCAGCCTCTGGAGTTTGTCCAGGTGCTGCTTTGCCGCGTATCCCCAGACAGGGCACGCATACTCCATTACTGGCCGGATCAGGGCCTGGTACACATTAACTGCTACTGGGCAGGGAAGGGAGCTGGTTGAGTTCAGGATTGGGTATAGGGTTGACATTCCTGTGGACCTCGTCTATGTGGGGTTTCCACGTAAGACGAGAGTCCAAGGTTACGCCAGTGTACTTGGCGGTTCTGCGCCAGGGGAGTTGGGTTCCGTTTAGGTGAAGCTGGAGGGGGGGGGGGGGGGACGTTGAGGAGGTTCGCGCCTTCCGAGCCTGCGGGTAATCAGCATAGCCTGCGTCTTTTCAGAGTTGATGGTGATGCGCCAGCGACAGGCCCAGGTTTCTGTGTCGTCTAAAACCCTTTGCAGCCTACGAATGACCAGGTCCTTGTTCGCATTTCTCTTGTAGAAGCCTGTGTCGTCCGCGTACTATGCACTGTGCACTAGGGGGGCCGTTGGAGTGTCCGCAGTGTACAGACTACAAAACTGGCCCCAGGACCGATCCCTGTGGTACCCCAGCACGAACACGCCTTTTGGTGGAGGTGGCAGTTTCTACTTTGACGGACAAAGTTCTATTCGTGAGATAGCTTTTGATCAGCTGAACTATGCTCCCGGGAAACCTTTGTGAGTACAACTTGTAGAGTAGCCCTCTCTGCCACACTGAATCTTCTGCTCATTGTCAGTGTTATTTATTGCCGTCAGTTGGGTTTCGAGTCCCTGCGCCGACGCTTCGATTGCGGCCGCCGACAATCAGTTTGCGGGCGCCGACCCAGGACCCCGTCCACACCGGCGTCGCTCCGGCTGGTGGAAGACCCAGAATCCCGTGGAGTGTCCTCTGCGGCCGTCGTAGAAGGGTCTTGTGTCCGCTTGTGGCGTGACTCCTTGACGGAGTTAAGTAATGGTTCCCATGCCTTGCTTAGTTGAAAACCTGTGTCTCGGTTTATGAGATTGTCCGTTACGCGAATTTCAATGGCCTCCTTGAAGATGCTGTCAAATGGTTCAAATGGCTCTGAGCACTATGGGACTTAACATCTGAGGTCATCAGTCCCTTAGAACTTAGAACTACTTAAACCTAACTAACCTAAGGACATCACACACATCCATGCCCGAGGCAGGCGACCGTAGCGGTCACGCGGTTCCAAACTGAAGCGCTTAGAAGATGCTGTCCCAGCAGAAACTGGTAGGGGCCAGAATCTTGGTCTCTTCGTATTTCGCGTTGCGTCCAGTTTCCAAGCAGTGTTCTGCCAGTGCCGATTTGGCGGGCTGTCCTACGCGCGTGTGGAGTTGGTGTTCCTTGCAGCGGTCTTCGACTGTTCAGATTGTTTGACCGATTTAGGATTTGCCGCAACCACATGGAATATACTATATACGCCCGCTTTCTTGAGGCCAAATCCGTCTTTCACTGTCCCCAGTAGGGCCCGTATCTCGGACGGTGGTAGGAAGACCGTGTCAATCTTGTGTTGTTTTACCAGTCTCCCAATTTTTGATGTCGCGTTGCCTGCATACGGTAGAAAGGCAAGGCTTGTTTCGTCATCTTTATACTGTTCTTCATCTGGGTTTCTGCAGTGTTTCCGTCGTCTGAGGGCTGTCTGAATCTGTCGTTTGCTGTATCAGTTCTTGTGAAATACATTTTCTAGGTGTTTGAGTTCTTTGTGCAGACTTTGTTGGTCCTATATCGAGTATGCCCTATGAACCAGCATGTTGAGCATCCCGTTGAGTTGTGCAGGATGGTGGCAACTCGAGGCATGTAGATATAGGTCCGCATGTGTAGCCTTGCGGTACACGCTATGACCCAGTGTGCTATTTGATCTCCGCTCTACGAGTACATCAAGAAATGGTAATTTCCCTTCCTTCTCGATCTTGTCGTAGACGGAATTTAGATGTTCTATAACCGTCTGTAGATGATCAAGTCCGTGGCGCCAGATGACAAACGTGTCGTCCACGTATCGGTAAAAACACGCGTTTGGACACCCAAGAGCCCTGGAAATAGTTTTGATAACTGGAGTACAGCCTTCTTTGTTGGCTGTAGCGTAATTTAAATCACAAGAGGATAAGATAACTGTAGGTACGTTCCTACAAACTAAATAGTTTCCGTACAACAAATGAAGTATGTGGTACATGGGGGAAATTCCTATTAGACTAAACTGCTGAGGTCATCCGTCTCTAGGCTTCCACACTACTTAATGTAACTTACGCTAAGGACAACACACATACTCATGCCCGAGGGCGCACTCGAACCTCCGACGAGGTTAGATGGGTAGACCACATGACTACACTGCAGGGTAACAAATGAAATTCTGATAAGTCAGTTATATGAGGGTGAATCCTGAGGATACTAGAAGTTCTCAGATAGATTATATAATGGTAAGACAGATATTTAGAAACCAGGTTTTAAATAATAAGCCATTTCCAGGGGCAGATGTGGACTCTGACCACAATCTATTGGTTATGAACTGTAGATTAAAACTGAAGAAACTGCAAAAAGGTGGGAATTTAAGGAGATGAGACCTGGATACACTGACTAAACCAGAGATTGTACAGAGTTTCAGGGAGAGCATAAGGGAACAACTGACAGGAATGGGGGAAAGAAATACAGTAGAAGTAGAATGGGTAGCTCTGAGGGATGAAGTAGTGAAGGCAGCAGAGGATCAAGTAGGTAAAAAGACGAGGGCTAGTAGAAATCCTTGGGTAAAAGAAGAAATATTGAATTTAATTGATGAAAGGAGAAAATATAAAAATGCAGTAAATGAAGCAGGCAAAAACGAATACAAACGTCTTAAAAATGAGATCGACAGGAAGTGCAAAATGGCTAAGCAGGAATGGCTAGAAAACAAATGTAAGGATGTAGAAGCTTATCTTACTAGGGGTAAGATAGATACTTCCTACATGAAAATTAAAGAGACTTTTAGAGAAAAGAGAACCACTTGCATGAATATCAAGAGCTCAAATGGAAACCCAGTTCTAAGCAAAGAAGGGAAAGCAGAAAGGTGGAAGGAGTATATAGAGGGTCTATACAATGGCGACGTTCTTGAGGACAGTATTAGAGAAATGGAAGAGAATGTAGATGAAGATGAAATAGGAGACATGATACTGCGTGAAGAATTTGACACAGCACTGAAAGACCTGAGTCGAAACAAGGCCCCGGGAGTAGACAACATTCCATTGGAACTACTGACGGCCTTGGGAGAGCCAGCCCTGAGAAGATTCTGCCATCTGGTGAGCAAGATGTATGAGCCAGGCGAGATACCCCCAGATTTCAAGAAGAATATAATAATTCCAATCCCAAAGAAAACAGGTGTTGACAGGTGTGAAAATTACCGAACTATCAGTTTAATAAGTTACTGCTGCAAAATACTAACGCAAATTCTTTACAGATGAATGGAAAAACTGGTAGAAGCGGACCTCGGGGAAGATCAGTTTGGATTCCGTAGAAACGTTGGAACACGTGAGGCAATACTGACCCTACGACCTTAGAAAATAGATTAAGGAAAGGCAAACCTACGTTTCTAGCATTTGTAGACTTAAAGAAAGCTTTTGACTATGTTGGTTGGAATACTCTCTTTCAAATTCTGAAGGTGGCAGGGGTAAAATACAGGGAGCGAACGGCTATTTACAATTTGTACAGAAACCAGATGGCAGTTATAGCAGTCGAGGGACATGAAAGGGAAGCAGTGGTTGGGAAGGGAGTGAGACAGGGTTGTAGCCTCACCCCCCCCCCCCCCCCCCCCCATGTTATTCAATCTATATATTGAGCAAGCTGTAAAGGAAGCAAAAGAAAAACTTGGAGTAGGTATTAAAATCCATGGAGAAAAAATAAAGACTTTCAGGTTCGCCGATGACTTTGTAATTCTGTCAGAGACAGTAAATGACTTGGAAGAGCAGCTGAACGAAATGGACAGTGTATTGAAAGGAGGATATAAGATGAACATCAACAAAAGCAAAACGAGGATAATGGAATGTAGTCGAATTAAGTTGGGTGATGCTGAGGGAATTAGATTAGGAAATGAGACACTTAAACTAGTAAAGGAGTTTTGCTATTTGGGGAGCAAAATAACTGATGATGGTGGAAGTAGAGTGGATATAAAATGCAGACTGGCAATGGCAAGAAAACGAAGAGAAATTTGTTAACATTGAGTTTAGATTTAAGTGTCAGGAAGTCGTTTCTGAAAGTATTTGTATGGAGTGTAGCCATGTATGGAAGTGAAACATGGACGATAACTAGTTTGGACAAGAAGAGAATAGAAGCTTTCGAAATGTGGTGCTACAGAAGAATGCTGAAGATTAGATGGGTAGATCATATGACTAATGAGGAGGTACTGTATAGGATTGAGGAGATGAGAAGTTTGTGGCTCAACTTGACTAGAAGAAGGGATCGGTTGGTAGGATATATTCTGAGGCATCAAGGGATAACCAATTTATTATTGGAGGGCAGCGTGGAGGGTAAAAATCGTAGAGGGGGACCAAGAGATAAATACACTAAGCAGATTCAGTAGGATGTAGGTTGCAGTAAGTACTGGGAGATGAAGAAGCTTGCACAGGATAGAGTAGCATGGAAAGCTGCATCAAACCAGTCTCAGAACTGAAGACCACAACAACATTAACATGGAGGTGGCTGTGTGCGACTAATTTTTTACCCATTTTTGCTTTGGTATTTAGATGTATGGTTCGTACATACACACAAATGGTTAGAGGACTATGGTACCATAGTTGTATTGATGAACAGATATGCCTAGCATTGGAAAAAGTAAAGAACAGGATATTTTCCGTCAGGGAAGTTGCTAAAAAGTGAGTTCAGACTATTCATTTCATTCTTTCATCGGACCCCTTATTATTTTATTTGTCTATAGCTAGGCACTTATGTTAGAAATACCTTCTTTGTTAGATGATAGGTAATATTAAATGTTCCACTTTCATCCTAAGGTTTGCCAGCAAGGACCTATTGTCACTGACAAAAATGATTGTCACGTGTGTTGTAGCCCTTTATTCTGTAGTAAATGTGAATTTTGTTCCTGAAAATACATTCTTCTACTAGAATTGTGAATTTCGAGCAAACGTTCAAGTGGAAATTGTTTTCTGGTGAGTCAGTGAGAGGTGAGAAGGTGCCATCGATTTGTTTCCATTCGTTTCCGGCTCGAATGGGTATTGGCACAGTCTCGCCTCACATGTTGTTGTTGTTGTGGTCTTCAGTCCTGAGACTGGTTTGATGCAGCTCTCCATGCTACTCTATCCTGTACAAGCTTCTTCATCTCCCAGTATCTACTGTAATCTACATCCTTCTGTATCTGTTTAGTGTATTCGTCTCTTGGTCTCCCTCTACGATTTTTACCCTCCACACTGCCCTCCAATACTAAATCGGTGATCCCTTGATGCCTCAGAACATATTCTACCAACCGATCCCTTCTTCTAGTCAAGTTGTGCCACAAACTTCTCTTCACCCCAATCCTATTCAATACCTCCTCATTAGTCATATGATCTACCCATTTAATCTTCAGTATTCTTCTGTAGCACAACATTTCGAAAGCTTCTATTCTCTTCTTGTCCAAATTAGTTATCGTCCATGTTTCACTTCCATACATGGCTACACTCCATAAAAATACTTCTAAAAACGACTTACTGACATTTAAATCTATACTCGATGTTAACAAATTTCTCTTCTTCAGAAACGCTTTCCTTGCCATTGCCAGTCTACATTTTATATCTTCTCTACTTCGACCATCATCAGTTATTTTGCCCCCCAAATAGCAAAACTTGTTTATTAGTTCAAGCGTTTCATTTCCTAATCTAACTCCCTCAGCATCACCCGACTTAATTCGACTACATTCCATTATCCTCGTTTTGCTTATGTTGATGTTCATCTTATGTCCTCCTTTCAAGACACTGTCCTCATTTCCTAATCTAATTCCCTCAGCATCACCCGATTAAATTCGACTACATTCCATGATCCTCGTTTTGCTTATGTTGATGTTCATCTTATGTCCTCCTTTCAAGACACTGTCCATTCCGTTCAACTGCTCTTCCAAGTCCTCTGCTGTCTCTGACTGAATTACAATGTCATCGGCGAACCTCAAAGTTTTTATTTCTTCTCCATGTATTTTAATACCTACTCCGAATTTTTCTTTCGTTTGCTTTACTGCTTGCTCAGTATACAGATTGAATAACATCGGGGAGAGGCTACAACCCCTTCTCACTCCCTTCCCAAGCACTGCTTCCCTTTCATGCCCTCGACTCTTAAACTGCCATCTGGTTTCTGTACAAATTGTAAATAGCCTTTCGCTCCCTGTATTTTACCCCTGCCACCTTCAGAGTTTGAAAGAGAGTATTCCAGTCAACATTGTCAAAAGCTTTCTCTAAGTCTACAAATGCTAGAAACGTAGGTTTGCCTTTCCTTAATCTAGCTTCTAAGATAAGTCGTAGGGTCAGTATTGCCTCACGTGTTTCAATATTTCATATATCACATGCAGGGTGAGAATGTTCCACCACAAAATCTCTATTCCCCTCTTTCCCTCGCCAGATGGATATTTGTTGCAACGTTGTGACAAAATGTGAAAACCATACAATCATTTGTTTAAAAACCATAAAGTCTGGCACGTTCGCACCCCATCTGACGGTATTTCAAGTTGGGTGTTCCTCCAAAATTTCAGTATCGTATTTTTATTTGAGAAGGTTAAAAGAGAATATTTCTTTAATGCGGCATCTGAGTTCTCGACTGGCCTCCCCAATAAATTACTGTATCTGATCGAAAGTATCCAGACGCTTACTAGTGGACATTAATTTGGGGTATGTACACCCTTCGCCTTCATGACTATCTTAACTCTGAGGTGTCTGAAAGTCTGTGGAGAAACGGTAGCCCGTTCTTCCTCAAGAGCGGTAACCAGAAAACGTAGTGATTCTGAGCGCCGGTATCTGGAGTGAAGTCGAGTTTTAACTCTTCCCGAAGATGTTCCACTGGGTTCACAAATGTTGTTGTCCACAAAACTTTGCTTCACAGATACTGCTCTATGACGGCGTGAATTGTCATGCTGATATATTCATCTTCTCTAGACAGTTACTGTATTGTAAGCGGTACACACTGCTGTAAATTTGTTCATTGTTGTTGTTGTTGTGGTTTTCAGCCCTGAGACTGGTTTGATGCAGCTCTCCATGCTACTCTATCCTGTGCAAACTGCTTCATCTCCCATTACGTACTGCAGCCTACAGCCTCCTGAATATGCTTAGCGTATTCATCTCTTCGTCTCCCTCTACGATTTTTACCCTCCACGCTGCTTCCGATACTAAATTGGTGATCCCTTGATGCCTCAGAACATGTCCTACCAACTGCTCTCTTCTTCTTGTCAAGTTGTACCACAAACTCCTTTTCTCCCCAATTCTGTTCAATACCTCCTCATTAGTTATGTGATCTATCCATCTAATCTTCAGCGTTCTTCTGTAGCACCACATTTCGAAAGCTTCTATTCTTTTCTTGTCTAAACTATTTATCGTCCACGTTTCACTTCCATACATGGCTACACTCCATATAAATACTTTCAGAAACGACTTCCTGACATTTAAAGCTATACTCGAGGTTAACAAATTTTTCTTCTTCAGAATCGTTTTCCTTGCCATTGCCAGTCTACATTTTATATCCTCTCTACTTTGACCATCATCAGTTATTTTGCTCCCCCAATAGCAAAACTCCTTTGCTACTTCAAGTGTCTCATTTCCTAATCTAATTCCCTCAGCAGCTCCTGAGTTAACTCGACTACATTCCTTTATCCTCGTTTTGCTTTTGTTGATGTTCATCTTATACCATCCTTTCAAGACACTGTCCATTCCGTTCAACTGCTCTTCCAAGTCCTTTGCTGTGTCTGACAGAATTACAATGTCATCGGCGAACCTCAAAGTGTTTATTTCTTCTCCATGGATTTTAATACCTGCTGGGAACTTTTCTTTTGTTTCCTTTATTGCTTGCTCAATATACAGATTGAATAACATCGGGGATAGGCTACAACCCTGTCTCACTCCCTTCCCAACCACTGCATCTCTTTCATACCCCTCGACTCTTATAACTGCCATCTGGTTTCTGTACAAATTGTAAATAGCCTTTCGCTCCCTGTATTTTACCCCTGCCACCTTCAGAATTTGAAAGAGAGTATTCCTATCAACATTGTCAAAAGCTTTCTCTAAGTCTACAAATGCTAGAAACGTAGGTTTGTCCATACCCTTTCGCATTTAGCGTTTTCTTAAGTGCAATAGGGGGACTTCACTCTAATTACTAGAAATATCCCCACGCTGTAGCGCCTCCTTCTCTGTACTTCACTGTTGGGTCAACATATGATGGCAGGTAAAGCTCTTTAGGCAATTCCCAAACCCAGACCCTTCCATCAGATTGGCCCAGTGCATAGTGTGTTTCATCAGTCCAGATAACTCGTTTCCAGTTATCCACTGTCCAATGAAGTCGCTCTTTACACCAGCTTGGGAGTCGTTTGTCACTGACCAGAAAAAATGTTTGGGTTACAGGGAACTGTCCGACCATTGTCCCCCATAGTTTTCAAACCATACTCACAGAGACTGTGCTTGTATGACTGCTGGTTGCACATGGCTATCCACGACTGATCCCTTCAGCAGATTTCCTGTGATATTAGACAACCACCCTACACTAAGCTGGACGCTCCATCTCCCTCAGTACATCGTGTCTGTCTGGCCTTTGTTTAGTTGTGATTGTTCCTTCGTCTTTCCACTCCACAGTAACATCACCAACAGTCGACTTGGGCAACGTCAGGAGGATTGAAATGTCCGCGATGGATTTGTTTCTTAGGTGACTAGTCCACATTCGAAATCAATGACCTGTCCCGACCGACCCCTTCTGGTATTGCTGTTTCTCTACTGATAACACTAGTATACTCACCACCTCCTTTAAGACGGGCAGATCCGCCTCTCGTGACACCTGATGGTTAATTCTGCGTCAGATATGGGTGTCCGAATTCTTTTTACCAGATAGCGTACTTCTGTTTCAGCATAACGCCTGCACATTCGTCTTCGAATATAAAGCATCTTGATACTAAAAATGAAATAAAATGATCGTATGGCATTGTTGGCCGGGAGGCCCTATGTGGGGAAGTTCGGCCGCCGTATTGCAAGTCCTTTTTTTTTTTTTTTGTAGTTGACGCCACTTCGGCGACTTGCGAGTCAATGATAATGAAATGGTGATGAAAGACACACAACACCCAGTCATCACGAGGCAGAAAAAAATCCCTGACCCCGCCAGGAAACAAATCCGGGACCCCGTCCTCATACTGAAGAGTGATCGTAGACACAAACTTCATTAATAAAAAGTTACTCAATAATAATGTCCGTAGACGAATATTCAAACAACTACATACAACAGCAGTGTCTGTCATGTGGCGTTGTCTGTGGTGTGTTTACACAATGAACCTTAGAGTCGAGGTAGGTGGCTGCGTGTGAAGACCTGGGACGCTGCTGGGCGGATGTGCGGTGACGTGCTGCTGTCGCAGACCAGAACGAACTGGGCCGGGTCTGCTGGCGTGGATGTCTGAGACGATACTGCTGGTACTGACAACTTGTGATGGGACTGAGCTGTTGATGCGGCCGTACTGCTACTGCCGACTTGAGGCGTTGGGTGTAACTCTTTGATACGGTTCGGCGGTGGTCTAAACAGTCGGGAGCGGACGGATATCCACGTGGCGCTGCGAGGGCACGTGAGCAGTCGTAGCAAAGTAGTGTTCTGACGAAAGCGCCCTCTGCTTCGACAGGCTCACTGCCTGTTGGTGAGGCTGGCGGCCCCCAGACGCTGTGGATGCGATGTGTAACGCTGTAGTGATCAGCCGAGGCCATACAAGGAAAATGTTTTGATGAGAGTCGTTTACCCATGTCCTCCTGGAGGGCCAGCTGCCTGCGCGGCCTGCTGGAGGAATGGATTACCAGGCAGACACAACAGGATTCTCTAAATGTACCCAAAATGGTTTCTGAGAACTATGTCATCTTTCATCCAACAATACCCATATAAGTTCCCTGAGAATTTTTGTTACACTCTCCTACGGGCTCTATCGACCTGTTACGACCCTCAGAGTTCCTTCGATGTCTGTTCTCATGTCTCCTTGGGAAGGACTCCAAAAACTGCGACAGTACTGTAGAACTGGTCGCACTGTAGTCTTATATGTGATTACCTTTACAGATGCTCTGCACTTCCTCAGAACCCTTCCACGAAATCTGTGTCTTCCATGGGACTTCCCTAATACTGATTTTTCATAATCATCCCATTTCATATTGCTTCTTAGTGTTACCAAACACATTTCAGCGTTTAAGGCCCGATGGGATCCCCATTGATTTCCATACAAAACTTGCAGCTGAGTTGCCCCTTTTTTTACCGTAATGCACCATGGACACCTTGAACAAAAATCTGAGCCTAGAAATTGGAAGAACTCTCAAGTCAGACCCATCTACAAGAATGCTAGCAGATGTCACGCATAACACGACTATCCGATCTGACCGAAGACAATTTGTTGTAGAATCTTGGGACATATGTTGAACTCGAACGTAATGAGGTACCTCGAACAGAATAAAACTCCATGCCGGTCAGCGCTGATACCAAAAATATTAATTATGCAGGACCCAACTCATGTCTTCTGACATGACATAGTGGTAAATACACTATCTCTTGACTTCCAGAAAGCAAGTGACCCAGTCACCAATCAATGTTATCGAAAGTACCATCCTATCTACTGGATGGTTATAATTAAACTTTCCCTGTTTAACAAGTTATAATGCGGAATCTAATTTCTGTATGAGTACCAAGGTTGGTACCATTAATGTCAAGGACATGGGGAAGAGAAATAATGCAGAATCAATTCAATCGAAACACTTATAATGTGCTGCTACAGTACGTCATGCTATTACACACTGGTATTATCACTGCTAAAAGAGGGGTTCAATACGGCGCCCATCCGTGTTCAGAAGACTCAGAAAGCGCATGAATGCATTCTGCACAGCAGAAAGAAGCACGTCTGTAGGAATGCTGGCTACCTCTCTTGATATGCTGCTCTTCAGGTCAGCACATGTGTGAATGTTCCACTGGTAAAGCCTGTCCTTTAGCCGGTCGCTGTGGTCGAGCGGTTCTAGGCGCTTCAGTCCGGAAACACGGGATTCCTACGGCCGTAGATTCGAGTCCTGCCTCAGGCATGGATGTGTGTGATGTCCGTAGGTTAGTTAGGTTTAAGTAGTTCTAAGTCTAGGGGACTGATGACCTCAGATGTTAAGTCCTATAGTGCTTGGAGCCATTTGAAATATTTTTGGCCGGCCGGAGTGGCCGAGCGGTTCTAGGCGCTACAGTCTGAACCGCTCGACCGCTACGGTCGCAGGTTCGAATCCTGCCTCGGGCATGGATGTGTGTGATCTCCTTAGGTTAGTTAGGTTTAAGTAGTTCTAAGTCTAGGCGACTGATGACTTCAGATGTTAAGTCCCATAGTGCTTGGAGCCATTTGAACCATTTTTGAACCTGTCCTTTAAGTAGCCCCACAACAGAAAACACAGGGAGTGAGATCAAGTGATAGTGTTGTGCAAGCATTTGGAAACGATCGGCTGATAATTCGATCGTTTCCAAACGTGTTTTGGAGAAGCAGGTGAACTTCACGAGTAATGAGCGATGGAGCCCCATCTTGCATGAAAACTGTTGAGTTCAATACGTCTCTCTCCTGTAGGGCGGGTATTACATGTTGTCGACGCATATTACAGTAACGCTGGCCAGTCACACGGCACGTATTTGGTCCTTGAGCGCCAACCTGTTCAAAAAAGAAGGACCAATGATGAATGTAGCTTTGAAGCCACAACATACGGTGCCATGTCCACCGTACAGAGGAACTACACGCACCGTGACAGGAGGTGAAGATCCCCACTCTCGGCGGGTATGTGTGTACACCTCACCCGGCAGAGAAAAATGAGCTTCGTCTGTCCGTAGGATGGTCCAGGGCCGGCTGTCGTCGCTTCAATCCTTGAGAGAAAGTGGAGAGCGAGTCAACACATCGTTGTGTGACCTACGGTGCAAGCAGCTGTACGATGTGGATCTTGAACGGATACCATTTGAGAATAGTTAGAAGCACCTTCCGTATAGTGGACCATAGGATGTCCAGTTGTCGTGACACAGTAAGCGCACTGTATGACGATCGAGAATTCCGCGCAGCGTTGTCTGCCACAGCAACAGCGGTTTCATCAACCACCTGCAGTGCAACAGCTTGTCGGCCTCTTCCCGGAACGAACCCTAGTTCTCCAGATGATTCGAAGTTCTTCATCATGCTCCGCAAAGCAGGTGGAGGGGAACGACCCTTCCATACTCCTTTGTTCCGGTGATATTCTCGAAGTTGAGCTGCAGGATCACTGTTGGTTTTATTATAGAGCTTCACCAATAAATGCCCTGCTCCTTCTGTCCAAGCTCATGTTCACAAGTCAACAAGTGCACTGCGACTGATCAAGTGCGTGAGACTATGAATCACGATGACTAATCACAGCACCTGGTGGTGATGCATGGAAATCATGCACCCCACACTCTGGACATTAATACTACAAAGTTTGGTAATCGTACGGTAATTAGTTTCCGTGTTATAACGTTTTAAATAGGGAAAGTTTAATTATAACCACCCGGCACATCTACATTTACATCCACGTCCACATGATAACTCAGCAGTTCACAATTAAGTGCCTGGAAGAGGGTTCATTGAACCATCTTCAAGCTATTTCACTACTGTTTCACTCTCGAATAGCACGTTGGAAAAACTCTTAAATCTTTCTGTTCGAGCTCTGAGTTATCTCACTTTGTTAAGATGATCATAAGTTAGTGACCGAAATTTCATAATAAGATCCTACAGCTACGAAAACGCCTTTGTTTTAATAATTGCCACTCCAATTCACATATCATATCTGTGGCACTCTGTCTTCTACTTCGGTGACGATCTGCCCTGCTCTGAACTTTTTTGATGTCTTCCGTCGATCCTGTCTGTTGCGGACTCCATGCCGCAAAGAAATACTCCAGAAGAGGGCGTACAAGCGTGATGTAGGCAGTCTCTGCGGTAGAGCTGTTGAATTTTCTCAGTGTTCCGACAATAAATAGCCATCTTTGGTTTGCTTTACCCACAACATTACCTATATCTATTATCCTTCTTGGGGGATTGGTGTGACTTGTGCAACTTTGCCGGCCGGGGTGGCGAACGGTTCTGGGCGCTACAGACTAGAACCGCGCGACCGCTACGGTCGCAGGTTCGAATCCTGCCTCGGGCATGGGTGTGTGTGATGTCCTTAGGTTAGTTAGGTTCAAGTAGTTCTAAGTTCTAGGGGACTGATGACCACAGAAGTTAAGTCCCATAGTGCTCAGAGCCATTTGAACCTTTTTTTTGTGCAACTTTCCAGTCTTTAGGTACGGATCGCTCAACGAGCGATCGTTTGATTGTGATTGCTAAGTGTGGAGCTATTGTTCGCGTTACTGTTCAAGCTGTAAGTAGGCTGTATAGGTTCTTTTATTGGTAACGCCACGTAGCGCTCTGAATGAAAATCACTGGCTGTGCTGTGTGCAGTCTGTGGCTGGTTTGCATTGTTGTTTGCTATTGTAGTGTTGGGCAGTTAGCTGTTAACAGCGCGTAGCGTTGCGCAGATGGAGGTGAGCCGCCAGCAGTGGTGGATGTGGGGAAGTGAGATGGCGGATTTTTTAGAGCGGATGATCTGGACGCGTGTCCATCAGAAACAGTACATTTGTAAGAATGGATGTCATGAACTGCTATATATATTATGACTTTTGAACACTATTAAGGAAAACACATTGTTTGTTCTATATCAAAGTCTATCATTTGCTAACTATGCCTATCAGTAGTTAGTGCCTTTAGTAGTTTGAATCTCTTATTTAGCTGGCAGTAGTGGCGCTCGCTGTATTGCAGTAGTTCGAATAACGAAGATTTTTGTGAGGTAAGTGATTTGTGAAACGTCTAGGTTAATGTTAGTCAGGGCCATTCTTTGGTAGGGACTTTTGAAAGTCAGATTGCGTTGTACCAAAAATATTACGTGTCGGTTTAAGCACAGTCATGTATAATTTTTCTAAGGGGACGTTTCATATGCCACCCTTAGCTGAGGATACCTCACTGGAATCTTCTGATTTTTTTCTTGCAGTTTCTGTAATTAGTGTAGCTATTGTTTACTGCTAACGCGTAATTATAGAGAGAATTTCCTTTGTAGTTGTAGTTTTTCATTGTTGTACAGTTAAACAGTTGCGAAGATTTGCACAAAGTATTTCGCAGCTGCGATTACAATTTACGAGATATTATTTTCAGTGCTATGTTAATGTGTTTTCTTATTTTGCTCTTCAAATTGTGCTTTTCTGTGTTATCATGTGAAATACGTGATAATTATGGCGTGTGAAAAACGTAACACTAGGCTCCACAGTATACTGAGAAATAATAGTGACGACGAGCGTAGCTTATCAGCACCACTGTGTAATGAATTAAGAGACATTCAAAGTAGTAATTTGGTAACTGTGCATAGGGAAATGGAGCGGGCGTCAAATAATGGTGTAGACAGTGAAACAAATAGTGAACAGGGAAGCATTATCGATCGATCGGTCGGCAACAGCTCGCCTCAGGAATCCGAAATGACAGGGCACAATCTTGCAAATACTGTAGATTCAGGTTTTGCGTCCTCGCCGTTTTCTCAAATAAGTCAAGACACATTTTCTGCGTGTCAAAATGCGAATGTTGCCGGTGCAAATTCACTGCCGAAAAGCACTGAGGAACATGTTTCAGACACCAGTGCGTTGTTATTACAATTAATGCAACAAATGTGACAAAAGCATCAAAAGTTAGACACAATGGAACAAAATCTTCAAAAGTTAGACACAATGGAACAAAATCAGAGACAAACACAGCAAAAGCTTCAAAAGTTAGACACAATGGAACAAAATCTTTGGAAGTTAGATACCACGCTTGAACAAACACGTGAACATTTAACTACTGAGTTACATAACATTGAATCGAAATGTCAAAAAGTCTGTAATGATGTAAAAACACAAATTTGTGAGCATTTTCAACCTATCTTTTCACGGCATGAAAATGCATTACAGAATCACGATGCTGCCTAAAAGAACTGCAAACTATTGTTCATGAAAATCATGAGACCTTGCAAGCTAAAATGGACTCAGTCGCATTTACCGATTCGGTTACGCAACTTGCAAAAACTCAGGAAAACTTAAAGGACACAGTAGATACTCTGAAAATTGGTTCAGAAAGACACATAGAGGAAATTAGTTCATTATCAGAGAAAGTAGTCGAACTTTCGGATCAGCTAAATAATTTATCTACGAAAGTAGATGATAATCTGAATGACACAAGACCGGTACTCTTTAATGATACAGAAGAGTACGAACAAATTAGAAAATTCAAACAAAATCAGAAACAAATTAATACGCAACACCAAAGAGAAATCCGGGAAGTACAAGATCAATTGACACAGGTAATACAAGAATTACATATTTCAGAGGACAATCGCGCTCCAATACGGAAGAGGGACATAGAAATACGGAACAGTCACAAACGGGGTACTTCGGAAATTATGAAAGAAAGTGGCAAGGTACACCGAATTTTGAGATGGAACCGCCGAAACGAAGTAACAATGACCGATATGCGACTCGCTGACATGATGATTTTGACTATAAGCTGTTCATTACTACATGTAAATTCAAAACATTTAAGAATTCCGGCAACGACATTCATCCACAAGCATGGCTTCATCAATTATATCCTTGTTTTCCTCCCAACTGGTCATTAGAGCATAGATTACAATTTATGTGTGGCTATTTAGAGAATGAACCAGCTGTAATAATGCCGTCGGTCATTCACGACTGCCACAGTGAAGGAGAATTTTATCATGGCTTCCTCTCAGCATATTGGTCTCAAGCTACACAAGACCGAGTAAAACATAACATCATAATGATGAAACATTTAGAACAATCTGAATTCTCCAGTCTTGTGAAATATTTTGAAGACATGTTGCACAAGAATCAGTACCTGTTGAACCCATACAGCCCCTCAGAACTCATCCGCATTTGCTTAATCAAATTACCTGAAAATTTACGGCATATTATTTTGGCAGGACTTTGCAAAGACGACACTGAAGCTTTTCAGGGACTCTTACAAGAATTAGAAATTGACACTGACAATCGTGGAACGCGAAAACAGGAACACAACAATTACAGGTCGCATCCGTCGCAATTCCACAATGAAAGAAACAATAACTGGACGCGACAAGGCTATTCTCACAACACAAATCGTGACCAAAACAGACACCACCTGTATGACAACCGTTGGCAGAGTAGTAATAATTACAGGGAAAGATCACCTCTCCGCGGTAGTGACTATCACAGAGACAATCAGAGAAACAGACAATTTGGGAACCAAAATAATTATTATCAAGGGAGACAGAATAACGTCAGACACAACGGTCAACCGTGCAGTTACGATTCCAGGAGAATTTCTCCACCACATGACCGACAAAAAAGAAACTATGTAAACTACCGACAAAACGACAGACCTGAATTTCATCAGAACTGGCGGGATTCAAACAGGGCAGGGACGCCTCCACAAGGTGAATCTGTAGAAGTTAGGTCTCCAAATCCCAGTAACGACGCGCGCCAACAAAGACACAATAGGCAATGACTCATACCGCTGGCAGCCACAAAACGTACTTATGAAACTGACGACGCAGCTGCCGTAGCTAGTAATTACGTAAAAATGGAAGACATTAGGGACATCTTACTCCAGGACCATGACGTAAAACGTAACAACATTGCATATCCTGTGATTCACTTTACAGTAAATGCCGTAAAATTAACGCCAGTACTTGACTCTGGCAGTCCCATTTCAGTAATTAGTGAAACAGCCTTTAGCAAATGCAACAAATCGAACGATTGCCCCACACTTCCGTTACGTAAGATTAAATTACAAGCTGCAATCGTTGGGAAAAGTGTAGATGTACGCCAACAAACCAACTTAGAATTCTTTTGTCAAAGCCACAGCTTCTCTATGAACTTTCTTATTGTTCCATTATTGTCGACGGAAATTATATTGGGAGTAGACTTTTTTAATGAATACAAAGCAATCTTAAACTTTCATGATGCTGAAATAAGTTTAGAGAAGGAAGGTAAGTCAATAGCTTTGAAATTTGAAGATTGGCTCTCAAGCCATGATGAAGAAATTAATCGGCTTTACCTCCTGTTAGACAACAGTTCGAAATTTTCGTCGGAACTTGACACTAACAATCACTCTGCAAGTACTGACAGGGATGATACCGACGGCGCATTTGGTGCTAATGAGTTAATTCAGAATAAAATTCAAACAATTGAGAATTGTAATGACACTGATAGGCAAGACCTTTTTGAGATTTTACAAGCACATTCCACAGTTTTTACTCACAAAACAGGAACAATCAAGGGATTTCAATACCAATTTCGTGTTCGTGAGCATACTAAATTTTGTGTTAGACCATACGTAATTCCGGCACATTATAGGGACCGTGTTAGAACAGAAATACAATCTATGCTCGACGAGGACATTATTGAGCCTGCAGTAAGCTCATCCAACAATACATTACATGTTGAGAAGAAAAATGGATCGATCAGGCTTGTCTTGGATTCGAGACAAATCAATAGTATCATCATTCCTGAAACAGACAGGCCGCAAACGTTGGAAGAACATCTTCAAAATTTTAATGGTGTAAAAGTGTTGTGTTCTATTGATCTCAGATCCAGCTTTTACCAGATCGAACTTCATCCAGAATGTAGAAAATACAAAGCTTTCCTTTGTTTCGGCGTTTGTTATCAATTTCGGAAACTTTCTTTTGGTTTGAACATTTCTTCGGCAGCATTCATTCGCGGCCTAAATTCCATATTACCTGAGTTCTTAAAACGTCACATCACCTTATAAGTGGATGATATTCTAATTGCAGAAGTCTCATGGGAACAACATAATCGCATCCTCAACAATTTGTTACGTATTTTCGCAGAATCTGGAATTACAGTTAACTTGGAAAAGTCTGAATTCGGTAGGACAAAGGTGAAGTTTTTGGGACATATTATTTCTTCTGAAGGCATTCAGCCGGATCCTGAAAAGTTAGAAGCAATCAGAGCCATTCCAGTTCCATCCACAAAAAAACAAGTCCGCATTTTTCTAGGTCTCGTAAATTTTTACCGTCGTTTTCTGAATATGCAAATTCTAGTTACACCAAAACTTTGTTCTCTCACTGGAAAAAATACTATTTGGAACTGGGACGAACAAGCACAGCTGGAATTCAATTCTTTGAAAGAATCGCTACTTAACGCGCCAATACTAGCTCATCCAGATCTGTCACAAGATTTCTGCCTTAGCACGGATTCTTCTAAAGTCGGTCTTGGTGCCCATTTATTTCAAGAAGCCACAGAAAATGACACTACTGTGCAGGAAACCATTGCTTTTGCTAGCCGAGTGCTAACAAAATCTGAAAAAAATTATTCCATTACTGAATTAGAAGCTTTAGCTATCGTTTGGGCATTTAACAAATTCTGTTTCTTTCTTTCTGGTAAGCACGTAAAAGTATACAGTGATCATAGTGCATTACAATTTATTATGTCTTCAAAATTAAATCATGACAGGTTAAAACGTTGGGCATTGTTTCTGCAAGAATCCCACTTCACAATAGTCTACATTCGCGGCAAGGAGAACATTGTTGCGGACGTAGTGTCACGCGCACCGGCTGCGCTTGAGAAAAGTAACACAGAAGGCAACCTCGAGAAAAATTTCAGTATTCTTTACATTCAGAAAGTCGCCTTTGAAAACTTCTTCACTACATCTTTAAAGGACATTGCTCATGAACAAGATAAAGATCCGATTTGGAAAGACATCAGAAGTAAATGGCATGAAAAGACACACACTCAGATTCGGCATTTTTATCTGGTTAGAAACAACATACTCTTCAAACGCTGCACTGTTGATGACAAGCTATGGGTACTTTGCATTCCAGATGATTTTGTTAATAAGCTCATTTGGTACCTTCATTTCAGCTACGCACATTTTGGTCCACGAAAATGTTATTATATTCTTCGAACGACTTGTTATTTTAAGAATATGGAAAAGAGAATTCGAAGAGTCTTGTCTATTTGTAAACTTTGTCAAAAGGTGAAACCATGTACTATCTCCCATCGTGCACCGTTGTTTCCTAACATTCCTTCTAAATTAAAAGGATTTGCTGCTGTTGATCTCTTGGGACCGCTTGTCAGAACATCGAACGGATTTTCGTACGTTCTAGTTGCTGTTGAACTTACTTCAAAATTTGTTTCTTTCACTCCGTTACGTAATGCCACTGGACGGTCTGTATCCAACGCCTTTGTTAAAAATTTCTTATGTGAAGTTGGACACGTTAGTAAAGTCATTTCAGATAACGGACCACAATTCATATCTGCTGTTTGGTCACACATGCTTCGGAACCATAAAATCAAACCTGTTTTTATTTCATTGTACTCACAACATTGTAACCCGTCTGAACGGATTATGAAAGAAATCAATAAGCTTTGCATACTTTATTGTCACAGAAAGCATCAGTGTTGGCACATATATTTACACTTATTTCAAAACGTGCTGAATGAAATGCCTCATGACTCCACTGGTTTACCACCTATTCTTGTACTAAAGAATGAAGAACCACCGAACAGAATCAGAGAGCTTGTACCTTTTCCGAATACACGTAAACTTCGACACAAAGACATAATTGATTTAGCTATTAAAAATATAAAATCTGCAGCAGACAAAAGGAGAAAACTACACGATAAAGCAAATGCAAAGAAATTATATATTGGTCAGAAAGTTCTCATTAATGCTCATTCATTGACACATAAGAAGAAACAGTTGAGTCACAAATTCTTTCTGCTTTACAATGTTCCTTACAGAATCCGACGTACACCACATGATAATTTCGTTGAAGCTGAAACTCTGCGTACTAGGAAGAGTAAAGGATTGCACCACATTTCACATGTAAAACCGATTATTGAAAGATAATCTGCTTTTTAACTTAGTCTTTGCCATAAAATTTTTCACTTCACGCTACTAGTGCAATTTGTCACACTGAGAAACTGTTAAAGATGCAACAATGTTTTGAAGTTAACTATCCAGTCTAGAACCTAGGGAACATATTTAGACAGTATTTACGAGTGCATTGTTATAGTGAACAGACGACACAGTGTTCTTGTGTGTGTACATTCTTGCTTGTTAGTTGCATGATTACGTATCGACCATAAGGCTCACATACTTAGAACATATAATGGTACTGCTAATGAGATTTTAATGCAACATTTTGGTTTATTTCAAAAAAATATATTCTGCATTTAAAGTACTTTCTGTGAAATACCAGATGACACAGTGGTTAGTTTATGTGACAGCTACACGATTTTATCACGACGCTACTAATGAGTGACAATTTACAGTGTTGCTTTTGCGGTGTATCTGTTTTATATCTGCACAGTTTTTCTGTATTATTCTGGAAAGTAAAACATGTTTTAGTAGTAACTTTTGTGGTATAGCTACAATGAGACAGCCTTTTCTGTAGCACAACAATACGTTACATTATAGTACTTTCTTGATCATGGTAAGGTACGTAATAACTACGATATCTATGCGCAAAGCATTTCACTTTCGTTTATGATGAGGTAAGTACATTGACTTCAGTTGAACTTTGCTTACAGAGGACGATAATTACGACACTTCCACAGAATTATCTTACAGCAAGATGCACATTTAGCGCTACAGGACACGCATTTGAGTGATTAATTTTGTACTTAAACCATTTATTTTTCAAGATTTTTGAATTACAAAGAAAGTTTTCCGTGATACATTTCATTCCATTGCTGTAATCTGTAACACCTGAGGGCATAATTACATTAATCCTCAGGGGGCACACGCTTACTTTGTGTACCATGTGCTTGGCAAGCACAAGGAGCCCTAGCTAATATGGTATTTGCTTATACAACTTTACACATCGGTCCCATATTTCTCCAACACAGAATTACATAGCTACCTGGTTATTTAACAGAGAAACAAACATTTTTTTTACTACATTATGACAGATGTTTACGCAATTACACAGTTGGATAATTTCACACTTATTAAATTGTATTTTGTATTTACTTTGTGAACTCTTCATATTTTTTCAGAACCATTGTGATACTATGAGAGCTTTGAATGATGTATTTGGTATGGGATCATGATTTTTAAAGTACGTTTGAGGTAGATGACACTACTGAAATGAGCAGAGAATATTTTTTTAGGTTTTGAAATTATTGCAGAAAGCTATGATGATTTTGAGATTTGACTGAGGTGTTATGATATTATTATTACGATTACAATGTGTATTATGCTGTTGAGGTATGTTTATGATCAATAAGCTGATGCTATATAAGGAATTTGATTATGCTATATACTTATTATGATGAAATATTAAAGTGTCGTCACAAGATTGATGTGTCGACGAATATGTATATGTGTAATAAGGTAAGGAGTAATGAATAGTAGTTAGGGACTCTGACTTGTGAAAAAGAATGTTGGAAACCAAGAAATCGTACTTTAAGAGTTATGAAATGTGTGTAAATGCGTGAATGTATCACAATACTGGCGAAAACTTTTTGGACACTGTTATATTCATAGGATTTCGTTTCTACACATTTGCAATGCAAATTCTCGACCTGTGAAATTTTTTATATGAGACTGTCACTGTAATGCAAACTGGTGTTGTAAATATTTCGGTAAGAAAGTTAAGTGACCTTCATGTAATGAGTCATGGGCACCCAGCTGCACGACAGGCACCTGGGAAAAAGCCATTAGTGTGTGCCTTTCAGAGGCACAGGTGGAGAAAAAAGGAGGCCATTATCCTCGCTATTGACATTTCTTTGTAGAAAGCATCGCAAATATGACACGCTCAAACTTGAAAATATATGATTACACTGTGGAGCTCTTAATTTATGATATTTACTAAAATGCCTAATGAAATGATTAGAAACATTTTACATCTATTGTCTTACTAGCTGAGAGATTTTTTTTGCCTTTGGAGACGCCATTTGCGTAGTGAATGACATTTCATATGTTGCTTTATATATATATTTGCTCATTTCGTTTAATATCTAGTTTCTAGCTGCACTGCAGCATTGGTTAGAATAAATTGTAATAGATGTACTAATACAGATATTTTATGCCTACAGATCCAGTAAATACTAATTTTTTGATCTACTTCCAAAAAAACGAGGGTGCACAAAAAGACATTTCCCTTCACAGGAATTGCATACATAATTTTTGTCAATGACTGGGTAACTTGTTTCGTAGATAAATCAAGGTGATGCATCACTCCAGTGTTAAGATGTGACATAGGTATTAGACATGGCCATCTTTAGTGCAATATTTTTTCTGTTTGAGTGTTGTCATATATAGGTATAAGTTATTGCATTTGCTGCTGCTGTTTGCCAGGCATAGTGCTACTGAATTTCACTTTGTGTTACTCTGTTAAGTCAGTTTTACTACTGAGTTATTTTTCTTTTTGCTGCACATTGGCTCATATTAGTGATAATGTTGCATTTGCTTTGCAAATTTATATTTATTGCTGCTTGCTTTGCTAACTGAATTTTTTGTCATTGCTGTTTGTGTTAATTGTTTTGTGCTGCTGCATTGCCTCATCCCTTAGTTTATATATCTGAGCTCCGTAGATTGAAGTTAGCTTAAGATGGGGTAGGCTATATAAGAGAACGAGTTGTGATAAATTGGAAGAAATCCTTTGAGAAGCTATAAGAAAATGGTTTGGCCAAAAAAAGTATTTTGAAAGAGGATATGAACAAAAAAGTAGGGTTTAGTGACAACAGGTTTAGGTAGGATTTTCTTGGAAATAAATTATGAGGTAAGATAATGGAAAATAAATAATGAGGTAAGAAATATGTGAACATATAAATACAGAAAGCATGCTTGGATAGAATTTTTTTTTTTTGAAGCAAATGTTGAAATAAGAAAAATATATCTATGGAATGCAGTTTTGGGTTGGACTGCAGTACCAAATGTCACACTGAAAACAAACCCTGATCCGTCCTTTGATGTTATTCCGCTATGTGTTTGCGTACTCTTGTGTATTTGTGTTCTTCCTGTCTTTATGTGTTTATCTGACAAGGCTTATGTTGTAGAATTTTTCTAATACTCAGCTACATTCACAATGATGATGAATACTGTTATCCTCAAATATAATCTGCATTAATAATATGTTATTTACTTTGTAAGGATGTTTAGACATTATTTTCAAAAGCTGTTCTGATCTTTTATATATTTACTTATGTCATAATTCCTGTAACACTGATGAATATGTTATTTCGATTCTTTTGTAAAGACCGTATTACCACAAATGTTATCTGTATCGTTATGTTCTTTAAAGATGTTTTCTGTACCTTTGTAATTGTATTCTCACGTTATAAAATTGTAATGGACACCAGTTCATCAAATTAAGTAACTTGTAAGCATTCATTTCTGTGCACACATTTTTGTTGGTCATAGTATATGCACAATATGTGAGAAGTTGGGACTGTTAGTGTTTGGACGTGTGTTAATAATTCAGCAAGGGACTGGTTAACAGCATTGCTGGTTCTAAGGACAATTCCAGAAACTTTGTGAGTGCACAAGTGGTGGTTTATGGACTTGCTATATTCTCTGCAAGACTCTTCGATGGTGATTGTGCATGTGCACAGTCGCAACAGACGGCTGTTGGCCGTCTCTACAAGGACTACAGTGGGTCTGCACCTTTGATGACCAACCAATACCATTATTTCTACAAGGACTGCAGTGGGTCAGCACCTCTGGTGGCCCACCAATACCATACTCTCTACCAGGACTACAGTGGGTCTGCTCTGTGATGACCTACCTACCAATATTCTTCAAAACTTCGACTGACTCTGCGGTGGGTTTGCTCTGTTGTGGCCCATTACCTGTCTGCATATCAAGAGTCAGCACTGGGACAACACTACTTCTTCAAGACTGCATGGAAATCCACAACTTCCGTGTGAATTCTCTTTTACTGCTCAGACTTTGAGAAAAACACCGCAATTTTACTGTGATGAACGATCAGGACTGTCTTTATGGGCTGTGGGAAAATTTTAGCTTTTGACCAACATTGTATCAATAAGTGTGTGCATTTGATATTTTTGTTATTGTAATTATGAAAAATTTTTCCAAATCAGTATTGGCCAGGCCATTGCCCAAAACAATTTATAAAATTTTTTTGTGGGGAGCATGGGGGCTATGTAAGTAAGCTGTATAGGTTCTTTTATTGGTAACGCCACGTAGCGCTTTGTATGAAAATCACTGGCTGTGCTGTGTGCAGTCTGTGGCTGGTTTGCATTGTTGTTTGCTGTTGTAGCGTTGGGCAGTTGGCTGTTAACAGCGCGTAGCGTTGCGCAGTTGGAGGTGAGCCGCCAGCAGTGGTGGATGTGGGGAAGTGAGATGGCGGATTTTTGAGAGCGGACGATCTGGACGTGTGTCCATCAGAAACAGTACATTTGTAAGAATGGATGTCATATATTATGACTTTTGAACACTATTAATGTAAACACATTGTTTGTTCTCTATCAAAATCTTTCATTTGCTAACTACGCCTATTAGTAGTTAGTGCCTTTAGTAGTTTGAATCTCTTATTTAGCTGGCAGTAGTGGCGCTCGCTGTATTGCAGTAGTTCGAGTAACGAAGATTTTTGTGAGTTAAGTGATTTGTGAAACGTATAGGTTAATGTTAGTCAGGGCCATTCTTTCGTAGGGATTTTTGAAAGTCAGATTGCGTTGCGCCAAAAATATTGTGTGTCAGTTTAAGCACAGTCATGTATAATTTTTCTAAGGGGACGTTTCAAAGCTTGTGTGAACTTTTCCGATCTTGAGGGTTTTGCGTTCTTTTAAATTTGGCATACTTTTTCCGTTGCTTCTGACCCGTTTTGTATACTGTGGCGGATCAGTACAATGTCTTATTCATTTATTTGGTGTATGTCTCTCAATAGCCTTCGATACTATTTCTTTGAATCTAAACCACATCTGGTCTACGCTTATATGTTCAGATTGGAAGTAGTGGAGACTGTCTCTTAGGTTGGCCTTAAGCGAATTTTTATCTGCTTTTTTAAATAAACGTCTTTTGCGTTTATATTTGGCAGGTTTGAACATTACAGTATTCAGTCTTGCTACAACAATCTTGTGGTGTATCCGTCATGACGCTACCTTTTTGGTGAGGGTTATTTGTTGCTAGGAGTTAAAGTATATTTTAGCAACCATTTACACTTCGAGTGGGCTCCTGAGCTAACTGTTCAAAATAATTTTCTGATAAAACATTCAAAACGATTTCTGACGACGTTTCATGCCCACCTCCGACTTTAAACATGTATTTGCCCCAACATGAGTGGTGTACTTTTTTGAAATGAAACTCAAGTTTTCTTCAAACTGTCCAGCAACTGTATCGTCTGAGTGGGGGGTTCACTAAAGGGAACTAATTATTAATTAATTCCAGTTGTCAATTTTAACCTTTACTCCCAGTAACTGATTCATGCCCTCCATTCGGCTCTGTACCAAAAGACCGCAGTCGGTTATGTCGACGATGCTACAGATGGCTAGCCCCACCTTCACCTCGCAAGCAAGACTGGCAATTTTTACTACTTCAGCTAGCCACTCGAAACCAGAGAGAATCTCCTTCAGTCCAAAGTGACACACATAGTTAGCTCTGACATGAACCACCAATTACAGTTGGCTGCATCCTGTGCTCTTCATGACATCCAGAAGCAGCCTTTCCACATCAGAAATGACTCTTGCCAGTGTGCACTCCTCTGTTCACCCCCCTTTCCCCCTCTCCCCGGAAAATCTCTCGCTGCCTGGTTCTCCTTGAAGCTACCTGCCACTCAGCCACAGGTGAGGGGTCAAACTCCAGTGCTGACAGTACCTGGGGCAGCCACAGCAGTGGACCAGTTGGGGGATACGTGAGATGTGCTAGACGTTCGTTCCCCAGATCCCCGTCCAGTCCCCTACAGTGAAGCCCACTGGCAACAGCCTCGAACTGTGTGACTGAAGCCAACACCACCTGGAGCTATGTGTGAAGGGTCATCAATTCAGCTCGCATCTGATTACAGCAATCACAGTCCTATTCATACATAAGATGGCAAAAACTGTACACTACACTGCTATTAAAACGAAGACAGTGCCTAGAAAGCACACAAACACGAAAGAAAATAAGAAAGTAAACTAGTATCCACACAGATGACAGAAAGTAAGTTGTTCCTGTTTGAAGCTCGTAAATATAAATCGCAGACAAATGATATACTCGCGTTTTCTGCAGCAGCAACAGGAGGCGAATTCTCTCGCTGACAGTTCAGTCGTATGGGTTATCAATCGAAATTTCTGACTGAATTGAGAATTTCTTGATAGTGAGGCTGCAGCGTGTTAACTGGAATGGAGAGCCATCGACAAAAGCAGATGTAGCTTCAGGCGTGCCCCAGGGTATTGTATTCAGACACTTGCTGTTCATGTTGTACATTAATAACTTTGCTGATATTATAGTCAGTTCAGTTTCTTTCAGAGGATGCAACTATCTATAATGAAGCAGTACTGAAAAAAGCTGCACAGACATCCGGTCGTATCTTGATAAGATGTAACGGGCATTTAAGCAGCATTCTTCCCGCCATCCATAAGCGAATGTAACGGAAGGAAGCCGTAAAATAGCTACAATTGGAAGTACTCTCTGCCATGGAATCCACAGTGCTTTGCATAGTATGGATGTAGATACAGGAAAGGCACAACAATCAGCAACAAGTTCGGCCAATGTTCGATTTACGTAGTAGTGATTAATTGCGTATAGTTTCATCTTCAGTCTGCGGCATACGTTTTACATCCTAAAAATTACAGTTGTACAATGTGGTCTGAAAACCTTGGTGTTAACATTTCATTTCACTTGGCTGTCCTGACGTCTTCTGTGTTCCCCTTGTACCATAATATCTGTAGAAAGTTTTGGGCTGTCAATTCGTTTGTGTTTCTTTGTGCTGTATTGTGCCGATCTACACTCCTGGAAATTGAAATAAGAACACCGTGAATTCATTGTCCCAGGAAGGGGAAACTTTATTGACACATTCCTGGGGTCAGATACATCACATGATCACACTGACAGAACCACAGGCACATAGACACAGGCAACAGAGCATGCACAATGTCGGCACTAGTACAGTGTATATCCACCTTTCGCAGCAATGCAGGCTGCTATTCTCCCATGGAGACGATCGTAGAGATGCTGGATGTAGTCCTGTGGAACGGCTTGCCATGCCATTTCCAGCTGGCGCCTCAGTTGGACCAGCGTTCGTGCTGGACGTGCAGACCGCGTGAGACGACGCTTCATCCAGTCCCAAACATGCTCAATGGGGGACAGATCCGGAGATCTTGCTGGCCAGGGTAGTTGACTTACACCTTCTAGAGCACGTTGGGTGGCACGGGATACATGCGGACGGGCATTGTCCTGTTGGAACAGCAAGTTCCCTTGCCGGTCTAGGAATGGTAGAACGATGGGTTCGATGACGGTTTGGATGTCCCGTGCACTATTCAGTGTCCCCTCGACGATCACCAGTGATGTACGGCCAGTGTAGGAGATCGCTCCCCACACCATGATGCCGGGTGTTGGCCCTGTGTGCCTCGGTCGTATGCAGTCCTGATTGTGGCGCTCACCTGCACGGCGCCAAACACGCATACGACCATCATTGGCACCAAGGCAGAAGCGACTCTCATCGCTGAAGATGACACGTCTCCATTCGTCCCTCCATTCACGCCTGTCGCGACACCACTGGAGGCGGGCTGCACGATGTTGGGGCGTGAGCGGAAGACGGCCTAACGGTGTGCGGGACCGTAGCCCAGCTTCATGGAGACGGTTGCGAATGGTCGTCGCCGATACCCGAGGAGCAACAGTGTCCCTAATTTGCTGGGAAGTGGCGGTGCGGTCCCCTACGGCACTGCGTAGGATCCTACGGTCTTGGCGTGCATCCGTGCGTCGCTGCGGTCCGGTCCCAGGTCGATGGGCACGTGCACCTTCCGCCGACCACTGGCGACAACATCGATGTACTGTGGAGACCTCACGCCCCACGTGTTGAGCAATTCGGCGGTACGTCCACCCGGCCTCCCGCATGCCCACTATACGCTCTCGCTCAAAGTCCGTCAACTGCACATACGGTTCACGTCCACGCTGTCGCAGCATGCTACCAGTGTTAAAGACTGCGATGGAGCTCCGTATGCCACGGCAAACTGGCTGACACTGACGGCGGCGGTGCACAAATGCTGCGCAGCTAGCGCCATTCGACGGCCAACACCGCGGTTCCTGGTGTGTCCGCTGTTCCGTGCGTGTGATCATTGCTTGTACAGCCCTCTCGCAGTGTCCGGAGCAAGTATGGTGGGTCTGACACACCGGTGTCAATGTGTTCTTTTTTCCATTTCCAGGAGTGTATTATCATGTGATGTGGCATATCTACCGCGAGTCCGCTCAGTTTCGTGTGATCCTGCGTTGAACACTATCAAGAGTGAGTCATTGGTTACGAAAATGCTGCTCAATCTTAGGCGGAAGCTGTGTTGCTTTATGCCGTTATGTGACTAGAGGCAGACGTAACTCGACGGAACTTAAATGCTCTGGATGAATATAATTATAATTTTTACACAGCGCATTAGTTGGCTCTGGTAATAATCATTTAATGAGAATTTCTCAGGTCAGTTACACAAGATTTCATATCAAGAAAACACTATGTAATTTTTCATCTTGGGGAAAGTTTCTGTCCTTCTTTGATGATGCATGGGTGATAACAGTCTTCAATATACAGTAGAAGCACTGTATTCTGAGTCATGACGCCATTCAAAGAAAACTTTGTATACTAAACACTCTGCTGAGAGAAAGGCTAAATTTTTTCATAGAAACGAGAGGGTGTGTAACTGAATAGTCATCTCCTGCAGTAAGACCACTATCATGAAATGGAGTGATGATATTACGATGTACATTGAGAACACTGTATTTACAAAGACAGTGAAAAGAACCTGCAAACATAAAACTTTCGTGGTTTACTTTCAACTATCATATAATATATAGACCAAGATGATGCAAACAAATGACTTCAGAGGCGGAAGAAACAAGCTACGACTGTATTGGGCACTACAAATTGCAGATTGAATAGTTCGGCTCGAGCCCCAACGTACTATGGCAAACTATTCAAACTGCAATTTGTAGTGCCCATATACATATACATATATATATATATATATATATATATATATATATATATATATATATATATATGTGTGTGTGTGTGTGTGTGTGTGTGTGTGTGTGTTACAAATGATTGAAGCGATTTCATAAATTCATTGTAGCTCCATTCATTGACATATGGTCACGACACACTACAGATACGTAGAAAAACTCATAAAGTTTTGTTCGGCTGAAGCCGCACTTGAGGTTTCTGCCGCCAGAGCGCTCGAGAGCGCAGTGAGACGAAATGGCGACAGGAGCCGAGAAAGCGTATGTCGTGCTTGAAATGCACTCACATCAGTCAGTCATAACGGTGCAACGACATTTCAGGACGAAGTTCAACAAAGATCCACCAACTGCTAACTCCATTCGGCGATGGCATGCGTGGATTAAAGCTCCTGGATGCCTCTGTAAGGGGAAATCAACGGGTCGGCTTGCAGTGAGCGAAGAAACGGTTGAACGCGTGCGGGCAAGTTTCACGCGTAGCCCGCGGAAGTCGACGAATGAAGCAAGCAGGGAGCTAAACGTACCATAGCCGACGGTTCGGAAAATCTTACGGAAAAGGCTAAAGCAGAAGCCTTACCGTTTACAATTGCTACAAGCTCTGACACCTGATGACAAAGTCAAACGCTTTGAATTTTCGGCGCGGTTGCAACAGCTCATGGAAGAGGATGCGTTCAGTGCGAAACTTGTTTTCAGTGATGAAGCAACATTTTTTCTTAATGGTGAAGTGAACAGACACAATGTGCGAATCTGGGCGGTAGAGAATCCTCACGCATTCGTGCAGCAAATTCGCAATTCACCAAAAGTTAACGTATTTGGTGCAATCTCACCGTTTAAAGTTTACGGCCCCTTTTTCTTCTGCAAAAAAAACGTTATAGAACACGTGTATCTGGACATGCTGGAAAATTGGCTCATGCCACAACTGGAGACCGACAGCGCCGACTTCATCTTTCAACAGGATGGTGCTCCACCGCACTTCCATCATGATGTTCAGCATTTCTTAAACAGGAGATTGGAAAACCGAGGATCGGTCGTGGTGGAGATCTTGATCAGCAATTCATGTCATGGCCTCCACACTCTCCCGACTTAACCCAATGCGATTTCTTTCTGTGGGGTTATGTGAAAGATTCAGTGTTTAAGCCTCCTCTACCAAGAAACGTGCCAGAACTGCGAGCTTGCATCAACGATGCTTTCGAACTCATTGATGGGGACATGCTGCGCCGAGTGTGGGAGGAACTTGATTATCGGCTTGATGTCTGCCGAATCACTAAAGGGGCACATATCGAACATTTGTGAATGCCTAAAAAAACTTTTTGAGTTTTTTTATGTGTGTGCAAAGCATTGTGAAAATATCTCAAATAATAAAGTTATTGTAGAGCTGTGAAATCGCTTAAATCATTTGTAATAACCCTGTATATATATATATATATATATATATATATATATATATATATATATATATATATATATATATCACACTCAGCTTAATTGAGCAGCCCAGAGATGTGGCTGGTCTGAATGTTTGGCTACGTTTTCCGTCATAGCGTGCCAGGTCACACCTGTCGTAAACTCATTTTTTAAAGCTGACATAAAATATAAAAAAAACAATGCAGGCAGGTAGTGCGGTGAAATTCAAATAAAAATTGTTTGGCACTCGCGTTGATTTATAATTTGAACAAGTAGTTTATTTCTATTTTTCCACTAATAGTCTTCAGTATATTCAGTAAATACTCAAAATGCAGTCTGAGGGGCTCTTACGTAAGGGATGCCATTAATAACTGATGCTACAACACTTCACTATAAAATTTATATGTCACGATCACGGCATCGACGGTCTGTTCACAATTCACAAAATAAACTCTTATCTGCTGTCCGAAACCACTACACTGCGCTCCACTTGATCGCTTTCGAACGTTGCTACATATTAGGGTCGGAACTTAAACAGTGGCAACCATTTATTTACAGCTCGTACGAAATAGATACGTGTTTCAAAGTTTTACTGGCCTTCAAAGGACTCACCAGCATAGTGTATAATTCGTTGTCAGCGATGTGGAATTTGTAGCATACTCTTAGCAGCGCCAGTTGTGTTGACAGATCGAGGGGCGCGGTCTGTTGGTTCAAATGGCTCTGAGCACTATGGGACAACATCTGTGGTCATCAGTCGCCTAGAACTTAGAACTAATTAAACTTAATTAACCTAAGGACATCACACACATCCACGCCCGAGGCAGAATTCGAACCTGCGACCGTAGCGGTCGCGCGGTTCCAGACTGTAGCGCCTAGAAGCGCTCGGCCACCCCGGCGGGCGGCGCGGTCTATTGCCCGACGAATTGTAGCAGTTCTGAAGCGATGCCGTTAAGTGTTTCCGTCAGTTTGTAAGTCGATTTGAACTTACGAGGGCTTAAGTCAGGGGAGTGCAGTGGGTGGTATGGCGCTTAGCAGCTCCATCAGACAGACAAATCAGTAACACCTTGCACTGTACGTGCTTGAGCATTGTCCTGCAAAATGGTGGTCAGGTCCTGCAGGAGGTGTCATCACTTCTGTCTCTAAGCTGGTCGTAGGTTGTGCTCCAAAAATCAACAACATGACTTCGAATTGTGCAGCATGGTGGAGAGCCTATAACATAGTAGGAGAGTGTATTGGGATGATCTGTATTTCAAAAATAACGAAGTACATTTTACTCCCCAATACTGTCTCTGAAGAAATTGGAAGGTGCGAAATAGCACTGAACGCTATTCAAGGATTGTATGAATATTTTGACAAAAATATGATGTTGATATAAAAGATGAACTGAAACGTCCCCTTTGAACATTTATTCACGACTGTCCTTAAACTGATACACAATATTTTTTTTTTTTTAGCGCAACGCAATCTGACTTTCAAAAATCCCTACAAAAGAATGGCCCTGACTAACATTAAACTATACCTTTCACAAATCACTTACCTCACAAAAATCTTCGCTGCTCAAGCTACTGCAATACAGCGAGCGCCACTACTGCCAGCTAAATAAATGATTCAAACTATGGAAGGCACTAACTACTGATAGGGATAGTTAGCAAATGAAAGATATTAATAGAGAACAAACAATGTATTTACCTTGATATCATCATGTATAAATATAGCAGTTCATGACAAATTACAAATCTCCGCCATCTCTCTCCCCACATCCACCACTGCTGGCGGCTCACCTCCAACTGCGCAACGCTATGCGCTGTTCACATCCAGCTGCCTAACACTACAATGGCGAGTATTACAACAATGCAAAGCAGCCACAGACTGCACACAGCACAGCCAGTGATTTTCATACAGAGGTGGCGTTACCAATAAGAAATCCTAAACAGCTTTCTTACATAGCCCCCATGCTCCCCACAAAAATTTTTACAAATTGTATTGGGCAGTGGCCAATACAGATTTGAAAAAAAATTTTCATAATTACAATAACAAAGATATCAAATGCACACACTTATTGATACAATGTTGGTCAAAAGCTAAAATTTTCTCACAGTCCATAAAGACAGTCCTCATCATTCGTCACAGTAAAATTGCAGTGTTTTTCTCAAAGTCTGAGCAGTAGAAGAAAATGCACACGGAAGTAGTGGATTTCCATGCAGTCTTGAAGAAGTAGTGTTGTCCTTCAAACGGAAAGACAGTGCTGACTCTTGACATGCTGACAGGTAATGGGCCACAACAGAGCAAACCCACAACAGAGTCAGTCGAAATTTTGAAGAGTATTGGTAGGTAGGTCATCACAGAGCAGACCCACTGTAGTCCTGGTAGAGATTACGGTATTGGTGGGCCACCAGAGGTGCAGACCCACTGTAGTCCTTGTAGAAATAATGGTACTGGTGGGTCATCAAAGATGCAGACCCACTGTAGTCCTTGTAGAGATAATGGTATTGGTGGGCCACCAGAGGTGCAGACCCACTGTAGTCCTTGTAGAGATTACGGTATTGGTGGGCCACCAGAGGTGCAGACCCACTGCAGTCCTCGTAGAAATAATGGTATTGGTGAGTCATCAAAGGTGTAGACCCACTGTAGTCCTTGTAGAGAAAGCTAGCAGCCATCTGTTGCGACTGTGCAGGTGCACAATCACCATCGAAGAGTCCTGCAGAGAATATAGCAAGTCCATAAACCACCACTTGTGCACTCACAAAGTGTTTGGAATTGTTCTTAGAACCAGCAATGCTGTTATCCAGTCCCTTGCTGAATGATTAACACACATGCAAACACTAACAGTCCCTACTTCTCACATATTGTCCATATACTATGACCAACAGAAACGTGTGCAGTGAAATGTAACTTACAAGTTAATAATAAGATGAACTGGTGTCAATTACAATTTTATAACATGAGAATACAATTACAAAGGTACAAAATACATCATTATAGTACATAACAATACAGATAACATTAGTAGTACAGGCTTTACAAAAGAATAGAAATAAACATATACATCAGTGGAATTATGACATGAGTACATACATAAAAGATCAGAATACCTTTCGAAACATCAACTTCACACATGAACATTAACACAAAACAGAGGAAATAATGTCTAAACATCTTTACAAAGTAAATAACACATTATTAATGCCAATTGTATTTGAGGATAACAGTATTCCTCATCATAGTGAATGTAACTTAGTATTAGAAGAGAAAAAAGTTCTATGAAACAATACACAGAGACAGGAAGAAAACAAATACACAAGGGTACACAAACATATAGTGGGATAACACCAATAGGAAAGGACAGGGTTCGTTTTCAGTGTAACATGTGGTACTGCAGTCCAACCCAAAACTTCATATATCTTTCCTCTTATTTCATCCTTTGTTTCCACCAAAAAAATCCTATCCAAGCATGCTTTCTGTATTTATTTCACATATTTCTTAACTCATTATTTATTTCCAAGAAAATCCTACCTATACCTGCTTTCTGTACGTTTTTCGTATAGATTCTCAATGCATTTCTTCCAATTCATCGCAACTCATTCTCTTCTATAGTCTACCCCCTCTTAAGCTAACTTAAATCTACTGAGCTCAGATGCTAAACTAAGAGACGAGGCAATGCAGCAGCACAAAACAATTAACACAAACATCAATGACAAAAATACAAATGCCAAAGCAATTGCAATATTACAACTAATATAGGGCACTGTGCAGCAAACAAAAAAATAAATCTGGCTTAGCAGAGTAACACAAATTAAAGTTCAGTAGCACTATGCCTGGCAAACAGCAGCTTAAATCTAAACATGACATAGCTCAAGCAGAAAAAATATTACAGTAAAGATAACAATGCAGATAAGGGAAATGTATATTCACATCTTAATATCTATGTAATTAAAGTGGTGCACCACAACAACTGATTGTAAAAAGAAATATTACCATGTACTTGAAAAGAAAATTATGTGTTACTGTTACTAGTTCCTTCTTATTGTTCTTTCCTTTCCAAGTGCTCCTTTTTTAAAGAATGTGGATCATAAAATAATTATTTAATAGATCTGTTGACAGAAAGTGTTCACATTAGCAAATGCATTTCATTTTATAAAAGCAATGCTGCAACACAGCTGGAAACCAGATATCAAATGAAATAAGCAACTATGAAAAGCAAAGCATAAAAATATCATTCAGTAGTCATGTGACATTTCATAAGTTAGTAGAAATTCTCTCAACTCACATAGAAAGACGCTTGTCATAATCAGGTGTGCAGATGTAAAAATATTTCTTGTCATTTTATCAGGCATTTCAGTAAATATCATAAATTACGAGCTCCACAGTATGCTTTCAACAAGGAAATGTCAGTAGCACGGACAATGGCCTCCCCTTTTTTTTTCTACCTGTGCCGCTGAAAGGCTAATGGCTCTTTTTTTTTTTCGCGCGGCTGTCGCCCAGGTGGGTGCCCGCGACGCATTACGTGCAGGTGGTAACTTAACTTTCTTACGGAAATATTTACGACAGCAGTTTACGCTACAGTGACAGTCTCACATAAAAATATTTCACAGGTCAAGAATTAGCGTTGCAAATCTGTAGAAACAAAATCCTATAAATATAAGTGTCCAAAAAAATTTTCGCCGGCATTGTGATACATTCAAGCATACACACACACATTTCATAACTCTTAAAGTACGATTCTTGGTTTCCAACAACCTTTTCCACAAATCAGAGTCCCTAAACACTACTCATTATTCCTTACCTCATTATACATATACATATTCATCGACACTTCTTCAATATTTCATCATGAGAAATACGTAGCATAATAAACATTCCTCAACAACATAATACACATCGTCGTCGTAAAAATAACATGATAACACCTCAGTCAAATCTCAAAATCGTCGTAGCTTCCTCCAATAATTAAAAAAATTCTCTGCTCATGTCAAAAGTGTCATCTGCCTCAAACGTACTTTAAAAATCATGAATCCATACCAAATACATCATTCAAAGCTCTCATAGTATCACAATGATTCCGAAAAAATATGAACAGTTTACAAAGTACAGACAAAATACAGTTTCATAAGTGTGAAGTTACCCAACTGTGTATTGCGTAAACATGTGTCACTGATGTAGTAAAAAAAATGTTTATCTCTCAGTTATATGATCAGATAGCTGTGTAATTTGTGTGTTAGAGAAATATGGTACCGATGTGTAAAGTTGTATAAGCAAATACCATATTAGCTAGGGTTCCTTGTGGTTGCCAAACACATGGTACACAAAGTCAGCGTGTACCCCCCTGAGGATTAATGTAATTATACCCTCTACCCTCAGGTGTTACAGATTACAGCAATGGAATGAAATGTATCACGGAAAACTTTCTTTGTAATTCAAAAATCTTTAAAAATAAATGTTTTAAGTACAAAATTAATCACTCAAATGCGTGTCCTGTAGCGCTAAATGTGCGTCTTGCTGTAAGATAATTCTGTGGAAGTGTCGTACTTATCGTCCTCCGAAATCTAAGTTCTGCAGAAGTCAATGTACTTACCTTATGATAAACAAAAGTGAAATGCTTTATGTATAGATATCGTAGTTATTACACTTATTGTTGTGATGAAGAAAGTACTGTACTGTAACGTATTGTTGTGCAACAGAAAACCCTGTCTCATTGTAGCTATACTACAAAAGTTACTACTAAAACCTGTTTCACTTTCCAGAAGAATTCAGAAAAAGTGTGCAGATATAAAACAGATACAACGCAAAAGCAACATTGTAAATTGTCACTCATTAGTAGCGTCGTGATAAAACCGTGTACTTGTCACATAAACTAACCACTGTGTCGTCTGGTATCTCACAGAAAGTACTTTAAATCCAGAATGTATTTTCAAGTAAACCAAAATGTTGCATTAAAATCTCATTAGCAGCACCAGTATGTGTCCTAAGTATGTAAGCCTGATAGTCGTTCCATAATCGTGCAACTAACAAGCAAGAATGTACACACACAATAACACTGTGACGTCTGTTCACTATAACAATGCATTCGTCATTTCTGTTTCGATAAGTTCTCTTGGTCCTTGACTGGATATTTAACTTCAAACATTGTTGCATGTTAACAGATTCTAAGTCTGACAAGCATACTAGTAATGTAAAGTGAAAAGCTTTATGGCAATGACAAAGTTAAAAAGCAGATTATCTTTCAATAAACGGTTTTGCATGTGAAATGTGGTGCAATCCTTTACTCTTCATAGTACTCACAGTTTGGCTGGAATACAATTATCATGCAGTATACGTCGGTAAAGAATACTGGAATTTTTCTCAAGGTTAGCGTCTATGTTATTTTTCCCTGAGCCAGCGGCCGCACGCGGCTGCCTGCGGTGCGAGTCATTGTCTGCCCCTTTGATGGCGCGCGTCGTTATTGGGATTTGGAGACCTAACTTCTACAAATTCACGTTGTCGAAAGTGCCCTGCTCTGTTTGAATCCCGCCAGTTCTGATGCAATTCAGGTCTGTCGTTACGAATATATCGTCTGTCGTCATGTCGGTAGATTCCGTAGTTTCTTCCTTGTCCGTCACGTGGTGGAGAGTTTCTCCCTGAATCGTAACTGTGCGCCGAACTGTTGCGTCTGAAGTTATTCTGCCTCCCTTGATTATAATTGTTTTGGTTCCCATATTGTCTGTTTCTCTGATTGTCTCTGTGATAGTCACTACCGCGGAGAGGTGATCTTTCCCTGTAATTATTACTACTCTGCCAACGGTTGTCGTACGGGTGGTGTCTATTTTAGTCACGATTTGCGTTGTAAGAATAGACCAGTCGTGTCCGGTTATTGTTTCTGTCGTCACGGAATTGTGACGGATGTGACCTGTAATTGTTGTGTCCTTGTTTTCGCATTCCGCGATTATCTGTGTCAATTTCTAGTTCTTGTAACAGTCCCTGAAAAGCCTCAATGTCTTCTTTGCAACGTCCTGCTAAAATAATATGTCGTAAATGTTCAGGTAATTTGATTAAGCAAATGCGGATGAGTTCTGAGGGGCTGTATGGGTTTGTCAGGTACTGATTCTTGAGCAACATGTCTTCAAAATATTTCATAAGACTGGAAAATTCAGATTGTTCGAAACATTTCATCATTATGATGCTATGTTTTACTCGGTCTTGTGTGGCTTGAGACCAATATGCTGAGAGGAAGGCATGGTAAAACTCTCCTTCACTGTGGCAATCGTGAATTACCGATCGCATTCTTACAGATGGTTCATTCTCCAAGTAGCCACACATAAATTCTAATCTGTGTTCTAATGACCAGTTGGGAGGAAAACAATGAGAGAATTGATGGAGCCATGCTTGTGAATGAATGTCGTTGCCAGAATTCTTAAATGTTTTGAATTTACGTGTAGTAATGAACAGCTTATAGTCAAAATCATCATGTCGGCGAGTCGCATATCGGTCATTGTTAGGTCGTGTCGGCCGTTCTATCTCAAAATTCGGTGCACATTGCCAATTTCTTTCATAACTTCCGAAATGCCCTGTGTTATTATTTTGTGGCTTTTCCGTGTTTCTAAGTCCCTCTTCCCGTATTGGAGCGCGAGTGTCCTCTGAAATACGTAATTCTTGTATTACCTGTGTCAGCTGATCTTGTACTTCCCGGATTTCTCTTTTGTACTGTGTATTGATTTGATTTTGATTTTGTTTGAATTTTCTTATTTGTTCATACTCTTCTGTGTCAGTGAAGGCTACGGGTCTTGTGTCATTCAGATCATCATCTACCTTTGTAGATAAGTTAGTGACCTGATCCGAAAGTTCGGCTACTTTCTCCGATAGTGTACTTATTTCTTCAGTGTGTTTTTCTGAACCAAGTTTCAGAGTATCTACTGTGTCCTTAAAGTTTTCCTGAGTTTTTGCAAGTTGTGTAACCGAATCGGTAGATGCAACTGAGTCAAATTTAGCTTGCAAGGTCTCATGATTTTCATGAACAATAATTTGCAGTTCTTTTATGGCTGCTTCGTGATTCTGTAATGCATTTTCATGCCGCGAAAAAATAGGTTGAAAATGCTTACAAATTTGTGTTTTTACGTCATTACAGACTTTTTGACATTTCGATTCAATGTTATGTAACTCAGCAGTTAAATCTTCATGTGTTTGTTCAAGTGTTTGTTCCAATGAGTCTAATTTTTTAAGATTTTGTTCCACTGTGTCTAACTTTTGAAGCTTTTGCTGTGTTTGTCTCTGATTTTGTTCCATTGTGTCTAACAGTTGCTGTGTTTGTCTCTGATGTTGTTCCATTGTGTCTAACTTTTCAAGCTTTTGTCCCATTTGTTGCATTAATTGTAATAACAATGCACTGGTGTCTGAAACATGTTCCTCAGTGCTTTTCGGCAGTGAAATTGCACCGGCAACATTCACATTTTGACAAGTGGAAAATGTGTCTTGACTCATTTGAGAAAACGGTGGGAACCCAAAACCTGAGTCTGCAGTATTTGCAATATTGTGTTCTGTCATTCCCGATTCCTGAGGCGAGCTGTTGCCGACCAATCGATCGATAACGCTTCCCTGTTCACTACCTGTTTCACTGTCTACACCACTGTTTGCCGCCCGCTCCATTTCCCTATGCGCAATTACCAAAGTACTACTTTGAACATTAGTTAATTCATTACTCTGCGGCGCTAACACACTGCTTTCGTCTTCACTGTCATTTCTCAGTTTACTTTGGAGCCTAGTATTACGTTTTTCACACGACATTATTGACACAGTATTTCACACGATAACACAGAAAAGCGCAATTTGAAGAGCAAAATAAAATAACATAGCAATGGAAATAATGTCTACTTAATTGCCAGCGCAGCTGCGAAATACTTGGTGCAAATCTACATGCATGCCACAACTGTTTTACTGTACAACAATGAAAAACTACAACTACAAAGGAAATTCTCTCTATAATTACGCGCTAGCAATAAACAATAGCTACACTAATTACATAAACTACAAGAAAAAAATCAGAAGATTCCAGTGAGGTATACTAGGCTAAGGGTCGACATATGAAACGTCCCCTTTGAACATTTATTCACGACTGTCCTTAAACTGATACACCATATTTTTTTTTTTTTTTTTAGCGCAACGCAATCTGACTTTAAAAAATCCCTACAAAAGAATGGCCCTGACTAACATTAAACTATACCTTTCACAAATCACTTACCTCACAAAAATCTTCGCTGCTCAAGCTACTGCAATACAGCGAGCGCCACTACTGCCAGCTAAATAAATGATTCAAACTATGGAAGGCACTAACTACTGATAGGGATAGTTAGCAAATGAAAGTTATTAATAGAGAACAAACAATGTATTTACCTTGATATCATCATGTATAAATATAGCAGTTCATGACAAATTACAAATCTCCGCCATCTCTCTCCCCACATCCACCACTGCTGGCGGCTCACCTCCAACTGCGCAACGCTATGCGCTGTTCACATCCAGCTGCCTAACACTACAATGGCGAGTATTACAACAATGCAAAGCAGCCACAGACTGCACACAGCACAGCCAGTGATTTTCATACAGAGGTGGCGTTACTAATAAGAAATCCTAAACAGCTTTCTTACAGAACCACGAAATTCCTTTATTCGTGATGGATGTATCGAATTATATCAATTATGAAAACAGTGCAAGAAATGACAATTCTTTCTGAGTGATAGTTATTTAGCATTAATTACCAAGTGGCCCCTTTTTTTTACCCAGTCGCGCTTTCGAGGGCACGCCTTCATCTTCAGGTGCTGTAACATTAAATTTTATTTAGGATGGAGACCATTTCTGTAGCTAAGTGCTACTTGTAGTCTTAGAGAGAGAGAGAGAGAGAGATAGAGAGAGAGAGAAAGAGAGAGAGACAGAGAGAGAGAGAGAAAGAGAGATAATCAATAAAAAAAGAAGGAAAGAAATGGGCTCATGTGTGCGTTATTTACTCATTGATCACAGAAATAACTCAGTTAAGACACATGACGCCTGTTCTCGGCTTGTTATCGAAGGATCTGTACTTACATTCTCTTTCTCTCTCTTCTCTCCCTTCCTTTCTCACCCTCTGTCTCTTTCTTTAGAAATCTCTATCTCCGGAGTGAGTATAAAATAGCCCATAGCTAAGAACCGACGCAATAAAGGCTTTCCCGTTTAGTTAAATATGCCGCCATGGACGTTACAGCCTACTGGCAAACTACTGGCAAAATCAAAAAGATGTATTTTCTTTTTACTGCTGATTTAATGCAATACATAACCACAAGCAATAGTATGCTGTTACAAATTACACATTAGTATTCATAATAGAGTATTACATACAGCATTCTTTTCATTTACCATGCATAGATCTGTTCTTAAACATTTTGAACAACCTTTTCTACAGAAGAATGCTGAAGACATGAAGATCGAGTAACGAATGGGAAGGTGTTGTTCTTGTGGTATTAAGTGCGAAGACTGATTTCATGCAGCTCTCCTTGCAATTCTGTCCTGTGCAAGCCTCTTCATCCCGAGTAACTACAGCGACCTACATCCATTTGAAATTGATTTTTGTTTCTTTCTTTGCTCTCCCTCTATAATGTGTACTCCCCACACTTCCCTCCAATACAGTACTGTCGCCGGCCACGGTGGCCGAGCGGTTCTATGCGTTTCAGTCCGGAACTGCGCGACTGCTACGGTCGCAGGTTCGAACCCTGCCTCGGGCATGGATGTTCGTGATGCCCTTAGGTTAGTTAGGTTTAAGTAGTTCTACGTTCTAGGGGACTGGTGACCTCAGCTGTTAAGTCCCATAGTGCTCAGAGCCATTTGAACCATTTGAACAATTCCTTGATGCCTCGGAATGTGTCCTACCAAACGATCCCTTTTTTGTAGTGAAGCTGTGTCATAAATTTCACTTCCTCGCCGAGGTACTATATGTAAATAGGAAAAAAAAATTGTGACAAAACTTAACTAAAAGAAGGGGTCGGTTGATAGCACACATCCTGAGACATAAAGGGCTCGTCAGTTTGGCAATGGAGAACAATGTGTGGGACTAGAATTGTAGATGAATACGGGGGCAGGTACATGAGGCAGTAGGTTGCAACAGTTACTCAGAGATGAAGAGGCTTGCAGTGGATAGATTAGTACAGAGAGCTGCATCAAACTCGTATGCGGACTGAATACAACAACAGCAACAACAACAACAACTAATAATACTACTATTACGTACAGCTTATTTACCTGACATGAAAATCGATATATTCTAACCAGTTTCCTTCAGTTTGGATGGGGTTATTAGACATTTAATTTTAATGATATAACATTCCTGTCGCTTGGGCCTTGGAGACCATACGCGTTCTCCATATTGCTGTTCCAGTGCTCTCAGTTCCCGGCTTTTGTAGTCCATTCTCCTTTACTCAGGTTCATTGTCACCGCGTCCTCGTCGATGTCATCCTTCCATCTGGTTCGTGGCCTTCATCGCTTCCTTCTGCCCCCTATGGCTCCAGAGAATGCTATTTTAGCCAGTCGTTCCTCCTCCATCCTAATTAGATTTCCGGGCCGCATCAGTCTCCTCCTCTTCATCCTTTGACTAATATCAGCCTGTTGATATAGCTCCGTCAGTTCCTGGTTTTTAAGTATTCTCCACTTCTGTGTTTCTGCGTCTGTCTTGGGTCCAAACTTTTTCCCTAATATTTTCCTTTCAAAAACTAATAATTTTTGTTCATCTGCTTTTCTAAATGTAAAGCTACTTGCAGAATTACACTCTGATATAGCCTAAGTTTAAAGCTTCTGGAAACAGCTCTACTGGATAATACATCTCGTAGGCCAAAATAAGCTTCATTCGCTGCTGCTGTCCTCGCTTTAATTTCAATTTCCATTTTAATCTTTTCATTGATGATGCTTCCCAAATATTTGAAGGTGTCTCCTCTTTTAAAAGTGAGATACTCAGCTGTCAATGGACTACCATCATTGGATGCCTTGCTCACAACCATGTATTCTGTTTTCTCCTCATTAATCCAGCTTTCCTTGCAATGTTTCTGTATGAACTTGTCATGAGTTGTAGTTCTTCTTTGTTTCCATTTATTAGGACAATATCGTCCGCATAAGCAAGACGATGTATTTTATTCCTACCCATCTTTACTCCAGCTGGGTTTACTTTTTGGTGTTCTCTATCTATCTTTTCTAAAACTAGATTGAAAAGTATCGGAGATAAAGCATCTCCTTGTCTAAGGCCTGTTGTGACTTCAAACTCCTTTGATACTCCTGTGGTACTTTGCAATAGGTTTCTCCAAGCAGATCTGTACTAGGCATATTAACTTTCCAGGAAACTGAAATTCTTTGAGTCCCCTACTTATTGTGCTTCTGTGTATGGTGTCGTAAGCTTTTTTGAATTCAAAAAATACCATGTTGATGTCATTGTTATGTTCCCATGTTTTCTCAGTTATCTGTAGGAGTGTAAAGAAGTGATCACTAGTTGACCTGTCTCTCCTTAAACTACACTGACAGTCGCCTATAATTTCTTCAGCTAGTGGAATCACTCTCTTCAGTAGACACTGTGATAGGATTTTGCAGGTTACGTTTAAGGAGTGAAATTCCTCTATAATTATCACAATCCAGAGGGCCATTGTTTTTTAAAATGGGGCAGATTATGGCCGTTTTCCAGTTGTCAGGCATTTTCCCATATTCCCACACTTTCCATATCAATTACGAAATTCTTTTTACCAATTCTGGCCCTCCATTCTTTATTAGTTCACCCACAATTTTATCTTCACCTGAAGCTTTACTATTTTTGAAATTTTTAATTGTTTCCTGTATTTCTTGTTCACCAAGTGGCTCTAATTTGATGTCTGTTGTGTCTGGCGTGTCACATAAAAGAGGTTCAGTGGGGTCTTCGCAGTTTAGTAAATTAGCAAAGTAGTCTACCCAACGTTATTCTACTTCAGTATCACTTGTGAGGATTTTTGCTTGGGTTTCTTTAATAAATGTTTCTCTCTTTTTATTTTTTTGTGTTACTTTCTTTACGTTTTGGTACATCTGTCTTGTCCTGCGATGAATACAATCCTCTTCTGCCTCTTTTATTAGTTCCTTGTAATACTTCCGTTTCTCGTGCCTTAGTATAGTAGCTGTTTCCTTTCTTATTCTGGTGTCTCTGAGATCATGATATCTCAGATTTTCTAACCACAAGCCGGCCGCGGTGGCCGTGCGGTTCTAGGCACTTCAGTCCGGAACCACGTGACTGCTACGGTCGCAGGTTCGATTCCTGCCTCGGGCATGGATGTGTGTGATGTCCTTAGGTTAGTTAGGTTTAAGTAGTTCTAAGTTCTAGGGGACTGATGACCTCAGATGTTGAGTCCCATAGTGCTCAGAGCCATTTCAACCATTTTTTTTCTAACCACATCTTCTTAGCCAACCTTCTTTCCTCAATTTTTTTGCTGACACAGTTGGTTGAACCACACTTTATCGGACTTTTTCCGTTTACCCAGTATCTTAGAGGTCACGCTGTTTACTGTCTCCTTAATTTGAGACTAGTCATTATTCACATCACTGGCACTTTCCAACTCACCAGAACTCATTAGACTTTCTGCCACCGATGACTCATACTTTCTTGTTACCTCTGTTTGTTTTAACCAATTTGTGTTATAAAGTGCAGTCTTCTTAGATATTCTGCACACCTTCTTGTACTTAATGTTCATTTTACTTATCACCTGGAAGTGATCAGAGTCACAGTCTGCTCCTCTATAAGGTGCGAGGTGCCGGGGCTAGCAGTGTATTTAACACTAAATTCTTCACGAATCTTCATATGGAAATGATGCTCTAAGCCCCCCCCCCCCCCCTATTTTAACTTCGACTTTTGCTGTTGCACATGGATTAAAAAGAAACGCGAACTGACTGTAATCGACCCTGGGAGTGGAGTAGAAAAGAGTTTGGCACCTGCAATAATTTAATTTGATAAATAAGTTAAATAGAGGAAAGTTTCATTAACGTAGTGAGAAATGAAAGAATTGCTCTACCGATTAACAGAATGACAGTTCTGTCCGAAATAACAATATGATTTATTATGACTAAACTCAAAATAATAAACAAAACACATAAACATTTACAATACATCAAATTGGCTCAAATTAGATACTCAAATAAATGCTGTGAAGGTGAAGTTGTCCCTAAACTAGATCGTGACATTTATGACGAAGTGGTATGTGGAGCCAATTCCTTATAACTCAAATCTTAAGAGAAACACACAGCCAACCCAACATTAATTGCTGCTACAGCGTTGAGAACTCAAACAATGAACATCCAAGACAGAACATAGTTAGAAAAAGACGAACAGGTGCGCTCTGCTGAGCTCTGATTATCACCTAGGAATATCACTAATCTGCCGGTGCTGCGGACATACATTACCAAACTGTCTTCTTAACTGCAAGGACACGTACTGGCGTACCGGAGGCGATGGCTGGTTGCTTCAACGTCCCGTCGTGGTGATGATAATGTCGCGAGTATAGGCCGAAACAAATTGTCCTGGTCTGGTTGTTCCAGACTAAAGACTTCCTAGCAATACAAATGCGCCTCTGAGGGAGACGAAGAAGGCTCGCCACACAATCACTGACGGTACAGTGATTTATTTTAACAAGCAAAGTCACACAGTAACTCCGTTACAGTCAACTTTAGCCAAAACTGCCCAAGACAGACAAGATAGGCCGCTTGTACGCAGAACGCTCAATTGCCAACTGTACTCGGAAAGTTACGTTGAAGTTGAAACTTCAGCAACTTCGTCAAACAGTTACAATTAAATAAAAGTATATTAGACAGCCAACGGAAGGCAGGCTGTCCGGAGCAGCGAGAGCTCAGTCTTGTAACCTACTCCGACCGAAAGGCGAGAGCTGACTCTCACAAGAGCACCTGTACAAACCGAACACAGAACACTCCCGCCCCCACGACAGTGGCTATGGTTAAACGTTCCAATCAGCAACTCGAAAACCGGCGGAAAATTCCACTCAATTGCCGACGCACTACATTTGCGCCAATGGAGATTCTTGGCGCCAATTTCTGCGCCGATTTTGCTACGTCACGGAGCTATGACCTGAGCAAGCCAATCACAGTTACGATTTTGCAGAAAACGCGGGAATTTGCCCGCCAAGACTGCCTGGGAACACAAGTTATTCCCACACCTCGCTGGTAGCCCGCCAGAAACGGTTTTCACTAAGTTTCTGGGAAGTAACGGAATCTCTAACCCAGCCACTCCGTCAGGGCCCCGTGGGCATGTCGCTCCCGCTCTTATGACAATGTTGGCGTCTGGAAAGCATTCACTCGACTCCCTCACACCCGTCAGCTTAAACCTTTCAAGATCAGCAGAGCCCGCCTGTCACCGGACCACCCTGGTGACGAGAGACGCTGCATGGGAAGTCTGCATGTGAAGGAATAGTGACTTTTCACAGCATGCAATTAGAGAGGAAGATCGAATTACTCAGAGAAATATGAGAGGGTCATGCCACCTCTCATAGGTTCGCGTATCTTTGATGCTATTAGCATAACACTTCTGTATGCATACATGGTTTATCTGGTTTACTGTATGCCCATCAGGTGCCATCCATGTTCCTTTATGGATGTCCTCACAATGGAACCTTGTATTCATGATGCAGAGATTGTTATCAATTGCGAAACTGATCAAATGGATGCCATTGTCACTGGTTTCCTTATGCAGGCTTGCATTACCTACCACCGATTTATAGACGTTTTCTTGACCCAATTTGGCATTAAAATCATCCAACACTATTTTGACATTGTGATTTGGCAGTGAGTTATATACTTTGTCTAATTCAGTATAAAATTCCTCCTTAATGCAGTCATCCTTATCCTCACATGGTGCATGTGCATTAGTAAAGGATACATCACTACTTCGCCCTGCGATTGTGATGTAGGAGATTCTCCTGGTAATAGATTCAAATTCTTTCACTGCTTTCATTATTAAGTCATGTACATAGAAACCAGTACCTACTTCATGGCGCTCGCCAGTCTCGATAGAGTGTACTTCCTGCGTTCATCTTGATTGATTCTGTACCCTTCCATCTAATCTCCTGGAGGAGTACTACTGTCAGCTGGTGTTTCTCTAATTATTTGGCCAAAATCTGCACACTTCCTGGTCTGTATAGGCTCAAGGCATTCCATACTCCAAAAGAGAAATCCGTTGTTCGTTGCCGTTTCCGACTCCAGTTGAGACATTCCTGATTCAGAGGCTTATGTATAGCGTCCTGACCCAGATAATTTATTATGTGAGTGGGGAGGTAACCCTCTGCACAACCACCAAACTGGAGGACCGGGGCATTTTGTTCGGATGCCACTGCTAGAAGCGTTGCCTTCTCTACGGATCTTGACCTGCCCCTGGCCAGTAAGGTGCTAGTTTTCGTCCGCCCCGAGTATTTGATTTCCTCGGTACCCACTATATCTAGTGAGCGTTTCTCGATCCGCCACCTGAGGAGACAGTCCCACACGGAATTTTAACAACGACATAAATATTGCCTATATACCGAAATTAATAGCCATCATTGATTCAGTTAGGCATTGAGATTCTAATTGGTTGCTACTCCAGTTTCCTAGAGACTGACTGTAATATTAAATACAGAAAATTAGGCTGTCGGTGATTATGGATCTCGCCGCAGACAACGATACGATAAGTCACCGATCATTGTTTCGAAAAGTTTAAGAAATAACAAAAAACTTTAATTTTACCTGGAATACAGAAAAAAGAATCTGCAGAATCGCATATACTAAACAAGGTTCCAACAAAGATGAAGTCAACAGAGAGCACAAAGACCTAGGCTGCTTCTGGAAAGTCTCCTGGCTTAGACCCTATCTAGTGTAATCAACAGTGATCAACCTCTGCGAAATGGGTTACAGAGCTTTATTTATCCAGACAATCGCCTTATTAGAGCAGTGGCATAAAATTCCGAAAGTGGCGACAACAAGCTGCCTCAAGCCTTGACAGAGCTGAAAACCTGCTACCAGAAGAATCAGCCTAAGCCAGACTCTGCTAATACGGACAACTGCGCCTTCCACATAAGGAAACAACAAGCATAAAAAGCTCTGTAAATTGAACTTGAAGGATCCCAGTTACAGCACTGACCAACACCAAGAAACATGGAGGGACGTTACTAGAGCACTCATGTTTAAGAAGCAGTATTACAACACAAAGCTTAAGGATGCGCGCCTAGAAACAGTATCACCCGAATGCTAACAGGCAACACTTGGGGTGCCCAGATACATAAACGGAGAAACAAAGTTTTAGTTTTGTGTTACACTCTAGACGACTGTAGACGAGTATACATGTCCCATATGTCATGCCGTACCAAGCACGCCTTCCGTGACACTTTTACCTTATCATCGCTGGCGTTCAACACACTGTCGCCATTTGAGAATCTATGCACCCTGTTGGGCTTAGAATCCTACGATATCAGGCGTGAAGCAGTGTGCTAGGAAGATAAACTTGTTGAAGTTTTCAGCTGGGAAGCACATGTTCTGTTTCTAACCTGGGAAACGTACTCCCTTCTGACAATGCCCTACTCTTGTTGTGCAATGGTCTCAGAATGAAACAAAGTGTGTTTCTTATTTTCCGAAGTCGCTAAGTGATATGTAAAATTTTTATACTTTGTATAATATAAATTTACAGTTTTTACATGTTATATTTTATGTGTACGATGTGCCCTGCCATGAACTGTAAAACTTGCCGAGCTCGACTGGCACGCGTGCCTGAACAATAGACACAACCGTACCGTATTTCAACGCCTGTGGATGTTTATGTGTGGAGAGACCAGACAAATTTGTGATTCCTGAAAAGGGGCAGCAGCCTTCTCAGTATTGCAGAGACAATAGTAGGGATGAGTAATTGATCTGCTCTAGTAACATTTGCCAATGGTTCAAACGGCTCTGACCACTATGGGACTTTACTTCTGAAGTCATCAGTCCCCTAGGACTTAGAACTACTTACACCTAACTAACCTAAGGACATCACACACATCCATGCCCGAGGCAGGATTCGAACCTGCGACCGCAGCGGTCGCGCGGTTCCAGACTGAAACGCCTAGAACCGCTCAGCCACCAACGGCCGGCGGGCTGGCTGAGACCGTATGTGGGTTGGGCGTGTTTTCTGCCCTGGCTTGCAGCCTGATCATCTTCGAAACTGCTTGGCGGTTGCTTTCTAATCGTTTGTTCCGAGTAGCACCGTGTATAAGCCGCGCTTCGATCCTTTAGTTAAATATCCGGCCTGTCCGCCGTGACGGACGTGATCTTTTCATAAGTAGCTGAAGGTGGTTGCGTAAGCAATGAACTTAACAGTGTGCTTATGGTGGCGACTGTCTGTGATCCTTTTGCAATCAGATCTAATTACTATCTTTAAAATACTGTTTGTCATATTAATTCATCATCCAATCACATAGTTTTTCTAAGTTTGGTGAAGGACAAGCATCAAAAAACGAAAAGGGCATACGGTTAAAGTCAATTGTATGTTTTGTTAAGAGGACAAAGGTCTGAATTAAATTTTTATGTGGTTATTCTGAGTTTGTAATTCTGTAATAATGAAATTTGTTCTTTAGTTAATGGTTCAAATGGCTCTGAACACTATGGGACTTAACATCTGAGGTCATCAGTCCCCTAGAACTTAAAACTCCTTCAACCTAACTAACCTAAGGACATCACACACATCCATGCCCGAGGGAGGATTCGGACCTGAGACCGTAGCGGTCACGCGGTTCCAGACTGAAGCACGTAGAACCACTCGGCGTTCTTTAGTTGAAATTAAAATTATGTACCAACCAGAAGTTTGTCCATCAGCAAAGATCCCTAGCTTCCTATCTCCTTCGAGTAGCTGTGGTTAAATTGCAGTTTTGGTTTCTCTTGCACGTAATTTCAGCAGTAACACAGCTCACCTGGTACTGCGAACTGCTGAAAGCAGGGGGACATTAAAGCCGTCATTTTTTCGATACCATCCAATGAATGACTCAATAAAGACAGTATCCACTTGTGTAAATTATTCTGAAGATAATATTTTCTGAGGCGTCAAATATCATGTGATGCATCCTAATATCGTATCGGAACTCCTTTTGCTCGATGTAGCGCAGCAGCTCGACGTTGTTGGAGTCCCTGGAGAAACATTGACCCACGCTGCCTCTATAGCCGTCCATAATTGCAAAAGTGTTGCCGATGCAGGATTTTGGGCACGAACGGACCTCTCGATTAAGTCACATAAATTTTCAGTTGGATTATTCTCGGGCGATCTGGGTGACAAATCATCCGCTCGAACTGTCCAGTGTTCTGATATGGTGCAGTGTTATCCGTAAAAGTTCCATCTTTGTTTGGGAACATTAAGTCTATGAACAGCTAGCTGGAAATGGTGTCCAAGTAGCTGAACATAATCATTTCCAGTCAGTGATCGATTCAGCTGGACCATAGGACAGTTCATTCCATGTAAACACAGCTCACACTACATTATGGAGCCACCATCAGCCTACACATGCCACATTGACTGCTTGGGTCACGGGTACGTGGGGTCTGTGCCATAGTCGAACCCTACAATCAGCTCTCGCCAAGTGAAATCTGGACTCATTTGACCAGGCCACGGTTCTCCAGTTGTCTAGGGTCCAACCGAAATGGTCACGAGCCCTGGAGAGGCACTGCAGCCGACGTCACGCTGTTAGCATAGGCACTCACGTCGGTCCTGTGCTGGCATAGTCCATTGACGCCACACTGGCGCAGTGGATATGTCCATCGTGCGTGCCACATTGATTTTTGCGGGTTATTTCACGCAGTGTCGCTTGTCTATTAACACTGACAACTCTAGCCAAACTGTGCAGCTCTCGATCGTTAAGTGAAGTCCGTCAGCCTCAGCGTTGTCTGTGGTGAGAGGTAATGCCTGAAAGGTGGTATTCTTGCCACAATCTTGACATTGTAGATCTGGAAATACTGAATTCCTTACCGATTTCCGAAAATGAATGTCTAGTCCCATGTACCATTACGCTTTCCAAGTCTGTTCAAAAATGTTCAAATGTGTGTGATATCTTATGGGACTTAACCGCTAAGGTCATCAGTCCCTAAGCTTACACACTACTTAACCTAAATCATCGTAAGGACAAACACGCACACCCATGCCCGAGGGAGGGCTCGAACCTCTGCCGGGATCAGCCGCACAGTCCATGACTGCACCGCTCGGCTAATGCCACGCGGCTCCAAGTCTGTTAATTTCCATAGTGTGGCGATAACCACGTGGGAAATCATTTCACAAGACTGACCTGATTGCAAATGACTACTCCACCAATGCAGTACCTTGGGTGCGTGATACCGCTGCCATCTCTCTGTGTGCATATCGTTGTCCCTTGAGTTTGTCACCTCAGTGTAGCCACTTAACAGGATCTCCAGATGGGGGATATTCAGAAGGATGTCGTCATCAGGAAAAACAAAAGAAGATTAATACTAGTGAAAAGAAGAGCAAACAAAGTTTTCGGACTGAAAGCGACAACACACAACATGGAAAATGGTTAAAATGCCTCTGAGCACTATGGGACTTAACTTCTGAGGTCATCAGTCCCCTAGGACCTAGAACTACTTAAACCTAACTAACCTAAGGACATCACACACATCCATGGCCGAGGCAGAATTCGAACCTGCGACCGTAGCGGTCTCGCGGTTCCAGACTGTAGCGCCTAGAACCGCTCGGCCACACCGGCCGGCACAACATACACATTTTCCGTGTTTGTCAATAGCTTTCATGATGCTTCTAATGTGAATAAATAAACAACGTAAATAAAGAGGTAATGAATTACGTTGCTGCCTGATTTTCAACCAAGCAGCGGGCTAACAATCCGTCTACATCAAAGACTTTGTACGTATAATAAAGGTACGTGCTGGGGATAATGGACTTGCGTTTGGCACTTCTGTGAAAAGTATCCCACGTATCAGAAGTCGAGGGTGCGGAGAACGCTGAGAAGTTGCGATCTTTGACATGCGACACCCAGCATGGGGTGTGCGGCACAAAGCGCCATTGCGAGGGGAGCAGCGTACGTCTAGGCTCGCCGCGCCCCGCCACGCTTCCCCGGGCCCTGGGGCGGGTCATGCCCGTGGTGTGCTGTTGGGCTGAGCTGGGCTGGCCTGGGGCGGCGCGCGGCCCCCGTGTTTCCGGCGCCTCCTCCGCCCCCGCGCCGTGGATCGGCCACTTCCTGGGCGCCGGCGGCGGCCGCGAGGCCCACCCTCCGCTCCCTGCCTGCCAGCCTCGTATATCGTCCAGTTTCCTCTCTTCCGGCGTGGGGGAGTGACGTAATCATATAGACAAAGAACCTGCTGGCTTCATCCACCGTGCTGTCTCTCACTCTCCCTCCTGTCTCTTCCCCCTGCTTCAATATTGTTCTGCACGGTATCTTACATATACCGAATACCTCTACTCAACCTTTGCTTCAACAACTGCTTTTCCCATTCCTCCCCAGACTCTTTCGTCTCTTTCCTCACCTCCCCCTGTCAACACCCCTGCCTCTCTTTCCATTTTTCAGAAGAGATGCCGCTCCAAGTGAACACAACAAATGTACATGAAATGTATTCGCAGTTGCGTATATGAGCAAGCATCAACTGTATAATGGAATGAGGACAATGAAAATTTGTACAGGGCCGGGACTCGAACCCGGATTTCCCGCTTATCGCCGAGCACGACTCACAACCAGATCCAAGCTTTTATGTATCGTCAACCATGTGTCTGCAACCTGCACTCGTTCATCCATTATGTACATACCCATACAGGGGAGACATTTCGCTCGAAGGTCGCTCACCCGCTGTCGGCGGGTGAATACGATATTGCAGCGCCTGTGTTATTCCGAATTACGAAGCAATAGCAAGCGTGTCCGAAGGAACATTGCATTGTAATTCGGAATAACACAGGCGCTGCAATATCGTATCGTACAAAAAGTGTAGTTTTTCAGACAATCCTGACAATTCTTTCGCGGTAGGTTTTTAGAATTAAAAGCTCCGATTATCTGCTTAACCACTTACAACGCGACAGTAGTCCATTATGCCGGCCGTGGTGGCCGAGCGGTTCTAGGCGCTTCAGTCCGGAACCGCACGACTGCTACGGTTGCAGGTTCGAATTCTGCCTCTGGCATGGATGTGTGTGATGTCCTTAGGTTAGTTAGGTTTAAGTAGTTCTAAGTTCTAGGGGACTGATGACCTCAGATCTTAAGTCTCATACCGATCAGAGCCATTTGAACCACCAAAAGTCTGTTTAGAAAGGGGAACACATTCATGGCAGTTTTCTTAAGACATACTTTCATGTACTCAGATCATTACAAAGAAAGATTCGGAGGCATACAAGTTTTACGGGTGGTTAAACGAGAACATAGTCTTCCTTTAGTAACGATAGCAGCAGGAGTGGATACAAATTCACTTAAACGAAAGACTTTCGGTTCAGACTTATACTAGTAATGTTAATTTTGCCCACCTGGTTGGCCGTGCGGTCTAACGCATGGCTTTTCGGGCGGGAAGGAGCGCCGGTCCCCGGCACGAATCCGCCCGGCGGATTTCTGTCGAGGTCCGGTTAACCGGTCAGTCTGTGGATGGTTTTTAGGCGGTTTTCCATCTGCCTCGGTGAATGCGGGCTGGTTCCCCTTATTCCGCCTCAGTTACACTATGTCGGCGACTGCTGCGCAAACAAGTTCTCCACGTACGCATACACCACCATTACTCTACCACGCAGACATTGGGGTTACACTCGTCTGGTGTGAGACGTTCCCTGGGGGGTCCACCGGGGGCGAACCGCACAATAACCTTGGGTTCGGTGTGGGGCGGCGGAGGGGTGAAGTGGACTGCGGTAGTCGTCGTGGGTTTGGGGACCACTGCGGCTGCGGCGGGGACGGAGCCTCTCCGTCGTTTCTAGGTCCCCCAGTTAACATACAATACAATACAATACAATATAATGTTAATTTTAGAGTGTTCTCATCAAATTGTTCCAGTTTTAACAGTCATGTATAATAGCGCGCTCGACGAGCGATCCGTACCTAAAGGGTGGAAAATTGAGAACTCACACTAATACCAAAAAAGGGAAGTAGAAGTAATGCGATGAATCATAGACCCCCATCACTGATATCAATTTACAGTAGGCGTTTCAATTTTCTGTATTCCAGGATTATGAAATACTTGGAAGAAAACAATCATAAAACCAGAACGAATTCAGAAAATATCGTCCTTGTGAAACACGACTGACTCTTTATTTGCATGAAGTAATGAATCCCGTCGAAAGGAGTCTGAAGCTGATTCCTTATTTGTAGTTTTCCTGAAGACTTTTGATACCGTTTCTTGCAAGCGGCTCCCAATCAAATTGCGTGCCAATGAAGAATCATATCAGCTGTCCGACTGGTTTCGTAACTTTCTGTGAGAATGTCACAGTTTGTAGTAACTAACGGTATGTCGAACCCAAGTTACCTGGGCTGCCTCAAGGAAGCTTTACAGTCCTCTTAGTATTTGACATATATAAAAGATTTAGAAGACATCCTGGTCAGCCCTCTTAGATTGGTTTACGTCAGGGCGCTGATGACCATGATGTCGATCGCCCCCTCAACCCAAATAATAATAATCATCATCATCTTAGATTGTTTGCGGTTTGATGTCGTTGTTTACCGCCAAATAAAGTCATCAAAAGACTAAAACGAATTACGAAATGATTTAGATAAGATATCTTCGTGGTACGAAATGTGGCAGTTGACCATGAACTATAAAAAGTATGAGGTCCCCAACATGAGCACTAGAAAGATTCCGTTATAATTCAATTACACAGTAAATCACACGATTTTAAAGATTCTCGATTCTGCTAAATACCTACATGTTACAGTTACGAACAAGTTACTGCGCTTCATTGGCAGAATACTTAGAACATGCAAGAAACCTACTGAGGAGACTATCTACCTACGTGTGTCGGGTTTCTTCTGGAATACTGATGTGAGGCGTTAAATCCTTACCAAATAGGGTTGACGGCAGACACTGAAAAAGTTCAAACAAGTTCATCTTGTTTCGTATTCTTTAGGAATGGGGGAGAGGGGATCATCGAGTATGATAAGCGAGTTGGGGTGGCAATCATTAAAACGTATTTTTCGTTGTGGCGAGATCTTGTCACAAAAATTCAATAACCAACTTCCTCCTGAGGATATCAAAATATTTTGTTGAATACCACCTACATAGGGACAAAGACCATCATTATAAGATAAGAGATATCTGAGCTCATTCGGAAAGATTTAGGTGTTCATTTTGCCCAAGTGTAATTCAAGGCTGGACCGTAAGATGAATAATGTCAGTGTGGTTCTAAGAACATCCAATAGAAAGCTCAGTTGCTAATTGCAGAATAATCATGTAAATGCAGATATATGTATAGTTCTGTATTCATAATGTCCAGCAATCTCGGTGATGTTGACGAATGAGATTGTGTGTACACAGTGCTCGAATAGAAATAATCAAACAAGCAGCTTTGCATATAAAAACATAGCTGTAGAAATGGACAGTGGTATTCAGTCGAGGTCTTACTGTATCACTCAGCTCGGAACCGTGCAGTTGTGGAGTTAGCGGAATCGAAAACCACAGTCACTCGAGGGTTTAACGAATAAGCACTGTGTGAGACCGACGTAGAAAGTAAGGGACGAAAGGAGTGTTCGTACTACGAAAAGATGGTACAGTCTGACTCGGTTTGTTGCAGGATTCTCGAACATATTCTCAGTTCGAATATAATGAATTTCCTTGAGACAGAGAAGTTGCTGTCCATGCATCAGCACGGCTTTAGAAAGCATCGCTTCTGCGAAACGCAACTCGCCCTTTTTTCACACAATATCTTGCGAACCATGGATGAACGGTATCAGACGGATGCCATATTCCTTGGCTTCCGGAAATCGTTTGACTCGGTGCCCCACTGCGGACTCCTAACTAAAGTACGAGCATATGGGATTGGTTCCCAAATATGCGAGTGGCTCGAAGACTTCTTAAGTAATAGAACCCAGTACGTTGTCCTCGATGGTGAGTGTTCATCGGAGGTGAGAGTATCATCTGGAGTGCCCCAGGGAAGTGTGGTAGGTCCGCTGTTTTTTTCTATCTACATAAATGATCTTTTGGATAGGCTGGATAGCAATGTGCGGCTGTTTGCTGATGATACTGTGGAGTACGGGAAGGTGTCGTCGTTGAGTGACTGTAGGAGTATACAAGATGACTTGGACAGGATTTGTGATTGGTGTAAAGAATGGCAGGTAACTATAAATATAGATAAATGTAAATTAATGCAGATGAATAGGAAAAAGAATCCTGTAATGTTTGAGTACTCCATTAGTAGTGTAGCACTTGGCACAGCAACGTCGATTAAATACTTGGGCGTAACATTGCAGAGCGATATGAAGTGGGACAAGCATGTAATGGCAGTTGTGGGGAAAGCGGATAGTCGTCTTCGGTTCATTGGTAGAATTTTGGGAAGATGTGGTTCATCTGTAAAGGAGACCGCTTATAAAACACTAATACGACCTATTCTTGAGTACTGCTCGAGCGTTTGGGATCCCTAACAGGTCGGATTGAGGGAGAACATAGCAGCAATTCAAAGGCGGGCTGCTAGATTTGTTAATGGTAAGTTTGATCATCACGCGAGTGTTACGGAAATGCTTCAGGAACTCGGGTGGGAGTCTCTAGAGGAAAGGAGGCGTTCTTTTAGTGAATCGCTACTGAGAACCAGCATTTGGGGCTGACTGCAGTACAATTTTACTGCTGCCAAATTACATTTCGCGGAAAGACCACAAAGATAAGATAAGAGAGATTAGGGCTAGTACAGAGTTATATAGGCAGTCATATTTCCCTCGTCCTGTTTGGGAGGGGAACAGGGAGAGAAGATGCTAGTTGTGGTACGAGGTATCCTCCGCCACGCACCTTATGGTGGATTGCGGAGTATGTATGTAGATGTAGATGTAGATGTAGATGTTCTCTGTCATAGTCTGCTCAGCGTGTATAGCCTTCCACTCAGCGTCTAATAATTTTACTGTCTCTTGATGGTACACACTGTTTCACGTGAACAAAGTCATTGCGTAACATAATTGTAGACATTTCACACTCAGTCAGAAGATAAGAAAACAGTTCAATTCACAGTATTTTGATTTAGATGACGAGGATAGTATGCTCCGTCCTTTATCGTACACTTCTAGACTGGCAGTATCACAGCGTACTTCGAAGCTCAATGCTGTATAAATATGAAAAATGAAGAGCCGATCAGTTTTCAAGATAATGTGATCTGATACTTACTCCTTCGCTGAGTACATTTCGAAACAACCCTGCACAACAACCGAGATCTCAGACGCAATCTCCTGCGATAGTGTCCCCTGTTTAATATTGTTGTCATGTTCTGCCAAGGACCGACGGAAACTCAGTTAATGACAAATCGTTGACGACTGCAGTCACTGCACCTATCTTCAGTATACATATTATGCTTCATAATCATGACTGAACTCCCTAGTTATGGATTAAATTGTTTGAAGAAGTACTGTAACGAACAACGTAGTGTTTAGTGACCCTTATGTCAACGATACGAGGAACACCCCAATAAATTTTTCGTCAGTCTTTCATAAATAAGACTAGACACCAGTGCAGATTGTGTGGACGATGAGGCACTAACGGGCGGAATGAGAAGACTGCGCGTTATTTGACGTTGACACGACAAGAACCATGAGGGTTGGCACATGATGAGATACCAGACAAATAAGAACTGTGTCGGGGGTGAACGGGAATTGGGACAAGGGGAGAGAGGGAGAAGGGATAGGGCCGTGCCAGTATTTCTGTCGCCTGCCGAAACAGACGAAGCGGAGGGAAATATAGTGGCCTGGTACAGTGAGAGTTATCTAGACTTAGCACGCAATGACGCGTGCACACTTAGCTGTGATTCATCTGTCACATCCCAAACCGGGATTAAAGTCACAAGATTACCATGTAGTTGATGTATTAAAATGGAGCAGTAGCATACATCGAGGAAACAATACTGAGTTGCAGCTATCTGGTCACATACATATTCGTGTTTTACTACCTGTTGTCATAACAACGATCTTCTTGTTAGGTGAAGCAATAGTACTAGGTTACTTTTTCCTTTTTGTTATTAGAAATAAAGTCCACACACTCACACAGATATGTTACAACTGTTATATTCTCACCCTCCCTCCCCCTCCCCTCTCTCTCTCACTCTCTCTCTTCCTACACACACACACACACACACACACACACACACACACACAAACACACACACACGCACGCACACGCGGACACGTACACTAGCTAGGGAACGCGTAGACACAAACATGTGCTCCATGTTACAGCAAATCACGATTTGTCACATTACGTAATTACTTTACAGTATAATACACAAAATACATATTGTTCTTCATATGTTAATACCAGTGTAACTTAAGTGGTTGTATACGGATAAGCCAAATCGTTATGAATACCTGCTTAATAGGTTTTTGTTTCACATTTCAAACGTATTGGACCAGTGGTTCTGAGTGGCTTGCATTCAACATGGATGTATGAGACACCAGATGCCTACTTCCGATATCGTCCGATTAGTGTGCCATTGTGATCAGATCACAATAATTAGGTGGCCAAGAGTCAGCGTTAGTTCGCTACCATCTTCCCCTAACAAATGTAGCACGATTCAGGCCTTGTGATGCGAACCGTTATCCTGATGGAAGATGCCATTGCTGGCGGGGAAGACAAAAGACATGATGGAACTCAAGACAACCGCAGAAATGTTCACGCAGTCTACACGTTTGATTACTACCGCAGGTCCCGTTGAAGCTCGTGTGACTGATCCTCTGTCCATGGAGCCGTCAGAGTTTCGAGTTGCTGATCGCCAGCACGTCGGCATATCTGGACAAGACCATCGACCTCGTGCAACAAGAAACGTAAATCGTCCGACCAGGGAACACGTTTCCATTGATCTACGGTTCAGTTTCGATTATCTGCGCCCACTGCAACCGTAATTAACGAAGCTTTGGGTCAACATGGAATCATGTACGGGTCGTCTGCTACGGAAACACGTGCTCTGAAACAGTTGTGCCTGCAGTACAATTGTTCTGTGGTGAAATCTCAGCCAAAACGCCCCCTCTCATGCATTAGAAATTGGGTAAGCCTCCGGCATCCACGTAATGTGACGAGACGGGGACATCCAACACCTTGTCGCTACTCGTGGGTTGATAGTCCTTCAACTAAATTTAATAGATGCTTACGAAAGTAGCGCGCCAACAGCTCACCAGCATTGCCGTTAACGAGATGCTGGTTGCTAGGTGCCGGGCCATAACAACCCACTCTTTTTCAAAGTAGGTTATGTCAGTGGCTCTCCCCATTTGTGGCTGTATCGTCACTAGAAAGATTCTTCATTCGTATCTGCTCCGCTTGTGTACAGATGGCATTCAAACTCGTGTTGGGAAGTGATCATAATGTTTTGCTCTACAAACACTTACGATGCTGGAAACAAACTGTACTGGACTGTAAATATGCCAAAATTATCTCAAATTTCGGCATTGGAAGCTAAGAGCTATATCTCTTATTTGTAGCATTTGTATTTCAGTTTTCAAATGAAGATGAAATGTTCACAACCATGTTCACATACAGACAAAAACCACAGAATCCAACCAGAAGTTTCCACTCTGGAGAAGGATAACCAAATCAAACGATTCTACTACTTTAAGTGCCCCATTTTCTAACCTAATTCCCTCATCATCAACTGATTTCATTCGACTACATTCCATTATCCTCGTTTTGCTTTTGTTGATGTTCATCTCATATCCTCCTTTCAAAACACTCTTCATTCCGTTCAACTGCTCCTCCAGGTCCTTTGCTGTGTCTGACAGAATTACATTGTCATCGGCAAACATCAAGTTTTTACTTCTTCTCCGCGGATTTTAATTCGTACTCCAAATGTTTCTTTTGTTTCCTTTACTGCTTGCTCAATTTATTTTATTTTATTATTGTACAGAATTTTTTTAGTTTATTATTGTACACAGATGTGTGTAATTTTATCTGAGAAACTTAGTCAAGCTATCCCGATGCAGGGAAACGTTTTTTATGCTCATAAACCGAAGTAGTCGCTAAGTCAGTATTTTTTTGAATTCTTTTATATTTTGCACACAGATTTCGCTTAATACTATACTACATTTTGTTTGAATAAGTCAATAACTTAATATTAAATACTTCAAAGTTGCTAGGTTCAATTCGAATTTATTTCGTCTTTTTACAATCTGATTAATGTACGACCCCTGTCTGCTAGCTTACTCTGTTGTTGCGGTGGTTACGCCACACAGATTTGGGAGACGATATTTTCGATTGTAATAAACAAAAGTAGTTGATAAGTGAAGTTCTTTTAAATCTGTTTGTATTGTACACACCAGATGTGATTGATAAAATATGGAATTTTATTTAAATAATTCAGTCAAGGTCATATTCGTTGCGACAAGCATGCGCTGTACCTCATCTCTCTTTTTTTCTATAGTTCCACGCAGAAGTTTAAAGTACCATGTCCGTATTCACTTTATGCATATTAATTAAGAATCAACCAAGCAGTATTACGTTTTGATCTGCCCTTATCTTCAAGGAAGATTGTTACGAGTTTTTTTATGATTTCGATCACCGAGTTAGTTAATTTTCTGCGACGCCAAACATACGTGACGTGCGGGGATTGCTATTTGGGAGTTTTTCATTTGTTTTAACGGGCAAAGGCGTGGTATGACATTACTGTCACAGTCGAGGCCAGTTTAAATTCAGCACTCCAGCAGTCCTCCAAAAGAGATGTTTGAGCACTGGGTGCACCATCTTCAACATATAATTTTAGAGGATGCTGCAGACGTAAAACTCTTCCATTGTGATACACTCGTTGTGTAGTGTCCTACAATAAGTATGTCATTCCAACTGAGTGGAGTAAACCATCCTGGTAGGGATCGTGATAGTGGTTGTGGAACAGGACTTTATATATGACGTCATAAGGTAAAATAACACGTTAAGAAGCTTCTGTGAGATGGAAGTCAGAGTGATTTCTGTCGCATTTCCTCAGTGTGATACAAAACATGAACCAGTGATATGTGAGTTAACGTTTTGAATGTAGCTGACGCCATACTGGAATAGCGAACACAGCGTTCCATATTTGGTGGTTTTGTATGTTACAACTTGCACGCTATGTAACTGCGCCGTTTCAAGGCGTCTGCACGTTCATGATATATCGCAGGCCATAACAAATCCAACTAGATGAAGGCGGCATGCAACGTCGAAGTGGCAACAACTGCGCTACATGCTTCAATATGTAAATTATTTCCATTTCAACGCAAGCGCACAAAGTACATAGTAAGGTAAGATTAGGCAACAGGTTTCTCATTCAGAGGTGCCATCTCAATGTTATCTGTCTCAGAACAGAGGATTGTGTTGTGCCTCGTGTTTGAAGGAGAAACATCTACCAGTACGTATTGGAATTCGACATCGGGCTATGTAGACAGCCGTTTGAACCGTAGACATTGACACCTCTTCGATGTTGCTCCAGATTTCCTTAAATCATCTTCGAAATTTACTAAGAAATTGAATGCAGCTATTCCACGCGAGTAGCAAAATCCGTACGATTAAAGTGTCGCATGTTGCCGACAACTGGCATTTGAGTGATCGCGTTGGAGAGCACGTACGTCTTGATCACCACTGAACTTTCACCAACCTCAATCGAAACCACGTCCAGGTCCTATGTGGGTACAGCTCAAGTCGTGAATTCGATTGTCAGCGTGCTACGTGGCGAGTTTCTGTTGACAGATCGTGGAAAACGCAAGTTTCGGTGTGTTTCCGAAGATGCAGAGCAATATAAATCATGTCAGATATTTTGAATAAGCATTAGAACGTGGACCAATGAAATGATAGAGCGCCATTGCACCACACGCTGATTGCTTCTCGTTTCAATGCGGTGAGTGCGTCATTGCTGTCTGGTCATGGGAAGCATTGCCAGTAGATTTATTAATTCGTGCATTTAAAGAACCGAGGTAAAATCTCAAATTTTCCCGGCGTATTTATTCTTCTAATAATTTTCGGGTTTGTAGCCGGATCCCGTCGACATTCTGCCACGATATTTCGGCCCAGAGATGTCCGGCCATCTTCAGATGAGAGACCTGTGCTCTTCAGTAGTTGTCTACTCACCTGAAAATGGACTGACGTTTCTGGGCAGAAATATCGTGGCAGAATCTCGGCGGGATGCGGCTACACACCCGAAAATTATTAGAAGAAGATTTAAAGAACTGCCTGTGCAACGTCAAATGTACAAATTACCATAATAAACGTTGCTGGCTGAGGCTTGCTTCAACGTCCGTTGACAATGTGAAAATGTAGTTTTAGTTTGTCCAGTTTCCGAACTCGTGTGTCACGCGCAGCCCCTGGAGTGCGCTGCGGCTGCACGTCACGCTACTAGTACCGTGTCGTTTCTGAGCGATCAGCAGCATGGTGGAAAGCACGTTGCACGTTGAACGCCACGTCCCGTGTGAAAGTGGCTTTAAATCATCCTCACGCGGAACGTGAAAGCGTTCGTGGGCGAGGGGCTGGTCGAGATTTGTGACGTCACAACATGGAAACCCATACTCTACAGCATTCTGTAGCGTGACACATTGAATAATTCACGCCAGATTCTTATTTCGTGCAGGTTAACGTCGCCAATGAGATGCAATATCGCATTCTACGTCACAAGCGTGTTTGGTACACAACTTCCTGTACTTCGTAGTCTTCAGTTGAAGCCTCTATTACATGTGTTCTATATTATAATGTAATGATAACTTACGTCCTGTGAATATATTCTGTTCCAAAGCATCAGCAAATTGAGGTTCTCATGAAAATGCGTCGTTTTTGGTACGCTTTCTTGTAATAAACTGACGGAAAATGTAATACGGGAGGGTAAAGAAATTTCACATTTGGTTGTAGTAAGCGATAAAATTTATCCTGTCATTATATACCAAGAGATGAATACACTAAATAGATTCAGGAGGATGTAGGTTGCAGTAAGTACTGGGAGATGAAGAAGCTTGCATAGGAGAGAGTAGCATGGAGAGCTGCATCAAACCAGTCTCTGGACTGAAGACCACAACAATATATATATATATATATATATATATATATATATATATATATATATATGTGTGTGTGTGTGTGTGTGTGTGTGGGTATGTGAGTCAGAGAGAGAGGAAGAAAGAAAGAGAGACAGAGGATGGGGTATCAGCGAGAAAAAGTTTTGAAACGGTTCGAAACTAAGTGTAAAGATTATTGCAAGTTGCTAAGAGCACTCATTCTAAATACTGGATGAATATAGTCTGGGTAATTTGTGCACTGTGACTTACGCTGCCTCAAGAGATACACACTGTTTCTATCTTTAATGCTCTCTTAATGAATGGATTATAACAGCATTTTAAATTTTTAAATTTTATCAACAATTGTCTTGAACACCGAAAGACAAATATTTATTGCACCTGGAAGAATACAACCGTATAATAATTTATTGCTTCACTATCCCTTATCTATAATGTTATCATTACCGGTTTCAGCAAGCAGTTTTCATCTTCAGATGTGATACATTCATTAAAGAGCTTCGTACGCAATATATAACAAACACATTTAGGCATTTCCAACATTATGAAATAAAAAAAAGAAAATAATTTCAATAAATGCAGATCATATCGGTACATGGTAAAAAAGCTGTTTACTAATATAGGTTGTAGGACTTTCTGATTACAAATAATTTAATAGAAGTATCTTCTGTAACACCCCATGTTATGTATATACACTGAAGCGCCGAAGAAACTGATATAGGCGTGCGTGTTCAAATACAGAGATATGTAAACAGGCAGAATATGGGTCTGCGGCCGGCAACGCCTGTATAAGACAACATGATCTGGCGCAGTTGTCCGATCGGTTACTGCTGCTACAATGGCATGTTATCAAGATTTAAGTGAGTGTGAATGTGGTGTTATAGTCGGCCCTCGGCAGATGGGGCACAGCAACTCCGAGATAGCGATGCAGTGAGGATTTTCCCGTACCATCACTTCACAAGTGCACCGCAATATCAGAAATCCTGTAAAACATCAAATCTCCTACATCGCTGAGACCGGAAAAATATCCTGCAAGAACGGGACCAACAGCAACTGAAGAGAATCGACGAACGTGACAAAAGTGCAAACCTTCCGCAAATTGCAGCAGATTTCAGTGTTGAGCTATCAACAAGCGCCAGCGTGCGAACCATTCAACGAAACATTTTCGAAATGAGCTTTCGGAGCCGAAGGTCCACTCATGTACTCTTGATGACTGAACGACACAAAGCTTTACGCCTCGCCTGCGCCCGACAACACCGACATTGGACCGTTGATGACTGGAATCATGTTGTCTGGTCGGACGAGTCTCGTTTCAAATTGTATCGAGCGGATGGACGTGTACGGGTATGGAGACAACCTCATGAATGCATCGATCCTGCATGTCATCAGGGCACTGTTGAAGCTGGTGGTGGGTCTGTAGCGCTGTGGGGCGTGTGCAGTTGAATTGATATGGGACCCCTGTTACGTCTAGATACGACTCTGACAAGTGACACGTACGTAAGCACCCTGTCTGATCCACTACATTCATTCTGTCCATTGTGCATTCCGACGGACTTGGGCAATTTCGGCAGGACAATGCGACACCCCACACGTCCATAATTGCTACAGAGTGGCTACAGGAACACTCTTCTGAGTTTAAACACTTCCACTGGCCACAAACTCCCCAGATATGAACACTATTGAGCATATCTGGGACGCCTTGCAACGTGCTGTTCAGAAGATATCTTCACTCCCTCGTAATCTTACGGATTTATGGACAGCCCTGCAGGATTCATGGTGTCAGTTCCCTCCAGCACTACTTCAGACATTAGTCGAGTCCATGCCACGTCGTGTTGCGGCACTTCTGCGTGCTCGCGGGGCCATACTCGATATTAGGCAGGTGTACCAGTTTCTTTGGCTCTCCAGTGTACAAGAGTGTTCTGTGGTGTCACCGCCAGGCACCACACTTGCTAGGTGGTAGCCTTTAAATCGGCCGCGGTCCATTAGTATACGTCGGACCCGCGTGTCGCCACTATCAGTGATTGTAGACCGAGCGCCACCACACGGCAGGTCTAGAGAGACTTACTAGCACTCGCCCCAGTTGTACAGCCGACTTAGCCCGAGATGGATCACTGACAACTACGCTCTCATTTGCCGAGACGATAGTTAGCATAGCCTTCAGCTACGTCATTTGCTACGACCTAGCAAGGCGCCATAGCATTTGATATTGAGATTATAACCTGTACCGTCAAGAGCGATGTACACCAATTACGGATTAAAGTTAAGTATTATATCAACTACGTACTTTATTTGCTGCTATTAATTACCTTAACTGTTCCAGACCTCGCGCCAGTCAGCGTGTAATTAAAAGCGTGCATTTCGGCCTCCTCTAGCAACACAGTGAAGGCTCTTCTGCCAACACTTCATGTTCTCACTCCCAGGAGACAGTCTGTTCGATTCTGTGAACCGGCCATCGAATATGAACTAATAAACTGCAACATTATTTTCTACCTCGCCACCTGACTTCTTTGCAGCTTATGGGATACATAATTCCTTTATGGATATTGTGTATAATTGTGTTCGTCGTAGGGCATATGCACACAAACACACACACACACACATACACACACACACACACACACACACTAATAGTAGTATTGCAATAACTAAATCATTTTTAGGCTTTATCTATAAGAGAGCTTATACAACTTGCAGCTGGATATTTCGCACTTTCTTGTTTAAAGTCTTGTGTTTCGCATTCTGTAAGAATTCAGCTACTGCATAGAAAAAGTGTTCTGTTAAGAATAACTATAGAATAATGAAATAATTTGTATCATATGTTGAGGACAATTGTGAATCTGTATCGCACTATTTAGTTTTAAAAGCTGATGTCCTTACTGAATGGGCTGGAAATTTCCTTTCTGCCTTGTATCAGTTTGACGAATATTGAAACTTTTGTTTTGTATACTCCAGACAGGACAGCGTGGTCAGCATAGGACAAGGGAGGCAATTTGCGTATTAAAGGGGCTACCGTAGACATTTTACGTGTGTCCATTTTCAAACAGAAACTGCATGATTTGTGAGTCACAAACTGCCCAAAAAGTACCGCTGGAGGGTGCCGCAAATCATGATTAAGAGCAATCGTGATGACGAGCATTTTTTCTGCATTTGGACTACTAGATCCCTGATACGGGGGAAGACTTCAGTTAGATTACACCATGGTCAGAGATTCCGGAATGAGATACTAAATTGTAAGGCGTACCCAGGAGCAGATATAGACTCAGATCACAATATAGTAGTGATGAAGAGTACGCTGAAGCTTAAGAGATTAGTCAGGAACATTCAATATGCAAAGAACTGGGATACGGAAATACTAAGGAATGACGAGATACGCTTGAAGTTCTCTAAGGCTAGAGATACAGCAAAAAGGAGTAGCCCAGTAGGCAGTGCAGTTTAAGATAGAATGGAAACGTCTAAAAACGGAAGTCACGGAAGTTTGAAAGAAAACCAAAGGTACAAAGAAGGTAACTGCGAGGAAGCCATGAGTAACAGTAGAAATACTTGAGCTGATCGATTAAAGACGGAAGTGAGAAAAAATGGTTCAAATGGCTCTGAGCACTATGCGACTTAACTTCTGAGGTCATCAGTCGCCTAGAACTTAGAAGTAATTAAACCTAACTAACCTAAGGACATCACACACATCCATGCCCGAGGCAGGATTCGAACCTGCGACCGTAGCGGTTGCTCGGTTCCAGACTGCAGCGCCTAGAACCGCACGGCCACTCCGGCCAGCAAGTGAGAAAACGTTCGGGGAAATTCAGGAATGTAAAAACACAAGCCGCTGAGGAATGAAATAAATAGGAAAGCTAAGACGAAATGGTTGCATGTAAAATGTGACGAAATCGAAAAAGAAATGACTGTCGGAAGGACTGACTTAGCATGTAGGAAAGTCAAAACAACCTCCGGTGAAATTAAAAGCAAGGGTGCTAACATAATGAAACGGGAATTCCACTCTTAAATGCAGAGGTAAGAGCGGATATGTGGAAAGAGTACTTTGAAGGCCTCTTCGAGGGAGAAGATTTGTCTGATGGGATAGAGGAAGAAACAACAGTCGATTTAGAAGAGATAATGGATCCAATACCAGAATTAGAATTTAAGAGAGCTTTGGAAGACTTCAGCTCAAATAAGACAGAAGGGATGAATAACATCCCATCACAATTTCTAAAGTCATTGGGGTAAGTGGCAACAAAACGATTATTCACGTTGGTATGTAGAATGCATGAGTCCGGCGACACATCTCCTGACCTTCGGAAAACTATAATCCACACAATTCCGAAGACTGCAAGAGTTGACAAGTGCAAGAATTACCACACAATCAGCTTAACAGCTCATGCATCCAAGTTGCTGCCAAGGATAATATTCAGAAGAACGCAAAAAAATTGAGGATGTGTTAGACGATCAGTTTGGCTTAGAAAAGGTAAAGGCACCCGAGAGCCAATTGTGACGTTGCGGTTGATAATGGAAACAACACTCAAGACAAATCAGGTCACCTTCATAGGATTTTTCGACCTGGAAAAAGCGTTCGACCATGTAAAATTGTGCAAGGTGTTCGAAATTCTGAGAAAGATAGGGGTAAGCTTTAGGAAGACACGAGTAATATACAAGATGTACAAGAGCCAAGCGGGAATAACAAGAATGGACGACCATGAACAAAGTGCTTGGATTAAAAAGGGTGTAAGACAGGAGTGTAGTCCTTCGCCCCTACTGTTCACTCTGTACATCGAAGAAGCAATGATGGAAATAAAAGAAAGGTTCAGGAGTGGAATTAAAATTCAAGATGAAAGGATATCAATGATAGAATCGCTGATGACATTGCCATCCTGGGTGATACTACTTTCCTGTAGACTACAGCATCATCGGCAAACAGTCTAATGCCGCTGTCAATACCATCAAACTGATTTTTTATGTAAATCGTAAAAAGCAGCGGACCTATTACGCTGCCCTGGGGTACACCTGAAGTTACGCTTGTTTCTGTTGAAGTCAACATGTTCAGGACGACATACTGCTCCCTGTCTGTTAGAAAACTTTCTATCCAACCGCATATGTAATCGGATGGGACGTAAGCGCACACTTTTTGGAGCAAGCGACAGTGCGGAACTGAGTCGCACGCCTTTCGGAAGTCGAGAAATATGGCATCAACCTGGGATCCGGTATCTAGTGCCTGTTGTATATCATGCACAAAGAGAGCCAGCTGTGTCACGCATGACCACTGGTTTCTGCAGATGAGCTTCTCAGAGTCTAGAAAGGTCATTATGTCTGAACACAAAATATGTTCCACGATTCTACAACAAGTCGATGTCAGTGATGTAGGCCTTCCTGGCGTCTAAGGATCTTAACTGTTTTACAATCCCAGATACACTAATCACTGTGTCGGCCATCCTTGCGTTTGTTCGATAACTGAAACGGGGAATGGTGCTGCAGTCCTCTACTGTGAACGAGTTTTTGAAAGCTGGGTTTAGAATTTCGGCCTTCTGTTTATCATCATCAGTTACATTTCCCGTGCAGTCAGCAAGAGAAGGTATTGAATTATTTGTGGCGTTCATAGATTTTACGCGCAACCAAAATTTTTTGCGGTTATTTTTAGAATCTGCAGATAAAATATTGCTTTCAGATTCGTTAAAAGAATCTCTCACTGTCCTTCTGACAGCTGCTTTGATTCAGCATAATTTCTGTTTGTCATCGGGGCAGTGACTACGTTTAAAACGACTGTGCAAAATTCTCTGCTTTCTCAGCAACTTCCTAATATGTTTGTTGTACCAAGGTAGATCCTTTCCCTCTCCTATATTTTTGCTAGGCACATACTTCTCTAGCACATGGTGGACAATACCTTTAAATTCCGACCATAGATGCTCAATATCTTTGTGTCCTGCGGTAAATGCTTGGAGCTGACTATGAAGATATTCATTAATGACACTTCTGTTTGCTTTCCCAAGCAAGAAAACTCTACGCTGTTTCTTTGGTTTTTTTGCAGCTTCCACTGACATAGAAGAGACAGCAACATTATGGTCGCTAATACCTTTTTCTAGGTTAACTGCCTCAAAAAGATCAGGTCTGTTTGTCGTCAAGATATCTAATATGTTTTTCTAGGTTAACTTCCTCAAAAAGATCAGGTCTGTTTGTCGCCAAGATATCTAATATGTTCCCATCTCGAGTTGGTTTTCTAACCAGTTGCTCAAGATTGTATGTTGAGTTTGGTGCGGGTCTAACTGCTTCCCTCAGACCACTTACTGGGACCAACAGCTCCCACCATGCAGCTCTCATGGTGCGCTGCTAAGACCGGGGGCTTTTTTGCCCGTGCAGCACCAAGCGGAGCTGGGGCTTCCTGGAGATTTTTGGCCCCTTTCTTTGTGTAAATGTTCCGGTGCAGGATGTTCTGCACTAACTGACCTCTCGATTATGTCCCACAGATGTTCGATGGGATTCATGTCGTGCGATCTGGGTGGCCAAATCAATCGCTCGAACTGTCCAGAATTTTATTCGAGTCAATCGCGAACAGTTCTGGCCCGGTGACAAGGCGCTTTGTCATCCACAAAAGTTCCATCTTTGTTTGGTAACATGAAATCCATGAATGGCTGCAAATGGTCTCCAAGTAGCCGAACATGACCATTTCCAGTCAATGATTGGTTCAGTTGGACCAGAGGAAGCAGTCCATTCCCTGTAAACATAGCTCACACTATGTAAGTAGGCTGTTTATACGTTTGTATGTTGGCAGCGCTATGTAGCGCTCTGCATTAATAACTCTGACAGCTCTATGCGCACTCTCTAAGAGACTCTGTGGCTGGTCGGACTAGAAGTTGGAAGTTAACAGTCAGCGGTGATGGAAGTTGGAGGAGAACAGCCAGCAGTGATGGAAGTTAGAAGTTTATAGTTAGCAGTGATGGATGTTACAGGTCTGAAGTAATTTTACAAAGAACCTTCACCGTCTCAGTTATTTCAGTCCAAGTACAAAAATTTAAATAAAGAAGTTTCAGCTATTATGGAGTCACCATCAGTTTGCACAGTGCGTTCTTGACAACTTGGGTCCGAACACTACCATCAGTTCCTATTAACTCAAATCGGGACTCATCTGACCGTGACCAGGTGTTCCAGCAGCCTAGAATCCAACCGATTTGGTCACAAGTCGAGGAGAGGTGCTGCAGGTGATGTGCTGTTAGCAAAGGAACTCGCGTCGGTCGTCTGCTGCCACAGCCCATTAACGCCAAATTTCCCCCCACTATCCTTACGGATACGTTCTTCGTTGGTCCCACTTTGATTTCTGCGGTTATTTCAAGCGGTACTGCTTGACTGTAAGCACTGACAACTCTACAGAAACGCCGCTGATCTCGGTCGTTAAGTGAAGGCCATCGGCCACTGTGTTGTCCGTGGCGAGAGGCAATGCGTAAAAATTGGTATTCTCGGCACACTCTTGACACTGTGAATTTCGGAGTACTGAACTCCCTAACGAATTCCGAAATTGTATGCCGCATGCGTCTAGCACCAACAACTATTCTGCGCTAAGTCTGTTATTTCCCGTCGTGCGGCTACAATCACATCGGAACCCTTTTCGCATGAACAGCCTAAGTAAAAGTGATAGATCCGCCAATGTACTGCCTTTTATACGCAATACTACCGCCATCTGTAAAGGTGCATATCGCTATCCCGTGACTTTTGTTACCGTGTAAGTAAAGTAGCATATAAAAATGTACATTAGTAAGTCATCTTTGGAGGGACTGCAGGGGATATGGGGCTCGAGGTCATATTCTGTGACGTCCTGTATCTCAGCGTAGGTGAAAGCACATTACTCCTCGACCTATCCTATCTGCTTTTATCCTTCTTCTTAAATCAGTTTTGGCTTATAATGTCCTACTTCCAGTTTCATGTATGACAGTTTCACAATTATAATACATCTGCCATTTATTCAAATGAAGGGGCCAAAAGTCTCCAGGAAGCCCCAGCTCCGCTTGGTGCTGCATGGGCAACGAGCCCGTGGCCTCAGCGGCAAAGCTGCATGGTGGGGGCTGTTGGTCCCAGTAAGTGGTCTGAGTGAAGCAGCTAGACCCGCACCAATCACGGACGCCTATAGAGGCGGCATGGCTCACTATTTCTGCAGGGGACTTCAACGACTTGTTGAGCCCGTGCTACGTGGAGTTGGTACACTGCGCCGGGCAAGAGGTAGTCCGTCACGATGTTAGGAGGTACCCTCTGACCTTTTGACAACTGAGTGTAATTCTAGGTTAGTATTTTACGGGTTCACCGTGGCTCCCGACAAAATAACACATCACAGAAGTTTACACATTTTACATGATGTTTGTATACAATGTTATAAAAGACTGCTATCATACACTACTGGCCATTAAAATTGCTACAACAAGAAGAAATGCAGATGACAAACGGGTATTCATTGGACAAATATATTATACTATAACTGACATGTGATTACATTTTCACGCAATTTGAGTGCATAGATCCAGAGAAATCACTACACAGAACAACCACCTCTGGCCGTAATAACGGCCTTGATACGCCTGGGCATTGAGTCAGACAGAGCTCGGATGGCGTGTACAGGTACAGCTGTCCATGCAACTTCAACACGATACCACAGTTCATCAAGAGTAGTGACTGGCGTAATGTGACGAGCCAGTTGCTCAGCCACCATTGACCAGACGTGTTCAGCTGGTGAGAGATCTGGAGAATGTGCTGGCCAGGGCAGCAGTCGAACATTTTCTGTATCCAGAAAGGCCCGTACAGGACCTGCAACATGCGGTCGTGCATTATCCTGCTGAAATGTAGGGTTTCGCAGGGATTGAATGAAGGGTACAGCCACAGGTCGCAACATATCTGAAATGTAGCGTCCAATGTTCATAGTGCCGTCAATGCGAACAAGAGGTGACCGAGACGTGTAACCGATGGCACCCCATACCATCACGCTGGGTGATACGCCAGTATGGCGATGACGAATACACACTTCCAATGTGCGTTCACGGCGATGTCGGCAAACGCGGATGCGACCATCGTGGTGCTGTAAACAGATCCTGGATTCATCCGAAAAAGTGACATTTTGCCAATCGTGCACCCAGGTTCGTCGTTGAGTACACCATCGCAGGCGCTCCTGTCTGTGATGCAGTGTCAAGAGTAACCGCAGCCATGATCTCCGAGCTGATAGTCCATGCTGCTGCAAACGTCGTCGAAGTGTTCGTGCAGATGATTGTCGTCTTGCAAACGTCCTATCTGTTGACTCAGGGATCGAGACGTGGCTGCACGATCCGTTACAGCCATGCAGATAAGATGCCTGTCATCCTCGACTGCTAGTGATAAAAGGCCGTTGGAATCCAGCAGGGCGTTCCGTATTACCCTCCTGATCCCACCGATTCCATATTCTGCTAACAGTCATTGGATCTCGACCAACGCGAGCAGCAATGTCGCGATACGATAAACCGCTGTCGCGATAGGCTACAATCCGACCTTTATCAAAGTCGGAAACGTGATGGTACGCATTTCTGCTCCTTACATGGGGCATCATAACAACGTTTCACCAGGCAACGCCGGTCAACTGCTGTTTGTGTATGAGAAATAGGTTGGAAACTTTCGTCATGTCAGCACGTTGTAGGTGTCGCCACCGGCGCCAACCTTGTGTGAATGCTCTAAAAAGCTAATCATTAGCATAAACAGCATCTTCTTCCTGTCGGTTAAATTTCGCGTCTGTAGCACGCCATCTTCGTGGTGTAGCAATTTTAATGGCCAGTAGTGTATGTTTGTCCTTACGTGTTTTGTGATGCGTGTGGTCTTATTGTAACTTATGCTATGTGCTAGGCGATGATGTATTGTGAAGATACGGCAGGAACGACACATGCTTTACATTCCACGTTAAGCAGTACGTCTCGTTTTCCCGGCAGAATTAGTGGGGCAGGTTGAAGGCGCGCAGATCTCCGAAGTGGAGCCCAATTGAAAGAAGCTACAAACAGACGGCTGAACATACCCCCCGAGGGACTCCCAGACCATCGTGCCGTACGAATTTACTTTAACCGTAGCTGGCAGATGAGGTGACTCCCGCCGCTCGCCGCTGGAGAGGACTCCAGGACGTCCCGGAGCCTGGAGAGGCCGATGCACGGCTCTCGCCGACTCCTCACGACCGCGCACCCTGAGGTCAGACGCAGCCCGGCCGGGCGCACGCTAACTGCTTATTATAGCCGCGTCCGCCGTGCTTTACGAGTTGCCCGTTCCCCTCTCCGAACCTCCCTCCGTCTTTATTCGATTGCCCAACAGCGTTTCTTTATTTGCTCTGCAGTACGCGCGTACGTATATTCGTGGCGAGCTGCTGCGAAAGTCGCTCATGCATTATGCATACGGCCCCAGCGGGCGTCTTCGCCTCCAGATGCAAGATCCGTCCTGGTTTTACAGCGGCAACGGGCCAATAAGTTATTCGGCTAATCTGAGGAAGTGTCCGATGCGCGTGGGGGACCGTGCTCCGAAGTCGGCGCCACACGCCGTAAAACCAATCCGGTCTCCTCCTTCCATTCCCCTACCCTCTCCCCCGCTCCCTTTTCCTCTGTTCAACCACCTTCGCTCCCCCCACGTTTCTGTCTTTCTTGTTCCTGTGCGATCAGTCAAACAGCGAGTAATATATTACCGAAAACAGTATCGTCCCATGATGTAATACGTAAATAGCTTGCGTCGTACACAGGGTGGACCACCAAAAACTTGCACCGCAAATATTTCGATAATGGAAGGTGCCATTGATATGCGGATTTCACAGATCGAAATGGTAGGTAGGGACCCACCTATGAAACCCATACACAGTATTAGGAGTTTCAAATATCATTTTGAAAGTTCTCTTAAAAAAAAAAAAAAAAAAAAAAAAAAGGCTGACGTACTCTATTTTGAATAAGAGTTATCCAGAAGTAAATGAATCATAATACAAATCTGTAGACTTGGCCACTGTTTCTATGTTTCGATACAGTGTATCGATACGTGGAACTGTTTCAGTGTTTCGGAAGGGCTGTGGTTCACTGTTTCGAAACAGCGGTGTTTCATTCCGCCCCTGTCTCGGATAACCGGACCAGATTCGATCTCGAGCCAGACACAGGAACCGTATCGTTGTTTCAAAATAAGGCTGTTTCAGTTCACCTGTGCTTGGAGCGGACTAATTGTATCGAAACAGTGATGTTTCATTCCGCCCTGTGTCGGACGAGATTCGGGCTCGGCACAGGTACTGAAACACAACATACCACTTCCTGAAACACTTTCAAGAGTGTCGAAATCTTTTTGACAAGCAATAGCATGAAGGTTAAGATATCCGAAAGTAAAGCTTCGTTTCTATCTGACTGTCCTATTCCGAAATGGCGTAACATCTGCTTTATAAACACTAACCAAACAATAAAACAACGCATACTCTTCACATTCAAAATAATAAATATGTGAAAATAATTCAGTTAAATTACACTTTTTTTATAACATACGTTTCTCTGGTCATGTACAGTAATCAAATTGAGAATCGCTAGTAAGCCTACAACATTTTGAATAAAAAAAGGCGTAGAGTGACAGTTATTAGGCATATACATAAATTTGATGTAGGTATAATTGCATGCAATCTGTTTGACATATCACTGATAGTGTAATGGTTAACGGGAAGGGCTGGGAAGAATGGTGAATTTATAGTAGTGGTTCGAAACACCTTGAAAGACAAATTTTTTTCTGTTATTTATTCGAATTATTTGTGAGTCTATAGTCAAAAATGGTTCAAATGGCTCTGAGCACTATGCGACTTAACTTTTGAGGTCATCGGTCGCCTAGAACTTAGAACTACTTAAACCTAACTAACCTAAGGACATCACGCACATCCATGCCCGAGGCAGGATTCGAGCCTGCGACCGTGGCAGTCGCGCGGTTACGGACTGAAGCGCCTAGAACCGCTCGGCCACCGCGGCCGGCCGTGTCTTTAATACTGGTAAAGTGAATAATCTGACAGCAAGAACTTTGAACAGTATAAACTGCCTGAATTATGAACTTTGACATAAAACTAAATTAAACTCCTCCGGAACAGACCATGAAGGCCCAACGGTGTCGGCCGGCTGCCGTGTCATCCTCAACCCATAGGCGTCACTGGATGTGGATATGGAGGTGCATGTGGTCAGCACACTGCTCTCCCGGCCGTATGTCAGTTTCCGAGACCGGAGCCGCTACTTCTCAATCAAGTAGCTCCTCAGTTTGCTTCACAAGGGCTGAGTGCACCCCGCTTGCCAACAGCGATCCGCATACCGGATGGTCACCCATCCAAGTGCTAGCCCAGCCCGACAGCGCTTAACTTCGGTGATCTGACGGGAACCGGTGTTACCATAGCGGCAAGGCCGTTGGCCTTTGACATACAACCTACGATAATTAGTTTTGCAAAACTGACCACAGATCCCAGATCTAAAATTGATACACAACACAGAAAAATGAAACACTCTCTTAATGACATAAGATGGCCCTGATGAATAAAAGAAAATCAGAATATTTATTCCTTACCTCTATTCTGCGGAAATCTGGATAACGCATTGCAGTACTGCTCTGTCTTGCGCGCCGCTATGCTGAAGCTGCAAATTACTACGTATATCTACACAGAGACACTAGTGAGATGCAATGAGTTCTTTGTTAATTGCAAATCGAAGTATTTTCAGAACACACTTGGTTCCTTTTGTACTGCAAAAAAAAAAAGAACCAATTAAAAATTGTAAGAGAAAGGTAGGTGAAAAATGGCGCTACAATAATAAAAGAGTAACTTCAAAACAATTACCTTACAATTCCTCTTGACGTAAATAAAAAAAGATTCCGTTACACTTCCTCCTTCACAGATCAGTTACCATTACATAATCATCTTAATTAAACACATCGATAAATTGAGACTTTACATTTGAAACATAACACTACAACTGCTTCGCCGCTTTAACACGGCTAACCACTATCTGTTACTGCGCCTACGAGCACGCCAAAGATTCTATATTAACTAACTCTGCGATACAGCTTATAACATCGTTGCTCGCTCACATGTAACAACTCGAGAGCAAAGATTTGAGATGATTGTACAATCGATTAATACTCAATACTATCGTTTTTTTTTTTAAAAGTTACAAATATTTTAATGGAACAATACCTATTGACAGTACCCCTATCAAAGTAGACTAAATTAGAGCGTCGACGGTGTGTGATGCAAGAGTCCAGTGCAAGTAGATTACGAGATACCGTAGTTTGAACACTACAAAAACCGACAGTAGTCTGTTCCACGTGGTAGCATAAACGAATGTCAGTTTCACCTAGGGTGCGAATGTGCAGCCCTATATGGATGTTAGTAAGTCTCAGGAGGTGTCGTGTTGTTGAGTAGGACAGTGTCCAGGAGAAACGAAAGACAAACAAACGGAACTGAGTAGTTCTGACAGATCTGACATGTAAAGAACGATTATCCCTCAAAGCCTGTGCTCAAAATGATCACCATCAGCGCCAGAATGAAGTTGCAATCTGCCACGCAACGGTTACGGCACACATTGTGGATTTCTGCGGAAACTGCAGCGCAGGCAGCAGTAATAATGTCGTTTCATATCATCTGTAAATGTTTGAAGAAGTTAACATCTATTGGATTGGATTCGAATGGCTCTGAGCACTATGGGACTTAACTTCTGAGGTCACCAGTCCCCTAGAACTTAGAACTACTTAAACCTAACTAACCTAAGGACAGCACACACATACATGCCCGAGGCAGGATTCGAACCTGCGACCTTAGCGGTCTCGTGGTTCCAGGCTGTAGCGCCTAGAACCGCTCGGCCACCCCGGCCGGCATGTATTGGGATATCCTCCACCATACACGGTACACAAATAAATGGCATACTTCCTACATTTACCACAAAACATGAGCATGTCCGCTTTTTTCGCTTTGGGAAATACCACCTCCCAAGCACGTCATACTACGTCCACCGTCACACAACAAGTGACACGGCCGTCGCAATGAAATCGCAATATACATACAAAAGATAAATAAACACGACAACGTCTCTATCATCTAAGCAATAGGATGAAAGAAACAGCTGTCGGTGTTTACAGTGTTCACAATACGATAACTCGTAAACTAGTTACACTAGCATACTGTCCGCCCCCGGTAGCTGTGTGGTTACCTATTTGGACAAACTGTAGACTCTGTACTCGATTTTTGGACATACCTCAATGACAGTCATTATGTCGTTGTCCGTCACCCAAAATACAGACAATTTTTCTCAAACTTCCTTGGGAGTACTTTCCACGACCCGCCTCGCAGCTGGAATGTGTTAAGCCAAGAGAGAAGACGTTTTCCTGTTTGAACCAATGAACATTTCTGAACAATTTAACGGAACACAACAATTTCGAGAAGACGTGACTCAACATATTACCAGCGGGGCGCAGAAGGCCTCTGATCAATTACACAACAAAAAGAAAAGCGAAAAGAAAAAGAAAGGAAAAGAAAAAATAAATAAAATAAAATAAAAATAAAAACAATAAAAATAAAAATAAAATTCAGAATAAGGAAGATTTTGTTATGTTTGTAAGGATAGCCCTAACCTTGATTTCCCATATTTCCCCTGGTATATAGGTAGCTCTCTGGAGTAGGTTTAGTCAGGAGCCAACGCCTGAAGTGGACCAGATTTTTTTTTGTTGTAGGATGAAAAGTGGCGGTGGCACTTCGGGTTTTTTAAATAAATAAAAAAAATTAAAAAAATTAAAAAAGAGGTTCTAGGCGCATGATATACTATTTTCTATTACAAATAAAAAAATAAAAAAAGGGTGCAGGATGTCCCGGGTTCAAATCCCGGACGAGGCCTAGCGTTTTGTGCAAACTGGTCGCACGTCGGCGGCTGAGTCAGCGCAAAAAGCTGCGCGTCAATGTAAAGTGAATTTCGTATTTGCTGTAAGGAACTGACCCTCTGGTCCGACGTATGAAGGTGATTACCAAGGTTTCGGTACAGAACGTAGCAAATGCTTGTCGGTATGTCTTGTTTAAAGTGATGAAAAAGTGTTTCCGCCCGGGATCGAACCGGGGACCTTCTGCGTGTTAGGCAGACGTGATAACCGTAAAAAAAAAAAAAAAAAAAAAAAAAAAAAAGAGTGGTCAGCGCGACAGACTGTCAAACCAAAGGGCCCGGGTTCGATTCCCGGCTGGGTCGGAGATTTTCTCCGCTCAGGGACTGGGTGTTGTGTTGTCCTAATCATCATCATTTCATCCCCATCGACACGCAAGTCGCCGAAGTGGCGTCAAATTGAAAGACTTGCACCAGGCGAACGGTCTACCCGACGGGAGGCCCTAGTCACACGACATTTCATTTCATTAGCATACTGCAACAAACCGCATTGACATTCTTATTTGCGCTACCTTTAGGATTTTACTGTCGATAGGCATAGGCCCTAATAAAATTTGTGACTGTTGTATAAAAACTACACGTTGGTCAACGTCTCAAAATCTGTGTATTGGCTTCAATTGTGCGCCCTTGCTACTACAGTTCAGTTCTATGAGAACCGTTTGTCGATAGTGCCTTCCATGTCCGAAATATTTGCGGTGTAAGAGTTAGATGATTCGTCCTGTACCTTGTTGCCCTTCGCTGTTTGCTAAACGCCCTGCTTCAAGTAACTAACTGCACTGTTGCTAAAAACTGCTTTTCGGAATCTTGAAACTTGTTTATCGAAATCACAATTTTCTGTATTGAATTTCTTTCGTGTATTTGAAATCGTAGGTATTCTGGAAAGGTATACTCCGTAACAAGCAAACGTTCTTTCAGAGCATTATTGTCTTTGACACGCTCCGTATGATGCTAATACGAATCTGTTTGAGCGAGAGGTTGCGATGGACCGCTGAGAAGCGAGGAGACGTTCGTTTAAGTAGACACATGGGGTCGAGTTTTGGACGCGGAAAGAAGACATGTACTGGTATGAAAAAACGCTGCATAACTGAGTAAGACGTTTGTCAACGTCTCAAAATCTGTGTGATTACAGGGTTATAAATACAAAATCAAATAGGGGTAATGCCGGAGTAGGTTTAATAATGAATAAAAAAATAGGAGTGCGGGTTAGCTACTACAAACAGCATAGTGAACGCATTATTGTGGCCAAGATAGACACAAAGCCCATGCCTACTACTGTAGTACAAGTTTATATGCCAACTAGCTCTGCAGATGATGAAGAAATAGATGAAATGTATGACGAGATAAAAGAAATTATTCAGGTAGTGAAGGGAGACGAAAATTTAATAGTCATGGGTGACTGGAATTCGTCAGTAGGAAAAGGGAGAGAAGGAAACATAGTAGGTGAATATGGATTGGGGGGAAGAAATGAAAGAGGAAGCCGCCTTGTAGAATTTTGCACAGAGCGTAACTTAATCATAGCTAACACTTGGTTCAAGAATCATAAAAGAAGATTATATACCTGGAAGAATCCTGGAGATACTAAAAGGTATCAGATAGATTATATAATGGTAAGACAGAGATTTAGGAACCAGGTTTTAAATTGTAAGACATTTCCAGGGGCAGATGTGGATTCTGACCACAATCTATTGGTAATGAACTGCAGATTGAAACTGAAGAAACTGCAAAAAGGTGGCAATTTAAGGAGATGGGACCTGGATAAACTGAAAGAACCAGAGGTTGTAGAGAGTTTCAGGGAGAGCATAAGGTAACAATTGACAGGAATGGGGGAAAGAAATACAGTAGAAGAAGAATGGGTAGCTCTGAGGGATGAAGTAGTGAAGGCAGCAGACGATCAAGTAGGTAAAAAGACGAGGGCTAATAGAAATCCTTGGGTAACAGAAGAAATATTGAATTTAATTGATGAAAGGAGAAAATATAAAAATGGAGTAAATGAAGCAGGCAAAAAGGAATACAAACGTCTCAAAAAGGAGATCGACAGGAAGTGCAAAATGGCTAAGCAGGGATGGCTAGAGGACAAATGTAAGGATGTAGAGGCTTGTATCACTAGGGGTAAGATAGATACTGCCTACAGGAAAATTAAAGAGACCTTTGGAGAGAAGAGAACCACTTGTATGAATATCAAGAGCTCAGATGGCAACCCAGTTCTAAGCAAAGAAGGGAAGGCAGAAAGGTGGAAGGAGTATATAGAGGGTTTATACAAGACGATGTACTTGAGGACAATATTATGGAAATGGAAGAGGAAGTAGATGAAGACGAAATGGGAGATATTATACTACGTGAAGAGTTTGACAGAACACTGAAAGACCTGAGTCGAAACAAGGCCCCGGGAGTAGACAACATTTCATTAGAACTACTGATGGCCTTGGGAGAGCCAGTCATGACAAAACTCTACCATCTGGTGAGCAAGATGTATGAGACAGGCGAAATACCCTCAGACTTCAGGAAAAATATAATAATTCCAATCCCAAAGAAAGCAAGTGTTGACAGATGTGAAAATTACCGAACTATCAGTTTAATAAGTCACAGCTGCAAAATACTAACGCGAATTCTTTACAGACGAATGGAAAAACTGGTAGAAGCGGACCTCGGGGAAGATCATTTTGGATACCGTAGAAATGTTGGAACACGTGAGGCAATACTAACCTTACGATTTATCTTAGAAGAAAGATTAAGAAAAGGCAAACCTACGTTTCTAGCATTTGTAGACTTAGAGAAAGCTTTTGACAACGTTAACTGGAATACTCTCTTTCCAATTCTGAAGGTGGCAGGGGTAAAATACGGGGAGCGAAAGGCTATTTACAATTTGTACAGAAACCAGATGGCAGTTATAAGAGTCGAGGGGCATGAAAGGGAAGCAGTGGTTGGGAAGGGAGTGAGACAGGGTTGTAGTCTCTCCCCGATGTTATTCAATCTGTATATTGAGCAAGCAGTGAAGGAAACAAAAGAAAAATTCTGAGTAGGTATTAAAATTCATGGAGAAGAAGTAAAAACTTTGAGGTTCGCCGATGACATTGTAATTCTGTCAGAGACAGCAAAGGACTTGGAAGAGCAGTTGAACGGAATGGACAGTGTCTTGAAAGGAGGATATAAGATGAACATCAACAAAAGCAAAACGAGGATAATGGAATGTAGTCGAATTAAGTCGGGTGATGCTGAGGGAATTAGATTAGGAATTGAGACACTTACAGTAGTAAAGCAGTTTTGCTATTTAGGGAGTAAAATAACTGATGATGGTCGAAGTAGAGAGGATATAAAATGTAGACTGGCAATGGCAAGGAAATCGTTTCTGAAGAAGAGAAATTTGTTAACATCGAGTATAGATTTAAGTGTCAGGAAGTCGTTTCTGAAAGTATTTGTTTGGAGTGTAGCCATGTGTGTAAGTGAAACATGGACGATAACTAGTTTGGACAAGAAGAGAATAGAAGCTTTCGAAATGTGGTGCTACAGAAGAATGCTGAAGATAAGGTGGGTAGATCACGTAACTAATGAGGAGGTATTGAATAGGATTGGGGAGAAGAGAAGTTTGTGGCACAACTTGACTAGAAGAAGGGATCGGTTGGTAGGACATGTTTTGAAGCATCAAGGGATCACAAATTTAGCATTGGAGGGCACCGTGGAGGGTAAAAATCGTAGAGGGAGACCAAGAGATGAATACACTAAGCAGATTCAGAAGGATGTAGGTTGCAGTAGCTACTGGGAGATGAAGAAGCTTGCACAGGATAGAGTAGCATGGAGAGCTGTATCAAACCAGTCTCAGGACTGACGACCACAACAACAACAACAACTAAGATTTCAGTAGAACTGTAATGAGAGTCCATTGTTTATTCGCAGAGATTTGAATTCGTCTTTATTCCAAGATGCGTATCGCAATGCTTAGCGAGATAGGAATGTACAGGACTTTCAAGAATTTAGCGTGACTATACATATGTGGAGTTGGTTCGTACTGAGTTTGGCGAAGCATGGTATTTGATCATAGGGTAATATTAAATCATGCGAACATGAGGACATTTGAATTCATGACAGTGCCACTGAGTGAGCTTCTTTCACTATTTTCTGATACATATACTGTTCTTTTTGTTTAAATAATTCACGATCAGTGATTCATAGTACAACGAATTGTAGAAATATATGTTGTGTTGATCGTGGAGAACTTAATCATGCTTTTAATGTAATCATAGATTTTCACATCTTCAAATAATAAAGCTTGCCATGGAAGCACAACAGGCGACTATCATGTGCCTCTTACGCTTCAGCAAAGCCTTTCACACCGACGACTTAAACATCGTATCGGCCAAATTTAGCAGCCTGAATTTCTCGCCAAGTGCAGTGTAGTGCTTTCTCTCGTACCTGACATCTCGCCAGCTATGCGTCATATCTGTCACCACAAAGTCACAATAGAGGCAGGTAGTATCACGCATCACGCCGACTGGTGTGGCCGAGCGGTTCTAGGCGCTTCAGTCTGGAACAGCGCGACCGCTACGGTCGCAGGTTCGAATCCTGCCTCGGGCATGGATGTGTGTGATGTCCTTAGGTTAGTTAGGTTTAAGTAGTTCTAAGTTCTAGGCGACTGATGACCTCAGATGTTAAGTCCGATAGTGCTCAGAGCCATTTGAACCATCACGCATCTCCCAGAGTTCGGTATTAGGTCTGTTGTATTCTTCGTCGCCACTGTATTGTCCTCGCCGCCACTGTAGAGTCTTGTACCACAGGAATCAAGGGAGAGGATGTTGTATTTGCTGTGGTAAAAGCTCTTCACTAATAGTCCACGTTAGCCTCGCTGCTAGTGAAGTACAAGTCCTGCTAAGCGATGAATGACAGACGCCAAACTTGGATGCGACATATGTGCCAGTGACTGAGTTAGTGACTGAAACTGACTGACACTGAGCTGAGACTGAGTCCTCCAGTCCGTGGCAGTGACCTAAATACTGGGTGGCCCAAAAAGGATGGTCGGATTTGAACTGCGTAGTACCATTGAAAGGTGAGGAGGGGGGACCACTGCCGGCCGTCTGCAAGTCGGCCATTACACCCAGTTTGCCACGAGATGGCGCAGTGGACGGTCGAGCATCGTGTTTTTGCTGTGGAACAGTTTTTCAGAAATGATGAATCGTTTATTACTGTGCAACGATTGTTTCGACAACGTTTTGGTGTAGCGCGTGATGGACCCATTCCAGATCGCAGATCCATATCACGTTGGGTGACTGCATTCCGGACAACAGGGTCTGTCAAAAGTGGTAAATCTACAGGGCGTACACGTACGGCAGTTACTCCACAGAACATTGATGATGTTAGAGCATCAGTGCTGCAAAGCCCGCGTCGTTCCACTAGGCGTCGTGCTCAAACTTTAGGCCTCAGCCGTAGTTCATTGCAGCGTATTTTAAGCCGTGAGTTACAGTTTCACCCATACAAAATTATGATCACGCAAAAGCTGTATGATCGTGATTTTGAGCAGCGAAGACGATTTTGTGAATCAATGCTTGACATTTTGTACTCTAATAATGATGTTGTGCTTCTTATGTCAGATGAAGCCCATTTCCATTTAGACGGCTATGTCAATTAACAAAACTGCAGGTATTGGGCAGCAGATAATCCCAGAGAATTGCACCAAAAGCCTCTTCATAGTGCTAAGGTAGCAGTCTGGTGTGGAATTTCAAGATTGGGGATTGTTGGTCCTTATTTTTTTGAGGAGAACAACGCTACAGTCACAGTGAACTCGAAACGTTACGTTCACATGCTACGTAGCTTTTTGGTGCCGAAACTGCGAGAGTTACATGTAAATCGAGATCGAATTTGGTTTCAACAGGACGGGGCCACGGCCCACACAGCCAATGACTCCATGTGTGTTTTAAGGCGGATGTTCCCCCACCACATCATCTCGCGTTTTGGAGATGTCCACTGGCCCGCGAGATCACCTGACCTCTCAGCCTGTGATTTTTTTCTTTGGGGATACCTAAAGTCAAAAGTCTACGTAAAGAAGCCCCGAAACTTAATTGATCTGAAGGAGGCAATCAGTGCGGAAATTATGGCAATTCAAGAAGAAACAGTAGTGAAAGTGATGGAAAATTTCGAGGAAAGACTTGTGGAATGCATCACCGAGGAAGGACACCATCTTCCGGAAGTCATTTTCCGTACATGATTTTTTGTGGTTAGTTCTTGTAATTGGGTGCCTGGGGGCATTTAGTTACGTAATTGAATAAAATTAATTTGTAAAACTGATGGAGTTATAGTTATTTAAAATGTGACCATCCTTTTTGGGCCACCCTGTACTAGCGATCGAGATGGCGTTGGTGGCGTGTCGCTTAGCGAGTCTGTCTTTGGCCTCTCTCCTGATAGGCGTGTTTCATCCAACGCCTGCTAATGACCTTCTTGCTACATCTTTGCCAACCGCTGTGCTGGTGACAGCTTACGCCAGCACAAGGTCCTGCACTCTTATCATTGTAGGTCAATGATGTATTATCAGTTTTGTCCTACTGCATATAGCACATGTGCCATATGCGCTGATGACATCTACAGTACCTACATACAAAACCAAGAAACATGAAGACAGATGCTGAGAACCTCAGTACCGACATCTGTGTACTATACAACTGGCAAAGGATACAGGATTAAAGCTTAACTCATACAAAACCCAAGCAGTACTGGTTTATCTTTCTAGGCCTATTAGCCCGAAATATCGGGAATCTCTGCCATCTTTAAACGTAAATGGGAGAAATATCAAATTCTCTGCTTCAGCAAAGACTCTAGGAGTAATAATAGAAGAAAATCTAAATTGAACTGAGCACGTAACTGCAGTGTGCAAGAAGGTACCAGCATATTTCCACACCCTACAAAAATACAAAAAGCTCTTCCCTTTTGACCTGATAAATAAACTTGCACTAACTTTTACACTTCCAATTATTAGTTACAGTGATGTTATTCTGCATGACCGTTCTCAGGAAAGCTCACAGCCCTGGAACTGTTTAAGAATGCATGTGTTCGTTATATCTGTGATGCTCGACTCTTTGATCAGATTTCACCATCATATGCTCGGCCATCCGCGCTGCGTGCAAGACAAGTGCAGAGAGTTCCATACTCTCTCTTCGCTACCGTCTTATGAACGAACACTGTGCTTCATATCTCTCCACGACCTTAACTCTCTTTTCTGAACAATAGCTGGATCACCCATTTTCTCAAAGTCCTTTTCAGTAGCAAGAGCCCGACTCTGGAATAACCTCCTGCATTATAGTAGCGAACGAAATACCTCCATCTTCAGGAGGCAGTGAATAACATATCTATTAAAGCAACAATATGGATTACCATTGTCCCTGTATACACTCGTTAGTATTGCACATCGTTCTTTCGAACCATATCTTCCTCTTTTCGCATTTTAGCTGGCGCCGACTCCTTAAAATTGATTTCCTCAGAACTTGCAATGTCAGAAAACATCTATCTTGTACACCTATAAATTCTTTTTATATCTGCCACTGCGTTATTGCTATTATTGTCATTATGACTGTCGTCATTATTACTGTTATCACTACCAGTGACAGCAGCTGCAGCAGCACAAGTACTGCCAGTTTGAACTCTGTTAGTTCATTGTCAACATTTAACTCATTCTGTCCACTTCAAAAACTCGGATCATGTTAATACTATTTGTTATATTACAATTGTTATTTCTTAGATAACTATTGTGTAAAAAAGGCAGTTTATGTGTGAAACACTAGTCGCATATAATAGAGGGCCTGATGGCCCTAATCAGGTAATATTATATCAATAAAATAAATAAATGTTCCAGAACTCTTAGCACTAATTTTAAATCATGGCCTCTATTCGACAGAGTTACACTGTGTAATCTGCACTGAACCACCTCGTGTAAAGTTGTATCTGTGTTCGACAGAAAAACAGATCCTCCTGAACTGGTATTACAAGTAATGTTTATACAGGATGTTTTCGTAAGAGCGAGCAAAAATGTACCGGGACTTAAGAGGACGCCCCAGTGAACAATTCGAGGTAGGGAACGTAAGGTAGGAGAAGCCAGCTTAAGAAGATCTAAAAGTAAACTTGTCTACCGCTTTGTATTGCATTACTGTTTTGCAGCTATTTACAACTAACATCTATACAAGTTTACACGTACTGAGCTGTTTATTTACAAGTACATTCCTTATTTCCTGCAAGGAAACAAGGAGGACGAGCCTCCATACCTTCTTCCTGGCCGTCTGAATGTCCACCTGCACTTGAGGTTCGTGCAAAGAGTTCTACCCGAGCCGTTGGAGAACGTGCCAATGTGAGAAGATGTGGGTACAATATGATGGTGTATCGCTTCACTTCAGTGATGATGTCCGCAACCATCTCAGTGCTGTAGTACCTGGTCGCTGGATTGGAGGGGGAGGTCCTATTCCATGGCCTGCCAGGTCACCTGACCTGAATCTCCTTGATTATTTCCTATGATGGATATCTAAAGTCACTTGTCTATGAGACCCCAGTGGATATGGAGATGGGATTAGTTGCCAGAATTGTAGCTCCCTGTGATCTGATTCGAAACACACCAGGGATATTTGTTAGGGTGCGTCATAATCTTGTTCGCCGATGTCATGCTTCCGTTGAGGTTGATGGCCGTCAGTTTGTAACACCATAGCTCTAATACTGTACAGATTTATTTTGCTTTTCGTTTTATTTAATATTACATCAATGAGTTTCTGTAAATGTTGTTGGACTGAATCCATACCATGGGAGTGTTTATTCTTTTCTCTGTTAAAAACTGTGATGCCTTTTAGAGTGTAGGAAGTGTAATCTATGAGCAAATTATATGTTTTGTCTATGTCATATAATCTCTTTGGTTATCTTTGAAATTAAATAATTTTATTAAAATAATATACGCAAATATTCTGTTTTATTTAAAATGTTTGTTTGCTGTTATGTAAACTGCTGACCTTCACTTAGGATTCTTAGTTATCCTGTATGTAGAAGGTAGTGTGGTTCCCCTCGGGAACGGAATTTAGTAGCGCGCGCAAGTTGTGGTTGGCCTAGGTAGAAAAGGTGGAACAACAGTCAGTCGGGAACGAGCTATCAAACTGTGCACTGCCCATGTAAAAGTTGTATATTGTGTTGGTTCCGAGAGAGGCTTTTCCTGCCGCTTTCCAATGCCTCGGATGGATGGATAAATAGCTGGAACTATTCTGGAATTGGTATCTATCATCGCCACCAAGAAGTGATAGAGTCCAGCAATTCTACCTGCAATTCCACCTACCAACACGCAATCGCCACCTCACATTGCGCAATCACTGTAATGGAGCACTACAGTAATGTACAGTGAAGGATCAGCTCATTGGATGTTTTAGTGTACACAAATATAAGGTAACTTATAATTGAATTCATGTACCTACCTTGATGTTTTCCCTATCACAACACCTCTCAGGTTCCTCACCATTTGAACTATGATTACCGAGTGTCCTAGTTTGTGGAAAAAATGAAAGCCTCAAAGCCAAATAGTTAATTAAATAATATTGTTTGATTTTTGATAAGATGGGAGTATTCAGATTTACTGTGGATTTAGTGAAATTGTTGGAGGTCGTAAATGTAGTTTTGTGAAAGCCTCCATGTGATGGAAACAGTCCAATTTAAAGTTTTGTGGAGTTTCAAAGTCACCTATTTAATCATTTACTTGAAAGTAGAAGACTGTGGTAATAAAGACAATTTGCTATCTCTTTTAAAGATTAATAGTTCTTAAAACTGAGGCTTATAAAGTTTTGCTTAGGTAATGATCATAGTGCTGCCTGTAGTAAATTATACAAGGTGAATCAGTTTCTTGCAAATTTGCCAACATTGTGTCTCACTGTAGTAAAAGTCGAAAACTGCAATAGTGGAAAGTTATATACTCACGCTTGCTGAGTACTTGTTTCTTTTGGGTAATGAAAGCTCATATTAATAGTGTAATAGGATCCACAGGTTATCCTTTACGCTCATGATATATAACAATTGAATAGAAAGACCACTATTTATGAAAACAATAATTTCTTTATTCAAAAGACAGTGAGAAGTAACCTGTTAGTGAATTCCAATTAACTTTCATTCTAAATAAAATAGTATTTAGCTAAGAGAGACTTAACCTGTGATCAGTTCATAATTTTGCAGTGAACTACATTTACGATTTTATGTCAGCTAGGAAAAGGTGTGAAAAGTAATAGTGTGTAATGTTATCTGTTATATTTATGTAAATAGTCTGTTCTGCTCTGTCAGCTTCCAATCTTAACCGTGAACATATGCAGGTGTCAGAGTTCATTGCACTCGCGTGTGCCAAAATATAGGTTTTGTTTGTCCGTTGAAGTTACTCATACCTATTTTCTTAAACAAGAATGTTAATCATTCTCTTGCGTAATTAGGCTGGCGACCGTTTTCTTTATTCTTTAAACAGTGTAGATAGGCAAAAATATTGTTTGTTACTGTTCGAATATTTACGTAATTCTGACTTTTATTTCCGATAAGCCACCTCCGTTAGGTACAACGCGGTCAATATAACAAAATTCCTCTCAGAGGGTAACACTGCTCTGTTGCTTTATACCATAATTACTTTAAAAAGATAGTTTTATTTCATAACCTGCCTCCAACTTTAAGGTTATGGTACAGCAGTAGCAGATGATAGTGTCATAAGTTTCAGCACATTTTGTAAGATACAGTAGAAATGGTATGTTCATTGCATCAAAGATTTTATTCCTCTTATCTCCATAAGCTAGCTTCTCCGATTCCAGGTTCCCTATATCAAATTTTTCAGTGGAGCACTCTCTATGTCCTATTAAATTTTTACACGTTCTTACAGAAACACCTTGTATTAGAAAAACATAGTGAATTTGACAACTCGTACATTTTTCTCTGCATGTTTTTACAAAACTGAAAGAAAGTAAACCGTGGCAGTGCATTACTCTGTATAAAATGTGATTGCTTTAAGTCTTCGAATTTCAAATTTTTAAATAAAGGAGCTAGGCTAACAAACTGGGCCAAACGTGCCCAACGCACGTAACTTGCCTGCAAGCTAGGGTACACACGCTTTATTCAGGTGAAGTCATCTGCTTATCACATCTTGGTGTGTTCATGTACTTGTCAGCTGTCTATTTACGTCCAGGATTGTTACACTGAGCAAAGTAAGCTATTCCTGTTCTTTTATCGCATGTCTTTAAGGGTACATTAAGAGAGGTTTATAATATAATGTCATGGGTCTAAATTTGGTACGTTTACTCAGGGCATAGTTTCTGTTCCGGCGTAAAGTCAAACGCCTGCACGTCAGTCAGGAACGTTAGAGCAGAGGAGGCTGTGAAGAAGAAGCCAGCCAATAGTACGCTGACCGGCCTTTCTCTGTTTCTTGATGCAATAATTTACCAACAGACGTATGTATTTTAGAAATTTATTTTATGAACTTCTTATGTGCTACCAGTTTCGGCATTACATTGATGCCATCTTCAGGCCCCACACATCAAAGTCGTCGCCTGGCCACCAACAGCTGTTGCATAACGATTTGATTCACGGTTCCAGTTATATGGCTCCTTCCGTGTATAGCGATTTTACGACATGTGGGGCCTGAAGATGGCGTCAGTGTAATGCCGAAGCTAGTAGCACATAAGAAGTTCATAAAACAGATTTCTACAATACATACGGCCGTTGGTAAACTATTTCATCAAGAAATACATGCCAGCCGTTGTCCCATGTTCCATAATGGATCAACGAAGACCTTTCTCTAGGACGACAATGTGACAGCAGCGGCCTCTAGGCGAAGAAAACATAAGCGCCGCTCCCGACTGATCGCGGTCCAGTTCTACATAAGCGTCAAGGACAGCGAACTGGATAGAACCATCCACTGGGCTGTTTCACTCGTAATGGAACCGTTATACTGAAGGACATTGATTATATTGCATGTCGCCCTTTGCTTGCGACACATTTATGTATTTCTCAAAGTTAAGTATTGTCATTTATCTCATTGTTATAAAAACTCATTTACACGATTTGCTTGAATTGTTCTCTAGCGATCTAGGAAGCATGTTTCCTAGACATCCCATCTTTGACGAATAGCCAGGATACAACCGTTTCGGGATACGCATTTGCGTGTAAACAGAATCTGAAACGAGAACAGGCAGATTACAATCTCCCAGGATGAACTAATGCGGCACTACGGGGAACAGCCGTCGACAAATGTGAACTGTGGGGAGTTCTCACCTATGAAACTCGTTTTCGCGCCTTCGATGTTTCGAAGTTCTTTTTGAGTACATCGCTAGTCTGAGAAATGCAGGACAGCATCTTCCCGAAACATGAACTACGTCGCTATCCATATTTATGACGTGACAATCTACTGACCGTAAGACAAAATGGGTATCTTGTTCCAGACTGACATGAGTAATGCCTACGTATGAAGTTACAAGACGTGCTGAATGCGTGCACTGGTCCGACCAGAGCTATAGCCATCTAAGAAGTGAACAGATATCTCGTCCGCAAAGGAAAGCCGCGGAAACGATCAATACATGTAGAGGCAAATAGAGCAAGCAAATACAAACTGCGCCCCTAGTAGTTTAAGATGCTGACAGTGTGCTTTGTTTCTGCTTGTAAAATGTAAATTCTGCCCTACGACCGCGCATTTGTTTGTAACTTCGCGACCTCCTCAAATTATCACTTGAGTGTTAAGTTGATAAACAGGGCTAATAATAAAGACGGAACAAATGTAAGGAAACGTAAGAATGCTTCCCCTGTGCGAATGGAAACTCTTCCCTTTTTTATTTTTTTTTATTTTGAAAGATCAGTCGCTCTTATGTGCCGCCTTGTTCAGTAACAACATCTAGGAGCTACATTCGGACATTATTCCACAGATAGTAGAAGCAATTAAACAGCTGAGTCTCATTCGTGAGCAAAATAAATGAATCTGCTGTTAAAACATTTTCATTTTATATTCGAAAACAAGGAAACTGTATGGTTAAATTCTTCTAAGACAAGTCATAAAGTTTCCAACTATAGTAGATATTTTTATCTCTCTGCAGCTGCTTACGGAAAATAGGACCCTATCTTCAAACAATGAACAAAATGGAAATGAAGTCCCATGCTTCTTTACAGAGCGTAGAGGAACGATGCGGGAGACCCGCACCGCTTTACTAGGCAAGGTCCTAGTGGAGGTGGTTTGCCATTGTCTTCCTCCGTGATGGAGATGAATGATGATGATGAAGACGACACAACGACACCCAGTCATCTTGAGGCAGGAAAAATTCCTAACCCCGCCGGAAATCGAACCCGTGACCCCGTGCTAGGGAAGCGGGAACGCTACCGCGAGACCACGAGCAGCGGACATGTACGCTGTAAATTATTGAGAAGGTTTAGCGCCCGTAACGTACTGTACAGTTTAATTAAAAAAATAAACATAATAAAAAAAGGAGAGAGGAAAGCAGCTGCGCTTTTAACTCAGCGGAAAACTTGCGACGACGAACATTACTAATAATGTGACGATTGTGCTCACTACATTCAGAATTACCCAGTAAAAATCTGGAAAAGTTATTGAAATTCGTATTATTTACTATAGCGAAGGATGACTGGAAAGACATGAAAGTATATGGAAGCCAAACTGTGCATTGATAATAAATATTTATCAGTCGCAGAGCAACTTTTAAATTTAGTGAGATGCAAGTTGGTGGCTGCATAAAGGTACTCCAGTTGTGTGTAAGACCTGTCACCAGAGGCTAGATAGTTACCGTTCTGAGTGACTGTGGCATTAGCCAGTGCGAATCAACGACATGCGCGACCAGTAACGACTTCTGAACGTAGTTTTTAACTGAGCGAGTACATCCATTTAGTAATGGTTTTAAAGAGCATACTGATACTTTTTATGAGTTGCCAGCAACTACCCACTTTCCAATAGAAAAGCAGGATGCTCGAACCGCAAAGCTTTTGCGCAGCTGAAGTGCTTGTAGTGAGCTGCGTACTGTCTAGTGGAGGTGACCGATTGGTCCTGTCTGGTTTCTATTTCTGAGCTGAAATTAACATTGGTGTCGGCAAGACGCAACGGAAGTACAGAACATTCTGCCATGAATAAGCGCTCTCTTCTCGCTAGAAATTATTCTCAACAGATTAGACAACAAGACGCTATCTTTGTTCGTTGTTTATTACTGATGATCAACTTTGCAGCCGAAGTGAATTTATTAAGTTACCTAGAAAGTCTGCTGCACTATTTGCTGTTCTGCAGATACCTGCTGAACGAGGTCATATCCGTAGCTTTGCTCTAGTTTTGCTCAATGGATGTTAAAACAAACTTCTTCGTCAATTAACAGTACGTAGATTATATTTTATGATCATACGACTTATTAGTGTTGCATCCTCAATTACGGCAGGGGAAGTGCAAAATACACTAGCTCAGATAAATTTAGTCACTTTAGTCATCAGAGTTCAAGCAGCCCTGTCGATAAATTTGAATGATGAAATGAAGAAATCCATTACACTGTTCAGAAACGGTGTTATATAACATTTTTTACCAGGCTTAAGTCCATTTATTCATGTGCTTCTAGTTCAGTCTAGGTGAAAGAGTACAACTAAACCCATAACACTTGTGTGCAAACCGTGCAGGAAAAAGAAGAAGTGGATGGCTACGAGAATAGGGAAAAGTGTCTCCTTCGAAAACATACGGAACATCGTGCGTCAAGTTCCTTGGATACAAAAGTATTTGCAGTTGACGTATGTGCAGAATGTCTTAGATTAACTAGAAATTTTGTCTTGCTGAAATTTCGCACGTTGCTTATGGTTCTCTCTCTCTCTCTGGCTGTCTCTCTCTTTGTCTATGCCATATGGCAGCACCTTTCCTTGAAATCTGAGGAACTACTATCGTGAAGATGTAATGGGAAGCGAGGTAAGAAAAGACAGTCCTAGATTGCTAAACTAGGGGAAGAAAACCACTCAAGCGCTCAATCAAGGAAACAGTCTAAAACGTACCTGTTTTGATACGGGAAGACCACGATGCAACTATAATAGCGTCTGAAAATGGTTCAGAGGGATCTGAGCACTGTGGGACTTAACATCTGAGGTCATCAGTCCCCTAGAACTTAGAACTACTTAAACCTAACTAACCTGAGGACTTCACACACATCCATGCCCGAGGCAGGATTCGAATTGCGACCGAAGCAGCAGCGCGGTTCCGGACTGAAGCGCCTAGAACCGCTCGACCACAGCGGCCGGTTATAGTGTCTCAACCACGGTCGATTTTAAGATTAGTGTGTGTTTTAAGACATAAAAAAGTTTTTCCATAACTTCGGTTTTTTACGGGATATAATAGGATAGCGATGATTAGCAGCTATCTATGCATGGATTTACTTCATTAAATCGGAGATGTAATTAGTTTCCCAGACCTGATGATGGAATGTGTTTCCAAATCGATTATGTTTGTTTTATGAATAATCAAAATTAATAAGGTGTATCCTGTGGAAGTTCGTAATTCAACATACCGCCGTCAATAGCGATGCAGACATTAAAATCTAGCAGCCGTTAACGATAGTCTTTTGGTGACGTGAAGTTTTTGAAAGCACAGTAGTTTTACAGTTTCATAATCTGTACAAATATTTAAGTGAACCGATGTTCGATGCAGAGTGGTGCAGACAACTGGTATCTCGCCTGCCTGTACTTACCCAGTGCCCTGCGTCGCAGACAGCTGACGTAACGCAGAGGTACCTACCCTCTGCGGCCGGCAAGATAATCCATTCATCCCTGAGAGGCCACCCGCCCGGACGCATTCAGCGCGGCTATGATTTATTTACACCTTGCCGTGACAATGGGGGCGCGCGCGCCGGTTATTGAATTAGGCCGCAGCTGAGTGGCGTTAGTCACAGCTCGCCGCCAGGCGGCGCCGCTATTAAAACGGCGCCTGGCTCTGTGTCCAGGCGTTTGCCCCTCAGAGACATGGCCACCGCGACGCACCCGCCATCTGTGTCCTGCGTTGTGCAGCGGCAAACTCTTTCCATTGTTTGCCTTCACACTGTGCGAGACCACGACCTAGAGGGGGGGCTCAGACACAATGCCCTAATCAAGCGAAGCTGCAACTTCCCCTCCGGCAATAAAGGAGCTTGATTGTTGACGAATGAAATGCACGAGCTTCGGGAACAGTGGAGGTCGGACCGAAGAGCGAAGTGCATTAAGCACTTGTTACGGCGTTACCAAATTATATTGGCTCCTAAACTTAGCAGTACTATGTGCTCCTTCATGTTATCTCGGCACAATGAATGGTCCCTTCTAGTTCGGCAGAGCAACTACAGAAATACGATTTCTTGAGCTGTTATTTCATCCGTATACCTTCCGACCACCTTCTGTGTAAGGCGAAAGTGTGAAACTACAGGGTGGTCCATTGATCGTGACCGGGCCAAATATCTCACGAAATAAGCGTCAAACGAGAAAACTACAAAGAACGAAAACTGTCTAATTTGAAGACGGAAGCGAGATAGCGCTAAGGTTGGCCCGCTAGATGATGCTGCCATAGGTCAAACGGATATCAACTGCGTTTTTTTTTAATAGGAACCTCCATTTTTTATTACATATTCGTGTAGTACGTAAAGAAATACGAATGTTTTAGTTGGATCACTTTTTCGCTTTGTGATAGATGGCGCCGTAATAGGCAACAAACATATGGCTCACAATTTTAGACGAACAATTGGTAACAGGTAAGTTTTTTAAATTAAAATACAGAACGTAGGTACGTTTGTAAATTTTATTTCTGTTGTTCCAATGTGATACATGTACCTTTGTGAAGATATCATTTCTGAGAACGGATGCTGTTACAGCGTGATTACCTGTAAATGTCACATTAATGCAATAAATGTTAAAAATGATGTCCGTCAACCCCAGTGCATTTGGCAATACATGTAACGACATTCCTCTCAACAGCGAGTAGTTCGCCTTCCGTAATGTTCGCACATGCATTGACAATGCGCTGACGCATGTTGTCATGCGTTGTCGGTGGATCACGATAGCAAATATCCTTCAACTTTCCCCACAGAAAGAAATCCGTTTGACCTATGGCAGCACCATCTAGCAGGCAAACCATAGCGCCATCTGGTTTCCCCCTTAAAGCTAGACAAGTTTCGTTCTTTGTAGTTTTTTTCGTTTGACGCTTATTTCGTGAGATATTTGGCCCGGTCGCGCTCAATGGACGACCCTGTATACACTGTCGGCTGCTTCCATACAGTATAAATATCAAATTATCTACGGAGTGAAGATTCGGATGCGCAGAACGAGAATGCTGTCCGCAACATCTCCTGCATCTCAAGTCACGTGATTTTGGGACGGCACGTTTTGCTCCGTACAGCGCTTAGCGTATCTTGAGTGTTATTACTCCGCTTCTCCAGACGTATCACCTTCAGAAGTATCATCGTACTTTGTATATCCGTTTTACAGACATCTTGACAGACTGATACCAAGAACTGAAGTTAGCTCAAAGATGTGAAGAGCAATGATGTTGTGCTCTTTCGCCACAGTATCATAGTTCAGATTCCACTTTATTTACGTTTTCTTAGATAATGGGATAAGAACTGACAGCCAGAAATTTTTTTGCGTTTTTTGTTGCACTTATTCATGTTGTCAAATCTCTGTTCTAATTAAATCCATTACTGTGACACTGTATACGGCGCCGAAGTGTCACGAAAAAACAATGCATTTGGATCTATGAAACTATTACACACAATACAGCAACGGATTTTCTCAATCACCTTGTCCATTATTATTTTCAGTTTTTCTTTATTTACCCTTCTGGTTTTTATAGACAAGTAAAATATTTGTACATTAAATGATGTATTCGCAATTGCGAATAATGACAACCATCCGCTGTAGAATGGAATGACGACAATGAAAATTTGTTCCGAACCCGGACTCGAACCCGAATTTCTCGCTTATCGCGAGCTGGTGCCTTGCCATTTTTCTTTTTTTATATATATAATTTTGTTCGGTATTTTTCGTTTAGTTTGGTCTTGGTGGACGTCAAATGATATCCGGTGAAGTTGATCGTTATTGCCTTTACTCTTTTTTTTTTTAATTATTACAGAGAACAGTCGGCCCTCTGACCGAAGACGCTGAGCTACCATGCCGACTTCAACTTCCATACGTCATCAACCACGTGTCTACGACGTGGACTCGTACATCCATTATGTATATTCCTTCACAGGTGAGACGCTCTATTTGAAAGTCGCTTGTCCGGCAATGGCAGAGAGATTCGCTATTGCAGTGGTTGTTTTATTCTGATTACGACGCAAAGTTCCTGTTTACATGCATGCATTGTCGTCATTCTGTTCTACTTTTGTACATTAATTTAACTACAGATTTTGGTACAAAGTGTGGCATGGTTTGGTATGATATGGTATGGTATGATACTAGCTCGCTGCCGGATGCGAGATATAATGATGCTGATATTGTAGTCGGCTATCACAGATTTAAGTGAGCGGCGCCGCTCACTGACATAAGTAGTCTTCCAGCAGCGGCGGCGTTCGGATTCTTTTGAGGACGTGTCTTCCTCGACACCTCTCCTTCGTGGCTGCGTCTGGCAGCGACTGTCTTTAACTTGTGGTTCCGTCGCGAGTCACCAAAATTACTACGGGACTTCAGTCTTCGGACAACACCATAGATAGTGTACTTAAGTTTCGCAGATGGTCCTAACAGGAGGCCTCGTACTATTAGCCCTCCAGGTAACTGGTAAGTTTCAAAGAATGCCTTATCATCTCTTCTAAGAATCTTTGAAGTATAGCAGGGGTGCTTACAAGGGAACCTCCCCATCGCACCTCCCTCAGATTTAGTTGTAAGTTGGCACAGGGGACAGGCCTTGAAAAACTGAACACAGGTCAATCGAGAAAACAGGAAGAAGTTATGTGGAACTATGAAAAAAATAAGCAAAATATACAAACTGAGTAGTCCATGTGCAATATAGGCAACATCAAGTATCATGTGGGCTCAGGAGCACTGTGGTCCCGTGGTTAGCGTGAGCAGCTGCGGAACGAGAGGTCCTTGGTTCAAGTCTTCCCTCGAGTGAAAAGTTTAATTTTTTTTATTTTCAGACAATTATTATCTGTCCGTCCGTCCGTCCGTCCGATGCGATCACTTTTTTGGGAGTGATTATCACATCCACAAGAAAACCTAAATCGGGCAAGGCAGAAGAATCTTTTTACCCATTCGCAAAGTGTACAAGTTAGGTGAGTCGACAACATATTCCTGTCATGTGACGCACATGCCGTCACCAGTGTCGTATAGAACATTTCAGACGTGTTTTCCTGTGGAGGAATCGGTTGACCTATGACCCTGTGATCAAATGTTTTCTGTTCCCATTGGAGAGGCACGTCCTTTCGTCTACTAATCGCACGGTGCGGTCGCAAAACACAAACACTAAACTTATTACAGTGAACAGAGACGTCAATGATCGAACGGACAGATCATAACTTTGCGAAAATAAAGAATGTAAACTTTTCACTCGAGGATACACTTGAACCAAGGACCTCTCGTTCCGCAGCTGCTCACGCTAACCACGGGACCATGGCGCTCCTGAGCTTACACTAACGTTGATGTTGCATATATTGCCCATGGACTACTCAGTTTGTATATTTTGCTTATTTTTTTCATAGTTCCACACAACTTCTTCCTGTTTTCTCGATTGATCTGTGTTCAGTTTTTCAAGATCTAGCCACTGTGTCAACTTATAACTAAATCTGAGGGGGTTGCGATGGGGAGGTTCCCTTGTTAGTATGTCAAATAGCAAGACGAAACTTCCTTGTGGCGTATCAGTGTATAGGCGTCGCCGCGCGGGCTTAGCTGAGCGGTTTCAGGCGCTGCAGTCATGGACCGTTCGGCTGATCCCGACGGAGGTTCGAGTCCTCACTCGGGCATGGGTGTGTGTGTTTGTCCTTAGGATAATTTAGGTTAAGTAGTATGTAAGCTTAGGGACTGATGACTTTAGCAGTTAAGTCCTGTAAGATTTCACACGCATTTGAACTTTTTTTTTGTATAGGCGTCATGCGAATCCAGATTTGAAAAATATTTTCCTCTTTGCAGTTTCGTAAAAAGCTGGTTCTGGCATGGGATAGTGAAAAATCAAAATATGATTGCGTATTTCAGTTGAATGGAAATCTTTAACAATTGGATCAAACCAGTACGCTTTCGTATTAATGCTCATCGACTTGTCTCTGTGCTTGGTGCTAACGGCTCTGCGTTAGCTTGATCTAGTTGTCAAGCTATGTCTACAACTGCATCTACTTCATTACTCTTTAAGTCTCATTTAAGTGTTTGGTGGAGGGTTCATACAACTACTTTCAGACTATTACTCGAATGGAATGATGGGGTCGTTTACTATCTAAAATCATCACCCGAATATCTAAATAAATTACAAACTGCTTTAGATGAGATTTCTGCAAGGTGATAAAAGCGACAGTGACCCTTGAACAATAAAAAAGTGAGAACGTGCACTTGAGAAGTAAAAAATTCTTTTAATTTATGTTACATCGTAAATGACACCAAACAAAATGATTATCGATTCAACCAAATTCCCAGGGATATGGGGAAAACGAACACCCGATTCTTTCTGTCCGTAAGATTTCTCATTTCTCTTATTTTATCGCTGATCAATTTTTTTTGGAATTCGGAGGAGAAAGTTAGCGACTGTTGCGGGCTTTTAAATAGAAAATGAGGTGAGTGCGGCCCTCAACTATGTAACCTCAGACTCAGAGTTGAAATATTAAAAGTTTTCGCTGGTTTAGTTGTCTAGGGGCTGGGATACATAGTTGCCGCATTACATGGCAAATACAGCTGAGTCCACAGTATACAATATGAAACGAATGTTTGGAGGTTCCTATCACTCGGCAATTGCGAATTTTGAGTGAAAAGACATTTATAAACGAAAGAATGCAATTAAATAAAATATGCAGGTGCTATTCTTAACGTCTTTAAATGACGAGTACGATAGTAGACGTACCTATAAGAATGCCGTTTATTACTACAAAACACTTATTGGTGTCGATGGTCCAGCAATTAAATAAAATGTAAGTTGAATAACAGGGAAACAATAAATTCCTACTTCATGTAATTACTTATGAACAACAACATAGCTCGCGAGATGTTCACTTCTAAACGCACACTACGTCTTCACTGTAGAAACCACGGAAATCTCACAAGTGCACAAGTCGGCACTACGAAATATTTCTATCTCCCGTGACCACGCGCAAACTGCTGCACTGTCCAAGTCTTTTCTCGTGACCGTCCAGGACTCTCCGTCCAGCACCTCTCGAGTCCTGTGCCGTACTGTCCAAGACTCTCCCATGTCCTGTGCGATTGTCCCTTGCACCGTACTGTTCAGAACTCCCTCGTGTCCTCCCCGGAAACGATGCTCCTCCCCAACCTCCATACATCTCTCCATGTGCCCGTCTTGGAAACGATCACTGTGATTGGCTAGAGCGTACCCGCCCAATCTCCAAATCAACACACACTCACAAACATAATAAAGCAGATTTGAAATACTAGATTTACATTTAAATAACTTGAAATTTCATGAATATTGCTATGGCTGGACCATAAACACGCTCTAACACACATTATTAAATACATAAACAAATTAAATAAACATATATCTAAGGAATAGAACAGAAACAAGCCAGTAGCCTAATGTCTCTGTGCTCTTTAAAACACACTAAATAAGTGACCAATTTCTTCATGAATAGGGTATATCTCGTATATAAACAAAAACATAGATGAATAAATATATTAAAAATTATTAACAGCCGACCAGTTGCAATGGATAAAGAATTCTTTACCTAGGTTTCAACAAATTTAGATTTGTCTTCTTCAGAAGGTGGCAATTTTACATTAGTATGGACTGAAGTATCATCGCCGTTTTTACAAATGTCGGCATAAGTCCATTTGTCAAAATTAAAATATAGCCCTAGAAATAGGGTTTGTCAAATAAATATAAATTAGTACATGGATGTTGCAGAGCTCACAACCGAGTCGGTATCATCGCCGTTTTCACAAATGTCGGCATAAGTCCATTCTTTATCCATTGCAACTGGTCGGCTGTTAATAATTTTTAATACGTGGAACCGTTGCTGTTGTGCAGCTGTGTTTAAAATACTGAATAAATATATATTTATAAGCATACTGCTACCATTATTTCGTGTAACTGTGAAGTACTTATGGCGTGACACGATCGACAGTAATCGGCCACTTTCACCTCCAATAACTCATGTATTGTTCAAGGTACACGCCTGTAATTAATACCAATTCAGGTTTAAAAAGACACGTCGGTAGACAAAATCGGATGAATCGTTTAGATTTTGGAAATTCGTTGCTGGGTGTTACCTGTATAAACTAATAAAGATATTTAAAATCTGATTACACCATCAGAAACGTTGTGCAAATAGTGGTAATGAACACGTTTATTTTTAAGATATCATGATTCCTCTGGCTATTTTTAATTTCTACATGAGTTGTGTAATGTCTGCCATTATCGTTTCACATAGTCCGCCATCTTTGGCACTCCGCGGCATACAAATCTCCTTCATCGACACAAAGCCCATTCCGCGACACAGCGTCAACATGGAATTCCCAGGACGCGGTTGGCCTGGACCACTTGATGGTGCTGCCCTCTGCCCTTCTTGCTCCGGCTAACGTACGGCACCACGCGGTCGCTAAAGAGCCCCGGCTTGCCGATAGGCCCGTTTGGTCAAGCCAGCTCCGAACTTGGAATATTTGCAGGCTGCCACAACTAGCCCGTTACCTCACACTGTAATTTCATGGAAAGATATGGCCGTAACGAAAATCACCTTTGTTTTAATGTTTGCCATTCGAACTTGCTTATCATATCCGAGACACTATCTCTCCTACTTCGTGATAATGTGAAATGAGGTGAACTTCTTTTAACATTTACGAATCCCCCGTCAGTCTTATCAGGTAAGGATCCCATTACCGCACTTGAGTACTCCAGGACATGAACAAACAAATTGTTTCTTGTCTCCTTAGTCTCTGCCAGCAAAACGCAGACTTAGATTCGGCTTCCCCTCAACAATTTCTAAGTGATGGTTCCAGTTTAACTCGTTCTTAATTACAGTCGCTAGGTATTTAGTTGAATCGATAATCTTTGTTTTTGTGTGATTTATCATGTAACCTAAATTAAAGGAATTTTTTACTTTTCAAGTGGAAGTTCTCACATTTTTATAATTCGGTGGTCACTGTCGCTTTTATCGACTTGCAAAAATCTCGTCAATAGCAGTTTGTAATTGATTTCGATCTTCGGATGACGATTCTAAATAGTAATCGACAGCATCATCTATCGCCGGGTGAAGTGGCCGAGCGGTTCTAGGCGCTACAGTCTGGAACCGCGCGACCGCTACGGTCGCAGGTTCGAATCCTGCCTCGGGCCTTGGGGCCTTGGTGTGTGTGATGTCCTTAGGTTAGTTAGGTTTCAGTAGTTCTAAGTTCTAGGGGACTGATAACCTCAGAAGTTAAGTCCCGTAGTGCTCAGAGCCATTTGAATTTGAACCATCATCTATCTTCTGTTGGCTACTATATACAGGGTGTTACAAAAAGGTACGGCCAAACTTTCAGGAAACATTCCTCACACACAAATAAAGAAAAGATGTTATGTGGACATGTGTCCGGAAACGCTTAATTTCCATGTTAGAGCTCATTTTAGTTTCGTCCACCTACGCTCAATGGAGCACGTTATCATGATTTCATACGGGATACTCTACCTGTGCTGCTGGAACATGTGCTGTGCCTTTACAAGCACGACACAACATGTGGTTCATGCGCGATGGAGGTCCTGCACATTTCAGTCGAAGTGTTCGTACGCTTCTCAACGACATATTCCGTGACCGATGGATTGGTAGAGGCGGACCGATTCCATGGCCTCCACGCTCTCCTCACCTCAACCCTCTTGACTTTCATTTATGGGGGCATTTGAAAGCTCTTGCCTACGCAACCCCGGTACCAAATGAAGAGACTCTTCGTGCTCGTATTGTGGAGGGCTGTGATACAATACGCCATTCTCCAGGGCTGCATCAGCGCATCAGGGATTCCATGCGATGGAGGGTGGATGCATGTATCCTCGCTAACGGAGGACATTTTGAACATTTCCTGTAACAAAGGGTTTGAAGTCACGCTGGTACGTTCTGTTGCTGTGTGTTTCCATTCCATGACTAATGTGATTTGAAGAGAAGTAATAAAATGAGCTCTAACATGGAAAGTAAGCGTTTCCGGACACATGTCCACATAACATATTTTCTTTCTTTGTGTGTGAGATATGTTTCCTGAAAGTTTGGCCGTACCTTTTTGTAACACCCTGTATAATGCAAAGTGGATAATTAGTGCCCAGTAGCCGCATGGGCGTCGAAATTATTCTCACAGCCTAACATGGAAGAAAATATATGTACACATGCTGAGCGAACTAATGATTCATTGTGCTCTTTAAACCGAACTGTGTTACTAACGATTTGGACCTCGTCCAGAATAGACTGTATCCAGTCCCAAGATGTTTTAAGCCTCGGAGCTCTTGACGACAGAGAAATGAATCACTCTGACACTTTTTTGTGTTCTACAGCTGTCATGAAACAGCCTTTTGTCAGAATTTGTTAGATGACGTACGTAACAATGTGCAAGTGGGCAAGTGGCAGCGGCAGGAATCCTAAGTGTTATAAAGAGGGCAAGTTGATGAAAAGCCATTTGAAACTTCGTCTCTGACTATAGCATTTTCAATGGAATAAAAATCTTTCGTGGTAGTGGGATGACCATATGATTCAGTGCTGTCAACTTATTTACCGGCCCTCTGATGTCGTACAGATTTCTGTGGTCGTTCGCACTTGATACGTGCTCTTGCCTGTAACACGATGCACTCGTGTATCCGAAGCCTGGGTATGCTGTCCAGGTACGTATTCAGAAACTTTTCAAACACGACGGAAACACCCAGCAAACTTGCCGTGATGACCCGCCTGAAGCTTTTCTATTTCAAACAGCTACACGATTTCTAAAATCTAGTGTAGAGTCGAATCACTGATTTTAAAGACACTTTCCGAACTAGTCTTTTTCGGTCGTTAAGGGAATATCGTTTCATAGGTTAACAAATCTGTGTTGGATCACTGTCGCTTCTGATATGCAAGTACGAATATAAAATCTGTACCGAAAACTTGGAACTCAATAATGCATCAATAAAGCAAGTGACCTAGTAGCTTATGTTTTTGACGAAATTATTGTCTAGCGGGTACGCCGTAACATTTCTAAGAATAATATGACAGAAGAAGCTTTACACTAGCTGAATATATTGCCGTAGCGGTGCTAACTGCTGCTGAAGTCACTTTGCCTAGCTTTCATTTCGTTTTCATTGTTGTTGTCACTGCTAATGAAGAAGCTGAAAAAACGTAGGAACCATTCGCAGTCTGACATGTAACAACTGGAATATTTATTTGAAGTCCTCATCAGGATGAAACAAATAGAAAGTGTGCTCAGAAACTACCAAATTTAACTACAAAATAAACAAACTACATTTCATCTAACATCAATGAAATTATAACACATTAAACCACTTCAGAACTTCAGATACTCGTAGACTAGGAATAAGCACAGAAAAATGTCATAAGAAACAAGTTCATCAGGCAAGTAATACAGGTTATAGCAGGATAGAACGATACATAAGACTAAGTTAAAAGGAATACGTAATTAAAAAAGGTACTTCTGTGAATGAAGGTCAGAAGTAGAAAAAATCAACAGAAAAGCAAATGTCAAATGAAACAAGGCAACTATTAAAGAGGAGGCTAGAATTTTGAGTAAATAATAATTGAAACATGACTGATTTTGCTAAATTTAACAGCACTGTACGTAAATATCGTTGAGATAATTCCAGGAGGTACATGACTGTTTGATAAGAGAAACAGTTGAAAACAAGAGTATGAAGAAAGCAAAATTAAAACTTTTATGTGATGATAATGTCACAGTGACTAACAACAGATGCCAAATAAATTACATAAGCATGGCAGCATTGGCCGGCCGGAGTGGCCGTGCGGTTCTGGGCGCTACAGTCTGGAACCGAGCGACCGCTACGGTCGCGGGTTCCTGGCTCGGGCATGGATGTGTGTGACGTCCTTAGGTTAGTTAGGTTTAATTAGTTCTAAGTTCTAGGCGACGGATGACCTCAGAAGTTGAGTCGCATAGTGCTCATAGTGCTCAGAGCCATGGCAGCATTGTTTTTAAGTTTTATATGGTTCAAGACGTGAATCAGCACCCAGCACCCAGAATAGTTAATAATGCGACGATTGCGTTTCAGAGGTAATCCCAGATGACGTGTACAAATATATTCGTAACAAGAAGAAAGAAAGGGTGCTTGAAAATCGTGTTCTAATTGAAATGGTTAAAGGTGGAGATGACGTAATACAAAATAAATTTGCAGAATTGTGTACGAAATGTCTACGCCGGAAGACGGTGGTGGGAATGTTGTATATCATAACGAAGGAGACAGGTATAATATAGCAAGTAATAGGTCTGTCGCCTCGTCTAAAAATAGGAACAGAAACTACGTAACGGAAAGAAGAGTATAAATTACCAGTTTTCGTGGGATTCATAAATTATGAGAAAATTTGGACTGGGTTTAAACAGCATCTGTACTAGCAGCCTTAAGAAATAAGTCACTGTTTCAACCTACTCTACAAGGTGACCTATGGGAGACGGGAAAGTTGTATGATGATTTTTCAGAAAAAAATTCTGTTTAAACAAAATCAGAGATTAATATTTCCCATTTCATTTATATGGTTATGTATACAGATCTTGTATCTTTATATTGCTAATGCCCAAATGGACCAATAATTTGGTGCAAATACAAGGACGCCAAGGATTAGAGCGCGCTTGTATACGTAACCAGAGTCTACCACAGCTGTCATCGGCTTTATAAAGCCAATTTGCAGATATATTTCTGATACTGAGTTACTGAAGATATGGTTTCGTAGTCGGAGAAAGTATCGGAGTAATAGTATAAACAAAGTGAATTCCACCAGGTTTTTGACCTGATATCCATGAAGCTTCATTGTGCTGGATGTCAGAGTTGATGGCTCCTCGCCCATAGCCTCAATACTGGTAATATCATTGACCAAAATATCATAAACTGTCTTTATTATGTAACTTAGTACCTCTCTGGAGGTTTCGTCTTGTTAAGAACTTAAAGTCGACAAGTTTTCGCTGAACTATCAAAACAATTAACAAAACTAGAATGAAACTATGAAGTTGTTCTTGAGACTTGTTATCTAAAAGGAAACAGTTGCCTGCTATATCATCTTAGTCAACCATACGAACTGGTTCCACATATACAGGGTGGTCCATTGATAGTGAACGGGCCAAATATCTCACGAAATAAGCATCAAAAGAAAAAACTACGAAGAACGAAACTCGTCTAGCTTGGAGGGGAAAACCAGATGGCGCTATGGTTGGCCCACTACATGGCGCTGCCAAAGGTCAAACAGGTATCAACAGCGTTTTTTTGAAAACAGGAACCCCCATTTTTTATTACATATTCGTGTAGTACGTAAAGAAATATGAATTTTTTAGTTGGACCACATTTTTCGCTTTGTGATAGATAGCGCACATCAGTAGCAGACAAATTGCGCGAGAACGTCAGTGATGAGAATGCTACATCAATATCGATTGCACCCGTACCTTATTTCTATGCACCAGGAATTGCATGGCGACGACTTTGAAAGTCATGTACAGTTCTGCTACTGGGCACAAGAGAAATTACGGGACGATAACAGATTTTTTGCACGCGTTCTATTTAGCGACGAAGCGTCATTCACCAACAGAGGTAACGTAAACTGGCATGGTATGCACTACTGGGCAACGGAAAATCCACGATGGCTGCGGCAAGTGGAACATCAGCGACCTTAGCGGGTTAATGTATGGTGCGGCATTATGGGAGGAAGGATAACTGGCCCCCATTTTATCGATGTCAATCTAAATGGTGCAATGTACGCTGATTTCCTACGTAATGTTCTACCGATGTTACTACAAGATGTTTCACTGCATGACAGAATGGCGATGTACTTCCAACATGATGGATGTCTGGCACATAGCTCGCGTGTGGTTGAAGGGGTATTGAATAGCATATTTCATGACAGGAGGATTGGTCGTCGAAGCATGGGCCGCACGTTCACCGGATCTGACGTCCCAGGATTTCTTTCTGTGGGAAAAGTTGAAGGATATTTGCTATCGTGATCCACAGACAACGCCTGACAACATGCGTCAGCGCATTGTCGATGCATGTGCGAACATTACGGAAGGCTAACTACTCGCTGTTGAGAGGAATGTCGTTACACGTATTGCCAAATGCATTGAGGTTGACGGACATCATTTTGAGCATTTATTGCACTAATGCGGTATTTCCAGGTAATCACGCTGTAACAGCATGCGTTCTCAGAAATGGTAAGTTCACAAAGGTACATGTATCACATTAGAACAACAGAAATAAAATGTTCAAACGTACCTACGTTCTGTACTTTAATTTAAAAAACCCTACTGTTACCAACTGTACGTCTAAAATTGTGAGCCATATGTTTGTGACTATTACAGCGCCATCTATCACAAAGCGAAAAAAATGGTCCAACTAAAACATTCATATTTCTTTACGTACTACACGAATATGTAATAAAAATGGTGGTTCCTATTTAAAAAAGACGCAGTTGATATCCGTTTGACCTATGGCAGCGGCATCTAGCGGGCCAACCATAGCGCCATCTGGTTTCCCCCTTCAAGCTAGACAAGTTTCGTTCTTTGTAGTTTTTTCGTTTGACGCTTATTTCGTGAGATATTTGGCCCGGTCACGGTCAATGGACCACCCTGTGTATTGTAAGGTGGCGTTATTTTACAACTTACAAACCGCGATTACATCCAATACGACATGAGTAAGCCCCTTCAATGATAGAAAAGACAGTTTTGTGCTCGTTCATTAAAAACATGTATGTGACTGACATCGTCTAGAACACTTAATTTTTTGTATAATGACTGCATGTTGGGTGACTGGGGAACAAGCAGAGCTGTGAAATCCATGGTAGAACGGAAGAACACAGGAAGCTCACACATTCCTTCGGACAATACGACGGCACAACCGCTTCCGGCGCTAATCCCGGGACTCGTCCGTGAGCTGGACCACCTGCAAAACGTTCACTTGTGTCCGGAGGGCAGGCGTGAGAAGGCGGTCTGGTCGGCCAAAAACACATGACAGCAGGTATTCGCGTACTTTCCTACGGACATTGAAAGGACTTCCACAGACTTCGATCTGGATTCTAAACTGCGACTGGTCGGCATTCAGAAACGAGAGCCTTCCAGAAATATGATTCGCCACCCAAATTTCAGGGGGAGAAAGGACTTTGAACAGCGAAAAGAGGAGAGAAGAAAAGAGGAGTAGTTGCGGGGTCGTGGAGCAGGAGAGTCGTCTCGGGGGTCCATGGCAGTCGACGGACGTCTTCGGATGTAATTTTGGTGAAGTACAATTTTGCTATTATCTCGCTGAGGCGAGACGTTCTGCGGCTATAGCTTCTGATCATTACGATGATCTTGCTTATGTAGGAAAGTGAATAGACATTGATGAATCATGTGTTCCACTCAGTTCTGCGCTGAGGTTTCACACTGTTCATTGAGATAGTAGTTCCTTCTTGCTGTTTAGTACCACGGGGGTTGTCAATTACTCCGTGCCTAATCACAGATCGCGAGTACATTATAGGGCAGAGCCAGACAGTTTAAGGGCCGGTATTAATACAGGGAGAACCTGAGATTTGTTATCATTATTTAGTTTCTTTAAACTGTGTTTATGATGAATAAATGTGTTAAAATCGCAGCCTTTATCCTTTGGTAGATTGTATTTTCCTGTAACAATTAATCTTGTTTCTTGTGTATCTTTCATAACTTACTCGTTAAAAGCAGCACTTGATTTTGTCGGCTTATCCTGACATTCTATCGTATCCACAGGATAAGATTAGGAAAAGGGTAGGTTATCAAATCACAATTTACATAATTAATGATAATAACGTACTCCTACTGGGGGACGTATAAGTGTCATTGCGACTTCAGTAGCGTTAAAATATCCATTGCGCAAATTATCAGTTGTACGTACTCATGGCAAGTCTCCACTGTCAATAGCCAGCAGACGAAGTGGAGGTACGTTAGAATATTATCGGTGGAATTATTGAAATTCTCTCGCCGGCCGTTGTGACCGAGCGGTTCTAGGCGCTTCAGTCCGGAATAGCGCTGCTGCTACGGTCGCAGGTTCGAATCCTGCCTCGGGCATGGATGTGTGTAATGTCCTTAGGTTAATTAGGTTTAAGTAGTTCTAAGTGTAGGTGACTGATGACCTCAGATGTTAAGTCTCATGGTGCTTAGAACCATTTTTGAACTGAAATTCTCGAATGAAGATGTATTCAGAGAACATTCCGCGACGAACTTGTGTCAGCATATTACAACAAGATCAAAAGTACTGAGAATTAACCAAAATGCAAAATACATACTCCACTTTAAAGACTAGAGTCTATATTATACGAGTATACGAAATATCGTAAAACTAAATCATATTTATTATATGGGTCCGAGTCCTCATAAGTACAGAAAACATAAATCAAATATACAGCCTTTACGTACTTATAATGGCCTTAAAACAGGAACTAGTCCAGTATTTTCCGACGTAATCTATACCGAACAGGGAAAACCTAAATCAAGATGTCCAGTCTGTTAAATGAACAGTAGAAAAATGTTTTGTTTATAAAGTCTTCGTAAGAAGTCATTTCATAACGTGAAAAGCTAGCGCTACAATGTTAATTCATTTCTCAGCTGCTTCTGATGATGATGATGTTCCCCCTACCCACTTCAGACGATGATGTTGAGATGTGGACTTTTCACGAGTGAGGAGGAGCGGGGTAATGGCACTAAACCACTGCTAGTTTTTCAGGATTAAGTATCTGGGGTCCTTCAGATGCAAAGCGTACTGTGAGAGCCAGTCTTCATAAATGCTTGTCCTCTGCTGGAGGGTACTTCCCTCCAGCCCTAGTGTAGAAGTCGATGACATAAGAGCCTGTTGAACTGCAACATGACTTTTTACCTCTATGGCTGTGTCAACGCAACACCGAACGCTAAAGAACGCTATGTGAGACACCAAAACCTTATCAAGTTTGAGACTCATCACTTCGAGAATCAAAGGGCGACAAATCTCAGAGTGGTCAAAACAATATAATCACTGATTTGAACTAGTAGGGAAAGATTTTGTTCTATGATACTGTAGGGTAGACGAGCGGGGTGGATGAAACTTTCTGAATCCTGTGCACGGTATTTACACTGAAGAGCCAAAGAAACCGGTACACATGACTAATATTGTCCAGGGCCCAAGCGAGCACGAAGAAGCGCCGCAACACGACGTGGCATGGACTCGACTAATGTCTGAAGTAGTGCTGCAGGGAACTGACACCATGAATACGGCACGGCTATCCATAAATCCGTAAGAGTACGTGGGGGTGGAGCTCTCTTTTGAAAAGCACGTTGCAAGGGCTCCCAGATATGCTCAATAATGTTCATGTCTTGGGAGCTGAAATGTTTAAACTCAGAAGAGTGTTCCTGGAGCCACTCTGTAGCAATTCTGGGCATGTGGTGTGTTGCATTGTCCTGCTGGAATTGCGTAAATCCGTCGGAATGCACAATGGACGCGAATGGATGCAGGTTCAGACAGGATGCTCACGTACGTGTCACCTGTTAGAGTGGTATCTAGATGTATCAGGGGTCCCATAATACTCCAACTACACACGCACCACACCATTACACAGCCTCCACCGGCTTGAACAGTCCCCCGCTGACATACATGGTTCATGGATGCATGAGGTTGTCTCCATAGCCCTACACGTCCATCAATTTGAAAAGAGATTCGTCCGACCAGGCAACATGTTTCCAGTCATCAACAGTCAATTGTCGGTGTTGACGGGCCCAGGCGAGGAGTAAAGCTTTGTGTCGTGCAGTCATCAAGAGTACACGAGTGGGCCTTCGGCTCCGAAAGCTCATATCGATTATGTTCCATTGAACGGTTCGCGTGCTGACACTTGTTGATGGCCCAGGATTGAAATCTACAGCAGTTTGGGGAAGGGTTGCACTTCTGTCACTTGAAAGATTCTCTTCAGTCTTTGTCGGTCCCGTTCTCGCAGGATCTTTTTCCGGCCGCAAAGATGTCGGAGATTTGATGTTTTACCGGACATCTGATATTCACGGTACTCTCTTGAAATGGTCGTAAGTTAAAATTCCCACTTCATCGCTACCTCGGGGAAGCTACGTCCCATCGCTCCTGCACCGACTATAACACCACGTTCAAACTCATTTAAATGTTGATAATTGCCTCTGTAGCAGCAGTAACCGATCTACCAAACTGAGCAGACACATGTTGTCTTATATAGGCGTTGCCGACCGCAGCGTCGTATTCTGTATGTTTGCATAGCTCTGTATTTGAATACGCACGCCTATACCAGTTTCTTTGGCGCTTCAGTGTATGTTCTTCATAGTCAGAAATACTAGAGTGTTCAAAACAGGTAAGTGTCACAGACAGGGGAACTAAAAAATTCTTTCTGTAAAACTATAATTGCCGTATTTCAAGCCCAAGAAACGTACGAGTATTTGATTCTGTCAACAATAAAAAACAATCTGACTTGGAGCTTTAAACAGACTGTACTGTAGGCACTTCGAGTTGAATTAGGTAAAACTTAGTGTTAGAGTAAAGGTATAATTAGGAAGAGTATATTCGATTAGCTCTGCAGGTGACATTCCAGTATTGGTAAGAAGAATCTCTAAGATAAGAAAGCAACTTTCTGATACGAATAGACTAAGAAGTTAACGAAGCAAGAACGATAGTGTGGGAAAGAGACTGATATTACACAGCGAAAGTATCAAACAAACACGTGTCCGAGATTCTTTACTGAATGCGCAGATTCATGGAAGGTGTTGTGCTCAAAAAGGAAGTAAGAAATTGGACTGCCGAAGCGAAATTGGCACTCGGAAAAAAATAATCATCTCTGTGCCACATGTTACATAATTTGGATACTAAAACATCGATCACGAGTAAATACGCTAATAAATCCAACATAAATTTTTACATGAACAGCAACCTACAATGCCCACAAAACTGTAATGAATAATGAAAGAAGTGCTTATGGGATTCAAAGTTTGTATCCCTGAAAGTTAATAGATAATTAAACGAGAAGTTTCTGCGTATATGGTGTGATTAGACTCAAAGGAACTTGGCTTCAGCTGCTCTCTGCCCCCTAAAATGCCACAAACAGTTTCTCCATAGGGCAGAAATGCTGATACAAGCACCTGTTCCTGAAAAACACAGGCGTGCTCCATGTTGCTGACATTCAAAGCGCTGGCGGAACAGGCTACTAGCTGCCTGCCATTTCACGAGCCATCGGGCACAGCATGCGCCCCTTCCTATCTTGATGAAAACATCGTGCCACTGCAAATACCACGCAGAATGAAAGCGTACAAGCTGAGTCACCAAAACGGGCCTGGTGGTCTAACTGTAGCCGGCACGGTAGCTCAGCGATTTCGGTCAGAGCTTTGGCTGCCCTCAGTAGTAAGAAAACTGAGTGAATTACTCAGCGATAACTAGAGGAATCTTATGCAACATCTACCCAGACGAAATATCGAAAAAAAGGTGGTGGTAAGGCGCTTGACAGGAAACAAAGAGGTTGAGGGATCGAATCTAAGTCGGCCCTCGGATATTTCAGGGTGCGTTTTAACCTAGCCTTCACCTCTCAGGGATGTGAGAAGTCTCCAGAAACGATACGTAGTTCGGATTCCACGTTAAACTGTAGATCCTCTATCCTCGTTTGAATACCTCGGTTTGGTTAGCAACAAGCAAATAGCCAAAGTCGCTTCCCGCTGAAAGAACACATTTTGCATAAGATGTATGTACAGCTTTTCACCTGCTACATCCACATATCACAAAAAAATATGAACTCTAAGATAGTCACCTTAGATCGCTAGAAACTCAGGCATTCAGGCATGAACAATAATCTGAGGAAAAGGAAAGGAAATCTAAAAAAGTAAAAGAAAAATTGTGAAACGAACATAAATCTGAGCAAAAGGAACGGAAACTCAAACACAAAAATTGTAAAATATGAGGATGCTTCTTTAAATGATAGAAGTAGTGCACAACAGTACAGAAAAGTCTAGATCAGAAAATGATTGACCATTATATTGGTGGTCACGTGGTAACAATAATTCACTTCGTACATCCTTCGTAACTCGCTCTCTGCTGCATGTTGTCTGTAACTCAGCGATTCGTCACAAGAAACGATCATTGTGGTTTGCTGCCGGCGAGTTAGGGAATTTTGGCTGAAGAGGAGAGACATTTGCTGCGCGAATTTAAATCGTCTTTTCTTGTACTCACTGGAACTCCGATGAAAGCGCTGATTCACTTCACGTAGCTGAGATCGATAATGGGCGTGATTCTAAGTTGAATTTCTTGTCTCACGCTGTTAATTTTTTCAAATCACGAAGACTTCTCAGAATATGTCGTGCATTACATCAAAGCGGTAGAAACGACCTCTCAACAACCCTGGCAACTGGCTTTTCGCAGAAGTAAAGTTTCTTTTGATACCGAGTAAATTTGCAACTGACTACGATTTTAAGTACGGTATAATAGGTGTGTTAGAAGAAGTTCTACGAACTTTGTGTGCTTGTAGGGCTCCAGTAGACTTCAGTTATGTTGTTAGAGATGCATTTGACAATGCGTAGCATATAGAGGAGGCTCAATTTCATTGTCTAGATATTATGCCGATATGAGTAGTTTGAATTATTATGTACACAGTTTTCTGACACAGTTGTCTTATGAAACAGGCTTTCCTAATACAGAGAGGCTTATCATCGTTCTGTGAAAGCCAAAGAAACTACGTCGTACCATCCGGTCACGACACACACGCAGTGTCAGCTTTTGGTGCTAGAATACCACCTGGTAAGATCCACTAGCGGACATCTACTGTCATGTTATGCCTCATATAGTGTGGGTCTTTGATGTTAAATACCATTTGATATCCAGTAGCTGACACCCACTATCATATGAGGGTGTACGCTAGCGCATATCTTCTCCCTCCTACCCCCCTTCCCCCCCCCCCCCCCCCCGCACATACACACACACACACACACACACACACACACACACACACACTGTAGTTTCAGTCTTAGAATACGCTACTTGTGCTGCAGCAGCTGAGCCCTACTGTCATTCTGTGGCGTATACACTGGTATACTGTCAGCTTCTAGTTTTACAATACCATTTCAGTTTTAAAAGCCTATTTGATTCTTTGGAACAGTCACCTATCACTGCGTTGCTTGCTTACAATTGTGGTTTCCATTGTTTGATGACATACATTAGCATTATCAGCAGAAGATGACAAACGTCTTGTATTGCAAGTCGAAGTTAACATCGTAACATACGTCACTGTAATGTAAGAAAATAAATAACGTTGCTCTTTAATTTGTGTATGAGTGCATGCGTAAATCAATAAACCATTATTAGAACAAACAACAAAAATTGTTTTCTTATTCGCTGCCCTCTCATTAGAAAATGAACAAGCCAGGCTCACAACTACTTTAAAAACAGTGTATGATAAAAACTGGACTTTTATACTACAGGGTAATGTTTTAGTCCTAGCACGGAGTCACTATAGTGTTTGGATGAATTTGAAACATAGCTGACATTGGGTACATGACAGCGTAGGATCTATCATTTCTTACCTACACGAAAGTGTGTTACTACTGTTCAGTTAGCTATTTCTTCAAAGTGTCATATAGTTTCGACTTCCTGATAGCATAAGACAGTCATTAACAAGTATAACTTAAACTTTAAATTTGATCGATTGCGTCAATAAGAGTGTGTTGAGTATTGTGCTGTTATAAGAGAAATCTTGACGTATCTTGATAAATATACAGACAGTTGTAAGTGCTATTTTATTTTGGTGCAGACACAGAATTTTCTGTAGTTCTGTGGAATCTTGTCCATTATTGTCTTTGACGTAAGCAAATCGAAGAGGTTTTACGAAGCTAACGTTCAGTATTTGGTGCATTTCGAAGGTGCATTTGTCAATCATGAAAATATGCATTTTAAGTGATAGAACGCATTACAGATGTCGCCAAAATGCACCATTTTTAGTATGTTTTGTTGTCCTAAAGTGTCAGAAAATGTGATGTTGGTGGCTAAACATGCTGTAGATGTTGGCATTATTTACTCGTTGATTGTGGAGATACAGTGTGTGAACTGCTTCTGGACTTTTGAACCATCCCGTACTTCACACAGTAATGGTGTTGTAAGCCTCACTGGTTCTCTAATTAATTACGGATGTTCCATAGTGAACTATATGGTACGTTTTCAGAATATAACCTTACTTAAATAATGATATGTATATAACTTTGTAGATTTTTAAGATGGTGATACATCATTCATTGAATTATAGTGGGTAGATGACGGAGTCGATATACTACGAAATCGGACATTAAAATCACAGATGTTAATGGAAAACAATGCACAGTTAATAAAGGAAAGTGGTATTATTAATAGTTGCAACCATTTTCGTCAGTTGTTAACTTCCATTTCTTTTATCATAAAGTAAGAAAACTTACTATTTTGTAACTGAAATTCGTTCTTGAGAGCCACCGAGCGAGGTGGCGCAGTGGTTAGCACACTGGACTCGCATTCGGGAGGACGACGGTTCAATCCCGTCTCCGGCCATCCTGATTTAGGTTTTCCGTGATTTCCCTAAATCGCTTCAGGCAAATGCCGGGATGGTTCCTTTGAAAGGGCACGGCCGATTTCCTTCCCCATCCTTCCCTCACCCGAGCTTGCGCTCCGTCTCTAATGACCTCGTTGTCGACGGGACGTTAAACACTAATCTCCTCCTCCTCCTCTTGAGAGCCAGACATATTTTGCCTGTTCATGTTAGGCATCTTCAGTGGTCTATAATGCATATAAAATTATTTAATTATACATACTTTCTTATGAAACTTGTAGCGATTCTTTATCAGTTTGTTTAAATCTAGCTATTTCTGTTTACAGTTTTAAAGCTCTATGTTTTACTTTCGTTCATTTTTGTATCCTGTTTATGGAATCATTTGTTGTTTTATATGGGATATATGCACATAGTACAGGTTTCTTCTAGTAAATATTTCTCTGCACATAACTCGTACTGTAGTACACTGCACTTGTTTGCACTGCTCTTGGTCACATACTTTAGAGCTGACTTAAGGATCATGGGAGCTGAATGAGCCTTCTAGGTGAGTGGAGGGGAGTGATGGGCTGAGGATGGTTCAAATGGCTCTGAGCACTATGCGACTTAACTTCTGAGGTCATCAGTCGCCTATAACGTAGAACTAATTAAACCTAACTAACCTAAGGACATCACACACATCCATGCCCGAGGCAGGATTCGAACCTGCGACCGTAGCGGTCGCTCGGTTCCAGACTGAAGCGCCTAGAACTGCTCGGCCACTCCGGCCGGCGGGTGAGGGTGGAAGAAGGGTGAGTGGTAGGGCACTGTGAAGGTGTGTGTAATTTTTATTTTTTTTTAAATTCTACTTATTGTTAATTTTATTCTCTTCCTTATTTATATTTTGTTTTGGACTGTGAATTGGTTTGAATATTGGTCTTCTGTTGCTGTCCTATTCGTCACTCAGAATATTTTCATTTTTGATTTTAAGTTACAATGTGCTATTAATGTACTAGGTGGAAAATCAAGAATCAGGAAGTGGCTAAAGAGGAGAGCGCGCCAACAAAGTCTTTAGCTCTGCCGGCCGGAGTGGCCGAGCGGTTCTAGGCGCTTCAGCCTGGAACCGCGCGACCGCTACGGTGGCAGGTTCGAATCCTGCCTCGGGTATGGATGTGTGTGATGTCCTTAGCTTGGTTAGGTTTAAGTAGTTCTAAGTTCTAGGGGACTGATGACCTCAGCTGTTATTCCCATAGTGCTCAGAGCCATTTGAACCATCTTTAGCTCTTCTTCCACTTTTAAAATAGCAAGAATCCTCTACAAATTTCAAGGGAAAGTGATTTTCCGTCCACCATTTAAGACTGCAGACCTTTTGGGATCGGTGGAAAACTACTTGTTATTGCGGAAGGCCAGAATTTACAAAACACCTTGTCAATGTGAAATGGCTTACATAGGACAGAACACAGGCACTGTGAAAGAACGCTGCACTGAATACCAACGTTAAACTCGCCTTTTGCAATCAAGGAAGTCCGCTATTGCCGAACACGGTATTTCCGCTGGACATTCAATGGTGTATGGTAGAATAGTGATTCTGAGCACAGCTGCATCTTTTTGGGAGTTCACCATTGAAGAATTCGTGAAAATACAACTGGTGGAAAATCTGATGGACCGTGATAGCAACTACCACTAGGATTGAGCGTGGCACCCCATCGTCTCCTCGATTTGTTCCAATTGCAGACGACAGAGTGCGCTGACGGCCGCGGCGAGCGGTAACACAGAGGACAGCTGACTTCCGCGCATCCACCAGCGAGGGCGCTGGCGCCGTGAAGTGTGGAACCGTCTGCCAACTTGAATTCTGACTCATGCGTGGAATACTCGCAGCGCGCTATAGAGGGCGGAACGGAGCGAATGCATGGAAGTGAGGGCGAGAGAGCGAGTCTTCGTCAGTCTTCGATGGCTCACATGTATGACTACCTGTTGCCGGGTCGAAACGTGACGAATGAATTAAACTACGACCGGCTGCAAGCCCGAAATTTGCTTGAATACTTTACGCACTTTTCATCATAAAAACTGAAACTGGCAGCTAATTCAAAAAACGTTTATCAGATAATGGACAACGCGTTTGTCTTCCTCTATAGACAAAAATAAATTGATGTTAACTGCCATATATACGAGGGCGAGTCAAATGGAAACCTTAGATATTTTTTAAAATGTTATTTATTGTGCAGAAGTGGTACAAAGCTGTATCAATTTTCAACATAATCTCCCCCACGCTCAATCAAGTCCTCCAGCGCTTACAGAGCGCATAAATTCCTTTAGAAAAAAAATCTTTTGGTAGTCCGCGCAACCACTCACGCACCACGTGGCGTACCTCTTCATCAGAACCGAACTTCTATCCTCCCATTGCGTCCTTGGGTGGTCCAAACATATGGACATCACTTGCGGCAAGGTCTGGTGAGTACGGTGGATGAGGAAGACACTCACAATGCCGGTCTGTGAGTGTTGCATCTGTTGTACGGGCAGTGTGGGACCTTGCATTGTCATGTTGCAAAAGGACACCTGCTGACAGCAATCCACGTCGCTTTGATTTGATTGCTGGCCGCAGATGATTTTTTAGGAGACCTGTGTATGATTCACTGGTGACAGTGGTCCCTCTAGGCATGTAATGCTCCAAAATGACCCCTTTTTCGTCCCAAAAGAGAGTCAGCATAACCTTCCCTGCTGATGGTTCTGTTCGAAACTTCTTTGGTTATGGTGATTGAGGAATGGCGCCATTCCTTGCTCGCTCTCTTCGTTTGAGGTTGATAGAAGTGAACCCAGGTTTCGTCCCCAGTGACGATTCTTGCAAGGAAGCTATCACCTTCAAAGAGCCGAAGAAGTTCTTCACAAGTATCAACACGTCGTTCTCTCATTTCAGGAGTCAGCTGCCGTGGCACCCATCTTGCAGACGCTTTGTGAAACTGGAGCACATCATGCACAATGTGGTGTGCTGACCCATGACTAATCTGTAAACATGCTGCAATGTCATTCAGTGTGACTCTGCGGTTTTCCTTCACTATGGCTTCAACTGCTGCAATGTTCTGTGGAGTCACAACTCGTTGTGCCTGACCTGGACGAGAAGCATCTTCCACCGAAGTCACACCACTTGCGAACTTCCTACTCCATTCGTAGACTTGCTGCTGTGACAAACATGCATCACCGTACTGAACCTTCATTCGTCGATGAATTTCGATAGGTTTCACACCTTCACTACGCAAGAACCGAATAACAGAACGCTGTTCTTCCCTGGTGCAAAGTCGCAAGTGGAGCGGCCATCTTCATACTGGTACTGTGACGGTATGTGTGCATCTGCACTATGATGCCACCTACAGGCCATTCTGCACACTGTTTGTAGCACGCTTACCAACTTACAGGATAATGGCGCGAAATTTCGATTTTTTATTACAAATTTAAGGTATTCATTTGACTCACCCTCGTAGCTTGTAAAAGCAACCTACTGAAGTATTCAGGTTACAGATTGTCAGCTGTCTCATGAAAACGTTGAAAAAAATATCGACTGGTGCTTGTGTGAAACCCCAGCACAGTAATGAAGAGTTAACGAAATGATGACGAAAAAAACGAATACTTACCTACATTTAGTATCTCATTTGGACTGCATTGACCAAAAATTGAGCCGAGATGTAAACATGTGCAATACTTACAGGTGTTGAAAAGCGTTGCTTTTCAGCAATTAAACGCAAATTGTGATTGTTGGCATAGTTTTTCAGTTCCTGATAGTACAGTCACTGTCGAAATAAATGACAGTGGTCGAACTAAAGATGTTTTCCTAGAAAATGGCTAGGCACACACGCAGACATGAAACTTAGCTGCCCATTTCTTGAGAAAAATTGACTATAAACGCAGCTTGTGCAAAAATTGTAATTATTTAAAGGAATTTAACAAATGCAAACATAGGCTGCTGTTTACATTATAAAGTCAGATTTCAGCGATCTCTCTCTCAGACGTTTTACAGAGATGCCTCTATTGTTGAACACAGAATCAAAATAAAAGTGCAAATAAGTAAGAGACAAATAATGAAAGAAGTAAAAGTGATACTTGGAGAGGAAATGTCTAGTGACTCCGAAAACATACCTCATGGATAAGGATTACATGAAATACATAGCAAAATATCTGAGGCCCATTTACACAGCGTTTGTTTTTCTGTGTAACACCAACTTTTCTTAGTACGTAGGAAGCTAAAGATTAAATTGTTTTGGATATGGTACTTACATATTATCAAAATGTCATTTAAAATTGCAAGTTAATATAAAAGAAATAGATTAAGTTTCATTGCTCCAGAACTGAAACTGAGAGCATCATCATAGCCTTTTTGAGGAGACACACTATACTATAATGCTAGAGTGTAACCTCCCCACCGAAATTTAAAAGAAATGAAATGACAATATTATATAGAAATGGGAGCCGAGTGTAACCTCCCCACAGTAATTTTAAAAGGAAAATGACAATACTTAATACAAATGCTAATGGACACTGCTCTAAGCGTAACCTGCCCACAATGAAATGTACTGACAATGGCAACAAAAATGTGAAATACGCAATCTGACTCGAATGTAAATCCTTCAAAAAAAATTAAAGTCCATTCAGTGATAAGGAAATTCAATTAAACCGAAACATCGGTCTTTGGCCCTGTGTAAAACAATCAGAGTTAAAGTCTTACCTCAGAATAAATGGATGTCACATTTCTGCTCTTGTTGTTGCGGACCGCTTGGAGGAACTGCATTGCAAATAATAATATTCTCTTTTTTTTGTGATTTTAGTGAAATTTTTCTTCAAAAGAAGTGGAATGAAATGGGAAGTGCAACGAAATCTTTAGTTCAATAAAAAATTAAATTTTTGAGAAAATGCTTTTGAAATAAAAATTATTATTGGGGGACTTGTTGGAGAATAATTACAATAAATAAATTTTTACATTATCTAATGATTATATTAATTAATAGTATACCTTATTCACCATCTTGACCAGTGTTGCCGACCGCCTACATCACACAACCGCACTGGGCTGCTACTACTGACCGACCGCTCTGCATGACGACTATTAGCGTACTGCACGCCACTGAACAGAGCTACTGCTCGCGACCACTACTGACAGAGTACTGCTCTCAACTAGACAGAGCTACAGACTCGCAACGACTGACAGACTCGCAACGACTACTGACTGACCCGCAACGACTGACTGACAGACTGAGAACCACTCGCAACACTCGCGCGGTCAAGCGCAAACTCTCTGGTCACAGATGCTACAATGCCTCGCCATCGCTGCTGCGTTACATACGTGTTTCATAACCCTCCACTGGGGGGGCAAAAATTTGGCAGCGATGGTGAGTCATTTGGACTTGCCAATCGCGGCAAAATTTTTTAATTAATTAATAAACTTCTACAATTTACAGAATATTTAGATGTAGTACATAAAGTAAATGTTGTGCACACGCACTAAGTACAAGATATATCAGACAAAGACAAAATGTGAGTACAAAACATAGTAACAAATCAGAAAAATGTATATACAAATTATTTGACAGATAACAAAGTGCACAGGCACTGAAAAAAATTCTTTAGCATATTCAGAACAAATAAACAGACTGGCAAAAAATATTATGTTGACAAGTAACATGAGTGCACATGCACTGCAGTTGAGAACATATCAGTAATTGATGAAATGTATGTACAATTAGTAACAAATGGCATAAGTGCATGCGCAATTAAGTATTGAATATACAGAATAGTACAAATCATATTGAAAAATGAGAAAAGTGCACAGGCACTGAAGTTCAGTAGAAAACATATTAACACCTAACATAAGTGCACATGCACTGTAGTTCAGAACATATCATTACAATAAAAATGTATATACAATATAAAAGACAAGAGTGTACATATACTGTACTTCAGAACAAATCAAAAAAAAAAATGTCTTTAGCATTTTCGCAATAAATAAACATAATGGCAAAAAAATCATGTCCAAAGTGCACACGCACTGAAGAAATGTCTTTAGCATTTTCACAACAAATAAACATAATGGCAAAAAAAATCATGTCGACCAGTGCCATAGGTGTACTCGCACTGGAGTTCAACAAATCGAAAAAATGTATAACCTATGAACATAAATGATGTTACCAAAAAAAATGATTTTCATTATGTGACAAGAATTAGGATAGGAAAGGGAAGGATTACATCATGGTTGTAGCACTTTAGATTGCACACAGCTGTTCTGAAAGTCCATATCTTTCCACAGAAGTACAACACCAAGTGACACAACTTGAAGTTCTTTTCCCATCAGAATTTATCAGTGTAGCCAAGACACTGAACTGTCGTAGTAATGTTCCACGTTTTCATTTTGGCAGTACATTAGGTACACCAAACAGTGGGACCATAATAACGTCTTCATTGCTCACGGTGGTGGACAGCATGTCGTGTCAACACCACGCTCTTACAAGGCACACCAACGTAGAATTAGTGCAAAACCAAAGATAGTGCTCCATGATCACTAGGATAAACAGGACAAATGGACATTGCAATAATTCAGGGTAGTCAGCTTATGAGGTGAAGGACATCAAGTCACATAATATTGACAATTAGAGACTTAATTAGTTTGTGGCATTCATAGCCCAGTTATTGAACATTTCTGTACCAAGTATGTAGTATTACAGAAAAATGTTCATTAATTGTTTTACATAGAATCAGTAGCCTTCTTTTCCTGGTTACAAAGCATTATAAAATAATCGCATTCTTTTCAGTTACAGAGTGTAATTAAGAATCATTAACCTTCTCCTAATTACAGTTAATTAATCATTTGTCATTCCAATAATAATCATTAGCCTTTTCCTAATTACAGTTAATTAATCATTTGTCGTTAATTAATCATTTGTCTAATTACAGTTAATTAATCATTTGTCGTTAATTAATCATTTGTCATTCCAATAGTAAGAATTATTAGTCTTCTCCTAATTACAAAGCATTATTAAACAGTACCATAGTTAATTAATTATGTGTCATTCCAATCTATTAAGAATCACTAGCTGGCATCATGGGTAATCGTATTACAATAAGCAGTGGCGGTCCTTGGCCAGTTACAAAGTATATTTAGTATGACAGAATAATGTTCATCATAAGTCTTAGTTGAAAAGGAGAGTCAATTATTGGCCTAGCATTAACATAATACATTGAGTGATACAAATTATTGGCACTCATTGGCCATTAACCAAAACATGAAAACTCAACATGGGAAAAAAAGGGCTAATTAATGGCATAATTAATAACAATTCTTCAAGTGACATTAATTATTGGCACTCAGTGGCCAGCAAGTATTGAATAGAATCATCATTCAGTATTATTCAGATTATTACAAAGTCATTATTAAAAACAGTTAATTACAGTCATAGCATTAATAATCGTGGGCATTATAAGTAGTCTCATTACAATAAACAGTGTTTCTCCTTCAATAGTATTCAGATCATTACGAAGTCATTATTAAAATCAGTTAATTACAGTCATAGCATTAATAATCACAGGCATTATAAGTAGTCTCATTACAATAAACAGTGGCAGTTATTAACTAGTGACAAAGCATTATTTTAAATATATACTCTTTTTTTTTTGTCTCATTAAGAAGTCATTACTCAAGTGACATACTATTCAGAGCTAATCAGTATTATTCAGAATTTTCTCAAACTGGTATCACTATTTGGGACTGGTAATACATTTTTTTTGTTAGCAATGCATTGCGTTGGGATCGATAATTAATTGCTGAGGCATAACACTATTTGCTTTTGACCTATTGCTGCAAATGAGGATAGGTAACGTCATTCGTCATGAGTCAGCTGTAGCAAGGTTATGCAACAAGGCAGTATATGTGATCACATTCATAAATGATAAACACAAATGGGTAAAAAATAAAAATGCAAGTACTAGAACAGGTATAATAAGTAACAGGTTTAGTAAGTATCATGAAAAGCTTCTCCTGGAAAAAAAAATACAAAATGGATTATTGATCTGAAAGAAGAAACGCACACTATGCTGAAAAGTAGTGAACTTCGAATTAACAGGTAGTGAAATGTGTATAAATTGTGTTCCATAGCTGTCCTTTCCAAAACTTTCTGTCATCCTACTATGCAATGTAACACCTGCTGTCAAAGCAAACTGCAACAAATACTTAAATAACTACATAGCATCAATACATAACTTCAACATTATCCTCATCTGTAAAGAGAAAACTTCATTATCCATCACTTCATAACTTCACTATTATCATCACCTGTAAAGAAAAACTTCATTATTCATAATACCATTTCCTTCATCATTATTCATCAGTATTCATTATCATCTGCAAAAAAAAAATCACTTCATTACTCATTATACAACTATTCCTTATCTCTAGCATATTTCATCACTAAAACTAAGATGTGTAGTTCTGTCTGACAGCCTGCATCAATCACCTTGTATTCTGAAAGAAAAAAATTAGTTAAGACTGCTATTCTACGATGAGTATAGTATATTCTTGTTAATGCCTGCCAATCCTGATCCATTTACTCTTCCTCATAAAGTTATTGCATCTCCTTTCGTTTATTCCCTAGGTGAAATTCCCATTTATGCTAAATTTATTTCTTAGAATCATCATTCCTTTCTGAAATTGATGAACAGAGATTAATGTCTTGCATTTAAATCATATACCCACTAAATAATAACTGGTTTATGGTAACATACTTAAGCATACAGCATAACATGACAGAAAACGTAATATGTCCAAGACATTGACAGTGTTCGGATGCGAAAAAATGTACACAAAATAATACAATGCAGCAGCAAAAATGTAAAACAGTCACGATGTTGAGATGTCATAAGGCAAAAAATGTCAAAGTCAACTGGTGTGTTATATCTTAACTATTTCACAGTGCATATAAACAAAACTGGAATACAATCGTACATAAAAAAACAAAATGTGACGTTCGTTGTGTTCAGCTTGTATGTAGTGTAATTAATAGAGGCGAGAATTAAAGCCTTTAATGAAAAAAAAATGTAATGAAATTAACATGTCATTAGCTTACATTGCATAATTAGTCATAAAATACGTAAGTGTGTCTGAAAAAATATGCACGGTCTGATGTGTAACGACAAGAAGAGCGACCTGCTAACCTTACCTTGCCGGGCACTTGCCAAGAAAAAATACGATAATCATCAGTAATTAGTCAGGTGAATATAATTGCATTAGTAAATGGCATTATAGTGTGTTGAATCATAAAGTGTCTTCATTCAATAAACGGTTTAATGTTTGAGATATGGTGATTGCCTTTCGATTTTCTGGTTCTCAAAGTTTCGACGTGTACAACATTGGGGTGAGGGATGCTGCGAATCCGATATGGACCTGCGTATAGAAGTTCAAATTTACTGCACTTACCTTTTAATTTTGCTGGATAAATAGTGTGTACGTACTAGTATCTTCCGTCCAACGTGAAAGTCGCGGCGTGTACAAACCTGTTTTTGCTGTCTTCTCCGGCGCTCTGCGGCACGTTTGATGTTCTTCAGCGCAATGTCAATTATTTCGTGGTGTCTTAGTCGACTACATTTGGGTAATTTTACTAATTCTTTAATTTTGTTCGGTGGTTCAACGTTTTTCAGTATAACAGTCGGAGATAGCATAGTGGATTCATTTGGAATGGAATTAATTACATCTTGGAATGAGAGTATGTGTGTATCCCAATCAATATGTCTTTTGTGGCAGTATATTCGGCACAGCTTACCAATTTCTTTCATTAATCTTTCACAGGGGTTCGAAGAAGCGTGGTACTTGGATATATAGATCGGAGAAATGTTTCTGGCTCGTAACATGCGTGTCCATACGCTACTACGAAATTGAGATCCATTGTCAGAAATTACTCTCATTACATGCCCTACATGAGATAGAAAATGTTTTACAAATGCTTTTGAAACAGTTTTAGCAGTAGCTTTGCGTAATGGAGTGAAAGTAACAAATTTTGAAGTGAGCTCAACAGCGACAAAGATGTAGCAAAAACCTCTGTTAGTTCTGGGAATCGGACCAAAAATATCTACTGCTGCCATGTGTCTTAACTTAACAGGTATAATGGGATATAATGGAGGAATATGTGAAGTGGTGTCTGATTTAGCTTTCTGGCAAATTGTACAAGACGCTAAAACTCGTCGAATACGTTTCTCCATGTTGGTAAAATAACAGTTCTGTCTCAGTATAAGAAAACATTTTCGTGCTCCGTAATGTGCGTAACTTAAATGTGTGTACCAGATTAATTTGTTAACCAGTTCGTCAGGAATGCATAATAACCAATTGTTGCTGTCAGGATGAGAGCGGCGAAACAGAATGTCATTGCGTACTGTGTAGTGGTTCCTAATCGTAACATTATTTCTATCTTGCCAAAGGTGTTTAATTTCTTTCCACACATTGTCTTTATTTTGCTCCTTTGCTATGTCCTGTAATGACGATGAAATAAAGTTTTCAAATGCAACTTGCTGAATGTACATGACACTGAAATTTGTTTTGCAGAAGTTGGTTGCTACGTCTTGCTGATTGTTGCCGAGAGAACGCGATAGTGCGTCTGCTATAACATTTTGTGTGCCGGGAATGTGGACAATCGTAAAATTAAATTCTTGTAAATACAGTTTCCATCTACTTAATCTATCGTGAGTGAATTTGGCCGAAAGTAAAAATTGTATCGCTCTGTGATCTGTGTAAACAGTGGTATGTCTGCCATAAAGAAAATGCCGAAATCTCGTGAAAGCCCATACAACACATAATGTTTCAAGTTCTGTAACAGAATAATTTCGTTCAGCAGGTGACAAAATGCGACTTGCAAATGCAATGTTTTTAATTACTATTGAACCATCTTCTTCAATTTCCTGGAAAATGTGTACGCCTAAAGCGGTGTTGGAACTGTCGGTAGCAATGGAAAAATTTCTAGTAAGATCTGGGTGCGATAAAAGTGGAGCATTCAACAAAGCATGTTACAAATAACATTCCCGTGAGCAAAATTCTGCGTGTCAAAAGTAATGTTTGCGTTACTGTAATATGCAATCTGTGCTGTATCTGGTTAAAATTTATCGTACGTGTTATTATTTACGGGAGAATGTTGTGGCATATCCACTATATGAACTGTTCTTTTATTTCTTACTAACGTATTACGCTATCGATGACACCTATTGTCTGTTTCATTCATGATTATTCGTTGTTGCTGATGTTCTTGCTGCTGAAAAGATCGACTGTTATTAAATGTACGCTGAAAATTGTGCTCGTTATTTTTACGTCTGTCATGATAGTAATTTCTATACGGCGCATTGCGATACGAGTTGAAATAGTGTGTTGTCTGTACGTGGTTATTTCTTTGCTGCCATGCGTTACTATTTGTTGGGGCTGGGACTATACGTGCACGCGGCGAAACATTAAAGTTTGGTTGACCTTGTAGACTGCATTGTTGGTTACGTATGCTAACCGGCTGACTTTCATGCTGTTGCGGTGAAAAGGTCTATTGTTACCAAAATATGGTTCCTATTGCCGATAATTTTACACATACTGATGATTACGATTTTATCTGTAATTAAAAATTACGGCGGTAGTTGTCATTACGGGAGTGCCTACTGAAAATTGTCACATTCGGTAAAATTTTTGTCGTATCCGGTTTTCATTACTCGTTTCTTAATACTAGGTAGAGCAATAGTTAAAGAGCAGTTTTGATAGATATAAAGGATAGTAGAAGAGAAGGCAGCAGTGCAGAAAACTAAAGATGAAACAGCACTACTACAGCTCGGGGCCCTATGCTCGCTACGGCACATATTCATTAAAGCGTAATGAATCCCCTGAGGTCATTTACGCACTGAGAATAAATTTTAGTTTTTGCGTTACAGGCAATAGCGGTAAAAATTCAAAAGCAAATAGTTGTATCCATGTTAATTCTAGTTTCTGCATTATAGGCAATGCTGTTGTAAATGCAATAGCAAATTGTCGCATCAGGTTCAAAGCTAGCTTCTGCGTTACAGATAATAGCGGTGAAGGTACAAAAATAAATTGACGTATACAATGCAAAGCGTGTACGTGTGTTCTGTCATTATTAAATTCCTTACATTTTCTGGCGGATAAAAATTGCTCGTAATCTACGTTCTCGTCATTGAATTTGAAAACACGTTCGGGTTTGTGTGTGAATCTGTTTGTCTGTGTCGTTTCGTACTTCAAGTTGCGTAGCTTTTCGGATTTTACATCTCGTAGTCTCTGTAAATTGCTCACATTATACGCGCTGCTTAAGTCTGACAAATGTTCACTAAGTGGCGGATTCTGTGACGTATTGGTGACTGAAATAATTGTTAATTCTGTTACTTTAATACTTTCGTCAATCCGGTTGTTGTGTCGTGCAAATTTCTCGTCATCTTCCGTATTCGGAGTGTGTGAAACTTCCACTGACTCTAAATTAATTTCGTCGCGAATCTGTACTTCGTTTTTAGGACATTCTTCAGTGACTGCATTAATTTCATGTATCTGTGTTTCGTTCGCTGAACATTGTTCAGTGACTGCATTAGTCTTGTCTTTATGTGATTCTGTTGTACCTACACGTGTGCTACTTGATTCTTGTGCAACAGTGCCAACTTTTTCATTACTGTTATTAGCACAAGTCTTGGTATTCACACGTAATTGTTCTTTAATGTCCTGGCATTGCACGGTAACAGCTGTATTCTGTTCACTAACTTGTCTGTTCCGTTCGTTAAGGTTGTCTTCTTTTTCGTTCGTCAGTTTGAAACTTTTATCAATCATTTCGCTAAGTTGTTTGTGCTGTTCATCAAGTCTTTCATTAAGTTGTTTAAACATTTGTTGCAAAAATGCTATAATTTGAGCTTCAGTAGCATTACCTGCTCTATTCTCTGTACTGTTTGACGGTGTATCTACAATTGTCGCGTTTTGTGTGACCATTTGGTCATTCTGTAATTCACAAAAACGTTGATCAGTCGGATGTACATTGTCAGACACTGTTCTGGAATTAAATAAATCCGTCGTACTTTCAGTATCCTGTTCATTTTCATTAGACAAATTTGTCTGTACGTTACTTGAGTTTTCCAAATCGGGTGTGTTAAGCTGGGTAGCGCTCATTACAATGGAACGTTCTGCGTCATCAATTGTCGTCAAATTAACAGACGAGACAATTGAGTTCGTTTGTTCATTATCAGGGTAAAAGTCATCACTAGTGGTTGGAATGCACTGATTGTTAGTGGACGCAGGATTGTCATGATTACACTGCGTGTCACTAGTACTATTGGTGAAGTTATTTAATTCGCTTATTTCGTTCATAATACCTCGCGATACACTGTTCACAGTCTTTCGCGGCATTTTTACAATAGTCACAAATATTCACAAAACAAAGAAGCACAATGCAAAAACAACACACAAATACAACAGAGCAGCGAATTGCCGTTGACCTGTAGAGAGAAATTCACAAGATTAGTAAAAGCGTTGCGCCAAATCCTAATTATATCTAAGCAAATAAGAGCAGATATCTGACTGTTGCTCAAAAGACTCTCAACGAAATACGATCCTGGCAGGGTCGCCAAGTGTAACCTCCCCACCGAAATTTAAAAGAAATGAAATGACAATATTATATAGAAATGGGAGCCGAGTGTAGCCTCCCCACAGTAATTTTAAAAGGAAAATGACAATACTTAATACAAATGCTAATGGACACTGCTCTAAGCGTAACCTGCCCACAATGAAATGTACTGACAATGGCAACAAAAATGTGAAATACGCAATCTGACTCGAATGTAAATCCTTCAAAAAAAATTAAAGTCCATTCAGTGATAAGGAAATTCAATTAAACCGAAACATCGGTCTTTGGCCCTGTGTAAAACAATCAGAGTTAAAGTCTTACCTCAGAATAAATGGATGTCACATTTCTGCTCTTGTTGTTGCGCACCGCTTGGAGGAACTGCATTGCAAATAATAATATTCTCTTTTTTTTGTGATTTTAGTGAAATTTTTCTTCAAAAGAAGTGGAATGAAATGGGAAGTGCAACGAAATCTTTAGTTCAATAAAAAATTAAATTTTTGAGAAAATGCTTTTGAAATAAAAATTATTATTGGGGGACTTGTTGGAGAATAATTACAATAAATAAATTTTTACATTATCTAATGATTATATTAATTAATAGTATACCTTATTCACCATCTTGACCAGTGTTGCCGACCGCCTACATCACACAACCGCACTGGGCTGCTACTACTGACCGACCGCTCTGCATGACGACTATTAGCGTACTGCACGCCACTGAACAGAGCTACTGCTCGCGACCACTACTGACAGAGTACTGCTCTCAACTAGACAGAGCTACAGACTCGCAACGACTGACAGACTCGCAACGACTACTGACTGACCCGCAACGACTGACTGACAGACTGAGAACCACTCGCAACACTCGCGCGGTCAAGCGCAAACTCTCTGGTCACAGATGCTACAATGCCTCGCCATCGCTGCTGCGTTACATACGTGTTTCAAGAGCTAGCTATTCTTTTCCAAGCATCAGCTTTTTCTCCTCTCGCTCTTCATGTTTGTTCTTTCAAAAAGCAGGAATGATAGTTCGAGAATGGCAGTAGAAGTGCATATGGCTTCAAAAGCGGTTTTTGGAGGGCCACACTTAATAACTGGCCCGTCCTCCGTGCCAAATCTGTGATTCCCGAAGAGGAAAGGAACAGTTGCTCCATGAAACAATAGAACTTTACAAATTGACATAAAGTTATCAGAATAACTGTAAACAGCTGGAAGAGGAAAGCAGATAACTTGTCCCACAGTAAAGTACAGCTATATGGTATTGAAAAGTGCCAAAATGTTATAAATTAATATTGGTGTTGAAACAAAATCTTACGTAGAAAATAATGTTATTACTAAAAGGAGTGGATTTAGGGACCTGTCAAAAACGTTTGTGTATCCTATTTCACTTGTAACTCACCACTGGCATCTTACTATTCATTGAGTGGCAGCCTATGGAGGGTTACTTACTTTCACTAGCAGGAGCTTCTTTTGCTTATTATTATTTCTTTTGTTCCAACCTGCTATGATGGCATATCCTGTCCACATTCGCTCTTATTTTTCTTTGGCGACTTTACCTTCTCTGCATAGTTTTGCCCGTTATTTGAAATAGATATAGGCCCATATAAATTTTAGGGACAATTCTTTCACTGATTGAATTTAATAAGGTCGCAACGGATAACGCTATGGAATTCTATGGGCCAGTCAGAGAAAGCTACGTATCGTTTGCTAAACTTGAGCCAAGCACTTTGGATTTTAGGAGCGTAATCATCAAATGTGACACTATTTTCAGACGTATTGAAAATAAATTAACGATCACGGAAATGGCTCCAAGTGATAAAATATTTGTTTTTGACTAATATTTCGCATGTCAACAGCTATTTTTTTTGTATTTAATAGATGCACAAAACATTTATATACGATCCTATGGCTTTCTCATAAGAGAATAACAAGCCATGTTGGCCTTAATCTGTACAGTCCTGTGGGGTGAAAAATTCTGGGGAGCATGTGGTCACTGCTCAAGTTTGTAACACAGACATTCACATGCACTAACTCACACGGCAAACAAAATGTCGACAGCATTCATTAGTGGGAGCAAATGTATGCTCCTCGTGACAGGCATCGAGCAGGATTTTGATGGCTGTATATCTTTGCGTGAAGCACTCGGAATCAAATCGATTCATCTTGCCGAATATACGCTCGGTACAGTTTTATTGATAATTTAAAATGTCCAGCACAAATAAAATAATATGGCAAGCAGTAACTTTGAGGCTTGGGCTGCGCTTTGAATCTATAGACCGCGTGGTCGCGCCTAACGGAAATCACACTATTATGACACTGATTAACTGAAGCAAAAATTGTAACCAGAACATAAATGGTAATTCAAAAAATGGCTAGGAGAAGAAATTGTTGAGACTAACAAATTATAATTAACAGATTCAAATACATTTTGTCCCTTGTTCGACACAGACGTTCTGAGGGAACGTCTGGCCGGTTACCTGTCTTCAGAACAACTCAACCTGTAACAGTCGCGCGGAGCTCTCTCTGAACTGACCGAGGTGGTGGGGGACGACCATGACCAGCCTCTGCTAGGAAAACGTTTTGATTTACTCATCTTTGGCGAAGCCCTCCTGTTGCTGCTCTCTGCCTTCCACCGAAACCGTTTACGTTGGTAAAAGATTGAGAAACCCACCACTTCTGTGGTTCGTCTGCCACTGCATTCAAATCATTCACACTTGACCACACACTTACAGGAAGGGTGAAAAATGGAAATCAGGACACAGGACGTGCACAAAAGAATGAAAAAGAAATGTGTGGACCCATTTTGCTTCTATAGCCATGCGGTTGCTGGGGCTGAGATTAATTAGTTGCACCACTTATTTTTTTTAACCGTGTAACGACACCTATTGTGATGTTACACACTATCAAGTGCTTAGTCATTTTATGGAACACGCAGGAGGCCCTTTTGCATATCTCTGTGTTTCAACTATAATTTCATAGTCACTGTCATAATTCGTACACAAAAACGGACAGTGCTAAAAAAGCTAAAATATTGTCATTCATATGTGCTGCACATTGGCAGAAACACATGCACACAGTTATTTTCAAACAATTTAATAGCGTACTTATGAAGGAAGTGTACAGCACTTACATGAGCCTGAATATATGTATATATATATATGTGTATCTGCTGACGGGTTGTCCTTGAAAATAAGAAATTTGCCTGTCTTTCCATTTCCTATGTTCACATGTTGTTGTCTTCAGTCCTGAGACTGGTTTGATGCAGCTCTCCATGCTACTCTATCCTGTGCAAGCTTCTTCATCTCCCAGTACCTACTGCAACCTACATCCTTCTGAATCTCCTTAGTGTATTCATCCCTTGCTGTCTGTCTACGATTTTTACCCTCCACGTTGCCCTGCAGTACCAAATTGGTGATCCCTTGATGCCTCATAACATGTCCTACCAAACGATCCCTTCTAGTCAAGGTGTGCCACAAATATCACTTCTCCCCATTTCTATTCAGTACCTCCTCATTAGTTATGTGATCTACCCATCTAATCTTCAGCATTCTTCTGTAGCACCACATTTCGAAAGCTTCTATTCTCTTCTTGTCCAAACTATTTATCGTCCATGTTTCACTTCCATACATGGCTACACTCCATAGAAATAATGTCAGAAACGACTCCCTGGTACTTAAATCTATACTCGGTGTTAACAAATTTCTCTTCTTTAGAAACACTTGTCTTGCCATTGCCAGTCTACATTTTATATCCTCTCTACTTCGACCATCATCTGTTATTTTGCTCACCAAATAGCAAAACTCATTTACTACTTTAAGTGTTTCATTTCCTAATCTTATTCCCTCAGCGTCACCCGACTAAATTCCACTACATTCCATTATTCTCGTTATGGTTTTGTTGATGTTCATCTTATACCCTCCTTTCAAGACACTGTCCATTTCGTTTAACTGCTCTTCTAAGTCCTTTGCTGTCTGTCACAGAATTACGATGCCTTCGGCGAACCTCAAAGTTTTTATTTCTTCTCCATGGATTTTAATTCCTACTCCAAATTTTTCTTTTGTTTCCTTTACAGCTTGCTCACTATACAGATTGAATAACATCGGGGATAGGCTACAACCCTGTCTCACTCCCGTCCAAACCACTGCTTCCGTTTCATGCCCCTCGACTCTTATAACTGCCATCTGGTTTCTGTACAAATTGTAAATAGCCTTTCGCTCTCTGTATTTGGCCCCTGCCACTTGCAGAATTTGAAAGAGATTATTCATGCATTTTTTCCATTTGTGTAATTCTGTCAATAGTTTAAAAAATACCTGGCCCATTTATGCATTGTCAGCTCAAAAGTATTTTTCGTTCACTGCGTTATGCGCTGAATTAATAACATGGCTTTTGAACATCAGGTTGCTACAGACAGCCTAATGTTTGGGAGATGTAGTGATATGGTAGCTACTCTTAGTTTAGTTTTAGTAAACTGGATAGACCTACACGAAATTTCTTGCCGTTTTTCATGAGGCAACTAACTGATACTTTTTGCAGCAGAAAACGGAACTGAATACTAGAGTCAGTCCAATCTGTACTATTAGCAGCAAATACAAAAGAGGGAATGTAGTCCCATATGAATGTAAGGAAGCTAACGTGTCACGGACGGTGCGGCTGGTCCCGGCGGAGGTTCGAGTCCTCCCTCGGGCATGGGTGTGTGTGTTTGTCCTTAGGATAATTTAGGTTAAGTAGTGTGTAAGGTTAGGGACTGATGACCTTAGCAGTTAAATCCCATAAGATTTCACACACATTTGAACATTTTTGAAGCTAATGTTCTCGAAGCAGCATCTGCATGACATTAACTTATAATCAAGATAAACTGTACTCTTTTTCTTTAAAATTGACCTTTTTTAAGAACTTAAACAGAATAAAAAGTCGTCCTTGTACTTGAATGAGTAGTAAATTTATTCATGTGAATTCTTGATAACTATTTCTTCCTCATTGTTTCATCGCCCACAGATTTGAGTTACGTAATTTTTGGGCCTCCGCCTTAATTTTTTTTATAACACGGCAGAGAACAACGATACGGCATTTCGGCAGCGAAAAGAAGATCACAGCTTGATCGAACACACGCAATCGTTCAATGTAGTTGCGCACAACGTAAAGAAAAGCAATTCACGTTCAATCACGTAGTAATTGCACTCACGAACGAGGTCAATTACGACAAATAGCGTGCAGTGTGAATCCTTTGTTTCCTGCGTAGGACATCATGATGTGACCTCACACTAAGTGCACCGACTTTCCTCTTTTTTTTTTTTTTTTGGAGCTGCTGGCTCTAGAGAAAAGCTTAAAAAATGAAAATTAATTAACGATAAATGATGGTATATTAGCCGAAACGTGTTCTGGAACGTCTGTTTGCCGCTGTCTACGGCATATGGAACAGAATATTTTTGCAGCACATGTTTCTCGGAGGCTTGTAAGATCAATATTGCTGAATGCAAGACGCCGGAGTTGTGATTGGCTGGGGGAACCGGGGTAGGCCCTGATAGAATTAGGAGGCAGCAGATTGGAAATCGTGTTACCTGCAGCGTGGGGGGGAGCAGTAGGCGACACAGCACGCTCGCTGCAGAACACGTGCCGAGGAGAAGCTGGTATACGCGTCTTTATACTATGGCGACACTGCAGCGCATAAATAGCTGTTGAGTTCTGATCTTAGTGAATGTTTTATACCTCCATAAAAAATAATTATTTTTATCAAACGTACTTCCCTCTCTGTCCTATCTTAGACAACTATGTCGTAACTAGTTTCAACAGACGTACAGGGGTTGGAGAAAGATATGAAAACACGCCGGAAATACGTGTTTTAACATAAATGCAGTTGCTAATCAAGACTGGAGATGTCACTATTATACTTGACCGTTAACGGCAGCTGTGCAGTGTCCTCAGTATGTTGCAAGGGTCAGTCTGAACAGTCTTCTGGGTAGTCGTGAGTGCTTCATGTAGGAGCTAAGTGGATTCGAAGGTGGGAAAATTGTAGGTATTCACGTGGTAGGTGTTTCGGTAATCAAGGTGTAAAGTGGTGATGTCATTTTGGTTTCTGTACATCGTCGATGTGCATGTCAGATAGAGAGCAAGTTAGTTACTGTTAAACAGTCTTTGGTTTTGTCGTGGCTCAGTCTTCTCCGCAGTCTGATACCTGGTACTTCCTTACTTGAAGTGTGGTACGTGATGGACATGTTCCGTAATGCCGTGTTGACTAGTGATGGTATCTGTTAGACGAAGAAAGGACAGCAAGGACGAGTATGATGTGTATAATGAAAGGTGAAAGGAATATAAATTTTGAATAATGTGATTATTTTTGAAGAGAGGAAGTCTTAGGTAAGACAGCAGCACTGCGCACCTTACTTGTTGGCATGATTATTGTCTGCTATTAACTTTCTCAGAGCTGAGAGAAAGACCACCCGACTTGCATGAATCTTGGATTAATATATTAACTGATTAAGCTGTTCAGTTTTTATAGAAATTCTGTGTTAACCTTGTACCCTCTTTTAAATCATTGTTCACTTTGTTAAGTATAGTATTGTTCAGACCAATGTTATGCGTGAGATCGCGCCAAGTTTTACTCTACCTTTTGATTATATACTTCATTCTAAAATCGTTGTCTTGGATTACCATTTTATAGGAATAATTACTCTCCCCACACCACTGTTTATCATTACGCATCATTACAGTGTTTGTTCCCTAATAGTGATGCATTCCAACAAGTCATAGCCCTGTTCACACTACTCACATCGTCCACGATTGACGAGGATGAAAATTTTTTACACCCCAGGTGTAAAATTTTTTATATTGTAGATCTGAAGATGGGCATTATTGACTGAACCGGTCATCGTCAAAGGAATTTATATTGTAATCAAAGACTGGAATTAAAAAAAAAAATTGACAGTTGTATTTATTTACAGTATATACAGTACCAGCTTAGCGCCCGCTGATTCGCTCCCGTAGACTGTATGGCCTGCACAGATTCCTTTTTGTTTTTTGTTTTTATTTAATCGAATTTTATGTTGTTTACAAATTTCAACACCTTCCAGGCTTTTCACCCTAATTAAAGCCGTATAATTACGGCCTTTTTCGAACGTACTTTTGACTAAAAAGCGATTCTGGTAGCTGCAGTCGAAGGTTTCTGTTAGTCATGCCTTTTGCGTTCTTGTGGAGATGTTTCCATAGCAACATTCAACCCCTAACAAATATTCCTTTATGTCTAACCGATAAATGAAATACCAGTTTCCGTAAATGTAGCTTTAAAATTTTGTTAATGTAACGAAATATTTACTTAAAAATTTTGATCCTCTACTGCACTCTCTTAGACGTTGCATTTCCAGAAACACTGAAACATGTATTTTTTTGTTTCTAACTTAGAAGTCAAATATCAAGTGTCATAGACGTAGCCTTAAAAACCGCTTAGTAGTTCTTTATTAATTATTTATTTAAAAAAAAACTTTCAGCCACTGTTTTATCGCCTTAGTGGTTCAATCCCCAAAACGGCTGAACCACGCATTTTTTACGTATTTTCTGACTGAGAAACCATATACCAGTTCTCGCTGTTCTGGCTTCAAAATTCCCTTAATAGCGACATACTTTCAAAAAGCATTTCTTCCCCTATTCCACCTCCTTTGGAGTGAAATTTCGGACAATCCCTTGTTTAACGATGCCCACACCACACACTCTTCATATTTCAAGCTTCTATCCTTAGCTGTTTGGGCTGGGCGACGATGACTCACTGAATCTGTCTGACCCTATTTCTCCTCCTTGGGGGTTGAACTTCCAAAAAAAAAAATATTTTTATAAAAATCTCATCCTATGTTTCACCATATTAGGGGTTTAGTTTCCAAAACTACTGGAACGCGTATTTTTTTAATTGTAACCGAGAAGTCAAATACCATTGAGCATAGATGTAGCTTAAAAAATATTTTAGTAGTTCTTCGATAATGATATAATGTATTTTCTAAAAAAAAAATAGCTTTCCCCCCTGATTTCATCCCCATAGGGTTAAATTTACGAAACTGCAGGAACACAGATTCTATTCTCAGCGGTTTGGGCTGACCGGTGAGCAGTCAGTCTGCCAGGACGTTGCCTTTTATACGGAGAGGTTAAGCACACATAACTTTATACACTTGGGTCTCTCTGGAGCCTCTCTCTGTTCTATTAGTAGTTGAATTCCGTAGTCACCAGCAGTCGGAGTGGCAATAGAGTTGTTCTAGGCGCGTAATGTCCTACCATCACTGTCTTTTTTAAGCTTGGCGTGAGCTGAGAGTGGTCTGAGGATGATGATCTCAGACGGAGCTGCCATGACACTTCTTCATCGCCAACGTATCTGTTATACGAAGTGCTTCTTTCTTTAACTCGGACTAATGAGCCACCTTTAGCCCAGGCAAATAGCTGATTTCCCGCAACAAAATTCCGGAAGTTTTTTCTCACTTTTTCTGTAAGTTTTTTGGGGTGCTGAAAACAAATTTCAATTTTGCAACCTTGTAGGACGTCGATTTCACAACGAAAAACTTGAAAACCTCAAAATTATCGCACTCTTTCCTGTTTTCCTGTATATCTTGAAAACAATCCGTTTTTGGCAGATGACCTCTCTACACAAATTGTGAGTATACAAAATTTCCTACAAAATGCACTAGTCAGGTCTTAATCTCGCAAGAGCGTTATCGGCGCTATAACGCGCTGTAGTGCAGCGGTTCTTTGGCCCTTCTGCGAAAACGCCAAAAGCACCCACTCCCACCAATTACAACTCATAAAATATATATGTTGTCATCAAATGCGCCTGCACCACGTGAAAATACATTAAATGTTTTACAAGAGGCATCTGTAATATTCAAGTTTCGCATAAGGGAGGAGGAAGTAAAGCTAAAGTTACGAAAAATGCGTTTCGCGCCCTACAGACGAAAGATCCCTCTCACCTGCCTGTTTCTCGTCGGCGCCAGACTTTCGATGTATTATGGTTAAAAGACATTGTTTTGTATGAATGGACGGGAAAGTATGTTTGAGTAAAACATTAACAAACTCTGTTTACAATATGTTGCGTACATTTCACGAACACAAACATAAATATGAAGTCTGTATGTGTCTTAAAATGAATGTCGATCCCAGGAGTGGATCAATATTTCGAATAGGTTCCCCATCTGGAAAACAAAGAAAGCGTTAGTGATAGTTGACGTCATGTGCACAGCTTTTTGTATTCGTCTCCGTTTGGTGGTTGGTGTTTGCTGGACACTAAAAGGACGAGGTGAACGGTCTTAGGCAATGGGAGCTCCAGACGAAGGATCAGGGTAAGAAAGGTCCAGGTTGAACAGTGAAGTGTAGCGGTACTTCAAAAGAAAAAAATTGTAATTCAATAATTAATGCTGTGACGGAGAAAAACAGTTTAGTGAAGATGCAGAATCCTGCAAAATATTACATGAAGTAGTACATTCTGTCTCGTCAGCTACTTCAGATAGTGGTACTCGTACAAGGGCATCGTACAGATCGTCTTCGTCTTCTATATCAAAATTGTCGTCTATGTTTGAGCACGACCCTTCACCACTCTGGCACAGTTTCGTGCAGAACATTCCTGCTAGCCTACACCCACACCGACCTTGACAATGCGTCTAGCAAGCTGAAAAAGCCCCCCCGTCGGCCGCGGGTGCTAATGGAAGCCATCCCATGTCCAACTAAATTCTGATCCAGTGTTACAAGTTGAAACGTCCCCTTTTTTGAACAGTTATACAAGACTGTCCTTAAACTGACATACAATATTTTTTCGCGCAACGCAATCTGACTTTCAATAATCCCTACAAAAGAATGGGCCTGACTAACATTAACCTATACCTTTCAGAAATCACTTACCTCACAAAAACCTTCATTACTCGAACTACTGCAGTACAGCGAGCGCCACTACTGCCAGCTAAATAAAAGATTCAAACCACGGAAGGCACTAACTACTGATAGGGATAGTTAGCAAATGAAAGATATTAATAGAGAACAAACAATGTATTTACCTTAATAGTCATAATGTATATAGCAGTTCATGACAAATTTCAAAACTCCGCCATCTCTCTCCCCACATCCACCACTGCTGGCGGCTCACCTCCAACTGCGCAACGCTACGCGCTGTTCACATCCAGCTGCCGCTGCCCAACACTAAAATGACAGACAACAATGCAAACTAGCCACAGTTTGCACACAGCACAGCCAGTGATTTTCATACAGAGATGGCGTTACCAATAAAAAAACCTAAACAGCCTACTTACAAAGTGACGAAGGTGGAAATTTTGGGGGAACAGTGTTTGCTGATGCTTTGTAGGCTAATGTCGCGTCTCGCTTATACCTCATCTTGAGTGCTCTAATAGGGTGGTTTCGAGAATAAAGGGAAACAGAAATTTCTCACGATCAGCTAGATTTCCTATCAATGGGCTGAGGAGTCGGTTAATTTAGTAATGTAAGGCTTGAGATCCGGATTTCTGGAGAGGGTCCTGAGAAATCTGACCTCACCTTGGTTGAATAAGCCGGATATAGAATGGCAACGACTCATTGCGTGGGGAAAGAGAACGTGATTGGAAACACTCTTGTGCACTGAGCTTTCCGAATATTAGAGGAGGTAAAGGGGCCATATCTCTCGATGGCTTGAGCAAATAAACATTGGGCTGGGAGAGGCGAAGGGGGAGTGAAGTTAGGAGACCCATCATTATCACTGGAAAGTCAACATCTTCTCCTATACGAAGGGGGACCCAAAAGAAACCGAATTGTTGTCATAAAAAATTTATTGATGAACCTTTTTACAAAATTACTTCAGTCACCTTCAAAATACTCTCGATTACATGCAGTGCACTTGTCAAGTCTCTTTTCCCACTGTTGGAAGCATGTTTGGAGCTCTTCAAGTTTGACATTGTCCAGTGTCCTTTTCGAAGCCTCCACGTCGTCATAATGCTCTCCTTTTAGCGTTTTTTTCATTCGTGGAAATAGGAAAAAGTCGCACGGGGCTAGGTCCGGCGAACACGGAGCGTGGGGAACGACAGTCCACCTCTGAGATGCCAAATAGTGGGTCACTCGTAAGGCCATGTGTGCTGGAGCGTTGTCGTGATGCAGAAACCAGTCACCTGATCGCCAAAATTCCGGGCGTTTCCTCCTCACATCCTCTCGCAGACGCCTTAAAACATCCAAGTAAAAGTGCTGGTTAACAGTCTGGCCAGGGGGTACGAATTCCCGATGCACGATTCCACGAACATCAAGCAAGACAATGATCATCGTCTTCACATTTGACCTCACTTGCCTCGCTTTCTTTGGTCTGGGAGAGTTGGGAGTCCTCCACTGGCTTGACGCTTGCTTGGTTTCTGGGTCACACCCGTAACACCAACTCTCATCCCCTGTAATGACTTTGCTCAAGAAGTTTGGATCACGTGCAATCTCTGTTTTCAGGTCTTGACACACATTTATGCGGATGTGTGAGAAGGCGCGGAACAAATTTAGCAGTAACACGTCTCGTGTGCAAATCCTCACTCAAAATCCGCTGGCACGAGCTCCAACTGATTCCTGCCTCTGCTGAAATTTGGTCGATCGTTTGGCGACGATCCTCGTTGATCTTTTGGCGGACCTTTTCAATGTTCTCCTCATTTCGCGATGTTGAAGGGCGTCCAGAACGAGCTTGGTCTACAACACACATCTGACCACGTTTAAAGCGCCCAAACCACTCGAAAACCTGTGGGCGGCTCACAGCGTCCTCCTGGAAAGTTTCCTGAAGCGTTAGGTGTGTCTCCGTTGCAGTTTCTTTAAGCAGGAAACAAAATTTCACACACACTCTTTGTTCTTTTAAAGAAGTTGCCGTAACGACTTCGCAGGGGTAACCCGCCAACAGTCAGAGAAACACAATACCACACTTGCACGTTCAGCTCTACACTGACGCCGTCTGCACAGCTGTTTCATGGTCTCTACTAACACCATCTAGCGTGAGAACCCTGCACTACGTCTACCAGTGGCAGCGCCCTCGGAGTCCGGTTTCTTTTGGGTCCCCCCTCGTAACTGCGACAATCCTGCGAGCCGAAGCAAGGGATTATGCCAACTGTACTATCAGTGTGTTCAGCATCAGCTGCCAGCTTGGAGGCGATTCCACTTTCAGTGCATTTTGCCATCAGCATAGTGATTAATCTAACCTTGTGTTTAACATTCGTTAGAAAATTTACTTCTGGAACTATTGATGCTAAATCGTATCTCTACGGACTGCTCTTTGGTCGACGTCCTCAATCGGTCAATGGATTTGATAATCTTTTGTCCGTACGAGTACCCATCGAACATAACTGTCGCACTTTTATTGAATTTACTTCGCACCTAATGAGTAGATCAGTCGCAAGTTTGTTCGAATGTATGTCCACTCGACGGTACGAATCTGTGCAACAAACAGCCAAACAGCCCCCTCAATCACATGTAAAGTGCTACTCGAATCCAGAGCACTGGAGGTGGAAGTTATCAAAAAATGACCGCACCGGGTAGCCGAGCGGTCAAAGCCGCCTTGTCACGGTCCTCGCGGCTCCCCCCGTCGGTGGTTCGAGTCCTCCCTTGGACATGGGTGTGTGTGTTGCCCTTAGTGTAAGTTAGTTTAAGTTAGATTAAGTAGTGCGTAAGCTTGGGGACCGATGACCTCATCAGTTTGGTCCCATAAGATCTTACGACAAAATTATCAAAAAATGGGTTGGATCCCATTACCGTGCTGAAACCCGCGGCTGCTGAGGGGCATTTTCAGTTCATGTCTTGTGATGCAAGACGGATTTCCGAGGTCGGTGAGTGGGTTGGCGAGCAGGAATTTTCCGCATGAAACTGTGTCAGTAATGTATGTGAAGGTTCGCGCTCCAAAATAGAGGACAATTTTGGTATAGAAGGCGAAGACAGTCTGGCCGAGTCCCTTGCAGTACCACTGTCTGAAGCACCTTTGGCGACAGAAAGTATTAATTCATGTAATATTTTCTAGCATTCTGCATGTTTTCTAATCTTTTTCTCTCCATCATAACATTAATCATTCAATTACAATTTCTTCAGCTGAAGTACAGCTACACTTCACTCTGCAACCTGCCCCTTTCTTACTCCTGATCCTTTGCCTGTAGCTTCCATTGCCTTCCAAGGCTAGGGTGGACTGTGTTCGGATTGGGAATTTGTACGGGGCGCTGATGACAGCGGAGTTGAGCGCCCCACAAACCAAACACCATCGTCATAGACTAAGACTTTTCCCCTGGACGTTCTAGTGTCCAACAAACATTGTCTGGGTCACCAACTGCCTACCGAATACTAGTACAAAAGCTGTACACATGACGTCAGTACATCATACGTCGACAATTCACTATAAATCTTACCTGTCTTTTGTATCCAAATTCTATCACTAATCACTTCCTTTCTTATCCAGACGTTGAACCTACTCTAAATGGTGATCCAGTACTGGGCTCAACATTCACTTTGTGACACATGTACACTACCGTACATAGACTTCATATTCATCTTTGCATTCATTGAAATGTAGCTAACATGCTGTAAATGTAGTTTGTTAATGTTTCCATCAAACATACGTTCCCTTCAACTCATTCAGAACAACATGTTTTAAGCGTAATGTACAGCGCCGATTATAAATAGGAAGAAGGGTCGTTTGTCTGTAGGGTGCAGAAGGCATTTTTCGTAATTTTCCCTTTGCTTCTTCCCCCACTATGCAAAAATTCGTTATTACAGACGTCTATCGTAATATATTTAATGTACTTTAACGTGGTTTTTGGTAGGTTATACACTTTATGCGTTGTAGTGGGTGGGAATATGCGTGTTTAATGTTTTCACGGAAGTGGCAAAAGATCGCTACTTTTCAACGCCTCTAGCGCCCATGCCGCTCTTCAGAAAATCAAACTTGATTAGCGCATTTTGTAGTAAATACTGTATACTTTAATTTTGTGTAAAGAGGTCAACTTTTAATGAATACTTTTCGAGATATAGGGGAAAACCTGAAAAAAGTACGCAACATTATGAGACTTTTATGCGTTTTTTATTGTGAAGCCGACGTTTTACTAGACAGAAAAGCAGATATTCGGATACACTCCCCAGAAAAACATACAAAACCGCTGAGAAGAAAAAATTCCGCAGTTTTGTTACGAAAAGACATGTTTCATACTCTAATTCACTGTACTACATAGAGAACCAACATTTAGTATCACCTTGAAGAACGAAGAGACTATTTATGTTCGGAACGGAATTTACTGGTTTCTGTACGTTACTAAATATTTATTAGAGCGAAGAACCATAAACTAACCTGGTGTGTGGGCTAAATGGGCAACAAAAATCGTCTGGAAGTTTTTTTGTATGTCGTAGTCAAATGGTTCAAAATGGCTCTGAGCACGATGGGACTTAACATCTGAGGTCATCAGTACCCTAGAACTCAGAACTACTTAAACCTAACTAACCTAAGGAGATCACACACATCCATGCCCGAGGCAGGTTCCGAACCTGCGACCGTAGCAGTCACGCGGCTCCAAACTGAAGCGCCTAGAACCGCTCGGCCACACCGGCCGGCCATGTCATAGTCAGGAATGGCATAAGGCCACCGTTGTCGGCACCATCACGTAGGGATGGTGAATAGATGTGTGATCGCTAAGTGTTCCCACAAGTAACCAAGGAATCGATCGAAAGCAAGCGTGTCGTGTAGGGATGTAGACATGGTATTTACAGTAAATGAACGACAAGTCTATTTTTGTGGCTCTTTCCGATTTTTATTTTGTGTTATACCTGTCTAGTACGGGATCAGTTGTTGTTAAGGCTTTGTCAGATGTGTTTTATTTAGGTCTGCTGTTGGATGCCATTCCCGTCTCAGCAGCTGGCAGTTACCTACGTGTGGCAAGCCGTCTTCGTCACCTATCTGTGAAACGAGTATACTTTGTTCTTTGCGTGATCGTATCTTAACTGTTCGTGTATCGCGTTTTCTATGGCAGAATTTGGGGACCAGCCCAGCATTTGCATACACGAGCGTGGAAAACAGCCTAAAAATCAGTCTCAAGCTGGTCAGTGCACCTGCTGCTGTCGTTAATCCGCCACTCGTATTTTCTCCAGGTCTGGCTCACCTCCCTGTCGCTGTGCGTAATGAGCAGGTCATTGTGGATATAATAACGTTTAACTACGTAAAGTATCATTCGATTATGAGTCCCACTTACTACAGTGAGAACGCTACTGCAAAACAGTACTGGCGTTAGAGGAATGGGGCACCGTTGGGTTTTATTATACAAATATGGGGAAACAATGAATATTAAAAAACATTGCAGCGTTCCTCACGAAACCAGTTAGTTACAAAGTAACGTATAACTTTCTTTTTATCCGCATCGGGTTAAAACGGAAAGGCAAGACGTGTCCATTATTATTAAAAGTGCTAAGGTTTTGATAGAGTCTGTGCTTGGATTTAAGAAGTTTTGGATATGTTTTTAGTTTTATTGGGTAATGGATGTGGGTCATCAAGACCATTTACATAGGTCAGGCAAGCATGATTATTACAAGGAGATATTTCTGATTCCTCAGAGACCTAAAGAGCAGTAGCTCATATCTCAGTTTTTGTGATCACTTAATGGCTTAGACGATAGGCTACCCAAGCAATCAGAGCGAATATTTTGCACGCCAGTAAACTAATAATAATATACCACCAGAGGACCCTCGTGAAACTTCCGCAAATTTATAATTTTAAATAATGACAGTATTAGGAATAGGTGTAGTCGTTGGTATAAGGGTAGTTGTGAGAATGAAGAAAAAAATTTTTTAGGAATGAACGAATGACATGAAATAATAATCCTGAATTTATGATACATTCTTGTATATACATTTCCATGGACATAACTTTGGACAAAATTCAGCTACAGTAAGCATCTTAGGCAGTAGTAGGAATACGTAAATCACAATTTAAGTCGACGATGACCAATATGTTTGTCGTTTACGAAATTATTTTCGTTTAGAAAAGTGAACTTGTACGAGGGCAGAGATAATGGACAACCGCAGTGGTGACAATACTGTACATTCTAAAATGGTATTTTAAGAAGATAATATGAAAAGGAACTCTCTTATTCGCGATTAATAAGTTAGTTTCGTAAAATATAGGTACGAAGTTGGGCACCCATGACGCCCTTTAGCCTATGATGGTTCAAAATCTCTTTTAAGTTAAAATTTTCCACAAGTAGTAAGTTCTAGCGCAAAATCGGTATGCATGTGTCAGGATCCGGTTAAAAAACCTTTATATCGATACCTCCTTCGTCTCTGTGCGGTTAGTATGTATTGAGAAAAGAGACGGTGATTTGACAAACAAGTAGAAAGTTGAGCCAGTGTCTTCTCATTGTATATGCAGAATCAAATTTTGCAGTATTTTTTAGTTTCTGCAGTTATGTGTCTTGTTTTAATGTACATGGTATGCCACAGCTTGAAACGTTTCTTTTTATTATCTACTTTCGTTAAATCACGCAATAATAAAAAGGATTGCCGGCCGCGGTGGCCGTGCGATTCTGGCGCTGCAGTCCGGAACCGCGGGACTGCTTCGGTCGCAGGTTCGAATCCTGCCTCGGGCATGGGTGTGTGTGATGTCCTTAGGTTAGTTAGGTTTAAGTGGTTCTAAGTTCTAGGGGACTTATGACCTAAGATGTTGAGTCCCATAGTGCTCTGAGCCAATAAGAAGGATTACTTTTCATCTTATTTTGCTTGGCGTTTTACTTTCGCTACAACTGCGAAAGGTGAGTCACGCAACATGAGTAGTTGGGGCAAACATCTCATTAATGCACAGATAGTTGTAAATTCATTATTTGTTCTTATCTACCGTTTTTGATATAAAATCACGTTAAATTTTTCACAGATATTTAAAGTTAGAAATCAGGTAATTCCTAACGTTCGTGGTTTATTCGGTAATCCCAGTCATCCACAACAACTTCACAGAAATGACACTGAGTCAAACCAAAACATTCTGAGCCAAACTGAATTCAAGCGGTTGGGGGCGAGGTGCCTAAGTGGTTAAAACACTGGACTCCCGTTCAGGAAGATGACGTTTCGAAGCTACGTCTGGTCACCTAGATTTAGATTTTCCGAGAATTTCCTAATTCAGAGCGAATACTGAGATGTTTCCTTTGAAAGAGTAGGGCCGATTTTCTTCCTCATCCTTCCCCGACCTGCAACAGGGCGTGAAACTCGAATCTTCCTTCCTTGAAGTAAAGACTGTAACAATACTGAGCCACGTGGCCACAGCCGCGATCACATTTATATATGCTTCCAATAAATAACACTTTTCTTGCCTAGTTGGAAGTGTAAATACAATTAATTTTTTCGAACTCACACAGTTTTTTTTTGCAGACTTACTACGATCAATTATTATTGAATACTTTCATCTAAAGTCGTGTACGCCATGGTCTTTTACAAATTTGACCTTTCTGATACAAATTTGGGAACTTCTTTAGGATGGGTTATGTGGGTTTCTTGAAAAACAGTTCATTCAGAATTCCTGAAATACGTTTTAGTAAAACAAAGTTCGTTTTTCATTTTATGTTAACCTAAAAACTACACATCTAAAAGAAGAAGCTTTTCTTTCACCCTAAGCTTTCAATACACCACATTGCATACTACTAGAAAGTGCTTTTCTATATTCACTGAGCCACATTTTTTTTTCATATTTCACTCAATGTTTGCCCTAAATTCAGAAAGCCTATATACTGCTACAGGGTGTCCAGAAAAAGACTCCCTGATTTCAAAATTAAATATCTCGGAAACAAAGATCGATAGAGAAATGGAGTAAACGGTATGTTTATTGTGAAAGCTGTAAGAAGTTTATACAGCAGTTTGAAATAATAGTTACAAAAGCTGCTAACAGATGGCGCTGTAATCGCCATACGTAATGCCTAGTATAAATAGTGATCCGAAGCCCAGAGCGATCAGTTCCACTATTGAAACGTGAAAGGAGGTTAGCGTACCGAAGGAAGAGGTTAAAACCATGTACTCCATTGGACAACGCGTTTTTCTGGTGCTAGAGTACCACAGGTTGGAAGAGAGTCCTACGGCAACAAGGCGAAGTTTTGAAGCACGATTTAATGTTCCAAAAGGACCCGATGCGAAAACCATTCGTACGCTCTTCGCAAAATTTCAACGAACAGGCAGCGTAACTGATGATCTAGTGGGGCATGTTGGCCGCAAGCAAACCGCAGTTACGCCTGAAAATATCGCCACAGTTTCTGGAATTATTCAGCGAAATCCAATGTCATCCGTCCGTAGAATTGCATCTGAGACTGGTTTGAAGCGTTCCAGCACGCAGAAGATACTGAGAAAGAGCCTACACACGTTTCCATTCAAAATTCAAACGCACCAGGCCATACCCGTAAGAGCTGTGCAACAAAGGGTTGCCTTTGCTAATCAGATGCTCACAATGATTGATAGTGAAGGATTTGATGTTGGCTACATATGGTTTACAGATGAAGCACACTTCCACCTGAATCCGTGAATAAGCAGAACTGGCGATTTTGGGGATCCGAAAAGCCATATTGGTGTGAAGCGAAACCCCTGTATTCTCCTAAAGTTACTGTGTGGGCTTCAGTATGCAGCAGAGGCATTATTGGCCCTTTTTTCATTCGAGAAACGGTCAATGGTGCACGTTACGTTGCAATTTTGGAACAATTTGTCGCCACACAGCAAGCGTTAGAGGATCGACCAGGTACTGAATGGTTTATGCAAGATGGAGCCCGACAACATCGGACCGAACAAGTGTTTCGCTTTCTTGAGGAATACTACGGGAATCGAGTCATTGCTTTGGAATATCCCAAATTTACTGGTGCAGGCATGGATTGGCCTCCATATTCGCCAGATTTGACTCCCTGTGACTTTTTTTTTGTGGGGCACAGTGAAAGACATGGTCTACCCGAAGCATCCCGCCACGCTGGACGAGCTTGAATCGGCGATCTCTGAGGCATGTGAATCCATTTCGGTTGAGACACTACGAAATGTGATGGCGAACTTCATTCTTCGTTTGCGCCACCTCTGTAGTGCCAATGGTGAACATTTTGAAAACATTGTGATGTGATTTTTTGCAAAGATTCTTTTCATACGATTATTTCAATTACGTATGCTGATATGAGATGTACAGCGTACAGTGCCATCTGTTAGCAGCTTTTGTAACTATTATTTAAATCTGCTGTGTAAACTTCTTACAGCTTTCACAATAAACATACCGTTTACTGCTTTCCTCTATTGATCTTTGTTTTTGAGATATTTAATTTTGAAATCAGGGAGCCCTTTTCTGGACACCCTGTAAATGGCTTCAAGTCCTTAGCATACATTTCCACACAGTTATCCACCAGAAAGTCTTCGTCCTCTTTCAAAAGTTTTAGGCAGTGAGGAAATTCCTGGTGACATTTACAACCATATCTTAACACACTCGAAGTTCCAGAAAGAGGGTTTAGTACACTTTTATACAGTTTTCATTGCGAGATACCTACCAATTTATTACAAGCTGCCTCGTAAACACACGAGAACTTTTCCGCTGCTGGCCTTGGGCTCTGTCTCATGAACGACATATACTCCGCTGTTCTTAATTTCTCCTTAATCTTCTTTTAGTTCGTTAAGTTTTATGCTCCCACCGTTATGATAAATGAGTGGCAGTGAAACTACCTACGCAAACATGTACCATGACAGTCGCGGTGGATTGACAACACAACCCGTTGTCAGGTGCAGAAAGCTGAACGGCCCCCTTGATGCTTTCCAGGCCTGCGGGAACCCAACTTGGCCTCCATTACCCACAGTGCATCAGTAAGCATGTACTCATGTGTCTCCGTCGCGACAAGTTGAGTACTTTAAAGGTTGCGGTAAAGGTAGGGGCAGGCAGGCTGGAAGAACAATTTGTACATCTCTGGGCCATAGTCGTGGCAGTTGCAGCATTTGGTGGCTGCAACGTAGTCCTCTACAGTGGCTGATCTAAATCCAACGCATATTCTTTTCTGTGTAACCAATTGTGCTCTGACTTTTAAGTTTACCTCCAGCAAGTAATCTGCTACCATCTCCTCCCGTTGACCTGTTTTGAAATTGTCTTCTGTTTCTTCTAAGAATTGTGTCCTACATGTGGTTCCCTTGGAGTCCTTTCACGTATTGACTCAATTAATTCACTTTGTGGCATGGAAACTGCGACGCCACAAATTATCAGTTTCGACCTCTGCTTCCTTGGTGGCTAGCATATCATTTCTTTATTTAGCTTCAAATTTTGTTCCAGCTTCTTGATTTCCCCTTCCATTTTTGTTTCTGTTACGACTACATTGTACGCTGTCTTCATTTTCTTGTTTTTTATCTTTCCTTTCTTCGGATCAGTGAGCTCTGTGTGAAGCGCTTGTATTCCTTTGCGCCTTTCTTGTCTTTGGATTTAATGACAAATGTGCTATCTTGCTTGGCTTGTGTGAACTCAATTTTTGATTTCACGTCGGCCGCCTGAGCTAGTGGAGAAATTGCTCCCCCACTGGCGAACGAACGGAAGGTCTCGTTTCTGTTTTCTGCTCTAAGCCTGGAATTATCTATCTACCTTGTTCTATACGCCCAGTAAGTTTTGCGTGTGATATTGACCGATGTGTGAGTCCCTATTTTCACTGTAGTATTTTTGCTGCAGTAACTTTCGTTACTGCGTGGAATTCCTCCTCAATTAATTGTATTATGTCCTCAAATTGGTCTGACTCTACATGTCTTGTTGCTGAGTACTTGGAAGTTTTTGTTTCTGTGGAGTGCGTTGTTGCACTCTCTGAGTCATTTTGTGCCTCATTTGGGTTTCATCCTGCGTGGACGAGGTGCCGTAGCTTTGCTTTGTTGGTATTCGCGAACACGTAGAGGAGCCGTCTTTTCTGATCCCTCTGCCGTCTCCGCATAACAGCCGACGTCACACGCCCGCTCTGCCACCGAAGCCAATGCCCCCAGTGGCGCGCGGTGTGACAGCAGGTGACGTTGCTGCTCTTGACGGAAGCTGCGCTCCTCTGGCTCTGAATGCTGACGCTTTGCAATCCGACGCGGCGCGAAGCGGTCCGGACCGCGGAGAACGACTGTTACAAGCAGATGAATACGTGAAGAGTATTTATACGCCCCTTACTGTCACCGTAGCGTCCGCGCGGGTCACACTCAATCACAGGTGATTACAAATCCACTCGTTAACGGAATCCCAACGTTAGTCGATTCTGTTTTCCATCACAAATACATTATACGAACAGAGCAGACATTAACCCCCTATTGACGCAGAGGCGGCTAATTTCATGAAACATGAATGGAAAGCGCATGTAACCTCCTTCCTTTTGCGTAAGAGATGCACATTTCATAACGCGAAGTTGGCAATCAGCCGAAGCAGTGTCTCCTTGCCCGCTCAAACGTACACATTAAGAACTCTGTCCAGAGCAATGCGAAACGACTGTGTGGACCAAATGTTTAGGGCAAACGCAGCAGTCTCCCCCACACTGGCGAGATGGTGCAATAGCATCTGAACGTTTCAAATCTAGCAGAAAAGAAAGAATTCTGCACTCAGTTATTGTATGGATGCCTCTGAGAGTTCCGCAAACTGCCCATTCCCCCTAAAAGAGGCCGCTCTATCTAATGAGATTCAGCGACTGCCCTTCGCTGACAATGGAGGCTATAGAGACGCTTCCAGGAACACATAATCCACCGTGAGAGCGCAGGGCTCCCTCCCTGTGTCCGGAGAAAAGTGACGTAATCTCACAAAGTGAAATGCGGCGGTAACGTCATATTGCGACAGTAAAATCATAAAATTTTACAATCATTTTACAATCAATTTTACAATCGTGTTGACAGTCCTGTCTGACATTGATGAACTCCCATAATTGTTAGTAGTAGGGCAAGGGCGGCATCAGAACAATTTCTTAGTGAACATCAGGGGTAAACCGATTGCTCTTTCGATTGAGAAGCCCTCAACCTATTGTTCTGCTAAGAGGATTAAGACTCCCTGGGAATAATCCATCCTTTTGATTGACAGGTTATGACCCACTGGGGATAACCTTCCTTTTGAGCGATATGTTCTTAACCTATTGTTCCCCCACCCCTCCGCCTCCTCCTCTTCTCCCTCCATTTCCTCCTAATTTATCCCTCACAGAACTTCTTCGCTGATGCAAGCACACTTCTGGTATAAATTTGATTGACTAATTAATTAAATCGCACAACTAATTAAATCGATCAATTAATTAAATGACCAGCTGCGAAACCCTGCAGTCCCCCTCCGCTCCCATTCCCGGAAACTGTCAGTTGGTCAGTCATTTGAAGGAAAATCGATTGGAGCATATGGAATATTGTTTAAAGAGTTCAGATAATGTGTGGAATATTGTTCATTTAAACAATTTGCGCAGTACAAGGCGGTGTGAAATATACTATATTTATATTATTAAAGAATTTGTCAGGAAACTAACTGCAGTGTATCCAATAATGTTTATTTAAACAATTTACAGGATATAAGATGCTGTATGGAATATAGCTTCTTTAGAGAATTTGTCAGGAAATCGATCACAGTATGTAGTATTTAAACATTGTCCGCCCCCGGTAGCTGAATGGTCAGCGCGGCGAACTGTCAATCCTAACGGCCCGGGTTCGATTCCCGGTTGAGTCGGAGATTTTCTCCGCACGGGGACTAGATGTTGTGTTGTCCTAATCATCGTCATCTCATCCCCATCGACGCGCAAGTCGCCAAAGTGGCGTCAAATCGAAAGACCTGCACCCGGCGAACGGTCTACCCGACGGGAGGCCCTAGTCACACGACATTTTTTTTTATGTATAATCAAATGCTGCCCTATTTTATTTTGATCGGGCTTGAAACACTGAGTAGGCATAGTTTGTATGCGTTGCAAGTCAGGGATGTTAAGGCTCTTATTATTTATATTCCTCGCTTTTCCAAGCATGCTGGTGTCTAAGCAAATAGGGAAAATCAGAACAAAAAAAGTGGTTCAAATGGCTCTGAGCACTATGGGACTTAACTTCTGAGGTCATCAGTCCCCTAGAACTTAGAACTACGTTAACCTACCTAACCTAAGGACATCACACACGTCCATGCCCGAGGCAGGATTCGAACCTGAGACCGTAGCGGTCGCGCGGTTCCAGACTGTAGCGCCTAGAGCCGCTCGGCCACCCCGGCCCGCGAAAATCAGAAAAAAATTCATATCTAGAAACGCATGACATATTTCGAAACCTATCGTCATTTACTACATATGGACAAATTACTAGAATTACTATTTTGTACAGACAGAGAAACATACAACAATCATATTGCACTGACACTTAAACCCTGCAAAAGTGGTCTACATATCATGAATGGAATGAAGTGCAGTATAGTACACGTCGTTTGGGGTCTCCCGTGCGTGTCTCTATCGTCAAGGCACTGCAACTAAGGTCAAAACCTCCCAACAGACTACGTTACTAAATACCACCAATCTCGTCGCCCCCAAACAAAGCATCAAGTAGCAGTATTCTGTTGCTCGAGAAATTCCAGACTCGCTTCCCGTCTCCGCCTTTCTCAAGAGGCCATTCCCTGATTGTCTGTGTAAACCAACGTCCAAAACATGCAGACGTAGGTTTTCATCTCTTCTCAGAATACCGTGTAGGAACACGGATGCTGGAGACCAAGGGAGAGGTGATGCAATTTCGGTATCAAAAATAGATAGGTTAGGTTAGGTTAGAAGTAAGCCATTTACACTACCCTTTCAAATTAATTGTTTAAAAATTTACAGGAGTCAAACAGATCACTTTTAACACTCTCTCCACCTTACAATGATCCTTCTTCGTAATGAAACATATTTTCAACGTTTGAGCGTCACATACAAACATTATGCAAATAAAGTAATGAAATTTGCACCACAGATAGATGATAGCGCTAAATATATCAGACGTCTTGTGCACATCAACGTGTGATAGCACAAACACCTTCCTCCACTACAACATTCCAGTAAGCGTATCATGAAGATAAAATCCTACCGATCACACAAATTAGCGATCGCGAGGCGCACACCATTCGTCATGTACAGCGTAGCTCCCATCCACATCGGCCGGAAGAGACACCCACACCAGAACGAACGGGTGCACGCAAAACCACCGTTGGAAACAATAAATTGATCAATCGGGAATTTGACATCGTGATTGGGCTTTTCAAGCAGTGTAGAATTCCTAAATTGGTTCTCTCCGCTACATTCGGAAGGAGGGAGGAAGGTGCGTGATTCAATAGAGACATCAGCAAATACCACTGCAAGACAAGAGTCCACTGCAGTGAGATCCACATGCAGCACCCCCCCCCCCTCCCTCCAGCACACCGCTACGCCAGCATATAAAGAGGTCAGTGAACATTTCCGCCGCAACCGCAGTCATGGACTTGCGTGTATACCAGAGTGCACCATCGCCGGTCATGGAGAGCTTCCATTGTTTGGAGCGGTAGGAATTCAGATGTTATCAGTACATCCAGTACAAACGCCCATAATTCTGAGTCTTCTCTCACGCAACATACACATGTCCGCTTCTGTCGTGCTTACCCAGCACACTGGTTACTCTCCAGCCCTCGCTGCCGTGGGAAATATCAGACAGGTTGGCGCATTCTTTGTACACGTCAAAGGCTGAGCTAATTCGGTACTTCCGATTGCCTATCCCTCGTTGACCGCCCTTGCTCGCAGCCGTGGTGCACTGCGAAACAATCAGCTTCAGCTTGGACGTGTACAGCAGTTCTAAAAAATTTCTCCCCGACATATATCTACCGGTTTAAAAAATTTACTTTAAGGAATCCGAGAGAACGATGTTGTTGACCACACACCTCGAATTTCTCGCACGAAATGTAGATTACTCCCCTTTATACGAGTTATTTTCGGAGACGGAAGAAACTGGACAATACACGAGTGTTCACGTCGCAGAAGTATCGTTACTTGTTGTGAAAATCCTCTACAGGACTATAGCATAGGCTATATTCCCTCTAAGTATTCTTTCGTCAGGTATAAAAATATCTTTCGTTACCTTCACAACATAAGGAATCTCGAAGAGTTTTGAGACGTCGTGGAGCGTTTCCAAATTGCTGTCTGAAGGTGATTGACGACCTCTACATTTAAACATAAATGACGGAAAATAGATATCAATTGAGGGAAGATACGCCTAATTGTGGGGACATTGATTTTGAAATATACAGCCGATTCTGTCCGTCTCTATGGGACTGTATGACAGAAAGGACGTAACCGACACTTCTTCTTCCGATGTGTCACTTCGCCGAGTGTTTGATTGTGTGACAATGGCTTCAACAAGAAAGGAGGAAGCCTGAAAGTGAACGGATCCCGGATTACTGTGCTGCATGGAACAACCGTTGTAGGTAGCAAGGGGAGAACCGCAGTGGTAACGACCACGGAAAAGCCTTTGGAAGTTGGCGCGCCAGCTGCGTACGATCTGCGGCCGCGAGCTCGATTCTGGTCTACCAACAGCAAGGGAGGGTGAAGCTTTGACGATGACAGCCACTTGTGCTCGCGAAGTGTCAGAAAAATCATCAAACAAACGGTCGCAGGACCCGAGTCAGATTCCAACAGACAATTTGTCATTGATGAACACTGTTGCGATGAACTAGCGTCTTACTCTTTCTTTTCTTTAATTTCTTTTTTCTTTTGGTCACTCTCAGCCGTGCGTGGCTCGTGTTCCCGCCATCATGTATTTTACACCCTGTTTTTAACGTACTTCCACCTCACTACCTTAATTTAAATTACTACTGTCGCTGAGTTGCTGCTTTGCCCGACCGTGAGCGGCGCTAGCAGCGCGTATCGATATATCCCCTCTCGTATTATCTTGGCTCGACTGCTATTACTTCCCGGTCGGGTTGTTGTCTGTCGTAAGGGAGTTCGGGTCGCGAGTTCGGGCTCCCAGTCAGTTGGAACCATAGACTTACTAAATAAAAACTAGACCGCGCCTTGGCGCTAGTGTCGCGTCCCCTCATTGAACGTGACAGAAGCCGCCATTTGCAGGGTAACAGTGCGTAAACATGGTTCGTTCGTGTGCTGCTTTTGATTGTAACAGTAAGAATGGAAGCAAAGACGAACACGGAAACAATGTTACATTTCACAGGTGAGTCATTTCTGGTTGTTTGTTACTTTCTATTACTTGTATATAGTATTTTCATGGAGAAATAATAGATCATGAGCGTTTGTTTTTGTTTAGGTTCCCATTACAAATGATTTTCTAAATCGGAAAAGGATAGTTCCTACTCGGAGAGAGCACTTCCAACCGACAGCAAATCATTTGCTGTGCTCTCTTCATTTTGAAGAGAATTGTTACATGGAAAATTATGTAAATAGACGTCAACTGAGGGACGATGCTATACCGACAGTATTTGGATTTCCAACTCATTTGAAAACGCTATAGTGTCCTGGAAATCGTGCAATATAGGCCTAGGTTAAATAGTGTGGAAATACTGTCAGTGTGTATAATATTGAACGTTCCTTTTCGAGGTTACAAAGGCAATCAAATATATATTAAGTATGAATCAGCGGTAGGTCGAATAGTTGCGTTTAGATACTTAACGTGTGTTGTCAGGTGGTGATTATACTTCGTAAATGGTCAAATATTTGATCAAATGTTGCAAACTCAACAACTTTCAGAGGTGCTATCAGTGTTAAAAACTAATGTGCGAATGAAATTCGTACGGTATTTAAAGTGATATGGGTTATTACAATTAATCGTACCAAAATAGTGTAGATAATACTCTGCTAAACAAAAGTAAGCGTGCAAAATGTACACAGTAGTCGGCAAAAAGCAAACGGGACCTGACATGAAAATTACGTGAATTAAATAATAATCCTACTGTCTGCTGCTTTAAAAGTTTCATGTAATTATCTAATGCAAATAACTCGATGTAAACTCGCTTCACCTTGTCAGGAAAGAGCCTTACATTCTTAAATTTCGCGTCTCTATGCAGACGTATTTCGGAAATTAGGAAACTTCATTCATTTAAGTATACTTTTAAAATAGACTCGAATTTTTTAAACAAATATGTGTTTAATTTTGTGCCTCAATTCGCTCTTGTTGCGTCTCATACACTTAAAATCACAACCCAAGTACTAGGATACACCCCTGCAAATGGCGGCGATCAGCTGCTCCAATTGGGGGACAGCTGTCTCGCTTCTCCGCTACGGCGTGGCAGAGGCTTGGTTGGAACACGCCTGCAGCTCAGTCCGGACCTGCCAGTCGGGGAGTTGCAATGCGGCACTAGTGCAGTCGGATTGGAGCAGCAGTGAGGTCTGCGTCGACATGGTTCGCCCGACCGTTGCCGCCACGCATCACTTGAGCCGGGCCACGGTCTTGGTGGATTGTCGGTCGGTCGTCCTACCGGATGACTCGTTTTGGCTCGCCGATCGTTCATCAGTCGGTTATATATATGTGTGTGTGTGTGTGTGTGTGTGTGTGTGTGTGTGTGTGTGTGTACTCCTGATTTGTCTTCGTGCGCGCTTAGTTACTGTTGGATGTCGTTCAGGTCTTCATGCAAGTGTTTGTCAGGTGGTGTGTGTAGTTTGTGTGATTTTGATTGACAAGTTATTTTAAATGTTGTCGGCGTACTGGCTCTGAGAGGTTGGTCTTCTCATCGGGCGACGTGTAACTGGTTCTTTGACCGCTTCTGGGCCCCTTAAATTACAACCTTGTGGAACTTAGGTCGGTCCTTTCCAGGTGCAGGGATGTCGTTTAGCCAGTGGGCGTGTTTCCGAGCCAGTATTTCCTCCTTCGTATGTCTGGAAGTGAGTGCGAGAGGCACCAGCAGTGCAGTCGCTACGGAGCAGCAGTCGCGGACGGACCAGCAGGCAGTCGGTCGGTTGTTGCGGACCAGGGAAGATGTCTTAGCGCGGTGCAGTCGGCTGGGTCCGCTGGCGCTCCCTGCGCAGTGTCGGAGCGTGTCTGGAGCTGTCCAATCGCTACGAGCTTCGTGGCTCACCGACCCAGGACGTCACGTTGAGTAGTGGTTTCAAGTACCCAAGCCACGTCCATTCGTGTTGCGTGGTTCGTTTCGGTGGTTAGCAGTTGGGGAGGTTTTCCTATGAGCAACATCGAGTGTTTCTATTGCTGAAATTTAGCCGCCATGCGGTGGAATTAACTATATTGGTTGACTACAATTCGAGTGCACCAGCGGAATTTTCTGCCTTGTGGTATATATATATATATATATATATATATATATATATAGGGTGTTTCAAAAATGACCGGTATATTTGAAACGGCAATAAAAACTAAACGAGCAGCGATAGAAATACACCGTTTGTTGCAATATGCTTGGGACAACAGTACATTTTCAGGCAGACAAACTTTCGAAATTACAGTACTCACAATTTTCAACAACAGATGGCGCTGCGGTCTGGGAAACTCTATAGTACGATATTTTCCGCATATCCACCATGCGTAGCAATAATATGGCGTAGTCTCTGAATGAAATTACCCGAAACCTTTGACAACGTGTCTGGCGGAATGGTTTCACATGCAGATGAGATGTACTGCTTCAACTGTTCAATTGTTTCTGGATTCTGGCGGTACACCTGGTCTTTCAAGTGTCCCCACAGAAAGAAGTCACAGGGGTTCATGTCTGGCGAATAGGGAGGCCAATCCACGCCGCCTCCTGTATGTTTCGGATAGCCCAAAGCAATCACACGATCATCGAAATATTCATTCAGGAAATTAAAGACGTCGGCCGTGCGATGTGGCCGGGCACCATCTTGCATAAACCACGAGGTGTTCGCAGTGTCGTCTAAGGCAGTTTGTACCGCCACAAATTCACGAAGAATGTCCAGATAGCGTGATGCAGTAATCGTTTCGGATCTGAAAAATGGGCTCATGATTCCTTTGGAAGAAATGGCGGCCCAGACCAGTACTTTTTGAGGATGCAGGCACGATGGGACTGCAACATGGGGCTTTTCGGTTCCCCATATGCGCCAGTTCTGTTTATTGACGAAGCCGTCCAGGTAAAAATAAGCTTCGTCAGTAAACCAAATGCTGCCCACATGCATATCGCCGTCATCAATCCTGTGCACTATATCGTTAGCGAATGTCTCTCGTGCAGCAATGGTAGCGGCGCTGAGGGGTTGCCGCGTTTAAATTTTGTATGGATAGAGGTGTAAACTCTGGCGCATGAGACGATACGTGGACGTTGGCGTCATTTGGACCGCAGCTGCAACACGGCGAACGGAAACCCGAGGCCACTGTCGGATCACCTGCTGCACTAGCTGCACGTTGCCCTCTGTGGTTGCCGTATGCGGTCGCCCTACCTTTCCAGCACGTTCATCCGTCACGTTCCCAGTCCGTTGAAATTTGTCAAACAGATCCTTTATTGTATCGCTTTTCGGTCCTTTGGTTACGTTAAACCTCCGTTAAAAACTTCGTCTTGTTGCAACAACTCTGTGTTCTAGGCGGTGGAATTCCAACACCAGAAAAATCCTCTGTTCTAAGGAATAAACCATGTTGTCTACAGCACACTTGCACGTTGTGAACAGCACACGCTTACAGCAGAAAGACGACGTACAGAATGGCGCACCCACAGACTGCGTTGTCTTCTATATCTTTCACATCACTTGCAGCGCCATCTGTTGTTGAAAATTGTAACTACTGTAATTTCGAAAGTTTGTCCGCCTGAAAATGTACTGTTGTCCCAAGCATATTGCAACAAACGGTGTATTTCTATCACTGCTCGTTTAGTTTTTATTGCCGTTTCAAATATACCGGTCATTTTTGAAACACCCTATATATATATATATATATATATATATATATATATATATATATATATATATATATATATATATGTATATATATATATGTATTGATTGTAGATAATCACTCCCGTAACATTTTCTGGTTGAATTCTCATGTACTCATTGGTGACAAGCAAGTCGTTTGTCGGTTGGTCTGCGGCTGTCCCTTGGTTGGGTTCCGACGGATCAAGTGTAGTTGGGCTCACCACCTAAAAAAATGGTTCAAATGGCTCTGCGCACTATGGGACTTAACAGCTCTGGTCATCAGTCCCCTAGAACTTTCAACTACTTAAACCTAACTAACCTAAGGACACCACACAACACCCAGTGATCACGAGGCAGAGAAAATCCCTGACCCCGCCGGGAAGCGAACCCGGGAACCCGGGCGTGGGAAGCGAGAACGCTACCGCACGACCACGAGCTGCGGACGTTTGTGTTTGTCTATCCACCGTTGCCTTGAGGATTCCAGCCTAGCTGTGATACCATATATATTTTAATTATTTTATTTGCTATTTAAACTGCATTTTTATCTTGTTGATGTTTAAGATTTCTTGTTTGGAGGCCTTCAGCCGTGAAAGATTTGAAGTTTGAAACTGGTAGTTGTAAAAGTTCGGCTATGTGCGGCTTTGGGTGTAAATGTATTATTAAATTACAATAAATTACAATTTTAAGGTGAAACTGGCCCCAAACTTATTGGCCCTTTCCACAATCCTAATCACCTGTTCTGCCGAGAGGGTGTAGAGGGGGTCTCACACTCCTCTGACTGGTTTGACGCGGCCCACGATGAATTTCTCTCCTACGGCAACCTCGTCATCACTTGCTCTCAACGTCCTGAATTAGTGTCACATTTCAGAGACGTCGATTCTCTCCAGTACGGCTTTTCCACAATCCATGATTCACTTATGAACAATGCTGTCCTGTAAAAGTACATTCTCAGGAATGTCTCTCAAATTAAGACACTAAGAGATTCGTTTTGGCCAGAAATGTTCTCATTGCAAGTGATAGTCTCCTTTTTATGTCATCCTTGCTTTGTGGATCGGGTGTTATTTTGCTTCCAGGGTTGCAGAATTCCTTCACTTCTTGTACGCCGTGGTTCCTAATTTTGACGTAATTTTCTCGCTAATCGCATTTTTGGTACCCCTCATTAACGTCGTCTTCCTACTATTTACTTTCAGTCCGTATTCTACAAACATCAGACAGGCCATTCCATTGAACAGGCCATGCAATTCTTCTTCACTTTCACGGAAGAGAGCAACACAATCAGCTAATTCTATGATTGGTATCTTTTCACACTCAATTTTAACAGCACTCCTCAAACTTCCATTTATTTCTTTTATTGCTGTTTCTATGTGTAGATTGAACACTAGGGATGAAAGAATACATCCCAGTATTATACTTCTTATACTCCGAGTACTTCGTTCTTGGTCCAATACAACGTGATATTGCAGTGCCTGTGTTCTTCCACATTACGATGCAAAGTTCGTTCGTACAAGCATGCCTGTCCGAAGGAACATTGTATCGTAAATCGGAATAACACAGGGACGGCAATATCGTATTTATAGGCTGACACCGGGCAAGTGAGTTTCAACTAGAATGTCTCGCCTGTACGGGAGTACACATAATGGATGTACGAGTACAGGTTGTAGCCACACGGTTGACGACATTTGGAAGTTTGGGTGTGGCCGTGAGTCGAGCACTGACAGCCAAATAGTGAGGCGGGCGCTCGTGATAAGCGGGAAATCGGGGTTCGTGTCCCGGTCTGGCAAAAATTTTCATCAAGTTACCTTCCATTAGGAATGTGGGATACACTCAACGACTGTGACACGACTTTCAAGATGATGGAGTACAGCAATCAGTCTTTCTTTCCGTTCAGGTTTTATTAAAGCAAATCCGTTGTCAATGCACTACTTCAAAGTATCAATGCACGTCCTAGTACCTCAGTCCCCTGTTGTTGGGGTCTCTGTCACAGTTCGTTCAAGACTCACTTGACGGAAGACTGTGTTGAATGAACTGTGATAGAAGCGCGTACAACAGGGCTCTCTCATACTAGGGGATGTTTTGAAACTGCTAAGTAGTGCACTGATAATGTCTAGGCACTAGAGTGCGCGTCATTTACGACGGCGGCCGAGTTTAGGTTCGCTCTGCGCATCTGACGTCACAAAACAGTCAGCCAATGAACAGAGAACGACGTTGCCAGATCTCGACTGCAGTGCAGAGCATGGACGAGTGTCTTCAGTTTTAGAAACGTTCAGTCATAAATAAAGTAATATAACAAAAGCAGTGTCTTGATAGCAGACTTTCTTTTATAGAAAGTTTGGAAAAAGCATTCTTTATACCAATTGCTTCATATTCTATTAATTAATTAAACCAAACAAACAATAAGCCTCCTAATTCAGGTGATAGCAAGGAAAGGTGTTTGTATCAATACCACGAACCGCTTTTCGCAATAAAGAACAGTGGTAATTGTTTATTTCCTATTGTACTTCGACAAAACATGAGTAATTCATAGTCATGCCAACAGTGTTTGTCAGTATTTTGCGTTCCGTGTTAGTCCTCGTGGAGTTATGTTGGCGAACGAGCTGTGTTAGTGTAACGGTTAAGGTATTGGGCTATGACGTGATAGGTTATGAGTTCAAACCTTGTGCGGTGCTTAATATTTTCTTTATTTAAAAACAATATCGAAGTGTCTTACTTCACGAATTATATTCGTTTGAATGCAGTTTTTTGAAATTTCTAGTGCTTTGTCTCTTCATTAACCCTTTCGCTGCTGCACACACGTGCTCCCCACATTCCGTGCTGTGCGCGATTTTGTCATCACTGCACTGCTCGCCTGTGCAGACACATGGTGTTCCCACTGCTTTGACACTCTTATCATTCGATTTCATAAAAACTATTTGGCCAGAAAATTTGATTTTTACACATCTTGTTGACTGATACCTTCCCCCCATAAATGACTTAATTTTGTTTCGATGTTCAACGCAGTTATTGTGCAGCATTAGATGTAGTAAACCATTGCACGAAATTTTGAAGAGTTTGCAGAAGTAAAAGTCCATAGCGTATACTTTCCGTATGGTCGATTTTAATTGCCACAATGTTGAGAATGAAATGTGGACAAGATACCTAAATTTCATATAAAATTTACTGTATAACAATATCTCATTTAAGTACCACATAGGTGTCGTATGTAATATTGAGAAATATTCCGTCTTTTGCGACTGTAATAACAGTTTTATTTACACCGGGCGCGAATGATAAGTAGCAGCGAAACGGTTAATGCGGCCGCGGTGGCTTTACTTCATGAACTGCGCGCTCCCCCCCCCCCCCCCAAACGGAAGTTCGCGAAGTATACTATACTTCACTATGGCGCTGCTTCTCTTGGCGCGTGCGTCGTGTGCAACTGGCAACGCAGCAATCTCCCGCGTGTGGGCGGGCATGCGCGAGCCGCCAAGATAAAAGAATTGAACTATAGCCGAAATCTAGATTTGCTTTAATAAACCGTAAAAGGAAAGGACGACTGACTGCAGTGCTCCATCATTTTGAAAGACAAATTTTCATTGCCGTCACTCTATTATACAGCTGGTGGTTGATGCAACTACGAATACATTGGATGTGTTTTATGTCGTTCAAGAGTTTGGTTCTTATTATTCCCTCCTGGTTCTTGTCGCTATTGGATATTACGCTTCTTTCCCTATAGCTTCCGTTAGAGTAACGGAATGTTCCAAATGACTGGAAAAGAGCACAGGTAGTCCCAGTTTTCAAGAAGGGTCGTCGAGCAGATGAGCAAAACTATAGGCCTACATCTCGGACATCGATCTGTTGTAGAATTTTAGAACATGTGTTTTGCTCGCGTATCATGTCATTTGTGGAAACCCAGAATCTACTCTGTAAGAATCAACATGGATTCCGGAAACAGCGAACGTGTGAGACCCAACTGGCTTTATTTGTTCATAAGACCCAGAAAATATTAGATACAGGCTCCCAGGTAGATGCCATTTTCCATGACTTCCCGAAGGCGTTTGATACAGTTCCGCACTGTCGCCTGATAAACAAAGTAAGAGCCTACGGAATATCAGACCAGCTGTGGGGCTGGATTGAAGAGATTTTAGCAAACAGAACACAGCATGTTGTTCTCAATGGAGAGACGTCTACAGACGTTAAAGTAACCTCTGGCGTGCCACAGGGGAGTGTTGTGGGACTATTGCTCTTCACAATATATATATATATGACCTAGTAGATAGTGTCGGAAGTTCCATGCTGCTTTTCGCGGATGATGCTGTAGTATACAGAGAAGTTGCAACATTAGAAAATTGCAGCGAAATGCAGGAAGATCTGCAGCGGATAGGCACTTGGTGCAGGGAGTGACAACTGACCCTTAACATAGACAAATTTAATGTATTGCGAATACATAGAAAGAAGGATCCTTTATTGTATGATTATATGATAGCGGAACAAACACTGGTAGCAGTTACTTCTGTAAAATATCTGGGAGTATGCGTGCGGAACGATTTGAAGTGGAATGATCGTACAAATCTAATTGTTGGTAAGGCGGGTGCCAGGTTAATATTCATTGGGAGAGTCCTTAGAAAATGCAGTCCATCAACAAAGGAGGTGGCTTACAAAACACTCGTTCGACCTATACTTGAGTATTGCTCATCAGTGTGGGATCCGTACCAGGTCGGGTTGACAGAGGAGGTAGAGAAGATCCAAAGAAGAGCGGCGCGTTTCGTCACAGGGTTATTTGGTAAGCGTGATAGCGTTACGGAGATGTTTAATAAACTCAAGTGGCAGACTCTGCAAGTGAGGCGCTCTGCATCGCGGTGTAGCTTGCTGTCCAGGTTTCGAGAGTGTGCGTTTCTGGATGAGATATCGAATATATTGCTTCCCCCTACTTATACCTCCCGAGGAGGTCACGAATGTAAAATTAGAGCGATTAGAGCGCGCACGGAGGCTTTCAGACAGTCGTTCTTCCCGCGAACCATACGCGACTGGAACAGGAAAGGGAGGTAATGACAGTGGCACGTAAAGTGCCCTTCGCCACACACCGTTGGGTGGCTTGCGGAGTATAAATGTAGATGTAGCTTACACCTATTTTCCTCAAAACGTCGAACATCTTGTACTTCCCTGCGAAAGCAAAGGTCCCGAGTTCCGAGTCTCAGTCCGGCAGACTTTTACTCTACCAGGAAATTTCATCTTGCACATTGTCTAACAGTTCCTGTCGGTCTAAAAATCCTATGTGCGTGTCTTTATTTTTCTTCAGTGTTGGTTCCATTGTTAAGCGCAACTACAGAACCGCCTGTATGGTGCCTCTGCCCTTCGTGAAGACGAACTGATCGTCATCTAACGGACGCTAATTTTTTTTTACGGCACCTCGCGATGTTACAGAGGCTTACTTGCCCGCACGGCGTGATAGCAAGCCGCAGATACAGGGGCCGGTTCGAACGCCTGCAGTGCCAGGCCGAAATGAAAGCCCGTGCAATAAATAACAGCGAGGTGGCGGCGCGCATGCGCTGTGGCCGCCGACACCTTGCGGCGGGCGCGCGTCTCCTGTTGCGGGGGCGGGCCGCGCCCGCGGCTGATGCATCGCCCGGCGGTCTGCAGAGCGCCGCCCGCCGCAGGTGCGCCGGCAATTAGCGGCGGTCACGGAGGGCGTTCCCTGGTACCGGATCGGCTCCGGGCCACATCCGTCGCGCCATCAGCGACCGAAATAACACGCCGTTTGAGTGGTCTCTCAACCCCCAAAGGCAATGGCCATTAACCTCGGATGGCCCATAAGTCCCATCGCCTAAAAATTTCCTTTGTTTGGGCATATGCAGAAAAGTGTACTCGTCGTATTGTTCTTACTGTTATTGCCACACCGCAGACTTTCACAAAGCTCCGAATATACGGAATGGGTTCTCAGGTATGTGAATATCTGGAAGATTTCATAAGTAACAGAGCAACGGCCTTGCCGCAGTGGATTCACCGGTTTCCGTCAGATCACCGCAGTTAAGCGCTGTCGGGCGTGGCAGGCAGTTGGATTGGTGACCATCAGGGCCGCCATGCGCTGTTGCCATTTTTCGGAGTGCACTCAGCCTCGTGATGCCAACTGAGGAGCTACTCGACCGAACAGTAGCGGTTCCGGTCAAAGAAAGTCGTCATAAGGACCGGGAGAGCGGTGTGCTGACCACACGCCCCTCCTATCCGCATCCTCATCTGAGGATGACAAGGCGGTCGGATGGTCCCGATGGGCTACTTGTCGCCTGAAGACGGAGTGCTTTAACCCCCTCCCCCCGCTGTTCTTACATAAGTAACTAAAATCGTCTCTTGTCCTGGGCAGCAAGTGTTCGTCAGACACAAAGGTATAGTCATGAGTGACCCAGAGAAGACCGGACTTCTCAATATACACAGAGGTGTCATAAAGTCATGGGATAGCGATATGCGTATAGGCAAATTGCAGCAGAATCACGTACACCATGTATAAAAGAGCAAGGCATTGGTGGAGCTGTCATTTGTTCCCACGTGATTCAAGTGAGTAGCTTTCGACGTGATTATGGCTGCACGACAGGAATTAAAAGACTTTGAACACAGTACAGTAGTTGGAACTAAACGCAAGAGACATTCCATTTCGGAAATAATAAGGGTATTCAATATACCGAGATTCACAGTGTCAAGAGTGTGCCGAGAATACCAAATATAAGCTATTACCTCTCACCATGGACAACGCAGTGGCTGACAGCTTTCACTTAACGACCGAGAGCAGCGGCGTTTGCGTAGAATTGTCGGTGCTAACAGACAAGCAACACTGTGTGAAATAACAGCAGAAATCGCCGTGGGACGTACGACGAACGTATCCGTTAGGACAGGGCGACAGCCGCTCGGGATTAGCCGAGCGGTCTAGGGCGCTGCCGTCATGGACTGTGCGGCTGGTCCCGGCGGAGGTTAGTCCTCCCTCGGCCATAGGTGTGTGTGTGTTTGTCCTTAGGATAATTTAGGTTAAGTAGTGTGTAAGCTTAGGGACTGATGACCTTAGCAGTTAAGTCCCATAAGATTTCACACACATTTGAACATTTTGAACAGGGCGACGAAATACGGCATTAATGGGCTACGGTAGTCGACGACAGACGCTAACAGGACGCCATAGCCTGCAGCGCCTGTCCAGGGCTCGTGACCCTACCGGTCACACCCTAGGCGACTGGAAAACCGGGGTCCGTTCAAATGAGTCCCGATTTCAGTTGCTAAGAGCTGATGGTAGGATTCGAGTGTGGAGGAGACCCCACGAAGCCATGGACCCGAGTGGTCAACAAGGCACTATGCATCCTGGTGGTGGATTCAAACTGGTGTAGGCTGTGTTCTCTTGGAATCGACTGGGTCCTCTGGTCCCAATGAACGGATCGTTGACTGGAAATGCGTACCTTTGGCTACTTGAACACCATTTGCAGTAACTCATCGACCATGGTATTTTTATGGATGACAACGTGCCGTGTCACGGCGCCGCAGTTGTTCGCTATTGGTTTGAGAAACATTCTGGATAGTTTTAGCGAATGCTTCGGCCACACAGATCGCCCGACACAAATCCCATCCATCATTTATGGGACACAGTCGAGGGGTCAGTTCAGCCACGGAATTCTACACCGGAAGCACTTTCACAATTATAGACGGCTTGCTGAGTCCATGCCACATCGCGGTGCTGCACCATTCCTGAAAATTGGAGACCCGACACGGTGTTAAGAGGTATCCCACAACGTTTTTCACCTCATGGTACATCATAAATTGTAAGGTGTCACAGGACTACGGCTAAACATCAACAGTGCCTCTGATTTGCATCGGGTGAACGGTCTCTCCCCCCCCCCCTCCCCCCGCCCCCTGCGACACCGACCTACTGGAACAGAAACGAGTTGATAAGTGAGTCAGAGAGGGGTGTTTGTTGAAATTAACGGTGACGAATGCAATAAAAAGGCATCATGTGTATACTGAAATCAAAGATACATCTACTGTGCCCACAGTTTATTATAAAAAGATTCCGCAGTGATTCAGTGATTAACTCGGTCACCCAATGGAGATGAGTGGAAGTCGAAATATAAAATTCGTTGTAATTCATACAAATGACTAAAACCTTGCTGCAAAATTCACAGGGAAGGCAAGAAAACAACCTGGTAATTGCCTAGTGCTATAATGCAAATGAATCTAGCACTTAATTTTGAAACCTGCGCTTAGAAAAATTTATGAATGACTGTGCTGGAAAACCCCTTACGTTATTTGCTTTTAAAACAGCTGAGCAGAACTGAACGTACTCAGACATTTCGCTCTTTACCTATCGTGATCAACATTAAACTGACACACAATATTTTTAGCGCAACGCAGTCTGACTTCCAAAAATCTCTACAAAAGAATGCCCCTGACTAACAATAACCTATACCTCTCACGAATCACTTACCGCACAAAAATCTTCATTACTTGAACTACTGCAATACAGCGAGCGCCCCTACTGCCAGCTAAATAAAAGATTCTAACTACTGAAGGCACTAACTACTGTTGGCATAGTTAGCAAATGAAAGCTTTTGATAGAGAACAAACAATGTATTTACCTTAATAGTGTTAAAAAGTCATTATATCAGTTCGTGACATCCAGTCTTACAAATGTACTCTCTCTGATAGACACACGTCCAGATCATCCGCTCTCAAAACTCCGCCATCTCACTCCCCACATCCACCACTGCTGGCGGCTCACCTCCAACTGCGCAACGCTACGCGCTGTTCAGATCCAACTGCCCAACACTACAATAGCAAATATTGCGACAATGCCGACCAGCCTCAGACTGCACACAGCACAGTCAGTGATTTTCATACAGAGCGCTATGTGGCGTTACCAACATAAAAACCTAAACAGTCTACTTACAAATCTAACACTTAATTTTGAATCGGCCGTGATGACTGTGTAGATCTTATGGGGTGTAGGAAAATACAGGAATCCCGAATATCTAAGTCATGAGTTCGCCGTCAACTGCGAAATCGTAATTTGTAACGAGAAGCCCAAACCTCTAAAATGGAGATGCACCTACTCCTGCATCACCACAAACGTCTCGCCCCTTTGTACTGCCTGAGCTTTCCAATGAAGTGTTGCGAGAAGATGGGCTGCTACCTCAGCAGTCGCACAAGAAGTCAGAGCTAAAAATGCTGCCTCGCGCCGGTCTCCACCCAGAAGTCGAAACTGAAGTTTCTCCGTCAAGTCTGCATCCAGAATTGTTCTCTATTTTGTGCCAGTCCCAGTCTAGAAGCGAAGAGTACTTAAAACGACACTCGAGTCTTTTGCAGGGATGCCGCCAAAACCTGCTTGTTGCTCAATCTAAAGGATTGTTAGAAGTATAGGCAATAAGAGGCCATGTAGCAAATGCTGCTCTCTGTCATCCGGAAAGTTTATTCTCCTAATTTTTCACTTTAAACAAAACTGCAACGGTTTTTTAGGTGACCTTCACTCCAGGAAAAAAATTGCAAGAAAAGCCGCTCTTCCTCCCCTTCGAAAAGCGATGTTCGTTCTACAGCTGTGGCTACTTTTTAAGGCACCGCTCAGTCATCATATGCCGTGCTTCATATATCAGGGCTCAGGTCATTAACCTCTGAGTTTAGGTGACAGAACGTCTGCGGCGGTGAAATTTCAAATCGAGGCCAAAGTTGTGCGTTTTTGTATTCCCAGATTTTTTGCAAGATCTTGTGTACGGACCAGACCACCAAAAGGTTGCTCTTTTATAATCAGCAAGCTGCTTCAAAGATAAGCAGAGGTCTCCTGCAGTTCCGGTCATTTCTTTTACACTACACCATTGCTGATTATCGAGAACGACATGTCTTGCCCAGTTTCTGCGAAAAAGTCAGTCTTCTTCAGCGTAATGGCGCTCACTCCCCAATAGCGGGCGAGCAGTTAGCTGTTACAATGAGAGTGCAGCACTAGAAGTGCGGGTAGGGTTGCCAGGTTCAAAAATCGAAAACCCGGATTTCGCGCAATATTCAGCTGGACATTTTCCCCATAAAGCCGAACTACCTATTTTAAATAGAAGTAACCATTTGGGTATTTTCAACCGTTTATTAATAATCAAATAGTCTTACATATTGACATCAGATTTACAGACTGAGGCGAAACAAGGGCTGTATCACTGTAAGTAGTACAGATGTGAGAGTGTGTGCCGGGATATACTCCGGTTCACTATTACCAGCTCCATTCATCACAACGCGCCTGTGCTTAACATTCAAAGGATAGCACTATAAGACTGAAACTAAAAATTAAAATAACTTTTCTAAACTTCTTCGAAGTACGCTTAAGTATATTGATGTTAATATTGTAAAGTCTCAGAATGATGAAATGCATGTTAGGCAAAATATACTATGTTAAGAACAAAAGTGGCGCTCAGTAATAAAACACCGAAGCTAAAAATTGTTCAGAGTACGCAAATGTATGTCACAATTCAAAGTTACAAGTCTCAAATCGATTACAGCAAGAGTCTGTTTAAAATCGGCATTTTAACAAAAAATTGAAGCCACTGAATATTAAGCTCAAAAAGCTTAAAATTTCTGCGTTGTGCCTCAGAGCTCGACAGACTTGAATGCGTGTTCGGTAATAGTAGGAAGTGAACTCTTGGGTACTGTACACCGTCCTGGATCGCTTAGATTTCACGGAATTGTGAATCAGTTAAAACTCAAAACTTTTATTTTTCGTCGTAGTTCCTGATCCCGATGAGTAAATATCAAATAGCAACATTTTCTTCCAGTGAGTACAGACACTTGCAGACTGGAAATTTTGGTTAGTATGTTCCTCATCGTTTTCTTGCTGACCGCAAAAATAGTTGTCAGACTCTTGTAAACGTCGAAGGTAAGTGCAAAGCAAACACAGACAATTTAAGTGTCTTTTCACAACGACAGAAATAAGTAACGATCGCTTGCTTATTACCCCCCACCTCACAACTTGTGTAAACTAAAAAAAGTTAAAAAAATAGACGTCTTTATAACTTGGCGATTACGCTAGTAACTAAGTGCTCAATGTTCTTAGTTTGTATATCTATGTGTCCTTAAGGTGTATCTCATTATTCCTCCTTATGCTTATTCCTCACGCTTACCTCATTAGCTTTTAATGGCCCTGTGTTGTGCTTCCTCTAAATCACCGCTAAGAAGCCGAACAAAAACCGTACAGACCGGACTCGTATAAACGGGATCTGTTCAAAAAATTCCGGAACATTCGTAATTTCGCGCCAGTCTGCTAGAGCGAAATGCGGTTGACATCCCTGTACACGTTTTTGTTTAATGTGTAACTGCCAGAAGTTTCATTGTTGTATGTCTATTAGATATTGTTCAGTGCTGTATTGAGTAGAACGGTGTGTGGCACAGTTTACGAATTTCGAGTTGATGGACTTAGAGAAGCAACGCGTCTGTATCAAATTTTGCATAAAACTCAGGAAAACATTTGCAGAGACGCACCAAATGATGCAGGAAGCCTTCAGTGATGAGTGCTTCAACGGTACTCGGTGTTACGAACGGTTTACATGGTTTAAAAATGGCCAGACGGGAGTTAAAGATGACCATCTTTCTCGGACACCCTTCGACGTCTACCGACGACGCTCTTGTCAGGAACGACAACGAAACTGTTCGTGCCAATAGACGAATGACAATCCGGGAGATTGCAGAAGAATGTAACATTTCAGTTGGATCACGTCATGAAATTCGGACGCAGCGTATTGTAATGCAGCGTGTTGCCGGCAAGTTCGTCCGACGGCTCATGAGTCAAGACCAGTAAGATCTTCTCCTCGCCATCTGTGGAGAGCTTTTGGATCGCGCAAATCAGATGGAGCTGCTCCGTAAGAGAATCATAACTGGTGATGACACGTGGGTCTACAGTTTCGATGTTGAGACCGAGATTCAATCTTCACAACGGGTCGGGAAAGATTCTCCAATACAAAAAAGAGCTCGCCAGGTCAGGTCAAATGTCAAAGCCATGCTGATAGTTTTCTTCGATTCTGAAGGGTTAGTTCATCATGAACTGTTTTATTCGATGGTACTGTCCGGACTTGTTGCGATGCCTGCTACGAAATGTGAGAAGGAAACGGCCTGAAATGTGGCGAGACAATTCATGGTTCTTGCATCACGGTAACGCAACCTCACATTCATCGCTATTGGTGCGTGACTACTGCACAAAAAACGAAATCACTGTGCCGTACTATCCAGACCTGGCCCCTGCGGACTTTTTTCCTTCCAAAGTTGAAAACCCCGTTGAAAGGATGAACATTTGTAACGATAGATGAGGTAAAATTAAATTAGCAGACGGCACCTGGCGGGTTCCAAAAAGAGACGTACCAAGACTGTTTCCGGAAGAGGAAACGACATTGGGAGCCGTGTTTCAATTGTGGAGGACAGCGTTTCGAAGGAGACCATGCACAATAATTAAAAGGTAAGCGCTGAAAAATGTTGTGTACAAATTTCCGGAATTCTTTGAACAGACCCCGTATTTGGCCAGACACGTTGGTAAAAAGCCGTACATGTCCGGCCAAAGCCGGACACCTGGCAACCTTAGGTGGGGGACCGACCTCTGAACTTGTGGCATGAAATTAATAAGCCAAGATTAGCACTCTCTTCGAACCATGGGCCACTCCAGACAACAGAAAATGCTGGGTGGTGGTGACTTCGCAAAGACTCAACAGATTCACCAGCCAGATACCAGATGCAAACCCAGCAGCCATATTAATTGGAAAAATTTTATCAAAGGGAAGTTGTAACCTCTGCATCATCATGTATGTTTCATTTGAATACCAAATTTCACATTATACGAACAAGAAAAAGTGAAAAATTCTAGTTACCACTTAACTACGAGGGTAATCCCAAAAGTAAGATCTCCAATTTTATAAGTACATAGACCTGTTTATTTCTACAATGGTTTACATCAGTTTACAGCTTGAACATTTAGCTATTATTCGACATAATCACCATTTCTGTCGATGCATTTTTGTAGACACCGTGGCAGTTTTTGTATGCCCATGTCGTACCAGCTCGCCGCCATGCTGTTCAGAAAGTTATGAACCTTTTCCTTCACCCCGTCGTCGCAGCTGAATCGCTTTCCGGCCAAACGTTCTCCTAACCTAGGGAACAGGTGATTGTCACTGGGCGCCAAGTCAGGGCTATAGGGTGGGTGGGTGATGATGTTCCACTGAAAGCAACGGTTTGCCAAGCGATGTATGGGCGAGCTTTGTCATGGAGAATGTGTACGCCCTTGCTCAACATTCTTCTTCTCGGTTCAGAATTGCCCGTTTGAGTTTTTTCAGAGTCTCACAGTATCTGTCAGCGTTAATTGTGGTCCCAGCGATTCAGCTGCGACGACGAGGTGAAAGAAGAGGCTCATAACTTTCTGAACAGCATGGCGGCGAGCTGGTATGACATGGGCATACAAAAACTGCCACAACGTCTACAAAAGTGCATCGACAGAAATGGTGATTATGTCGAAACATAGCTAAATGTCCAAGCTGTAAACTGATGTAAACCATTGTAGAAATAAATAGGTCTATGTACTTATAAAAAATAGATCTTACTTTTGGAATTACCTTCGTAGTATACGCTATTAAAATGAAACTGTCGGATGGGTTTCAACCTAACAAGTTTCATCCTGACAAGTTTCATCATATTTGATCTGACAGACAGAGTACGCAGTAGACTTCAACTGTTTGCTGACGACGTTGAGCTGAACTGGACAGCGTCATTATTTTGTGGGTATAGCGGGAGACAGGACAACCCGGACAGAATTTATGTTTGGCGGTATAAACGGAAGCTTTCTTCAAATGTTAGAAAGTGCAATTTAATGAAGATGAGTAGTGGAAACAATCCTGTAACGATCGAGTGCAGTATTAGTGATGTGCTGCTTGAAACCGTCGCGTGTACTGAATGTGCAGGCGTAACCTTGCAAAGTGACATGAAGTGGAACGTGCACGTAAGGTCAATTCTAGGGAAAGGAAATGGTCGTATTCTAGGAAAGTGTACCTCGTTTACATAACCGAACCACCTTCACAATGATTATCTATTAGTCCACGCTCAAACAGCGCGCGGGAGAAAACAATCACCTATATCTTTCAGTAATAGTTCTGATTTCTCTTATTTTACTATGACGATCGATTCTCCCTATATTGTTCGGGGCCAACAAAATATTTTTGCATTCGGAGGAGGAAGTTGGTGACTGAAATTTCGGGAGAAGAACCTGCCGCAACGAAAAAGGCTGTCCACCTCACATTCTCTCTCATGTCCGTGACATTCTCTCCTCTATCTCTCGATACTACTAAACGTGCTGCTCTTCTTGACCTTTTTTGATGTACTCCGTTAATCCTGTCTGGTAAGGACCCCACAGTAGTCGAACAGAGGACGGGCAAACGTAAAGTAAGCAGTCTCTTTTGTAGGTCTGTAGCATCTTCTAAGTATTCTGCCAGTAAATCGCAGTTTTTGGTTCACCTTCTCCATAACATTTTCTATGTAATTTAAATAGTTCGTAATTGTAATTCCTAGATATTTAGTTGAATTTACGGCCTTTAGATTTGATTGATTTACCGTGTAACCGAAGTTTTGTGGATTCCTTTTAGCACTCATGTGGATGACCTAAAACACTTCTCCTTATTTATGATCGATTGCCAATTTTCGCACCATACAGATAACTTTTATAAATCGTTTTGCAATAATGGTTTTCATCTTCTTATGGCTTTACTAGACGATAAATGACAGCATCATTTGCAAACAACCTATGACGGCTGCTCAAATTGTCACTTTAATCTTGACGAGATAAGGAACAACAGAGGGCCTATAACTCTACCTTGCAGAAAACCAGAAAACACTTCTGTTTCACTCGATAACTTTCCGTCAAATACTACGAACTGTGACCCCTCTGACAGGAATACAAGAATCCAGTAGCATAACTAAGACGATATTCCATAAGCACGCAATTTGATTGCAAGCCGCTTGTGAGGTACAATGTCAAAAGCCTTCTGGAAGTCTAGAAACACGGAATCCATTTAAAACCCTAGTCAATAGTACTGAACACTTCTTGTGAGTAAAGAGCTAGTTATGATTCAGAAAAACGATGTTTTCTAAATCCATGTTCACTGTATGTCAATAGTCCGTTCTCTTCAAGGTATTCATAACGTTCGAACACAATATGTGTTCCAAAATGCTGTTACATATCGATGTTAATAATCTAGGTCTGTAATTTAGTGTACACTCTTATTGCCTTTCTTGAATATTGGTGTGATCTGTGCAACTTTCCGGTCGTTGGGTACAGATATTTCGACGAGCGCGGCTGTGCATGGTTGTTAAGTATGGAGCTGTTGCGTCATCATACTCTGAAAGGCACCTGGTTGGTATGCAGTCCAGACCGGAAGACTTGCATTTTTAACCGATTTAAGTTGATTCACTACTCCGAGGATATCTAATTCTAAGTTACTCATGTTGGCAGCTGTTGTAACTCACCTACAACAAATATATAGCCTATGTTCATCTGTGAAAATGGACTCGATAAGCAACCTGAGCTATCATTAATCGCAATCTAACCTGCATAATACTGTGTGTGTATTGTATGAGTGTCAGTTTCACTGTCATGTAAGCCTTCTACAGAAGGTTACATGAAAAACTTGAATGTAACATTTGGATAAACTATCTGACTGTGTATTTGAATGTGAACTTACAAGTGATACTCAATCTGGCTTGTGCAAAGGAATTTACTGGATTAGAGAACATGATATGTTGTGGTGTGTCAGTGTCTCTGTTTTGGCCCTAAGATTTGCACTCACCTCTTTAGATGGCTACCTTTTTCCAAGTGGTTTACAGCAATTCGTTGCAGCACGCAGCAGTAGCGGCTAAAGCCTATTGTCACTGAGAATGAATTTAATAAAAAGGAATTAACTACTAAATAACTTTAGGAAGGGATTTCGTAAATTAAGTCTATTTGAAAACTTCAGAACTCTTCATGACCAATAATAGTTTGAGAAGTATTAATAATGGCGAAATGACTGAGAATGACATAAATTCAATAATGACTGAGTGCCAGATTTAACAAATTTATTCAGTTTCAAAGTTACATTAACGTTTAATAACCACAGCTTATTTATGAATTCGATGTGGAGAATAATTATTATTATTTGGAGCATAAAGAGGCTTCTTTAACTCACAAGCAAAACATGGGATTATTGCAAACTCGGACTAACAATCACGAGCAACCATGCAATTGCTTTTTACGCTATGCTTGCGAATTTCACCTAGAATTCCATCTTCAAGCGTAGTTAACTCATCTAAATCTCTCCCGGCCATAGAAATGAAACCAGGCCTCGAGTGTGGTGAGATCTGCCACCACCGACGTGAGGGCAGCTTGACAAGTCTTCTGTCTCTGAGCTCTCGACCAACACTACTGACTCGTCTCACAACGATGCTTAGAATCGCGCTCCCATGTTTCGTCCCAGATTGTCACTATCGATATCTGAGCGCTTATTTATTTCCATACAGAGTCTCACAATCTTACACAATGCAAAGAATAGCCTTAAATTGGCTATATTGTTTTCGATACTCAATGTAATATTTAATCAAGGTAATGGAGAGTTCTGACACACTCCTTACAATGTTCTTGATTCGGATTCTGGAATATTTACTTCGTCTTCTTTGGTGAAGAAATTTCGGAATGTTGTGTTTAGTACTCCTGCTTTAGTAGCACTGTCATCGATAGTATTATCACTGCTGTATTTCCGCTGGCGTACTTTATTTCGATCGACACGTGAGCATACCGGAGATGCTCCGTGAACTCAGCTGAGAATCCCCGGAGGGAGGCAATTCTTTTTCCGAAACACAGTTAAGAAAGTTTAGAGAACCAAAATTTGCGATGGACAACAGAGTAAACCTACTGCCACCAACATACACCTCAAGATACGGTCCGTGAAGAGATGATAGGAGAAATCATGGCTCGTAACGAAGCGTACAGGCAGTCGTTTTTCCTACGCTCCGTTTGTGACTTGAACAGGTAAAGGAATGAGGGTTTCCTCCGCCATGCGCTGTATGATGGCTTCCGAGCATGTCTGCAAGTGTAGTTCGTTATTAATATAGTTGCCATGGTAAATGCAAGTAACAGCTCACTATAACATGAAACATATTTGTTGTATTCACAGCAGTCTATGCCGGCTATTATAGAGGCTCAGTCCAGCGAAGGACTGAAATTTCGACTAAGTGCTCCCTAAGATAAACATTCAATTAGTTTTCTGTTACTCACAAAGCTAATTCAGATCATATCTTAGGTAGTTGGTTACATTATTACAATGTAATTCGTGGTTATGTCCATTTGCAGGAAAATTGTTGAAGGGTGCTGTTTTCACTTTATTGTAAGCATTAGCCTGTATTTTCACACAATCCTGCCCTCACCATGTCAGTTTTCGACAAAATAAATTTATGAAAAAGTAGTTATTCTGTAATAACTTCTCCTGTGTTTCACCTCTAAATGAAACGTGTGTGCTAATGAAAACAGCTGTTAGTAATTGTAGTAACGCAAATAGAACGGATACATCGACTACAGAATGTCAACACATTCGATGCCCACATATGAATGGTTAATCAACAGCCCACATCACTCCTCCTACAGGAAAATTTTTGAGTCAGTGCCAAGTGTGTGGCAAGGATTCGATTATGTTGTTCCGTTTACAGAAGTTTCTTCCAATCCGTTCACGGACGAAACGAGGGAAGATTATTTGCCCGTACGTCTATGTGCAAGTTATTATTCATTTTATTTTAAGAGCGTTAGAGGGTAGATACGCAAGGAGCGGCAAAGTTATCAAGGCTTCTGTCACGGAACACAATACATGGAATTTTATTAGCAGATGTAGCAAGATATCTAATGTCATCGTTTGAATGCCCACCAGTTCAGGTCTTTCAGTATTTCTGTTACACTCTTCCGCCAACTGTGCAAACCTATGAAAAGTCAAGCCACGCTCTTTGGTATGCGCTGAATGTCCCTTCTCCTTAATATGGATCCGCCGAGAAAAACAGTGGAATGGTTAAGGCACTGGACTCGCATCCCGCAGGATGCGGTTATCTGGTCACCCAGCTTCAGGGTTTATGTGGTTTGCCTGAATCGATTAAGCGAATGCCTGGCTGGTACCTTTGAAAAGGCACGTCCAGTTTTTGTCCCTGCCCTTGCTTCGTCCTTCCTTGTGCTACGTCTCCATTGACGTCCTCGCCCTAACCCTCATTCCTGATCCCATACACCTGAGTGATACCCAGCATTTGTCACACAAGTACTTCTCTAAGACTTCGAGTTTAAGTGATCTCTTTCACTGAGGACCTGCTGTTTCTCAGCATTCTACCATTTCAACTAACCCTTCTTTCTGTTTCATCTACAGTTAACATTATGTCATTATTTCACTTCATGCTTCAACACTTCGGCACTTCCAGGTATTTGTCTAATATGAGGGACTCCGATTGTCGTCCATTAAAATTGAGCAGTCAGAGGCTACTACATTTTTTGCATTTTGTGGAGTGCACTACTTTATAAACCTCTGCTGCCAGTGAGGGGCATATTACATTTTCCCTGTGAAACGCCAGACGTGACTTGACTGTAGGTGACTCACTGTCAAGGATAAGGTGCTGGCTGGCTGGCTGGCTGGTTTGGGGAAGGAGACCAGACAGCGTGGTCATCGGTCTCTTTGCATTAAGGAAAGATTGGGAAGGAAGTCGGCCGTGCCCTTTCAGAGTAACCATCCCGGCATTTGCCTGGAGTGATTTAGGGAAATCACGGAAAACCTAAATCAGGATGGCCGGACGCGGGATTGAACCGCCGTCCTCCCGAATACGAGTCCAGTGTCTAACCACTGCGCCACCCCGCTCGGTGGATAAGGTGCAGCGTACACGTTTCAAGAAATTTTGAGCCTTGTCGCAAACTTGGTTAGATATCCCATACGAAAGTATTTTTTGCAGTGGGCGTCAACGTGGTCCTGACCCAATTCCAACTTCTTTTTCATCGTATACAAGTCTACTTCCAAAAAGTTCCTTTCCCACCAATGCTCCTTTTCTTCACAGCAGCCTCATTTTATTCTTTTGTGGCAGACATATAATAAGCACAGAAACATAGTACTTTCTTTGAAATTAGCATTTGTTTTCATTTAAACGGTAAAACTGAGACACTAGAAGAGTAATAATGGGAGCTATTATGTAGTGAACACAAGGAATACTGTGGCAGGTGGTATAACTTACTAGGATAGGGTGTTGTTACTGGAGGATAGTGTACCTAGGAAAACATCATGGTCTTTCATTAAAACCATCACCTGCAGAATTAAATAACGACAGTGAAAATTTTTGTCGGACCGGGACTTGAACCCACATTTCCCGTTTGTCGCGAGCGGTCACCTTACCATTTTTTTTCATTTTTGAACTTTGATAGTTGTCTGAAAATAAAAAGTAAAACTCTTCACTCCAGAGAAAACTTGAACCAAGGACCATTTGTCTATCTGCGCACAACTAACAGCCAGACTCGAACATCCATTAGTCGAAAACCATGCGCGCAGTATCGTATCATGTTTTTTGGTGGGTATTTCAATCTAATAAGTAGTTTTAGAATCACATGAAAGAATCCGCAATAGAGACCACCACAAGAAGTTTCCGTCATTTTATACAGTTTTGGTTGTTGCTAGACATGAGATTGTGTTTTGTGCAGCGTTTTTAAACATTTTGCTTTCTACAAGTGCTGTGTAACATATTAAAGCTATTTGGAATATATTGTTAATTTTTCAGCTATAGAACTTTATAGCAAGTAATAAACCTGTTATCTAACACGTGGACGCTGAATCCATAACAAGGCTTGCCTTGAGTTTGAAGAAGGTATTTTGCAATGGAACATGTGATATTTGCAAGTAACCTGAGTTTCGTTAAAGTCTTTAAAACGTTACCAGTGTTGAAAATGGAAATTTTTGTCAGTTCCTAGTAGCCTCAGTTTCAAAATTTATTTAACTTGTACGTGGTTTTCGATCATTTTTTCTACATAGTTTGATTTCATCCACTTAAATTGTGGCTGTAAACTGTCTCTTTAGGTGTTTGTGGGTGGTGGTGGTTTAAAAATATGAATCTTTAATTGGGTATATTAAAATGGCGCAGTAGTCTGACATAATTAAATCGCTTCCCACCCAAACGGTGCTAAAGGAGTTCGGTCATCTACGAAATTAAACAAGTTAGCTCAGGTTATTACAAGATTTTGCAAAACAAATGGCTTGACAATCACTGACAGTAATAAGCTAATGATTTGGCAAACTGGATCAAGGGATCCGGAATGTGATTCAAATGAACTCGTGTCTGTATGAAACAATTAAATTCGTATAAGCTGTACCTTGACTGCCAAAGATTAGAGTACAAAGATAGAAAGCACTACAGAAGGATACGCGTTTCCATACTCAGTCGGAGCTGAAAGCATGCTGAACCTCTGGCAGCAAGTATTCAAAGCCAAGACTGAATTACTGAACATAATTAAAAATGAGCCGATTTTCATACACTTCGCCTCGCAGTTGTGGCTGGGTCTCACCAAACTCATAACGTCTATCAGTTGCAGAATTTTGGAAAACGTATTATGTTCGAGTATAATGACTTTCCTGGAGACTAGAAATCTACTCTGTGTGAATCAGCATGGGTTTCGAAAAAGACGGTCGTGTGAAACCCAGCTCGTGCTATTCGCCCACGAGACTCAGAGAGCCATAGACACGGGTTCCCAGGTAGATGCCGTGTTTCTTGACTTCCGCAAGGCGTTTAATGAACAAAGTAAGAGCGTACGGACTATCAGACCAACTGTGTGATTGAACTGAAGAGTTCCTAGATAACAGAACGCAGCATGTCATTCTCAATGGAGAGAAGTCTTCCGAAGTAAGAGTGATTTCAGGTGTGCCGCAGGGGAGTGTCGTAGGACCGTTGCTATTCACAATATACATAAACGACCTTGTGGATAACATCGGAAGTTCACTGAGGCTTTTTGCGGATGATGCTGTGGTATATCGAGAGGTTGTAACAATGGAAAATTGTACTCAAATGCACGAGGATCTGCAGCGAATTGACGCATGGTGCAGGGAATGGTAATTGAATCTCAATGTAGACAAGTGTAATGTGCTGCGAATACATAGAAAGAAAGATCCTTTATCATTTAGCTACAGTATAGCAGGTCAGCAACTGGAAGCAGTTAATTCCATAAATGATCTGGGAGTAGGCATTAGGAGTGATTTAAAATGGAATGATCATATAAAGTTGATCGTCGGTAAAGCAGATTCCAGACTGAGATTCACTGGAAGAATCCTAAGGAAATGCAGTCCGAAAACAAAGGAAGTAGGTTACAGTACGCTTGTTCGCCCACTGCTTGAATACTGCTCAGCAGTGTGGGATCCTTACCAGATAGGGTTGATAGAGAAGATCCAACGGAGAGCAGCCCACACAGAAACATACTGACAATCCATCTTTCCACGAACAATACGAGACTGGAACAGAAAAGAGAACAGATAGAGGTACTCAAGTTACCTTCCGCCACACACAGTCAGGTGGCTTGCGGAGTATGGATGTAGATGTAGAGTAGTAGATCCCCAGTCCACACAGCTCGCTGCCCCCACACAGACTGGAGATACAATCTGCATTGTGACTTCTATTGCGTCCGGTGCCAAGTCCTCTCACATCAAAACACAGTCCAATATGACTATCCCCCGTGTGCTTGCCGGCCTTGTGCCGATTCTGCCAGGGTTGTTTACCTGCCGGTTTTTTATGACCCCCTTGCCTACAGCCAAGTGCAAGGTGCTTTCTTAGAGGCTTTGTAGTTAGCTTTAATGCAGTCAAAGGTAGGAAATTGTAATATACATAGTTAACTACTGCCAACCACTGGCACTGCTTCATATTCCGTTTATCAATGGGGTTTAATTTATTCCGATTTGATTTGTCTTTTTATTTCAGGTTTGACATCAGATGCGGGACAGTTTGCGAAAGAAAAAGAAGACAGCAGCGTAACAGTGTGTTGTGGAATGATATTGTAAGAAACAGACTACGAAATACAGTAGTGACATGTTTTTGCTGGATTGCAAAGCCTTTAACTTTCAATAGCGTATTTGTTTCTAGGTACATGACCATACCGTATCTTCCAACGCGTTTTCACACTTGCAAAAACCGTAATTTTGCAAAGTAATTTTTGTAATTTCAGAGAAAGGCTGCAACGAACAAAAAGTGAATGCCGTCATTTAACAACTATATAAGAAAATCTATTAAATGTCTGTTAGCAGAGGCGAAAGTGTGAAACGTTTTCCATGCTTCAACTCTCTCCCCTGCTCAAGATGGCCATGCGTTGTTACTGTAGAGAGAACTAGTGGAGTCACAATGTATTTATTGCAGGTAGACATGGTAAGAGGTAGACCATAACAACTTAGTTAAGCAGTTTTTGTCGTTCTGGAACCAAACAGAAAGTAACCACCACCACCTGAAATCTGTCTGTTTTACACTGAAAGAACGCCACACAGTGTGAAAACTGGTTCCCGACTAATAAAATAAGGAAATAAAATGTATTTTAACTACGGAAGATTGAAATGAAACGAAGCAGAAATACTGAATGACGTACATGAATGTCGAATCCAATAGTGACAGCCGAATAAAAAGTTCTGATGTTTATGTAGAGAAACTGCGGAGGAGAGCATTAATATCAGATATACACAGAGATCTTTATTTATTTTGCGTTCAGGATCACTAACATGTCAGCCTGTTTGACGTTCCATTTTCGTTAATTGTCTGTCGGATGCACGCACTGGCGCTCTGAGGTTTCAACAGCAGCGGAGCTTTTACCTCTGATTTTAAATAACACCGAATCCCTGAGCGGACACACAAACGATTACGAAGCGAATAAACCCAATGCCAACGATCGTGATCGAAACGCTCGGACGAGAACACTACTCAACATCGATGGATATTCTCGTTTGAAATGTAAAGCGCTGTTTGCTGAGTGCTTTGCTTTATTGAATTGTATATTTCATTACTTTCTCTCTCTGTAGCGAACCTTCTCCCTCCTCTCTCTTCCCAATCATTCCGACTCTCCGCGACGCCGCTTAAAGCCTCCCTCTCTCTTCGTGGAATCCGCACTCCCTCCCTCTCTCTCTCACCCTCTCTCTCTCACCCTCTCTCTCTCACCCTCTCTCTCTCACTCTCTCTCTCACCCTCTCTCTCTCACCCTCTCTCTCTCACCCTCTCTCTCTCATCCTCTCTCTCTCATCCTCTCTCTCTCTCTCTCTCTCTCTCTCTATATATATATATATATATATATATATATATATATATATATATATGGCCAAATATCTCACGAAATAAGCATCAAACGAAAAAACTACAAAAAACGAAACTCGTCTAGCTTGAAAGGGGAAACCAGATGGCTCTATGGTTGGCCCACTACATGGCGCTGCCATACGTCAAACGGATATCAACTGCGGTTTTTTTTTTTAAATAGCAATCCCCATTTTTTATCACATATTCGTGTGTACTTAAAGAAATATGAATGTTTTAGTTGGACCACTTTTTGCGCTTTGTGATAGATGGCGCTGTAATAGTCACAAACGTATAAGTACGTGGTATCACGTAACATTTCGCCAGTGCGGACGGTATTTGCTTCGTGATACATTACCTGTGTTAAAATGGACCGTTTACCAATTGCGGGAAAGGTCGATATCGTGTTGATGTATGGCTATTGTGATCAAAATGCCCAACGGGCGTGTGCTATGCATGCTGCTCGGTATCCTGAACGACATCATCCAAGTGTCCGGACCGTTCGCCGGATAGTTACGTTATTTAATGGAACAGGAAGTGTTCAGCCACACGTGAAACGTCAGCCGCGAACTGCAACAAATGTTGATGCCCAAGTAGCTGTTATAGCTGCTGTCGCGGCTAATCCGCAGATCAGTGGCAGACAAATTGCGCGAGAATCGGGAATCTCAAAACGTCGTTGTTGGGAATGCTACATCAACATCGACTGCACCCGTACCATATTTCTTTGCACCAGGAATTGCATGGCGACAACTTTGAACGTCGTGTACAGCTCTGCCACTGGGCACAAGAGAAATTACGGGACGATGACAGATCTTTTGCACGCGTTCTATTTAGCGACGAAGCGCCATTCACCAACAGCGGTAACGTAAACCGGCATAATATGCACTATTGGGCGACGGAAAATCCACGATGGCTGCGACAAGTGGAACGTTAGCGACCTTGGCGGGTTAGTGTATGGTGCGGCATTATCGAAGGAAGTATAATTGGCCCCCATTTTATTGATAGCAATCTAAATGGTTCAATGTATGCTGATTTCCTACGTAATGTTCTACCGATGTTACTACAAGATCGTTTACTGTATGACAGAATGGCGATATACTTACAACATGATGGATGTCCGGCACATAGCTCGCGAGCGGTTGAAGCGATATGGAATAGCGTATTTCATGACAGGTGGATTGGTCGTCGAAGCACCATACCATGGCGCGCGCGTTCACCGTATCTGACGTCCCCGGATTTCGTTCTGTGGGGAAAGTTGAAGGATATTTGGTATCGTGATCCACCGACAACGCCTGACAACATGCGTCAGCGCATTGTCAATGCATGTGCGAACATTACGGAAGGCGAACTACTCGTTGTTGGGAGGAATGTCGTTACACGTATTGCCAAATGATTGAGGTTGACCGACATCATTTTGAGCATTTATTGCATTAATGTGGTATTTACAGGTAATCACGCTGTAACAGCATGCGTTCTCAGAAATGACAAGTTCACAAAGGTACATGTATCATTGGAACAACCGAAATAAAATGTTCAAACGTACCTACGTTCTGTATTTTAGTTTAAAAAACCTACCTGTTACCAACTGTTCGTCTAAAATTGTGAGCGATATGTTTGTGACTATTACAGCGCCATCTATCACAAAGCGAAAAAGTGGTCCAACTAAAACATTCATATTTCTTGACGTACTACACGAATATGTAATAAAAAATGGGAGTTCGTATTAAAAAAAAAACGCAGTTGATATCCGTTTGACCTATGGCAGTGCCATCTAGCGGGCCAACCATAGCGCCATGTGTTTTTCCCCTTCAAGATAGACAAGTTTCGTTCTTTGTAGTTTTTTCCTTTGACGCTTATTTCGTGAGATATTTGGCCTGGTCACGATCAATGGATCCTCACTTCCACATTTACCTGTCCGTTGATCTCAATAACTTGATAACATTTTTCCATTGAAGTTATATACTGTAAATACAATGTAGTGCCAGAAGTGGATGTAATATTCAAACTGTTCACTGAATAGCCCTTTTACCTATGGACTGAAACTTAGATATTAACTGTATTGCATAAATTTACCAGCAGTATGTTAGCTGCACCCTTAAACGGGGAGACTGATCGCTTTCGAGCGCCGTAGATGCTACAGAAATTCTACTGGACCGCCATGTCACTCCGCACCACTGGAGTGGCCAAAAATAGGGGAACACGAAAAACACATCAAATTACCAAGCCCAATACAGTGTAAGAAACGCGTCGGCATTCAAAACAGCTTCCAGTCTTCTCGGAATGGCTAAATACAAGATCTGTATGGTTTTCATGAGAGTGTGATACCATTCATCCTGTAAAATAACGGCCAATTTAGGTAACGATGTGGAGGTGGATAGACATGACGCACTCTCCTCTCCAAAGTAGACCTCAAAGTCTCCTCAATAGTGAGATCTGGTGACTGGCGGAGAGGGGAGATGCGACCATTCATCCTAGTGCTCACAAAAACAGTCCTGGACAATGAGAGCTGTGTGAATGTGGGTCCTTTCCTCTTTGAACACATCATCACCATTGGGAAACAACGATGAGTTCGATTGCGTACGTAATTAAACAAGGACCTCGATTGAATCAATTTATTACATGAAACACAAAGTAAATAGTCTGCCAATCATTGACAGAATTTTATCGAAGTGAACACGGAATAGAGATGTTAAGCCAAAATTTTCACGTAATCCTAGTCAGTAATGCGACCTTGCTAAGTAATTATGGGTTCCACAGAATACCGCTTGAAACGTCCCCTTAGGAAAATTATAAATGACTGTGCTTAAACTGACACACAATATATTTAGTGTTAACAGCCAACTGCCCAACACTACAGTGGAAAATTCCAACACTGCAAACCAGCCACAGACTGCTCACAGCACAGTCAGTGATTTTCATATAGAGCGCTACGTCGCGTTACCAACATAAAAACCTAAACAGCCTACTTACACACTATGTGGCTGCACAAATCGTTACCAAACCCCCACCAGGTTTCATTCTTGGGAGATAATTTCGATCAGAAATGGGAAACAGGGGGGAGTAAGACTCATCCGACCAAATTAACTCTTTCCGTTGCTCCATAGTCCAGGTTTTGTGGCTTCGGCACCACGTAGTCCCGTTACGAGCTTTTGCATCACTGATACTTTGAAGTAGCAGGTCGTCATGCAGTTACCTGCTTGTGGATCTCCCTACGTGTTGTTCTGGTGATGACAGGGTTTGCGAATGAGACATTCAGTTCTTCATTGACTTTTGCGGCTGTCATTCCGATATTTTTCATTCACACACTATCCTCTTCAGTGACCGTCTGGCAAACTTTCGTCCGCATTGTGACTTGATCGACCATGTTTTTTTCCACGTATACGATATAAATCTTCGATACAGTACCTCTTGAAATACCAAACATTACAGCTACCTTGAGTACGGAAGCGCCCACCACAAGAGTACCCACAATTTCTCAACGTTCTAAATCAGGGGTCTCCAAACTACGGCCTGCGAGGTCCGGCAAACCGGGGCGCGTTAGCTGGCCGGACATCCCCGGTATCCGGCCCGCCAGATATTTGAGGTGGTACCTACACTGCCAGCAATTCAGTTTCGAGGCCCATCGTGACCAATACACTGCGACATTGCCGGAGCTCTATCTTTACAAATCGGAAGGTCATGGTTTAACTTGTGGCTATCCACAATAAACAGACAGACCATTCTCCGTGCGATAATGAAAAAAAATGGTTAACAGACTAGTTTGGCGAAAACAATTTAAGTGAAAAAATTCTTTGCATTTTATTCTACTCACGAGTTTGGTGCAAGTCTTTGAAATGGACGCCACTTCGACGACTAGCCTTAGTAATCAATCATTATGGAAGAAGGTTTCACTTTCTTTACGTATTTCGATTTTCAGATTTTCCTTGTCTCTTCGAATTCAAACTTTGAATTGTCCCACACCTACTAGTAAAGCGCATAAGACACTAAACAACTCGTGAGACACTCGCAACATAGACACAATCACGCAACAAAACTATCAAATATATGCTATGGCTCTGCTACTCGCTACAAGACTACATAACTAAACTTATTGTTGCGCTGCTTGAAATAACAGTGCGTTGACATACTCTGCCTCTGTTACGTCTTGTAGTAGTAGCGCTGCTAACAATGATTTTGAGATTTCCTTAACTTTGCAGGACGCTTTCGAGAAGAATGTGCAGTGACATACTTTTTTGTCTGTGAAATTCGCCAGAATAAAATATGCCAGAAATTCGGTCAGGTACGTCCACCAATCAAAATTATGTAAATAAAGAAAAATCGTAGTTCGTTTCAGTGCTAGCTATTCCCACAAGCTTAGATTTTTGCAATTTCATCTTTCCTCTAGCCTTACATTACGGTGATCATGGAGTGCTAGGGTTCTTTAATCCCACTAGGTAGATCTCGGCCCTTATGACTTCGTGGAGGAATCAATGTGGCCCGCAGACTAAGACGTTTGGAGACCCCTGCTCTAAATCAACTATCTGCGACATAATGCTACACGCGACACCGTAACACTCTTCAGACCACGTCTGATACTTGCACCGTATTGTTACGCCCCACGTTAGTGTCTCTTGCAGACACTAAAAGACTCGTCCAAGTTCTTCCCTGGCAGCTCCCAGAAGCGGAACGGCCTGTGTCAGTGACTAGCAGACTGCCAGCCGGGGGGAAATGCTGAGCGAGCTGGGACAGACACGGAAACTATTACAGCACAGGGGGATGACCGAGTGCCCAAGTCTGCAGGCGAAGCATAATAACATCATAGAAGGTGACAGATACCGTCATACCAGTGACAAAGCAGAGTGTCATAAGGAGGCATAGGTACAACGCAAGATTAAGTAATCGGGTGCCAAACCAGCAGAAAAGAGCCTCTGGTGCAGTTGCGGAAGTCAGAAGTCACTAGGAGACCTGACAGTGAATGTAAAACCAGGATATTTGATATAACTGCCACTCCCACAGCATACAGCAACATAGATAACACTCACTTCTGAGCAAACGTCTAACTTCTGAGTGCAGATTGTTGACCGCCCAGAGCATAGTCTCAGCCCTTGTGTCAGTTGCAGCTGTCCAGTGAGAGGTGAAGCCATGAAGGTAGACCCTCGGCGTGCCTGGCTGTCGTCCTTCGTCTTTGGAGGCATGAGTCCGGCTGGAAGGACGCTGCTGATGCCAGAGATGCACTGGCAACGCTGATGGGATGGGGAGGCCGCCGCCACTCAGCAGGCCTGATGAAGGCTTAACCTGTGTGCCCAGGATGCTGTCAGTCATCCGCCTTCTAGAAGGAGAGCCATTGCTCCTGCTCATCCCATCCCTGAGGCCGACACTGATGCTGCAGTCTTGTATCTCCTAAACGGGGGCTGACAGCCGACCACTGCAGGTCAGAGAATACTGCAGGTGGACATTGGGGCGTGATTCTTGTGTGTAAATCAACAGCGAGAGCACTTCGGAGATCTATACGTAGAGTTCGGGGGAGCCTGCGTCCACAGGTCGATGGCTGCCCCGTGACGTAACCGCCGCTACCTGATGCTTCTCTGCAATAATGGAATCACAAGTTGAGTGTGTACTGGCCCTCCTCTACTGATGAGGTCTCCACTCTGCCAGCCCAGCTGTGGTGCGGCACTATGGAAGACAATCATGTATTATTGCTTAATAAATGTGTCGTTGTCAGTTATGCTCTCTTGGCACCCTCCACTGTGGCTAGGTCCTCATCACCAAATCCCGCCCAACCCTCTCCTGACTATTCCCGGAGACTCGGACTTGGCTCCTATATTATTAAGGACACTGCACAAATGCCATTCGTGATCGAATACCACAGCGCAAACGCCAGGCTTGCCCAGCATCTACATTTATATTCAAGCATGCGTTTCTCGCAGTGTTTCGATATATGTGTCCAACATCTGTAAGTCAAGTCAGGGGAGTGGTGTATATGGGCTAATCGACTGTATAGAATTAGAGCAGTAAGGTGGGTCGACAAGGAGAAGTGCACAGTGGTAGAAAGAAGCTACCATGATGTGATGTCACCGTGACATACTGTGCATGAAGTTGCCCTATTGGTTGTTGTATGCACTCATACTGTTCAACATGATCTATAATTAATGGTGTACCACTCTCTTAGAACGGTAATATAGCTTAAGAACAGTTTGTTCTATCTGACAGGGACCAGAGATGAGTGTCAAGCCTTGTCAGTGACATCCTGTTTCCAACATGACAGGAACTGCTGCAGTCAGTGAATGCAGTCCATCTCAACTACTTTCCGACAGAACAGTGCCGAGGGAACTGCTCAAATGGGATCGGAGTACCATACAGAAAGGTGTTCCTCACAGTGGCACATCAAGCTGCATGCATTCAGAGAGCCATATACCTCAGATTGTCGACAGTAGCTGACTGGAGGTGCATGCTAATGTGGTATGATGAACCACAATCTTCTCTCTTTCCCAACGATGGAAGTTGCGGAAAGGCGTTTAACACACAGGGTGTGAAGAATATAGTTCAGGTCAGAAGTAGTTGTGTGATGTTTTGGACCCAAACAATCAAATTACCATGAACATTCTCATATTTTTGGTCCACAGTGATGTGATGATGTTTGAGTGATAGCACTTCCCTATTTCAATCCCGTCATTTGCCCCCAACCCCCCACCCCTCGCCTCCCCAACCCCACGCCTTAATGCCACCCTCCAACCACTTCTCCAATCATTAAGTTCCATTTCACTGACATCTTTCGCACCACTTTTCTGTTATCTTGTCCACCCATGTCTTTCGATTCCATGTCTTTCGTCCCACACCTCCCACTCTCCCCTTTAATGGTTCTCGTTTGATTTCATTGAAAACTTGACATTTTCCTACCACCTCCCTAGCACCATTCCCTCATGCTTTATTCCAGATTCGATTCTAACCTCCTGGCCCCTCGGTACCTCTTTGATTTTTACAAAAACGATCATTACATGAATTGCGCACTTAATATCTTATATTTTACGCATTACATTGAGATGGCAAAAGACATGGGATAGCGATATCCTCATATGAGGATGGTCGTAACATCGCGTACACAATATATAAAAAGACTGTGCATTGGTGGAGCTACCATTTGTATTCAGGTGATTCATGTGAAAACGTTTTCAACGTGATTATGGCCGCACGATAGGGGTTAACAGACTTTGAGCGCGGCTGCTCTGGCCGAGCGGTTCTAGGCGCTTCCGTCCGGAACCGCGAGACTGCTACGGTCGCAGGTGTGAATCCTGCCTGGGGCATGGATGTGTGTGATGTTAGGTTAGTTAGGTTTAAGTAGTTCTAAGTTCTAGGGGACTTATGACCACAGATGTTGAGTCCCATAGTGCTCAGAGCCATTTGAACCATTTGAATCTTCACTTAACGACCGGAGAATCGGCGTTTGTATAGAGTTGCCAGTGCTAACAGACAAGGAATACTGCGTGAAATAATCACAGAAATCAATGTGGGACGTACGACGAACGTATCCTTTAGGAAAGTGCTGTGATATTTGGCGTTAATGGGCTATGGCAGCGGACGACCGACGCAAGTGGCTTTGCCTACAGCACCTCATCCCCTGGGTATGTGAGAACACCGGTTGGACCTTAGACGACTGGAAAACCGGGATCTGGTCAGATGAGTCCCGATTTCGGTTAGCCAGAACTGATGGTAGGGTTCGAGCGTGTTCCAGGCCCACGAAGCCATGGAGCCAAGTTGTTCAAATGGTTCAAATGGCTCTGAGCACTATGGGACTTTACATCTATGGTCATCAGTCGCCTAGAACTTAGAACTACTTAAACCTAACTAACCTAAGGACATCACACAACACCCAGTCATCACGAGGCAGAGAAAATCCCTGACCCCGCCGGGAATCGAACCCGGGAACCCGGGCGTGGGAAGCGAGAACGCTACCGCACGGCCACGAGATGCGGACGCCAAGTTGTTAACAAGGCACTGTGCAACCTGTTGGTGGCTCCATATGGGTATGAGCTGTATGTATATAGAATGGACTGGGTCCTCTAATCCAAGAGAACCAACTGAGACCATTTGCAGTCGTTTATGCACTTCTTGTTTCCTAACAAATGGCTCTAAGCACTATAGCACTTAATATCTGAGGTCATCAGTCCCCTAGACTTAGAGCTACTTAAATCTTACTAACCAAAGGACGTCACACACAGCCATGCCCGAGGCAGGATTCGAACCTGCGACCGTAGCAGCAGCGCAGTTCCGGACTAAAGCGCCTAGAACCGCTCGGCCACATGCGCTGACTGTTTCCAAACAAGAATGGAATTTTTTTGCATCGCAGTGTGTCATGTCACCAGGCCGCTGTTGTTAGCGATTGATTTGAAGAACATTCGGGATGATTCGACCGAACGATGTGGATCGCCCGTCACGAATCCTATCGACCATTTATGGGACGTAATCTCGAAGTAATTTCGTGTACAAAATCCTATACCCGCAACACTTTCGCAACTGTGGACGGTTATAGAGGCAGCATGGTTCAGTATTTCTACAGGGGCATCCAACGACTTGTTGAGTCCATGTCACGTCGAGTAGCTGCACAAAGCCATGCAAAAGGAGGTCCGACACAGTGGTAGCAGGTATCCCGTGACGTTTGTCAACTGATTGTGCATCTCTTCTACAGTATATTACTTACAACACTAATACATTAATGGAAAACTTTCGTAATTCTGTGTACCATGTTTATGTACGACACATGGGCACACTTTATAATAAGCATCGACAAATTGTTCTGCTCTGTCACAGTAATAACTGTTGTACACTACACTGATGGTAAGAGTGTTTCTCATTTAAACCAGTACATCATGTAGGGTGTCCGCCCCCGATAGCTTGTAAGACGTATGCTTCGCCGGCGATGGGCGAAGCACGACAGAATCTCTGACCAGAGAGTAGTTTATCGTTAGTTGTTGCTTGTCGCGAGTCGACAGTACTAGTCGGGAGTAGTAGTCGGCGGGAGTCGGCATGTGTCTGCTGCGTGCTCTGCTCGCGACTCTGGTCAGGACTCTGGAGGATGAATATTGTTGTAGAAGGTAAAGAAGCAGCCTTGCGCATACTTAATAATTTATGTTAATTGTAATTTAATTTGTTCCAAAAAGATGCCACAATAATAATTTTTATAAGATGAAGTAACTCCTTTAAAGAAAAGCATTCATTTCAATTTAAAGAATATTTCCAATGCGTGATCATTCCTTCCAAGAATCAAAAAAGAAATATATACGCCAGCATTGCACGAAGCTGTGTCGAAAAATATCTAATTAAGAGCAGATATAATTGCAGTTTTTATTGAGGTAAGAATTTTTGCTTTTTTTATTCAGAATACAGGGCCGAAGGTCAGCGCTGCTGTCCTTATAAAATTTATCAGATTACTAAACTTTTTTATTATTTTGGTGTTTAGGAATTTTTCTGTTTCGAGCTTGACATTAAATGAGAAAAGAATTTTGTGGGAACATTAAATGTGAAAGCATTTCTGCACACAGACCATAAATCGGAGTCAATTTTGTTCAGAGGTTACAATATTAGAAAAATTCATTTAATTATTATTCTTTGGGCACGCTACACTTGGCCCATTTTCATTGTCAATTTCTGTGCGGAGGTTACACTTGGCTCATTTTCATTTTTATTTAACATTTTTTGTGTGGGGAGGTTACAAGCTGAGTGGTCAACGCGAAAGAATGTCAGTCCTAGGGGTCCGGGTTCGATTCCCGGCTGTGTCGGAGATTTTCTCCGCCCAGGGGCTGGGTGTTGTGTTGTCCTAATCATCATCATTTCATCCGCATCGACGTGCAAGTCACCGAAGTGGCGTCAAATTGAAAGCCTCGCATCCGGCGATCGGTCTACCCGACGGGAGGCCCTAGTCACACGACACACACACACACACACACACACATATATATATATATATATATATATATATATATATATATATATATATATATATGTGTGTGTGTGTGTGTGTGTGTGTGTGTGTGTAGGATATTGTTTTCGGGATGATATATTATCATGCCAGAAGCGAGTTGATTACACCTTGTATCATGGATACCACGGTTCTTTCAAAGATGCATTCACAGACAACACAGTTCCTCCAAAGATGTTCCTATGAGTTTTGCATAATCATGGAGAATGTAACATAGAATTGCCACCTACCCTGTTCATCTTTGAGCATCGATCATACCTCAACCTCGATAGTATGTTTTAACGTTCAAATGGTTCAAATGGCTCTGAGCACTATGCGACTTAACTTCTGAGGTCATCAGTCGCCTATCACACACATCCATGCCCGAGGCAGGATTCGAACCTGCGACCGTAGCGGTCGCTCGGCTCCAGACTGTAGCGCCTAGAACCGCACGGCCACTCCGGCCGGCAGTATGTTTTAAGACCACATTCACTGCACATGTAACGACTGTATTGAATTTTTTTTCTGTGGCTCAACTGCTCTATGATTGGAAAACATGTTTGCTACCTGTGTGCTACGTATTTTTGTGGCTTTGTACTTACATACACGCTGCGACACCCGGGTCAATAGATCTTGACGATCACTTTGAGCTGTGCCGGCTCGTTTTCAGAGCTGTTGTATTTTTGCTTACTGGCGCAATCAGTTTTCCTGTTACGCCACTTGGAGGCACCTCGGTCTTCTTGTAGTTGGCTCTTTGGTTAGGGTTGGAGGCAGATTGTAGACAGACAGTGGGGCAGTGAAAGTGAGAAGGGTGTGGCGGACGGTGTGCGTGAGGTTTCGGGGGTTGATCGGCGCTTGCTCGTCCCTGTAGTGGTAACCGCCCAGCCTACCTTATTTTTGGTTAAGCTACTTCCGTTTATGGATTCTGGCACCTGTGTTCCGGCGCTGAACTTGCTCTCGTTACGCTGGTTTGGCCTACTGTTCTCCGTCACGTTTTTCTCAAGCTACTAAATTCGCCCGTCGCCCCCTCTCTGTGTGAACTCCCAGTTACGGATAATACATGGTGATTCAAAAAGAATACCACAACTTTAGGAATTTAAAACTCTGCAACGACAAAAGGCAGAGCTAAGCACCATCTGTCGGCGAATTAAGGGACCTATAAAGTTTCATTTAGTTGTACATTTGTTCGCTTGAGGCGCTGTTGACTAGGCGTCAGCGTCAGTTGATGCTAAGATGGCGACCGCTCAACAGAAAGCTTTTTGTGTTATTGAGTACGGCAGACGTGAATCGACGACAGTTGTTCAGCGTGCATTTCGAACGAAGTATGGTGTTAAACCTCCTGATAGGTGGAGTATTAAACGTTGGTATAAACAGTTTACAGAGAATGGGTGTATGTGCAAAGGGAAAAGTTCTGGACGGCCGAGAACGAGTGATGAAAATGTAGCACGCATCCAGCAAGCATTTGTCTGCAGCCCAGGAAAATCGACTCGCAGAGCTAGCAGAGAGCTGCAACTTCCACAATCAACTGTATGGAGAGTCCTACGAAAAAGGTTAGTTATCTGTCCGTAACTACCTGAACGTCAACTACCCGAGGCGATGGATCGGCCGCCAGGCAGCCCGTGACAGAGCACTTAATCACTGGCCTCCAAGAAGCCCTGATCTTACCCCCTGCGATTTTTTCTTATGGGGGTATGTTAAGGATATGGTGTTTCGGCCACCTCTCCCAGCCACCATTGATGATTTGAAACGAGAAATAACAGCAGCTATCCAAACTGTTACGCCTGGTATGCTACAGAGAGTGTGGAACGAGTTGGAGTATCGGGTTGATATTGCTCGAGTGTCTGGAGGGGGCCATATTGAACATCTCTGAACTTGTTTTTGAGTGAAAAAATACTTTTTTAAATACTCTTTGTAATGATGTATAACAGAAGGTTATATTATGTTTCTTTCATTAAATACCCATTTTTAAAGTTGTGGTATTCTTTTTGAATAACCCTGTATATCCGAGTATATCTAAATTGTGTTTTCCTTTTTATAGCACTTTGTTCAGGGTTTCTCTGATCTTTGTCATTACTGCTTGGTTGTAACATTAATTTGTTGTAATATATTCTAGGGCATTACCTGTAATAGTGACCACTGAGGTCGAATGTCAAGACTGACCTTTAAGGTAGCAGTTCTCTCGCTTGCCCAACTTTTGCATGAATTGTAGCATCGGGCGTGGTTGTGGTAAGCAAGTGCCAGCGGTCCGATGAATGTTGCCCCGTTCTCTGTACTCACAGTGAACGTCTTGGTGAGGTTCGGCATTTCTCTTAAAATCATATTGATTGTTATGTTTAGTCATTATTTTTAAACGATTAATCGATTCATCACTTTTGTCTCCATTACGCAGTCATTGTGACACTTGGATTTTGGTCGTTGTCTCGGGCGGGGTTTGAATTTGGTATTCTTGTGTTGGGCCTTGATAATTTACTTATTTTCGATGCTTGGTCTTGCATGAATTATACATCTGTTCGTTTACCTTCGGCTTCCCGAGTCGTTCGTAGAGTTGGAGCCGTTGGCGCAGGCGCGTTATCCACTACCAGACGATTCACCGGTCATGGCTAGTCCACGTCGGCTGTGTACCTGTGTGCGGCGTGGTGTTGCACCTCCTGTCTCGCGGTAGCCAATGAGACGGCGCGGCCTTCTCGCTTGCTGCAGCATCCTTCTAAAAATAAAGTTCTTAATGTTTATGGCATTAAGTTTATATCAAAGTGTCCCCTGCCCTAAGCCTCCTAGACAACTCTCGCCTCCGCCAGCCTGACTTTGTCTTGTTATGGCTACCTTAAGATTTGCTTGATTTGAAGATCTTTCAATCCTTTGGTTGTGTATTGCTTAACCTTTAAATTTTAAAATCGTTGTTACCTTTCTGTTTGGAAGTTTCTTGTGCCCACAGGACGCTCCAAATCTTTTTATCGTAATTCTGAACCTGTAAATTTTAGAATATTGTTGCCTTTCCTGTTAGAAAAACTGCTTGTGGCAAAGAGACTCTCCAGACTGATGAACTACTGAACATATATATCCTAAAATTTGTTACCGTTCCTGTTTGAGAAAATGTTGATGCCTAACGAACTTCAGATTATCAAATGCTGAACTTGTAAAATTTTGGATATTGTTACATTCCTGTTTGAAAGGGTCCTAATGTTAGAGAGAACCTGTAAATTAAGTAAAAAGAATCATCCTTCTGCTTCTATACTGCTAGCCGCAAAAGCACCCTCAAATGATTTATAATCGTAATCCTGAACTTGTAAATTTCTTTAGAAATAAGGGCCACCATCCCTCTCTGACGCTTTCTATCTAATGAGCGTTTCTCAAACTTTGACTGTGAAGCTTTTCTGTTATGGTAGAGAAGTCACATTTGGCAGTTTGAAATTGCAAGTGCCTAAAGGGCTCTCGAGTTGCATGTTTACGAATGTTGTTATTTTAAAAGGGGTATTTAAACCGCCTTATGTAACGTGTGTTAACTAGCCTTAAACATCTTATTCTGTTAGGGCTGTTTTATTGTAACTTGGGTATTTCTGGTTTGTCACCCTGAAATCAATCTCAAACAGTTACTATTGATTTGTATGTTATTGATGTTTTAAGTATACCTTGTTAAATAACGGATTACCATCTGTTGTGAAGCAACAAATGGCTTTCCGTAAACTGAGCCCTCACCTTCCTTCCACCCAATAATTGTTGTCGCATCCTGGGCCGTCCGCTGAGATCTCAGACTTTACTTAACGGAGTCCAGTTACAGCAAACGTGTAAGCAGTATTATTTCGATAGTTTTTGATCTGACATTGAAATTGTATTATAACGTTAAATTGTGATCCTTCTCAATTTCTATTCATTTGTACAAAAAAATTTTTTGGCGTGTCTCTATAATTGCTTAACTCGGAAATCATGACAGCAATATAAAATAAAAAGTTTGTGCACTCACATGGAGAAAATATCATTCAGGCATTAACCAGGATGTTAGGTACTGTCGGCTATGAGACAATGATTTGTGGACAATAATATTTCTTTAATGGACTGACTGCCCAAAGTCCCGATATGAACCCAATGGAACACTTTTGGGGTGAGCTAGAACGTCGAATTCGTTCCAGACCCCAGTGTGTAAATTCTCTACCTTCTGTGGTTTCGGCTCTTGAGGAAGAATGGGCTGCCATTTCTCCACAGGTATTCACATACCTTACTTTTCGTGTCTCCAGCAGAATTCATGCCGTCATAAAGGTGAAGAGTGGATTCACCCCATATTATTTTGGATTAGACAGTGCATACTTCTATCTAAACATGTCTTGAGATTTTTCCTCCCAACAGCCTTCAGCCTATCGGTAACGACTCTGATCGTGTTATATTCCTTATTGTCCTTCGTTCCCTACTCGATTAATCCATCCGATCTCCTACATTTTCCTTTCTCAGTGCATTTCCAAGGGCTCTAATCGTTTTATTTCTGTCCCACATAGTGACTCAAAACAGAAGAAGGTATCTATATCACAATATTTCCCTATAGGAAACAATATATGGGCGCTTGTACTATCCTAAATTAAACTATAAGGACAAACTGAAGAGCTAAGGAAAGGAAATGAGGGCTTGCGCAGAGAACTAACTGCTGCCAGTGCCCCCGACCAACAGGACAGTATTCTAGTCCATAAAGCGGAAATTGCCGACCTCAGAGCGAAGAATCAGAAAGCAGGCCCAACCCGCTGTATTTTGCAACAGTATCAGCCGCTGGCTCAACTAGAAAGCCGAAAAACGAGATGGCAAGATCGGATAGCCCAAGCGGAGCTAGAGCAGACCAGTGTTTTATTTTTAAAATCAGAAAGTGATCAGGATGCAAGGGCTCTGCGTGATTCTATGATAAAAACCATTAATTGTAAATAAGATAAAGTCAAAATAAAAGTCCTCAGATCACATGCAAATACGGTAATTCTAGAGGAAGAAACGCAGGCAAAGAAAAAGAAAATAAATGAGAAAACAGCACAATTAAATGCATCATATGTGAGGAGATTCGGAAAATCATGCCACTGTTGGCAGTATATCTAATTCCTTCTACATTGACTGACCCAGACTTTCTCGAAGAGCCCTATGAGATAAATCTTACTGAGTAGAAAAATTTCCGCTACCAGTCACATATAAAGGAACAGTCACGGAGTTTAACAGCATCCACTGTAGATAAAATTCACTGAATCTTTGTGAACAAATCATCAAGGACGAATTCAACGAGGAAACTCTTCCCTGATAATTTTGGGACATTGCTACCGAACCACTCCTAGACAGCTTGAATTCGGGTAACAGTGTAAACGGGGTAGTCGTTTATGCAGATCATTATTAGTTGTTGTATCAGCAAACTCACGAGTACACCTAGAAAACAAAACTACAGCTTCTCATAAGTGTGACTGCTGTAGCTAAAACTAACTCAAAATAGCCGCAAACAAGGAAGTATATCTATGACTCAAAGGGACACTGAAATGGAAATCAATTATTAAACCAGATAAACGTTAAAATAAAGAGAAAACAAGTAACACGATATTTAGGAATAAATATTGACGGTCGACTTGGTTTCTATGTACACACGTGATTGGCAACTGACAAAGCGACGAAACTGAGGCAGAAACTTGCAAGGCTGAACACCGCACAATACCGAATATCTGTGTTTTAAGACACTACAAACGTATCACACAGCTCTCTTGGAAGTCATAGTATACTTTGTAGCAAGTGCATGGGTGCACCGTCTGCCTCTAGAAACCTATAGAAACACAGTGAGGTGAGGAAAGAGGAGCATACTACTCAGAATACGGGTGCTTTTGGCACACTTCAGAAGAAGCCTTGTGTGTGGCTCTGGGGACTACCCCATTAACATCACTATCCGCCACAGAGCAGCGGTATACTGGCTAAAGAGGGAAGACACGACAAGATTCCAGAAATAACAGAGGAAAACATCGCAGACATGCATCAGTGAAACTTCCTGGCAGATTAAAACTGTGTGCCGGACCGAGACTCGAACTCGGGACCTTTGCCTTCCGCAGGCAAGTGCTCTACCAACTGAGCTACCCAAGCACGACTCACGCCCCGTCCTCACAGCTGCAGAGTGAAAATATCATTCTGGAAACATTCCCCAGGCTGTGGCTAAGCCATGTCTCCGCAATATCTTTTCTTTCAGGAGTACTAGTTCTGCAAGGTTCGCAGGAGAGCTTCTGTTTGGAAGGTAGGAGACGAAGTACTGGCAGAAGTAAAGCTTTGAGGACGGGGCATGAGTCGTGCTTGGGTAGCTCAATTGGTAGAGCACTTGCCCGCAATAGGCAAAGGTCCCGAGTTGGAGTCTCGGTCCGGCACACAGTTTTAATCTGCCAGGAAGTTTCATATCAGCGCACACTCCGCTGCAGAGTAAAAATCTCATTCTGGATGCATCAGTGAAACACTTGGCGTACTGACCCATGGCAACGGGAATGGGAAACGACCGTCAAAGGCCGTCACGTTTTCTCCTTCTGCTCCAATATACGGGAAGGCTGAAGCTGAAGGACACTGATCCAAGCCAAAGCATTGTTCACTTTTGACTGGCTACGGCCTGTAGCCAGCACATCTGAACCGTGTGTGTCCTAGCCAGAGAGCTATGCGCACATGAGGAGCATTTGGTTCTCCTGAGCACATGGTATTAACCCTGGAACTCTCTCACACATGTAAGACCTGTAACAGAATATAATGACATCACAGAAATGTTACGCGACCCAGACAAATGGTGTGCTCTATGTAACATTGCCGATAAGGTATCAAGAACATTGCTGACGCCTTTGAGCAAGGAAATCTTTATGGCAGACCTTGAGCAGACATATAACAACAGGATCAGCCACAGGCATTGGTATAGATACAGACACAGAAAACGACACAAACACAATAACAACATTAGACACAGACTCATAACACCTAAAACAGATAAATAAGATAATTATAACAACAACAGACATTGGATGTGATTGATTTGTGCTGGCGTAAGCTGTTGCCAGCACACCGGTCGGCAAAGATCAAGAGCGAAGTTCGATTAGTAGGCGCCGGATCAAGCGCGCCTATCACGAGAGAGGCCAGAGACACATCCTCTAGCAACATGCCGCCAACGCCCTCTCAACAGCAGGTGTTTTGGCCGCCACTGACTAGAGGGCCTCGCACTCTGACACCCAGTTTGGCGTCTGTCAGTTTACCCTCAGAGTGCGTTTAGTTCATTACAGGCTATGACAGTACATAGCGACCAGATTAGTGACTATAGCCTGACTGTTACTGATGAGCTTGCACCACAAACATTGATTCTATTCAAGTGAAGTAGCAGCTTCCTGTTCACATAAATAAAGAACCGTGTTAATCCACTTGTGAATTTGTGTTGTAGAAAGAGGATACAGGCCACCCATAACAACATCTCCCCTGCTTCCTTGTGGTGCAAGACTCTGCGTGGTTCATGTATGTAAATAGCATTTTAAATATGGCAACTAAGTAAGGAAAAGGAAAATGAGTAATATAAGCAGCGAGGTAATCATTACATCTAAGGAATATGCTATACAGGGAGGTAAGGCTTAAAGTTCCGAGACTCCCCTCCCGCCTATGGCACTGGTCATCCACACAAACATAAAACATAACAGACATGTACGACATGCAAAATTACGTCTAATTATGGTAACACAAATAGTGCAATGGGTATGCCCTACTTCGGAACTAAAAAAATATAATTAGTAGTACTAATTTATTAGGCAGTAACAACAAATACACAAAATCATTCACGACATATTTCAATTAGTAATGTAAGAAGACATAATTTTGTACGATACTTCAGGTGGGACAGTCTCGATGCTTCTCTTGAGGCCCTCTCACCTGTAACAGCAACACGATCCTTAATTTATAAGTTATAATTTTTTTATGAGAAAAAATTGTAAATTGTCGCTTTCCAGGCTTTCTATTATTTTCTTCTAAATTACTGACATTCATTATTTAAACACTCCATTACCCATAACTACTTTAATTTTCCTTCTAACCCATTGTTATTACCCTTTTTTTATTTCTCAGAACAAATTTTGATAGTAATGTGGGCAATGTGCTACTACGTGTAAAACTGTATTATGTACGACCTGATTTTTAAAGATCCAGGCAGCAGGTCTTTAAATAAGCGATAAATTATATGGACCCCCCCAACTGTCCACATTCCTGTCCCATACAGAACTATGCCTAAGGCATGTGGCTACTATGAATCTCAAAAGACGTATCAAGGTCTTAATGTTTACGCCTTAAATCGCACAGTAAAGAGAAAAGATTCATGCGGCTAATCGGCAGTTGCTATCTTCATGAATTTACTGCAATATAGAAGACGTTTCATCGATTTCAGCTGTTCATAAATATTATAAGGGTCTGATGTTTTGTTTCTAAGCCATTCTCCGAAAACCTAAGAATTTGTAAAACTTGGGATAGTTTTCATATCTGTAGCCTAGAAAGCAATCCCTGACCGGCAGGATAACCGTTTAAAACAGGTGTTAAGACAATCTACGCTAAATCTGTTCTGAATCAGTCACATCCCAGAATATTCGTACTCAACATTGGTAGAGTCCTGCGAAGTTAAAGGCGTAGTGTGCTCACAGTAGGGAAATAAAAATCATTCAGAGGCATTAGGGGTTATGAAAAAAGGACGGAAGCGCCTAAGATGAACTTAGGAATGCGACAGAAGAGAGGGAGAGAGAGAGAGAGAGAGAGAGAGAGAGAGAGAGAGAGAGAGAACGGCGATGAAGCAAGTAGTAGAAAGAGGAGAGGAGAAACCTGTGGTGGCAAATCAGCCGCGTGACAAAATGACGACATTGCCTGTGTGCTGTCACCCTCCAAGCTTGATTAAAATGTTAACCAAATAGATCATTTGCTAAGCACTTTCATTTCCTCGAGTTATATTTTACCTTTTTATGCATCACGATACTCATATTTACTATACTCTAAGAGTTCTTACCATATCCAGTGTCAGTATATGGGCACAAGTTCTTCAGCAACTTCTTTGGTTCATACTGTGACACTACGTTCTTACCGAGTCTTTTCTCTCTCGATCAATTTAATTTGTTCGCGTGTGTGGAAAATGTGGTCTTTTTCGTTTGAAAGAATTTGCCATTACTCTTGGTCACTTCTTGCCAGGACTTGGTATGGTAAAGTCGGAGACACACTTTGTGCTATGGTACTAATAATGAGAAGGAAGCTGCTTCTGTGTGACCAAAGTCCACGCTGTCGAGCAGACATCGTTGTGTATAATACCAAGGTCAGGATATTGGCTGTGATGAAACTTAGTTCTGAGTGGCGAGGTTAGTCTGGGAATGTTCGCTGGTATTACTTCGCCTAGGTATCCAACGGCGTGTTTCCGCACAGTACTGTAGACACTCAAAGCTTGCTGTCACGAACTACCTGGTTATTGTATGACTGACTGCTTTATTAAATTCCACGCTGTTCTAAACCCAAAGATGTTAATTTTTCCTGAAGAGTGAGATTAATATTACAAGGTATCAGAATCACGTATTTTAGACTATGCTGCTTCGATTTGTAGTACCCATACGGGACTGTAAAGTTTTTTTTTTCTTATATTTAAAGTCAGTATGTATCGCTTGTTATATTTACGTCTTATGAATTCGTTTTTCCAGAATCGTGTCAGTCGTTGTACTTCATCAATTTGAATGTGCTACGCAGGTGGGACACAATCCCCCTGTCTTAGGCACAGTTTCGGCTCCTGAGTATACATTCTGGGTGTTCATAAACTTTTAGATCCAGATTAATTTGAGAGTGTGAAATTAAAAGCCTATGCTGTTGTAAGTAGGTTGTTTAGGTTTTTATGTTGGTAACGCCACTGACTGTGCTGTGTGCAGTCTGTGGCTGATTTTCATCGTTGGAATATTTGCTATTGTAGTGTTGGGCAGTTGGATGTGAACAGCGCGTAGCGTTGAACAGTTGGAGATGACCCGCCAGCAGCGGTGGATGTGGGGAGAGAGATGGCTGAATTTTGAGAGTGGACGATCTGAACGTGTGTCCGTCAAACGAAATTTGTAAGATTGGATGTCATGAACTGATATATATAATGACTTTTGAACATTAATAAGGTAAATACATTGTTTGTTTTCTATCAAAATCTTTAATTTGCGAACTATGCCTATCAGTAGTTAGTGCCTTCAGTAGTTAGAATCTTTCATTTAGCTGGCAGTATTGGCGCTCGCAGTATTGCAGTAGTTTGAGTAACGAAGATTTTTGTGAGGTAAGTGATTCATGAAAGGTATAGGTTATTGTTAGTCAGGGCCATTATTTTGTGGGGATTATTGAAAGTCAGACTGTGTTGCGCTAAAAATATTGTGTGTCAGTTTAGTGATGACTAGAAAAAGTATAGAGAGAAATGTCAGAGTACATTCAGTTTTGCTCAGCTGTTTGAAAATCAAATAACGTAAGAGGTTTACCAGCACAGTCATTCTTAAATTTTTCTAAGGGGATGTTTCATATGTCGACCCTTAGCCGAGGATACCTCACTGGAATCTTCTGATTTTTTCTTGTAGTTTGTGTAATTAGTGTAGCTATTGTTTATTGCTAGCGCGTAGCTGTAGAGAGAATTTCCTTTGTAGTTGTAGTTTTTCATTGTTGTACAGTAAAACAGTTGTGGCATGCATGTAGATTTGCACCAAGTATTTCGCAGTTGCGCTTGCAATTAACTAGATATTATTTTCGTAGCTACGTTAATGTGTTTTCTTATTTTTGCTCTTCAAACTGTGCTTTTCTTGTTATCGTGTGAAATACGTGATGATTATGGCGTGTGAGAAACGTAACACTAGGCTCCAAAGTAAATCGAGGAATGATAGTGAAGACGAGCGTAGCGTATCAGCACGAAATTACTTCCGGGCTGAAAATCAGATGTTCTTACGCTGCATCCGAACAAAAACTCGTGTTAACTGTACACATCCTTCTTAAATGTTCGCTTATAGCCACACTTATTTGATTTCTCAATCGGAGGATGGGTTCTCGGACGCCCTAGTTCCTTTGCAGCTAACTTTTCCCGGTAATTTATTTTCCTCTTCCCAGAATGACATTTTCACTCGGCAGCGGAGTGTGCGCTGATATGAAACTTTCTGAGAGATTAAAGGTGATTGCCGGACTGAGACTCGAACTTGGGATCTTCGTCTTACGCGGGCAAATTATCTACCGACTGAGCTACCCAAGCACGACTCACGACCTTCCTCAAGGCTTTACTTTTCTGTTAGCATTGAAAACAGATTCAATATAGTTCATGCTTACACTGCACACGAAAGCCGATTGCAGTACTGCAAACAACCAATACCAGAGTGTCGTTTGTGTAAATGATTAAACCCGAATTAGTAATGCCTACCAACATGGTCACTTGACTAGAACACTAATGAGGCACTGATATCCATAAGGGCCTAAAACACATCACCGTAGATCACACGTTTAAATGAATGACAGAGAAACAAACAAAACAAAAAATTGTGGTAAGTTCCTAATGGAGCAAACTGCTGAGGTCACCAGTCCCTAGGCTTACATACTAATCTAACTTAAACGAACCTACGCTAAGGACAACATATACACTCATGCCCGAGGGAGGACTCGAACCTCCGCGGGGGTAGCCGCTCGAACCGTGGCAAGATGCCTAAGACCGCGCGGCGAGCGCCACTGATACATCTTTTTGTGAATTTTCGTATATACAATGTGGGCCCACAGCACAGATAAGATCAATAGATTTCAGAAGCTTAATGAAATTCATAACTTAATGTCCAGAAACCCACAAAATAGGTTTACTATCAGTACAACTTTAACATATACTGACGTCCGAGCTAATTTTACAATATATAGTGAGTGAATTAGCATACCTGAGGAGTGTGCTATCATCTTGCAGGATTTATGCCGAGCGAACGAGGGTAAAAGTCTGCCGATGTGTGCTACCACATGGAGGCACTGACGTAAACATCTAGTTGAGTGACGAGGGATAGCTGTGCACATCGTGAACCGCGCACATTGTTTATCAAATCCGTATGTATTTGGACCGTAAGGCGATTACGTCGCGAGAGTTGTGCATTCGCAAAAGCGCCTTAAAACATGGACAACTGAAGGTGTACTCGCGACCCTGCTACCAAGTTTCACAGAGTCTAAAGGAGCAGTAGCGCAGTAGAGTTAGGTGAGGTATCTTTCAGAGAGCAGCGTCTGTATTACGTTTCACAGCATTCAAAGAAAAAAAACCAAAAAACCTGCAATGTGTCGAAAGTTAGGGCGTTCACGTGCTCTTGTGCTCTTACACAGCAGCCGTCAACTGCTTGTGAAAGCTAACTATGCGAATCACAGTCACTCTGACGAATTGGCACTCAGGTACAGAGGTGGAACTGAGATTTGTAAGTAATAATAAACAGTATCTCTCTGCTTGCTAATTATTTTTCAGGTACTGATAACAGGTGGGCCACCCTGTGCTGGGCTGCTTGTTGCTGCTTAGACACGGTGTTGTGTTGCCTCACATATCTGATAAAATGTTATGCACCAATCGAATTGGAATTTCAGTTGATCACTTTGATAACTAACTATTTCAGCATTCTGAATTTAGTTGTGCACAAAATGAGAGAGAGCCTCATTGCACTAGTGAAAGCTCTATGCGAAAAGCTAACACATGTTCGAAGTCATCTGTTACATTCACGAACCTATTCATTTATGTGCTACTCGTACATATTAGTTATGCAGATCCATATTGCTTTTCGTTGCGCTGAATTTATGAAAACGTTCGGTGTGTCGCTATTTTCTACTTAATTTAGAGTCAGATCACATTACTTACGAGAACGCGCCAAGTGCCATTACCCGATTTCCCAGGAACTTCACTCAGTGGTAGAGGGGTCAAAACAAGCGAACAAGTGTTTCGGCTTATCCGTAGATACTCAACCGTTTCGGAGAAAACGACAAAGAGTTCGAAGTATTTTCCGGTATTTTATGTGCATTTTACCGTGCAGTCTCCTCAGATGAAATGGTGGCACAGTGGTTAGCTATGTGGCTTCTGAGTTTTGCGCCCTGTATTCAAAACCGGATTATTACTTTTACTTCTGTTCTTCATTTATATATCCACCTCTGTAGAAGATTGCTACACGAATTATAACACTAACGCTTTTCCCTGACAACTGAACCTTCCGTCCTGTCATGGGGAAAGGCACATATAACTCTCTAATGTGCCTTTAAACACGCTGTTGTTACCCTCTGAGAGAATTTCGAAGTTTGACCGCGCGTTCGTCTAATGGAAAAAGGTATCGGACTATAATTTCAATTTTGATGAAATTAATAGAAAAACCAAACGGACTGTAAACTTGGGAGTTAACGAAAGTGGTAAAATCATAAATGAATGAAAAAGTGACCGGTCGCCAGACCAATTAGGTACACTAATTTGGAAATATATATTTGAGAAAATTGAGTATTAGTTATTGAAGTTATTTTGTTGAGGTTCCCCTTTGAATAGCAAACGGGATACAAACTGACTCAGTGAACTTTGTACTGTGTGTAGCCGCAGTTACCAATAACACACACACACCAGTAAATTATGGGGAGCAAATTTGCACCAAGTTCATACTAATGACAGCCACACTCGAGAGCATTACTTAATCAAATACTGAAATGTCATTGCATGAAGTGCAGAGCTAAATTTGGACATCGGGGGCTTCTATCTTGACTGTCATGAAAAAACGCAAATAAAGTTCGTAACATCACAATTACACTGTTTAAGTCCCTCTACATATAGCAGTCTTCCTTAGTAACAGTAATAGTTCAGTTTTTTCCTAATAGGTGCAGAACATAATAGGGACCCATAAACTAGTATAGTTTCACTAGTCAACACTATTTGATTATTACAATAATAAAGGCTAACTCTAAAAGCTAATAATTCACTTCACTTGGAGTAGTTTGTAAATTACTTTGCAAGACAATAAAATACAACACTGGGCATAAATAACTTCAAAAAAGGAACCCTTCATGATTGGTACCAAAATTACACCTTCTTTAAAATTGCGCATAAATTTTCTTCTAACGATACTATCATAAATGTGTTCATTAAAGATTTATATGTACTTGAACTTTAATTTTGGAATAATGTTTACACAATCTTGCGCTGTAATCCTACAAAGCTTGTAAGAGGTCCGTGATTAAGGAATTTGTTGCTAGCGCACTCGAGCAGATGTAATTTCGATGGATTGCTCACGAGCTGCCTGCGATATGTAAGCTATAAGAGAATCTCAGACCAAAGAGCAGTGTTGTCAGCAGCAGGAGTAAGTAGTAGCGAGCAGTCTCGTGTATGAAGTTGGTTGGGCCGGTCGTGGGGAGTGATGGCGGTGCATGAGCGATATAACATAAGGTAAAAGCAGCCTAGCGTATATGTACTATTATTATGTCAAGCCCCTAGTAAATGTTTTTACAAAATCTATTAATAATAATCTTTCTTATAAAAAATTAACTTTTGATAATCATTCATCTCAATTTAAAGAACATACTAATTTCTCGAATCCGTGGTCATCCCGAGTATTGTAAAGAAAAATAGTTGTTTCTCTTTATACATGACAAATCTATAGACCAGCATTGCACACGGCTGTGCCAGAAAAATTTCTTATAGGAGCAGATATATACGCGTTATCCGGCGAGCTTATTGAGGTAAGAATTTTCAATTTATTCAGAATGATCTTCCAGGTCCATGACGTAGCGCTGCTGACGTCCAAAATTTATCAGTTTAAATTCACAGTCATTATTGAAAGGTTATAAGTGAGCGACAATTTTATGAGAGGTTAGTCACATTGTATTATTGGCAGGTTATGCAATTTTTCTATTGATAGGTTACGGAAATTATCTGTTGGGAGGTTATTATAGATATTTTTTTTTATCTGTGGAGAGGTTAGACTAAATGTGAATGATATATTTATTATATTTTATTGTTGGGAGGTTACAAGCTATATTTTATAATAAACTAAAGATACTTTAGCGAAAGGCTATCCAGCTTCATTTTTGTGGTTTTAGTGTTAACTTTTACTACTCCTTTTACTTTAGGCAAAAGATCATCTTTAAACGCATGAGTGCAAGAATTATTCATATAAATCAGGATACTCGGTTTTAGTAGCACTTAGGTGAGGAACCTGCGTAGGTTCGTGGTCAGGTCTGAAAATATGGTTCCGGACACGAATCTACGTTTCATATGGTTATCATTGAAACAACACACAAATTAACTGGCCCATGCCCATATAACTGAATGTATGAAGTTTGTGAAGGTGTCGTGAACATCAGTGGCGGACGACATGGCGAGTAACTGCACTGACGGCTCTTGATGTACGAATGCTCTATAAAATCTCTTCTTGGCGTCGGACATATCAGAGCTGTGAATACCAAATAATAGCAAATCCGAGGCAAATCCTTAATAACGCAGCTTCCAATTTCTCTCTTAGCACTGCCGAAGTGACCGGGCTAAGGCTAGCCACATACTGCGTGTCGTTCACACAAGTTCGACCGCCAGACCCACCTTTTACATTGCGCCATGCCACTTCCGTTGCGGCGGGACTTCCCTACAGCTTTTACATATTGCAAATACAATTGCCCTAAGCATGAACAGCTTTTAATAAACATTTTCTTTCTATGAACATATTCATGTTATAATAATTTACCATTTCAACATATTCTTTTGCTTTTTTCATATACACATTACAAAACTCTAATTTTCTAGCCATAGATCAAGGAGTTTAAGCAACACAGAATACACACTTGATAAATTGGAAATACACAGTTACGTAAAATAAACCTACTCCTAATCGATATAAGTGTTACAGAATGTTTTCCAGTATGTATTGATATAACGTTGTCCTTATTCGTCTACTAATTGTATGTCAGATGAATGCATCAAGAAATTGTTTTCGGTGAAATTCGTGCAGTATATCTTGATTCATAATCAATAACAAGCGCCAGTTTCCGGAAAAGTGATCCGTTATGCAAAGTTTTCGGCGAAATTATTGCCAGCGCTGGAAATCTTTGCCAAAGTTCATGACGTTTCTTTCCCGAGTGAGATTCATACGAAGAAATGCCACTGAGACAAACCTGCGTTTGCACGATGCTCGTGGTGTCCAGTACATCTGTGTTTCGAATGTGTCTACGGTTGGTATCATCTGATGGAATGCACCAAATCTACCTGTAGAATAAAGATGTGAATAAAATATAAGAAGTAGTATCAGAATTGACATACGAATGAAATATCAGAATATGAGAATTTAAAAAGATTGTTGCACCCGACGTGCCAGACACACATATTATGTAACAAATGTGTGACAATTACTGCAAAATCCACTTGTTATTTTTATCGTTAATAGAGTGCCGTTGTATTCCCTAATGTGATAAGAAACATTTGTGAGTCAACGATCATTTCGCTCTCAGTTAACAATATGACCGAAAGAGACAACCTACCAGGAATTGTGAAACGAATCCTGTCGTCCAGGAAACTGTGCCACAAAGAGCGCAGATTCGCCACGAGATGGGGAAATTGACAGGCGTCTGTTGTGCTGAAAGAGACCAGCCTGATAAGGCCTAAGCGCCGTAGTGTGCGAGTGAGACGGACGAGAACTTACATCATAGGTAAACCCCGTAAGAGCTGTTTGTGACCAGGCAGGCGTAGCAGTGTTAAATATAGCGGACCAAAGATCTGCCATAAAGGGAAACATTTATGAAATCTATTTGACTCTGTAGTAATTCAGAGAATGGAGCCACAATAATTTTAATCCAGCATCTTTCTTAAATTTTCATGGTGATCCCAATAAAACTTGATTACTAATCATATCTATAATAGTTTAGGATTTACTGCTGAAGTGAAATTAACAAGTTTTGTAACAATGACCTGAACGCTAAAATCTGAACGCTTTGGTCGATCTTAACGATCGACAGTTCATATAAAAGCGCATCATTAAAATGATAAGTGTTGTAAATACTATTTGTTTAAAAGACATAGTAAATTTAAATTATCATTATTTTCAGCTAAGCATCAGATCATCATTTCCTCCTCACAAAACACACTGAACGATGACAGCATGACACCTTATTGAATCATTAGGTAATAGAATGTGTTGTAAAGTTTGGTGGATAATAGTTACTTCTGTTCTTTAATCACTTATCAGAAAGCACACTGATGTAAGGCTACTGACCATGACATTCAAAGTTAAGAAGAAAGTTGTATAGCTTTTATTTGAAAGAATTTAACGTTTGTTTGTAATGGATATTATTGTTACTTTAGTTAGAACGTGAAAGTGGTCAAGCTTTGATTATTTAAATATGTTACAATATAAAACAATGTAGAATAAGCTATAGACAATCAGATGGACTGCTTCAGGAAAGGGAACTGCACTAGTCAGTTGAGTGATTATGTTCGGCACGCGGGAGACACGGCCGAAGAAGGGCAGAGGGACAGTGCTGGTGCAGACGAGAAAGCGGACGGTCAGTCTTTAGCAGGTAGGAAGTGAAACGACTTAGAAAATTTCGTGTTGTGTGGTATCACGGGACTTGGTCTCTGAGTGGTGAGCACCTACGCGCCTGGTGTGAACTCCCAACTTTCGCGTAGACAACGAGGTGGAGTATTTCACGATGAAGTTGGGAATGATCGAACTGTGTCAAATGGATATGCGCTCGAGTGTAACAGTAACTCTGAATACGTCCACTTTCACTATTAGTTTGCTTTCTGAATAAACATTAGTCTAACCAAATCGCAACTGTGTGGCCTAAATCATTTACGGGTCGTTAATTTAGCTCCCGATATTATTATTGCTTTTATTATATGTTATATTAACTTTGTATGTTTCATATAATTTCACAAACTTTCCATCAGCCAGACAATTTAACCAAAGGGTCACAAGTGGCTGATTTAGGGCATGCAATGCGATATGTACGGTTCAACCTCTAGACGAGTTTGAGCCAAGACATTTCGACGAAGAGGAACCACCTGTGAGCCTGAACATATTTGGGATGTTAGCTCGCACATTCGTGCAGCAACCTTCTACGGACATGGGTAGATAATGAAAACAATAAAAATAAAATAAAATAAAATGAATAGAAACACTAATCGGGTTTCGAAGACGAGTCACAAAATTAGAATGCCGCGACGGTAACCAGCGATTACCGATTTGTCTGAGGATATCGCGCTGTAAAGCACACATAAAGTACCTCGGAAATACCTCAAAAACTTTGACCGTCGGTTTTTCGGAAACGGTCAAACATCTATGGATAATATGAATATGTATGTTGCATGGAGCACTAGAAACTTATAGTCTGCTTATCTTCAAAGTACGAGGACCTATTTGTCTCTACCTCTTTATACAAATATACACACTTTTCAAGGTTACACACTTTGTGACACCATTCATTGGCATAGTTGATTCCGTTTCATACGACAGTTAACGAATTTCCTTTTTAGAACTGATTTTGACCACTTGTTTACGAAAATCGAAAGCTATAGGCCGTTTCAGTGAGTACTCAATCGACGCCACTTGTGTCGTATTTCATCACCACTCCCATTCTGACTTGTGACACAGACTTAGAAACTGACAGGATTAAATAGGAAAGGCGGTCGTGTTTAATACCACGAGGAATGCTGTCTGGACGGCACGTTCCAACACTGGGTACTGTATAGCAAAATGTGATCCGATTAAGTGAATGAACGGGTCGTGTCTGAGTTATGGACACCAGAAAATCACTGCTCAAGCATTCAAAGTGCTTGCACAGCAGTTCTCTGAATAGACCGAGGCGAAGCTTCATATTAACATTTGACCTTCAGCGACTTACGAGGAGATTAATAATATTAAAGCAACATGTACACACAAAAAGCTTGAATAATAACTCAGTATCAACGAATGGAAGCAAAATTTATAACATTCCAACGTCATGAAATTACGTAAAAGATAGTACGAGCCGCTAGTATTCAACGCTTGAAAACCACGGTAAAAGTTTTACACTGTAAGCTCTCAAATGTTGGCGGTATCACAATGCAGTTCAAAGAGCTGTTTATGTGCAGCAGATTAAAAGTGATCGTTTGGCTGAACATAAGGAGGACTGTAGTATTAGTACTTTAAGAAAAATATTAGTGTTCGCACACAGTGAAGTGGAATTTGATTAACAATGAAGCCTTCATTTCTGGTTAAAATTTTGTTCGACAGCTTATTAAAATTAAGAAGGCCGGCCGCGGTGGTCGTGCGGTTCTAGGCGCTGCAGTCTGGAACCCCGGGACTGCTACGGTCGCAGGTTCGAATCCTGCCTCGGGCATGGATGTGTGTGATGTCCTTAGGTTAGTTAGGTTTAAGTAGTTCTAAGTTCTAGGGGACTGATGACCACAGAAGTTAAGTCCCATAGTGCTCAGAACCATTTGAACCATTTGGGGACGTTTGCAAGACAACAACCATCTGCACGAACAGTTCGACGACGTTTGCAGCAGCTTGGACAATCAGCTGGGAGACCATGGCTGCATCACAGACAGGAGCGCTTGCGATGGTGTACTCAACGACGAACCTGGGTGCACCAACGGCAAAACGTCATTTTTCGGATGAATCCAGGTTCTGTTTACAGCATCATGATGGTCACATCCGTGTTTGGCGACATCGCGGTGAACGGACATTGGAAGCGTGTATTCGCCATCGCCATACTGGCGTATCACCCGGCGTGATGTTATGGGGTGCCATTGGTTACACGTCTCGGTCACCTCTTGTTCGCATTGACGGCACTTTGAACAGTGGACGTTACATTTCAGATGTGCTACGACCCATGGCTCTACTCTTCATTCGATCCCTGCGAAACCTACATTTCAGCATGATAATGCACGACCTCATGTTGCAGGTCCTGTACGTGCCTTTCTGGATACAGAAAATGTTCGACTGCTGCCCTGGCCAGCACATTCCCCCGATCTCTCACCAGCTGAAAACGTCTGGTCAATAGTGGCCGAGCAACTGGCTCGTCACAATACGCCAGTCACTACTCTTGATGAACTGTGGTATCGTGTTGAAGCTGTATGGGCAGCTGTACCTGTACACGCTATCCAATCTCTGTTTGACTCAATGCCCAGGCGTATCAAGGCCGTTATTACGGCCAGAGGTGGTTGTTCTGGGTACTTATTTCTCAGGATCTGTGCACCCAAATTGCGTGAAAATGTAATCACATGTCAGTTCTAGTATAAGATATTTGTCCAATGAATACCCGTTTATCATCTGCATTTCTTCTTGGTGTAGCAATTTTAATGGCCAGTAGCGTAATTCATTCGTTTTACAGTCGAATGCACATTTTAAAATGCCTTTCAGTAATAGTACGCACTTGTATAAGACCGGCGAGGCTTCATCGTAGTTACATTCTGCCATTTCCAACTGAATACAAGACGTGTCTGAAAAATTCGATGAAATGTCTCATAAAACGAAGGAAACAAGGGTGTGTATGGGGCAGCATGTCTCTCAAGATCCATAGTTGAGGGATGGTGCGCTAAGGCGTGCATAATAAAGAACGTCCCCATATCGCAGAAGTTACGCCAACTCAAGCGGGAGACACTCGAACACTCGCCCTATAGTCTTGACCTTTTCCCAAGCGATTATCGCGCCTTGAGTTCATTAATAAGGGCATCGAAGGGTGAACGACACTTGTCGGACGTTGATGTGCAGCAGGCAGTTACGAACTCCTTCACGCAGCAGGACATGATGTTTTACCAAACGGGTATATTCAACCTGGTGTGTCGGTAGCGAGATTGGCTCAACGCTCACGGCGATTTTGCTTGATTGACATACCGATTCTGGATTTTCTTCTTTTTTTTTCATTTAAACACTGCAGAGTGGCTCACCACCTTGGTTACTAAGCTGGACCGTGTGCTACTTTAAGACAAGTAACAAGCCAGGCAGCATGTAGTTCTCTTAGCCGTAATGGCTGCTCACAAGTTAGGTTAGCTTGACAGGCACCCATTCCGTTTCCCGTCCCTGCCACGAGGAGGCGGACCTTTTCCTAATATTTCTGCCCTGTCTGTTGCTCTTTGTGTTAGTAAACTATATGATACAGTAAGTGATGTTTTAATTCAAGATAATAAAATCAACATAATTATATAAAATACAAAATAAGACAAAATAGATATAGAAATATGCAAAGAAATTTCAAAACTATACAGTGTCAACCAGAAACCAAATTATCACTCATGCAGTTACAGAGTGCAAGGCTGTACATGTGCCCCAAAGTTGAACTGAACTAGCTTTCTCTGTATGAGATTATAAATGCAGTTAAAATTTCGCATGGAACGTAAGAGCATAATGAATATTAACCTATAATGATGTAGGTTTAAGTTAAAGCTTCAATTCTGTTAGTAAAAACTGAAGCCGAAATTCTTGCATAGACAATCTTAGATACGGGAAGCATTCCGGTAGCTATTGGTCAAACATAACAAGATCCCTCTATTCAGAACTTAAAAATTTAATTTAAAGATGAGATAACATTACAAATCATCAATTGCTAGAAACAAGTGGTTACCAAAGTTAGAATAATTAATAATAAGAGTATAATTATACTTAGTATAAAAGAAAATGAGTATAAACAGTGAATTTTTAAAATGTATGGTCTCTCCTGAAACTAGGTTCTCACTCGTGCGGTTGCTGAGTGCAGAGGCTGTGTATGAGCCTATAGGTTGAACGTAACTAGATTTCTCTATATGATATTGTAAATAAGATTTCACATTTCACATGAATAATAAAACAATATAAAAATTAGCATATAGCAGTACACTTATACCTTTTGAAGGCTATTAATCATAACTGATGCCAAAGTTCTTGCATAAACAAATTCTGGACTGTACGGCCTTCAAATGGAAACTTTTTGATCCCTCCTTATAATCAATTAAAATTTCATAGAACTTTAGGCAGCTTGACACCCAGGGCCGAATCTGTTACCCAAAGTTCCTGAAATAAGGCGAAGTGAACTACTTTTAGCAGAAGTGGGGACCACTTTCAGCGTTTGGTGACATGGACACTTTCTTTGTTGTATTGTTTGTTTAATCGGTATGGGACGTTTGTGGAATTTTTAAGTACGAAGCATGTTCTACGAAACTACAAACTCCAGATGACACTAAGTTACCGCCCAATATATTGACGATTCGGTGATGATTTAAAGCTTGGATCGGACAATCTTTTGAAACTGCTTCTTCTTTTTTATCCTCGGCAGTCATACAAAGCTGAAGAACTTCCCACGGTTTGTACTGCTCACAGATAAGATCTGTTTCAACAGTAATAATATTTTCAGTTAGTAAAATAGCCATAACTGGAGTGACGAAAATGACATGCCACAATCATATCAGATCACCATGGTCCGCCTCCATAGAGTAGTGGTAGCATTACCGCCTATCACGCAGGGGGCCCGGGTTCGATTTCCGGCAGGGGACTGGATGTTGTTTGTCTTTCATCATCGTTGACTCGCAAGACGCCGGTGTGGCTTCACCTTAAAAGGACTTGCAATACCGCGGGCCAACTCCCCCGAAGGGGCCAACAATTTTTTAACAGGATATTTTTCTGACCTAGTTGGGCATGTGGTCGACCTTCAATCATGGTATTTTACCATCCTGACAGGGTCACCATTCTCTAACATTCTGCGTGGTTTCTGTTTGTTCTAAGTCATGTCTCCCTACCACTTTCGCGCAACGACGCTCTGAGCTTGTTTTTTAGGGAATTGACTACTTTGAACCTGGGACCTGTTGCTGGTAAGGAGATGCCAGACCACACATGACATGTAGAGTTCAGAAGAGTTCAGTGAGACTAGCGATGATATAATCAAATACTTAATGATTTCAGCATCAGCTCCACTGCACTCCCTGTAAAAGAATCTTAAGACTAACTAAATTTAGTGGAAGGGGTTCAAGGCTTTCCTATTTTTAGTTAGCTGGTAAAATAACATCGAAAAAGCAGTTAAGTTTACCATTGGAAATTTTATTCTTCTCACAAAACATTGTTTATAAATGGCACTATTGATAAAAGGAAATATTTTAATACAGGATGATAAAAACCAACTGCGTCCAACAAAAATGTGAACAAATATTCCCTGAATGGGTTTCCAAGTTCTATAATGGATCAAAGGATGACCTATGCCATATAATATTTATAATCTAGATTTACATTAAGTTTCATAAAAGAGAAAACTATCAAAATGGTCTACAGTGACCCTCAATTATCTTTAATTACTTATTTAACTTGTCGTAAATTACAGTGGCTGATGTGGCTTGTCAATAATTACATAACAGAAAAATCATCGCATTTCAGATTTTAACTTATGTAGCAAATGTGAATACCATGAGCTTTAATTGACTATCGACACTAGTATTACGCAAAAAGGGGGTATAACAGTTGAGACTTCTGCAGTTCTGAGTGAAGCTTTATGCGCTCAAAAATGCGGTATCACCCGCGTTCATTACCTTGTCGTTGGTTAGGCAGTGTCAGGGGGTGGCGGGCGGCGCAGCTCCATACAGCTCGCCATCTCGGAAGCAACTCTCTCCTAACTTCTCCTTACTACAATTTACCGAAGTTGGTTTTAGAAAAGCTATCTGGCTGTGTTTTCAACTGACCAATCAGGGTCTCAATTTAGCCTTAAGCTTCGTCTACAAAACTTCTGTCTATCCAATGAGAAACGTTATACTTTTCGTGGTGGGGCAATGTTTTTAACGTGTGCAACGTAACAGAGGCGCGAAAAAGTCTCACGCTAAAACTTGCAGCTGGTGTGGCCCTTTTAGTGTTATCGTAAGACCTATACTGTTCTTTTGTAGGGCTCTATCTTTTAACATGGGCTGGGGGGTGGTCCTGGTGGTCGGCAGGCTATGTGGGTGTCCGTCCCTTATCGTAGGGCCTTCTAGCTTAACACGGTTCTGCCCTCGGCTTCTGTTCTCGTTTCTTCCCTCGGAACTGTGTCTGTTTCACGGTGGGAAGGTATGACATGCATTTAGTCGATCTTGTGTTAGTCTGTGGTATTCCATTTGCTCACTCGTTGATCGTATTACTTTGGTTAATTTAATGTCAGGATTTATTTGGAGCTATGTGACATACTGCCGGATTTGCTATAATGTCAGGGTTTTCATTGAAGGTGTTGCACTTGCCTGACACCTTACACTGCGAACTACGGATGAATCGCAAACAGACAGATTCCATAATTCTAGATTTCCAGAAATCATTTGGTACAGTGCCCCATTACAGACATAACAGAACCCAGAATGTTATCCTGGACCACCAATATTCACCAGAGACCAGCGTATCATCAGGAGTGCTCCAGAGAGGTGTGATAAAACCGCTGTTGTTATCTACATACATACATAATATTCGGTCATATTACGGTGTATTGATAATTTTTACTTATGGACCGTGTGACAGCAACTGAATGAAACACAATTTTAGTGCCATACGCGTTTCGCCTTTATTCTCTGCAAGGCATCATCAGTGGTCTGGAATATGTACATATGTTAGCTATTTAATTGACATTTTTGTCACTGTTCCTATAGGATATAAACTGTTCTGGTGGTTGGTGTTTCCTATTAACTAGTAATGTTTTGAACTGTACATACAGGTTGCGGGGACAATTTCTTACTTATTACGCTCCTGTTGCATTTTTGGTGGTGTTCTTCTTCTTATGAATGCCAATTTGCAGTTTTTTCCAACATTCCACATCACTATGAACTGAATGCTTGTTTCAATGCAATGAAACCAGAAACCAAAACATTGCATTCATAAGAAGAAGAACAACACCAAAAATGCAATAGGAGCGTAATAAGTAAGAAATTGTCCCTGCAACCTGTAAGTACAGTTCAAAACATTACTAGTTAATAGGAAATACCAACCACCAGAACTGTTTATAACCTATAGGCACAGTGACAAAAATGTAAATTAAATAGCTAACGTATGTACATATTCCAGGCCACTGATGATGCCTTGCAGAAAATGAAGGCGAAACGCGCATGGCACTAAAATTGTGTTTTATTCAGTTGCTGTCAGACGGTCCATAGGTAAAAGCTATTAATATACCGTAATATTACAAGCTACTGAGGGAGACAGGACTACAAAACTTGAAGATTTCAATATTCAGACAGGTTGGGCGGCAATCTGCGGTTGTTTGCTTGCTGTGGTGTAAGGTAAGCTGTCGAAGTTGAGTGACTGTAGGAAGATACAAGACGACCTAGACAAAATTTCTAATTCGTGTGATGAATGGCAGGTGTCTCTAAATGTGGAAAAATATAAGTTAATGCGGATGAGTAGGAAGAACAAGCCTGTAATGCTCAGATACAGTGTTAATAGTGTCCTGCTTCACGCAGACAAGTCGTATAAATATCTGTACGTAACGTTGCAAAGCGAAACGAAATGGAATGAGCATGTGAGAATGTGGTAGGCAAGACTAACGGTCTATTGCGGTTTATATGGAGAATTCTATGTAACAGCGGCTCACCTGTAAAAGAGACTGTATGTAGGACGCTAATGCGACCGGTTCTTGAGTACTGCTTCAGTGTCTGGGATCCGAACTAGGTCGGAATGAAGGGAGACATCGAAGCAATTCAGAGGCGGGCTGCTGGATTTGTTACCGTTTGGTTCAAACAATACGTGAGTGTTACGCAAATGTTTCAGGAACCAAAATGGGAATCTCTGGGGGAAGGCGACGTTCTTTTCGAGAAACGCTACTGAGAAAATTTAGAGACCCAGCATTTGTACTGACTATCCAACGACTGTACTGCCGCGAACATACATTACGTGTAAGGACCACGAAGATAAGATTTGCGAAATTATGGCTCATACGCAGGCACACAGACAGTCGTTTTTCCCTCGCTCTACAGGGTTATTACAAATGATTGAAGTGATTTCACAGCTCTACAATAACTTTATTATTTGAGATATTTTCACAATGCTTTGCACACACATACAAAAACTCAAAAAGTTTTTTAGGCATTCACAAATGTTCGATATGTGCCCCTTTAGTGATTCGGCAGACATCAAGCCCATAATCAAGTTCCTCTCACACTCGGCGCAGCATGTCCCCATCAATGAGTTCGAAAGCATCGTTGATGCGAGCTCGCAGTTCTGGCACGTTTCTTGGTAGAGGAGGTTCAAACACTGAATCTTTCACATAACCCCACAGAAAGAAATCGCATGGGGTTAAGTCGGGAGAGCGTGGAGGCCATGACATGAATTGCTGATCATGATCTCCACCACGACCGATCCATCGGTTTTCCAATCTCCTGTTTAAGAAATGCCGAACATCATGATGGAAGTGCGGTGGAGCACCATCCTGTTGAAAGATGAAGTCGGCGCTGTCGGTCTCCAGTTGTGGCATGAGCCAATTTTTCAGCATGTCCAGATACACGTGTCCTGTAACGCTTTTTTCGCCGAAGAAAAAGGGGCCGTAAACTTTAAACCGTGAGATTGCACAAAACACGTTAACTTTTGGCGAATTGCGAATTTGCTGCACGAATGCGTGAGGATTCTCTACCGCCCAGATTCGCACATTGTGTCTGTTCACTTCACCATTAAGAAAAAATGTTGCTTCATCACTGAAAACAAGTTTCGCACTGAACGCATCCTCTTCCATGAGTTGTTGCAATCGCGCCGAAAATTCAAAGCGTTTGACTTGTCATCGGGTGTCAGGGCTTGTACCAATTGTAAACGGTAAGGCTTCTGCTTTAGCCTTTTCCGTAAGATTTTCCAAACCGTCGGCTGTGGTACGTTTAGCTCACTGCTTGCTTTATTCGTCGACTTCCGCGGGCTACGCGTGAAACTTGCCCGCACGCGTTCAACGGTTTCTTCGCTCACTGCAGGCCGACCCGTTGATTTCCCCTAACAGAGGCATCCAGAAGCTGTAAACTGCGCATACCATCGCCGAATGGAGTTAGTAGTTGGTGAATCTTTGTTGAACTTCGTCCTGAAGTGTCGTTGCACTGTTATGACTGACTGATGTGAGTGCATTTCAAGCACGACATACGCTTTCTCGGCTCCTGTCGCCATTTTGTCTCACTACGCTCTCGAGCGCTCTGGCGGCAGAAACCTGAAGTGCGGCTTCAGCCGAACAAAACTTTATGAGTTTTTCTACGTATCTGTAGTGTGTCGTGACCATATGTCAATGAATGGAGCTACAGTGAATTTATGAAATCGCTTCAATCATTTGTAATAGCCCTGTATTTGCGAGTGGAATAGGAAAGGAAATGACCAGTAGTGGCACAGGGTACCTACCGCTACGCACTGTACGTACGATGCCTTGCGGAGTATCTGTAGATTCTAAATGTTTTGGTACAGATTTGTATCGGTGAGCTACAAACGAAGTTAGCAATTTCTAGTAAGGTGACGGTTTTGATCAGTCACCATTCCTGCAGCCTTGCATGCATATTGTACGGCCAATAAAAAAACCTGCATTTATTGTCGATTAATTTTACGAAGTCTGATACACTTTAAATAATCACTGCAATGTAATACAAATAGTGGCATTGAATTACTGATGAGAGGGCTATTCGGAAAGTAAGGTCCGATGGGGTGCGAAATGGAAACCACAGTGAAAATGCGATGAAGTTTAGCACAGGTGTGTTGGGCAGTGTCTCTAGCATGCCCGTAGATTGCGCCACGTCGCTCTTTTCAGTTCTGAGCGCACAGTGAGCACGTAAAGATGCTTAGAACAATAGTGTCTCACACCATGTACGAGCGTCTGCTGAGAGATTTTGCCTGATGTGATGCAGCCCACGTATCATAACTGTGACATATTTCCTTCCGCTTGACGATTCTCGGCCGCATTCTGAAGGGGCAATGAAAATGCTTCTGCAGCGTTTTGATGAGAAGTGTTTGATCACCCACTATAGAGCCTGTAATTGACTCTGGTACGAGAGTACTGGAAACTTGGTAGAACGCAGCGGCAAATGTCTAAATCGGAGCGACGAATATGCAGAGAAGTCGCTGGAAGGTGTAGCTAAATGTTGCAAATAAAACATTTCTGATTTTCTCAGTGGTTTCCATTTTGTCACCGATCGGACCTTACTTTCCGAATAGGCCTCATATTTCTTGCCACAGTCACGCACTCTCTGTTAGCAACTGTAGACTTGAAGTAAAAAAGACTGTAAGTGCCATTACAAGGAAATTTGAAGTTTGTTTGAAATGGTATGTACATGCCAAGCCCAACATCGCATAAGAGGCTCAAACTACAACGAATTAAAATGTAGTACCAAAAGCAACCAGAAGATGGCATGTGGTCTAACAGGCACTGTTGTTTACGTATGAAAGACTATGTTCCACGCGCTTACCGTTCAGTGTAATTGGCAGAGTGTAATATAAGAACAAATATAATAAAAAAGATGTTTAGATATATGGAATTAATGAGATTAATTTTTCGGCGCCCTGATAAACACAATAAGCTGGGCTATGCCTGTAAATGGGTTCGTATTAGTTCGTGTTAGTTCTGTATGGACGAAATAGTCTTTCTCTTGTTGTAGTTTAATAATCACCAATTAATAATACTAAGTCCGATATCCATATCCTCCTACAAAATTTTGACCATGTCCATGATAAGGTAATCGGATCTCCGTGGTAACTCCGAAGTATGCAGATGGGCTTCTTCAGTTCTTCTATATTACAGTACTACTTGGAATAGTAACTCAATTTTTCACTAACGAAATACGAATGTATTATTTCTTCTACACACATCAAAAATACAGACTTATCACTTATTCTCATAACCAAAATGGCTACTGCCGATTATGATGTAAAATGACGTGCGTCTATCCTCGTTCACTATCAGAGAGAACGAGTCCTTCCTCTTACCGAGGAACAGGAGAAAGATCTTAAGTTTTTTAACATTTGAAAATCAAAAATATATGACGGTAGGCGCAGGCTACACCCCGGGGTAACGCTTCACCTTTTCTCTTTGCCTTTAAGAAAACGAAAACATAAAAGCAAGAAATGCAAAAGGTACATCACAAATGCCGCCCTACTGTATACTGACGGAAATAAGTCTCGTTATTTAGGAAGACAGTATACAGTAGCCTTATTTACATTGGGGCCCGTAGTTTGGTCACTTAGTGCATGTCAATGGAGTTTTAATATCCTTATGCTACTACAAATGTATCTACAAAACTCCATTTTTTTGGTCGATTGCAAATTCATACACATAAATACATTCACATACATTTATATTACATAACTGCGCGCCCAAGTTGTGCTGTCGTCTCAGTTTCTTATTTATCCTTACATTTTTTAACCTGTATGGTGTGAACAGGGGAAAAAACTTAAATGTCTTGAACTGTCGTCTCACCATGTTTTAAAAATTGTTTTTTCTCACTTGCTTTCGGTTCATTGGCAATTCTGAGAAGGTGTCCTTTCGGCACACGCTGTCTCATTGTTCGCTGTACTTCTGGCCAGCAGCAGCTCATTGTTTAACGCGCCAAATGAGCACCAGCACTGCCCGCGAATCCATTGTGACGTCACTCCAGGCTTATGAAGTCGGTTTTGTATGCCGTCCAGTCCGGAGACTGGATACGTCAGGTTCAGCTCCAACGCTCAACTCGAAGAACACCAGTACCTCATCTCGCACCTGGACGAAGTTTTCGGCCAGTGAAATTGAAGGTAAGGCCCGCACTGCAGGACTCGGCATTATCTTCCGTTGTGCATCGTAGTTCGGCAGTAATACAGGGCTATTACAAATGATTGAAGCGATTTCATAAATTCACTGTAGCTCCATTCATTGACATATGGTCACGACACACTACAGCTATGTAGAAAAACTCATAAAGTTTTGTTCGGCTGAAGCCGCACTTCAGGTTTCTGCTGCCAGAGCGCTCGAGAGCGCAGTGAGACAAAATGGCGACAGGAGCCGAGAAAGCGTATGTCGTGCTTGAAATGCTCTCACATCAGTCAGTCATAACAGTGCAACGACACTTCAGGACGAAGTTCAACAAAGATCCGCCAACTGCTAACTCCATTCGGCGATGGTATGCGCAGTTTAAAGCTTCTGGATGCCTCTGTAAGGGGAAATCAACGGGTCGCCCAGCAGTGAGCGAAGAAACGGTTGAACGCGTGCGGGCAAGTTTCACGCGTAGCCCGCGGAAGTCGACGAATAAAGCAAGCAGGGAGCTAAACGTACCACAGCCGACGGTTTGGAAAATCTTACGGAAAAGGCTAAAGCAGAAGCCTTACCGTTTACAATTGCTACAAGCCCTGACACCCGATGACAAAGTCAAACGCTTTGAATTTTCGGCGCGGTTGCAACAGCTCATGGAAGAGGATGCGTTCAGTGCGAAACTTGTTTTCAGTGATGAAGCAACATTTTTTCTTAATGGTGAAGTGAACAGACACAATGTGCGAATCTGGGCGGTAGAGAATCCTCACGCATTCGTGCAGCAAATTCGCAATTCACCAAAAGTTAACGTGTTTTGTGCAATCTCACGGTTTAAAGTTTACGGCCCCTTTTTCTTCTGCGAAAAAAACGTTACAGGACACGTGTATCTGGACATGCTGGAAAATTGGCTCATGCCACAACTGGGGACCGACAGCGCCGGCTTCATCTTTCAACAGGATGGTGCTCCACCGCACTTCCATCATGATGTTCGGCATTTCTTAAACAGGAGATTGGAAAACCGATGGATCGGTCGTGATGGAAATCATGATCGGCAATTCATGTCATGGCCTCCACGCTCTCCCGACTTAACCCCATGCGATTTCTTTCTCTGGGGTTATGTGAAAGATTCAGTGTTTAAACCTCCTCTACCAAGAAACGTGCCAGAACTGCGAGCTCGCATCAACGATGCTTTCGAACTCATTGATGGGGACATGCTGCGCCGAGTGTGGGAGGAACTTGATTATCGGCTTCATGTCTGCCGAATCACTAAAGGGGCACATATCGAACATTTGTGAATGCCTAAAAAAACTTTTTGAGTTTTTGTATGTGTGTGCAAAGCATTGTGAAAATATCTCAAATAATAAAGTTATTGTAGAGCTGTGAAATTGCTTCAATCACTTGTAATAACCCTGTAGTTTCAAAAACAAATTGTAATCATACCTCCTTGACAACTCCTTCTATACCATAGATGAATTCTTGAATATGAGTAAATTAATCTGGAGATATAATACATGCATTTCGTGCCATTTAAGGGAATGGGATAGATAATAGAAATATTTAGGTATAACACTATAATGTAAAAAAAAAAATGACCTTGTTCCCTGTGCGCCTTTCTTGTGCATTTGACACGTTCCACATCATAACGGTTTTTCCGTGTTATTGATCAATGGAACACTAAACTAACTAACTAACTAGCGGTCCTCACACATCAGTTAGTGGTTATACGAATTTCCTCTGATTTCTCTGTCGCACACACATCACACTCACTGTATTCACTTCGCTAGACTGTATCGTTTACTCTTATCACGACTCAGCCGTTATTTTCACTATTATAAGACCTTATTATTTTTGTGTCACTTCACACGTGCGAGTATTTTACTAGTCCATCGCGTTGCTCTTCATATACGTACATAAATGGTTCTCATTCAAGAATAACATTTCATATAAAATTGACAATAGTACATACATTTTACATAGACATCGACAGTAATAAAGTTGACAAATAAGTGTACAATTCATATTCACATTTCATATATGGACTCCATGACATGCACCATCTTACACACTAATACGTAAATCAGAAGGAATCTTGCATTTATTCTGAATATTTGCATTTCCTTTTCTTGTCTTGAAGGACCAACCTCCCGCGCATTTTTACGTTCACAACTACGCATAGAAAATAGTACATACATTTTTTGTAGACATTGACAATAATAAAGTTGACATATAAGTGTACAATTCACATCACATTTCATATATGGGCTCCATGTTAGGCACCATCTTGCACACTAATAAGTAAATTAGAAGGAATCATGCATTAATTCTGAATATTTGCATTTTTTTCTTTTCTTGCAGAGCAGACCTCCTGCATTTTTACCTTCACAACTACACACAGAAACTACGTTCCAGCACAACTCACTATATGGAAAAGAGTATTTGCTAGGGTGTGCTTCATAGATCAAGGTACTTCTAGAATAGCTGCTTGTAATGCGTCGTTAGTGTACTTATTCTATCCTTGGCATTTGATAAATCTTAATACTATTTACAATATTTAAAAGTGCTCGTTTGTGAGCGAGAATGGGGAATGTTTTATCCCTTGACGATCCACACTTCAACACTGCTTGTTAATCGTCGTAATATTTCACATTCATGTACACATTTTTCAATTCATTGTGGAACCGCGCGACCGCTACGGTCGCAGGTTCGAATCCTGCCTCGGACATGGATGTGTGTGATGTCCTTAGGTTAGTTAGGTTTAAGTATTTCTAAGTTCTAGGGGACTGATGAGCACGGATGTTAAGTCCCATAGTGCTCAGAACCATTTGGACCATTTTTGGACATATTTCAAGCCGTATTTCCGCCTTATTGATGCGACGACATATACATGTTTACCTTCGTAACGTGTGACCGGTAACTTTACCGTATTTTTGTCATGTGTAATTCCACCATTAATTCATTCTCGCTATAGAACAAGGAGCTTAAGCTAAATGTACTTCTTTCGCTTCTGCGTGTGACAAGAACTCAGTGTAGAAAATATTGTTACTCTGTATTTTGTGTTCATACCTCGTACGAATTGTATGTCATATTTTCATTTATATTCGCCTTATAGTTGCTCAAGCTGTAACAGTTAGTCGCAAGGAAATATTTTTCATACTAAATTGTTTTACATTCCGATGCATTTTCAGCAAATTACTGTGCTGTGGTGCACGTTAAATGTACTGTGTGCCCTTGTACTTTTGACTTCACTGTTTCTTCTTTACTGTTCACTGCTTCTTCAAGATATTCGTTTTCACAATTACTTACCGTACATGCATCGTCATACTTTGCTTTCCAAGCTCATACAATCATTCATTCTGAGACTTAAGGCTATATAATCTGTTATTTCTTACGTCGCCTTTGTGGCCGTTTCCTAGGTACCACTGTAATATTCATCTTCATATTCATCGCCGTATACCCATATAATTATTTATTAAAAATCATCCACATAAATCTTCATTTATAACCACATATTACCTGTGGGGTTTTCACACTAGCACCGCCGCCCTATTTATTTGTTCCCACAAATATAAATAAATTCATATTACTCTAATACACTCTCATTCTCTTCCTAGTTTCACTTCATGTATAATATGTCACGACAAACGTAGATTAAATAATTAATACCTCCATTTGAATCTAAAATCTTTCACACTCTCTCTACTTCCTAGTATTATCCAGCAGTGAAATCCATTTATTTCTCCAAATTGCTTTTTAAACACACAGTACTTACCTCAGTTATTTTAAGCTCATGTAATTACGTTGTGTGCGTATTGGTTGGTTTTCGTATTTACTTCCGTGTGTTCTACGATTCGTGTTCATAGTTTTATTTTGCTGCTTATGCTATTCCTATAAGGTATCATGTAATTAATAGCAACTAACATAAGTGAGTTCCGTGATGGCAGATTTGTAGGTATGTGTTCTCCCTGTACATTATTTCGCTACTTCTAATGTTGTCTGTAAAGAAGTGTAGTTTTATAAGTGCACAACTGCTCCTCTCGCTAAATCTTGTACGATATGTTTCTTTATAGTTTACATCTCAGTTGCACCCATTTTTCTGTGCGTATATTTCTGTCTGTTTCTCATCGTCGTTTGTTTGCATGCTGCATGTAAGTCGCTTAGTTATTGACTTCTCTGCTAATCGCGTTCTTTTAAGCGTACATGTTATATCTTCTCTTTCAAACTTATCTTAATGCTATTGTATATAGTCGGATATGTGTATATTCTCTTCTGCTTGAATCCTTATACTTATTTCTAACTATGTGCATTCAATAGCCTATGTTAAATTCACAAATTTAGCGTATTCTACACTCCATATAGTTTACTTGCGTCGATGCGCTCCTTTTCTTAAAACTACATATGCTTAATGATATACTCTTAAAATTAGTGCTCTTTACAGTATAGTCTCCGACGTGGGAATAAATGTCTCAATTCGTTTTGTTTGTGTAACAGATTTACGTTTGAGTAATCAGCTGATCGGTACTCTATTTCGTATTGTTTCTGTTATGTCCGGTTGGCTGCGCGTCGAAAATTCCGATTCGCTTAAATACTAAAATGGTTTCCGTCGCGGTGCGCAGTGTGTTTTTGCGCATCTTAAGGGGACACTGAACTCAACTTTGCATTTTGCATACTCTGCCGCAACGATCAGCTGTTAGCCACTTCGCATATAGTTGTTAATGCACACTCCGCTTTAAGCTCGGCTGTGCGTCTCAGTACACTTCACTCCTCATGACTCTCACTTAAAGCTCGCGCACTGTGAATTCGTTTCTTTTCCATCACTCCTATTCAAGTTTTTGCGCCTGATGTAGTATAACTACGTCATCTAATGGTTTTCACTCGTTCAGTGTTATGTACAGTTGTTTTAGTTCTTGTTGTATATTCCATGTTTCCTTAAGGAGTATCAAAAGGTTTCCGTTGCTTCTATAGATATTTAAGTCTTAAGAAAGTACAATATCAAAATACAAGGAAAATTTCTGTTCACTAGGTTGCATCTCATTCTTTGGATGTTAGATTGTTGAAGATAATTGATCGTTCCTCATTGGCTAAAAAGGATAGTAAGAAGAGGGAGAGGGTACCGGAAATACGAGTATTGTACCCCTTAGCCAGAGAGGAACCGAACTCCAGTCGCTTTATTCGTCAAAGTGTGTCAAACCTCGTACCTTCTTGTGCTTTATTGATACAGCAGATGAGGAAAGAACGAGACTCGAATTTTCATTTAATAAATTTCTGCAAATCTTTACGTGGATATATGCCTTTTATTTTACTATTTTTTACATTTCCTATCAAGTAGCACCCAGGATGTGGCTTGTCAACAATGATATATGGACAAACATATAACAATTGACATTTTTTGTGCAATGCTTTTAACTTCGATGATTTTGGATGAGTTCTTAGAAGTACCTCCTGTCCAGTATGGAATTCTGTTAAGTTTTTCAATTTCCTATCGTAAATTCCTTTCCCTATTTCTGCTTGCTCTTCCAGTGTTATTAGCCGTCGACGTACTTTCTCATCCAAGGCTACGTCTTTGTGCTCTAATTTAGGTATCGGTTTTGCCCATTCATCTAGTTCCACCTTTTCGACCGTAAGTTCGGCCGGTGGGTACCCTGTTGATGTGTGCGGTAGGTGATTTACTATATGCTGAAAAGGACCCAGGTATTCTATCCACTTCCTTTGATTCTGTGGTATATATGCCCGGATGAACCTATTAAGTTCACGAAAGCATTGTTCGAAGGGACTTGTTACCGGATGGAACTTGGATACTAAAATATGACGTATGTTTTGTGTTTTCAGAAATGATTTCCTATTGTCCACCTGTAAAATTTGATGTGTTTTCAGTTATTACTGCTCGAGGTTCCCCACCGCGGGGTATGCAGTCTTCCAGAATCCGCCTTATAATTGGACCAGACCTAATTGTTTTGACTGCGTATAGCTGGAGATACTTACTAAAAACGTCATACAGGGCTACAATGTATTTGATCCTGCCGCGGGATTGGGGACGAGTTCCGGCGGCCTCAATAGATACAGGATCCATTGGTTGCTTCGGTATTATTGGGTGTAGAACGTCAAGACATGTCCAGTTCTGATGCTTGACGTTTTGAGAAACCGAACAGCTTCTCATAACTTCCTCTATACGTCACCTCATATTAGAGAGATAACAATACATAGTAATTTGGGCAGCACACTTTAGGATTCTGTAGTGTCCCCATGTGAGGTGCGTGTGTTGAATTAGGTTGTCCAGATATTCCTGAGGTATGCACACACACCACTTATCCATTCGTCGATCTCTTCTATGAAAAAGGACGCCATTATGTATAATGTAATACTGCTCTAAATGTCCATGTGACCTAGCCTGCAAATTTTTTATTACTTTGCTCCATCTCGGGTCTTCTTCCTGCAAGCGTTGCACGTTTTTGCTCATTTTGATATAATATCGTTTAAAATTTCCATCGTTTATTAAAAGTACCTTGAAATCTGATGTCTGTTCTTCTAACTCGTGGAAATCGGTGAGGTCTCGGAGTAACAGCGATAGTGCATCTGCCTAAACTTTGTGTTCCCCTTTTATGTACACTATTTCAAAATGTACACTATTTCAGACTTCAAGAAGAATATAATAATTTCAATCACAAAGAAAGCAGGTGTTGACAGATGTGAAAATTACCGAGCTATCAGTTTAAGAAATCACAGCTGCAAAATACTAACGCGAATTCTTTACAGGCGAATGGAAAAACTGGTAGAAGCCGACCTCAGCGAGGATCAGTTTGGATACCGCAGAAATGTTGGAACGCGTGAGGCAATACTGAACCTACGACTTATCTTAGAAAATAGATTAAGGAAAGGCAAACCTACATTTCTAGCATTTGTAGACTTAGAGAAAGCTTTTGACTATGTTGACTGGAATACTCTCTTTCAAAGGTGGCAGGGGTAAAATACAGGGAGCGAAAGGCTATTTACAGTTTGTACAGAAACCAGATGGCAGTCATAAGAGTCGAGGGGCATGAAAGGAAAGCAGCGGTTGGGAAGGGAGTGACACAGGGTTGTAGCCTCTCCCCGATGTTATTCAATTTGTATATTGAGCAAGCAGTAAAGGAAACAAAAGAAAAATTCGGAGTAGGCATTAAAGTCCAAGGAGAATGAATAAAACCATTGAGGTTCGCCGATGACGTTGTAATTCTGTCAGAGACAGCAAAGGACTTGGAAGAGCAGTTGAACGTAATAGATAGTGTCTTGAAAGGAGGATATAAGATGAACATCAACAAAAGCAAAAACAGGATAATGGAATGTAGTCGAATTAACTCGGGTGATGCTGCGGAAATTAGATTAGGAAATGAGACACTTAAAGTAGTAAAGGAGTTTTGCTATTTGGGGAGCAAAATTACTGATGATGGTCGAAGTAGAGAGGATATAAAATGTAGACTGGCAATGGCAAGAAAAGTGTTTCTGAAGGAGAGAAATGTGTTAACATCGAGTATAGATTTAAGTGTCAGGAAGTCATTTCTGAAAGTATTTTTATGGAGTGTAGCCATGTATGGAAGTGAAACGTGGACGATAAATAGTTTGGACAAGAAGAGAATAGAAGCTTTCGAAATGTGGTGCTACAGAAGAATGCTGAAGATTAGATGGGTAGATCACATAACTAATGAGGAGGTATTGAATAGAATTGGGGAGAAGAGGAGTTTGTGGCACAACTTGACAAAAAGAAGGGACCGGTTGGTAGGACATGTTCTGAGGCATCAAGGGATCACCAATTTAGCATTGGAGGGCAGCGTGGAGGGTAAAAATCGTAGAGGGAGACCAAGAGATGAATGCACTAAGCAGATTCAGAAGGACGTAGGTTGCAGTAAGTACTGGGAGATGAAGAAGCTTGCACAGGATAGAGTAGCATGGAGAGCTGCATCAAACCAGTCTCAGGACTGAAGACAATAACAACAACAACAAACATTTCAAAATCAAACTCTTGGACAAACATGCACCACCTCGGTATTTTCTTATGCAACTACTTACACGTAAGAACAAAAAACAAAGCTTGATGATCACAGTAAACTTTAGTACGTTTTCCCCAATGGTAATATCGAAATTTGCGAAACACACAAACTACCGCTAACGCTTCTAGCTCAGTTACAGAATAAGATCTTTCACATTTCATGAGGGTTCTGCTAGTAAAACTGATTATATTACCTTCTTCTTTACCATCCTTTGTTATTATTTGAAACAGACACGCACCGAGCCCCTGATAACAAGCATCCGCGCTTAAACAGAAGTCCAACTCCATATCTGGTTGATAAAGGATGGGTGCGCTAATCGGCGCCTGCTTAATCTGCTGAAAATCATTTTCGCGTTCTTTAGTCCACAACCAACTGTGGTTTTTACGCAGTAAATTTAATATTGAACTACTGTTGTGGCGGAAATTTCCTGAAAACGAGGCCAGTTCCAGAAAACCTTTTAATTGTTTCATTGTGTTGTTGGGAAATGGCGTATCGCATTTAGTTTATAGGGGTCAGATAGAATTCCCACTGGTGAAATGATATACCAAAGAATTTTATTTTGTCTTTTCCGAATTCAGACTTTTTAAGGTTAACTGTGACATCGTATTAATCAAATTTTTGAGAAACCTTTTGCAAAATACTTACATGTTAATTCCGTGTTAGGGTCGCAGTTGATAGATCATCAACGTAGAGTGTAATCTGGCCAAGTAGTTCCGGTCCAAGTACTCTAATACTTCAATAAATACACCAGCGTTCACGTTCAATCAGCAAGGTAGAACCCTAAACTGGTAGCTTCTTCCGGCATTTAAGAAAGTTGTATTCTTTCTACTCTCTTCATGTAATAAAATTTGCCAGTATGAAGGATTCAAATCGAGTGATGTTAAGTACCTATGGCCATGAAACTTTAATAACTGCTCTTCTAAAGTCACTGGCCTTGTTCTTATAGGAACGATGACTTTATTTCTCTCGCTTCTAACACCAACCGCACCGTTCCGTCAGTTTTACCAACTGCGAGAATCGGACTGCAGTAAGGTGAGTACGATGTTTCAGTAACCTTGCATCTAATCATACGCTCTATTTATTGTCTTACTGCCTCTTTCTTTGTCCAAGGAATAGCATATGACCTTCTACAATAGGTTTCATGCGGGTACACTTTCATTTCATTCTCATATTCCTTAATAACACTGGATTGTTTACCAAAAATACTATGATATTTAAAGAGTAATTTTGACAATTCACTTCGCTGTTCATTGTTAAGACAAGTGGATTTACTTATTTCACTGTCTACTGTTTGCTCACCAAGGATCTCCACCCAGCATCATCGAGTTCCATTTCATTTGACATTAAGATCTGAGGAGAGATAAGTTTAAAATTAATGTCAGGTGTCTACCTAGTCTGATTTGTCATTATAGTTCTTATTAAGTTTACTGTCAGTGTGCGCTCTCCTACGTTAAATTGACATCCCCCGCTGCCGATGTCTATTTTTCCCCATATCTCCTGAACACCTCCATACCAAGTATACAGTTCACTATAAGTTTGTGTACCAACAAGAAAGTACACTGCAAAATTACACCACATATGCTAAAGGGTATGCTGGCCTGTAATTTTATAGCTTTAGATTTACTTCCCATCCCCGTTACGATCTTACAGTTCTCCATGGGTAGCGTGGGCACATTTACTTCCCGTGCTATCTCTTTAAACAAACTGGTTGACATCAGGCTTGTTGAGCCGCCAGTATCCAAAACAACTGGTATAGCTATGTTTCCCACCTTTAACTTTATTGTTGCTTGAATAATTTCACTTACCTTGCATGTTGTTTGTTGCTCTTCAGTCAACAACTCTTCTTTCATTTCTGCTGCTTTATTATACCTTAAAAGTAGATTGCGGATATGCTGTACGTGTAAGTTTGTTTCAGTGTCTACTTCCTCTTTTTTATTTCTGTTCGTGTTAGTGTTTATGTCACTAATATTATTACTGTGGCACACTGACAGTTCATTACCTTCTTCCTCTAGTCATACTCGGTTATTGTTATTTTCTGGGGGCGGTAAAGGTATTGTTTTAATTTCTGCCGTCACTTCTACTATGTTCACCGAATGTTCGCGTGCTCGCCAATTCGTGTCCCGGTTGTTTCGGTTTGTCTGTACGAGCTGCCGGTTCTCTCTCCGATCCCTGTGTTCCACATTCCGATCCTGGTAATTTGCATTTCCTTGTCGTCTAGTATCAAAGTTTTCTCTCGAATTTCCCCTATCTCGGACGTACCTATGAGGCTGACATTTATTTTCCTACCTGTGGCTGATAAGTAAACCCATAGTACGGATTTCCGTTGTGGCGCTGCGGTGCATAATGATGCCATTCATTCATATGCACACGACCATTGTAGATACCAAAGCCATTGTCGTCACCGTAGTTGTTCTTCCCATTTGGGTTGTGATCATTACCATTACGATAACTAGGCATGGCTTGCCCATCGTCATGAATTAGATCTATTGAGTCGAGCACTGAGAGAAAATACTCGAGATCATATACGGGAACGGTTACCAACTTTTCCCTAACATTTGCAGGCAACTTGTTCCTTACGATTTTCAATACATCGACATGAGATCTCGGATTATTCCAGTAACGGGTCTTGTTTAGATATGTTTCAATATATTTTCTTAGCCCCCGAGTTTTCGATGATATGATAATGTGTAAAATACTTCTCTTCTTAATCTCTCCTGGATAGCTGTTGACCAGTATTTATCTAAAAATTCATTCTAAAATTGATCATACATCTCACAAAGTTCCGACATCTCCGTAGCCCATCAAAGTGTGCTCTACCACATACTTCTATCCAAGTCCTAGGCAGTACATTCCTAAAGGCTCCGATAAACACTGTAATGTTGTTGCTTTAATTTGCTATGAAAGCGGTGCTGATAGACAATAAAAGCGGGTTAAAAGCTGTGAGCTGTCTGGGGAAGTTAACCTTGCATTACTGAGCAACTGTTTCACCAGGTATCCAGTCTAGCTTACCAAACATATATATATATAAGAGAATTTAAGTAAAAAGAAATAAATCAGTTTTTATTTGGAAATTTATTTTAACATTGATCATTGAAATTTCAGCATATTAAACTTGATTCATAAATAAACTGGAGCCTTATTTAGGATTGTGTAAATGTGAGTTTGTAATCTTACGCACCACATCAAATAGGGAGCCAAGACTGGGAGACTACATACAACACTGCATTCATAAAATAACACACGAAGAACGCTGAAACATACGCAAGAGGAAATTAACCACAACCAACCGATTCAATTTTCACCCAAAGCGCAATCCTGTCCGTCATGAAATTACCACACACTGGTATACTAAATTCATACTAACTCTCTGTGAAATTTTCCCGAAAAGAATAGCTGAGGGCTACTTCGATGATTACACCACATGCTTCACGTGGTCAACTTGGTTTACACCAAGAGTGTAACTCCACAATAATTTTGATAATTAAAATAAATTAGATCGAAAAGCAATTTACAAAAGAAAAACCTCGAACTGGTTACTATCGTCTTACTATTAACGTGATGGGTCGAAAAATTGTATAAGCACGTGGTACTGGTCTCACAAAGTACACCCCACGTGGGTTGAACATAAAGAAAAGTTGCTATATTGAAAAATATTGTCAAGACGAGACGTTATAATCTCACGCACATTCGCACTTGAGATTGATGACCTTAGTTAGAGTTACTGATCAATACGTGGTTCCACTTTACTCACAAAGTAGTGACAAAGCAACTAGCGGAAGATATTCTGAACTTCACACGCGAATTACACTGCGTTGCAATTTAAGATAACGTTAGATATTTTAAAGCTAAACCTGAAATAAAGGTGATTAAATTTTCAGTTAGGCTGAACTTAAGAAATCCGTTGTCCGCAGACACGCGCTTAGCCGGAGATCTTACCACTTCAGACGCTCGCCACGGACAGACTGACCTGGGCCACTACCGAGCGTGCTTCCCAAATACAAACGGAAGTGACCAGAGAGGCAGCTTCCTATACCAGCATGACAAGGGACGGACAGGACCATACTAAGAATAGAAACCACTCTGCTTTTAGAAAGCGTAGCTACCTGTTCCGACATTGGTCCTACTGTTCTCTGGCAGACAGGCTTGTCTGCTACCATCAAGCGTGCAACTAGAAATACATTTGCTCATTCATCCTCTCACAGAGAAGGGAAGGGGGATGACAGTATCTTATCATATACAGTCTATAAAAGAAAGCGGATGAAGGTTCCGTATGAGACTGTGTGACATGAATTACATATAAACTGTGTTTTAAAGTGTAGTAGTGTGACAAATCGTTCTTGTTTATGTGTAAAAGTAACACGTTCCACTGCTCAGTCTCCTCCCAGATAGTCAGAAACATCACAGTAAATTTAGAAGAGGAATTTATGCCGTAAATGACAACAGATTTAAGAAATTAATATGAAAGGAAACCAACAGAGACCTTTCAACACTACCGTGTGCGTTCGATTTGTTTCATGTGAAAATACAGGAAACTGTCGGTGTTTTATTAAACTCTTGTCCATTAAGAACGCTGTCCAGCAGGACAGAACAGCATTTACATGTGGTGATGATATATCTGTCTGACAAAAGATTTGCTCGCGTGGCGTGGGTTGGGCATTGTTGTCCGCGCCACGATTTCTCTCACCGGCGTACGGCTGTTTATAGCTTCGCTTACCGGCCCCGGCGATGATATTACCGTACTTTGTTTCTGAACTATTTCGTTCATTGATCTTTGTTCTACCTTTTTGATATAATGTTCTACTCGTTTTAAAATTTTTCTTCCTTGTCCCCCATTACTTTCTTTACCGCTTTCACGTAAATACGCCGTTCGCGTACGCATTTTTCCGTGAACGTTGTGTGTTTTTTTTTTTTTTTTTGCATTACCTTTTTGTATTATTTTTCTTTTGTATTACCCTTTACTGTTTCGTAAAGTTGCACAATGTCTGACTTGACTATTTTAAGCTGTAATCCTATCTCCACCGTGATTTCCTCTACGTTTTCTGGTAAGTCGTCACAGAAAGAATGCAGCTTCGCTACTTCTGATTGTACATTATTTATGTTAACCATCGTATTCTTTTGCGTTACCTGCAAATTTTCCAGAGTTTCTCTGATTCCCGATAGCTCCTGTCCATACTTGCGTGTGAGTGTCTCAAATTTATCTTCCTCTGTGACTTTTAATTTATCACTCATATTGTGAACTGAAGTTTGTACTTGTTCGTTAATTTTCCTATCCACTTCCGTAGAAATTTGCGATATCTGCTGCGTGAGCTTCGTATCCAGATTGTTGAGTTCTGTGCACAAATTTTATACCTAGCGTGAAATGTGTGTGGTTCATGGTGTGGGTTGCTGTAGTCATATCCTAGTTCATGAACCACGGGCAACGTATGAGTGGCCAAGTAAGTGGTCCCGACAGTCGGGATACCAGTTACTTTGGAATAAGGATGGGCATCTCGGACATATTCTGAGTCGTGGTCACCTTTGTGCTCATACGGCAAAGACTACCAAATCCACCGGTTACTCCCTCAACCGTTAGGGGTAAAACTCAATAGGACTCGGGGCAAGTAAGGCTAGCAACCTGCTTCCCTGGTACTTTAAATATGATGCTGGCAACAATTAGAGCAAAATTCCTCGGACCTTTGGAGGTGACGGAGTCCCACCTCTAACTGACAAACCAGGGACTCCTAAGATACGACTTGGCAAACAAATGGTAATGAGATGGGGAGCCATTAATAACAATGGGGGCTACTCTGGGAAGAAGGTAGAGCTGGCAGAGGCTGCAAGTAAGATGGGGCTGGACGTTTTAGCTGTTAGTGACATTCGGGTAAGGGGTGAGAAAGAAGAGGAAGTGGGAGAATACAAGGTCTACCTGTCAGGAGTCAAAGCAGGAATAGCACAATGGGGTGTAGGGCTTTACATCAGGAAAGAAATGGAACCCAGCGTAGTTGCAATTAGGTATGTAAACGAACGACTGATTTGGATAGATCTGACAGTGTCTAGCAAGAAAATTAGGATTGTGTCAGTATATTCGCATTGTGAAGGGACAGATCAAGATAAGATGGATAGTTTTTATGATGCACTCAGTAATGTAGTTGTTACAGTAAAGGACAAGGACAGTGTTCTGCTCATGGGTGATTTTAATGCCACGATTGGAAATCGAACAGAAGGGTATGAAAAGGTTATGGGTAAATTTGGAGAGGATATGGAGGCCAACAGGAACAGGAAACAACTCTTGGATTTCTGTGCCAGTATGGGCTTAGTAATCACAAACTCCTTTTTTAAACATAAGAACATTCACCGGTATACTTGGGAAGGCAGGGGAACCAGATCTGTCATTGACTATATAATAACAGATCGGGAATTCAGGAAGGCTGTGAGGGACACACGTGTATTCAGGGAATTCTTTGATGACACTGATCATTATTTAATCTGCAGTGAAATTGGGATTGTGAGGCCGAAAGTGCAGGAGGTCAGGTCCATATGTGGGAGGATAGGAGTGGAGAAACTTCAGGATAAGGAAATCAGGCACAGTTACATAACAGCGATCTCAGAAAGGTACCAGTTAGTTGAATGTAGTCAATTACAGTCATTGGAAAAGGAATGGACAAGGTATAGGGACACAGTACTAGAAGTGGCTAAAGAATGTCTTGGAACAGTAGTGTGTAAAAGTAGGATGAAGCAAACAGCTTGATGGAATGACACAGTCAAGGCAGCCTGTAAAAGGAAAAAGAAGGCGTATCAAAAATGGCTACATACTAGAACTCAGGAAGACAGAGAAAGTTATGTTGAAGAAAGAAACAAAGCCAAACAGATAATTGCAGCATCCAAGAAGAAATCTTGGTAAGACTTTGGAAACAGGTTGGAGACTATGGGTCAAGCTGCTGGAAAACCATTCTGGAGTGTAATTAGCAGTCTTCGAAAGGGAGGTAAGATGGAAATGACAAGTATTTTGGACAGGTCAGGAAAACTGCTGGTGAATCCTGTGGATGCCTTGGGCAGATGGAGGGAATATTTTGAAGGGTTGCTCAATGTAGGTGTTTCAGATTTCGACGTAGAATGGGATAGGAATGATGATGGAAATAGGATCACATTTGAGGAAGTGGAGAAAATGATCAGTAGATTGCAATGCAATAAAGCAGCTGGGGTGGAAATTAAGTCGGAACTCATCAAATACAGTGGAATGTCAGGTCTTAAATGGCTACACAGGATAACTGAATTGGCCTGGGAGTCGGGACAGGTTCCATCAGACTGGACAAAAGCAGTAATCACACCAATCTTTAAACATGGAAACAGAAAAGATTGTAACAACTACAGAGGTATCTCTTTAATCAGCGTTGTGGGTAAAATCTTCTCAGGTATTGTTGAAAGGAAAGTGCGAGTATTAGTTGAGGACCAATTGTATGAAAATCAGTGTGGGTTTAGGCCTCTTAGAGGTTGTCAGGAGCAGATCTTTAGCTTGCGGCAAATAATGGAGAAGTGTTATGAGTGGAACAGGGAATTGTTTTTATGCTTTATAGATCTAGAAAAGGCATATGACCGGGTTCCTAGGAGGAGGTTATTGTCTGTTCTACGAGATTATGGAATAGGAGGCAATCTTTTGCAAGCAATTAAAGGTCTTTGTATGGATAGTCAGGCAGCAGTTAGAGTTGACGGTAAATTGAGTTCATGGTTCAGAGTAATTTCAGGGGTAATACAAGGCTGCAACCTGTCTCCACTGTTGTTCATATTATTTATGCATCATATGTTGAAAACAATAGACTGGCTGGGTGAGATTAAGATATGTGAACACAAAATAAGCAGTCTCGCATATGCGGATGACTTAGTTGTGATGGCAGATTCGATTGAAAGTTTGCAAAGTAATATTTCAGAGCTAGATCAGAAATGTAAGGACTATGGTATGAAGATTAGCATCTCCAAAACGAAAGTAATGTCGTTGGGAAAGAAATGTAAACGGATTGAGTGCCAAATAGGAGGAACAAAGTTAGAACACGTGGACGGTTTCAAGTACTTAGGATGCATATTCTCACAGGATGGCAACATAGTGAAAGAACTGGAAGCGAGGTGTAGCAAAGCTAATGCAGTGAGCGCTCAGCTACGATCTACTCTCTTCTGCAAGAAGGAAGTCAGTACCAAGACTAAGCTATCTGTGCACCGTTCAATCTTTCGACGAACTTTGTTGTATGGGGACGAAAGCTGGGTGGATTCAGGTCACCTTATCAACAAGGTTGAGGTTACGGATATGAAAGTAGCTAGGATGATTGCAGGTACTAGTAGATGGGAAAATTGGCAGGAGGGTGTCCACAATGAGGAAATCAAAGAAAAACTGGGAATGAACTCTATAGATGTAGCAGTCAGGACGAACAGGCTTAGATGGTAGGGTCATGTTACACGCATGGGAGAAGCAAGGTTACCCAAGAGACTCATGGGTTCAGCAGTAGAGGGTAGGAGGAGTCGGGGCAGACCAAGGAGAAGGTACCTGGATTCGGTTAAGAATGATTATGAAGTAACAGATTTAACATCAGAAGAGGCACCAATGTTAGCACTGAATAGGGGATCATGGAGGAATTTTATAAGTGGGCTATGCTCCAGACTGAACGCTGAAAGGTATAATCAGTCTTAAATGATGATGATGATGATGATGATGATGATGATGATGATGATGATGCCTGAAATGTGTGTCATGTTTGTATTTACCTTCCCGATCCCGGAAGTTACTGTGGTCATGTCTGCTTGTATTGTTTCAAAACTCGACTTTTTTAATTTGCTGTGTTCAGATTGGTCTCTAAACCCGACTTTTTTGAATTATGTCTGATAAGGCTAGAAATATGGCTTGCATATCTTCCCTAGTCACTTCTGACCTACGCCTGTCAGCATCTGCGACTGTACTACGCCTACTACTTTCATTTAAAATATTCCTTTGTCTTGAGGTGTTATTAATTTCGTCTACTGCAATCAGCGTATTGCTTATAATGAAATGTTCCGTATTCACTGGCGTCGAATGCAACAATGGCATGTCGCGCCCAGCATCCAAATAATCGCCGCTTGACGGTTACAAACCACTCATTGTTACGTTTTGCAAATGCAAGTCTACTACATTGGCATTTTGATTTTGAAATGGCATTTCCTTATTGTTTTGCCAATCGTTTATAGAAATCTTTACGCTTCTGCGGTTACCAAAATTAATATTTTCTCTGTTTGGTTTTTACTTCCGCGCTATTTCTCGCGCGACAGACAGCATACACAAGTATATGTGATTGTAATCTCAATTGGTGTAATCTCAATATGCTTTTCGTGCTGACAAAGAAAAGTCATTCTCTCTACTTGATTGTAATTGCGTTAACCTCTGATGCTTTAGGTTCTGTATTTTAGGAAATAGGTGCTTGGATTTTCTAATAGGTCTACTAGGCACGCATTTTCTACATGTGGTCGTACCTTATTGTTGTCTTGTAACTGGTGCTTCTCTCTATTATAGTTTTAGTTGTCCACTCTTGGTATTGTTGTCTTCTACCCGCTACTTTACTTTTTATTTCTTTTTCTTTCAATTAGTATTTTTCCAGTGTTACATCATCGTCACCGTCATGTCATCAGCGTACATGGAACATAAACTAATTATTAACATACATGTTCACCCATTGTCTTAACAACACTAGTACTCAAAGTTTTGCCCATTACTTATTGTGCCTGTCACTTTTCTCCACTTTATAATACAATAAAAAATATATAATAAAAAGGTGTTTAGATATATGGAATTAATTAGGTTAATTTTTCGGCGCTAGGACAAGCAGAATAAGCTGGAGTATGCCTGTAAATGGGTTCCTATTAGTTAATGTTGGTTCTGCATGGACAAATAGTCTTTCTCTTGTTGTAGATTTATGCTTACCAATTAATAATACTACTTCCGATCGCCATATCCTCCTGCAAAATCTTGACCATGTCTATGATATGGTAATCGGAACATCGTGATAACTCCGAAGTACGCTGGTGGGCTTCTTTAGTTCTTCTATATTGCAGTACCACTTGGAATAATAACTTTTCACTCACCGAAATCGAATGTGTTATTACTTCTACACATATTAAAAATATAGACTTTTCACTTATTCTCATAACCAAAATGGCTACTGCCGATTACGATCTAAAATAACGTGCCTCTACCCTCGTTCATTAGCAGAGAGAGAGAGAGAGAGAGTCCTTCTTCTTACCGAAGAACAGGAAAGTCATCTTACGTTTTTTAACATTTGAAAATCAAAAATACATGACTGTAGGCGCAGGCTCTACGCTGGGCTACCGCTTCATCTCTTCTCTTAGCCTTTAAGAAAACGAAAACATAAAAGCAAGAACTGCAAAAGGTACATCACTGGAGGCAACATAGCCATATAACAGTTTTGAGTGGAAACAAACGTCGAATTAAAAGAGAAGGTGCTGTGGCAGCTGAAAAATAGAGGGAATGAATACATAATTTCAAGTAATAAATGCATTTCTTCAAAAGCTCGTCCAGCACAGAAATTAAATCTCATTAATGATTATTTTTGGTAGTTTCCTTTGGAAAAAGACAGTAATAATGCATAACGACCATTAATTACCTGGTATACTTAAAAGTCATTTTCCTCAAATTCAAGATTTTGGCACTTACAGCTTTTTTTTTTTAAATTTCTAGTCTTCTGTTTCTGATCTTGCTGATTCTCATCTGTGCTCCTGTCATTAGAATAATCCCTTTTTATCTTCTTGCTAGCCATGTAAAACAAAAAAAAACAAAAAAACAGTCAATGTATCACTTAAGAGGAGAAGGAATTATAAGTTCCTGTTACAGCAAACCCGATCAGGGTGAGTATATATGTCCTCAGTGCAACCAGTAGCTTAGTTCCATCATCGCCGCGCCTTCATCAGTCAAATGTTCAGAAGAGCAGCTACAGCTTCATCAAACATCATCATCAACTAGGTGTCAGTTAGCCCTGATGGTCCTGGGCTTCTAACTGATGCCATCAAGTCGAGGCGTCTCATAAGATTCCTCTGCCTGACACACGAGCCAGCCTTCAGCATACCTGCACACCACTTCCGGTCACTTCGGACTGCCGCAGAGTACGCCAGACCAGCTGTAAGCTCACTGTGCCTCGGAGCGGACACCCTTTATGCATCAGGAAGGCTGTCGACGCCAGCAGCTGGTGTTACGCTGTCTCCGCATTCTGTTGCGTTAGCAGACTCATGCGCGTCCGCTAGGCAAGGTCAGCGTCCTGATCACATCAGTCGACCTACTGTATGAGAACCATCATATAGTACAGAATATTTTATTGAGCCAGCATTCTTGAGTCCATGCTCGCTGTGGTACTGGAAGTACCCATCCTCGTAGCGTTCCGCATACGTCATTCTGGGGCAGAAGTGACCATCTTGTCGCGCGGGATTAGCCGAGCGGTCTGAGGCGCTGCAGTCATGGACCGTGTGGCTGGTCCCGACGGAGGTTCGAGTCCTCCCGCGGGCATGGGTGTGTGTGTTTGTCCTTAGGACAATTTAGATTAAGTAGTGTGTACGCTTAGGGACTGATGACCTTAGCAGTTAAGTCCCATAACATTTAACACACATTTGAACATTTTGTTGACAATCTTGCAACAATGGTGTCCGTGTAGCGGTCAACAGAAACATGACACTATTGCACTCTGTACCACGGTCAACAAGGATATCTGAGACAGTGCAACAAAATTTTATGTGTCATTGGAATGCGTACATTAATAATGACACTTGTTCCTTTGAACTGTTACTAAGAACTTAACTAATCGCCACAAGTTATAAGTTGTTTATGTCGATAAAAACTAAATATTAGTATTTTTTCAAGTTAAAGTACGCAGATTAGGATCTCTACAGACGTACAGATTTGTCCTTAAAGGTTTGGGATACTCTTTATTGCTGAGTAATTAAAAATTATAGGTCATGGATTGGATCTAATGAAACAAATGGTTCACCATAACATCAATGATTTAATCTCCACGTAATCATTGATTCTTATTGTTACAACTTCTTTGCAAATTTCGAACTGGTCTGTCTATTCTAACTGCACTCGCCGCGTTTAGCTGTAAGAGATCTAGAGAAAGCAAGATGCAGTTTCCTAAAGGCAATAAAATTACGCAAACGAAGCTCACAAGAGCGCTGTGTCATGATAGCAAATGCAAAATACGAGAGTCACTCCAAAAGAAATACACACTATTTTTCTTTAAAATCCATCTTTTGTTCTACATGTTTGAAAGTTTTACAGTGTGTAGAGACACCTTTTAAGAACAATATTTTCATTTCTCCACATAATTTCCCTCCCTCTCAACTGCCTTACGCCATCTTGGAACCACCGCCTGCATACCCACACGGTAAAATTCTGGACCAACCCGTTGGAGCCACTGTTTGGCAGCGTGCACAAGGGAGTCATCATCTTCAAACGTTGTTCCACGAAGGGAGTCTTTCAGTTTCCCAAAGAGATGATAGTCACATGCAGCCAGGTCAGGACTGTAAGGCGGGTGTTTCAATGTTGTCCATCCGAGTTTTGTGATCGCTTCCATGGTTTCTTGACTGACATGTGGCCGTGCATTGTCGTGCAACAGCAAAACATCCTGCTTTTGCCGATGTGGTCGAACACGACTCAGTCGAGCTTTAAGTTTCTTCGGTGTCGTCACATATGCATCAGAATTTATGGTGATTCCACTTGGCATGATGTCCACAAGCAACAGTCCTTCGGAATCGAAAAACACCGTAGCTATAACTTTTCCAGCAGAAGGTATCATTTTTTTTTTTTTCTTGGGCGAATTTGCATGATGCCACTCCATTGATTGCCGCTTCATCTCTGGCGAAAAATGATGGAGCCATGTTTCATCACCTGTCACAATTCTTCCGAGAAATTCAACTCCATCATTCTCGTACTGTTCCAAAAGTTCGCTGCATACCGTTTTTCTTGTTTCTTTGTGAGCCTCTGTCAACATCCTGGGAACCCACCTGGCACAAACCTTTTTTAACGCCAACACTTTCAGTATTCTGCAAACACTTCCTTTCCCTATCCCAACGTAGCGTGACAATTCGTTCACTGTGATGCATCTGTCAGCAGTCACCAATTCGTTAACTCTCTGCACATCGTCTGGAGTGTGGGCAGAACGAGGCCAGCTGCTGCGAGGACAATCCTCAATATTGCCGTGCCCACTTTCATCACGTAACCTGCTTGCCCACCGACTAACTGTACTGTGATCGACATCACCTTTTTCAACCTCTTGTGGATGTTTCGCACTGTCTCGTTTTCACATCACAGGAATTCTATGACAGCACGTTGCTTCTGACGAATGTCAAGTGTAGCAGCCATCTTGAAGACATGCTGTGACGGCGCCACTCACGGGAACAGGTTGAACTAAGTTTGGAAACAAGCAGGAAGGATGTGTCCACACACTAAAACTTTCAGACATGCGGAATGAAAACTGTATTTTTACAAAAATAACGTGCATTTCTTTTGGAGTTACCCTCGTAGTTCATAATGTTGCAGAGCTAAGCACGTGGTTTACTCGTTTCCGTAGTCGAGGACATTAACTCCCGCCTGTGCGGCTGCGCTCGACGTGGAGGTAAGTTAGTTCAAACACTGGGTGGATGAAATTTTCACAGCAAGTTTTTTGCAGGAAAGGTAAGATTCCTGATAACTAGTCTTTGCTCCATTGTTCTGGATTAAATTCCAAACCTTTCTACTGTGTTTCAAAAGCGAGGGCATTTGACACTCTTGACGGTCATCGGTCCATCGGATGGGGACGTTACGCTCTGCGGCCCCCTTGGTGCTATTCTAGAGGATTAGGCTATGTGTCGACACCGAGTTTCACCCTCTTATCTTATCTCATAATCATCACCAAAAAACACTACACTATACACGCATCCATTGCTGTCACCTACACTCTACAAACACACATGTGACACAACTACCGCATATCTGCAAGGAGAGGGGAGATAGAACACCCTTTCAAATAGGCGGCTCATCCCATCCCATGGCATACCCAAGCCGACAATGTCATACAACATTTACATTTACCCATGCCCAAGTCAGTCCGTCAATAGCGAGCGCATTAAAACACTCAATAACCACACTCAGTGGATGACCGTAAACGAGAACCTAGTTCGCGGTGGTAATGTCTGTTCCTGGAAGAATTGTTACATACTATGGATAGTGGCATACGCAGCAGTGAGTTTTAGAGCTTGTAAGAGGTCCATGATTAAAGAATTTGTTGCTAGCGCACTCGAGCAGATGTAATTTCGATGGATTGCTCACGCGCTGCCTGCGATATATAAGCTATAAGAGAATCTCAGACCAAAGAGCAGTGTTGTATGCAGTAGTAACTGTGTAGCAGTAGTAGTTAGTTGTTGCTAGGAGTCTGGTGTATGGAGTTGGCTGGGCCGCTCGTGTGGAGCGATGGCGGTGCCTGAGCGTTGTAGTATAAGGTAAAAGCAGCCTTGCGCATCAAGTCCCATGTAAATGTTTTTCAAAAAATCTCTTAATAATAATCTTTCTTATAAAAATTAAATTTTGACAATCATTCATCTCAATTTAAAGAATTTATTAATTTCTCCAATCCATTGTCATCCCGATTATTGTAAAGAAAAATCAGTTGTTTCTTTTTATACATGACCAATGTATCGGCCAGCACTGCACTAAGCTGTGCCAGAAAAATTTATTATAGAAGCAGATATATACGTGTTATCCGG